>NC_083491.1:10020000-12420000 GCF_905332965.1 Bombus pascuorum | reverse complement strand
CTTTTATTATTTAGGAAGTTTTCCAGTTTGAAATATGAGAAATGATGTCATTTATTGATTTTCTGACAGTACTTTATCGTTAGTAAATTATTTATTAACTTTTTATCTTATTACATATGAAATATAAGTTTCTTCACTTGAAAAAATTGCTATGTAATTTATTATATGATATTGAACTTTATCGCATTAGAGAAGAACCGCTCGAATTATCGATATTTTAAATTTGATGATTAATCTAGCTCTTAAAATTACTTTTACAATAGGAAAAACCAAATTTATATTGAGACTCTATTTCGACAAATGTAAATGTACATATAAAGTGATTAAAATTGCACAATATTCTCTAGGACATTGTAAATAATGTACACGTTTTGCACCATTTAATGAGACATCTGCATACTTTTATATAAGAATAATGTCGCGACAGTAATCAACTTTAAAACAGTTGCTACAAATACGATAGTACGACCGTATAGAACCCTTAATAATCGTCGATCTGGATGATTGTCGTGTTACTTATCGATAAAAATTACGGAACAAATCTTCCTTAATCTATATCAAGCCGGTGATTTCACGGTAATCACGTTGGAATTGCGTCGAATACAATCGTGATGATTAATTGTATTTTATCGCGAGTTTTACTCTATTCAGAAACACGACCGTGAGATACAAAAGCTTATCATCGTGTACTAGAGGATCTAACGTAGGTACGATTCAGTGATTTCAATTCAACTTTTGTGAGAAACTTTTCCACGAAACGCCGCTATATTCGGAAGAATGCAAATAGTTAATTCTTTGATGAATTTTAATAATTATTTGGTAATTTGTTATTAGATAAATGTTGTTCTACTGCAATTGAAATCTTATGTTTCGTTAAAAATCCAGTCCAAAGTATACTTCCTTCGTAATATTTTAAGTCAAAAATCCACAAAGGATTCTAGAAAATATCACTGGAACAACTCAGAACATAATCTGAGAAAACGTAGGAACGATATAAGATTTAATATTTAGAGAAGAAAATTCGAATGCAACGTGTAAAGCTGACAAGGGAACGGATGAAAAAAACGTCCAAAATTAGGAAGGTGCGCCAGAGGAGATAGGAAAGGTAAATGGAAGGGAAGGGAAAAAAAGGGAAAGACCAAATAAGATAAGGAGATGAGAGGGAACAAGTTTGTGGTGGAAGAAGAGTAAAGTTGCAGGGGAAAGAGAAACGGTGAACAAGAAAGACACGAACAAAGAGGTGGGAGGGATAGAATGTCGAAGGTAGGACTTTGACCGGCCGTTGCCCCTGATGCAGTCGCCTCCAGCCAGCAAACTCAACGGATCCTCCAAAGAAAATTCTGTCCCCTGACTTCTCCATTCGTACATGTTACTTATTTACACGCATTATACATTCAGTTCCATCGTTCTTGGCCTGTTTGTTACCTGTCTGCTTGGCTGTTCATTTGTAGCATACAAAAACCATAAATCAGTTACAATATAATTTCTAATTACTGCTTACATAATTCAGTTTCATTTTTTTCATGCAAAGATTGATTCATAACGAGCGATAATAGATGTTGCCTTGCTTTTTTGTAACTTTTTAATCCTCTTTTTCTTTAGATATGTATTTAGGTCGTTGAATACATAGAGAAGGAATTTAATGGAAATACAATCCTTACAGTGGTTGATTCTTTATGTCCTAATATAGATGTGATTTAATAATGATCGAAAATTAATAAAGAATTGTTTCTCAAAGCTTCTCGCTAATTATTTCTGTAATATCATAAAGAATGATTTTCTTTATCTTAGTATTTCCTTCCAATGTTATTAACGCTATGTTTATTTCGAATATTTAATGATTACACCTTGAAAGTTTATCGTCACACTAATTGTGTGTCCTACCTGAAGATAACGAACACGGAATCCCTTTTTTTATAATCATCTTTTCGTAATACCTGGATCATATTGTTTTTGTTCTGGCAGCTGAACAAAGACATTGTTTCACGTTTTGCTGCATTCTTATTTATTATGAATACGTGACCATAAAATATTTACAATACCACCATTTTACACATTTTTGTACGGCTCAATATCACAGACATTTTAAGAAGCAAAGTCATATTGGAAAATACTTTCAAAATGTCTGATCTTTTGATATTGAAACAAATTCTTTGAAATTAATTTATCATTAAATTTACTTATAAAACTTGCTGTAAAAAGTGATTAAGAAAATAACCGGAGGATAAATAACCGAGGATAACGCGGGCACAAGATAATGGCTTGATTTAACGTTAAGGCTGAGATTTAAATTACTAATCGGCAAAATGAGAATAATCTTCGTGTCCCCTGATACAATAACGCGAACAGAGGGAACCGAAATTAGTTGGACCTCGAGCGTCGAGGTTCGTTTCCACGATCGTCAATCCTGAAGCAGTGTACATGTATGTGCAACGAACCCCCTGGAGATCGCATAGTTTTAATAAATTCCACCGATAGGGATCATGCAGGGTCATGAAAGCTTAATCGAAGGTCGTAGTGGGACGATATTTCTACAAGTGACATACTATGATACACTTCTAGTTTGGAATTTCTATTATTAAATGAAAATTTTATATCATCCCAAAAGATTAGTTTTTACGATTCACAGTTTTTTCACTTTATTTAAGTTTGCAATCAATTTAAGCTATTATTAAAACATAATTAGAAAATTAGATTTTTCACAGAATTATCCTAGGATTAGTAATTCATAAAGCGTAAATATTTCTGTTATTCACTCCGTATTAGTTACAATTTTTCAAATTATTCCTCTTTACGCATTGTAGGCAAAACTAGTCATAAAACTACAAAAATACAAAACTGTACTTAATCCCTATATGATATATAACATTTAACTGAACTACGTTTATCAGTACATAATAAGATAATCTAAACTCCATTCGGTCCTTACATAGTAAGATAACCAACGGACGCGATGGACAACTTTAGACACGTTAAATTATTCGAATTATTTTTTAATTACTTAACGTTGTTTATTCAATTATTTCACGTTTCTCAAAAACATATTCGTATCTCATACAGAAATTACGCCATTACGGATATTAATTATCTTTATTGAAAAAATTAATAATAAACGACAAGCTAATTGTGAGATATAAGTCTTATAAACTGAACAATTAATTAAAATTACCGCTATCTTTAACACACGAATTCCTTTTCCCCGTGAACGACTTTACTTACCCATCATAACCTATAGCATAAAATTAATTAAAGCAATATACGTGGGTAATCTCGACAGAAGGAGGCGCGATCCTGAAATTCAGGAATCATGGAAAGCATTGATTACTCGCTGATGTTTTATTTTTTTAATCCCATAGAACATTTTTACGAAAATATAGGATTATTCTGGCAGTACATTGTCGATCCTCGAAGAAACATGATGAAAACGCATATATATGTCAAAAGAAAGTTAATTCACAAAGTGTGCGTTGTTCCTATAATAGAAAATTTTATAAAAACACATTTTTTTGTCGCAACAGCGGAAACATACATTTTTCGTCTTACTATAGTAAGTAGTAATTATCATTATCAACGAGTAAAGAACAGGATATTAATAATAGGGAAAAAAATAACGTATCAATTATCATTACTAATCAATTATCACTCGTTCTTCCAGCAAGTCTCAACTAGCTGGGATCTTTATAATTCTATATATATATATATAATATATATTTTTCTTCATATATAATAATTGTTTCTCATATCTTATCGCTCTACAGGCACGAGGAAGCACGTGCATACAACGTACATGTATGATTATAGATATACATATTACGTTTCTGCACTAAGCAGCATGGACATTCATTAGAATAGAACAATGCACCGACACTATTACTATCTACGAATGCGATTCCATCACTCATTACACCATATGCGTCTGAAATAGGCACTTTTCTTTCTTCCTCCCGATTATTTTATAATAACAATTTTAGCGTTAATCTCTACTACTCTCGTAGACTTATCGTATTTAACACGTTCCGTGCCACGTAAGCTTAGAAGACAAAGTTGTTTTTCCACATGAAAATTGAAGGGCAAGCATTTATCGTGCGTTAGAGTAATATCTATTAGAGGAAAATAGAGATTTTACCGATACGGTAATACATATTAATAGTTTGTACGTTCTTATTAAGCAATTTTGTTGTGCGTTTAATAGCTTTAATTTATTATTTATCATCGATGACTAATAAGCTATGTAGAAAGGAACATGTTAATTAGTTACAGCCTTTGGAGTACTCTTCGTTCCTCGAGGAAGTTTGATTGAATACTCGGCGTCCAAAGGCACTGGAACTAAAACATAGCTTCTCAGCGTCTTTTGATTCTTCAACTTCCAGTGAGTTATCATAAACGATGTAATGTATTTCGACAAGAAAAGAAGTAAATTGCAGAACTTTTTTCTTACTCCAACTTCTCTGAATCAGAAAATTAAATATATGTCTGTGTATATGTATGCATGAGAAGATAACGACTACGATTATTAAAATTATCAATATAAAAAAATAAACGGAAGTAAACTGACGGTTTATAAAGAAAAGGAACAAACACCTCTAGGGAGATATTATGCGAACGAAATTAATCGAAATCGGAAAGGGAACACTGGCATGAAAAGCAAGAGAGAAGGAAGTATATATAGAACATATTTATATGTATAATATATATACATATATATATGTAATAAGTGTAATGAGAGAAAGTTCTAAATTCTATTCACGTGTACAATTCTAAATATGATAGATACAAAATACAAGAATCACGATGATGTGGAGTGTTTCGTTTACTTGGCAGTCTTACTTTGAGCATGGATCCCTCAAGAAGAATTACATATTACTACATTTGACAATGAGAATTGGTATGCGAAAAACGATTATCTGAGCTCTCAAGCTCGCGCGCACGTTTTCCATTTCTTCCCCTTTAAATTCTTACCAGCTAAACGTACGTTATCTTTATTGTCTTTTATTTCTTCTTAAAATAGTCTTTTTCTCGCGTCTATTCTTTTTTTTTTTCTTCAGAATTTCACTTAGGTCGCATATAAAGGACGGTATTACAATAATTCCGACAGTAACAACAATTTTAAGGTAGTAGTTTCAAACGTTTCAAATAGGAGGAACGGGAATGATGGACGAGCAAAAGTAACACTAAGAAAGGATGGAGAAAAAGAAATCTACGTATGTTCATCGATGAAAGTCTCTAGACTTTTTTTTGACGCATTTTCTTTTCTTTCTTTTGGTCCCTCTATGTATAGTAAAATATATATATAAATGTATATAACATTCTAATTATCGCAATGATGATTAATAGAGAAAAAGCAAGCGAAAATGAACGTTCAAAGGAAATTTTTCGTTACAGCATTTTTTCTTTCTAAACTATCTGTCTGCATGGTTGCCCTTCTCCCTCTCACTCGATCTCATTCACTCTTCTCTCTCTCGTGCGTGCTCTTTCCCTCTTTTCCTCCTCTTCTCATTTATTTCGGACTCCCTCTTTCTATATATATATATATATAGAATATATATATAATATAAATTTATATATATTCTCTATTTTATAAGATATTCTACAATGTACAAGATGTACGCCTACAATATGAGAAAATAATAATATGGTAAGCAGAAAAATTACATTTCTAGGAAGACGAAGCGACGCGTCGTTCGATTCTCGAACGAAGAGTGGGGTCGATGAGGGACTATTTAATCTTCGCGACAAACCTGCACAACCCGACTTTTCGATTTCTCCTTCTCTCGTGCATTGTTTCATCCAACAATAAAAGAAAAAAAGAAAATAGCAAAGAATAATGGAAGAACGCATCCATTCGAAGCAAATAAAAAAAAGCAAAGGCGATTGTTCTAAAAGAAAAAAAAGAAGACAAAAAGAGGATGAAATGGAAGAAAAATGCCGAGAAAAGGAGAATGGCAAGAGAAATGAAAACGTCGTGTCGTCTCCCATTTTATATCACACAATCGAAGTTTCTCTCTACAAAGCCTCCATGTCTCGGAGCAATTTAATACTTGTAAGCTCTTTCTCCCTCTATCTCGCATGTGTTAGGTATATAGTTATATATGTGTGTGTGTATGTACGATATGTATAATATATATACACACACATATACATCCTCGTTATATTTGTGCTATCGATGCTTGCAGATTTATCGAGCGATATCGACCGAGCATGTGGGAAACATTATTTTCGCGAATATAAACGATGACGTTAGAAAAATGAAAGCAAATATAAGGTATTCGTCTTATTGTTTCTTAATATCGATAACGATATCACGGAACAGCATGGCGCAATTTTTGACACTGTGTACATTGGATCGTAAATTGGATTTAGTTACAAAAATGTGTAGTATTAAAAAAGATACTAAAAGGAAAAAACAATGATCTATGGATGATATCGAAGTCAAAGGATTCAAGGAAATTACGTGACGAGGCTATGAGTAGGATCGAACATGTATCTATGGTCGCTAGCTATCGACAGAAACTATCGATAGTCTCGCGTATACTGTAGTGTAGATGGGAATGGATGTATTGTTTAACTGTTTAACTAAAAAAAAAGAGAGAGAGAGAGAGAAAGAGGAGAGAGAGAGAGAGAGACAAAAAAGACGAATAATTAATTTCTTCATTTGCTTCGCTTGATATGTTGTGTTACACAGAACTTGCACTTCCGATCGAGAATTATCATGTAACGATCGGTAAGGCAACTCACTTTACACGTATGCCAAATGAACTACGAAAAATTTGTCCAAAATTGTTGGAATGCACGTATACGTTCTATATATATGTTACAGATACGAAAAATAAACGTAATTCAAAATGGCTTTCGATCTTCGAATAACTACATTAATGAAAATACGGTAAACTACAACTTGATTCGACTCGACTAATCGGATCTGTTGATGAATTGAATAGTAAAAACGAAGAAGCGGGGAAAAAGAAAAGAAAAAAGAAATTCTAAGAATGTATATAAGAAACTAGACGGATTCTTTGCCCTGTAGTTTCGTGGCAAGATCGACGACGAGCTGCTGATACACCACCGGGTCTATGTTCTTGCCGAGCTGATAAAGAACAAACCAGTCACCGATCTTGCACTTCGCAGCGATGGTTCCGATATGCTCCGGCTTGGAGAGGCGCGATCGGGCACGCAACAGCATTAAGCGAAATTTCGGCCCGACTACTACCGCGGCACGGTACGCCAGGGTCATAGCGCTCAACACCGACAGGATGATGAACCAGAACCAGAGGAACACGTATATCTTCTCGTTGACGATGTTTAACGGTAACACGCAGAGACCATCGAATTTCTGCACCGTACCGGACGCACCATATTTGTGGAAGGTACATTTGGTCACCTTCGGGAATACCCGTGACATTGGGTCGATCCTCTCCTCAGGTTCCATTTCTGTAAATTTCACCACGTCCGAGCCATAGGTGGTGAATTCGCCATCCAAGAAGAAGTCCATGAAGTAGATCTGGCCGACTACGTTAACGAAATTTAGCACTTCGCAAAGGAAGAAACGGAATGCGTAAAAATTCTGAGTGTGCCAATTCGAAGCGAAATACTCGACTAGTAATTTCCTTCTTTCCGATTTGCATTCGTCGCTCATTACTGGGCAATTTAGGTCTAGAACTAGCATCTTGATTCTACCGCCTTCCCAGGTCTTCCACAGGTAACGTGGCACGTAAAACAATATCGCCTGGAAGAATAGCGTGAAGCACACCCACTGATAATATTTGTGGTACTTGATCTCGTCCTCGCCATCGACGTGGGACGCAACACCTGGTTGCACTATATCTTTGCCGACTACGCCGGTTCGATCAGGGATCGTGAACGTCGAGTAGATCCAACAGTAGGTGTCCATCACGTGAAGCGGTATTTCGTCCACGATACAGTCTATAGGGTCTCCGATATATTGCCTGGATGTGACCAATAACGAAAAAGCAATTAATATGATCACCGTAGCTTTGTAGTGCAGCCGGAAGACATTATTGTCGATGCAAACGTTGTCTAGCTTGAGCAGTCCCTTTACAGAACCGAATACGTCGAACATGGTTGGTTATTTTCCTTCGAACATGTACTACAAGAGAGAAATCGAGCGACTTATTCCAATCGCGAGTTTTACTTTACTATTTACCAATCAAACCGGACACTCGGGTTGTTGATGACCCGCGCGACGTGACGCCGCGCGTCAAGAAGCGTCCCTGGGCCTCCCTGCACACGCACAAAAACAAACAGCTTTCAAAAAATTCGTTTATCACGATAATCGTTGTATTTCTATTCGTTACCGATATATCTATCACTGAATAAATTTCATTTACCGAAATCTCGTTCGAATTTCCGAAAACACGTGTGTTTCGTTCCGATCGTTCCGTGATCACTGCGCGCGTGAGCACGGCTCTACCGCAGCAAAGCGTCACCGAGAGCGGTTGTGTCGTAATGGCTGCGTTCAGAAACGCTCTACGACACGAGCACGCGAGGACATGCCGTTCCGTAAGCTGCTCCCTTTTGCTCTTCTCTCTGTCTATCTTCTTCTTCGTCAATTCGCTTCTTCTCTCTTGCGTATACCGTATAACGTCTTATCTCTGTCTCGCTTGCAGATTATACACAGCTTGGTTGGGGACGCTATACTATACGTTTACTTCTGCTGCACACCAAGATTCTATCCCCACTTACGAACGCGAGAAAACTCGTCTCTCTTTCTGTCTCTATCTCTCTTAGGTTCTCTTTCACACTCTTGTCCCTTTACTATAACCTAACCCCACTTTTCGTCTCTTTTAACTGCCGCGTCGGCCCGGATCACAGGAAACTTAGGCCCGTCGTTCGTATAGGTTCGATTGTGCTCGGCTAACATCGGTTCCAACGTTCCAGCAAAACCTCCAGACGCATATACGCATGCGTAATCGAAAAAGCAACCCACGCCACTCTCGTGAACGATCTTATTTAAATTTAAGGATAATAGCCATGAAATATTTGTTTAGAGCGTTACTATAAACATTTACACTTACAATAAACATAGTTTCTTTCGTTTAATAAATTTCGATTATTTAATCAAAAGTTTAAATGCTATCTCTTCAATTGAAGGTTTGTGAAGAAAGTTTTGAAAAAATATACGCTGCTTAAATAGAATAACCAGTCGAAAATTGATAATTGTAGTTTACTTCTTTATTGGTAATAGTGTCATTTACCTTGTTTTCCATCTCATATCGTTAACTCCATGCTCTTTAATTATTTGAGTACTACTGTTTTTATATAGCTCAATTTTTATCGAATCGAATATTTTAGAATACAATAGAAATATTTGGCATGAAAATATTTTGTAATAAAATCATATGTTTGAGTTTTATTAAAGCAAAATATACAAAGAGTTTAATTCAACAGGATTATTAAAAAAAGCTCGAAAGAGGTAATCGGAATAATTTGCACCATTCTAGAATGATACTCTGTAATGAATAGCAATTATCCCTAACAAATAATTTTTATTGATCCCATTACTTCTGGGATTACTTAAATTAAATAAATAGATAGAAGCTATTTTAATCTCAAATCGATATGCAGATTAATTACTATTTAATCTGAAATCAGCAGACGCTGATAATTAGACAAATTAAATTGCCTTTATAGTAAATTATGTATCAATTATACAAATTGGAGAGTACACATGATCTGTTCATACACATTAATACAGGTAGTCAATCACAATCTTATATACTTTTTATCACGAATGTTTGTAATGCTAGTATTATGTTTAAATGTCATTATCTATTTCAGTTATGCTTTATCGATAAAAAGATTCTCTGACATTGCATTCCAGTGAACTCTTTCTATAAATTGATTTTGCTATATCATATTCTTATCTGCAGCTGACGGTGAGTCTCCAGTAACGTAACTGTATCTCTATTTGATTGTCACGGAGTGATCTGAATCGTCATTGGCATTCTTGGAAGAAAAATTCTAAATTCAGAACATTAATAAATATCAATAAATATTAATAAATACTTACGTCCCTTAATGGCAAACAGATTGTTATATATTGTTATATTAGGTTATACTGTCTTGCAGATTGTATGTCTAGACAAGCATTACAATCACAATTACAGTCATTACTGTCAAAGTATTATGGGATTTATTTTATTTAAGCAAAATCATACAAACAAATACAATTTTAATATCTAATATAAATACTATATTTGTATAAGTACATAAGAATTAAAACCAAGGTCGGTCCTGTGGCGCAACGGATAACGCGTCTGACTACGGATCAGAAGATTCCAGGTTCGAATCCTGGCAGGATCGGAATTTCTTTTTTCCTAAAACATATATCATCCCTTAAATGTAGAATCAAATATAATTTTAGGTCAACTGTACTAAACAATTAATTTCTTTTTTATAATCCGATAATGCATTTCTTTTCTTTATATCTCACAAACAATGTCTCAAAATTTTTTTTTGTTTTTTTTTTTTTTTGTTTTTCAAAATTAAAACACTGACTTATCTTCTTACAAGAAATACATTTATCATATATCTATCTTTACAGGATTATTCATGTTATCTTAAGCTGAAAGCAGTCGGATAAAATAGAACAAGTATTTTGTTTCATAGTTGATCATGAATTGAATTAAGAAATACCTTGGATATTCAAATTGCGAGTCAAAACATTTTTATGGAGAAAGTTCATTTCCCTGTCTTAACCTTAACCATTCATTTTCGGTCTCTTCTAACAATACAAATCGCAGTTTGACTGTATTTTCTCTTACTGATTAACTGTTAAGCAGGTAAACCTTAGTTATTCGAAAAGCTTAAGAGAAGGGTCGGCGATAGAATGCAGATACGCGTGGAAACGTCTATAGTCAGTACGATCTCCAGCAATACGTGTCATACCTACTCAATTCGGAATGACTTGAAGGAATATATTATATCTAGTTCGCGAACAAATGCCGGAATCGTTGCTATTAATAGCCACAGACCGATCCTGAATTCCAACGAAGGCAACACGGTATAAAAGGATACCTACTTAATGCCCTGGAAACTAATTGGAAGCGAGCGTAGTCGGTGGGTCAAATAAATTAACCCAGTATGCACACGAAAACCGGTTGCAAGACAGTGTAAACCGAGAACGATCAAGGCAAGTACGAAGACGTTCCTTGGCAAAGAATCTTTAAATTGACAAAATAATTCTGCTTTTATGTCGTTCAAGTATAGAATTATTAATCTAATCTTCTCCCTTATTATAATTCAGTAAAAATATACCAAATATTACTTTTTCAAATAGTTTCAAATTAAACCTAACTTTATAGGTGACATCTTTTGTTTGAGGAAATGATTTCATTGCGAATGGGAATCGTGAAGATAGATGGATCGAATAGTGATTTAAGAATGCATGAAGGTTCGATGATCGTTCGTCACTGGCCTGGATTATAGCGCTGCTTGCATTTTATTGTGCATTACTCAGCTCTCTCGAACGAAATATCCGTTGAACCGATGGATTTTTGACTGAAAAAGGTTTCTCTTACCTGTGGTCTGTGGGTAGGCGTTGACGTGGCACGATACTCGATACATCAGCTGCTGCAGACCTACCTGTGACTTCTCCGTGGAGAATGGCGCGCGTTACAGAAGAGTGGGGTCAAAATGAAGGGACCGGTTTTTCTGGTTTTCAATATCTTCGACCCTCATACTCTATTCTTGTTACTTTCGTCGCGATCGTGCTATAGGATATGTAAGTATGTGTAAAATATGTATTTTGAACGTATGTATATATATAGTATACATATTTACTATATTTCAACCCATTTACGCCCTCCTTTGCCAAACATAATTTTTCGACTTATTCACTTTTGCTTTAACTGAGATACAAGATTGTCGAGTTATTCTAAAATTTTCTTGCATCCGAGAAAAAAAATTCGTCTCAACTCATGCTGTATACGATTTAGCTATAACGAAAGATACATATAGCGTCTGATATTGATCACATTGTTTATGTTTCCTTACTTAATAAATTAATATCGTTTCACTAAAAATTTAAATGTACATATATACTTACATATATTTAATGATTGTTTTACTTGAAATACAATTGGTGAGATTTCTTTTTAGAAATATTTTTACTAGGAAATATTACATAAAAAGTCAAATCTTTCCAATATGTTTAATTAATTAATTAAAAATATTTTTATTTATTTATTTATTTATGATCATATTGTAAACTTATAATAAAATTAAAATGTGTTCATGTAAATCAAACTATGGTATAAATTGAGATAAACTTGAACGTAAATAGGATAACTAGTCACTTAAATATGTAACATTCCGAATGCTTACTCTATGTTGCATTAGTGTTACTATCATCAATAAAGTTATGTAAATGACCAGAATCCTTCAATCATTGACAGAAGGCTTAATTGTAAGATTATTATCTAAGTTATCTAAAATTTTATAAGTTTTAATGAATAATCGACTTAAATTTTGCTTTCATTGTGCAAATCGTATCATCCAATTCCTAGAAGTGAAAGTACATATATCGATAAGAAGTAATTATGTATTGCAATCTGTTGTAAGTTTCATAGTCATGCGCATGAAGCAGTAGCGCAATCTACAATCAAGGGACAGTCACGATATTTAATACCATAGTTTCAGAGTACAAGTAATTTTTTTTAAATAACGAAACACTCAGTAAATTATATGGCAACTGTTGAAATAAACTGATAAATCGTATCCTTTTGGTTAAAACTCATTATCTGTTTAACGATATCGTGAATTTTATCAAAAATTCAAAGACGTGATATTAAAGAGTGTCTCCAATAAGAACATAGTTATCGTTACAGTTAAATTTTTCTTGTTTGAAGTTGGAACGTATACGTGAATATATGGATTAAAGATGTCTATTTCGGTAACTACTAATCGATTCCTTATGGTGTTAATGAATTCTCATTATTATTTATTCAGAATTGCATTTGTTTGGTTTTAGGAACAGGAGGTACTCTATAGTCCCAGCAAATGGAGCAAGAGATTCGATCAAATGCAAATATTATCGAATTATTATAAATTTGCAAAAAAGGGTAAGTTGAAATTAACATAAAATCGAATTAAAGTAAACAATAATTTATTTGTATTATTATAGTTACCGATGACGCTCGTAAAAATTTTAAATGCGAATTAAATATTCCATATGGAACAACAGAACGAACTAAATATGATATCTATGGAGCTGACTTACCCAAAGGTACGTATTCATATTACACATGTACGCATATTAAAGGTTTTAAATTTTCAGTTTGTGTCAGTTTTTTGCAGTGTAAATAATTTTAAATATTTCACTTTAACTTACTTCCATTAAGGTATTTCGAACAATACATGTTTCTTCCAGATTCCCCCATATTTATATTCATTCACGGTGGTTATTGGCAAGAAGGTAGCAAAGATTTTGCTGCATTTACAGTTCCTGTCTTTGTTAATAAAGGAATTAAAGTCATAACCATTGGCTATGATTTATGTCCTAATGGTAAACTGTATTTTTTTCACGTTTCTATCTTTCTCTAGATACAAAATTTAAAAAAAATATTTAAAAAATATTTTAATTAATATTTATATTGTATTTTAGTTAAATTTGGGGATATAATATCTCAGATAAAAATAGCGATTAAACATATATTAAAGTATGCATTGAATCTCGAATGTCGGTAAGATGCACATAACACTTACATGACAATTTTGTTAATTTATAATATAATGATAAAATTGGATGGATTCTTATAGGAATGTTTGGCTCTCTGGTCATAGCGCAGGCGCACATTTAGCGTCCAGTATTTTGTATGATAAATTATGGTTGGATGAAATGACGAAAAACGGATACTTAAATCTACTAAGGGGTATCGTGTTAATAGGAGGCGTTTATAATTTGAATCCCCTGCTCGATACGAATATTGTTACGCCTTTGAAACTTACAAAGTAAATATCTGAATACTTATATAGACTATTTACTTTAGTTCATAATAATATATAACATGTATATTTTAGAGATGAAATCAACACATATAGCTTTACCACTCTTGATACCAAAAATAACACACTCATCCAAGGGTTGAAAGTTATTATAACTATTGGGGAATGTGATTCACCAGGACTTATTAATGAATCACGCGAGTGTACTCAGGTACTCGTGTTATTCTAAATAAATAAGTAATAATTTTTTCCTGCTCTAAATAAAAATTTGTAATCTTATACTCTTTTCATTCTAGCAACTTATTACAATAGTAGACGATGTTCATTATATATTTCTTCGAGAAAATATTGACCATTTTAATATCGTGGAAGAACTTACGAATGAAGAATTTATTTTGACAAAAGTAATACTAAATAACATCTTTCATGAATGAAAGAGAATAATTTAATAACATAAAATCAGAAATAATATAGAAACATATAATTTTAATGCGATCAGATAAATTTATATTTAACATATAAAATTTTTGTATATATATATATATATATTTTGATGTTCGTAAAAAATTTATTTAATGTAATATATCAGTATACTAATACATTGTTACTAAATTACAAATTGTTTGTAAAAAAGTTATTACGTTTATTTACTCTAGACTGTCTATTGGTCATCTGTCATTTGTTAATTTTGCATAACAATGATCACGACGAACTGCTTTTAACTTTTCTATGAGTCATTTAGATTGTGACGTTGATGAAAATGTCTTTAGATGTTGCAAAGTATTTTCTTTTTGTTTCATGGGTAACACTATCATTTGATTAGACTGAAGCGCAGAACTTGGGTTTTTTTGTTTCGTTTGTGAATTTTGTATCTGATTAATATTTGTTTCCTGATTAACTAAATTCGATGATATATTATTTACACTTGTAAATTTTGTATTTTTATCTATTGCTTGCGGCGAAGATATGACCTGACTGCTTTCTAATTTAGTTACATTACTCGAATCCATATTTTCAGTATTCAATTTCACATAATTATTTGTAATATTTTTTACATTAATTATGCTTTTACCTGCTGGTATTACAAATGTCTTGCAGTTACCTTTTACAATAGGAATTACCTGAATAGTACGAACCGAATTTTCTTGTGTAATATCTTGTGTAAGATCTATTACATTTTTAGAAGTTAATCTCTTTAATGTATCTTCATTTTCATTAGATTCACCTACTTTCTCTTGTCCATCTTTCCACGTAATCGGAGGTTTAGCAAAAGAGCGTACTCGTAACAATGGCTTTTCTTCTGCTTCTTCTGCTTCTTCTGCTTTTTCTGCTTCTTCTGCCTTATCCTCTAGTGACTTGTCATCCATTGGATTTTCACTTATTATATTAGGATCATCCTCTACAACACATATATGTAATAAAATCTATATGTTTTTGTTCATTTTTCAATGATTAACTTTTTTTCATCACTAACCTTTTGTTCTATCAATAAGAATTTTATTATCTGTTGTGGTTGAGAATGCTATGTTAGTCGTAATATTTAAATGCTTTGTCACATTAGGCGCTGATATTGTGTCATTTTGTATTATCGACTCTGATTTAAAATTATTTTTATAATTAGATGTATTCACAAAATCGTTAAGTTTTCTTGATTTTAAATTGTCACCCTTATGATCTTTCAATCTATCATTCATTTCTTGTTGGCATATTTCTCCCATTTCTATATTGGAGTTAGCTTCTCCTGTATTAGATTTGGCTTCTGTATTTGTTTTATTTTTAGATGTTTCACTTCTATCAGTACTAATCTCATCTTCCAATGAACTACTTTTATCGTTATCTGTATCTAGATTTATGTCACTGTCACTAATGCCATTATCATCAGCTTCATCATTATCATCATCATCTTCTTCTTCATCATCATTATTTTCTGTGCTATCATCATCATCTTCTTCATTCTCTGATCTTTTAGAATGTGTAATCTGATCTTTCATTTCTTCTTGTTTCTTCACATATTCCTCAAATGTATCTGATAATTTCTTCTCACCAATTCTCTTGTTCTGCATTAATTTTTCAGCTAATTCCATATCCTTTAATGCAGGATCATCTTCTTTATTTTCAAGAAATAATGAAAATGTATCCCAATAATCATTGCGTCGACACCTTTGCAAATGTTCACCTAAATCGATGAACGCCTTTTTTACTATAAAAATTAACAATACATAAAGATTAAATTTAATTATTTAAATTACAGTAACTTGCTAGTGAAATTATAATAACTTACCAATCTCACGCAGTTTTTTATTATTCAAACCTAAATTATTCATATCATTACATCTTGTCACGCATTGTAAAATATCATTGTAGTCTGGAAAAATTAGTGCTCTTGTAAAATCGCCAACTTTCTTCAATTTGTTTCTTTTTGATATTTTTGAATTAATGAAATTTGTAATAGCATTATTTACAACAACAATACTGGTTGTACTGAAGTCTTTTGGTCTTAGGTATTGCCGTCCTGCATCAGTATTTTCTCCAGTATATTCACAGTACTTATTATACAGTTCCACCATTCGATGTTTATATTTTTCTAATTTTATATAATTACTATTTTCTTCATCATCAAAATCTACTTCTAATTCTTCAAAACATTTTATATACTTTTCACATTTTTTCATTGCATTTAAAATTTTTCTAATTTTCTTTTCTGTAGCAAGTTCTTTTTTTTGTTCTTCTCCGTTATCTGCGTTAGTCAACATCATTTCGTTATCATTAATTATACTATTATTAGTTTGTGTCATATTTGAACACATTCCAATAGATGCATTGGAATTATTTAGTTTACAATCTCTATTTGTTTTGTTTACATCAGAAAAATAATCTCTATTTGATAATAATGTCGACTTTCCTTTACAGCAATTTTTCATTTCATTCATTACTTCAGCTATATATATGTAAAGTTTACAATTACTCTCCATTATGTCATTTCTCTTTCGATTTAAAAAATCATTGAAAGCTTCAGAATGAGCATATACAGGATCCAACTGTTCATAACGTCTTTTTAATTTATTAACAATCTTTTTCATATCATCAGAATGATCTTTCTGTAAACATAAACTAATAAACATAGAGAATATATCCTGTTCCATAGAAGAAATAGTTTTCTTCTCCTTTACAACCAACTTTGGTTTCAATAATATTTTATTTTCTTCTCTTCCTTCTTCTGTTTCTTCCTCCTTCACATTACATGCTTTAACATTATCTTCTTGTTTATACAAAAATACTTGAGAATTTTTGTCAATACAAGAACTGTCAACATTTTCCATTTCAGATGCTTTTCTTTTACGTCTTTTCTTTCCTTCATTGTCACACAAGGAAGCTTCTACTCTTATAGTAGTTATTAAGAAGTTAGAATGGGAATTATGATTATCTTTTACTAATTTGATAACTGACTCTTGTTTGTTATCAGTTTTATTCTGAAACAATATTTTGAACTCTCAATGTCTTTCAACATGTTCATAATTTATTAACCATAAGTACATCATCACATTATAATTGCTAAGGATTTACAGTTGACATAATTACATATATTTTAATGTAGCAAGATATACGAACCTGTCTTGCATCTTCATCATCATCTGATGAAATATAAATAATATCATTCTCCTTACTGACCATATTTATTATTTTATGAAAAAGTTAGATTATAATATTACAATACATGACATCCATCGCTTATCTTGCCGACAGAAAACGATAATATAACGGTTAATTCTATTACAATTGCGTCAAAAGCCTTTCATTATGTATACATACTAGCGTTTGTTTAAAAGTATATACACGTTTCTATTTAGCCTGCTATAACATCACCTTATTTTTGTTTCCACTTTAACAGTATAGATCAATTTGATTAAATAAAACTGAAAGTATGGAATTCAATATTGATTTAGATGTTTTCATTGAAATCTCTACCTTTAAAAGGTTAACAGTTGAAGAAAAATTCGAAATTGTATTCGTAAAAATAAATAATTCTTATATACTGTATTTACAACGTTACAATTAATTATTAGCCTTTAGGGACTTTACTTCCTCACGTTACATACCACGCAACTTAATCACGCAACTTTAAGTTTTATTGGAAAAACTTTATCAAAACAGTCTATAGGAAAGAAAACTTAAGAAAAGATGGAATAACGCCGTTCTTCCGCAATTTTGTAAACTATTGTTATAAAGGAGAAAATAAACCAGTAGAAGAAAATGATAATACTTGTTTTAGATAAATTTTATCCAAGAAAGCGACTACATAAAACATTAGAAAAAATAAAATATAATATTAAAATAATTTTTATCGACGTTAGACGATCAGAATAAAATATAAATTTCCAATATTTCTATAACGATACAATGTTTTACTTTAGTGTTTCTATTACTATTTAAGACTAATCTAACACTAATTTTAGGGTCAAACCTAAACAATTTTCTTATAGCATTGTTAAGTTGGTACGAGTAGAAACTTCAAAATAATAATTAGAAAAACTTATTCACACAATAAATATCGAAATATTGTACTTACATCGTACTCTTATTTTTTAATCTTTGAATACGATACATTATATTGATAAAAGTTTGGAATCGAAATTTTCCTATACATTTTATTTATGTTAATTTTTTATTATTTCTTTAACTTCTTGTTTCTTAATCCTTAATACTTACTTAGAATCACCAATTAATTATAAATTTCCTCTCTGTTATCAAAATATATAATAATACCAATTATAATAAATTATGCTTTATAGACATTAAGATATCTCATAACTTAATTAATTATTTATTTCTCTTTTAGAAATTTTAGTATAAAATTTTGCACAACCTAACCTTTCTCATAACTTGACATATTAATTCATAAAAATATCTAAATACGATAAAAGCACTGATATGTATATTAAAATCATAGACTAGAATTTACATATCAGTAAATAACATGCAATGTAGAAATGAGAGATGATTATCCATCTCTGACGATAATTCAAAGCGCAACTATACATTCGTGTAGTTCATGATTTTAATAACGACACGCCATCTAGAAATGTTTGTATGCATAGTAATTCTATCATTACAAGTGTTGGTTGAATGACAGTGGTGTTGAGTAATTGTAAATATGTCATTAACGGAGGTTATATGTCACACGTAGTCTCAGATAACACTACATAACTTTGAAACCGTTTCATCCTATTGTATAATTAAACAATGTCGATAGTTTTCTGTCGATTCTGATTATTTCCTTATACCATGATGGGAATATTGTATGAGAAAAGGCCACTAAAACGGCCTAAATTAGGGCCGCCAGACGTCTATCCTCAAGAACCTAAACAGAAAGAAGATGAACTTACGTCCACAAATGTCAAACTGGGCTTTGCCACAATGCCCCAGATGTCAGAGGAATTTGGGACAGCAAGACATTATAATGTCACTGCTGCCAAAGTTGGAGCATATTTCAATGCAATTTTGGCTAAGAAAGAAGAGCTCTCTACGATGCCAGACACTGCAAGGAAACGACAACAAATCAACCCAAAAGATAATTTTTGGCCAGTAACTGCTAGAACAAAAAATGCCATTGAGGCCTGGTTCAAAGATTTGTCTGGGTGTAAACCACTGATAGCTCTTGCTAAAAAAGTTCCTAACTTCAATAAGAAAGAGGAGATATTCATGATGCTTTGTGAGTATCAAGTACCAATGCTTAGAGCAGCTTGGTTCATTAAACTTAGCTCTGCTTATACAGTAGCAGTTTCAGAAGCCAAAACAAAAAAGAGGCAGTTGCCTGATCCAACTACAGGTAAACAAAGACCTTCTTCAATATTAGTGAAATCAAAATATTTAATTAAAATATTTATTTTTTGTTTCTCTATTTAGAATGGACAGGAACACTTATTAAATTCTTGAAGGATCAGCTTTCAAAACTACAGGAGTATTATTATATAAATAATAATACAACAAATAGTACTAGTAGTAATGGTATTGCAAATAATTCTTGCAGTGGGAACAACACTGGGAATAACAATAATAATAACAACAATAACAATAATGTTAGTAATAATGCTAATAATAATAATGGAGTAGCTAATAATCAGCCAGCTACACCAAATTCAAGTAACCAAGTAGCAACTGGAAATACTATGAACGAGGAACATAAATTATCATTAAAACAATGGCATTATTGCATACAATTGGCAAAGTATATGTTTGAAGAAGGTTTATTAGATAGGCAAGAATTACTACAATGGATTTTAGAATTATTAGATAAAATTAAATCTTCCCCTTCGGAAAATGGTATTTTGAAACTTCTGTTGCCATTGGCATTACAGTATTTAGAGGAATTCGTGCAATCTGAATTATTGGCCAGACGTTTGGCATATTTGTGTTGCCGCAAATTGGCACATATGTGTAGTAACGTAGAAACCAATGGCAATCCACAAAGTCCGTCCATAAATAAAAGTGATGTTAACAGTGGGAAAGACACTACCATTACTAATCAAGTTCAAAATCCATTAACTGCTGCCTTTAATGACTATTTGTCTTGTCCACATCACAGGGATGTGGTTTATAGTTTGTCAACAATAATACAGGTAAGATAGCATGTTATGTATTATTTAACATGTTCCATGGCCAATAGTGAACTAAAAAGAGATAATATTATTCTAAATCGCTAATAGAAGTTTGGTGTCCTTTTGCTTACTTGAAGAATATAACAAAGAGTGGTTTTGTTCTATCAAATGTTCACCTAACATGGAACATGCTGATCTAAAAATAATTAAAGAATAATATAAAAAAAATAATATAAAAGAATATATTATAAATTTATATTATAAAATAATATAAAAAAATATAAACTTATTTTTCTATCAGGTTATAACACTAGAATGTCCTACTGCGTTAGTGTGGAATAGCGTTGGCGAAGGAAAAGCTCCATCTGTATTAAATGGTTCTCCTTTAGATTATTTACCATGTCCCCCTACAGCTTTACCATGTCCGCCTGTGAGTGCAACTAATCCTACAATAAAACAACTGAAAATTGCTCAAAAAAATATTCGAGCAAGATCTCAAGCTGCTGAAGGAAAATGGTCATGTGATAAGTGGCAGCAAAGCAGTGCTGGAATAACAACAACTAAAGTACTGGCAGCCTTAGATGCTTTAGATCGGCATAGTTTTGATAGAATGGATTCTACTAATTCGTTAGACACTTTGTATGCTAAAATATTTACATCACCTCCAAAAGATAATACTAATGAACGAGATACAAAAACGGAATATAATCCGCAACAAGATTCTGCTGTAGTTGAAATTCTATGTGAATGGGCAGTGAGCGCAGAAAGGTGGGGAGAGCATAGAGCAATGGCAGTTGCAAAGCTGCTGGAGAAACGGCAGAGTGAAGTTACTGGGGAAACGAACGATAACGATGATAAAGACAGCATCTGTAGTAATGGAAATCCACCCGTGCTTCCAATTTTTCAATCATTACTTATGAAATTCTTGGACATGGATGCCCCGGTATTAGATAATACAACAACTCAGTCAAAAGTTCAGTTCACGAATTTGGTTCACTTATTTTCAGAATTAATTAGACATGATGTATTTTCACACGACGCATACATGTGTACACTCATCTCAAGAGGAGATCTCATACAGGGTAAGATAAGCTTTTTACAAATTTTTCCATCATCTATTACCGAAGATACATATTTTACTATTTTATTTTATTTAGGCCCTGTGGCTAGCAAACCTGGAACTCCGAGTAATCGAGAACAAATCGATGAAGACAGCTTGTTTACTGGGATAGATTTAAAACCAACAAAATTAGAAGTACCAGATCACGGACGAACGATGGATTATGATGACAGTAAAATTGACGATGATTTGGATAAATTATTACAACACATCAAAGAAGATCAACAAAATAGCATGGATGCACCTGACAGTCCTAAAGAAGATGCATTAGCTGGGCATGGAACTCAAGAAGGACTGGATTCAAAAATACCATCAAGTCACAGTAGACATTTATTGTATACAACACATTTCCCATTACCACAAGTAAATTAATATTTGATTGAAACAATTTTATACAAAATTTAACATGTATCCTGTAATCTTTAAAATGATGTTGACATTAATTTTATAATATTATGTTTGTAGGATGAAACATGCAGTCAACATGACTGTAATCAACGACATGTATTACTGTATGGAGTAGGTCGCGTTAGAGACGACGCTAGACATATTGTTAAAAAAATGACGAAAGAAGTATGTAAATTATTCGGAAAAAAATTTAGCATTGACGTTGCAGAAGGTGGTAAAGTAAAGAAACATTCCCGGAGTGAATTCAACTTTGAAGCGATTACGCTGAAGTTTCAGAATCTGAGCTATTTCGATCAACACGTAGTGACGTGGCAATGCGCGACACAAGTTATAGAAATGTTGAATACATTTGCATTGGCTGGTTCGTCTTATTTACCAGTCCAAGAACATGTAGCATTTCTATTCGATTTAATGGAATTAGCGTTAAATATATATGGCCTGATAGATGTTTGCATTCAAATACTAAAGGAATTACCAGAAGTTGAAACACAGTTGGGAATTAGAAACAGTCAGCTTGTTAGAAGCTATACTACAAGTTTAAGTTTATATGTTGTAGGAGTATTAAGAAGATATCATTGTTGTTTGTTATGTAAGTATTATTCATAACAAAATTCATTATTTTATAAAGTACTCAAATAATAGGAATGACAATTATATCTAACTTGGTTATTTTAGTATCTCCGGAACAAACAACAGCGGTATTCGATTTACTTTGTAAAGTTGTAAAGCATGTATCCAATCCTAGTGATTGTAGTTCTGCTGAACGATGTGTATTAGCGCATCTTTACGATTTATACTCGTCTTGTTCGTTGCTGAAAACGAAACCACATGGAGTTGAAGCATTTAGCAATGCTTATCCTAAAATCCGAACAGCTCTTTACAGCACGTTACAACCAACAACGTCGAGTCATGTGTATAATTCACAATTTATGGTAGACGTTTTTACCAGTCCAAGACGCGGTGGAAAAATCGAACCGCAATGGGCTAGACAGTTGAACGAGACACCGGCGAATCGTTACAGTTTTGTTTGTAACGCAATAGTTGCAGTTTGCAGTGAGACGGATAATGATAAATTAAATGACATTGCGATAACATGCGCGGAATTAACAGCTTGTTGTAATGCACTTAATGCCGAATGGCTCGGAGTCCTTATGGCACTTTGTTGTTCTTCAAATAGCTCCGCCTTTTATATTGACGTGTTAAATCAGGTTGATGTACAAGACCTAAGTATACATAACTCTCTGGCTGTATTCACGTCAATTTTAATTGGTAAATTTTTGAAATGATTTTAATGCATTATGTTATTTTAAAAAGTTGGTGAAGTACTACAATAATATTTTCTATTTATAGCAAGACACTGCTTCTCATTGGAGGATTTTGTTGTGCATATCGCATTACCATCCTTAGTTAAAGCTTGTAATGAAGGTCGCGGAGACGCAGATATGGAAGCTGAAGCTGGAGCACGTCTAACCTGCCATTTGCTTCTACGACTTTTCAAGACTGTCGAATGTCCCCAACCGGCGCTTTATTCCGTGAGCACAAGTCCTCATCCTCTACCGAATGGAAATTCCAGGGGTTACAGTATAAAATTAAGCTGTGATAGACACTTACTGGCAGCTGCTCACAATAACATCAGGGTCGGTCCGGTTTTAGCTGTACTGAAAGCTATCTTAGTTGTTGCCGATGCAACTGCTGGTAAACAACCTCCAAAGAAACCAGATGTGCCAATAAATCATTCGAATAAAGCAGGAGGACCAGCTAGTGTTGGTGTTGGTGTTGGGGTAACGACAGGTGGACCAAGTGAATTGTCTATCAGTCATATCCTAGGTACCAGTGATATTCTAGGAGGTGGCGATGACTTGGGACTTGATCTAGCAATATCTTCATCTAGCAGCAGCGCTGGAATGACTACAGAAAATGTGAAAGGATTGTCAGACTTTGCGCAACATGTCCTCAGACAAATCTGCAGCCAAGAGTGGGTTTTAGAAAGATGTTTACAAAACCCAGAAGAACTTTGTCATCCCGATATGTTACTCGATAATATGCTGACACCGCGTCAAGCTCAACGGTTACTTCATATGATCTGCTATCCAGAGACTTCTACAGACGCATTTATTGACCAGAAGACTCACATAACAAACATTTTGGAAAATCTGGAGCAATGGAGTTTAAGAATGTCGTGGCTTGATCTGCAACTCATGTACAAACAATTTCCTCCAGGATCGAGCGATCTTTCACAGTGGTTGGATACCGTTGCCAAAGCTGCAATCGATGTGTTTCAATTGAATACTATGTCAAGTAAGCCAGATAAACGGTCTGGTTCGATATGGTTAGTTGCACCGCTTGTTTCAAAATTACCAAGCGCAGTGCAAGGTCGAGTCTTAAAAGTAGCGGGCCAGGTATTAGAATCCGGTAATTGGTCAAAAACAGCGGCAGGTCGTGAGAGAAGTAGATCGAAATCGCCATCTCTGTTTAATCATCAACCGTTTCTCTCGTTAGTACTCACTTGCCTCAAAGGTCAGGACGATCAAAGAGAGGGCCTTCTGATGTCTCTGCATTCGCAGCTATCGCAGTTCTTGAACATTAGCAAAGAGGAGAAAAATTTTGTTACCGAAGATCCTAAGACGAGAGAGGTGTTGCAAGATGCATTGCAATTAAGATTTAGTCTCGTCGGTGGAGTCTTTGATACTATACAAAGAAATACGACTGCTACCACAGACTGGGCTATCTTATTGGTTCAGCTGGTTAGCTATGGTGTTATAGATTTAAATAATAATTCTGGATTGTTTACTACTGTCATAGATATGTTAGCAACCCTAATACATTCTACTCTAGTTTCCGATTCGCAGTCCGAGAAGGATGAAAATAAAAAACATTATCAAAACTTAATGAAAAAGTTGAAAAAGGAACTCGGCGATAGAAATTCTCCCAGTATTCGATATGTCAGACAATTGTTACCACTGCCAAAATTAACGATGGAAGTAATTACGTGTGAGCCGGTTGGATGCTTGACAGACACAAAAGGAAATAAAATAGCTGGTTTTGATAGTATTGATAAAAAACAAGTAAGTTGAAGTACTTCATATTTGTACTATGTAATGCTACACTCTAATAACAAGCAAAATAAATGATATAAAAAAATATGCGTATTAAATTAGGGTCTACAAGTATGTGATTCCCAAAGGGTATCTGCATGGGAAGTATTAGAAGGTCATAAAAATCCAGCACCAATTTCTTGGGCCTGGTTTAGAGCAGTTCGATTGGAACGTAAGCC
Organism: Bombus pascuorum; assembly: GCF_905332965.1. Taxonomy (NCBI): domain Eukaryota; kingdom Metazoa; phylum Arthropoda; class Insecta; order Hymenoptera; family Apidae; genus Bombus; species Bombus pascuorum. The sequence continues at coordinate 12,394,640 of NC_083491.1, read as the reverse complement.
TCTTACATACCAAAATGCTCATAAGCTTTTACGATATCATACACATAGTCAAATTAGACCTCCTAGCCATTACTTGGAGCCACCACCATTACCTCCGGAAGATTTAGAACCAGATAAAAAGGAATCAGAACCTGGCAAAGCTGATACACCAATGAGTATCGATTCTCCTGGAAGAGTAACAGGTAGTGTTGGCAGTAGTGGAGTTGGTAATGCTATTACCAATGGCAAAGGGAAAGCTATGAAGACACGAAAGCATAGAAAGAATAGGGGAGCTGCTACACCTACTACACCTGTTTCACAACAAATTCAGGTTCTTTTTCTTTATTTAATTTTTTAAAATATTTGATTTCAATTTTTGATATATTTTATGTGTTAAATAGCAACCACCAAATCAACTACAACAAATGTCATTTGGAAATCAGCAAGTACCCGTTAGCCAACAACCTGGCATGTTTACTGGTCAACCGCCGCAACATCAACAGCCTTGGTACACCAATCAGCAAACTCACGCACCAGCTCAGCCATATGCATATGGACAACAATTACCACCAACTCCAGTTGGACCAAGATATGACAGACCAGGCATGAACAATCAATCAAAACAGGCACTTTCTCACATGTTACGCTTACGGCTACCGTCCAATCAATTAATAAGCTCTCAGCAACAAGCAAATGCTGCACCTGTCGCTGGGCCAGGAACGTTCCAAGGAATGCAGAGACAACAATTCATCAGACAACAATTGAGAGCTCAACATGGAGCTCCAAATATCAATCCACAACAAGGAATGTTTGCTTCGCAACAGCAGCAACAACAACCGCAACAACAAGGAATTTACACTGGAATGCAACAGGGTAATTATATATTACAATTTATTATTTTATGTATAATAATTACTTTGGTAGTATAATAAAAGATACTATAATTATATTTTTTAACAGGAATGAATCAAAATTATGCAGGATATGGGGGTCAACAAATGATGCCACAACAACAACAACAGCAGCAGCAACAACAGCAAGCGCCTCAACAAGCACAGCAACAACAACAGTTGTTGCAGCAGCAGCAGCAGCAACAAGGTTTAATGAATCAACAACAGAACATGATGTTTTCTAATCAGCAGCAAATGATGGGACCTCAAAGGGCGCAAGAGTATATACCACAACAACGTATGCAACCTGGAGCTACGAGGCCACCGTACCTTCAGGTACCATTTAAAAGAAAAGTAGATAAAATGAATTTAATAAAAAAAGTATTTACTATAAAGAATCGAAAATTATTATTGATATTTTTCAGGCTCCAAATGTTACAATGAATACAATGGGTCCAATGGGAGGTGGAGTTCAAAGTCAACCAGCACCACCATATAGGCAAACCAGTGGAAAACCTGGTACAGTTGGTGTAACGGGAGTAGGCACTACTAATGTCGGCTTACAACAAAATCAACAATTTCAACAGGTAAGGTTTACTGTGCTATAAAAAGTTGTTTGTATATTTGTGTGTATAATCATTTACATTATTAGCAACAGGCGATAAACCAACAACGCATGAGACAACAAATGCTTGCAATGCAGCAACAACAACAACAGGCACAGCAGCAACAGCAAGCACAGCAGCAACAACAACAACAAGGTAATGCCGGTGGACAACAGCCAACTCCACAATTAGTGACACATTTACAACGGCACTTAAGTCAACCACCGCAACACTATCAGCATCAACCACCGCCTTATTAGTAATTTAATCTGTATATAATTAATTAATATGTTGTATAATTAACATAAACTGTGTAGACTGAGTCAGAAGAATTACGTAACTTAATTTGCGATGTGAATGTATAAAGCGTGCCATTGCAGAGGCAATAAACAGACAAGAATTTCAGAAAAGTCTTAAAAGCTGTTTCTTTCGTTTTTACTTCTTTTTAACGTTAATATTGTGTATAATATAGGGAAAATAATCAGTGATAATTGTTTAGAAATATTGTGTAATTCCTGTACTCTCAAACCAAATAAATTAAAATATAAATTTTCTTTTTGTAAGGCTAATAATAAATTAGATATAAATTATGTAAAACTAATGGTAATCTTAGCTATACGAAATACATATATATATTTAACGCATACATAATTTATTTATAGATAACAGACAAACAATAGACAGCATATAAACAATAAATTAAATAAAATTTAGATACTCGCTGATAATATTAAAAAATTATATCAAGTATAACATCGTAAATATAAAAAAGGAAAACAATTTCTAAAAAAAAGAAACCTTTCATAATGAAAAATATATCTTATAATTGAGTTACTATAAATCAAATACAAATTATACACATACACATATAAATTTTCTTATCATATTTGTTACGAAATAAAAATTCTAAAATATAAAAATTGTTCATTTTATAATAATATTGTAAACGTATATTTTTATATGTATTTTGAAATTACAAATGTGCACGAAAATACTACTAATCTTATTTGTCATTTACCAAATTTGGTTAGGTCACCGTCATATAAAGTACTATAAATCGTTAAATCGTTTACATGACTGTGGGTTAAGTCACGAGGTTACGTGTTCAATGTAATAAGTGATTTAGTGTGATTTTATTTATAATTTTATATTTGTCTTAGTAACTAGTTATCTAATCTCGAAGGGAAAGGAATTATATCAAAAATCAAAATAGATATATAACAAAATATAATTTATACATATGACAAGGATAGAAAAGAAATGTACAAGAATGAGTAATACAGAAGAACTTATGACTGATATTTATAACACCTTAGTACAAATAAGATATCCAAAAATTACAACAGCTTTAGCAAACAATATAGAAGCAACAATTCTTAACGGAGAGAATCGACTTTCATTATTATCTTGGCTTTTGGCTGAAAAGTTTCCCTTGATAGCTTCCAAATTACAAAAGTTAAAAGGCGCTGCTTTAGAAGGTTTTGTAACTAAATAACATTAGAAATTTGTAATTAAATAATATTTAATATATTCAATATAAAGGTATTATCATTCTTTTGCAGAAGAGTTACTAAGATCTTATTCTGAAATTGGAATTTGTACTGATAAAAAATTATTACTGGTTCGTGTCTTACATAATTTCTTTTTGTACTATTGGCAACAGAAAAATTTAAATTATTCTTTTGCAGGGAAATTGCCTGTTAAAAGAACAACTTCCAACTTTAAGATTATTATTGGACTTTATGAAATGTTTATTCCTTAAGCCTTTTGATACTGAATATGATGAAAAAGAATCCACTGATAATATATTAAATGTATGTAAATCTAAAACATGTATGCATATGATTTGTATATTTACAGATATATTTTATATTAGGTCTATATCAATGAAGATTCAAATACGTTCACATGTAATGTTGAACCAAAATTAAATTATTCTGAATCTATGCAGTATTTCGAAAATTTGCAAAAGGATCTAAATGAACATCAAGGATTATTATCAACTTTTGAATCTAAAAAAGAAGAACGTGTAGTGGAACAGGTTTCAAAAGTAATTACATTAAAAAATTTATATAAAGTGATCTGTAACTATTGCTACAACTGCAAAAAGAATGATTCCTCATCAAAAAGTATCATTTTGAATGTGAACTAAACATGAAAAAACTGTCTTAATTTTTCAGTTCATTTGTCATATAGAATCATTCCTTTGTTGGTGTAGTAAATGTTTTATAATACTCTATGTCTTTTGTCTTGAAATAATATATAAAATTATATGAAATACAGGATGAAAAAAAGAAAACTAATGAAAATGATCGAGATTCTTTATTTAATGAGGAAAAAAAGAATTTTATAGAAGCATATTCATCCATTGATTCATGGTCACCATTTAATGCAAAAAGTGTGAAGAATAAATCATACTCCATGGATGCTGATATTAACGATATATATTCAAAATTTTCTTCTTTAACACAGGTTTTTTACTTTTGTAGACTTTCTTACATTTAATATAATTAATACCAATTTATACAAATGCTATTTAATATTTAGTTTCTACAAGCAAAGGAAGAAATATTGAATGCTAATATACCAAAAGAAATAGGGAAATTAAATACTCCATTGAATGAAACTGTTGAAAATATTGTTACACATACTGAAGAAGCTAAGAATGGATATGTGGATACTTATTGATTTCTAATATTAACTTTCTTCCAAGTGGCTTTTAAAATATCAATCCTTAAATTTATATTTTTGTACTCTCATAAAAATAAAAACATTTATGGATATTAATAAGATACTAATTCAATTAAAAATGTTTTATAGGTTTATTAGAAATACATGATAGTGATTTTACGATCTAGGTCGTTCTTTCTTTTCTTTGTAGAGTGCAAGTAACGAAACATTAGCAACTTTCACTACTTTAAATCGAACTCCTGGAATGTCACCTACGGCATGACCTTTACGACCAAAACCTGCGACCAAAACTTCATCGTTTTCTTCGATATTGTTCAAACAACCATCCCTAGGTACAAAAGCAGTAATTTTCTTGCCGTTTTTGATAAGTTGTACTCGCACACATTTACGAATAGCAGAGTTCGGCTGTTTGGCTTCTACACCACTAAAAACATACAACCACTTAATTAAAATTTGATGCAGAAATTCATTTCAATTCAAAGAGATTACTATAAATATGATATAGTAAGAGATTTAATAATGTAAATATACATACACTTTTTCTAAAACAATACCCTTAGCATGAGAAGCACCACCGAATGGATTGGCCTTCCATCTTGTTCCCAAGTGAGCTTTCTTGTAGTCCTTATCATTCCATCGTTGATCCCGTCTGTGGTTTACATGCTTACGTGCGGTACGAAGGCCACGAGGTTTGCCTGTAAACCAAAACGTTAGATCATTAATACATATCATTTTGTTATTTCAAAATTTTCTATTAAATATTTAGCGAAATTATAATTAAAACAAATTGAACAATCGATGAGAGCAACACATATTTAATAACATAAGCTTTACACTTTTAAAAACAATATAATTTTAACATCGATTACTTACCCATCGTGTCAGTTGTTCTATACAACCGGAAGAGCTCTATCTTCCATTAACGGAAATGCATATAAACTTCAACTTTGCCGTTACATTTAAATCAAAAATATGTTTGTTGCAATAAATGTAGCAAAAGATCAATAAATATAAATGTTAAAAAATAAGTTATTATTTTTTAGTATTTTATTAAAATGCTATAAGTATGTTAGGAACGAGCAGACTTATCTAAATATTTCTTTTAATTATTATAATACGAAAAATATATTTTACACGTAATATGAAAAAAATATACTATATATATATATATTTTTTTATAGTTTATTTTTGGTTTTTACAAGTTGTCCTGAAGGACATTTGGTAAAGTGTTATATCTCATTGGTAATAAAAAAAAATAAAATAAAAATAAATATAGCATGTGGGTGGCTACCCCCAGCGGGGTGCCAACTTCGTGTTTTTTAAGTTATATCTTTTATGTCTATATATATGACTGAATTATTTTTCTAATTTTTAAAGTTAATAATGTATATTTTTTCTCTTATATATATGTACATTGCAGTTGCCACATGAAATTATGAAATTTAATAAAATGCATATAAGAATCAGAAGTATGAGCACTTCTAATTGCATCATGATAGAGTTTGTAATTTTTGGAGGATTTATGAACATACATACAAAAGAAGATTGGGAAAGATGCATAAGACATTATATTTTATTATAAAATCAAATAAAAGATTTTATCATTTTAATATCTAATAAGCATATTTGTAGCAAAATTTATTTACATTATATATTTACAATTATATGACAAAATAAGATTTGTGCACTTAATTAAATAAGATAATATAATATAATTGAATATTAGAACATAAGGTATTTTATTCAGTAAAGGTAAGATATTGAATTAAGCCATCAATAAAAAAGTAATAAATAAATAAGAAAATAAATAAATAAAATATGAGTGTCAGAATGTAAAATGTTTATAAAATGTTCTTAATATGAAACATGTCGCACACAAATTGCACTTCCAGAAAATTGAGCTTTGCATTATTGATGATGATGATATTCAGTCCACTAGTCTGTTTGAAATAAAAAGAGATTTAATATATAATATATAATTGTATGGATGAAATTACAAAAATATAATTGAAATATACCTTGGTTTCTTTAGAAATTCATCGTCCTCTGCTTTTTCATCTTCTTTCGACTGATCCATAAATAATGTACGATTCAACTAAAGATAATAATGATAGATTATGAAATAATTTTAAATAATTATTATTAGAAGGAATAATAAGCTTACATTTCTTTTATCTCTATTTTGACATTGGTCTTCCACACATTTACAATTATTGCCACATATAGTTTTGTTTTTACGGCAACGACAAATTCGTGTAGCACAACTTGTTTTACAATTACATTTTGCATCGCCATCTGATGTCCGTTTAAATGAATTACGGTCAAGCGATGAAGATTTTGTTGTATCCTGAAAATAAAAATTATATTATTTAGAATTAATAATATAAAGAACATTGTTTTAAATATCGAAGGTAATAAATTCTTAACTTCAATGAATTACCAAAAGACTGCGTATACGATTATAAAGTGGTGTTCGTGTCCAATCTGGATCTTTTTCAACATCATCTTCAATGGTACTATCATCTGTTTCAGATTGAATATCTTCAACCTGTACCTTTTTAATGGCTTTGGGTTTCACATTTTCCTTGTTCTGAATTTTACGTGGGAGCTGAAAAATTTACAAAACAATTTATAATATTTTAGTGGAGAATTAATTTTATCAATAATAAAATTAAGAGCGTATATTAACTGTGTGTTCTAGTTCTTCGCATTTTTGTTTGTAAAATTCCAATTTTTCTCTTAATTTACTGTTATCTTCACTTTCATATTCTTTAATATTATGTGTATTATTTAATGCAAGTTGTTTTGACATACGCCTTTCTTTCTCTTTGACCCGGTGTTCATTCAATCGTGCTTGTAACAGTTCATACTTTCCCTAAAATTACGCTTATTATTAGAAACATAATAATTTTAAATTAGATTGTTGATATTGAACTTAAAAGAGTCTTGTCTAATTTATGTAAACTTTTAAATAGTTAATAGCTTAAATAGTCTATAATTTTCAAATATACAAACCTGAAGCTCATTGTATTCGTATTCCTTTACACATTGCTTTCTTCTACTCTCTGTAACATGTTTAAATAATAGTTCAAGAGCAATTTTTGCTCCTTCCATTGTATGTACTTTTTGCCATCTTGTATGTGCTCTACTTTCTAAATAAATACACATGTATACAATTAATAGTTGAACAAGGGAACTTATTACATTAATACATATATAGTACATTTAGCGAATGGAACATTTACCTTGATCAGATTCAACTATTTTTTGCTGGAGATCGGTAATTTGCGTATTACGTAAGTCTAAAAATTCAGTAAGTTCAGCAATTTTGGTCCCATTTGCATCATCATCGTTTTGAAATTTTTCTAACATGCATGCCAATGATGCTCTATCTTGCATTAATTTTTCGAGAGAATATTCTGCATCAATGGTGCTCACTGATATTTCTATTTCCTGAGTTAACCAATTTTGAATTTTATCAGTATTAGTATTCATCTTTTCTTTTCTCACTCTTTTTTGCAAATCTAAAGCTTCCTAAAAGTAAAGTAAAAGACAAAATTATTGTTCAATTAAAGCATTACAAACAAAAATCTTAATTCATTACCTTTAGTCTTTTATTAACAGCAAAAGCTTCTTCCATCTTTCTTTTGAAAACGGTTTCTTGTTTACTATGCCACAATTTTAAACGTGTCACTTCATTCATTTGCTTTCTATTTTGATTTTTTAAACGGTTCAGTTCTTTTTCCTTTGATTCCTTCCATTTTGTAAATCTATCAGATTCATTGCGCATTTGTCTAATTAATTTTATTCTTGTTTGCTTTAACACATGCATTTCGTTTGATAAATTTCTTATTTGTTGATCTTGCTTTTCTTTCGTTTTAACTATCCTATCTTGCTCTGATATCTTTCGCCTTAATTCCGTTATTTTTTTCTCTAATTCTTGTACCTTTTTACGTCTATTTTCTGCCAATCTGTAAAACAAACAAAATAAGTTTAAAAACTTGAAGAAATAACACTAAGTTAATGATTGCTGTACATGAAGAAAATTTAAAAAATAATAATTTTTGTATTTAATTAAATTTCTTACTTTGACTTAGCATTATTTGCTTGTACATTCTGTAGAGCTTGCAGAAGTTCTTCCTTTTCTATCTGAAGTGTTTTTATCTCTTGCTCCATTTCCTGTATTTCTTTGGAATAATCAATCGTTAGAGATGAGCTTTTTAAAAGCTGATGTATAAGACTTTCCTTAATAGCAAGTTCTTTGTTGATATTTTGAACTTCGTCATTCCTCTTAGCTTGGAGCAAAGTATGTTCTTCCTGTTTTTCATGAAAATCATCTAAACTATCTGGAGAACATACTTCATCCATACATGTCTGTTCTGGGTCGTCTTCAGAGTTTATTGTAAATGTGTTTGCATTATCAGACGATATTTTTATGAGTTCTTCGGATGTTTTCTTCTGATCGTTTTGAATATCTATTTATCATAAATAAGGAAATATTTTCAGAAACTGTATATCAATAACTTTTCCTTATGTTACTTACCAAGAATTTTTAAATACAAAGCTTCCAGTCTTGAACGATGTTCATTATGTTTATTAGGATCTTTATCAAAATCATTTAAAAGCTTTTTAGATTCTTCTAATATCTTTATCATGTCAGTCTGAATTTTTTCTCTAGCTTGCTCAGCTAGTTCTGCTCTTTCGTACATAACTACAGCCTCAATTAAATTACTATTTAACTTTTCCGTTAAATCCCTTATTTTTTTTTGTAAACATTGATTTTTTGTATGGAGTTCCTGATGTTCCAGTGGACATGAGACCTTAATTTCATTGTCTACCAAAGCAAGCTTTAATTCTTGTACTAGTTTATTTAGACGATTTATTTCTGCAATTTGTGGATCTTGATTAACTACAGGTTTATTTTTTATTTTACATGCTCTGTCTGCATATCTTAATGTGCTTAGAGTTTCATCCAAGTTATAATCTGAAAGTATTTTATATAAAAGGTAAGTTATTTTGAACATTAGTATTAAATACAAATATTTTAAATTTTATGATGATAATAACCTGCAGGACTAACACATGCTATCATTAATGTTATGGAATTTCCACCAAGAGAATCTTGCAATAATCTTGTGAGTTTACTGTCTCTATAACCAACATATGCTGCAGGACCACCCTCTCCTAATTGAGATATAACATTACCCAATGCTAACAAACCTCTATTTATATTAACTCCTTCTTTAAATCTTTCACCAGTTGCTTGTGTCTTTTTACTACGTTCAGATCCAGCTAAATCTACCAAATGAAACTTTGCAGTTGTTGCTGTATTGCTAGATTATATTAAAATAGAAAAGAACAAAATATTTAAATATATTATAAATAAATCTTATTTTGTAATTTCTAGATATATTGCTTACAGGTCATTCTTTTTATGTTGATATACACATAAAGTGTATATTGCATGACTTCTGCTACTTTGAGCGTTCATTGCAGTGGCACCTGTAGCACGTCCTAAAGATCCTTGTGTCAAACAGTTTAATGCTTCTGTTGCAGTTTTAACTTCTTTTGCTACAAGTCCAGCAATCTTTATATTTTTACCATCATCTCTAATTTCAACAATAGACTGATTTCTTTGTTTATCAGTTAATAAATCGTATAATTGTTCTTGATAAAGTTCCATAAACGAAACTGTAACTTTAAAACTCCAATCTTCCTTTGAAGAAATTATATCAAATATATCATTCACTGATCGAGGTATAATGCCCATGTCTTCCTCTTCAGTGTAATTTGTACCCATTGAATGAGTTTTACCACTTCCCGTTTGGCCATAAGCCAATATAGTGACATTATAGCCTGCAAAAGGTATATAAATATACTACTACATTAATTGTAAAAATAAAATACAATTACAGTATTTTGCAGAATTATGTTTTAATATAATTTTACCTTGAAAAATATTTTCTACCATATTTTTAACAGCCGTATTATAGAATTCCTCTTGAGTAGCATTAGGAGGAAATACATAATTAAATGTAAAAGCTTTGGCTGTATTACATACAACAATCTGAGGTTCACCAGGAACAACATCTAAGCATGTTTGACATCCTCTTTCATTTTCACTCTTTATTAATGGACGAATGCGAACAGCAACTTTAACTGCATCTTCATTCATCTGCAATAAAATGTTTATCTTTTAATGTATATGTTTGTTTTAGAAAACTTATTAACTTTGGTCAATCTATTGATGCATGATGTCCTCATAAATTTTGAGAAGACCTTTTTTAATTACTTTATTGTGATATGTATATATTATGTGTTTTAAATGCATATATGTCATTAGTTTTGTAAGTATAGGAAGTAGGAAAGATATATATGCAGTCCAAACAATACTACACGATAATGCTCATAGTATGGTGTAAACAAAAGCTCATTTGTCTGAGATTGATCTAAAAGTCATTGAAGAATCCTTTCTAGATCTAACATTAAACATTAAAGCATGTTTACCCCACTATAAATAAATAAGATAATATACTAATTATACTAATTGTATAATACTATATATACTAATTGCATTAGTAAGAAATAAATTTCACTGTTCGGAATATTTTAACTTTGGAAGATGCGTAATCCTGTTGAGACCTATGTTTCATAATTCTTGGAAGTTCACAATCCTATTAAAACCCACGTTTTGTAACCATTTTTCTTTACAACCTTATAAGCTCTACCAAAATATTCTAACAAATACTTATATCATTTCATTTAGAACATATTCATTTGGAACGATTACCTGATTTACCCCATAAATTTTAAACAAGACTTTGTTAAAGATAATCATAATTAATTACCTTTGAATCGTTCACCGTGATGCAGTGATATCTTTATATAAATTATACCTTATTATACAATAGCAATAATAACAAAAAATTATTTTTTAATCACGGTGGATCGGAGATAAATATGCTGAATCAGTTAATTTTAAACTTGAACAGAGACTGCTTGAAATCGAATCAACCGTTGACCGTTACCGATGTATTTGAAATTATGCGGTTTCGAATAAAGTATCTGATTCGCATGTAAGTTTCTTCGACTATAGTTTAATACTTCTAATTGGTCGACGGAATTTAGGAACCCTGTTAAAATTAAGTATGGACAGATTTTTATTAATATGATGAAAGTTGAATGAATGTGTGTAAAAAGCATAAATTAAGAACAGAAAAATAATTTCTTTTTTCGTTTAAACCTATTTTCTTATCCTTAGCATATCTAATTCTTATGCATGGGAATACATACTTGTGATACTGGCATTAAGGTTTTCAGTGTAAAATTTTCACGTATGTATTTAATAACATAATCATTACATGTTAAGCAATAAATAAAACGATTGCAGTTACCTGTAAGTATAATTTTATTCCGTTCTATAATTACAACGTATATATACAATACATATATTACAATATATATATATACCTGACATATAATTAACATATATGCCTACTTGAAAGAATTACGGCAGATTACAAACTCATACGTCAACTACTATAACATTTGATTTGTGATAAACTCTCGTACAAATTAAAATAATTTATGGCTATATATTTACAGTAAAAAGGGGCGCGGCCTTAATCATACAATTGGAAAACGACTATATTCAAAAATTGCTAATTGTTTATTTTTAAACCTATGGGAAAACTTGACATAAATGATTTTTATAAAAAGTGTGAATTATTATAAGAATTAACGATAGGAGTGAATAGTATCCGACTATAATATTATGTGACAAATTTTTTTTACAAAATCAATGTAGGATTGACGATATTTTTCTACTGTTTTTGGACGGCCTACAATATGGCTCTTAGGTCATTTTTACATATAGGTGATAGTACATATAAATGGTAAGATAGTTTTTTATATCTCAAATTTTTATATTCATCAATGATTCCATATTACTTACTTATAGTTATATATTTTTTTTCAGTGTTTTTACTGCAATAAAGTTTAAACCTAAATTATATATAGTTGAAGGATATAAACAAATTAGAAATTTTCATAAGTTTAGAGGTAAAACAAAACTATCACAATCATCAAATTCACTACCAGAAGAGTTCCTTAAAAAGCAATCAGGATATTTTCCCAATTTATGGAAACCATTTACCTTTACTATCATAGTAAGAGATTGTTAACATATTAAATCTTATTTCAATTTATACTAAGTTAATTTAAACATAATCCATTGTTTTAGTGTTATAAGTTTTTTTGTGTTTAATTCAGTTTAGTGCAACAACATTTATTGCGGCTGCCATTTGGGAGTATGAACGTCTCAGAGATAAAACCTATAGGATAATCAGAAGTTACAAACAATGGGGAATACATGTTTGTATATTAAGACTCATATATAGATTTATTAAAATATTTTATTGCTACATATTACTTTATTCAGCGAACAGGATGGAGATATACAATGGAGAATTGGTGGAAAAACTTATCAGAAGGAGAAAGAATATTTATTCCTATATGTTTCTTAAATGTGTTGGTATTTTTGTCATGGCATATACCAGCATTTCGAATGACAATGTATCGATATTTTTCATGCACTCCTACCACTAGTGAGTAATACATATCTTTAAAAATATTTATTATAATATAGGTATATATAAGAGTATTAAATTCTATACTATTAATCAAGGTAGATGTTGGCCAATGTTGTTTGTAACATTTTCTCATTGTTCCCTTCTTCATTTAATTATCAACATGTATGTATTATATGGCTTCTCTAAAATTGCTGTGGCTCAACTGGGTAGAGAACAATTTTTGGCACTTTATTTAATTAGTGGAGTAGTATCTAGTTTTTCAAGTTATTTATATAAAGCTGCCGTTGGAATAAGAGATCCTTCCTTGGGAGCTGTGAGTATTGATTAAAATTTAATATAAATATGATTTTAAATGTAACAATATTCATACTAATAATTGCAACATAGTCAGGAGCAATAATGGGTGTCTTTGGATTTGTATGTACTCAGTTTCCAAATGCATACTTGTCTATTATTTTTCTTCCAATGTTCAAATTTACAGCGAGTACGGTATGTATAATTTCATTTTAACTGCGTAAAGTTTGAGTTTTATATGTGAATTAGATTATATATCTTTTACTAAAAATATCTATGTGATCAGGTCATGAAAGCTATAATGGGTTTGGATAGTTTGGGATGCCTTATGCGTTGGCAACGTTTTGATCATGCAGCACATTTGGGTGGAGCATTATTTGGAATGTAAGCCCTTGTACAAAATTTATAAAAATTTATATATTTTCTTATATTCTTATGTATTCTTTGTTATAGATTTTGGCAAATGTGGGGTAGTACCAATATATGGCAAAAACGTGAACCAGTATTAGTATTTTGGCATCAAATCCGTGAACCACCTAGATCTAATTAATACCTCCTTGTTATAAAATTAATACTATTACATATTATATATTTATAATATTATGAAAAATTTTGAAAGTTATAAGAAGTGGAATTATATAAGAAACAAAATGTATTTATTTTGTTCTTTATAATTTATAATAAAATTATTAAAAATTTTATAGTAAGGAAGAAGATACAAAATTTGGGATACACGGGCTTGGGGTGAATTGGCAAAATTCGGGTGGAGCAGATGAGATCTCGATACGTGTATTACTCAAGATTCCGAGAGTCATTTTGAATCGATTCGGTAATAATAAATCAGGAACGATATTATCCTTTCCTAATAAGTAGATCTTGGTTTCTTGAGCAGCATGCATTTGGGTTCATGCTTACATACAGGGTGTTCCATGTGAGAACAGGAATACCTCATAAGGGATTGAAGTTATTACAAAAATGTTTTAACAAAAATTTGTTTGGTTCGAAAGAGGACGTCATATGGTACAAATTATTTTTTTATGGGTCGAGTAGTGGGAAGATTTTAAGGTCATCATTTTTTTAAATAGGGTCATATATTTTTTAATAGGGAGTCATCCTGAATTTTTCTGATTCATATCAAAGCTTGGGTTCCCAAGTCTCGGAATGATTCCGTATACTATATGCACAGAACAAAAATAAGTAATTGTTATATTTTGCATATGCATAATTTATATAATTAAATATATCTCTTTTGAGCTATTATTATTATTATTATTATCATTATTGTAACGTTTATTTTTATTTAAGATTTACTTTTCAATGACAAAAATATATATATAAAAAAAAAATAAGTACATATATTAAATTAAGATTTAAGATATTTTACATGATGTTTAATATGATCTTCTATGAATGTAGATATAAAAAAGTAACTATGATCATAGCTTTCTTGAAATCTAAGAACTAGAGATAATCCAGCATCTTTTGCAGCTGATAGTAAATTTTCTGGTAGTAATTGTCCATTTTTCAAGAACTTATCTTCTTTTCCCTAAAATTATGCACTCATTTATTACAAAACTTTATTTCATAATATAATATCGTAGTATAATACCTGGTCAACCAAAATATCCAAAGGAGGTCCATTGTACTTTTTAGCTAATTCTGTAGCATCCCATTCTCTCCATGCAGCATTAGTTTCTGTTCCACCCAAATAACCAGAGAAAGCCTTTTTCCCCCATGGACATGAAATTGGATTACTTATAGGTGCAAAAGCAGATACTGTTTTGTATAAACCAGGATTTTTTAAAGCACATATTAAAGCTCCATGTCCACCCATACTATAGAATTTAAAATAAAATTATATGCAAAGATTCTCATTATTAAAAGCTAATGAATAGATCAACTTAGAAACTAAGTAATCCAATTATTAAATAATTAATGGTTGTCCCACTGTTTACCTATGACCCATTATGGATTGTTTGTCTGGTAAAACAGGAAATTTTTCATTAATCAAAGCTGGTAGCTCCTTAGTAACATAGCTATACATTCTGTAATGTTTTTTCCAAGGTTCCTTTACTGCATCAACGTAAAAACCAGCACCAGTTCCAAAATCCCAATCATCATCTTCTCCAGGTATATTAAGATTACGAGGGCTAGTATCAGGTGCAACTAAGATTACTCCTTGTTCAGAAGCATATTTTTGTGCACCTGCTTTCTGAACAAAATTAGCTTCTGTACATGTCAAGCCAGATAACCAATAAATGACGGGTACAGGTCCTTCTTCCACTTGCGGTGGAAGGAAGATTCCAAAATTCATTTTACATCCCAATTCATAGCTGTGTTATAAAAAAATTGGTTAAACTTTATTCCAGGAGACCAAAAATTATTGACTTTTTTTTCTGTAATTTTGTAGTTTTCGATGTATAGAATATGAAAACACAAGTTTTAAGGCGAGGAATCCATTATTTCAAAAGTTATGACTATGTAAAATTGAGCATTTTTAGAATATTTTACACGTTAAATAATCTTGCGTTTTAATAATTTCGATATAAAAAATATAATATTACACAGTACCTTTCGTGCGAATAGACTTTCTGCCATCCGCCGAAAACTTTGTTGCTAGAAACTTCAGTAATATCTGGCATCTGGAAACATTTTTCCATGTTAAAACTAATTAAATTTTTACATTTTAATTACTTTTAAATATATTTCAATAATATTGTTTGAACATAGTTATTTCATTCATTATCAGAGGGTTATGTAGGGTTAATAAAAAATTGAAATCATCCGGCACATTTGAAATCTTATGTTATTTGAAATAGAAAAGAAAAAAGAAAGGTTTATTTTACTAAATTAACTGTTTTTTTTCTTTTATTCTTCCTTAATTTTGTAATATATTTAAAATATAAAGTAGGTATTATTGTGATTATCATACCTTTTATTATAATGCGAAAAATTACGTACACTATCTGTGATTTGCCACGGACTTTGAATAGTTATGAGTTATAAAACTCTTAATATAACAAAACTATCAGTTATACATAATCAACATGATGCATGCGTAATCAAATAAATTGATAACAGTTTTGGGAAACACTCGTATATGCTGAATCTATAGTATAAGTTATGTATACTTCATTGTAATGAAAGAAAGTAATGTAACCTAAAAGTAATTAGCCGGTGTTTTAATATATATTAAATGGGTTCCATATTTCTAAAAGTCCCATTTTTGGTGATAAATCATTTTTCATTAACATTTTTAATTATCTTTTAAATATTGCTTAAAATTCTTATTTTACATGCTATTCCTGGTAAATATATATAATAAGAAATAAATTAATATACAATGTTTAAAAAATTATATTAAAAAGCTTTTTTCATTGATTGTACTTGCACGGAAGCTTCTACAGATAATTGTTTCTGCTTTATATTCCTCCTTGATGTACTTTGTATTGGAACAACTGAAATATAATAATTTTAGATGACTGATAAATTTTTATAATTTAAATTATTATATATGCTTCTATGGACATACTTTCAAATTCTGGTTCTATATTGATGACATTTCTAGTACTTCCCTTAGATGATCCATAAACACTTTCTCTATTTGTACTTTTTGGTAAACATTCTGATAAGTTTGTATTACTATGAGAATGATTGGATCCTGACAATTGGCCAAATAAATTTGTAGGTAATTCTATATTCTGTGATGCTAACAATTTTTTAATGTAAGGCTCAACTTCTATGTGGTGAACTGTAAATTCTGCAATATCTTGCAAAGCAATAGAATTTTGTTCTTGCAGTTCACGTAATTCTATTTCTTTCTATTGAATGTAAATTAAGATAAGTTTATATAATATATTTTACAGTTACTACAAAACACATTATGTAGTTTACAAACCTGTTGTATAAGCACAGTTTTGTCTCCTGTACTTTCATACAATCGTTGAATACTTTTCTGGGCATTCTGTAAACTTTTATCAGCTCTTGATATTTTTTCTTTTTGTTCACGAATGTGATGTTTCAAGTCAGTTAAATATTGGTTTTTATTTTCTTTGCATTCTTGAGTTTCCTCTATATTTTCAAGAATTTTCACATAGTCATTTTGTATTTTCTATTGAAATCATTTTATTTTATGATTGAATATACTCCTTACTTTTTAAGATTATGTTCAACTAAGTATATTGTAGAATACCTGCATATTTTCAGTTAAACACTGTAATTCTTCCTTTTTTTGCTTCAAATGTTGTTCTGCATTCTGCAGTTCTTCATCCAATTTTTTATGTTCTTCTATCTCTGGTTTATTTTGATCATCTGTTGTTAAGGATACCTTATATTTGTCATTACAAACATTTATTACTCGTAATGTATTTTCCATGGCTTGAATTTCATCTTCAGTTTTTCTTATTGTTTCATCTAATTGATCACCCTGTTCTTGTAAAATATATCTTTCTTGTGCACTTTGAATCTTCATATGAGTAGTACTCATTGGAGTTCCATCAGGATTAGTACCTAACAATGCTATGTAATTGTCATACCTTGCCTGTAATTGTTTTATTCGTATTTTTCTCTCAGCAATAGCACTTCTTAATTCTGAACATTCACCATCTGCAATTCTTTTTTGTACTATTAGAGATTCCTTCTGTACAACAATTTCTGCTTTTCGTTCCCGCATTGCCTAAATAATATTATCAGAATTATATATGTTACTTTAATATTTTAAATTGCTAATTATTTAATATTTTTATTAATGTTAAAAGTATTATCCTTGAGAAACGTACTGCTTCTAATTCAAGTCTATATCTTTCCAAATCATAAACATTTTCCCCTATATTACACATCATTTTCTCCATTTGAGATACTCTAAGTCGTAGCATACTTTCTTCTACTTGTTTCTCTTCATAACAATTTTGAGCAGCTTTTAATTGTTTTTCTCCTGCATTCATTAGAAGAACAAGATCTTGTTTTTTATTTTGTAAATATTCTAATTCATTGTTATCTTGTGTTATACTATTTGAAATTTTCCTCATATTATCCTATACAATAAGCAAATAGGTTCAGTGTATTATTTAATAAATAAGTTATTTTGAAACAACTTACTTCTAAAGTAGCAATCTGTTTTTGCAATAACTTAGACACTTTCATTTTTTCATCTAAAGTATTTTGAAGATCTTCAATCTTTTTTTGTTTTTTCTCAACTTCAGACTTGTTATATTCAAGCCCTTTTAATCTGTTCAATTTCATCTCATATTTTCGCACTTCAAATTCTGCTTGGTACGATACTTCCTTTTTATCCTCTAAAATATGTTCTTCTTTGGTATGTAATTTGTCTAAATATTCACATTTTTTAGATTCCTTTTCATATTCCATCTTTAAAACTTTATTCTCATTTTGTAAGTCTTTTATTTGATTCATTACACGTAAGTTTGCCATTTGTAATCGATTCATTTCTTTAGTCATTTTAGACTTTTTTTTCTCTTGCTCCTATATTGTTTCATAATATATTATTTTATTTTATATAACAACAATTATTTAGCAATAAATACCTCTATCATCTCTTCTAGTTCTTTTGCCTTTTCTTCAATGTCCACTTTTTGATTGGTAATGTCTTGCAATTTTGCAGTTAAATCTATTACTTGTTTATCTATTTTTTCTATTTTTGCATTTTTAATTTGAATTTGTGATTCCTTATGTTTTATGTCAGCTCTTACTTGCTGCATACGTTGTGTCAATTCTTTCACAATACCTTTTTGTATAACAAGCTAAAGTGTTAAAATAAAGAAAGATTTTAAGCAGGAGGACTTTAGAAGTACTTTAATTTATATTCTTACTTGATTTTCGTATGAAGTAATCATTTCTTTCATGTTGCTCTGTTCTTCCTTCATTGTAGTAAGCTCCTTTTCTAATTTTTTAATTGAATCTTGAACTTGCTTATTATTCTCAATTTGCTCCATCAAGAATTTTTCTGATTCTTGAAGTACTTTTTTTTTATCTTGAGAAATTTCGTACAATGCTTCGGTTTCCTTGTCAAATAATTTATTATAATTACTATATTACAATTAATACAGTTAAAATTTAATTGAAGCTAATAAGTATAATAAAAAACAAGAAATATTTAAATTTTACTAAAACTATTGTTTAATATAAAGACATAATGAAATGTTTAGTTATACTTGAATGACTTTCTTGATATCATTATTCCTTTGTTGTAACATGATTACGCTTTCTTTCCATTGATTAAACATTTGCCGGTATTCTATCAATGCTTGATTATACAATGCAGATGTTCGACTAAGTATAATCTCCACTTCCCGCGCTTCATTAGTTGTTTTAATAATCGAATCACGATATGTTTGCAATTCTTTGCTAAGTTTCTGTCTTTTTAATTCCAGTTCCTAAAAAACAGAAAAATCAAATAAATACAATGAAATCTTTGTATGTATATTACACTAGTGCTTCATTCTTAAATTTGTTTACTTTTCTTTTACCTTATATTCTTTTAAGTCTTCTTTCATATATTGTGCTATTAATTCATTATTATTTTCATTTTCATTTAATATCTCCTCCATTTCTCGCAGATTTTTTTCATCATATTTTAGTGTATTTTTCGACGTTTCTATTTTCTTTATCATTTTTTGTAATTCTTTTTCAATGTTTGTTACCATCTCATTTACTTCTTGCCATTCTTTTTGAAATCGTCGCGCCTCTTGGCGAAGACTCGATTCAGTGTTACAACTCAATCGGTAATGATGGTCTTCAGTTTTAAGTTGCGCCGAATGAGCAGTTAAAAGTTTTTGATTTATATTCTGCTCTGTTATTAAATTGTTAATATGCTTTTTCATCATCTTAATTCGTTCCTCCATTGATTCGAGTTTCGTACTTAAATTTTCTTTTAGTTTCATTTTCCTTTCAATCTTTAAATAAAAAATTATGTATAAATGTTATGAAAAATTAAACAAAGTAAATATAGCATACGTAGAAAATAATAGATTAAGTAATATTTCAAACTATTACTTATATTACTTATATATTTCTATAAATAAATAATAGTACCAAGCTAATTATTTATTATAATAAATATTTATTCGTACTACTGTGCAAAAATTTACTGTGCCTAAAACTGAAGCGTGCAACAGAACAGACAAAAGAATTTATACATAATGTGTAAAACGCGAGTGAAATTAGTATAGCATAAATGATTGTATTACTTCTTCTTCTAATCGTTTATTTTCTTCATTTGCTACCGGTATTCGAAATCCATCATTCCACCCTAACTCAGTCAAAATTGCATCAATGTTATTATTCATAGTCATATTTAGTTTTGATTCTTCTTTTAAACAATGTTCTGAAAGATAAATTGACGCACGTTTCAAAGATTTTAATGTATAGAAAAAGCGTTTATAGTTTGCCGTCATGGCAACCATGTTTTGTCGATAACGGTAGTGCGTAAATTATAGCAAATTTTTTATTTATTTTATGACCATTTTTCAGTTTTGTTGCAAAAATATGTATGCTGGTTTACGGATTATTAAAATAAATGCATATATCTTTTCTAATATGAAATTTGTATGGAGTTGGAGTTCGAATTTATTTTTTCTCCTAGATTACATATTTATTTTCAAGAGATCGTGTTTTCAAGGGTTATTTACTACCAGAGAGGAAGTTGTCTCTCTGCTATTATCTATCTGTCTTTATTATGCTCAGCCAGAGAAGAAATTCCTCTCTGCTCTAATGTAAAATATTCTATGTACAGAATTTATATCTTATACCAGCTTATACTTATAGCATACGGTCAAATAAATAGCTCTTGATACTTGCTAGGGAAAACTTTCCTAAAATTGAGCTGTGAAAAATTAACATGGAAGACAATAAACTTCTTGTTCTTGCGAGACAGATATAGATGAGTAGAGTGTTTCTGTCTTTATCTGAGAAATTCATAGCATGTCACGCATGTGCAGAATAAGAACCTTCTTGTTTCCCATGCTGATTTCTTACGACTCAATTTTCAAACGATTTCTTCTATGCTTTCGATATATGAATATCGATTAGTCTTAAGTCTCTGTTTATATGATCGTGGTATAATATATGTTTTCTAAATTCCCTAGGGAAAGATAGTAATTTTATTGATAAAGTTGCTTAAATTGGTATACATGCTGATATGTAACTAGATATAGTGAAAACGTGTTTGCTGTGTTTGACGTGAGACGAGAGTAGAAAAATATTGGAAACAATGGCGGACGAAGAATTACCAGCGGGTTGGGAAAAACGTTTAAGCAGATCTACTGGTACGCTAATTTATTGAGTATTCAAGAAATTATTTAAAAAATACTTTAAAAAAATTAATTATTTATTTAATTATCATATTTTTTGTATTAGTTACGGTATTTCATTATATCGGCTCTAGTATGGAACATACGGCCGGCATTTTTCCGGGAAACTTATATTACACTTGCTAAAATTTTGTTATTACAAGCATAGTTGTTAACAAATTACGAAAATTTAACGAATGTATACGTTCTTTCTTTTATTGTGATAATATTACAATCATTCACGAAACTAACATGACATTAAATGTTTTGAAAAGTATATAGTATTATTACGTCAAAAATGTTAAATAACTTGTCAATTTAAGCAGATATTAATAATTTGATAGCTTTTATTTGTTATAAATATGATAATTTGTATAATAATATTTATTATACTTTAGGATATTTTGTAAAGTATTTTGTATAGTAATATAAAGCAGTATATTTAACATAATATAGACCATGATATATATTCCCTGACTTAAAACATCCATGATGTACTATTAATTAATATATTTTTTTATAGGACAACATTATTATTTAAATGTTTATACTAAAGAAAGTCAATGGGATAGGCCAGATAAACCAGCTGATCCATCTGGAAATAATAAAGGAGATGGTCCAGAAGAAGTTCAATGTTCTCATTTGTTAGTAAAACATTCAGGTTCTAGAAGACCATCTTCCTGGCGAGAAGAAAATATCACAAGATCAAAGGAAGAAGCTCTTGAACTTATCAAATGTAGGATATCAAGAACTTTTACTTTGCTCTATTTTACCATAGCAATATAGTGGTGATCTTTATTATATGCTTTTATAATTTTATTTACAAATCTAGCTTACAGAGAACAAATTGTATCTGGAAAAGCAACATTTGCTGAACTTGCTTCAAAGTATAGCGATTGTAGTTCAGCTAAGCGAGGTGGAGACTTGGGACCATTTAGTCGAGGTGCAATGCAAAAGCCTTTTGAACAAGCAGCATTTGCTCTTAAAGTTGGTGAATTGTCTTCACCAGTTCACACAGATAGTGGTATTCATATCATTCAGCGAACAGCATAAAATACACTAACCTCCAATAAAGTATTAAATTCTTTAAACAAAATTTCCTTCAGTTTTGCCGATAAAATATGCCCACAAGGTAGGAAATTTTCATAATTGTATTCAGAACTGCATATGTTTGCTTTCATGATGAACAATTTTTTATCTAAGGACAAGGTGTAAATTATATTTTCTCTTCATAATCCAATGTCCAGTTATATATTTATGTCTTCCAGCAATTTTAGCCCAAGTAGTATATTATAAAATTTTTATTCAATAATGTGTGCATACAGTGAAAACAACAAAAATTTTTATGAATGACACAAGATAAAATAGATAAACTTTATGTACACCTTTAACAGTATCTTTTAATCTAATTTGCTAACCTTACATTCCTTAAATGTGAAAAGATAAGCAATGATTAGATTAACAAACGTTTTTATTGGTTTTTATTTCATGTAAAATATAAAGTATTTTATAAAAAAAGAAACAAATATTTAAATTTCGATTTTTTTCCTTTTCTAATTTATTCTAATGTAAAAAGCATTTATTCTTCTTTTACATTGATCCAGTGCATCAATTATCATAAGTCTTAATGTGAATATTTGTGAACAATACAAATAAGAAGCATGAAAAACGAATTTTGTTACTTTCTCTTGTATTACAGTGAAAAATGTTTTATTAATCTTAAATTAAATTGCTAAATAAATTTCAAATGAAATGTTTTAATCTGCAAATAAGATGAATTTAACATTAATAAAATAAAATACAAATATGTATAATTACGAAGTTTTTGCTCAAACACGGACAGTTATTCATATCATAATTTTAGTATTATTGCAGCTTATTTTATAAATAGATATACTACTTTTTATTACTCAGAAGACATTTATATACAATTTAGTTCAAGCATTTTTATTTATGCTTATTTCAGTTCTCATTATAAACAATTTTCTTTAAATACTAAACAATATAGAAATATGTATGTTCCTAAATTTTGTTGGATGTTGTAAACGTGTCATTAAAAATAGGGTCATTTAAAATCAATTAATGGTAAATTTTAATAAATATAAGTTACATACAGTTTTTATTTTATTTTAGTAGTTTTGTGAAAAAAGTTTTTAATTCAAACGTGATATAAAAGAAACTTGTTCAGAGATTATAACATTCTCAAGTTTTCTAGTCTACCATCCATACTGAGAATTTACTGTTTTTCTAAAAACTGTGAATATTTGTGGAATACATTCTACTTATTATGTTAAGTTATATGTGTTATAATTGTTACAATTATTTCTTATTGTTTAGCTTACAATGCATTTAATTTAATCTATATGTATGTACAATATGTATGTGTGACTTTGTTCCTCAAAGATGTATTATGAAGTAAAATTAATGCAAATACACAATACAATGCATTTATCTAAATCAATAAAACAGCACGTTTAAATTAAAATTAATTAGACATATACGGATCCTAATTGCTTTTTTAATACATGTAATTATTACATGAGCGTTTGTGCACTTTGTTTTTAATAAAATCGTTACTTATGAATAAACTGCTATTTTCTCAATAGTAGTCACGATAAATGCATTATTCTATTAAAAAATGTATTCAAAAAGAACTACGAGAAACAATGAAATATATATAACAAACATTACGATGCAGTTTGTTTATTTGTGTCCTGAAATGACCGAATAATCGAAATTGTAGTTTTTTCTTAATATGAAGGAAAAAAATGACTGTGATTATAGGTTACTGCATCACCTTGATAGTTTCGGTTTAATTATTCAATGCCGAATTGTTAATGTACACGCTGTGAGCGTATTACGTTATCTATTATTTGTATATACCGTCCTACAACCAAAGGAAATCCGTTATTCAATCACTTCCCTCTCAGTTGGGAACCCCACATGAAGCTTGTTTTAAATCATTATATAATCACAAGTATGAGCATATATTCGCTTGTACTAAGGGGTCAGAATATGATTGGCACAATATTCTAGAGGACGTTGCATATCTACAATGTTGTACACGCTTTAAATATAAACGATTATCGCGGTTCAGTAGGTCAGCTTAAAGGTGACAAGCTTGTACTACATTCTTTTTAAATCATTTTCTTTTAGTAAAACAATAGACGAAAGTTTTCATTAACTAAGAATTAGAATCTTATAAAAAGGTACATATTTGTAAGAAATTGGAGTCAAGGTTAATAACATTTTATTTCTGAACTTATTTTGTTGTTTTGATTGGTTAATTATTGTTATTATGCATGCATATTCATTTATTTATTGCGTGTTTATCGTTAGATAATAATATCAACTGCCTCTACGACAAATGATCATTCATGATTGCTAAAATTGTTCAATGACAATTTTCTCCAATTTTTAGACAGTTTGGTGATTTATTTAAATAAATTGGTCACATTATTCATGAAATCACGATTGTACATGCAAGTTTTGTACGATCTCGTGATTAAGATCATGTGGGTTATTCTTTCTCCGCGTGAACATATGTTCCATTGCTTCGATAATAAAAAAGAAATAAAGTAATTGTAACAAGGAGGAAATTTTGAAATATGATACGCTTTTGACGCACGAATGTAATAAAAGTGGATATCACTGATGCGTCGGTTGGAGTACACGCACAACTTAATTGGCTATTTTTGTATAGTTTATGTCGAGATATTTATTACTGAGCAGTAAAAATTCGAGGTAATATCAATTTTGAAAACCAAAATTACATTTTTTGTATTAAAAGGTCATTAATTACACAGAGAAGATATATATTATTAATTAAATACAATAATTGAATAATGATTAAAAAATGATTAAGATTGATTTTATTTTTAAACGTGGAATTTAAATTTGTCGGTATGGCATGATACCTACGATATAGTAACGAACGTTTTTGAGAAATGATTTAAATCAAAGGAAGATATTTCTTAACAGATAAAAACACGAGGATGGTACACATATTTCAAAATGTCAATTTTATGACTAAGATCGGTTCCATAATTATCAGCGTACCTGGTACATAGTTTGTGTAAGTACTTAGCTGTACGCATACTTGTGTGCATGACGATTTCTTAATCCGAAGAATTTATAAGCTTCTTTTCTATTTCACGTACTTCACATTCTGGTATTAATTTGAAAAAGAATATTATTTTCGTAATCGACAATTATCTGAATTTGTCATTTAAATCATGTGGATGACATTTTATTGAGTATGATTCACATTTGTTATTGTATATGTTTTCGTTTATCATCAATAAATGAGTTTAATCCTAATTTAATGCTATAACCCACTTTAGATAATTGCTATATGATTATTTGTTTATTTTGAAGCAAACATATACAATAACAAATGTGAATCATGAACACATGTACATGAACACACTACATGAAAGTATAATTATCTACTTTTAGTGTAATCTTTACCTAAGGTATTTTTTAATTGTTTATAACGAACATAATAAGATAAGACATTCCAGTAAACATTAATTTCTAAATAATGATATAATACAAAGGTAAAATACTTTATAAAATTATTTAAGGACGTTCGAAATTTGTAATTTTTTTATTGAATGTTTATAGTTTATTATTTTCTTCGAGTTCTTCTCATTCTTTATTTCAGATTTTTAACATTGTTTTTGTAAATACAATATAAATGCCTGTTTAATACAATGTAAATGCCTTTACAAACAAAAATCTATCCAAAATACACATATTTTATCATGATAGTGTAACAAATCGAATATCGTGGGAATCCGTGTATCGTTCACAGCATACTAAACGTAAAACGCAGGGTGTCGTTTCAAAGGAAGTTTAAATAATTGAGATTATTATATGATTACGATGCATATGAATTACATATTATATAATGAATCCCCTCTGTGTAATATCAGCCACGTTCTGTTCAACTTAAAAGGTGAAAACATGAAACAGATGACTATTATGATATAGTGATAAGTTAATCATTTAATGAATATATAAAAATAATAATTGGACTTTTAAGACATTATGCAGATTAGAATTTAAGATTAGGATTAGGATTAGATTTAGGATGCTATTTGTTAATGAAACATTTTTGTAGACTTCCTTGAAACTTTTTGATAAAAGTTTTTCCACATTCAGCTTTTTTAATATACTATTGATTCATGTGAGTAACAAAAATTGTATACATATTTTTAGAACTCGAAGTGTTATGTTTTATGTTAAAAATTAAAAAAATGTTATACATTTTAAATATCTTTTATTGGAACAATTTCTTTTCACTTATATTAAAATTATTAAAATTCATGTATAGTTCTGTATTGCTATTTGTTACTTTGAGTTTTGAATATCGAAGCTTTTAATTGGCGTCTTCGTTATTGATTTATTTGTTAACACGTATATTTTATTTTGGGAACCTAGAATATATGAAAATTGCTTCGAGGGAAATTTTTATTTATCTAAATAATTGGCGTAACTTCATAAATTTTGTACATATTTACATTATTGCGAAGTGCCTTAAATAGAAGAAACTTTTTTAAGTTGTTTGAACAATCTGAGTGATCTGAATGATTACTTTGATTGAAATGATTAGTTGAAATTTTTACGATTTATTTAAAAAAATCATTTTAAATATCTGAACACCTGCTTTGAATTCTATTAATAAATGAAGTAAGGTTATATCGGCTTTGTTAATTTTATGTATACACTCGTTCGAAATAAAATTATTGATCATCCAATAATTCTCAATCAATATTTTTCATCCTTGTACTTTAATTTAAATTTACATTCATATCATTTTTTATTATCAATTTAAATAATGTGAAAATATATCTTCCTTTTCTCATAGGATTTTTTACGGATAAAAGATGATTGTTTTACGTTAATTTCGTTTCTTGTTTTATAGATAACTAGAGCCAAATACATCTTTACTGGTGGACAATCGAGGAAGTGCAATATATTGTCTATCATCAATTGCATTATGTTTATAGTTTGCTAGAATGTATTGTCAACGTATGACATAACTTGGTTGTTTGTATCGCAATCCGTGCCTTATCTTCTCTACTTTTTTTATATTGACAAAATACGTTGCAGTAATAATAAATGATAAACATAACTCTTATATTCAGGAGCACCTATATAATATTAAAAAAGTATGTATATTCTCGCATGGATGATTTTTGTAGTAGAAGTCGCAGACGCCTAACAAACAGATTTATATTGAGTCTTATATAATCGCATTAAAATTTACACACATACTTAAGCATCTTTAAGAAAACATGAGACAAATTACGCCGCTTACACTAGAATAACATGTTAGTACCTATAAAAAAAAACAGTAAAAATAAAACAAGGTTAATGTCAAGTAAAAATTTTAATCGCTAAATAAAGCCACACGTGCATTTCCGCGCGTTGTTTGAATTCGTCATACGATAAATTCCTCAATCGTGTGAAAATATTTATTAATAGGTGTTCTACGTTTCTATGAATTGTCGATAAAAAAGAGAAACTTCTCTAATGGTACACGTTTCACTCAATAGGGAAAAATGCATTTTCCCCTAGTAATATAATTGTATCGATATCCATTGTAGTGCATTGTTTTGATGAGCTACCTAAAATTAAGATCAGAAAATCAAAATTAATTAGAAAAGATGTTCCTCCAGTTTTCCATACGATGATCAACGATGATCTATTTTAACCTTGGACAAGTTCAAGTTACGTCATCGATGGAGAGCTTGCAAATAATTTTCGTAGATGGTTCGTGACTGGCAAGTACCATGGCAACACGGACAGACAAGAGTTTTCCGGCATGTAACGATCAAGTGGACCTACGATCACATCGGATAATCACTTTGAAGCTAGAGGTGGGGAATCATAGCAGTCGAAGAGCGCGGGGTAAGCGACGCGTGCGCTGCAGCGCTTCTCTACATAAATATCGCAGCTATGTTCCTACGGTAGTAACACGGACCGTGCTATCAGACGCTCGTTGCCTTCATGACCAGTGCCTTTTAACTCTTTCCAACAACACAACACGATAGAACGTAACGCGCAACTCCGTTTCACAGTCATCGATCAAACGATCAGCCAGAATACCAGTACTCTGCACGATCGCTGGACCAGCGATAACACCGGTGAGTATCACACTGATCCTCCTCTTTATATAGATATTGCATTGATTTTCGATCAAACTGACACGTTTTTTATTTAAAAAGAGGGAAAATATTTCGAATTTAGACTTTTTTTTAGCATAGATTTTAGATATTAATTTGAGTAGGATGATACAGTTAAATCTATGTGACTGTTGTGATATAGGATTTTATAGTATTTTATAGAATTGAGTGGATTAATGCACGATTAAAAGAAATTTGAAAACCGTATCTGTAGCAAGAAAGGAATTATTGTTTGAAATACTAATCAATTTATTCTCGTTGGTTTCTTTATCGTATAACTTTTTCTTTAAGTATCGTTTGCGTTAGTAAAGAAAGAAGTACTATTTATAAAGTGACAGTGTTGACAATAGTTCGCCATTGAAGTATACAGTTTAATTCATATTTTAATTATATTTTGATCTATTCTATATCATACAATATTTGATTTATCACTTTTTACAATGAAATACCGTGATATAAAATTGAGTCTGGCAATCTTCCAAGATTTGCATTCCTTGTTAATTACAATGAACAACGGAAACAGTTCTCAATGAAAAGAGAACACTAATGTTTCAGTAAAATTTTAGTTACAAATGATCTAACGTGTTTTTCCTCCATTTAAGTGGGAAAAGTGGAATTATCATTCATGTTAATTAAAAGTCCAAAGGCAAATAATAGTAGATACACTGTGTGTGTGATTGTGTCTTTTATTGAATGAGAACATTTTTCAGACGGCATATTTTAAACGGCGCACTATCGTGCGTTTATGTGTACTTTACAAAAACTAAAATGTAAATTGTTAGTAAAAAGGCTCGTAGGAGTATAGAAGCTATAAATTTGAAGATTACTTAACGAGTTTTTTGCTAATCATAGTAACAGAATAATCTTCTCTCGTTGTTTGTTTTGTAATAGTTATCTTCAAGAATTAATTTTTCTATTTCCACATAGCTCTAATAGTTGCTTGAGGCTACGGTTATTGTGGATTGGTATTCGGGCGAATTGATGTTCTGGCGAATGAAACATCTTAAAATAGTAATGCTCACGCTCATAAAAAGTTTATGTACATATTTAATTACATTGTCGTATTGAATTCATTAAAATGTCAATTCGTCAGAATATGCATTTACTGTAACCTTATCTTTGCGCTAATAGCGATACCCTATTAAAATAATAAAAATAATTAGTTCCTAATCATTTTTCCGTAATGATAATATAATTTCTCTGAATTATTTTTTTCTCAATGATTAACTATAAAAATATTAGTTGCTTCTTTAGCGTTTTAGTTTAATATTATTCAGAATATTCATTTGACAAGTAGCTTTTTCCAACAATAATGCAACTTTTTAAAATTTTTTCACAATAACTTTTGCAATAAATTTTTGTATAATAATGACGCAATGTTTTTGAATTACTTTTTCGCAATAAATTTTACAATGCATTTTTTGCAATAATAGCGTAACTTTTTGTTTTTAACAATAATAATTAATTATGAAGTTATTAGTAGTTACTTTAGCAGTTTAGTTTAGCATTATGTGGAATATTCATTTGACAGGCGATATCTAAACTTTTGCTTTATAATGAGAACGATTACATATCTCCTCGCTAGTTGAACAAAGAACGAACAAAGAGCATCTTACGCTCGCACTGGATAGAAGAAAGCTATGATATCTTAAATCATGATACATATAAAAATATATTTCATTGGCATGGTAGATAAAACGGAATTTCCTTGAAATTATGCGCTTGCGTTTGAAATAATGTCGAACTTTTCCGTGAATATTTAGATCATAAAACTATACGTTAATCGAATAAATTCTTCCTTTTTGTACATCTTTTTTTTTGTAATCGAATAAAGTTGTTACATGAAATTATTTGTATTTTGTGTAATAAAAATCTGATATTGTATAAAATTACTGCAATCAAATTACTATATTATTATAAAATAATTTATATTAAAATATAATAATTTGTTAGATACTACAAAATTATATTAATATAAAAATTAGTATTTATATAGTAAGCATTATTAGTAATATATTATTGTGTTGTGTAAAACAGAACAATAAAATCATTGTTTTATAATCATTCATCGTAAAATAGTGATAATACTAATTTGTAATCTTAAGATAAAATTAATATACAGCAACTACATGGGAGCAGTGTTCCGTTATTTCTTTTTACATAAACCGAGTGAATCTATTTATACATTTTAATTGGTGTCATTTCGCAGTCATTCGAGATGAAATAATGCTTATCTCTATTTACGTCTAACGAAACGAAATTATGCGACAATCGGTTGGAGTATCTCTTTCTCTATGTTTTCTCTTCGTTTTTTTACGACACTCGATTATAGCTCTTTCTAAATTTCTTATACATATTTTTATACTCTTCGTTTTTTTCTGCTATACTCTCTACTTCTTTTTCTTTTTCATTATATATATAGTGACTTATGAAGGTATTTTACTCATAGAAACTTTTTATGAATGTATTATGTGTGTTACATAAAACATTTTGAAATCTTCTTTAGCTCTGTAGTGAGACACGACTATCATGGTTACATTGGTAAAGTTTGAAACGAATCTGGAAATGTAATATAGAAGTTACAATATATTTATCGCAAACATACACTTCATAGATATCACCGAAGTATCTGAACAGTGAATTCTATTCATTTACTAACAAGCTAGTATTTAGTGCGATTTCCAGCATTAATTATATGTTTAACACCGCTATTTATTCTTATATTAACCTTTTATTAAATATATATTTGCAGTAAGTATTTTTTAACTTCCATATACATTTTTGAGTTATTCCAAATTTTGTCAATGTAATCAGTCTCTCATTACAGTGCTAATGAAATTTCAAATAGTTTTGTATAATATGTGGAATATATTCATAAAAATGTTCTATGGTAAATGTTTAAATATTTCTGTGAGCCACTGTTATATATGTATACATTTATTTGTTTTTCAATTTCCTTCTTTTATATTGTTTCAATACGCTACAACTACTTGTAATAATATAGTCGATTTCAATACTCCTTTTCAATTAGGCGTATGTAAATGAATGCATTTTTATCGATTTTTTCAGTGACGGTCAGGATTAAACCGGCAGTTGAAGTAGTGGAAGTAAGACACTGACCTACATCGTTAAAATAGAAGTTGTCGAATTGTATGAAATTTTCATTCAGGATATCGACGGTTTGCATTTCAACCGATTGAACCGTGCTCCAATGAACTACGTGAAATATGATATAGCATTTAACGCATTCGAATATACGCGCTCAGCCACGATAGTGATTACTATGATTCCGGGAACCGTGTTTCATATGGGGAAAGAAAAGCAGATACAGAACATAATGTTTTGCGATATTAATCGTTAATACGCCGATTTAACATGTTTCTAAGAATCGCGATTTATTCCTAACTGTAATTGACTAACGTTTTATTCCTGCATAATTTGTGTGGAAAATTTTTTTTGTAGTTATGTTATCCATTAGTCGATTATTCCTTGCATGCAATACATTTAAGCTATCTCAAGGATAAAACCATCTCATTTATTTCGATTCATAAAGTATGATCATTTCTTCTATCTTTCTTAACGATTAGCTTACTTTTATGTATTTTCCATTTCCAGAATTAAAAGTACCTTGTTTCATTGGGACTACTCTTAACCCCATTATGGTGCAATAAAATAACGAAAAATTCGGAACGAACGATTTCGAAAATAATTATTTCTTTATCTTTAAAATTTTCTGCATTTCTGCTATCAGATACAAAAACATACATACATATTTTTGACTTTTCACAAAAAGTAAATATTGATAATTGTATAGTATATGGTGAAATTTATAGCACCATAATTATTTATAGGAATTATCTAGAATTATACAAATTCTACAAATTATGTATTACATTTATAGGAATTTGTAGAAAATAGTTAGAGTCTATCCAATTGAACTATGAAAGGACTAATAATCCTCTCTAATTATTTTAATTACTTTGTCACACGGATCTTTTGGATGTAACAATTTCACAGTACGTAATGAGTTAATAATTATAATATAGCATTTACATTTGCAAGGAGTAAAACAAATTTAACCGTTGAGTCATTTTCATTAAGTTTCTAGTTGGAGGACAAACTAGTTAACAAGTTAAATAGTGTACAGACGTAAATGTTTTTCTTGGTAATTTCATGATTATAACAAATATGCGTGTCCGGTATTATGTTGGAAACCATATGATGGTGTCATTAAAACATCACCGATGTTTTCTCGCGTATTAAGTGTCGTGAGAACCATATTCGATACTTATATTTGTCTATATGCCGCGTCTCTGTAACTCAGCTGATGATGTTGGTAACGAACAACAACTTCCGTAAACAGTTTAACCAGTTTGACTTAACCAGTTTTCTATGCTTTGATAAGCCTTTATCTTTTGTGGATTAATTTCATCGTATTATATCGCGGGTAAAAATGGAATAACAAAATTATTTCTTAGTAAAAATCAGTTTCTATGAATGAATCTCCACTCTAAATTAAATAAAAAGAAAAATGAAAGTTAATGTTTTTAAAATAACTCATTAATTATTTTAATTGAACTTTTAAACAAAAAGAAGATGGTAATATACGTTAAATAATATTTGTTAACGATACCTTTAATTTAATATGTTTAGTTAATTTGTGTTTACTTTATAAAAAGATGAAATGACAAGGGCATCATATGTTAATAGCAAGAGTATTATGTTAATTAGCCAAGACTGTTTTAGACACAGAAATGTGATTGGGAAATGGAATTCTTCTAGGTTGTTTGTGAATATTTCAAGGTGATATCCATTCCTGAATAAAACATCTTCATTGTTCATAAACTCTGAGAGTTATTCCATGTATTTTGAGGTAAATACAAGTTTGAAAAGATATTTAAATTAATTTGAAATAGTTCATCACACAGTAACAACACTCTGTTGTATCTAATTATTACGTAATGTAGTATACACTATTGCTTTCTAATTCGTTATATAATGTAACAAACACGAACTATGGTATAACTAGTTTGTAGCAAGACTTATTAATCGAAGGCATTAGTTAAATCGTGTATAACCACATATACTCGATAAATATTCAACATCGATCTATTCCTTTGTTTCGTATGAAAATACAAAATAAATATATATTTTTATCTAATCTAATTAGATAATTTCATACACCCATTGTACCTACAGTAGCGTCCAAAAGCTTCGTTAGTCAAATAGATTTTTCATTTTATATTCTGAAAATGATATTTTAAAGAATTTGGATAATATTATATAATAGTATTTATTTATTATACTATTATCCTTTGCTCATCATAACCTTACATTCGATATTAACAGTAATTCTTTACAATAAAATATAAAATGAAAAATCCATTTAACTGACGAATTTTTACATGTCACTGTACTACATGAAGTGTTAAATATTGGGTTAATGTATAGCCAAGAAAAATAATTCGCAAAAACCGAGCCAAGGCGACTGACAGACGTGAAGGATTTGTGCGCACGTGACTCTTTTTTTCCGTTCCACGCGGCACACTGAACCCATGTGAGGCCACGAATCCACATAATGATGGAGGATTGGGTCATCGGGTCTGGTGAATCGCGTGGATATGTTTTCGCAAGTTTCCATGACGATAGAACGTCGACAATGAATCGATCCAACGTTCTTTCGTATTAACAAGAATGGAAGTGATAGCAGTGGGGGCCGCGGTATCACGTGTAATCATCGGACGACGCGTGTTTGTTTCGAAAACTAAAGAAAGTGTGTCGCCAGACTGTTGCAAATGCTCCGTAATCATAACAGGCTTGCGATCGTCTATTCAGACACGAACGCGCTCCAGAAATATTGTATTATCTGCCATCTTGACGAGCGGATTACAGAGATTATTGTGTGTTTCGTGTGGTAACTTACGCCCTTTGCTGTATAATGGTTATTATGTGCAGAAATTTCTAGATCGACTCATGAAAATATTTTTTTGGATGGAAAAAGGGTTCATCGCAATTTTATCGTTTGATTGATTTCAGTAAAAAAGGAATATAATAAAAATAGAAAATTCAGTCGGCTACGTCCAATTAAATATTTCTTTATTAACATGTTAGTGAATAAGTTATGAAAGTTTTCATAAAGAAGATTCTTTCGTTACTTTTGTTAGTGTATTATTAATATATATTACGAGATAAGATAATTCGTAATTTTGGTAATACATAGTACGACATAGTTGCAGGAAATTTATTTTGCGATTTTAGCTGTGTTCCACTGATCTTCTTAAGCAAGTAATATCTAGGGTCACTACTCTGTTCACCTAAAATATCTCTGCTATTTTAAATGTCAAGAAAACGCAAATAATACTGTTCAACGAAGGAACCAATTTCAAAGAAAGGGATAAATTTCAATTACAATTGATCAAAATAATTACAATTTCGTATCAAATTTTCTAAGAAAATTATTTATCCTAATATTTGTTCTCCATTGAAAATAAAAGTATTATGACATACATTTGTTTTCGACTGGATCGCTCAACTTTAAAGTAGAAGATTAAAGAGTTTGGAAACATTTTGAAACAATCCCTGTTTCAATTATAAAAGCTTAGTTTCGAAATCGAAAGTGTATACGTATGTATGATAACATATCGAATGCCACGGTTTGCAATAATACATTTTGTTGAATACGGTGTAAGGTGTAATCGATCGTCCGTAGGTACAAAGATGTAGAACGTTCTCATTTAAACTCTTCGAAAATAGAAGGAAAGTATCGACTGTTCTGAAAGCAATATTATTTCTTTACGATAGATTTCTCTAATACATACAAGACAAAGACTCAATGATATTCAATTTACAAATTTAATACTATTACATTAATCTATTACTAAGTTTGTTTTTCTTATCAGCGTATATTTGTTAAATATGCGTTGACTTATCAAACAATCATTTTAAATATATC
Source organism: Bombus pascuorum (assembly GCF_905332965.1). Classification (NCBI taxonomy): domain Eukaryota; kingdom Metazoa; phylum Arthropoda; class Insecta; order Hymenoptera; family Apidae; genus Bombus; species Bombus pascuorum. The sequence goes on along the minus strand of NC_083491.1, from coordinate 12,359,139 downwards.
GTCGCTATCACTGAATTTTGAAATGCAAAATTTGCTAAAAACAAATTAACGAAGATTACGTTTGACCTTTAAGACAGCAATCAAATTTTTGTACATACAATTCAGTGTTTGAAAATTCAACATTTTAGTCGAGAACAAAAGATATGAAAATAGATTCGATATCTTTGGAAGATTTTCCCATACTTCAAACGTACAGCTATCACGTTCGTCCTTGCTTAAATCTTATCAATGAAAAAATATTGTCTTCTCGTAAGATTCTCGTAAGAGCTTATCATTATGTTTACAGAATAGAGAACAACAAATTCAATTGTTCCAAAACAGATGAAACATACGCCTCTTAATCATATACTTCTAATCTTATCATTGAATAAATATTGTTTCTTTTTTAATGAAAACACAATATCAGAAAAATAGGTATACGTTCGATTATGAGTATATTTATATATAAAAAGAAGAAAATCACATGATGGCAATGAACGCATGCAAGAATGCATAAGATCGCAGTGCGATGTCCCACGTGGAATACGAGCTTTCATTTTGATCGAGTGAGCATCATGAGGATGACGAGATGTTTCCGCGTCGTTTTTCTACCCGGAAGCCAAATGCACTTTCAATCTAGTGCACTTCGGACCGAAAACTATTTTCGTTGGTGTCTGTTATCTATACCAACCGTTGCTTTCGAACGTCAGTTGAGCTGTATGCAATATGTTCACCTGCCAATTGCATTTGGCAAACTTCAACGCCCACTATGATCGCACTTGTATCTATCTCAACACCGGATAAATTCTCTAAATGTTACAATATTCGAATTAAGTTGTACGTTATCTCAATACCATCACATTTATTTATATTGTACTAAATATTAGCTTAACTTACATTATTTATCAGTTCCAGTAATGTACTGCATTCTCCTCCTAGAATTATCATAGCATCATATCTTTAATAGCTAAGGAAATGAAATGTTGGGTCATGGTCAATTTCTCCTCTATAACACAAGAACTTACAATTAGACACGTAATAATAAACATCTGAAAATGCAAATTGAAGATCTTAAAACAAATAGAAGCTATAATTTCAATTGCCAATAACATCCAATTTGATATATTTTATATTCTCATATATTTTACTTCACTGAAGTATTTTATTATTTCTTAAAAGCTATCGATTGAAAATTTATAGAGTATATGTTTAAAGCTAGTAATTTCTTAAATATATAAAAATGGAAAATTGATCTCAATAAAAGAAACCGTCTAAGATGCATAAAAAATAATTTTACAAGATATTACGATACATTTAATTTGATTATTGAGATAATCCTTGATGTGCTCGAGATTTCAACGAAATAAATGGTGGTTGACTTCCTTCGATAATGAAATGTGTAATTAAATCATTAGATAGTTTCGTATACATCCTAATTGCACTTGACAAGCTTGATATTTACTATCCTCTATATATGCACTTAGAGTTAGATGGATTAATGTGTCAACCCATCCTTGTACAGTCATTTATCTCCCGTACTTTCTTCAGCTTATGTTGAGACCTAGTTCAATACGCTTGGTTTCGTATGTTAATTAAATATTAAGAACAGAATATTTCTTCAATAGTACATGTATAGGTACATATAATATATATATATATAACTGCATAAATTATCGAATGATAGAGAAAGCGCCATTATTTTAAATGACAAAATTACAGGAAATGTTCATATTGGTATTATCGTTAATTGTGATGATTATCGCGACAAAAGAACGGAAGTGAAAATTGTGGTATTAGAAGGCCGTCACGAGACGAAACAGCTTCTCGAGAATGAATCATGATTTATAGGTATCCTTGAGATACATGTATATATGTGCCTGAAATATCCAGGTAGCTGTATGTCACATACTTACTACCTATTTACAAATTCATGATTCAATTTCAATAAATTGTCGTAAACATCGTAACACTTCTAGATATAAGATATATATAAACAAGGAACAAGATTACAGAATTAATTTTTATATTTAACATAGAGCTAAAATAAGATAATTAAATAAATATTTAATAGAACTAAAATAAACTTCCAATACAACTTATTGATGTATAGCGTCAGAACTATCAATATAGCAATCAATCATAATTAAGAGATACGCGCCGAAGCCCTCAAAAATATGTTAAATTATTAGCTAAAAGTATCGTACATTTAATTTTAGATTGCGTTTTATTTAGCTAACAAGCATTAACGTCATAAACGATTTTGATGCACACTGATGCATGCTGATGCATACAAGCATGCACACTCAATGAATTCAATTATCTAATTGGCTCCTGTAATATGTATCTTTTTATGAAAGAAGTAAAATAGATAAAAAATATATATATATATTTTATATAATTATATAATATATTTATATATAATATGTATGATACTATGTATATATATATATATTATATTGTTTTGTTTACATTAACTTCTTCTGTTATAGATTATGCCTAGTAATTGTTTTAATTGGCTGTCGCGTATATTTATCAAAAAAGAAACAGTTACGTTACAATTTGACTATAGTAACGTGTTGTATGTGTTAAAAGTACGTAATACATAATGAATATGTTTGCACTATATGTATATTTTTAACAATTTTTCCAATTCGACCTAATATAATCTAAAAACAAAAATATTTTCCAAGTATTTTCGAATAACATTGAATATCATCAACCCTTCAGAGGGATAATTAATACACTTAATTGATTTCATGGCTTCCTTTCAATCTAACTTCAAGGGTATGCAGCGCAGCATGACACCGTTCATTTCAATGTATTCCCTTGAAAGTGACCGGAAAGTTACTAGGGAATATTACAAATGATGACAAGGAAAATCCCTGAATTTTGGTTAAGCGCTTATACCACGTGTGTTCTACGAAATTCTGTAAATTTTAGAACCAAGGTTAAGAAAGACACCGTCGAGTTCCGTACTTATAAAATATATCGCAAAATGTTGGCATAAAGCGAATGCATTAGGAATTTTTCATCTCTTTCGAATCACATTTCTTGGCATTAGCACATATACGATCGCGAATATTGCGTTAACATATCGCATTTTTAGCCTAGTCACATAGTTAAAGAAGCATAGATGACGAATAAAGGTATGTTAAATGACCGATATTTTCGATGTGTACACTATAGAATAAATTTAAATTGTGACATTGTTGCACTTGTTTGTATTATTTATTTCCTAGTACTTCTTTCATAGTAGTTTAGTTTAAACCAGTTTATACTCCTATATATTTAGGTCTGATATTTAAAAATACAAGGTTTCAATTGTAATATAATTAAAATTACTGTGAATTAAAAATATAGTATATAAAGAAAATAAAATATGTAAAATAAAATTAACTTAATTATAAGATTAATTCATGCTTTAAGAATATTTGTATCTTGTTGATGTAAAATTATTCCATCGAGAAGTTGTTACTCTTTCAATTATTAAAGTTCAAAATAAAACGGCTATGGCTGTATCAATTTCTTATTATGGCATCGTTATTGTACCCAATTTTTGTTAGTGAATAAAATATAAATGATTGAAAGAAGTTCCTCCTGTGTTCCATTTTAAATGGAAATGATGACACATAAAGTTCATTTCATTTCACTTAAAAGAAGTAATAAGTTGAAAGGTGCATAAATATGTATTTATTCATCGCTTTGCTATTGAAACAGAGTTCATCGGATATCGTTAATCAGTAATAAAGTATAGAAGAAGTCAAATGGATATATATATATATATATATATATATATATATATATGTAGATATTGACATCGTTTCTATTGACAGAAATAGGTTAATAGAACATTCTAGCATAATATCTCGCAAACTAATAATTCATAACCTTACGTGTTGCATGCAACAAGACACAAATTCAATGTTTCAACGGTCCTCTTGACAAAATCTTTGAACAATCTGTAATAACCGTCTTTCTATGTTATAACTGGTTTACTTTAATATTTGTTACAGCAACATTTATATATATATATATATATATATATATATATTTATACTTGTATGGTGCTAGTTCCACTGATACGTACATTTATATATATGCACGTATCAAACTTTGATCGAGTAAATACAATCACTAGGTGTTTTACATATAAAAGCAATCAATAACTCAATTAGTAAAAAATAATATAAATTCTTTTTCATTGTAGAATATAGCTATTATAAATATGTAAAAAGTAAAATAATCACATTAATATGTAAGATACGTAATAGATACGATTAATGTAATCGATATATTATTAGGTATCATTTCATCTTTATTATGTATTCATTCAAATAGATATTAACTTATATTCTATCTGAGATCTATTTTTCGTGTATTATTTTGATTTTGTCAAATGAACGAATGTTTATTACGGATAACATTAATACAGGAAAATATTACACTAATAACACCTTATCATTATGTGAAATATAAAGTTTGTACTAGTAGTTGCAAATAGCATTACATAATTCTTCACTGATAAAAAGATCTTTAATGAAATCTTTGTAAAAGATTATGAATATTTATCCCTCTAGATAACAGTTCGCGATTTCTAGTTCACCGAACATCAGGAGAAAGAAGAAGTTGTAGAATGAACGTTACTTACATATTACTAATTTTTTTTTTTGTTGAAGGTTGAAGAATTTGCAAACAATGATGAATACAATAGTAGTATTGTATTTTGGAAATAAACAATGAATAATGAAAAAATAATTAATTATTTGACATATAACAAACAAATTAATTGAAACATAAAATGTTTTTTTAAATTTATCATTCAAGAACATACAAAAATTTATGAACTATGTATATGTTACAAATAATTTATCTAATAGGTGAGAAGTTATGAAAAAATAAATATCTCGGTTGTATGCTTCGATTATTAAGATCGATAAATTAAGAGAGAAATGTATACAATATACGTATATATGTAGTAATACGTTATTGTTTACATGGTACGACTACTGTATGGTCACGCAATGTATTGGATTTCACTGATATATCTCGGGTGATCTTACATCTACCGCTGATCGATAGTTACATATACTGTCAGTTGTATGTGTATCATGTTATATATATGCATACATATATACATACTTACAAAAAACAAAGAAACTAAACAAGAATTACGTTATAATATATACATCATAAAACAATATAAAAAGTAGAAACAAGGGTTGATAATATACGGGAGAGGCACGAATTAAAAATTTATCCGAAATGCGATGAAACCGGTATTCCTGTTGGAATTGAAGATGGAAGGGATAGCTACATATATAAATAATATCTGGTACAGTTTATGTTAGTGGGCCAGTGAAGAATACGTTGATCCTTCACGATTTCTCCTTGTTCAGAATTCCTTTCAAATCTTTTCTTCAATTTTCTTCGATTTCAAAAGTGTTATTTGCATAACAAAACCAAGAAACGATTATTTGCTCTCTTTTTACTACTCTTAGTGTTTCTTTCTTAAGAGTCGTTTCGTTTCGTGCGAATAAGTCAAACGAAGTTCCATTAACACAAAAGTTAACAAACACAAATCGATTGTTTGACCAACGTTATTCAAAAATGGGTCCGAACATGCTCGTAAAGTTGTGTGGAACTAGATTCTTAAAAAATATTGCTGTTGGGTCAAAACCGAAATGGATCACTGTCGGCAGATGTTTTAGGTTAGTATATGTTTAATTGTGATTGATTGATAGCACCTTTACCTCGTACTAACAGGATATAAGAAAATTCGAAGCAGAAATGGAAAAAGTACAAATCGGAAAATATCAAAATGGTATGAACGATCCAATTTACTGCTTGTAAATCTAATTCGATTACTCTATTTGATCCTAATTGATCCTAATATCAAACGTTACATCGTATCTATTTGATAGTGTACATTATACACTATTATCGAAAAGATATCCTAGATGAAATTTATGGAATTATATAATGAAACTTATAACCATATCGAAATTTAAAAGAGGGTTTACAAAAGCTAGTAATTATTGTGAAAGTGAATAACTGGTTCAGAACCTTGAAGTGTAGTTCTTGGCACTATTCTTATTTTTAAGATAACGTCAACATATTTTCTTAATCTCTTTATATCACATTTCATTATTTAGTACTTCAGAGAAAAAATATAAGGTTTACAATAGTTTACAGTGTATTAAAAGATTGTACGCGCTGAGTTGAATAATGTAATTTACAGTATGTACAAAAAATTCACATTACATAAATAGATAAGACACCGAATGGATTTTAACTCTTTTTATTTAAGTTAATAATTTTAACATCTTACCATCCAATATCTTAGTTGCAATAAAATTAATTTATTTTCATAAATCTTTTTATTTAAATTTTTATATGGACCTAGAATCTTGATTACAGAATTTTATACAGATTTCCTCTCTTATTTGTTATTATATTTTTTATATTATTTTTTTATATTAGTTATACAATCTCATTGTCGTACTAATACCATTTATTTGGTTAAATTCCATTTGCATTTTATTTCTTTTCTATTAATCTCTGTTAATTAGATTAGAGTATATACAATATTTTTAGCCGGTAGAGTAGTGCTTACTTTACTAATTAAGATCTGAACGATGAATCAGAAAGAGGAATATGTAAATATTTGTTCACTTGATTGACACCACTGCTTATTAAAATCATCTTTGGTCGATTATAAAAATGTATAGTACCCTACAGTACATATGTAGAATATTCACGAACTTTTTGGGAAGTTACTTAAAGTATCTATGTACTATCGAAAGAAGTATCGAGAACTGTTGAATAAATCTGATCGAATCTTATCGAACAAGATTTTATGTTTTTCGCTCGCGACCGAGGAACGCTTTGCATTATTGCGAAGCTTATAAATGCATTCACTGCATTCAAGGGAATATGTATATATGGTCCGACATGCTTTCTACAAATGGCAGTACTCGGGAAACCGGTAAATTACACAGTGTGTTTCACAATGTACATTGTACATACTACAAGTGAACAAGATGTTGTGGAGAAATGGTGTCTTTAACGCCATTCCATGATAAATGAAGCTAAAGGAATAAATGTCTGATTGATCAAAAATCAGTCAATTTCTCGGACAATAAATTTCATTTCTTCTTTTACGGAGAATTTTTTAAATATTTGTTAACTTTCTCCAAACAATAATTGTTGATATAATTAATATAGTAATGAAACAAAAAATATATGTATGTATATTTTTTATTAGATTGTGATTAAAGTAATACTTTACTTAAGTTCCATTATGATTTTAACTCTTTAAATGTGTTTATAATTTAAAGATAATTTTCTAAATTTTAAATTGATTCTTAGCTTTAAAGATAGTTTTTATTGTAAGAAATGACTTATGTACATACATGCATAGTTTTCACGGTTAGATAATGTACATGTATTTGCGAAGAAAGATTATATCTCTCTCAACCATAATTGACGATTGATTGATTGATAACGATTTGACCTTTGAAACGTTCAAAATATTTGCACGTGCGTGGTTAGAGTTATGGTATCAGTCAAAGACTTTAGGGACATTATTCGAGTGCGTTGCTTGTGGGCGACTGGTAACACGTGTGTGTACTGTTTGGGGCTGGAGTAGCACGCAATTCCCGCGTGCGTACTGCGTGATGCCTGATGCATATTGCGTGATACGTAGGCGCACCTCTCTTTCTGTCCCGCCAAGAATAAATCGAGAGGATCCTTTATACCATGTGCCGCTGTATCTGACAAGTGCGAATGAATCCTCATTAATATCACATGGGGAGTTCACGTTCTCGCCACTACGCGACGCCATCATCCGTTTGAATTCAGAATCGATACTCTCCGGCAAATATCGAAACGAACGATTCGAATGTCAAACGAAATTTTTGTTCGAGATTTTCAAGAGATCAAATTTTAAAATGACCTTTATTGTTTCATGAATAATTTTTCATGTATAATGAAGCAAAATCGATGTATTGGCTGCGTGAAATATTGTATGATATGTTATTATTAAATTATAATGTTATAGACACGTTTATGGAGAAGTTGGAAATGCAAAAATGCCTAAAATGCATTTAATACGTAGAAATATGTAAAATTTCCAAAGTATAGTACTCGTTATAATATTTAGTAGGCAAAATTCTTTACTTAGATTACATTTTTTAAATGATATTCGTATGAACTTATATCAATACTCGCAATCTAATTATTATAGGTGCTATGATACAATGTAGTCCGTTTTGATAGTACATATGTAATTGCATTATATTTCGACACAGGAAATGATAGTTATAGTTGTTAATACCATTCTTATCGTGTTGCAGCATCACTATGTCGCGCGTTATGCTGAAAGAGTCGCCGAACGCGGCCTTAAACAAGACCTTGTTAAATAAGTATCTCGACCTGCCTCAACCAGAGGATAAAATTCAAGCGAAATACATCTGGATCGATGGTACTGGTGAATATTTGCGAAGCAAAACCAGGACTGTAGAATTTGTGCCGAAACATCCGTCAGGTTAGTGTCTTAGTCTTGACATATTTACCATAAATATATATATTTACCATACCATAAAAAAGTAATTTTTTTTTATTTTAAGGAAAATAGCAACTACAATTTAATATTTTTTCGAGATCAATCAGCAGTTCTTTTGTATGTGCGGGTACTTCCAATGGAAGTTCCTCGTTAACAAATGTTATGTATTATTTGTGACAAGATCTTGAGATCTCCTTTTTTTTAGCCTATTCTTGGGATAAGAATATTTTAAATTTCGTAGATGATTCCAGAGCTTAAGAACACTAGATTTCCATTCACTCATTTGTGTAAATCCATGATGCATGAGAAAAGTAATGTTTATTAAGTTCATGTTTATTTCAAAAGATAATGCTTAAATTTTAATTATGGATGAATAACTTGAAAATGTGGATCTATTACTTTTTAATTCATCACGTGTTAAATTCATTCGAATTCATATATTATTATTAGTATACTATTCGTTAAAAAAACGCATCTCGACCTCATCTAATATTAATTACAGAAACATAATCATGAAAACATCAATAATTTCATATCTTCAATAATTTTTTATCGTGGGGATCCTTTTCTAAAAAAAGTTAATCTAATATCAGTTTCAAATTACAGAGTAATTTAAACTACGCCGATCAAAAATCTCATTACCCCATGTAGTTACATCAAAATGCGACTGAACTAGTTGATTTCCAGTTCAGTGAATCGAAACAAATGATCCATTACAAACACCAAACTAAGTAATTACTTACCGTAATTAAAGGTCGGGCAAACAATCAAAGCACTTTCTTACATGAGAACACGCGTAAACGTGTTGACAAAGTGATGCATAATTGTTCAAAATTGTTTGTTTGTTGTAAAAACATTAAATTATCTTTTCCGGCCAATATTATCTAATCATGTTGAATATTATGTCACGATAGAAACTATGTTTAATAAACATCAGATGATTATAATTAATATTTCGCATCTCGATACATTTGTTTTTCATCTTTTTCCTCGTTTTCGATTCATGCATACAATTCGAGCGTCACGAATAATACAGTGTGAATATTAATAACACATAAGGTATGATGTGCAAAATAGTTGATCGCTCGGCAAATATGCATTAATCTCAAACGTTTGTCAGCATTACGAATAATATCTGTCCATCTTCATGAGATTCTGCGCGCGTTACAAAATCATTAACATCTGTGGCGCGTAGAATTCACGGGGCCACGTTTGAATGTCGGTAATGTAAGAGTAATACTTGGATGGAATCGATTGTGTAAGTCGAAATATGCGTTTGTTTTGAACTACATCAATAGATAGATGTATTTTCATTTTTTTATTAATTAATAATTAAGAAATAACTTATGTTACTTATTACTTATCAGTTACTTATTTTTATATTTAGTTACTACTCTTTACAATGTTAAAGTAATGTTTCATAGAACAATTGAACAAATAAAAATTTTCTTCACTAATGGATAGACAATTCAAAATTTGAATAGATCAAGTCCCTTAATATCTACTACGAAAATTGCAAGATTAATCCATCCTAAAGATAGCCAAGGCTAACAGAGATAGATAACTAGCTGCTTTCTACGAATATACACGAGCTCTTTTATTCTGAAAATAAAACGCTTCTTTACAACGAAGCATTGAATCTGTATCAGTAAAAGCAGAACGAAATACAATATCAACGTTAAGTGAAATCTCATTAGTATTTTTAGTAAGTATACTTATCAGTAACTATACAAATGATGTTTATCAATTCTTACAAAAACAAAAGATTTATTATTTGACTATTATTACTTTACTACTTGATATTTAGCTAAACTTTTACGATCAAGTCGAATCTAGTTTAATAAATTATTTATAACAATCGCCTTTTAACAATATTAACATATTAACATACAAATTATTTCATAGTCTATAAATCATTATAAAAGTGAAAGTAAAATAAAATAAATGCCAATAACTAGAGAACATTTCTTAATCAAATATGTATTGGTTTCTGGTTTCCAGAATTGCCAATATGGACGTACGACGGAAGTTCGACATACCAAGCGGATGGTATGAACAGCGACATTTATCTTTGTCCGGTGGCGATATACAATGATCCGTTCCGTCGTGGAAATAACAAGCTAGTACTTTGTGATACCTACTACAGCGACATGACCCCGACTAAGTCGAATAAACGTTTCAAATGTAACGAGGCTATGGAAGCTGTTAAGGATCAAGATCCATGGTTCGGAATCGAGCAAGAGTACACTTTCCTTGATTTCGATGGTAGACCACTTGGTTGGCCAAAAAATGGTTTCCCCAGCCCTCAAGGACCTTATTATTGCGGTGTAGGTGCCGATAAAGTAATTGGCCGCGAAATTGTTGAAGCTCATTATCGAGCTTGCCTTTATGCTGGCGTAAAGATCGCCGGTACTAACGCAGAAGTTATGCCCTCTCAATGGGAGTTCCAAGTTGGTCCATGTAGCGGAATATCGGGTGGAGACGATCTGTGGGTTGCTAGGTTCATTCTTCATCGTGTAGCTGAGGAGTATGGTGTGATTGTCACTTTAGACCCGAAACCCATGGATGGTACGTGGAATGGTGCCGGTGCGCACACGAACTTCTCGACAAAAGCCATGCGCGCCGAGAATGGTATCGCCGAGATCGAGAAGGCAATCGACAAATTGAGCAAACAACACCTCAGGCATATTCAAGCGTACGACCCACGCGGAGGGAAGGACAATGAGCGTCGTTTAACCGGAAAATGTGAAACTAGCAGCATACACGACTTCAGTGCTGGCGTGGCCAATCGTAACGTTAGTATTCGTATTCCCCGAAATGTTGCGGAGGAAAAGAAAGGTTACTTGGAAGATAGGAGACCCAGCAGCAATTGTGATCCGTACTCAGTATGCGATGCTTTGGTGCGCACCTGCGTCTTAAACGAGTAAAATGCCCCAAGCTATTCTCGAATAGATGCACCCATGGAAAGGAGAAGTTGGACGAGATATCTTGTAGTGCAATAGTGATTGTACTTTCGTCGAACATATTCTATGGAAATGTATAAAAAGTCTGCTCGATAATTGTTGCTAGAAATATAGGTATGAAAAGAAAGGGAACAGAATAAATGCGAACAGGATACTTGATAAGAATGACTATTATATTTTATTTTACATTCGAATAATATATTTTATAAAATTTTCGCAAATTGAATGATTTGTTATTTGTATTTGATATTTTTAAAGGGTATAGGATGACCGTTATAATTATGTATCTATATATATGTCTGAATACATACGTAGAAAATGTTTATTATTAGATTATTTCCCGTGCACATAGTATTAATGCTTTTTACGTCTACCAACCTAATCCTAGCGCGACAATAAAGCCAATTTCGTTTATTATATTGTTCAGTGTTAATTGCGTAGATGTTTTGATATTAATATGATTCATAGATTATCCTTACTTTCATTAATTCTGGTGCTCGTTAGAAAGAAATAGAAAAGGAAATGCATACATGAAATTAATATTTATATTAATACCTCTTGAATTACCTTAATATATTATCTACTGCATATTACATTCCTCGAAACAAGTTTTGTGAGTAGTCTGCAACGTATCACTTGACCATTTTCACTCCGATGGGTTTGAGGCGTTACCGATTTAGGATAACAAACGCAGTAATTTTTGCAAAACTACTATGTATTTCTTTCATTGTTTGATACGTTCAAGGAGATATATATATTTGTTTAAAATGATGTAAGATGATAATATACACCGTTTACAAAATTGTTGGTCTGGGCAGGTACTCGTTATTTCAGAATATATGTAAAACTTTGTATTTCATATGCTACGTTCAAACGTGATATATGTTCATCTTTTAAATGTAATAAAAAGACAAATATAATACCTCTTTCAGTACCTGAAAATGCTGGAGGGTGCCATGATCAATTATATGTTGTTACGATGATATACATATGGCTGTCAATCACGGAATTTTATGAAGGCACGACAAATTGAAAAGTTCAATAAATATGTCCCCTTGTCGCAGTTATCATTTGAATGGTTACTCACGGATTGCGAAAGCCGTGATTATTACACTAGAGTAAATACGTACATATAATGATTAAAAAGAAAAAAGGAAAGGAAAGTCAATGTAGCATGTACATGGTGTATTTTCATATTTGTATGGTATATTTTCATATTTGTATTTTCTATGCTGACTTCTTCAATGTAATTGTATACCGTGACCATTGTTGACAATTTTGTTAGTAGTGGTTATCACTGTTGTTGTTATGATAATAAAAAGCGACATTTTTAAATGAAGAATTGATATTCTCTTATTAGCATAGTACAATCACTTTGTTGTGGTATAGAATAATTGTAATAATATACTTTATTTATTAAATTACTAGGATTGAATTACAAAAAAAATATTAGATTAATAATATATGATTTTTATATATACATGCGCATGATAACTATTTTCCTTATGATTTAAATGCATACTCAATGCTTGTTTTCAATGTGCTAATGGTATTCCTTTTATGAATTTCCAGTACCACATGTACGCAGTAGCTCCAGACAGACAATACCATGTGAGGAGATAATTTAAATGCTCATTTCGTAATTCCACTCTTGTTTGACCACTAATTGGGTACTGATTCAAATTGTTGTTAATGCTCATTTCGAGATATATAGGAGACGTGTCTGCCTTTTCAGCCATTTCATTTACATCTCTGGAAAATAAACAAAGATTTATTTGGGAATTATAGTACTAATATTTTTACATACCTATAATACCACATATTATGATGTGGACGATTTTTAGGAACAAAAGGTGGTCTTCTTTCACTCATTCTTAAAATTCCTACAATTTCTTGTTCACCTTCTACCTCAGATTGGTGTCTCTGTGGTGAATTTTTTAATGTTTTTGGAATCCAGCCACGATTTACCAGAATTGTTAAGCTGCAAAATATTTTAAACTTTAAAACAAAAGAGAAATAAAAGTACATCCTTTTAGTACATCTCTACTTACTCTCTATCTGCTAACTTAAAGGGTGTAATAATATGATATCCCCTTTCTGATCTACTTCCAAAAGAAAAATTGGCATCTGATGGTTTACCATCTTTTATCAGGCTTCTATTCGCTGCCATAAACTCTTTGTCATATAAAAATGTTCCTCTTACTCTAATAGGATAATATTCCTTTGTCTCCAAATCTTCTAAACTGAATAAAATTGATTATTGTTCCATATAATTCTATAATAGTAAAAATATTATAAATTTTATTCGCCTTACTTTTCTGGTAATTCAAAAGGTTCATGACTAGTACGCTTTTTTAGCTTTTCCACTAAATCTGTTTTCCATTTAAGCCTTTGAACTTGCCACGTACCAAGTAAAAATGCACCAATTGGTACACTCTGTTTTTCAATTTTTCGATACAAAAAGATACTGTTTATAATAATCAATTCTCTGTAATATATGACACTTTTTGTTTCTAGCTTACCAATAAACAATATGCAGGGAAACTAATTTTTTCACTTGACTCGTAGTTGGATTCATAAGGTTCCATTCCATAAATATCACTTCTAAAAGTCTTGCGATTTGGTTTCTGATTTGTAAGCTTACACCACCATCGAGATAAAGTTTCTTTACTCAGAGATCGAACAATGACAATATATGGTTTTCCTACTTTCGTACAAATTCTTCTAGTTGGTACATTCATTTCTGTTGATATTCACCTGGATGCTTATAGGTTATGTTTTAGAATGAACAGTAATTGTATACTATGTAAATGCACATATAACATCAGGTAATATGTATATACCCATAGGTATGGAACCACGAGACACAGTATAGAATCATCTGATCCCCTGACACAGACCAATTGTCGTGTTAATGTCATTCCCAACTTTATCGATTTAGCATGAAACGAGTGTATTAGGGAACTTAGTGGAGGCATAGTTTAGATTTTAGTCCTCTGATGGTAAGATAACAAATTACTGAAAGTAGGTCCTATGGTCTTTTTGTTTATTTATTTAAATCAGCTGACTTATTTACGTTCCAGATATTCAATAACTTTCAATAACAAAAATTTTTTTTAATTGAGAAAATGTTCTTTGAGATCTAGTCTATCCAGTATTCTTTTCTCCCATTCGGACGCTTTAACAGCTGTTGATGTAAGTACTTACCAGGCTTTGTATTAAAAGCTTGACTGATAAAATTGCTGTATTCTTTAACAAGAAATTTTTAAACAATGCATACAACTATCTAGAAGAAAAATTTTAGTTAAATTTTCGACATGACTTCCTAGAAATCATAAATTTTATGTCCAATTCTGTATATGATTGTATATATTGCATATATACCTGTTTGATGGGATAAAATCTTGTTTTGTAAAGTGTAATCAGCATACCCTCATAGAGAATGACACAACCTTGCTCACTTTTAGATCTTTCATCATGCACTGAAGCTGTCAATAATTTCCTTTTGACTTAATTTATTTTTTAATTTCACTAAATTTTCATTTTCCTGGAGAAAAAGATAAAAATGAACAGTGCTATTTTATATGCAAGACTGTAACAACCGTGCACACTGTAAAATACTGTAATATACAGTGGTCGTCATTAATATTCGGATACTCTTTAAAACACAATAACCCTTTTAAAATCGGATCAAACAACTTGACATTTTTTGAGAAGCTAGACGAATTAATTTACTAGATAATGTGTAAAAAGATTGCTGATAAAATTGCAATTGGTGAGAATTGCAAGAAAAATAGTGAAGGTTGGTTTCTACAACTTTTTTATCTGAGCCTCTAATGAAAATTTAAACAATTCGTTTTGTAGATTTATATCAGTTATAATATGTACATGCTGACAATTTGATCGATGAAATTTTTGCATTGTCCAAATTTTCATTACAGGCTCATAAAAATTGCATCGACAAAATTTCCAACACGTACATATATAACTGGCATAAATCTACAAAACGTATTGTTTAAATTTTCATTACAGGTTCATAAAAATTTCATCGATCAAATTTTCAGCACGTACATATTGTAACTGACATAAATCTACAAAACGTATTGTTTAAATTTTCATTACAGGCTCAGATAAAAAAGTTGTAAAAATTGACCTTCATTATTTTCTTCGTGATTCTGCCTAGTTGCAATTTTCTCAAAACCTCTAAGCTTTTCAATTAATACAGAGCCTAATAAGTACATCAACATTTGTTCAAGCCTCCGGACGAGAAAAAGGACTACTTGATATAATAATTCTCAATGAACATTCTTTCAATTAAAAAAAGTCTTAAGTTACTAGAAGCTACTGATCATTTGGAACGTAAATAAATCAGCTGATTTAATTAAATGAAAGAATTTAATGCAAGGCATTACTTTTGTATTTATTTTCCTTGTGTTTCATATAATAAGTTTTACAAAATAAACGTAAAAATATCTACTAAACTAATAGTTTTTCGACATAAGTAGATTAATAAGTTTTTATAGAAAATCTCAAGTTGCATCGATTAATGTATTAAAACTATATAATTTCATTAAAAAAAACAAGGGTGATCTTCACAAGACCTTTATACGACTACCTATAGAGAAACTAAGCTAGCATTAAAATATGCTCCCGTTAAAGCTATTCAACTTTTATCTGAAACATTTTTCGGTATAATTTATAGTATAGTATACCTATATTTAAAAAAACGTAGAGCAACTTATAAGAATAAATTAAGTCACACATTTTACGTCATGAAATATTAAATTGCAATATTGAACAATCATATAGTAATTTATTAGTTTTGAATTTCAAAATATCATTCCAGTAATTATTAATTTAGTGTACATAGTTCTATAAATATTTTATTGGTCTTGTTTATGTTTTAGAGATAATGAAGATATTAAATGACTTTTAACCAGAATTATTAGATTAAATATTGGGCGTGGTTATGGATAAGGAAAGAAGAGGTGTTTATAAAATAATTATTTGTAAGGGTGATCTTCACAAGATCTTTATAGGACTACTTATAGAGAAACTAACTTAACATTAAAATATGCTCCCGTTGAAGCTATTCAACTTTTATCTGAGACATTTTTCGGTATAATTTATAGTATAGTATACTTATATTTAAGAAACGTAGAGCAACTTATAAGAATAAATTAAGTCATACATTATGCTTCAATTAAAAGAGAATATAAGGATTATTCTAATTGCTGTAAAATCTCTTAATACAATACATTTTATGTCATGAAATATTAAATTGCAATATTTAATAATTATATAGAAATTTATTAGTTTTGAATTCCAAAATATCATTCCAGTAATTATTAATTTAGTGTACATAGTTCTATAAATATTTTATTTTATTGGTCCTTTTTATGTTTTAGAGATAATGAAGATATTAAATGACTTTTAACCAGAATTATTAGATTAAATATTGGGCGTAGTTATGAATAAGGAAAGAAGAGGTGTTTATAAAGTAATTATTTGTAGATGTATCAATTCCTTTCGTTCTATATGCCACGGACAACGACTCTGTACTCGGAAATTTCCGTGGGTGAGTTATAAAGTCGTCGGTAGGCTTTTCCATGTCTCAGTCGATGAACGTCCTGCCAACGTTCCACGATTTTATTCATCACGATTTATTTATTCTAGATCAGTACGCCTTAACCTTAATCAATTCGCAGTCGGAATAAACCATAAATACGACGCAAAAGAAAAAAAAAAAAATAAAGTTGGCTAATCGATCTCGCGGAAAAATAATCGATTAAATTCGGAAGATAGTGATTTAAAATGCATATTATCGCGTCGTTGATCTTCGCGATACTATTCGTTGTTTACGTCGCTGATTGTAACGTGAAATTGGATAAAGGTAAGATGAAACGATTATTTTCATGTTTTTCGTTTATTAAATTTATTATGTAATTATTTTTATTTGTGGACGTTAGTAAACAATTAGTAAACAATTTAAAAATAAAAGTGGAAGATCAATGGCAATGACATAGAAGATCTATCAACTCTATGAATGTGGCTTTCGTAATTAATTTATAGCTTTTAGCTTATAAATTAAAAATACAAGACTTTAATTCCAAAAATTTTTAATTCTAGTTGATTAATTCTGTAAATATAATAACATTTTGAGGATATATATAATATAATAACATTTTGAAGATTGGAAAATTTTATAATTTTTAAGTATTAAGAATTTTGGATAACAGATAAATCTAATGTTTCCAATATAGGTATAAAATATTTAATATCAAGCTTGACAAAAGTCTGGATAAAAATAATTTTCTGGTCACAACTAAATTTGTTAATTAGTACAAATATAGTATAAGAATCTTTGGATATCTACAAGTATAATATAGAATCTAGAAGATTTCAAATATGAATTAATGTTTCCTATCTTATAATGCTAAAAGTAAAATAAACTGCGAGTTAAAAAGCTAATTAAAATATAGATCTTGAATCACATATCTACAACCTAGATTCTTTATTATCAATTCTAATTAATTTTTCTCTATCTTTCCTTACGTTTTTTAAAATTATTATACTCCTCCTATAGTCTTGGAAGCAAAGTAAACTGTGTCATAGTAAAACAGTAGAGGCAGAACGTTCCCATAAGGTGTTTACGGTGTTGCAAACCAGTCCCCATACAACTTGACAAGAAACCCGGTAACGGCACGCAAGGAACGATAAATAGTTTTTACAACAGTTTAACTTGAAATGACTATTTTCATGCTCGCCAATTATGGAAGTAATTCATCTATCTTTAGGAAAACAACTTTTTTTTATACAAATTTACTAACGACATTTTTTCTACTATTTTGAGATAAACAATAGACAAAAGAAATATTTTATAATTAGGCTGCGGATATTTATGCAAATTCATATCTTTATAAGCACAAGTAAAAGAATAGGTAAAGATTTATTTCATCCTTTGAATATTATACCTAACCGGTATATACTTTGAACATTTCATATGTTTTCTTTCATATAATATGCTTTGTTGTATATCTTTCTATCTTTAAAATAAGTTCGAAAAAATTCGCAGTCCACTAACAAACGATATCGAAATTCGATACAATCCTGTGTGGACTCTCGGAAATTCGTGAAGCTCTGCATGAAACCTTTCCTCTGAGCATTGAAGGTGATAAGCGCACGATAACATTCCTGAAATGATAACAAGTCAGAGTTTCTGATAATGAAATTAATTAATAGTTTTCCATGTTACAAATGCTTACAGGGTTGGCGACAAGTCTTCGAGAAACATGGGACTACAATGACTTTGTGATTGTTGCTTTCAACACTAAATCAAAAAAGAAACAATCAGAAGCAGCGATTGATATTTTTCTAGCTGTAAAATACGAGAAATCGAAGTCAAAAATGATATTTAAATTCGACAGGCAAACTAATCGAAGTAAGAATATTCCAAATACAAATTATTTGATTCCTATAAAAAAAATATTATTGTATATATTTCTTACTAATTCATTTTAACTCTATTTTAGTCATCTACGAGAAGACTAACCGAAATGGTCATCGAACTACAGAGCACTTGGAAATTCAGAACGTGAATGCTCCATGGAAGAAAATAATCGTCTTCGTGCATCAGAATAAACCTGATCCCGAAATAGACGTTTACGTTGATTGCATTTATCAAGGCATGTTGCACTTGAAGGAAAGCTTCCGTAAGGTAGCAGAAAATGAAGATGATTCTCTTGTAGAAGTGGTGAGCCTTTATTATCAAAGAATTACAAATAATAGATGTTTGAAGTCTTCTAAGCCTAAATACTTGAGTTACGAATATTAGTAACAATATTAAAAAAAATACTAATATTAAACTAAATATTAAACACTTCACGTTGATTACTTCTTCGGGTGTTTTAATAATTACTTTATTGTTCTCTTATCCCGTGACGTACGGACGTCTATAATGGTGTGGAGTGAACAAATTCAATTGGGTCAAAGTAATTGTTTTTCCTTTTTCTCTTTTTACAATTTCTTTCTTTTTTGTTTCTGTTTTGTCAAAGGACAAACAACCAAAACATGCATTCTTTCATCTATCATTGAAGAATTTCACGGTTGTTACCAGAGAACCGGTGACGTTAGATATCGTAGGATGATGCTATTCCAAATATGGCGAGTCAGTCCAAGGCTGCTCGCATTTATTGCGTGTAGCTGTTAACTCGCGTAACACATTTAAGCATAGTGAATCGATTTCGATTCGCTTAGACTTCATCATTATTGAATATTCACGGTCTGCTTTCTTGCGCTCGAGATATGCATACAAAAAGAACCACGATGATCGTAATTTATGAGCTAAAAAGAGAGAGAAAACGAGCCTTTTTTTCTTCTCGCTCTTGTCTTTTCGTTATTTAAATATTCATGAATAAGCTGGTTAATATACAAATCGTCTTAGTTTTTCTTCTTTTAAGTGACGTTGCGTTGTTTAGAAATAATCTTGTAAAGGAAGTAGCACTATTTACTACTTGTAATACTTCGTTGTTACTCTTTGTATTATAACTGAAAAACGCATTAAACTGAGCGTCATTTTTCTATATAATGATGATAGCTAATGTTTCTATCTTAATATATATAACTAAAAGATTTGATATATACAGATATTTCAATCTAAATGTAAAACATCTATAATATACATATATGCAGTATTATATCAATAGAAAAAGAATTCCAAAACTCAACTAGTTGTATTGTGAAAAATATTACTTTATTGCTGTATATTTATTATTTTTAACAATTATAGAACTTTCAGTCTAAAGAATTTAACTTAGAAAACTTGTGTCTTCAGTTTAGAGAAAGGAGAAGTCACGTAAAGGTGTATCCCTTATTATCCGTCAGCGACGCTCTGAAACAAGAAAATTGTCCCAACTATCTGGCCGGTCTAGGCACGTTATCGGATGAGTACAAAGAGTCTGTTGAGTCTGACGAATCAATTCCTGCATCAAGTAACGACCAGTCTGATAGTAATTCCGACGAATTTTCACTCGAGATTAATCCATCTCGTAGAAAATCAGGAAACAATGAAAACTCCACAACTGAAACTTCAGATGCGTCTGAAGATACAAGTTCACTTGAAGATTTCGACGATCCAGATTTTAAACAATCATCTCAATCGAAACACGATTATCATCCTGCTAAACATCCTAAGAAATATCATTCTATAAGTGAGGTTGAAACTAATCAAGAAGATGTTTCGAGTCATGTGAAACGTTCGCGTCAGAAAACACGATCTGAATACTTTGACGGACCTTTTTACGACAATTTCATGGAATGGAATAATTTTGGTGAATTGGATCCATTGAGTCAGTCAAACTTGTATCATAAGAGATTTCCACGAAGAGGGGACATAGGGATTCAGAGTCTGAACGAAAAGGGTAAGCTGTAATTGAAGTGAATCATGCGAAAAATGAGTTAATAAATAAACTGCGGATATTTATGCACTTGTAGAAAGATTGAACGTATAAAATTGTACATTATACGTAGATAACACGAAAAAATGCTTAAAATAACTATAGTATAGTGTTTCCTATAATATCTGGTAATTAAAACAATTTTCTATCTGGGTTCTCTTTCCTTAATTGTATTTTGGAAAAGACGAATTTGCACAAAAAAACTACAGTTTATTAATAAATTTTAATATCTTAACTATTCTAATTGTTTAAGATAGTAACTATTATAATGGAATTTTAGGAAATAAAATATGTAGATAGTGTGTTATCTAACACCGATCATTATTTTTTATTTCTGATGATTTCAAAATCTTAAGAAAATGTGATTTTGCAGTTTGTTTAATGGATTTTCAAATCGTGAGGACATTAAACGAGCTGATCGAAGCTACTAGGAAGGTCTGGAGAGAAATAGAATTAAACGTGAGTAATAACGTCGTCTATAATTATTCAAGAATATTTAATGAACAGTTCTTGATTAATATGGTTTTCCTTTCAGAAACTGGAAATGCGACATCTTCGACAATTAATTGAAAATTGCGCAGCATGTCGTGTACCTCCTGGTGGGTATTGAAAGAATTACATACACGAAAGATATCTTTATTGTTAACTGCTTTTAATTTTCTATTTGTTCTTCGATAATATTTTTTAATTTAATTTTTCTCAATCCTTTTCTATTTTCGAGACAATTTTTTTAGTAACGATTTTCACAAGTGTGCAAATAGTTGTTAATATTATAAACAATGAAAGAGCATCTAAATAAATGTATAATACGGCCTTACATTGCAATAAATGTACATTTCTGGCAAAATGGAATAATGTTGTGACTCGTATTCTTACTTTTTTAAGAGAATGATTAGGAATAAAGTTCCTTGAATCACTAGATTAATTCGTATGATCGGAAAGCAACGCGATTAGATCGAGAAGTGACGTCTTAACTGAAACGACTAATATTTAAATTGAGGAAAATGATATTGGCAGCGTGATTATAATCTGAGAAGAAATTACAGGAATAGAAAATGCTGAATAAACTATTAAATTGTCGCGAAGGCATCAGAAACTAATACAGAAACTAAACAAAAGTTGTCAAAAACAAAATAACTAATTTACGAAAACTTTTTCCGAAATCTTTCCAAAAAATTGCTCAAATGTATAACAATATGATGCTTAAATCGAAACTACAAATAGAACATGAAATGATATTCTAAAATATTTCTGGTATTTATAATATATATACGAAGTACTAAAAGCTATTAATTAGATATATGTACGAAGAATATTCCATAGAAGGTATATTTTTCCTCTATGGGTAAAAAGAACTATTTTGCCTTGGGTTATAGATATTTTCAAAAATCTGTGACTCTAACTAGTTTAGTAGAGATAAATGATAGATTAACCATTAGTAATTGTAGCATTAAAGTGGATTCCAAGCACAGGCGGAAATCTGTTGAGTCGCAATATGGTCGAGGTTTCTTCTTGGAATAGCGATATCCTGACAAGTTCCTGATCCTGGTAATTCCACAGTTTCATCGATGACCACGGCGGCTCCTCCTCCTAGTTGCGATTACAAATCGCCCTGCTTCCCGGGCGCTGACTGCATTAACACACCACGCGGGCCACAGTGCGGAGCGTGCCCTCCGCAATACACCGGTGATGGATATCGTTGCGTGAAAATTAGTTGCGCGCACAACCCTTGCTTTTACGGGGTCCGTTGCTACGACCGCGCGGATGGATACAGGTACGAGTAGAATCATTTAATTAATTACAATACAGTTCCCGGCGATTGAATTACGAACGTATGCAGAAATTTCACTTTTCGAAGTACGATATATAGGTGTACCCATCCTTGATCCTTATGTTACTTAGGGAGAAACATTTAGACAACGCACATTGGATATCGAAAAGGATATGAATTGTAATGTAATGAATAACAATATTTCAGGTGTGGCAATTGTCCCAACGGTTACGTAGGTGATGGTAGACGCTGCGAACGATTTAGAGGTGGTTGTGAGCCTCATCCTTGCTACCCGGATGTGAAATGTGATCCAATTCTTCATCCGCCGTATTTCAAGTAATGAAATGAAAATGTCAAGCCAATCCATAAATTTCTATAATTTAAGTGAAATTAATTGTAATTTAATTGAACTTAAAGTGTTAAATGTAAATTACAATTATCTATTATAAAGTGTAAAAAAATTGAAAAGGACTATTCCAAGGTTTTTGACTGAACTATAATGATTTTTAGATGCGGTTCTTGCCCAAACGGATTAATGGGTAATGGATCTACGTGTGTTGATATAAATGAATGCGAGCTAGCTCAACCTTGTCATCCAGGAGTACGATGTATCAATCTTCAACCAGGATTCAAATGCGAATCTTGTCCACCAGGATTTGCTGGACCTACAGTCGAAGGAGTCGGTTTGGAAATCGCAATGGTTCGCAAGCAAATTTGCCAAGACATAAATGAATGCGAAAATAACAATGGAGGATGCGATCCATATGTGACATGCATTAATACGGAGGTAGTTTTTGCAAAAATTCGTAACAATTCAAATAAATTCAATAGATACAATTTAAATATTGAAGTTATTTCCTTATTATATTTTTAATTGTATTTCCAACTTAACAATTCTTATTAACACTTCAGGGCTCGTATAGATGTGGTACTTGTAGAACAGGTTACGTGGGAAATCAAACATTTGGCGATGTAAACGCCGATTGCATTTGTACAAACACCAATGAATACATATGCAGAGTAAGAGAACAAATCTAACGCAACTACTCTTTTAAGTCCATATATATATATATATATGTATTCTAGACAAAACAATCAAATTATATATCAAGTTTACAATTTACATCAAAAGATACAATTTCTAGTGTCGCGTTGGATGGGCAGGGGATGGACTGATGTGTGGCTCGGACAGAGACAGCGATGGAATTCCTGATAGAAACCTCCGTTGTCATGATTTACGTTGTCGTATGGACAACTGTCCATTTATACCAAATACTGGACAAGAGGATGCGGATGGAGATGGTTTGGGCGATGCTTGTGATCCAGACGCTGATAACGATGGTATCTTGAATCCTTCGGACAACTGTCCTTTAATTCCGAACCCTAGCCAGGAAGACAGTGATCGTGATTCTATCGGCGATGTCTGCGATAATTGTCCTCTGGTAAAAAATCTAAAGCAGAAGGACACTGACGATGATGGTATCGGTGACGCCTGTGACGATGACATTGATAACGATGGTGAGATTTTAAAGAGAAATTTATTTTAGGTTCAGTAATAGATGATAGACAAAATTATAAATTTAGATAAATTTAATTAATCGATAGGTTAATTTCAAAATACCTAATCGATATTGGTAAGAGTATTCTCCATTTCTAAGGATGTTTTTGTATAAAATAGAATGTCTTTTGAAATATTTATGTGAGAAAATCGGCGAAATACTTTTTAAAGCTTTTTTCAAAGTTTTAAAAGAAAAAGTTGGATATGTAGAGAGAAAAATATTCGGCCAATCGGGTTTAGCTGAAGTGGGATTCGTACCCAAATTTTTTGCCGGACGGGTGCTTTTCCAATTAAGCTACCCAGAGAGTCCATCGGCGAATCCTTTTTCTCTCAAATTCTTATACTTATGTATAAATAATATGTGGTTCACATCTCTTACAAGCTGGCGCCAACCTGACAATTGTGACACACCCTCATTTGCCCACAATGCATGATTAACTATCGATACTACCATATAACATCGATTTATACAATAAATATCGATCAATTAAAATAAATAATCATTACTGATTGATTTATTTTACTAGTGGGCATAAGAAGAAGCTTATACTTTTTCTGAGATTTTAGAGAGAAAAATGTTCATCCAAACGGGTTTACTGGACCGGGATTCGAACCCGGATCTTTCCGCTTACCGAACGGGTGCTTTCCCAATTAAGCTACCTAGGCCATTAGCGAAAGTTTTCTTCAAATTTATTATGTATCACTAGGCGGTTATCTATAAATGCTTTATATTGAATACTTTTTGAGACATTTTGAATAGAATATCTTTTATGATCAATAACATGTATAATTTCATAGCTATCTTGAATGAGAACGACAATTGTCCAAAAACAAAGAATCCAGATCAAAATGACCGCGATATGGATGGTATTGGCGATGTCTGCGATAATTGTCCTGATGTATACAATGCGGACCAATTGGACCGAGATGAAGATGGGGTAGGTGATGTTTGCGACAACGACAATGATAAAGATAGAGATGGTGTGCAAGACGATAGAGACAATTGCCCTGATATCATGAATTCAGGACAAAATGATATTGACCAAGATGGTATAGGAGATGAATGCGATGATGATATGGATAATGATGGTGTGCCCAATACGATTGACAATTGTCCTTACGTTTACAATCCGGATCAACATCGCACGCATCGTAAGTACAGAATCATCGAACCGTAAAGATTATTATATAAAAATTTAAAAAAATATTATACATATTTAGATGAGAATATTGGTGATGCTTGCTGGAACGACAATGATAACGACACTGTGAAGAATTTATTAGACAATTGTCCTAACAATAGTTTGATTTGGGCAACAGATTTCAGAAAATATACTACCGTTGCTTTAGATCCTGTTGGTACTGCTCAAATAGATCCTGTTTGGGTAATACACCACGAAGGGGCTGAAATTCAGCAGCTTTATAATAGTGATCCCGGGCTTGCTATTGGTAATGTAGTAATTTGTATTAATTTGTATCCATTAATCAATTTATTTATTTATTATAGTAGCTGCAGAAGGTATTTGTACACAGTTACATTTACTACAGCATTTACGTAATATTAATTAATTAGATCCAAGTGTATTAAATTTCATATCATTTACTAATACTTTCGGTTGCAAAAATTTGATACTATAAAAGTGAAATATAAAACCTTATAAAAAACATCTCATTAGAAGATAAAAATATGTATTTAGTATTTACAAAAATGCTTCGTGTAGTTACTGTATAATGAATATCAGATTAACGGATATGAAATTTCGTTTCTCTGAAATAGAATTTAGCAGACTAATATCATTTAATTTACTAATCATACTAAAGGATACATTTGAAATTTTGTAATTTCATTTCCTTGACTTTAAATCTTCATTTGCAACAGGTCCGGATATATTCAGCGGCGTAGATTTCGAGGGCACGTTCTACATCGACGACGACGGAGACGACGATTACGTTGGTTTTGTATTTTCTTACCAGGACAACCGTAGATTCTATGTCGTATGCTGGAAGAAAGGCCAGCAACCATATTGGATGCCGAATCCGTTCAGAGCAGTAGGAGAACCCGGAGTTTTTCTGAAACTTGTCAACTCAAATACAGGTCCCGGAGAATTTCTTAGAAACAGCCTTTGGCATAATGAAGATGTACCCAACCAGGTGAAGATTCTTTGGCATGACCCGAAGAAAATCGGGTGGAAAGAAAGGACACCGTATAGATGGCATCTGTTACATAGACCTAACATCGGTCTAATTAGGTTCCGACTTTATCAGGGAAAACAGCTAGTAGCTGACTCAGGAAATGTTTACGACTCGACATTGAAAGGTGGCAGATTGGGTGTTTATTGTTTCTCCCAGGAAAAGATTACTTGGTCCAATTTGTTATATACGTGTAAAGGTAAGATTTTATTTGTACAGGTACTAGGTTTGCTTTTGGAATTTGGTTGCGAGCGTTGGTGGATACATTGAAAATATATTACGCAATTTTTAGGGCAGAAATTAAATCATTTATAATTAAAAATAAGCTTCTCAGGCGATATTTTCATATATGAACTACTTTCATTGTATCCCTATAAATATCGCCTACAAGTTTTATGTTACCCTGTATACATATATTTATTAATGTCGTTCAGCATAGATAACAAAATTGCTATATAATATAAATGTCATACATTTAAGAATTAAGAGTTACAGATTAATGAATGAAACTGATAATAGATCGAAAACATCAATTATAAATGAAGAAATTCATATACAACGTATAAAATATATACATTTTTTAATTATTTACAATTTAACACAAGACTTTTACTTAAACTATATTTAGGTGTAAAACGGCTCGAAACAGAATCTCACTATTTTAATGTTTCAACAATACGGTAGCTAAAATTTGAACTCAATATATTAATAAAACTTCAAATTTATCCGCGATAATACAATAACTGATTTAATCCACACCAATTCACACGTGAACTTTTCCTTTAGCATATGCATTTTTTGCATCTTTTCTTTCAAATTTGCTAATAATTTAACAATAATCCTAATTAATGATTTTTATATTATAATTTAACATTCCTTATATAATAATTTATTGTGTTATAAATTAAAAAGTATACAAAATATGAACCTGCAGTCCAACCTTATCACTGAACAATAAACTCTAACAGAAATACTCTTACTTTAAATACTTTTAAAAAGACAAAATCTTCATAAAATTTCTTAATTTTTATGATATTTTTCAGAGACTGTCCCGAAATTGGTATGGAACGAGTTGCCGGCGAACTTGAAGAAAGAAGTAAATGTAGAGATGAATAACTAAATCAGACCTTCTACAAAACTTATCTATTACGACTCACTTTAATAACTTCTTGAAATTTATTCCATTATTTTAGGAAAATTTTGTCTATTTAAGCCGAATATCATGAATTTGGTTCGTTTCCCGTGGTGAGAACTAAAAAATATTCTTAAGTGTATGTATATGTATTTATATTTACGAGTTTTATTCAATATGGGCAAAATTCATTGGAAAATTTCGTGATCCTTTTTCTCTCTTTTATTTCTTTTTTTTTTATGAAATTCGAAGTTTTGTAACATTTAAGAATATACGTAATTAAAGATACAGCATGACAAATACCTTCAATGAACCTTCTTCCATCAGCTAAGGACGAGGGAAATCTTAAAAATAGATTATATTTTTACGGAATGTGTGCAACGAACGCTTAATTCTCTAATTAACAAGGAAAGATTAAAATATGATTGTGCGCTTTCCGAACGATTTGAATCAAATATATTAATTTATTATATTATGTTTTACTATACCGATGTGTGCAAAGATACGGAGTTGCTTTTATAAGAAATGGACATATTAAAGCTTTATACTCTTGATAATCTTTACGGGTATCGTGAATTCAAAATTAAATATCAGGAACAGCGTAAGTTAATTTTCATTGTAAATTGAATCGTATTTAGAAATGACTTATGCCGTGACTGCTCTCAACAATTTCATTTAATCTCGAAGAAACAAGTGATACGAAGAATTATAGATTATTGTGAATATAGGATATACGAAAGGTGGTTTAACATGCAAAGTAACTGATAAAATAAATTAATAATATAAACTCTAATGCTTAAGAGATTAGATAATTGGATCTCTTAAATGCCCTTATTTCAATATGACTAATTTAAATTTTTACAGATTTTCTCTTTCTTTCGAATAGTAATTTTAATATTTCAAAAGTTTCCATAGCTAAATTACACGTTTTACAGTCGATTTACATTGGTCGTTACAGTTCAAAAAGCGCACATCTAAATCGTTCCCTCTTTTTTAAGTGATTGACAAAGTCGATCAAAGTGCCTGGAAAAAATTTGTCGCTTTGATAGTATACGCATTTAAAACGTTCTCATATTTGTGTGTATGTGTATGTGTCTGTGTGTGTGTGTTCTTTTTTTTCTTTACTAAAGAATGTCTACTTACAATGTCACGGAATAACGAGGCTCTTTACGATAGGTATTAAAAAATTTATATATATACACGTTCGTATAAGAAAATGTCTACAATACAAGATGAACTAATCGTTGCGAAATTTAGGAAGAACATTTGTACGTGACAGAGAGAATAATTTTCGAAATATTTCTACGCGTTGCTTGAATGAAGAATAGGTGCGTATGTAGTTTATTAATAATATATTGTATATTGCGAGGTACCAAAAAGAAATATGATAAATATCGAAATAAATAACACATAAATATACACGATACTTAGGCCCATTATAAATTAAAAAACATAATAATTTATTATTTTTTCTATCACGAATAAGATTTTATTAGACACTCCTTCCTTCGATATACGCAATAAATTTATTCAACAAATAATTCTATTATGGCTGAGAGAAGCGTAAATTTGTTAATGTAAACTTTTTGTAATTTATTAGTGCAAAAAATAAAAGTATGTAAGAGAAGAAACTGGTGTATATGTATAAAAATATTTATTTCAGGTATTTTGCGCAGAATGTCCAAGGTAATCAACCTTTTCTTTTTTATTAAAAATTAACCAAAGAATGGTCAGGATGATGCGTTAAGTACGATCACAAACAAGAATTTTTTAACATAAATAAATACCATAAAAAGATAATACCAATATAGCGTCTAACCGCGTAAATCGAAGGACGAGAGAGATAACTTCTTATCGCTTTTTATTCATTTACAAAAGTTGTAAATATACTTGTACAAAAGTATATATATATATATATATATATATATATATATATATATATTTTTCTTGAAATAACATAAATACTTGAAAATAGAAACTGTTCGGCTTAAATAACCATTTTGCTTATTACTTTTCCTATGTATGTCAATGTGTTACGTTAACATTCTGCATGGAAACGCAAAATCCTGTTGTTACATATAAATAGTCGAAGTCTAGAGATCGTAATTAAAAATAAAACTTAACTTTATATTTACACTAAGGAACATATAGATACCATTTGTTTCAAAGCTACAGCAATTCCTTCTCCGAGGAAGTTCTTTAATAAATCGGAAGTTATATTTTAAATGCACTAACCATCGGAGAGAGGCCGAATAAATATTATACAACTATTACAAAATAGGGCGTACACATACACATACGTCAAAAGGTCAGATTTCACGACTTTAAGAGTTTATAGCGCTTTTACCATTTTCTTTAGTGTTAATCAACTCATGCACTTTCTATATTGTTCTCTTCATAGATCCTATAAACTTTTAAAATCTTAAATTAAATCTTTTCTTTCTTAATATTCTATATATATATATATTATATACAGAGGTATTAATGAAAATAAAATAATAATGTTGCTCTATTAATTAACCCATTATCTGCGATAATCCTCATTTAGAGACTATAAAATTAGGGATCAGAAATTTGTAAATTTCACGGTTTCGATGATACCTAAATGAGGACCTTTTTTTTGTCGAAGAACATATTTGAATTTAATATTTCAAACACATGTATTGATTAAATTCATTGGAATCGAGATTGGAATCTATAGAATTATACGCACGTATGTACATATGATAATTTGAAGAAAAAAGAAATTGGCAGTTAATGGGTTAAACATTCGTAATTGTACATTTCCCTAGAGTTTTCGCAAAGAAAATAGAACATTACTAATTGTAAGTGTCTCTGATCGATTTCTTAAAAGTGTATAAATTCTTTGAGTGAAGAAGAGGGAGAAGTGGTGGAGGAAGAAGAGTAGAATATGTATTTTAGTTCATCATAGGCGAAAAGACAGTCACACACAATCGACAAAGTTAATAATATAAATTTCTCCGAATCTTAGAGTAAAGTTCGTTTTGCACGATTCGCGTACAGGGTGTTTCGAAAACAGCTGCTCGGATTTTGGGCGTATACTTTCTATGAAAACGAAAATACGAGAAAAATGATATAAACGTGATTTCGGAAGACTTTTCCTTCAAAAATGGAAAAGATATATGTAATAATAATAATAATATATATATGACAATTATCTTAATTATTTTGTTTAACATTTAGATAAGTTTTATTTTATAGGGCAGTACTTTCAAATTGTTATTCATTAAGAAAAAATATCTAACAACGCTGGTATCGAATACATAAATATGATTTTTTTCTACAATTGTAAAAAGATTAACAAGAAAAAAATTCAAATTCACGTTCATATAGTTTCGTATCATTCTCCTTAAAACTAACGAACGACTGTTTTCGTCAAGTTTAACCAGCTACGATTTAATTGCAAAATATACAACGCTTGGAAATGAAATCATCCTACTATGTGTAATATAAAAATGCTATTTGTACTTCTGAATTTTTATACGATACGACATTCTCAACTTTTTATAAAAAGAAAATATTACTTTTGACAGTAGAATGTCTCAAATAGAGGACAGTTGAATAGTTGAAATATTCGAAGCTGATTATAGTATGAACCCCAAAAGCCGGATATTTTGAAACTGTCGAACAGTGCTAAGAATATTCCAGACAAACAATCAACATTTTCGGAGTCGAGTATTATTTTTGCAGCCGAGTATTATTTTCGAAACACCCGAAGAGTTAAAATTTAAAAGAAAAACTCGATTCTAACGAGTGCAACGGACAGTTGAGTCTGTTCTGGTTCGCACACGTTATGGCAGTGGCCGCTCAGAGCTTGATCACTAAGGCAGTTGAGCGCTATTCAAAGGAAAAAAGAGCAAGAATCCTCGGCAAAGAATCTTCTTCGAGAACACACTCTCGTTCGGTAAGAAGTTTACCCGTATTTATCTCCTAGCGTACAAGCTATAATATAAATAAAATAAATATGATATTACTTTGCACGATGACAACATACACTTTTTCTCTCGATTCACGAATAAAAGTCGTAAAGTAAAGGGACTTATAATTTTCCAATTAAACAAAATTTCTATAAAAAATTAGAAATTGGTCGTTTTAACTACTCTGATAGTTCTAATATTATATTAAATATGATATTCGGATTCTTACAAATAGCAAATGTCTTAACGATATCTTTTATCAAGGAATGAACCAAGCGTATAAAAATTTCGAACGAATACGTGGTAAAATGACAAATATTTTATTCACTTATTATAGTCTTAAAATATTGAATATCTGAAATGTGTCCCTTTGTTTTTCGACTTTTCCATGTATAACGTTCACTTCTCTTTTGACAAATTTTCTTCCCCGATTTTATTTGTACGTACAAGTGTATAGTAACCGACTAATGAACACCTTGATTTTCAATAGAAGGTATATACGACTAATTCACGTAAATCTTTCGTTCGACGAAGTCAACGTTGCCAAATTATGTTTGGTTAGAAACTGTTAATATAGAGGGTGTCGAAGAAAGGGTCAAGAACTTTAAAAATACATACATAATACTCATCGAAATAAGCAGAAGAAAACTTATAATTAAAAATAGAATTAAGTTTACAATATATCTTTAATCATAAATAATTGTGTATCCCTTTTTCCCTTTATATATAAACAAATATCATTATTCAATAAAATTTACTAATTTTGAAAATTTAATTACATTATATAAATAAACTGTCTCTGAAATTATTAAATTTTTAGTATCAAAATCTTTATTTATTTTTACGAATAGCCTAAAATATTTGTTATCCTTTCTCAAACACCCAATATCTTCATCGAGGATATATAATATTTTTGTTAATAGAATACACATAGTTCAAATTTTTACTTTATAGATTAGATCATTAGATTTAAGATAGTATCTTGTTAGTTGGATATCTTAACAACGAGTTTTAAAATGTACATTAAAAGAGCAAGTCACAGTGAACGAGTTCTTGGCTGTTTTATTCAATGGTCTAACTAAAAACGAACCGAAATAAAAATATATCATCAGGAATCTATTTTCACTCATCGTCAGCTCTATCCGGTGTCCTTTTGATATCTGCGCAATCAAATCGAATCTCAATTAAATGCATATTTCTGTTCCCTTTATAAAACTACGTTTACTTAACTATGTAGATCACATTCGAAGAAACGTCTTTCAAGAATAACGCGTCTATCAAATAATATTTACAAGGAACGAAATAAAGCGAATCAAGTATATCGAAAAGAAATTAATAATATCCTGTTACAAACTAAAATTCAATAAATATACAAATAATAAATTAAACGATCTACACTCTATTCGTTATTACTATATCGATAAATTATATTATATCTTCAAATTAAAAACGTTAACAGCTTAAAATCGGAATAAAACGTAACGCGTAGGATTCAGGAAAAAGGCAACGCACTTGGAGACTTGCGATTGACCGAATAATAATTCGGATTCCTGTCGCCGAAGAGCAAGTCCCTGTGCCATCGGAAACGATCTCTCGATGTCCTCTTACTTATTCCTACATGAATCAACTATTTATAGAGTCGCTACGAATTTCCACTCTCTTTCTATTCTAACTTCGATGAGTGTCCTCGAACGTTCCCTTCTTTTTTATCTTCTCTCTTTTTTTCTTTATATCGAAACGTCAATTCTTGGGCAGTTAACGATACTTCTTGAAAGTTTTCTCGCTTCGATTCTTCATCGAGTAAAATCATCTTACTCTTTCAGGCTTTTATTGTAGTCCTAGACATGTGCATATTTTTTTTTTTTTTTTTTTTTTTTTTTTTAGTCAATCTTAACAACGATTGAAAATATCTTTTGTTCTCACGTAAACGAGGAAAATGTCCCGTTTGGAACTCAAGCTATCCATATTCTTAACTACACCTCTAAATGACTCCCGGTATACTCCCATATACGGGAGCCATCTTTTACGTCTAAATAACTCTCTTCGTTTCGTCGATAAAACAGCACGTAATACACTAGATGCCACGATATTTTTCAACGACTCATCAAATTGTTTTCACCATTCGAACCTTTCTCTTCGTTCGTCTGAATCTCGTCTAACTTTGTCTTTTCTCTTTGATACTGGAGTTGTTGGAATTGTTCGACTGGATGTAAGAAGAAAGCTCTGGCTACCAAGCGTCTGTATATCTCACGTCGAACTCTTGCAGAGCTGGCAAACACTTCTTCAGGGATTCGAACGTCTGAACGGATAGTTTCGTGCTATTCAGGTTCAGCTTTTTTAAACTCGTTAGTGCTGAAAATTTAAAGATTGAATAAATGTTCAGATTAATTAAGAAATTGAGTAAAGATTTTATATTAACTTCATACAGCGGCTGCAGAAAGTATTGGCACATACATATTTTTCAATGTAACGTTTCTTTATTAGATTCTATATTTCATTTTCATAGTACCAAATTTTTATAGTCATATGAAAGTACTGCTTGGATCTAATGGTGTGCTAACATTTTTTTTGTAGCCACTGTATGTGCAGTATATGAATATCTAAGTTGTAAAGTACTAAATATATGAAAGTAGATGTTAAAATAAAAATTGATCTTATGAAAATATACAGATAAGAGTTCACATAAAATTTATACTAAACATATCAAGATACATTCTCTTTGGACAAAACGATATTAACATTCAATATTTCCTTACAGGCCAAGCTAGAGATTCCTTTATCAGAAACAGGGGTTTCACAAAGATTCAGGACCTGCAGTTTCTGCAAGTGTTCGCTAATCATTTGTAGGCCAGCGTCACCGAACTGCGTGGCCCACAAGTTCAGATGCCTCAAAGCTGGTAATTTGATTAGCTGCTCGGCGCAGGCCGAGGTCACCGAGGTAAAGGCCAAACTGAGGTATTCCAAGCTGCCAAGAGCCCTTCCGCTCAGAATAAGGGCAACGTCCGCGTCTGTCGCTCGGGCTGGTAAGGTCAATCGTCTAGGACCTCCTTTCCGAAGCTGTTTCAATAGAAACAAAAACTTATACCATATAAAGAAATATATCTTACAGTAATAATAATCATTGTCTATTTCTCAGCTTCCCGGCCATGAAAGGACTTTTCCCTTTATGAAATTTCAAGTCACGTCTATTTTTTCTTCTTGTAAAATAAAATCTATAATGATATTACATCACCATTAAACAATGAACATATATTTGAAATCAGTCATATTTCTTGTTTGATTTACAATTAAAAAATTTATATATTTACAGTAGTAAGTATATAAATCGGAAAAATACCAAATTCAATATAATTTAGTTTATATCAACATATTATTTGAAAAATTGTGTATTTGACAGTGCTCCAAAATAGATGTAATCTCTTTACTCACAAGTTGCTGCAAATTCCTTTGTCTCTGGCAAAGAGCTGCGTATCGTTCCTTGCCTGATGTGGTTGACTCTAACGCACTAACTATTTGCAATTTAGCTTCTTTGCTTGACAATAAATGCCACTCTAGCATTAAACAAAGACCTTCTTGGGCAGCCTCGCAGCCTCTTACTGCTAATAGTATACAATCGTCGCGTACTTGTTTCATCAGCCAGCTGATGAACTTCTTTCTTCGACAGCAGCACGCCAGTAAGGTAGTTAACTGGATAAAAAAACAGTAGGGGATCAATGTTATATTATCATACCAAAGATGATATCGCTTCTTAGCACAAATTTGTATTTGGCAAAAAGAATTCCTTTTTATTCTATCGCATAAATAAAGAAAGAAGTCAATTTTATTTATATGGCACTATTTATTTGGATTAAGAAAATGAAAAATTACCATTTCGCCAAACAATTCTCCTTGATCAGGGCAATCCGGACTGGATGGTGCGGCAATATGAATCCATCCAGGTCTGGGTTCTCTAATCGGAAGTAGAACACGATGCACAACGCATCTTGTGTCTTTCGCTAAACGGCTAATTACGCACATTAATATCGATTGTTGGACCTCTTTCATAGCGAAAGCTTCTTCTGGGAATGGTACAGGTTGCAATAAAGCACCAAGTTCTGGCCTCCAATCCGCATATTCTGATCTAAAAAAGAAAATAACATTTAGCTCTTGCGATTTGAAATTTTACAAAAAGAGAAGAAGGGGTATATTTTACTTGTAATTAGACCGCGGATATTTATGCAATTTATAGGAAATTCGAAGATGCAAAAATATACAAATATATATACAATAGAATACCCGAAATACAACACTCGTTATAATATTTAGTGGAACAATTACTATTTACTTAGTAAAACAATTTTCCATCAGAGTTTAACTTTTTTTAATTGTACTCATGAAAATGTAAATTTGCATAAATGTTCGCATTCCATATGTGATAATGAGCGTATTAGTGATGAAACTTACGCGATATTTAGCACCAGAAGGTAACATTCCAATGGAGGCAAGGTCGGTGATTTTTCGTTCTCCGGCAAAGAACGATTAGCCACTTCGAATCTGCAATTGAATGGCTCGTAATTACTTTCATTAATTCGCATTTCGTTTGTGGTACGCAGGAATGTTCTCTACTATATATAATTTATTTCACGTCACAGCGGCTTTTTCTGCACAGTCGTGCGTTTGACATGTTGTAATGAATGGACTTCTAAATTTTACCTGTTCTTTTAGTGCGCCTGGACGCGTGTAAAAAAGCAAGCTGACGTATTTACGAGTTAGCATAAAAGTAAAAGTTGTATCAAATCGGAAATAAAATATTTCGCATCGAATATATGTTTCTTTGACTGACGATACGATAATATTTGGTAGATTATTAAATAGTCTTTATGTATGTAAACAAAAGAATTAAAAAGATTCTTACAAAAGGTGAAACCTTTTTTATTCAAATTTTTTTCGAATTTATTATGCGAACAACGTATTTAGATTCTACGCCTGTTGATGCGAAAATACATTAATTAAAGGAACGCAAAGGAAAAAGATACTGCAACGTAACAAAAGAGATTATCATTCATATGAGCAAAAATATCATAGTAAGATAAGAAGATTTGTTGCCTCGTTCACAAGAAATGATACTACATCTTCTCTTCATTTGAATTAGTTAATTATTTTACATGTAGATTCACGTGCATGTGATTCACGAATCGACGTATATAGTGTATTCTTCTGTATATTGTACATATGTAAATTGATTTCTTTTTCATTTTCCATTAACTCAGTATTAATTTTAGAACTTATATCGATGATTAAACATTTTTTTATTCTTCTTAGCGAACACTGTGAGCTTTTAAATTCTTTGTTATTTTTTCTAAAAATTGTATGTAACATTTTTTTTTCAAGTCACAGTAAATAAAAATACAAAATGTTGCAGAAAGCTATATTGATATAAAATACTGAGATAAAATACTAATATTTTATTATATAAAAATATAGAGATACTAAATAAAAAGTGTCTTAATGCGTACATATTTCTTTCCATAAATACATTCTTTGAGAGTATATTTTATATTAATATAAAGCATATTTTT
Organism: Bombus pascuorum; assembly: GCF_905332965.1. Taxonomy (NCBI): domain Eukaryota; kingdom Metazoa; phylum Arthropoda; class Insecta; order Hymenoptera; family Apidae; genus Bombus; species Bombus pascuorum. The sequence continues at coordinate 12,322,032 of NC_083491.1, read as the reverse complement.
AATATATTAGATTATATTTGCATGAAATTTTAAGGAAAAATAAAATGAAAATATTATTAAAAAAATTCTAACGTGAAATTAAGCGAGATTTTCCGCAGAATTGTTCCCAAGCAGTTAACTAAAGTCATATTCTTCGTTAAAGGGTTTAGTTTCTGCACTTTCAAACAAGGCACTCCAGAACGTTCATGCCTTTGATACGCTTTAATGAAGCGTGGATAAAATACAGGGTGACTCACGCAATTTGCAATAATGCACTCGCCACGTGCAATTAGTCTTTTCTTTTTTTTTTTTTTTTTTTTTTTTTTTTTTAGACAAAGTCAATGCACATAACAAACATTATTATGAAATGTTTAAAAATATTGTATTAATTTTACATTATAACTTTTAGAAGTATTTTAAAAAACAGGTAAATTTTTAACATTTCTTTCAAGTTTGAACTTGATGTACTATTAAATGTTATTCTATCCACAGTCATCAAAGGATTAAAGGATTAGATTTTGCTATGAGTCGCGTATATTCAATGTTAAAAATGTTTACGGCAAGAATATCAAAACCTTATTATACTGATTGTCATAAATAATCAGAACGCTCGCGTAATCTTTTTGTATGAGTTTAAATTTGGAAAAATAATATCAATATTAATTGCTTCAATAATAAATATATTAAGGAACTTTGTATTCATTTATTGACGCGAATACAAAAGAAATCTTGTACAATACTATACACAGGAGTTTCACAAATTTGCAACTCATACTTTAAATATCTTCCAATTACCATAATTTCCAATACGCACGCACCATTTAATCCAAGTACCATAATTTCCAATACGAATGCACCATTTGAGATTCAGGCTACGTGACTCTCCTTATATTTGAATATAATTATTATTTATTATTATATAAGTACAATATTATTATAATATCTAATGTCAGATTGTGAGTTGTAAATTTGTCCATAAATAAGCGAAAAGAAAGAAGAACCAAACTCACCTATGGAAAACCGCAGCGACGCAAACGGACACCAAATTAGGAAGCATCCTCGGGTGAGGACAGTCGCTTCCAGGCCCGTGAACCGAAGCGATATAATCTCTGATCGCTTGCTCCCCATCCGTTACATACAAAGAAGCTATAAACACTTGCAATAGTTTCCTCATGTCCAGGGATTTGCCAAAATCCACCGTATGCTTGAGGCATCTCGTGATCGCTGGACTTATGGCTGTAACCAAGGACGACTGTGGATGCTGTTGAGCCAGCTTCACAAGAACCCTTGTTAAACAGACTGGAAGCGCAACTTTGTCTAAAAGAGGAGATACCACGGAGAGAACAGATTCAGCCCAATGTTTCCGATCGTTTCGATATCGAGACATTTCTTCTGTCGATTTTTCCGAATATTTCTCTGATGAATCTTCAACAGCCGAATCTTCGAGATGCTTTGCAACAGCTTCTAACGGCGCTACAGATACTCTTTCGTCCTGGAGCGACGTCCATAACGCGAAATCAACCATTGACTTTAATTCTTTGATGATTACTTCCTCCCGGGTATTTAGAGATACTAGATGCTGATATTTAAAGATACTCCTCTGAAAATTCGAAATTCACACATATTAGATTGCGTAAATTCACTTACATAAGATCCGTTTACATAATCAATGATGTACACTCCCGCTCAAAACTCTTGGGACATCTTCTATCCTTAATAAAACTACAGTATTTAGAATTATTAACTTCGCATTAGCTTACATTACTTTTTCTGTTACATAAAATATGAAGTTAAACGATGCTTATATAAATTTACTATCACTTACATTTGTCCAATTTTGAAACAAATATGACAACTGTTCTAAGATTTCTGAGAGGAGGTGTATGTATCATTTTGTTAGTGAATTATGAGCTCTTCTGTATCACTTTCACATATATTACTTTCTAAAAGACTCTTTATGCATTATGCATTCTAATGGCTTTGAATGCCATTCATTAAATACATTCTTGAATTATCATGATGCTGCACTTCAAATATCACCTTGAATAAATAGCACAAGTGAATGTGTTCTTCTTTTTGGTAATTTTGATACAGAATTACACGAATAAAAATGTTTTTTCCTTATTATATAACAACATACTTTTGGGCTCATTATTCGATAATTAAACTTCAACATTTCGAAACTCTTCTCACACTTGTTTTATTATTAATTAATTTATTTACTCCGTCATCACTTCGAAGATTGTATTGCTCTTTATAAAAAAAATTCCGATGTGTGTACTTTCTTCGTTTTTAGTTCGTCTTTCCAAATGTCTTTAAATATCTCGAATTTCTAGAGATATTACATACGTACTTAGATCAAAAGAGGAAAGGACAAATAGAATCTGTAAAAAATAGAAAGAAAGAATTGTACAAGAATTTACCTTCCATAGTATCGAATGATACCATTGGTCCCTAGTATAAGCATTATTCGCTTGGAGAAGAAGAGAACTGTTTGGCAGAACTATGCTAAGGCAGTTCTTGTAAGTAGGATCCCATCTAGTAACAGCATACTTCCGTATATCCGACATGTTATTATAAGGTATTGGTTGTCGAAAAAATCCCGTTCTCTAAAACAAATTATATCTAAATAATTTACAGTAGCTACGAAAAGTATTCGCGCAGCATTATATTTATTATAGCATTCACATACTAATCGAAGACATCCAAGTGTATTAAATTCCATATCACTTAATAGCACGTGCTTTCATATAAAATAAAATGTATAGAGCCCAATAAAAAAAACGCTACATTGAAAAGTAAGCGTACGAGCAAATACCCATTTAGTCTTATTCGTTTATAGTTTTAAGCGTTTATAATATTCTAAATATTATTTTTATTCATATTTACATGAATATCTGAACTAAAAAAATAGAATCCGAATACATATATAAGGATTTGTTTTAATACGTAAATATCATACTGAACGCTTTACTATACATTTTAGAAAGTTTAAATTTCTCCTCAGTGCATTAATGTCTGCAATCTATTAACCATATTAACATAATTTTTAAATCGACGATATTATTTTAAAATTTAAATTTTACAGATCAACGCAGATATGTTGATAGAATGATTAGAATGATAGTTAGTTAAACGGTTGTAATGCGGGTAATTTGGATACATTTCAATATTAAAGACTGCATATCTAAATGAGAACTATAATTATTTCGTACTTGAATTTAAATGGCTGTATTATTACAAAGTCAGATTACAAACTTCAAATGCCTCTATGTTTCTTGTATTAGCATTTAAATCTTACTTTCGTAAATTTTATACTCTAACGAAAAAACAAATAATATCTCAATATTAAAAAGTTTAAAAATCGGATAATTGTTTGGCCAAACTGTCGTTTCAGATATAAATGCAAAGGTATACCTATTTATATGAGTTTTTAAAATATAGAAACTTTTAATTTACAAGACTGAAATATTACAGACTTTAAGATTTGAAACTTTTATGTATCGCAATAATTTAAAGTTATACAGAGTTAATTAAAATTGTCGATACCAAACTTGGTTCGTCACTTCTCCTATACTTATTTTCAAAAAGTAATAGTTCATATGTTACAGAAATTACCTGAATTACTTAGGAATTAATAAAATTCGTTATTGATAACATAGTATCAAAAAAATTTCATAATAAAGAAACAAAATTAAATAGTAAATTAATTGTAACGTCAGATAGTACAAAAAATAATATACCATAGTTCACAGTCTAAAAATTAACATAAAATTTGATCATTGAAAACTTGGCATATAAACAAAGAGATAATTCTACAGAAATTCCAAGTTTTTAAAAATTGGAAATTATTTAATGAAAAAATTAACTAATTATAATATATCAAACACTATTCTACGTAATGTTTCCAATTTTCAAAGAAGGAAGGAATGATTGCAGTTTTAAAAAACTGTAAACAATTAAGTAAATCAATTCATATATACATACATGTATGTATTTGTTAATGTAAACACTTGCATCAAGTCTCAAATAATTAATAAAAAGGATATCAACTTAAGAATGTCAACCTAATAAAAATAATATTACTAAACTCCGGAAATTTATGTAAATTGCTATTTGTATGAACAGAAGTACAAAAAAAATGATTTATACTACTTAGTGCGTAGAGAAAAGTAGATATAAGGATGTAAAAACCAAAGCCTCTCAAGATCCCAGAGGGCAAATGGGATATCAATAAATAATATCTAAAAAAATGAAATCTAAGAAGAAATTTGTTTTACTCGTTAAATTTTACAACGAGTGTTATACCTTGAATATCATATATATATATATATATATATATATATATATATATATATATATATATATATATATATATATTTGAATACTATATACGTTCTATGGATTTTTGCATCTTCAAATTTTCCATAAATGCATGAACATAAGAGAGAAATTGATCACCTTAGATGAAACGTGATAAAATAGAAAGCATCGAAAAATGAATATTCTCTGGAACTAGCTGACTCTTCGTACCCTAATTTTCCCGCATAAAACGTAGATACTTATTCAAAATACGTAAAATTGCAAACGTTGCGTCGCGTGCGGTTCTCGATACATACACGCACACGTATAGACGCTTGCACGCTTGTCACGTAAACGTGTACACGGAAAAGAGACAAAAGGGAGGTGCACGTGCGTGCGCGTATGCGTGTGCATCACTTGCGTCAAAGCCGACCCTGAATGCGTCTCGCGACCGCTTCAGATTACGCTTGCACCGCGAAAAAGCCAACTCGATTCATTTTTCTCTTTTCTTTTTCCTTCTTTTTCTTCCTTTTTTTACCTTTTCTTTTTCTGATCACCTGATACAAGCAACGACGAGTTCCAATCTGGTTATACATTTTTCGTTTCCCGACAAAAGATCGTTATCTATACTAACATTCAACGAATTCAAGTGAGATATCGATGTAGCAAACGGCAATCGTTTCAAACAGGGAACAAGAATTGCTTTATTCTTTTATATTGGGGAGAGAAAAACAAAACAAAAAAAAGGGAAAAGTTTCGAACGAAGGGCTGTTATTGAAAGTTTTATTTGGATCACTTTAGATGACTTGTTGGGAAATTTCGAAAGGAAGCTAGTAGACAGATTTTGCTGTTAAGAGATGCGAATATAAGAGGAAATTTAAAGTGATTAATATGTTTGCTTAATTTAGCAACTCTGTAGATAAGGTTCAGATGAAAATGATTTCCGAAAGAATAGTCAATTTTTCTTGCGAGTATCGCAAGTTCATATGACAGTGTGTATTATAACAAATTTAACTCTGAATGAATATATGACTACATATAATAGTAAGTAGCTTTTTGTATCTATGTAAAATAGTTATAGGTGAACATCTTTTCCAATAATAATTCTAGAAAACATTTTATCCATAAAAAGACAAAAATCTTCTTAAATAATTAAATTGCATTAAAACGCAAACTCTTAATATTCCCTCCGCGATCCTACATTTCTCAGAAGCTGAAAAATGTTTGCATACTAATTCCAGTTCTTTATCTCTTGCTTCCAATCCTCGCACAACTGTATGTAAGTTAGATGTTTGAGTTTAAAATCTGACGAAACACTCGCAGCCTCGACTAACGTAAAATAACGTAAAACGGCATGATTTATCACAATTACAATATCTGCGTCAATTCTAGCAATTCTGCGCACATTGACCAAGTATTAGTTTTGAATTATTAACCTGTAATTATCAGCACGTTACATATACAGCATTTTAATAAAGTTAGCATCATTGATATATTATATTGTCACGCGATGTTTTTAATAGTTAACACATGTGAGGTATTTGTCTTTTTATCATAATATTATGTTAGCAGGAAATAAATAACCAGTTGATGTATAAGTAGTCATTATTGGAAAGTTTAAGACGCATGGTACGACTTGTAATTGCAGATGCGATATCGGCAAGAAACTTAATGACGTAATAGCCATAAAACAAAATTAATTAAATTCCTAACGATTTACCATTCACTGACAGCTAACGAAGAAATCTTCGCCGATAAACTCGCACGATTCAAATGAATAGCGTCGTTTACGGTGAATTAAATATAAATTATGGGATCAGTAATTTACCTTTTTAAGGAAATATCGAAAATTATAAAATTCAGCGTCTGATTTCGTTAGTAATTATACATATATTATATTAATTATTCATAGAACATTATTAATAATATCAATTATTATAATAGTTCGTGCAGCTTGTAAACAATCAATTAAAATCAAAAGGGAGTTCGTATCAGACACGAAACGAAACAGATATTCCTAGAAATATACGTAAATCCACGAATGCAGCAGAATATAAAAGAAACGATTATTTATTTGTACGTTTCGTAGTCCTTTCGTCTGTCGATAACAGTCTAACAGCGATGTGATATTGAATTTATTTGAGAAATTATAAGTAGACTGCGAATGTTTATGGTTGCAATTAAAGAAATAAAATCTAAGCAAAAATTTGTTTCGTTCGTTAAATATTACAAGGACTATGCCATAATTCGGATATTTAATGTGTATATTTTTATATTATATGCGCAGTTCTGCAGCTTTAAATTTCCTATACATATAAGCATGAAAATCTGCGATCTAATAATAAATAGATCTAGTATAGATAAAATAAATCCACTAATGGAAAACATACATAGATGTCATGTATGTATTTATTCGCTGTATGTATTATACTATATACTAAAGCTTGAATCATTATTCCTCATATTTTCTATCTTTTCCCTTCGTTTGTGACTATACGTTTATGTATTTCCATTTTATTTTTTATTAATGAAGTTTCTATGGAAAGCCATGAAATATCCTCCAAAAAGACTAAAAAATATCGTGTTACAATCACAAATTAATCCTGAAAGAAATATAGCCGCTCTATTTTATCTGCGAACATCTCTCGCGTCATACGAAAATTATGGCTTTTAATAAAACTTTGGAACCACGTCAACTCACGTTAAGACATTTAATTACTGAGAGACACGTATTATATTAGGTTATTCGAAAAGTTCCTTTCGTTTTATAAGGAAATAATAGACGCACAACATTTTTTGTTTTGTTATTTTGTTCTATTACTGCAAAATGGATCATACATAATTCAATAAAATAATATAAAACAAAAAATATTGTACATCTATTATTGCCTTATAAAACGAAAGGAACTTTTCGGACAACCTAATATATGATTATTTCTTTCTTTTGCTTTTAAATCTACTTAACATTACACATGTAGTTCATAAGCTGTAAAACACGTTTCTTTGGTTCATAAATACTTTACCTTTGGGCATTAATGACGTACATGACAAGAAACTTATAAAAGTCAATTATGTACAATGTACAAGATACGATACATAACGATACGGAAAATTAAGAATACTCGTGAAATAACTTTATGTAAACTCCTCAAAATGTTTCGCAGCGTCCTTCTACGAAAATGTTTTGCATAGAGGGCAAAAATAGAAACCATCTATTGTAGAACAATGGAGTTAAAATTTAACTCGAAATACTTCCGAATCGCCTAATCCCTCTAGTTTTCATAATACGTTCATAAAATAATCTTTTACTTATTTTAATGGGAAAGCTAATCGTTATTATTATGCATTTGTGGAAAATTTAAAGATGCAAATATACATAGAATACACGTAATATACAAAAATAGGAAGAAGAGAGGAAGAAAGAGAGAGATTACTATGGTTAATACATTTAATATTGACATTGTATTAATACGATTATTAATAGTAGTGTTGTTTATTATTATAATATTAATATTAAAATTACCATAATGAAATAATTAATTTTAAACCATCCAATTCCAGTTCACCGTATATACTACCGGTAAATATGTGTCAGGACAGCTAAGACCACTTACAAAATTTCACTAACGTTATTATACATGTATAGTGAAAGTTTTGAAATCACAAGTTCCAAGTTATTATTATTAACAAATTATCTTGTATTATATGTATATAGTAACAAGTTTTATAATAACACAAACGAAATACATATATCAAAATCAGTAAATTACAAGTTATTTAATTACATATTTATAATCTACAACCTATAACTTGTGAATTTGCTAATATTAGTTAATAATTATCGTATCAGAGGGTCCTGATGATATTTAATACAAACTTATTATTCTTATTTTCTATAAATCTGATTTTACAATAAATTTGTTGCTTCATTCACCATACGTGTCCTATAATGTAAAATACCAAATAAAAAGGAAAATTTGTTAAAGCTTTTGTGTAAAAAATACTTTTATTACTCTATTAGCACTCTTATTAGTTACTCTTTAATACTCTATTAGTTTTTGAATGAAATATAAAATGTAGTAAATAGGGATAATTTCGATTGTTTATATTCAACATATCTAAAAACCCGACTTACCGTTTTCGACGAGATACAGGTGTCGTTCAAATAAAGATGATGCGTCTCCCACCTCCTCAGATATTTACTTGACAAGATCTTCTTCACGAGGTTGGTATAATTCAAAAAACACACTTGAATGTCTCCTTCCTCTATAGGTTTAAATCTAGGCCCGATAGGCCCTGGACTAGGACTAGAAGAAGAGGATCCGCTAGTTGGCGAGCATCCAGCGCTCTGTCTCTCCAAATTAGGGCAAGATCTTGCTGCAGGTAGGCAAAACGTGCTTTCCAAGCCTTCTGACTTCAACGTATCTATCCTCGAGCTCTTCTCAACGTTAAACGAACTGCAGGCATCAACTGCAGTAGATTCAGCGCTGGATCTGTGATTGCTATCCGAAGACAACTGAGGAGAGCTGGTGCTGGTCATTTCCTGGCGCATAGATCCACCATTAACACAGAGAAAATTGTAATAAGGTACTGTCGAAGAAGATAAGCCTCCAGTTGACGGGCCAGCGGGACTCAAAGGTAACGAGGATCCTTCTTCTGTCTCGGTTTCCGTTTCCTGATTGGACACGTTCTCCTTCTCTGATTCGCTGAACACATTCTGCAACGAGGATATATCGTTCTCAGAAGCTGCAGTTACTCTGGAGTTTCTTAGAATATCTTCTTCAGTATCTACAGAGTCGATCAGCACCGACGACGAAGAATTCGTCAGCAAAGTTTCTCCAGACTTATATTGTTTCTCCTCGTCTCTATGTTCTTCTTCTTTATTCGAAGCCACCGACACAACCTCGATCGAATCGTCAACCGTGTCCAAGCTGTCCTCTTTGTTGGTCGAAGAATCGGAACGTAGACGAAGCAGCAACTTCTTGGACCGTCTGTTACTGTACGACTGCTTCTCAGGAGAAGAGGAAGGGGTCGCGTGGTGACTCTGTTCGTTATCCTCCGTAAGTATATTATTTGACTCGTCTATTCCATTCTCCACGATGACAATGGAAGCTGGTACAATTAGAGAATCAGGTCCAGGTGACAAAGTCTCAGGATCGAGGTAATCCGCTTTGATATCTGGGAGCGTGCTGTCGGTACTGCTCGTATCAGAGACCGATGGTTCCTGGTCAATGTAGCCGATAGAAGAGCCGGAACCTTCACTCGTCGCTTCCGAGTCTTGCCTGTCACACTTGGAGCCCGAAGTCTTGTTCGCTGGAAGAATCATGCTCATCGACGAGGTCTTCGTTTTGTTGGAAGATAAGGAGGACACGAGCACGCGTGACGCGCGTGTGAACGGCGTTTGGAAACAAAACATGTCGACTTTATATTCCCAAGTTTTCGCAAAACGCTCGTTCCTATATCAGCAAGTTTCTATTAGTTAACTTCGTCCTATTAACTCTCTGTTAAATTTTTTATCAATTGCGTTGAAGATTCTGCTGGATGCTAATGGTCGTAATATGTCTTCCAGTGACCTAATTTTGGTCGCGCGAGACGTTTACGGATTTGACGCGGTACGATCGACACTGACTGACGAAGATCGCAGAAGTGAGAAAATCGTCGTTTCCCAAGTGACGCGGAAAGCCTCCGTGAGAAAAGCTTTGTCCCGAACCCGCGTACCGCGCGAAAAGGTCCGCGCTCGATATTCCAATTTCGCCTACGACCCGCTCCTAGAATCCTTCGATGCGCGTCAATTAAGCTCCCGTGTGGATCTCAACCGACCTAGAAACGGTCGTTCACCGCCACCCCATTCAAACAAAGCGATTCAATGAGCACGACGATACGGGGTAGCACTAGCAAACCGACGTCGAAATTCGACGAATCCTCGACATTAGCATTAGGACATACTGATACTCCCTGTCCGCGCACTGGGGAAATCTTCACGAAGAACGATCAACCAAGACTCGTGTCGAACGTTTCGTCCGCGCATTGCAGCTGGCCACAGCACATTTTGCCACGAAACAAAACGCACAACCACTTGAGAAACGTTTCCCTCTTTTCGGTTCTTCTTTTCTTCCGTTTCTCGTGATTATTCACTGGGTCAATCGAACCATGAAGCTCGCACGGAAACACTCGCGCGTCGACCACCGGCACGTTTCTTCCTCTGCAAAGAAAAGAAAAAGAGAAGAATAGTGTTTCACGCAGCAAAGAAGTGTCTCTGTTTCGCGTGCTGCGTGCGCCAGTTTCTCCGTCTCTCTCCTTTTCGTTCTATCTCTATCTCTAGTCTCGTTTCTCTCTACTCGAACGACGAAACCGACAGGAAACACGAAACGAGCACTCGAGGTTCGTCGACGAATTTCTTCTTCTGGTCCGCGAGACACGGCCGACGACGCGACGACGAGTCGATGAACGACGAATGAAAAGAGCGAAGGAGAGAGAGAGAGAAACAAAGGGGGAAGAGAGGAGAGAGCGAGAGAAAGAGGGAGGCGTGTTTCCGACGTGACGCTTAAATGTCTGACACGATTGTGAACAAGTACAGGTGGGGACGCCACGCCGGGCCGCACCGCTGGGGTTAGGAAAAGGAGAGAGGGCGTCGCGGCGCTCGACGTCTCGCGGTCGATCAATGACTAGTCACGAGTTTGCTTCGAATTATCGCGTTCCCGCTACTCTCTCTCTTTCCATCTCTCTTCCTCGTTCCTTTTTTTCCTTTCTCTTTTTCATTTCCTATGTTCGTTTCTGTCATTGGCTTCCGCAGTTGGTCGTTTCCGTTGACTGTTTTGTGTTCTTATTTTATTGGAGACTTGGTTTAAGGAAAGAAAAAAATTGTGAAAAGTAAAATTTGGCTCGTGTCTACGGTAAATATACCGAAACTCTCGAAAATAATTCAAAGGTTTTTCCGAAAATAGTCCCCGACGAATTTTCCTCGCTCTTCTTCCCCTGGCGAACGCCGGATTTCTATTTTTATGCGATTCACAATAATGTGCACAACGTGCACAAATAGAACGTGGACGTTGTTAATGAGGTTATGATACATTGGCATTCCGGTTTAAGGAGTGTTTGCACGGTTCGGGTAAGAAAGGATCAATTTCTTTTGTTTCTAATTTTCTGAGAGTGTATGACATTTAAAATATACACTCATTATGATTTCTAATATTCTGATATTTGATAAAGAGGTTTGGAATATTAATGAAGTTATAGTAATTTTTTAGTATCGTTCACCATATTTTTAATATCTTGTCTATAAATTTCGTAAAAATGAGTGCTTTAGATATATGATCCTTTTTAACAGGATAGGAGAAACGAAAGGTATATTTTATTCTCGATCGCTTCTTAAAATTGTCAATTTGCATTTCTCTCCAATTATTTCATAAAAATTAGTCATAATATCGTACGTGCTATTCATTGCACGATGCTTAAGAGAAAAGAGAATTCAAAACTGGCGCCAAATTTTGCTCGCATCAACCTACTAAAATTATGAATTTATAACTCAAGAAACTGGACACAATTAAAATACATATAATCAAATATTGTATACCATTAAATTCTTACTAATAACATTTTTATATTATTTCAAAGAACAAATCAACCGTTATAAAAAATATTAAACAGTTATAAAAATATGAAATTATTCTTTAATATAATTAATATTTAATAATTGATATTTCATATCATCGATGATTAATGTAAAGGAAATAGTAGTATATAATCAAATACATTAATACTAAACCATAGACTTAAAGACTGCTAAAAGAATAGAACTCACATTTGTTTTTTTACGGTCCGATAACGAACTCGCAATATTTAATTAGATAAACCAATGGTAAATTCTTATTGTTAGCCAATGGAATAGCGAAATACACTTTTACTACCGGTGAAAATATCGATTTCAAAGACGATCTCGTTTTCAACGAACTTTATCCTATTATATAATTCAATGCATCATTCCTGATAAAGTATGTCAGATTTTCACTTGAACTTGGGCAACTGATAAGATTTATTTCCTATGTCGCACTATTTGTGCCTCTAAGATCGATCGTATCTCGTTCCCACCGAAAGAATTTCTGAATGACGTTGGCGATTGTTCGAAATTAGCATACGAAAATAAAAAGAGAAAAAATTAAAAAAGTTCAAACAGCTATTTTTAGTTTATCGAGTCGGTTCGACTGTTCACCTCGTCCAATGACATCATCGGAGAAGTCGCGTTCCGATGATGCAAAGAATGACATTTACGACATGAGAATTTTGCCAAAAGCCATTTTTATTGAACATAATCGACCATCCAATTTAGTTACGAGTTTCAATAAAATCGTAGAACAAGAAAAAGTTACACAAGAGTAGTAAACTTATCATCGAATGTTCTTTTGATATTCTTTCGCTTCATAATTAAAATGAAAAGTAACAATGAAATAAATTAACAATGCGTTGCTCCAAACGCAATATTTCAATGTTTACATATATTTCAAACAGTTGCTTTTATAAACTATACGTTTAATGATACTATTAAGGATTTAAATAAATTTATAAAAATGTTTACTAGCTGTCATTTTTGGTATCATGCAAAAATGTAACAGTATTGACAATATCGTCGTTCGATATTTCTTTCTCAATAAATTTCTGAACAAAATTAGAAATAAAATTATTATTCCCTTAATCTTTAAAATCTTACTTTGTACCAAGATACCCGTGACTATCAGATCGTTCGATACGGACGTCCGTGTTATAAGAGGGTTACCTGTATCTTTATGACTCTTCAGTTTCGAAGAAACAATAACAAGAGGATTAGAACGTATCATTAATTGTGAAAACTCGATCTTATATGATAAATGAAAACGTACAAAACAATGACTTAATAAAAATGAATACGCTACTGAACTTGGGACTCAAAATTAGATCGATAGCAAAAACATGCAAACAAGTGAATGAAATGAACGTAGAAATAATAAGTTCATTTAATTGGATATTGACTTTCATTCCAATAAATGGAGTTCTACTGTAATATAATAAAGGTCCACTAATTCTTTTCGCTACCTATGACTTTTCATTCATGTAATGGAAGCTCGCCTTCAAATAACCGCATTCAATCGTCAGAAACATGTTTACTTGAACATCAAGTCAAATTTCATTTCAATAAATAGACACGTACTATAATATAACAAAATATAATACATGTAATAAAAACTCACTAATTCTCTTCACTATCTATAATTTTTCATTCATATAGTAGAAGTTCACTTTTGAATAATCCTATTCAATCGTTAGAAACTCATTTATATCAAACATCAACTAAAATTTCATTCCACTAAATGAAGTTGTGCTGTAACTCTATTGAATCTATGACTGAGATCAAGTGACTATTAGTATTGTCATAACATAAATCAGGAACCGATCACGCAATAGGCGTTTGGTTGACGTCTCAAATCATTGACATAGCAACCACGTGACGAGATCGACCGACAATATCCTGGTCTCTGGTCGTATGATGCAGCTGACTGTCATATATTCGCGTTGCGTCAAAGGTGACTCGTGTTTGTCAAGCCGTCGTTTCTCTCGTTCTACGTAATGGAAATCGACGTAAACGCTCCGCCCTCATCGATTACCCTCACCTTGATCACGAGCTTAGACTAATCCGAATCATATGTTCGCGGAAGCAGGAAGAGGCGGCGACCATGCAAAATGAAAGAAAAAAAAAGGAAGAAGAAGAATTCAATCGCTAATAGCCAAAGTAAATTGCGAGGGAAACAGGTTTTGCTACCGAGAACTTGGACCTGTTGTTTTCTTCTAGATATTTTTTACGTTTCTTTACTAAGTATTACGCGAGAAATACGTACATTCGTGACTTTTATGGAAAACGATCACATTGAAATAAAGAATCAATAATTACACGAAAAATATTAATTGAAATAATAGATTTTCCATCAGCAAGAAAAGATGACGGCTATTTTGTATTTCATGATCTTATGATGATAGAGCAGTCGATACCGTATATTCCTCTATTTTCTTTTAATTTTAGCATACAAAATGTAATTTTCTATGTTACATTCTAATTTCATTAAAATTAGTAAATACAGTCAGTTTTAAACAATATTCGACAGGTATAGCGAGTGAAAAAAGTATCAATATATAGCTAAACTTGAATAATAAAATTTCTAATGTAGAAAATTAAACATATATACATTTTCTAAATTTAAAAAAACTGAACTTATATGCATTTTCTTAATTTAGAAAATTAGACGTATACATAGATAGATGTGTTTTCTAAATTGTTATTCAAGTTTTGCGATTGTATATACGTACCAGAAAAATCGTTTATTAACGATACGATTGTTGAAAACAAAACGTTACGCCATCGGCTGCTAATGTGTTAATACAGATACGTACCCAGTTGCGAAAATATGAAAATGTAGTTAAATTAAGAAGTACATACTGTTGAAAGTAACTCATCAAATATGGTCAATTGACAAGATTGTGAAAGAATGCGTTTATAAATCTACAATTGACAATCTTCTTCTTTTCATCTGAAATGAACTACCCATGAAATCTCTTCGACAATTCATGGTTCAATAGGTTAATAGACTTGGTCCCGCTCAGTTTCTAACTATTGTGTAGCATTCTGATTAGCTTTAGTAAATGTGCGCATAAAATAATAACTTGCGAAGGGAGGAAGAAATGATAAATAGCTGACGACGCTATCACTTTTTCTTGGTAAATGACGTACTTACTTCGTCAAGTCTTTGGTTAGAATTATTTTTTACTATTACATTTCAGATTAAAGTATTTTCCATTTCTCTTAAACGCTATAATATAAAATAGCATTTTATATATAAAGTTATTTCAAGACAAAAAAAGAAATCAATGAAATTTTTTGTAATCCTTCATAAATTAATCAATTGTTTTATTTTGAACTATTGAAAACAAATTATTTATTATTTATTGATCTTAATTTCTCATTTTTACGGTCATTTATCTCCCTCCTCCTATGATATTTATAATAATAATTTGTCTTTTTCGTTAAAATTTTAAGAACTCTATAAAATTACATTTTGCATTATTCTACTTAGGGAAATATTGTATAATTTTATAAGAAAATAATTATAGAACAATTCGTTATAAGAATCTTTAATTCTCCATCCTGTCTTTTATACACTTCAAATTCCACACTGAATCTTTAAATAATGTTTTCTTTCGTTACTTAATTCTCAAACTTAATCAATCCTTAAATTATATTATTACAATTGTAAGAATACTCTTGTAATTATATTGGAAGATACCAAAAAATGAAAATAAGCTTTATTTTAACCCGATGAAAATAAATATTTAAATTAATGCAAAATTGATAAACTCAAAATCATTAATTTTCATTAAAGATTTATCGTAACGATTTAAATATTAATTGAACCATTTATGTTCTAATATCCATAATAGATAAATTAATAATATTTAACTAAAAAATTTTTATACGTATATAGTCATAACTATTAATAATTAGATTAACATACCTATATCAATCATCTTTTATTCTGAGTGCATATGGAGTTTTTATTCCCGATAGCTGATTGTAGGCTTTTCGTTGATTATTTATTATAATTTATCAGATCCAGCACTATATTGTGGTCTTCTTCGAAAAGACAAGTCATATCAGCGACTCTCCAATCCACTTTCGCTTTTGACGTCGGCGACCAAATACAACGACTCTTCATCATTAAAGAGAAAAAGATGTGACATAATTAGTCATAGTCCTCTTCCATTTTAAATTTTAACATACTACTTTTTAGATTTATTTTTATTCCATTCTTAAATTTAATTTTTTTATAATACAAAAATTGGAGATTTTAATTGTTATTGTTTTGTTTATCGATACCGCCTTATTTTTCATAATAGCTCAGTATTAAATTTTTTAAATAATTATAATATATCTATAAATTTCTTAAAAATTTCACTGAGAATAAAAAATAAGATATTTTGCAAAAAGTACTTTATCAATATCTTATATAAAAAACTCTCATTTCAAAATCTTTTTCATCATTATCTTTCTTCATACATTTGAAGATCTATAAAAAAAAACTATCTTATCAATCGTTCAGTTTTAAATTATTTAAAAACTTATTAATATCGTGGATAGAAAATTTGTTTTGGTTAAGACATAACCGAACACAATTAATATACATATTCGTACGCAAATAATAAATAATTCATAAAATATACGTACCACTAATGCACAACTTGTAAAGAATCATTGAACAAAAAAGAATAAAACGACACTCTACAATAAGAAAACACTTGCATCCTTTCGTCTGTCTACTTTGACAGTTTTCAAAACCTCCACGAAGAGAACCACGCGCGTTCACACCACGACCACGACTGTAACACCATACCCGATAATAACAGCGCTCAAGTTCCCTTTCAATATGCGTAAGATATCACATCCAAGGTTACACTTGACACTGTCTGCCCCCCTCTTTCGTCTCACAGAAAGGTTATTACAAATTGAAATTTTCACGATAGAAAACCATGCAATTCCATTTTCAATGCATTTAATATTTTTTTAATTCTTAATTATTATTTAATTTTAATAATTAAATAAGGAAATATTTTGCAATATATATTTTGTTTAATAAAAGAAAAGATACAGTAAAATTTCGTTTAGAAGAATAAAAGTATTAATGAACTGCACTATATAATAAAGAATATTGTTTTATTTGTTTCTCTTTATATACAATTTATAAAGGTATGACTTAAACCTGTTTGATACTAAATATTGCATTATATGCGCTATAAGAAACGCGTGTAAAAATATTTTATGACGTTATATGACGTATCACAATTGTTCTTATATCATAAGGAACAGAATATGTAAATAGTGTTTCTTTGCACGAAATTCTTCGTTATGCAATCGCACATCTTATACGATGTATTCATTGTTTTCTCATATGTAATCAACTTCATTCTTTTCTAGCGGCCATCCATTCTTCTATTTCTTCCACGCTATAATTAAACGGTGTGTTATTGTAAGTTATACTTACATTTTAATTGCAAGTGACGTCAAAAATCGTGCAGATATTAACAAATAAAGTGCGTATAAATATTAATAAATAATGAATATAATTGTAAGACGAATAATTTAAATATCAGGTAATGTAAATATTAAAATATGCAAGAAACTTACGTGCGTGGCACATCCGTTAAATTTCTTACGCCTGTTTCCGTTATAAGAACATCATCTTCGATCCTAACTCCACCCCAACCACGGAATCTTTTCAATTCTTCAGCAGCAATGAATTTTGATTGATTTGGATTTTTCAGTGCTGCATCTAATAACTATATATCAACTATCTTTTTTTATATTGATTGATATATAAAATCTTGTTAATATCATTGAATCTTTATAGATTCGAAAAACTTTAATATTCAATACTTTCTTCACATTCTTATAATCTATTATAGTTTTTTTACTTACGCAATCAATGAAATAACAACCTGGCTCAATTGTCAAAACCATACCAGCTATTAAAACACGACTGGTTCTCAATTTTCTTAAGCCTGGAGCTGATGAACGTTCAGGATGTCCTGGAAGATATCCACCAACATCATGAACATCTAATCCCATAAGATGTCCAAGCCCATGAGGCTGAAAAACTTCGTGCAATCCTGCTTTCATCATTTCATCAACATCGCCTACTAATAAACCACCGCTTTTTAATGAAATTAACATAGTTTTATTTGCTAAAAGATGCATATCTGTCCACAAAACGTTAGGCTTTGCAGCATCCATCACAGCATCACGAGCAGCCAATACTGCATTATAGATCATTTTTTGGTCTTCTGTAAATTTTCCATTAACTGGAAAACTACATGTAATATCAGCTGCATATCCACAGTAGTTTCCACCCATGTCAAAAAGGCTTATAGACAAAAATAATATTTTTTGTAAATAAAATAAATTTCAATTAAAATGTCAGAGATCAAAACTTACCACATATCACCATTGTTTATAACTTTATTATTGGGAGCACCAGCATGTCCATAATGTAATATAGATGCATTATGTCCAGATCCACAAATACAAGTATAAGACACATGCCTACAACCTCCTATGGAATATACATAATGCATAAAAGCTGCTTCTGCTTGAAATTCTGCAAATCCTGGTTTCACCATTTGCATAATAGATTTGTGAGCATCTGAGCTAACTTTAATCACATATTCCAGTACCTCAATTTCTTGTGGAGATTTTATGACTCGACTATAAAGAAAAGATATACATGTCTTCACATAAAACTTACATCTTATTTTATAATAACATAATTGTCAATAATTATATAAGAAATTATTCAGTTTCCATCTATGAAAGATTTTATTCTACACATTATACAATATATTTCATTAGACTACTTTTACAATTTCTATCAAAAATAGAGAAATTTATATTTTATATTTCTGTTATGTATATGTTATACAGAATTTTCTGCAGAATGTAAACTTTTCAATAAATAAGATAACAATTTATTAGATTGATTCCAGAGTTCCTGTATTTTTGCATAATCTAGCATCATAACTTTAAAACCTAATTTCTTAATCTGTCTCTTTTTCATTATTTGCGGTCCTATTAAATGTCGCGTATTTCTACAATAATACTCTGGTAAATAAATAAAAACTGCAGTATTCACATTTTTTTCCTGATCTAAATTCAAATGAAATACCGACGTGGATACCATATGCGGATGTATAAGAATATCAAGAATATAGAAATTTATAGGTGGTAGTCTATTCAATATCACATTTTTACTCAATTTTTGTTCTCCACCTACCAAAGATGCCAATGGTTGATATATCATGTTCACTGCTCTTCTAATTCGAGCATCTAAAAATAAAGGTTTCTCTACTCTTCTTAGGGGAAAATGTAAAGATGGATATTCCTTAGACTCTAAAAACATGGTAGCATCTAGTAATTTCAACTTATTTTTTATGCGATTAGAGAATACAGAATGATTTCTTAAATGAATTTTATGCAGTAATTGTGAAATAAATATCTTATCAAAAAATTTAACAGGATATTTTTCTAAATAAGTACAAGAAAGAAGAATATCTAAAGCATCATCTAATTTCAAATCATGAAATTTTACTGATAACACATCATCAAAAGTTTTCCAAAATTCATTACTATTGGGAGGATGTACATATAATAATCCAAATGGTGTAAGAATAGAAGACAATGAAGAAGTTGATATATTCATAGCATGTTTTATAAAATATTCCCCACATTCTGATAGGATTCTTTCATTTCTGATTTGCAAATCCTTACAATAATTCATAATTGTAGCTATTAATTTTGAATCATCAATTTGTGATGCTTTAGATTTCAAATAGCCTTGTAAAGTACTTTCTATTCTATCATCAATGTAATCTTTTACATGTAAACTATGTATAAATTTTATTAAATCTTTTTCACTACATGCATTCATGCTTATACTTGCCCACTTACTGGCACTTATTAAACATTTCATTGCAGAAACATCATCATGAAAAGAATCTAGTATTTCTGCAATTTGTGTGCCTGTTAATTTTAACCAACAGTCAGAAAGTTTTCTCTCTAAAATAAGTTTGACCATATTTTTACTTTGATTAAAATACTTTAATACTTTAAATAATGCTACTAATGTATATGTATTAATCTCTTGTTCTTGAAGCAAAATACCAACCCATAAGGTATCTATTGATTTACGGTACTTAGAATCTTTATAAGATGATAAAATCTTTATTAAATTTACTAATTGTGCAGGTGAAAACTTTCCATCTGTTGCTCGACTTAAAGCTTCATCACACATCAAATCTCTATATATATTTCTAGATGGACTAACTTTATCCTTTTTTAGGGCTATCAGCCCCTGAACTATTATTTCAGCATCATTACTATTAATAATTAATTTAATCAATTGTTTCATTATCATATCTCTAGTAGTATTATCAACATCAAACTGCCTATTTCTTTGCATTTTATTAGACTTCTGTTTAAACCAATTATTTTCTAAGTCTATAACTTTTCTTAATCCTTCTAAAGCTACTCTACAATTGATTTCTTGTGAGATCTTGTTGTCTAACGTAGGATAGGCACCATTAGTTGCATTGAACAGTTGTAATCCTTGCAATGCCTCTTCTACGTTCAAATCTTTAAAATAGTCAAGATCTGAATAAAATAATATTGCAGTTCCCTCATCTGTTTCTATGTCTATTCTTTGGTTTAATGCTTTGTTTTTCACATTAGCGTTACTTTTGGAACTTGCATTATTTTTAACATTAAATGTAAATGGCTCATTCTTCTTAGATGTATCAGGAACCTTGTAACAATTATCAATAATAGAAATGCTATTTTGATCTTTATTGTTACATATGGTTTCAATATTTTTGATCTTTCTAACAATTAAGGGCACTTCCTGTATTTCTAATCCCTCTTCTACAAAAATGCTGGTCTGTGTTAGACTTTGTTGTCCAGCGTATTTTCCAGAATTGGATTCATAGCTTCGTATAATAAATTTAGTGATCCAAGCAGAGGATTGCATGCTCCTACGCATTAAAAATTTTGTCCATACATGACCAGCTAGTATCATCTACATAAAGTATACAAGTATCTAATAAGATTAGGTTTAACAATAATTCCTTCATGTTTCATTTAATGTACCTTCTCTAATTATGAAATGAAAAGATGAAGCAGTATGAAATATCTCTTGCAGAATACAATAAAATTGTTTGTTTTCAATTAAAACAGATATAATGACTAGTATTTATATCTTGAACCTGTTTTCAATGATACTTATAATTTAATGATTTTGGAGTTATAGAGCCATTATTAAAAGGCTTCATGTGAAAGACTTGTGACAAACTTACAGAAAATAATTATAACGATATATATCGATATAATAAATCGATAATTGCTCAATTTCGATAGCAATTTTTTCAATTTCCATATATCGTGCGAAATTTCGCCAATTTCAATTTGATATATAGTAATTAATTTTTACGTTTTATATGTTTTACCTTCTATATTCTACTATAAAATAAAAATTTCTTGTTTGGAGCCATTTATTTAATTCTTTCGGTCGAATTAACGTATTTTTACCAGACCGTATAATATTAATTTTGTAACACTTACCATTCACATATTTCAGGATATAAAATTTTATTGTCAACTTTGAACCTATAACACGATAGAATGTAAATAAATAAATTATTTATAATGTAGAAAATATTGAAAATTAGTACTCACTGATTAATGCCATCAAAAGTTGCCTCTTTTGCTTGCAAGCCACTATCACTATTTTGACCATTCTAGAAGTATAATAAGAGAAATAAATATGTTTGCAAAACTAGATTAAATAAGTTATTCATTAAAAAGAAAACATACGCGTAGGTAGAATCAATAATAATTTTATTCGAAATTGTACTATTCGTAATTTTTTCTCTATATATTTTCAAGAACAGTATTGGAAGTAATAATTTAATTTTCATATTCTTCTTGACTATTTTATGGCGAAAAATTGCTATTTAAATTTCAAATGACTTCTCGCAAGAATTTAGTTACATTTCACTTCCGAGCGATAATACATTTATTTTTAAATAAGATAGCCCCTAAGTGTATGTAGTCCTTTAAAATATTTATTTTAAATACTAAATTACTAAAGTGAGAAGAAGATTTGCTTGTTTTGATTTCAAAACTTTAGCTATCTCGTCGGTATAATAAGTTTCGTCTACTGCATATCGTTTTTTAAAATCGTCCAAACTATGTAATTTTCCTTCCCAAATTGCATATTCGGGCGGTAATCGTGGCACAAATAAAATGGACGTTCCTGTTGCTAAATCAACAGCACCATAACATCCTGGCTCTTCAACAGCGAAACACCATTGAAAAAATGACTCCTAACGAAAAAATTACATAAACAAGATATGTTATATTACTGTACTATATAATTAACGATTTATTTACCTGTCTGAATGGCCAGCATATATCTGTATCATTAAACGGTATCTCGACTCCTCCTTCGAGAATAATAAAAGTGCCTGTAGTTGGTACTTTTGTATTTGAGTTAATGCGTGCGACTAATCTTTTCCGATTGTTTTGGAAAAGGGACATAGGTACTTTTAAAGTAAGATTTCCCCTTTGAAAGCATGATTCTAGTCCATTCCTAAAATGATATTTCTGTACTTATCAAGTAATAAAAAATACGAAAAAATAAAAGCTTTATTTATTATTACATTAACAAACAATCTAATTTCCAATTTAATAGCAAATAATTTCAGTTCTAATTTATATAAACCTTTCCATCCAATAAAAACATATTGTATATTACAATATAATACAATCTTGCTATATTGTTCCTTGTAAAATATCTGAACAATAATTAAAGAAGAAAATTAGTAACAAAGTTAAAAGTTCTTGTAGGTATAATTTTCTATTAATAATTTAATAATAGCACAAAAAAATAAATAGGTCGTGTATTCGATATATCTTTATCATAAAAAAATAATATTAACAATAAGATTATATAGTTATAAAGTACTACATATGAACAAGATAAGCGTTATCCTCATTAGTGAAAATATGCTCTTAGGAGAAAGAAATAACTAAAAAATTCAATGAGAATAATTTACTGTTAAATTTATTCAATATATGTACAATTTTTTTACAATCAAAATAATTACATCACTTCAAAATTTTTTAACCGATATACAAATATCTTCGCCCAGTTATAATTGCTATATTTAAAAGTATACATTTTTCAATTTTTATTAAACACATTTAAAGTTTTGAAAAATACTCCAAAGCAATAAAATTCTAGTTTTATAAGACTTAATACAAAAATCTGTTTTAAAATGATATTAATATCGGTAATCGGTATATAATTATCGATAATTATCTGCTTTACATAATCAAAAATTAGTAGAATAATACCAATGATAAGTAACATTTTATTAAATGGAAATTGTATTTAACATATGATAAGTAAGTAATCACCGATTAACACTTTATCTTTTTATTTTTTTATTTTTAGAGATTAAAACATATTTGTTATAGACTGTATTCAGTGTTCTATATAGTATATATAACACTTTATAAGCGAATATGTCCAAATATTTAAAACACTAATATAAATATAATTGTTATATTAAATAACAATTTATAATTCTATAACTTCAATTATGTATTAAATGTAATATTAGTATTAATGTTTTCATTAGATATAGAATTTGAACATTCTATATATATGGGTATACCTCGTATCCTTCTTCGCAGATGCGCAGAAGGAAATTACCTTTAACATAACCTTAAAGTTTGACAAAATATTGTTGTAAAAATTAGAATTTAACATTACAAACATTATCGTATTTACTGGAATAAAAGACAGTCGTCATGGTATAATTAATAAAGCAATAAGCAATATAATTGATAGCATTATGTAAAGGTATTATAAGGTACGATAAGGAAACAGGTTGGACAAGAAATGATGCACAAGCGAAAAAAAGTAAACAACGAAGTATTTGGAATACAAGGAACAAATAATTTGTTGCTATCATTATAACAATTATATATTTATATTTAATAACAGTATATCGTTTCCTAATTGATATCAGGGATATAATAAGAATCAATAAATTGTATCTATACATACAAATGCGTAGTGTCCGCCATATTACTTTCTCATCTGCCGATTTGTTGACAGAACAGTATAGTTTTCTTATGACTTTAGTTGAATATAGACTTTATAACGTAAGCAATGACTCATGCAATGTTCAAGTTACGAAAATTCCATTGATACTTGTAAAATCACTTTTCACGCAAATGTACGATTCACGACCCACTTTATTATCTTTTATCTGCAACAGTCTAAAGGATCACGTGATGAATTTCAACCGACCAATAATGTTTGCAACTTCCCGCGTAACGACATGGAATGATTGGCCTTTTGTTATCATTGCCAGTCATTACTCATTACATACCTATATGTTATATATACATGTATTAAATTTACTTTTTATAAAACAACATGAATCTACATCGAATAAAAAGAGCAGTCAAATACACTATGTTTTAATTAATGTAAATTATTTATCATTTTATATTATATTATTTTAAATCGAACAAATGACTTAACATGTCTTTAATTTAACCTTGAAATTTGATTATTTAGTGTCCTATATTTTTAATCGATAATTAAGACGAATCATTGTTAATAAACTTTGGTGATTTTTATATGAGTATAAAACTCCCTGTTTTACATAAACTAAATTAATGTATAAAAATATATCTTTTATCTATGAAAAATTAAAAATATTATTGTACTAACTTATAATAGCAATAAATTGCAGATTTCCTATAATAATTTTTCCAATTTTTCTAACATGCTTCATATAATTTCCTATCTACATATTTTTTTCTTTTATTATAATATATCCAATTAACTTCGATTTTTAATAAATAATTTTATTGTACGATTACATGATTCTATGTATACATATTTGCAACTGACTGACTACATTAAAATATATATCTTTATTGCTTAAAATTTTAATTATTAGTTATGTAATTTTTATCTATAACTGATTTAAGAGAATCGATGAAATATTACGATTTGACAATTAATTTGCTCATGAACTGCTGCTTGGTTTCGAAGTTCTAATTAAAGACGAATGTCGTAAAACGTCACTGATAACATACGAGCGTGCATATATATATGTATGTACATATTATTACTTATATATGTCAAAAGGAATAATTTTAACTATAACTATTTATAATCGTGTATATGTTATTTACGTATACCAATTTCCGTTATCATCTATTTCTAAGAGGTGACGCAAATGTTTCAATCCAGCCACGTAAATTATTTAAAGCGTCAAAAGTTATTTATCGTAGAGCTCTTCCCTTTAATTTTATCATATCTATAAAACAACTCAATATTCTTTATTAACCGTATTTTACGATGCTATCAATGAATATAATAACATAGATTTAAAGAATCATTCCCTTTCGTAATTTTTCACTTTTGCTCCTCGCTATCGACAATATTTCCATTACGTAACATTATCTGTATGTAGAGTAAATAAATATCAAGTACCGGTAAATATAAGTTGATTCTCATAATCTTGTTTAAAAGTAACTGAAACACTTTATCAGTATTATTATCTGACCACTATGCCATCATTTATAAATCAAGTTTTGAGTGTTTTTAAGGAAAAATAGAAAATTAAAATTTTTTACTGATGTATATTAAAGTTATTATATTAATTTCGATATCATTTTTTATATTAGATTATACAAATTTGAAAAAATATGTACTTAGGAATCTTTAAGAATAGAAAATAATTAAATAAGAAGTTCAAATATCTCAAAGATTCTATTATTTTTTTATTGAAAGATTATCCCGTTTAATCACCGAGGATATTATGATGTCCCTATAATACCTTCACGTATGAAATATGTTTTCCATATATGTATGTACCAAGGTGACTGCATAGCTTTTCGTAACAAAATTTCTCCGATACTTTTTTATGACAGCAGCACGAGTTAAAATCTACATTACAATATTTATAATATTAATACGTGGCATAAATCAATATAGTAACTAATAAAAAATTCTGAAAACAATAATTTCCTAAAATACAACTCACTGGGTAAAAGAAAATATAAAATAAGACTAGGATGAAATCTTTTACTTGTTTATTTATAATTAAGGTTCGCCGGATGACAAATCCGGCAATCACAACGAGGTATGTAACTTCCTTGATTTACACTTTAACGGTGAATTTAAAGACAAATCTCTCATTATCTACACACTCATACCTATGCGAACTCAAATTGTTGCACATACACGCACAAAATACATACCAGGAAGAAACGCGCTAATTCCCCATTCATTCGCTCATACATATGATCACGTGCGTTCATCGGAACTGTGATCTAACGTAATATTTGTAGTTGTGAACTAGTTAACATTTGTACAATATGTAGACATGACACGATACGCGATACCGTGCTTTCATTTTGTCCGACTCTTGTAGAGTGACATATTACAAAATTCACCTTTTACCGGATTTTTCTTCATATCAGTTCCGAAATCGTACACTGAATTATGCTCTACCGTTACACCGAATACGCATGTGCATCCAATATGCATACAACAAATTTACACGCGCGTACAGCGTTTGTTACGTCGCTAACGATCGATAGTGATAAATAACTATATATGTACTTAATATATGCAGAGCGAATGTAAACCTACTATGTATCAATCGTGTAAGAAACCCACGCACTCGCGTATATACTTTTACAACAAAGTCGGTTTACTATCTCTCTTCAACCAAGTCGGCTAAATACTTTCAAACGCACAAAATGGCGATAATTCGTGTGCGTACAATTACAGAACTTAAATTTGAAAGTATACATATACATAATATATATAACTCAAGTAACGAACGCTACATTGTTGATTCTATCTTAAACAAATACCTCTCGTTCGTTGTGCAGAAAAAAATAAAAAAGAAGAAAATAAATGAGATCACTATCCTTCGAGTTGCGATGCTTCCGCGCGTAAAAAGGCGTTTCTATAATTCGTTGATTGATTTCTCATATGATTTACTTAGTTAACTCCTCTAGTAGTAACTGGACCATAACAGCCCGACCAAATCGAGCAAAATTCTTTAACTAATATATCCTATATACTATAGGATGCTTTTCGTTCATACGCGTGCTCTTTCTCGTATTTCACGCCATTAAAAAAATCTATAATCATAACTATACATATATATATATATAACGGAGGTAACACATGAACTTAAATAAGCATTAAATTATCGAATGCTGAATTATTATGCTAACCGATTCACATTAAATCGCATATTAAGTTGCTATTTCTTTCCATTTTTAAATAATTCAAATTCAAATTAACTACCAGATTACTTTCTATAATTACCAAAAAAGTAATAAACTATCATAGCAAACAGAAAATTATAAATGTTTTTGTGTAAAAAAGAGAACAAATAGGTTGCAAACGATTTCGGTAAATTCCAATTGTCAATCACTACCTCCAGAACCTCATCTTTCTAGTACCCTGGACGCGAGAGCAGCACTCAGGAACTCTTCTTTTTATCTTTTTTCGTTTATTCAAAGAAGGACAGTTTTGAAAAAGATCGGTGAACCTTGTTGTCATGTAAACCGAATCCGAGGACCTGAATCGAGGCAGCCATGTCTTCCACGTAAGCCTCGTGAGTCGTCGATACAGGCGAGTTTAGCCGAATTTACACGATCCGTGCGTGTGAAACTACTTCGGATAACAACATACCATATTTACAAACACGGCCATGTAAGGCCGTAAGTTCTTGGCTAATTATGTTTACCTCGTTGTACTTTCTTTCGATACAAGTCACACACATATTTCACTTAACGAGCGAATATGTTCTCGCTTGATAACCCTTTTTTTCTCATGTATGCACATACACAATATATACACACAGAGTATAGATATATATACACACGAGGTATACCAAATGTATAACCGTGGAAAGATACACCAAGGAACAAGAATGACTGTTTTAATAAAGGACACCGAACTTTTTTTCACTTTTGTGTAGTCTAGACACTACAAAAATCTGTTTAAATCTCTTTAAATTCCATATACCGGTCTCGTATACCGGCAGCACTATAATTCATTTTCACAGCTCAAGTGGTTTGTACACCGGTGGTAACTGTTCGTCCTCCGAATCGTAGAAGTACGGTTTTCTTCGATAAACCGTCGACGATTGTTCATGATCTTCCTCTTCCTCGGAATTATCCAGATCGACGAGATTCGCTTGAAGTCTCTTCACAGCCTCTTTTATTAAACCACCTTCTCTGAGCAATTCTTGTAAAAGCTCATACGGGTCGTCGTCTCTCGTTGTCGGCCTTTTGTGATGGTGATGATGATGAGCTAAGTGATGACGATGATCGTGGCCACCGGTGTTCTTCATGCCGCACATCTCACAGCTACTGGGATCTGCCCAAGACCTCGAAGGTATTTGATATGGTGATGGTCGGTTTTTCTGACTGATGCTAGATTTAGCTTTCAAACTGGATAGTCGAAGGTTCTCTTTGATTTGAGAAACAAGAAGATCGACGTCGCGAGAGAGGAAATCCTGCGTCGTGTTGGGCACTACCTCGATCAAGTAAGTTGTTTCGTCGGCGCTCGGCATGGCGTAGGTTACTTTCCCCCGTTCACCGGCTACGAGAACAAAAGGACAATGGCACGAATGCCGTGTTTACACCTCCACGTCTGCGATACTGGCGAGCAACGGCCACAATAAAGCCGCGCTCTCGGCCAACGTGTTATTGTCCTCTCTCTTTCTTTCCCTTTCTCCTTCTCTCTTTTTTTCCTTTCGTTTCGTAAGCAGACAGAAGGTTCTTCACATTGCACACATCAATACACAAGAAAAATCCTTTCCTAGCTTACTGTTTCCGTTTTCTTTTTTTTTTTTTTTTTTTTTTTTTTTTTATTTTAATTGTTTCTTAAATATATTGTAATTGTTTTGTCAGAGTAGAATAAACCCGTCTTTGAATGATATAGGTAACTGAATTAATTAAGCGTGCCTAGCTTTCCCAGTTAAAGGTGCACTTGATGTTTACGAACATATTTAGAAACGTTCGTGTAAACATAGATGGCCTAAACTAGCAGTCGCGTCTCGTAATCGCATGGAACGCGTGATTCACTGTGTAAATACGCACCATCTATCCTACCCCCTCCTCTGCAAGCCTTTCCTTTTCTCGAATGTTGAACGAATCATCAAGTTTTGCTCGTGCTTTAGTTCGAAGAATTGAATGAATACATTCTCATCGGACACATATATTGGCGCAGTCGGCCACAGATATGCACACACGGTGGTTTTAAATTCGTTTGAACGTATATACACGAAAATATTCTTCTTTGTCTATCTCTTTCTTAACTCGATTGGAGTTATTTCAACGTCAACATCGTCTCTTTCTCGATCGTGTTACATTTCGATTCAAGCACACGTTGCACAATAATACACGTTTTGACGCAAGTCTGGCTCCGGCTCTCACACAGCGTGTACGTTTCGGAATCCAGAAATCCACTGACGATTGTAATACCTTCAACAAATAACTGTTTTCGAATAATAAAAGGTCCAAAGTTTACAATTTTTGAGTAATTTGTAAATATAGAGATTAAAAAGGGCACAGCAACGTTCTCTAGAGCTAAAGCGAGCGACCGCTCGTCCGTTAGCCACAAATCTTCTACTCTCTTATTATTGTTTTGGTTCTGACGCGCATGCGCACTTTCCCCCACGCTCGTGTAAACAAACCGTTAACTCGTGAGCTCTAGCGAATCGATAATATCTTTACCACTTCCTTGTTGCACGGTGTCCCCTGCACCCCCCGGAAAACCGTGTGTAAGTGTATATACATATAAGCCTATAAGGTGAAATGATTTCACTTCGTAAATTTTTCGCAACGTATCGTTCGGATTAAGCATGAATTTCGGTGGAAGAAACACGTACACACACATCATTGATTCGTTGCATAGACATATGAAATATAGACCGCCATGCTTTATGAAGAGTGTGGTTCTCGTTAAAAAAGAGATAGAGATATATTACGTGGTCTCTTTTTCTCTTTTTAATAGATATTCGTTTTTAATACATAGAAAAGTAAGGAGAGACCTTGTTATTTATCTCTATTTCTTTTCCCACAAGGGCCATTTTCTCAACACGGCATCTGCGGTCTATACTTCTCAAGTCTACGGTTTATTGCATGTATGTATGTACGTAAGTTGTATGTTGCTCCTGAAGCGCTTCAGCTTCGATGAAATAGAAGGATCAGGGGTCGCAGGGCAAAGGGAGGGAGAGGCTGCAATGTACGGATCAAGGTTACACTCGAGTCCGTGTTAATCTACGTCATCCTTTGCCAAGTTTATGGTGCGTGCGCATACGCGCGTGTACTCGATTTCCACTTGCGATATATGTGTTTACGTAAGCATTTATCGGCAGCCAGAAAATCATTCATTAGATCTAATCCGCAAAACAACGTAACCTGTTGTGCATCCACTTTCGCAAATTTTCTTCTAATTGGCTGGAAAAAATGACGAAATCATAGGAAAGATTTCATATACACACACATTCGTTGATTGCATCATCACGAATATGTATTGGCTCTTGTTACATGTATGATTATTTACTCAACATATGTATCGCAACTATCGCGAATTTGAAAGGAATGACATTTTCTTCTATTATATCTGCTAATTTCATTTAGAGTTTAGGCGATATAATGTTTCTTTAAGTATCAATACCAATGAAAGATTGTTTATTTGGATGCGTGGATGAAAATGATGATGTCGGTTGTGATATAACGTTCGGTAAAAATAGCTTGTAATTTTTGTTATGAAAGGTGCGTTAGTCGGTAATAAATAGACTAACCTCATTTTTTATGAAATCAATATTTATCGATCGAAAAATCATTCATCAATTTTGGCTATATTTTATATTTTTGATCTGCTGTTGCATAATTCAATTTTCACTATTTGAAGCTTTTTATGTACATATTTACTGAATATTATCATTAATAAAATTTTATGAACTTTTGTTAAATGAAATAACACCAAATGTAATGAATTTGTGATAATAATTTTTACGTATTTCACGTATATAATATGTATAATAAATTTCACGTATGCTATGTATGAATAAAAGTAAAAAATATATGTATGTATTTTTATATTATTTAATGCGCTTTTCTTTTTTTACAATGTTCTAGAATTAAGTAGATGGCGCCATCTTAACTTTATAGTTAAGAATCAGCTGATCGAGTGAAATATTGGTGCTTATGTCTCTCAGTTGACTACTATTTCATTTCACTGTTTTCAAGAAAAAGTTGTCATTCATTGGATCATAAACAGAGAAACAAACGAGGTTTAAACGAACCCGATCTATTATAATAACTATGTTCGGTCGTGTGTTTATGTCAAATTTTCGTAATATTTCGGTAGGTACAAACACACTTCTCATATAAGTGTACGTTTACTATCGAGCAAATTGTTCTATAATTGAAGAAACTTTATGATAGTTACCATTCCCTCTTAACATGCCAAAATCAGCTCGTTAAATACTTATTATTCACGTTTGAAGAAATTCCTAATATCCATATTTTCATATTTCCTTTCTCTTCAAAAGAGAGAAATAAAAAAACTCTTGAAGAATGCGTAAGATGAATAAAATGAAAGTTTTGCAGCTTCTATCGAGGGTATGGAATGGACCCAACAGGGTATTGGCTGGTAGAAATGCTGAACAAAAAATGATATCAATTCTAAGAAACAAATTTCCTGAAGCTAAACTTATAGAAGTTAATGATGTCTCAGGTAAAATGATTGTGAAAAAGAAGTAAATTATGGTATATTTTTATTGAGACAATGTAATGGAATATGTAATAGAATGCTTTTTAAAAAGATGCTTTTTAAAAAGAGTTATCTTGATCATTATTAAGGAATAATTACTTAGAGTGATTTGTCTAATATAGAAATATGAAAGAAACGTTAATTTCATTCATTTAAGATTCTATATTATTTATTTTTAATTTAATATTTTTGATTTAAAAATATCTTGCTTCTAAAAATTTTAAAGATATTCTTTTTATCTTTAAAATTTTTTTAAAGCTTGAAGGAATGTTTACATTTTATTATTGTAGGAGGATGTGGTGCAATGTTTGAAATAAATGTTATTGCACCAGAATTCAAAGGATTGAACACTATTAAGCAGCATCGATTAATTAATGATGTAAGAAACATTATTGAAAAGATATTGTTGCATCATTGACTTTTTTTTTTATTGTAATTATTTCCACAGGCCCTTAAGGAAGAGATTAAGGATATGCATGGAGTAAGAATATATACAAGTGTTCCTGAAACTTAGATTATTTGTTATTTTTTACAAAACTATTTCTTATATAATGTAGATGTATAATTAAACTGTATAAAGTTTTGTAAATTTTGCATATAAATATTCATATATACATCTAGCAATATTTATTTGTGTTCACATATATATAAAATTCAATGTTTATTTCAAGATTTTTAATAATATGAATCATCTATATGCATAATAAAAATGTGTACAATAAATGACTTACATAAATAAATAGATTTTACTTTTCTATATATTATTTTACCCACTCATTCAATTTTATAAAATTTGATATTTTGTTCCCATCATGTTATCTTAAATAAAATATTATATTATTTTATAATATTATATAATTTTCTTATAAAATATTATAAAATATTAAAAATAACATATTATATTATTAGAATTATAAAATAACACACTTTATTATTTTTAAATATGTTAAAATGTCAATTGGCTTTAAATAAGAAAGAATGTCCAAAGTACTATAATTTATCATCTAACAAGTTTCCAAATTTAGAAGCAAGTTTAATCAAAGTTGACACGGCGACATCATGCGGATTCCATCGGCAATTCCAAGTCGGAAGGTTTAAAGTTCATCAATAGATCATAATCGAAACAATGTACTTGTAATATATTTCTTAAAACAACAATGTTATTAATTGGACCATTAAAGTAACGAATATAATTTTATTTTCTAACGAACTTTGATCTAATTATCTAATCATAGATATTGTTGATAAACATTCTTTTTACTTGAAGAAATGCATTATCCCAGATAAAACTTGGATAGTTTATTAATCAAGAATACCTCATTCAGACTGCAAACATCATCATGAATTGTTTAATAGGGGATACGGAACGACTTATTACCAATGATATGTTATTATGCACTGCACCAAGTCCTTCGTCTATTCCTAATGCTGAAAATTCTCGATCAGGTATTGTGTTTATTATTTTATTTTATAATACAGTTTCTAATTTTTCTCAAAACATAAATAAGACATTCATTTTTAAAATGAAAACATCTGTCATTGATTTTTTCTAATAACTCTAATTTATCTACTATGTATATATCGAAGTAATGTTCGATAGTAAATTTTGCTTTTATATTTAAGCATTTAAGAAAATGAAATGTATTGCATATTTTTTATTAATTGTTTGTAATATTTGCAGGAACCAGCATATTAAGTACAATTTTTCTAATTGTGAATGCCACCTTAGGAGCTGGTCTTTTAAATTTTCCACAAGCCTTTGATAGAGCTGGGGGATTGGTCAGTTCTATTAACGTGCAACTTGTTGCTCTCATCTTTATTACTGCTACGCTTGTTATTCTAGCCAATTGCAGTGACATCACAAATACCTGCACTATGCAAGATATGTTTGCTAATTTTTATGGACAAAAGTCATTGTTTCTATGTGCACTTTGTATTGTGATATATAGTTTTGGATGTTGCTTAACATTTTTAATAATTATTGGTGACCAGTTTGATAGAATTCTGGCAACATACTATGGACTTGATTATTGTTATACATGGTAAATGAATTATATATTGGAATATTTTTGTATTAATATTATTATTTTTTATTAACTAGTTTAATATTTTAGGTATATGTCCAGAACATTTGTCACAACTGTGACGTGTAGTTTATTTATACTGCCTTTATGCTTTTTTAAAGGATTGGATGTTCTAAGCTATGCTAGTTCTATTGGTTGCATAACTATTTTATATGTAATAGCATTAATAGTCTATAAATATTTTACAAATACTGTGTATCCCATTAATTCTATGAAAATATGGCCAGACAACGAATATGAGGCACTTCAAATAATTCCAATAATTTGTTTCGCATACCAGGTATCCTATTTTTAAGAATGTTGTGGTTTTAACTCGTTGCTTCACCCTTACAAATGATTTTTATATTTGCAGAGTCATATAACAGCAATACCAATGTATGCTTGTATGAAAGAACGCAATCTTAAAAAATTTACATTATGTGCTATAGTAAGCATGATTATTTGTTTTACTGCTTACACAATGGTTGGTATTTTTGGATATGCGACATTTGGTGCTGGAAAAGTGCCCAGTGATATTCTTCAAGGCTATGCAGACAAAAGTATAATTCTCAATTTAGGGATTATATTCATAGGAATCAAAAATTGTACTACATATCCAATTGTCTTGTATTGTGGTCGTGATGCGCTTCTAAGTCTTTTAGGAATGGACAGTAATTTTGTTAAATGTAGAGTTTTTATTACATTGATCTGGTATATACTATCTTTAGTAATTGCAGTACTAGTACCAGATATTTCACCAGTTATTAATTTTCTGGGCGCATTGTCAGCAGCTTTTATGTTTATCTTCCCAGGGATTTGCCTATTTCAGAGTACACTTTTGAAAGATTCAGAACTACATTTAAATAAAGATCGACTGTTAATATTTTTTGCAATTTTCATTACTGCGCTTGGTACGTTTATATCTGGTGTTGTACTTACAGAAGCAACAAAAGATTTGAATATAAAACCTAACAAAAGTTCATTAGTAACTGGATTTAGACAGTTGAAAGAAAATCTATGTACTTAGTATATCTTATATAATTTGAGGTTGTAAAAAATTTTACACAAAAAGAATTTGTGTAAACTACTAATAAGCAAAAGAAAAAATATTATAAATGTTCGTATAATAATTTTATCATAATGTCCTGTGATTTATAATTGTTGTAATTTAGCTAAATATTTTAATACTCCCTGATAGATTGTTTTAATTATAATAGGAAACAGGAAAGACTGATACATATGCAAATGTAATGGTATGTTTGTTATATTATGGCAGAAAATCTATATAAAGACTAAAATTTATAATTTTTTATTTTTGTACTGCATTCATAAATCTTTAAGACAGAGTGATAGAAAATAATATTAAATAAATAAAATTTTACATAACATTTTATACAATTTGTTTACTTTTCTCCAGAATCTATCATAGCATTTACAAGAAATTTATTTTTATAATTATTTTCAAGATAATATTATATCGTCAACACGATTTCATGGATTATTTCGAGGACGTAATTTCGTTACTAAAATCGTGTAACACGTTGCTAGAAAGGTCTATGACTTTCTCGATCGTAAC
This sequence comes from Bombus pascuorum, assembly GCF_905332965.1. Lineage (NCBI taxonomy): Eukaryota > Metazoa > Arthropoda > Insecta > Hymenoptera > Apidae > Bombus > Bombus pascuorum. The sequence goes on along the minus strand of NC_083491.1, from coordinate 12,286,648 downwards.
TTTACAAAAAAAGCATGATCTACTGTTTAAGAGATGTCGGTCGATACAAATACGACATGTTTGGTGATTACAAGGTTTAAAAATTACTGCTATAGGTTGTGCATAGCATATTGTGCAAATATCACCATTATCGCTTGAAATTTTTGAGTTTGGTAAAATAGCACGACACTCGTCTAAATATTCTATCATGCCTTTCACTCTTTCAATTTCTTCTTCCGTTACGTTATTTTTATCTACAAAAATTTAATTTAGAAAAAGTTATGTGCTAATTTTTTATATATCATACTATATATTTATTTATACTTACAATTTGAAAAAGAAAATTTTTTTATATTTCTTCCTTGCTTATCTTCAACTTTCGAATCTCCTAGCAAGAAATAAAGAGTGCTCATTTGAAAACTCGGCTCTATCAATAGGGTTTGAGTAATCCTTGGTACTTCTGTTATGGGTTTTGCTAATAAAATTCATATTTTTCTTACACTGAATTCAGTCTATATACCTTCTTTACTTGTAATTAAAAATGATACTTACATTTACAGTTGATCATATCATCATTCAGTAATGCCAACAAAATACCTGTAACTGCTGCTAGTATTGGGTAGTGATCCACCAACTCTAAATCTGAGATTTCCAATAACACAACATGTTGGAAGCAACTAGTTTGTGAGCTAATTCTATTTAAAATTTGACAAAGTAGCTAAAAATAATAATGTAATGATAATTATATGTTAAGTAAAGTATAAAGACATTAATAGCATAGAAACATGTACTTGGCACAATCTGAACAACAGATTTTCACTGAAAGACTGTGGTGAATTATTGAAGATATCCGGAACCACAGTGATGATCATTTCCAAAACTCTCGATAGCGAAATCGTTAAGTCGAAACATGTGGCGCAAATTTTTAGCTGTCTAGATTCAATGAAGACTCTTTCGGGCCTGGATGAAACATTGTGAATCTCTTGAACCATTCCAATAAACTCGGAGAAAGTCCAGTTCAGCAAATTCAGTAAAGAATTTAAGAACGCTGTCGTGTCTTGAAGATTTTTCAATAATACATCCCTTATGTGGCCTTGGTACACAATGGACGGACATGGCTCTAAAGAACGGAGACTAGTAAGCTAGTTGATTGTCCAATTTTTAAGGCATTTACTGAAAACAAAAATTACGTACTTCTAGGTTGAGAAATTGATTCTTGTTGATATGGTTTTGGTCCAACTTTTTTCAAAAAACGTGGGTTTCTTTCATGTCGAAAGGCAAAGCCATTACCTTGCCAAAATCTGACTAAAATCCAATTTGACTCGGCCCATGCCCTGTTTTCGTATGATTTCAATAAGTTTGTAACAAGTTTTATTCGACTCTCTTCTGGTACACTTTCCATAGCTTTTAATGTAAGTGGATTGAACACGAATCCAGCTAGCATCAAAAGTAACGTGCTCTTAGAATCTACATTTACTATACGAGAGTCCATAAAATGATCACAAAGAAATTTAGCTGTGTTCAAAAACATTTGTTGGTAATCTGGAATTTGTTCAATACGTGCTGTTGGATGCATATGATTTCGTAAACCACCACACAAGTCGGCTAGTGCTTCTACGTAAAAGTCCGGGACAAAACTAAACATGTTTCCTTCTAAGCTGGCGTTCGTCAAAGTCAACATGACCACTTTTAGAAGCCATGCTAGTTGTGATTGTTTCTCCTTTGAATAAACAGCAGCACGAATCCACGCCATATGTCTTCCCTGTTCTATTAACTTAGCATTGAAAACGTTAATGGATCTGAGTAATTCTTGCTCGATTGACACAGATTCAAGCTTCTCTTTCTGTTTAACTTCTTCTAGTCGTATTTTTATATTTTGATTGGCAGAAATATATTCTAACATGCTATTCCTAAGAAGAGCCACTGTTGCCAATGATTTCTTTGCTGCTAGATGGTAAAATAAAATAATACTATCGAGTAATTCAAGCAAAGATGTAGTTGGATCTGCAGTGTTCATGGGTAATGATGTTGTATCAAGGATTATTGATCTTCCTTGATCTAGTGAATTCATGTTATTCACTCGAACAAGTGCCATCCTATATGAATGAGATGTTTCTTGAGTTTGATCCATTGTAACAATTGTTTGGTGTTCAGACCCTAACAGTTGTATTAGTTCACCTCTGTGCATCTTGTTCAAATGAGACACTAATCCACCCAGTCTTTCGATTCTGGAGTAGTCGATCGATCCATCGTAAAATACCCTGTTCATTCCAATTTATAAAAAAAAATGTTATTAATATTGAATGTATATTGAATAAGATTTTACCTGGAAGGCACATAAACAGGTGATGTTCCAACTTCGGCATCCCATAAAATTTTGAATGCGATCAGAAGTCGATAAATACAACAAAGATTAATTGGTGCCGGATTCTGAAGTTATTGATTATTATCTGTAGAAATACTGACCAAAGACATAATGCTAAACAAAATAGTTTAATTATCGAAAGTTTAATAGTCCGTTACTTACAATACTTGCTACAGGAACAAAACGCTTGAATTTTCTTAAAAATATAGTTCTTGAAGTTGGTCTTCTTTCATTACCATCAGAATTGTCAAGAAGAATTATTAAAAATTGTACTTGTAATGTTTCTAGTTCTGTAAAATACAAATTATAAATAAAAAATATTAAAAATTATATAACAAAAACGCTTAAAATTGACTGTACCAGAGATTGTAGTTTCAATTTGTTGACAAGCTTCTAAGTAACTTTCTTTATTAGCTTCAACTGTTAAATCTACAGGATCTGTTTCCCACCATACATTACTAACTATGTCAATCAGTCCTTTTTTATCTGGTGCTTTAACATTCAAGAAATTTGGAAGCCTTACTTGATCAAAGAGTAAATGTTGCAATAAATACTGACGCGTTGATACATGTTTACAAAGTTTTGTTAGAAGAAGCAAGTTCTTACACTGATCAGAATATTCAACTAAGTAAGATACGTGTCTGAATGCAGACAGTAAAAAAACGACAATAGTTTCTAAACATATCCTGAGTTCATGCTCTTCAAGAAATGTCCATAATAAATCTAAACATGTTGACAATAAAGAACTTTCTGGTTCTGAAAGATGTCTTATAAAAGGAACTACAATATATTCCGTAACATATGGCATTGAAACTAAAGGTCCTATATGTTTTAAAACGCAATTTGAAAGACACATTAAATAGGTCTGTACATTCATATCTTCATTATGTAACTTTTCTTTGTGTATAATCTCTTTACTTATATCACTCTCTTTGTTCATATTTTGTATCGTATCTATCTGTTCTACTATTTTCAAAAACCATTTGAATAAAAGTACAGCTTGATGTATTTCTTGTTTTGGAATTGCTTGTAATGGCTCATATCCTTCTAAAGGATAGTGCATTGGTGTGGATCCAAAATTAGCTGTTAAACCTTCTCTTAGTGCAAGACTTACTGTTGGAAAATATGCAAAACCAGCACCCATTGATATATTTTCAAAAGCTCGCCCAAGATATCTACCATTTCTATAAAAATCAACATTTCCGTTATCTAAGTCTAATGCACATCCAATAATGTCTCCTGCATGCCATGGTTCTCCATATGTAAACGTAGCTGCATTCCATTTTCTAACACGGTTTCCATCATAAGCATATGAATTAATGGTATCTCCTAATAAAGATACATTTTATAAGATAGAGTTGAATTCTTAAATTATATTATCAGAAATATCAACATACCAACACCAGATTCTTGAGTGAATTTACAATTAATTGTACTCCAACCAATTTGCATGAGACCTTTGGTTCCAAGTTGAACTTCATACATCCATTTTCCTTGATATACTGCTGTATTTGCTCTCATTGTGTTAAAATTACTTGTGCCATTAAGAGTAAGCTTATCAGGAGAAATTGAGAATAATCCTAGACATGATGTTATGTCAAATCTGACAACATTTGGTCCAATTCTGCCAATTCTTTTGTCTTCTACATTTTTCTCTGGAGCATCTTTTAAAAGAGCACTTTCAATGTACCTATTTGTTGAATCTAAACTATGAGCTATCCTAAAACGTTAATACATATATTTCAAAAACTATTAACTATGATAAATTAATACATAAATAAATCGATAAAGTAGTAAAAATACCTTGAAGATTTTTCACTTTCATTGCTAGATTTTCTATCAGTAGATTCTAAGAATATATCTGAACCAAAAATGTCTCTCACTATTTCATCAATTTCCATGTTTGAAAATCTTTATCGTATATCGGCATTGAAACCATTAAATTGGAATAAGTTCAAGTATGAAATACAATGATCAATATTGTACTTTCAATGACTTTTCGAAGTTATAATTATCAAAAACTAACCACATTTTTTTTACCGAAGGGGAAACCGAGAGGGACACATAATATAAAAAACGAAACAATTGAATCTAATAAAAGTATGAGGACGTGAATGTTAATACTCGATACGTGATTTGTTGAGAAATTCTTTCAAGCTTAGCGTCAATAAACATGTATACGCATGGAATACAATGTCACCTTTACCTTTTCGCAAAGAACATGTATGTAGCTATGTACAAAACCTGACATCAGCTGATTTATCAGCCGTCCTTATGTATTTAATTATGTATTCTCATTGACCATTAGTCATTTACTCATCAGGTGTACATACTGTATTTCTCTATTTAAATTTCACGCACTCTATAAACACCGATGCACAGGAAATAGTAGTTTTGATACGTTTTTTATATCTAACAAAGAAAATCTTATGTAAATGTTCACTTAAGTTATTGCATTCAACGAGAAAGATACTTATAAAAGGCCTGTCAAAAATAAATGATTTGTTACCTGTTTTTCCACATTTTTTATTAGTTTTATAAATACTTTTATTTCAAGTTAGCTTTCAATGTTCATTTAATGGTTCTTAATTGCACTAGAGCAAGTAACTGGAAAAATTATAATTTTTAACACGACCAAAAATATTTTTTATCAGGAAATATAATTCGAGTAATATTAAAAATTATAGACATGTTAAATTTCTTCCAAAGCGTCACATAAATTTTCTTTAAAATTGCAGTCATAATTCAATGTTATCATCAAACTAAAATTCAGGGACTCTTTTCTAATAATAAAAACAAAAGAACTAAGAAATTTACTTACCGCAACACCTATAAAAGTTACACAAATTTAGATTTAGGAATATGATTAGGTTTTGTTGCAGAAACGGTCACAATGCAGCCTGCAAGTTTCTTTATTGAAGTTAATATCAGTAACCGTAACGGAAAAATAGTCAAATTAGGCTCCTGTATCTGTACGATGGGGTAAATTGACATAAATACGTAACAACATTAAATTACACGTTAAATTACACTGAATTCTCATGGGGCTAACAATTCAACATGAGAGTAGTTATACAAAAGAAAACGATTGTAAAAGCGCAACTCTCACTATGTGTGAACTATGTATATAAAAACGAACGCACCGTTAAGAAAACTCAAGTTTTAGCTTTGTGTTCGTTCAACAAATATTATGATACAATCAGAAAAATGGGGAAAGGGGGGAGGCAATAATCCATTGGCTTTGGTATTTTTCTTATTGCGGTGGGTATAATGTGATAATATTTCGTACTAATATTTGATCAGTAACTATAAAGAGTATTATGTTAATTAATCTTAATTGAATTTGCATCACTCGTTACTTTATGGATCACGATTGTTTATAACGCGTACCATTAGTTTTCCACTCAAAGTATAATTTGTAGAATGCTTGCACAGAGTATCAAGTATACTGTATGCATATTACTTCGATAAACGAGTACAATGATTTTTTTTTCGATTTTTTCCTTTTTTTTTTTAAATTGGTTATAGGGAAGAAGGGCATGAATACATCGAGGTGTTACATCGCTTTCTTCTGATTTCGTTGAATTTTTTTTGTCATAGTAGAATTATTGGTACATATCTAGAACTGACGTCGAATTGTTTAAATACTCGTGCATTATTGTACACTTATTATTCTCGAATATATCGAACATCATTGTCGTTATAATTCTTATTAAAGACGTCCGTGACATGTTACTAATGTTTAATGATAATAATAATAATAATAGTAATAATAATAATAATATTAATATTAATAATAATATTAATAATAATAATAATAATATTAATAATAATAATATTAATAATAATAATAATAATAATAATAATAATATTAATAATAATAATAATAATAATAATAATAATAATAATAATAATAATAATAATAATAATAATAATAATAATAATAATAATAATAATAATAATAATAATAATAATAATAATAATAATAATAATAATAATAATAATAATAATAGCTCGGGATTTAAATCCCGAAATCATCTCACTCATTCTTCTTAAGAAACTAATTCCTAAAAGAGGTTCTAGTTCTTTTTTTTTTTTGTTTTGTTTAAAACTCATACTTACTCGCGTGCGTTTTTAAAGGAACATCAAATACGTTTGTTGCAAACATTATACTGATAACACGTTGAGAAGAAATATTCTTTGCAATAAATTACAAATCGTCCAACGTACAAAATCATCTGGCTTTTTTCTCTCTCGCTCTCTCGTTCGCGCTCTCTCGCTCTCATTCTCTCGCTCTATCGACGAAAAACTACTTAATCTCGAAATTATATTCTTTTTTTTGTTTTTTCCTTTTCGATGTATTTTTTTCGCTCACACATTTCTCGCATCGTTTTTCAATCATCGCTCGATGACTAGAAACATCATTTCGCGGGTCATTTGGTAAAAAAATTATGCGAAAATGGAAAATAGTCGTAGAAAAAATAAACTCGGCCCGAGGACAGCATCAGACCTTTTATACGCAACGTTCACTGGCTGAAACTAAACTCATGTGTCCCGTTCCATATCAAGGAACGATGCTGTCCGGCTTTCCTTTCTTTTTTTGGGTACTGTAACTAACACACTTCGTGTCCTTGCAATTTGGGCGGAGTAACTGGTCAATGGAAAGTCAGTGGCAAATCTACGCGTCTGGAAATCTTACTCAAACACGCATGGGTTGCTGAAAATAAATATTTCCTCGCTGCTAAAAACTTCTCTGTAATACCCTGGGTTAGCAATTAATTGGTTTGTTCGGCGCTCTGCGCTTGCTTCTCGATTTTCCTCGCGAGCTCAGGACTCATGTGTGGATGTGGGAATGGTAACACCGGTTTTCTGAGAATCGTTGGCTTCACTTTTATCTGCGGCTTGAACGAGGACACCTGGCTGCCGCCTGTTAAGTGCATATCTGCAAATTTCGCCACTATCTTAGGCGTCGAACGTGGTGGAAGAGGTGATCTCAAAGGCATTGAATCCGAGATCTGATTGGAACTTGTCGACCTAACAATTTCCTCAGACTCTTGTTCGGGATCGTGTTCGGTCTCTATACGTTTTAACTTTGACGCGTCAGGATTCGACTTGGTATTTTTCTTTAGAGTGCATTGGTTCTGTTTAGCAAATCGTTCTGCAGCTGTGCTCATGTCAGGGGACTCAGGACCGCCCGTTGGCGATGTGGCCGCTTCAGCACGAGATGGCTGAGTTGGCGTCTCTTCGTCAGAGCTGCTGAGACTGCTCGACGAAGCAGACTTTTTACTCGCATCTTGTGCCGATAAAGGCAGATCCATTACCAAATCCGGTGTATGTTTCTGACGCATTTCACGGAATTCTTGGGAGGCACGGAAAATTTTATGATTAGGAGGCGCAGGTGGATTTAATTGCGTTTGCGACGTCGCTCGTCTTTGCCAAAGCTCTCGATTCGCAGAAAACGTTGGCTGTTCCTGAGGTTCTTCATCTTGAGAGATAGTATTGCTTGTTTGAAGAGAATTCGCAGTCTGCTGCACAGTATCACCCATGCTTTGGGATTTCCAGTGTTGTTTTCTACTTGTTCCACGCTTTGATCCGCCGTCTAGGCTCATTAAGGAAATACGTTCTGCTTCTTCGCTAGTATCTTCGTTGCGTTGTTGTAACGACTCGCTGAAGTCCGATATCTTCTCGTTCTCAGTATTATTACTAATAATGACTGGCGTTGTGTCTGCACGATGATCAGAAACGAAGATATGCTTCTCTTTTTCTGGTGTTGATACCTTTGCTACTCGAGATGCACATTCCTGAAAATAGTTAAACAATGTGAAACTATTGGAAATTGTAATATAGACGTTTAAAGAAGCATTTATGGTGAAATGTTTTGTTACGTAGTGAATGGGAAACTAGTGACGCTGTCCAAATTACCAACCACGTTTGTTGCAATGAAATGTAAATTATTTTCTGTGTTGTTATTGCGTATGTAGTGCCCTGGAATTTTGTTACAAATTGTTATTTTTACAATTTATATTTATTAGATTATAAATAGCTATGGCAAGAACCTACTAGAACTTTTTAATTGAACAAAATATGTTTAAAAAGAATCATTGAACTAAATCCCAAATAGATAATAAGTATAACACAGAAAATTTTTCATTCTCTAAAATAAGTGATACATATTATAAAAAGAAGAGAAAAGATAAAATTATAATACAGTAAATAATAATGAGAGATATATTCTAATTTAGATGATTATTTTGTAGCGGATTTTATAAAATAATCTTGAAAACGGTTTAATTTAATATTAGTGTCTTCCACAATTTTTTAATGTAGATAATACCTACATGTTTATTTTATATTCGTACAGAAATATAAGTCAATTAATAGTTGAAATCAAATTTTTGAATCTTCTAATTTAGAATATCTCTTAAATTGGTCAGAAGTAATTTGCAGGTTTTAGACGCGTGTGTACAAGAATATGAAGGTATAATATTTATATAAATGATTAAAGTGGATATTTGCATGCATTAATATGGGAAGACGGAAATGAATAAACACAAGTGCATAAGAACAATATTCATACCAAGGTAGAATTAAAAACTGCTCGTAAAACTGGCAATGAGTAGGATGAATACAAGCAGGCAAATATGTAAACGTGACAACAGCCTTGCACTGATACCTATCTGTCTAGAGATGCCAACGACGAAGTTAATTATTAACTGATCTGGGTGGGTGAGACACTTGTTTACTCACCTCAAGCCAAAAGAATATCCGCTGGAGAAGTAGGCTCTGCGAGTAGCATTCCATTTTGGTTTCATCTATAGACTGAAATTGTTTTACAGAATGCTAGGATTCACAAACCAACTGAACTGTTAAACAGAGGCACTCCTTCAACGAAACGAAAAACACAAATGACAGAACCACACGACACTTGGCAGCAGTTTTATCGAACAGTTTTTAGTCCGTTTCGCCCACTACCTATGTATGTGAAACTTTTCTTGTCAACTAAAAGCTGACTAAACGTATATCTGGAAAAACCATCCCAACTATTAACATCGAAAGTCGTAATCAGTACAAAAAATGAAAAAAAAAGTACATGACGCAAGACAACAAAAAGGATACAGGCGACACAAGACAAAGAGACCAAGGCACATGCAGCAACAAACATGTATATATTTCTATTTTATTTACAAATATATCATACAAATGATTACAGCTAATTGAAATAGTACTATTTCGAAGTAAATTAAACTTAACAATAGCCTTAGGTTCATGTCTCCTATCTTATGAACTTACTATAGTGTGAGAGAAAATCTTCGAATCTTAAAAGATCACAGATTATGAACCCAACGAAATCTATCATAAAAAATCCAGCAACCCTTCTAAAGTATAAAAGAAAACAATAACGATACTGGTTCTTACAAAATTTCCAAATTACTGTGGTCATTTATAATCTTATATCCATTTCAACAAACAAGAGACTTTGTAACAGATTTATGGTCCCACGACATAAAGCGATGCTGCTTTTCTATTAGATGTGTGTGGTGTACAGGCAACAAGTCTGCGTCTTTAAAATGTGCATTCCAATCTTTCACTGCTACTGCACTTAAGAAAGACGAATTACAGCACAATAGCCATGCACTTGTGCTTAAAAGTTCAAAAATCTTCCGAGTGCGTCGCAGAAAATGTACAAGCAGACGAATGTATGAAAAGAAAAAAAATCGAACAAGATATACTAATACTAAACGGTAGTTTCCAGTACCTCTCGACTGATGATTGGTTGTGCTGAGATGCAAGGGGCATTTGTCACGACTGCTGGAATAACACCACTGTTACTGCTATTGTCTGTTGTGATTATATTTGCGGTTGACTGCACGTCGGACGTAGTGCTAGAGGGCCAAGTAGTTGGATTTCCAGACGGTCCCATCAGCGGTGAATTGTTACTTGAAAGAACACTATCGGCAGAGCTTGAAGTCCTTCTTCGCATTGATTCTTCACTCGACGACTTCAGGAGTTCCTTTTCGCGTTCTTCGTCCCTGAACAAAAGATACAAGTATTTTTATAAAATGAAGTTACATAAGGAAATAGGTAAGCAGAGCTGCATGACAAGCATTCCTGGATCTATAAAGAAACTTTTTGAGTCTGGAAGAATTATACAATGAATTATAATAAATTTCAATGTAGGTTTAACAAAACCTAAATCTTACAACAAGAATGTTAGAAAAATTCCTCCGCAATATGTATATTGCTGTCGTGGAGATTACCAACAACTTAATGTTATAAAAATGATGTTAATTATCAAATGCATCATTGAGCATCTAAATAATATTATTTGTTTTGTAAAGCATATGTTATAATATATACGGATATTGCGTTAAAACAAGCGAAATTATTCCAATGGTGTATGGTCAATTTAACGAACACTAAATATGTTAATGAGCATTTAGTTTTACGCCGCTACCTACCGCTCAAGGAATTCGTAAACGTTTGTGAACCATTTACGTGGCCGGTGGATACAAGACTTTATATTGAATAATCATGCGAAAACGAAAAGGATTTGAAAGCAATGGAATTAATCAAGTCTCCGTGCTTTCTTATTCCATATTTAATTCTTTCCATAAGAAGTCATATATCCCATTTTTAAAGAATATTTCCATAAACAATAATCATATGACAAATCAGATATTCACATGGAAAGAACTAAAAAGGAAAGAAGATACATTCATTAAAAGAAAATTATATTGAGGAAACATTTCTAACAGCGAAATCTATAAAGAAGCTTTTCCTTTTGTCTTAAAAAGCAAGCATATGTCATCCAAATTTCGTTCCCTTTGGAATTGCTAAATTGAGCCACTAGGTTCAACAGAAGACATTCTCGAAGGAAGTAATTCGCCACTGCGTGATTAAGTCGCACTTACTTTATCTTGATCATAATATATTTATCGGGAATAAGCCCCTCTCTACCGGCCAAGGCACCTCGCCACCAGTCATTACTGACTTGTGTGTATAGAGTCAAGGTATCTCCCTTTTTGAAGCTTAACTCTCTTTCGGACCTTGCATTGAAATCGAATTGCGCTGTGGCTTCGAGGTTTTCCGATTCTGGGAATACACAAAACGAACGTAGATCGCGCTGTTGGATTCCGAACAACTACACAACTATTAAATATCTGGTTTCACTCACCATCCTCAGATGGATACACTTCGGAGTCCATGTCTTCCTGGACCTGGTCCGTCGGCGAATCTCCCACGTCTCTGCATTTATTTTCATAAAAAATCATAAATTGGTAAATTATGGATAAAATATTCTGTCAGTTAAAATAAGATATTATTTACTTACACGTCGTCAGGTTCTCTACTGATGTACTTTTCGTATTGAGTACCTCCAATATCTTCTGGAAATATTTCTTCACAAAACGTGATAATGTTCTTGATGAGTTCGTTCACTTGGTTCTGGTATTGTACTTGGTCCTTATCTTCTGGAACAGGTACCAAGGTGGGGCCGAAGCAAATCGCTAAGTTGTAGGGATCCATCATGTTTTCATCCGAAAATTCTGAGAGGCTGTTAGTAAATAAAGAAATGTTTTAAATAAAATTTAAAGGGATTTCTCAGTAGTTATCTTTTTAATCTTTTTCAAGCAAATACGTAAAAAATATTAGAGGCTATAAAAAAGCAGCTTTTTTTTTAAATTCTAATATGAAAATTCTTGCTATAAATTTTACTTAACTGATAATTGATATAATGTACTTACTGATTAAGAAAAGCGAACAAGTACCGCATCACTATGACAACTGGTCTTGGAAGACTGGAAATCAGTTCCTTCATCTTGTTAACAAACTCTTGCTTCGATTCTAGTTGTGCTAATTCCATTAAATGTTCGAAGTAAATAATAGGAAACAGTGGTTCCCTTAGTTCTCTCAAATAGAGCTTCAACACACCGGCAACGCTGTTAATGTCGGACGCATCAGTTACGTCGGCCAATGGATCTTCTCCCCTTTCGAACCATTCCCGGAAATTGTTAATTTCTACCTGGGAGCCCGAGACTCGGAAAATACCTTGATGATGAAGACCATATAGATTGATCACTCTAATGCAACTTTTCATGATTAAAGGTATCTCTTGATTAGTGCTTTCCAAATATTCTTCCAATGAGCCACCGAATAACTTTGGTTGGCCGTTCATCTGCAATCTACCGATTCGTTTTCTCCGAGCTTGTTTTTGCTTCGTTGTTGATATCGATGGATTCGGGCTAGCAGTCGAGCCATCTAACAGGCTTTGTCGAATGTACTCTTGTTTTGCGTCTAACCTAGCTATTCTTGATGTTCCAAGAAGGTATTCCCTGAATTTCTGTAAAAATGTTTCAAACTAGTATTACTAACAATAAGTTTGGTAATAACTAAGTTTGGTAGTTAAATAACAAAAAATTAATATTCTATGTACTCTATTTATTCTATTAATCCAAGTCATTATAGCCATTATATAAAAAAGGCCTTTATTACCCTAAGGATTTTCCTTATCCCCAAATTTGTTGTATTCAATATAATTAACCCCCCATCCCATTTAATATTTCATTATCTGATTAACTAATTATTTTAATCAGTTGAACTTACCGTGAGGTAGAATTCTTCAGTTTCCTGTCTATCTGCTCTGAGCTTAATTTGCACAGTTTCTGGTGGCCTAGAGGTGGGAACAGCATTCTCACCAAAGTATCTGGAACAGTCGTAATCTTTTGCGGTTAACATCTCCAATAGACTAGCTTCTGCTGTCTCCAAGGTTTTCCAAACTTCTTCAGATTCTGTTCTCAAAGACGTGAGTCTTTGTTGCAATTGGGACAATCTTTGTTCCATCTCAGCGTGTAACAGTTTTTGCAGTTCCGGTTCTGGAGTCTATGAAAATAAATTGCAAAAGATAGATTAATAATTAAAGTATGTTGAAAGTTGAAAGTATCATTTGCACACGTTTTCACTAGATTTTTTGTATATGAAATGTAGGATATATCCCCAAAACTTAATTTTTTACAAAACTTATTTTTTAAAAAATACAAAACGTACCTTTTTTAAAGTTATATAGAATGTTTCAAAACATGTATATAAGAATAAATTTAGAATATGATAATAATTTTATTACTATAATTACATCAAGATTAATCAATTATAAACTTGTTCTTTCATGATCTAAATCGTTCGAACGTGATCAAATGATGATTAAAGAAAAGAAGAATTTTCATACTTCAAGTACCTCGTCCCCTCGTTGACCTTGGAATTCAAACTTCTTAGGTATCATGAAAGCAGAATGATGAGATTCTAAAAACCTCTGTTTATCCGCCCTCGAGTCTAGAGCACCAACACATGCTGCCAATTGTTCAGCACCGGATTGTAGCGAACGTTGCCTACCTTCCTCTGCGCTACAATGCATCAGCAACGCTCTTGCGATGCAATTGTGAAATCCAAAATCCATACACTGAAAAATACCGAGAATATTCAGTCTTTAGGATATCTACATTTCTTATCCTATATTTATACATTACAGTAAATAAAAAGACGAAAACATTTTCCAGGAACATATATGAATTTCTTTTATTATAAAAATATAAAAAAATAAATTATTATGAAATAAATATATTACATTTATTTCTAGAAAAATTTGCACGAAATTGGAATAGAACTTGAGAGACTGGAAGAACAATGACCAGATCTTTATTGGAACAAGTGAATGCAATTTTTTCAAGGAGATTTATTTATGTACATCTTACTCAACAATCATTTAACAAAGAAACAATTAGGAAAGGCGATTAGACCTTTCAGTCGACTAAACCGATTCACTGACCCATTATTGAGTCACGTGTACGGTATCGAGAAGCCCGTTTAGTGCTCTCTTAAGTCATGTTCAAGTTACTGCAATTAGTTCATAGATTGTGTGTCAAATATGCATTCGAACATTTTTCACATTAAAGCTTTACATTGTTAAAACAATTAGCGCGGAACGCAAATGTACAGTAGCGTGATGCATGCAATAAGTTTCGTTTGAGTTGCTAAATATATTTTGTAATAATTGTTGCAACGTTCTACGTTTTATGTATTGGATAAAAGTTTTAGATCACTGATCCATATAATTGTATTGACTTTTAGTATAATAACAATTTTTCTATTGGCTTGTCTTCAAACCTTCCTTTTTTATTCTGAATATTGAATAATTCTGACTACTTGGTTCATTAGCGATTCACGATATTTAAAGAGAAAAGAACTGTATCAAACGAAGATATTTGAAAATTTTTGTTAATTGACCAGAAGCTATTTTCAAAACTAATATATCATTAGAAGAGTAGATATAACAAATAAAACAGCAAGCTCTAAATATTATCTTTGTCTTCCATTCATCAAAATACTATGATTTTTATAGAAGTTATAAGAACATTGCTCTTTTCTTTGATTATTAGAACTTACGTCGATAAGATCTGACAGGTCGTCCACAAAATACTTGTGTATTGTTGTATTGGATGCCTCCAGACACAAAATGTACTCGTTTCTTGCTTTCAATGCCTTTAGCTTCGCCTCTTGATACTTGACCTTCCTCTGAAGAGAATGAAAAGCATACGTGAGTTCAATCAATTTTAATCAATACCATCCTTTTATCTGTGATATTCATTTCTGACAATAAAAATCCCTGAAACCTTCAACTTTTGCACCTCCTCAATCCAACAAACCTAGACAATCGCACAATCTACCCTACAAAAAGTTCCTCTCTAAAAATAGTAATGGTAAGACGTGAAATTTTGACAGAGAGATGAATGAAATGGTGCTTTATTCATCAAGAGAATGCATAGATAGCTGGTGGCCTCGGTTCACGTATCCTCCATGTAAGAAAAACGTGGCGGAAATCGATACTCGCGCGTCTTGAAGTACACTCGACCTCGCCAGGGTCAGAGAAGCAAATAGAAAGAAAGGTAGAAAGTAAGAAAAGAGAGGGAGAGAAAGGGACAGAAAGCTGAGGAGAGAATAGAGAGGATCGAGAAACACGGGTAAGTAGCGAGAGCAGCCGGCGGCTTGGCCTTGATTTCACATCGCCAACCCACCTTGTTCACTTCCTTTTCCATGAGCTTGTATTTCTTGCTACGCGCGAGCTTCTCGGGCGGGGCATTCGCCACCTCGAGCTTGCTGCGTTGTTGTTCCGCCACACGAAGCTTCGTTTCCGCTTGCCGTGACCCCGTCTGGTATGTCTGATACGTTTTCATCGTGGTATGCAGCTCGTCCAACACTCGAAGGATCTCCTCGTGCGTCTCGTAGCCTATTTCACGGCACTGAAATCAATCGGATTGGACGACCGTCATTTTTAATGATTCCTCTGATTATGCATATCCGTTCGTTGATATAAGCATCCCCCCAGATCAACGCCAAGTACATTTATTCATGGCGGTAGTAAGATTTGTAGATGTGTATGTGTGATATTTTTGATGTGAATATTTTACATTGATTCTAGTTGTTGGATCTAGTTTCTTCGACGAATAATAAATAATGTATTCCTGATAAAAAGGACATAGTAACATTGAAGCGTAAGTGGGCGCACCAATTGTTAGATATTTTTATCAGTCTGGAGGAGCTCTAAAGTGGGATATCTCGGACTTCAAGTTGCAAATGTTATTTATAAATTGATATCTAGAGCTTTTAGTTGGAATACTGTATTAAAATTACATTATAGTAACTATTTTCTATCGCTTTCTACTCTATAGTAAATACTGTATTGATAAAAATTAATGTACAAAAGACCTAAATACTTCAAACTGTATTCTTCCACGTTCCTCGATCGTATAATATTATCTATAACATTTCATAATTGTAGACAACAAATCGTAAATGTATTTTGTAAGATTCCAATGATACTGGCTTATACTCACACGCTTGTATATCCGTTGAACATCTTCCATCACCTGATTGAGACGACCGACGAGATGTGTGCTGTACACTTCTGAAAGAGCCGCATGATCTCTGCTTAAGGACTTGGTCTCGTTGATAAGTTGTTGCCAGCAAGCATAACTCGAGAATAGGGGCCAATGTTCTCGCCTAGGAATTGTTTGCTGTTAGCTTGATCTGCTTACTTCCGACCATTACTACTTTATCACCAATTTACGCTTCTATCAATGTACTTTAATAAACCATACTATTCGAAACAATTAAATGATCGTTCCCCGTGTTGTTACTTTGATCTGTGTACCCACTCGTTCTGTTCGTAGGCATTTTGATAACTCATAAAGTCAATTTTTACTATCAGACTGCAGATTTTTATGAATTTTTACATTTTTATATATTTTATAATAAATTTTCTACTTCGAATATTTATATATTTTTGTATATCATATGCATTGCATACATTTTTGCACCTTCAAATCTCCCATAAGCGCATAAAAACCCGCAATCTATTTATTACGAACTATCTGTCTATCAAACCTGTAGGACTTCTTCACTTCTGTTTGCGTGGTTCGTGAAATAAAATGGACCATAATAGCACCCACCTCTTAATTGTTTTGAACAGTATACTAATTATGAAGAAAGAACCCAATAGCACTAGATTATTATTCTTTGTTCTTTCAGAAACAAATAGTTTCTTAATTTATCAAAAAAGAAATCAGTACTATGTATATATGTATATAATGTAATGATAATGTGAGATTGTTAAAAACAAAGTCTAAAGAGAAGATAAGATATGTACTTTTGCTTTTGCTCCTTGTGTCTGAGCTGTATGCTTCTGGCTAACTTGTCGAGGGACTTGCTGTAATCGAGCTCGAGCTCGGCTCTTCTTCGAAAAAAATCCTGAAGCTCCGCCACGATGGCGACTTGGGCCTCCATCCGGATGTCGAGACATCTCAGCTGTTCGTTCAGCTGCAACCGTATGTCTGAAAACAGGAACACGCCACGAATAAAGACTTTCTGCTGGCTCGTTCGTTTTTCGTTAATCGATCGATCGACCAATCCTGTTTACCACAACCGCATTTCGTGCTACGAATATATTTGCTACCTTGAAAGGTCTACATCCAATCGTGCTTTACTTTTTATTTTCCACACATCTGCTGCCGACTCTTCAACGTTTATATTTGTCGGAGAAATAGTACATATAAAAGTAATAACAGAACTTTATATAGTTTTATGGCTATTTATACTTTTATCGATTCAAGGGGTTGGCTTGTGGTGGATTCAGTGTAAAATATACAAAGTAATTCCTTAGTAAAATGAGACCAGAAATCTAGAACAACATATTTTTATACAATATGTACTTCCTTCAAAAAAAAAGATGGTTTTTTAATTTACTCTTTTTATATCACGATTTCGGAATTACATCGTATGTCATACATATTGCATCCTTGCTATGAGCTTGAAAAATGTATTGTTGTAAGATTATAATTCTCCATTATTTTTCTTTTGTACTAAGAATAAGTATTAAGAAAAACTAAGGAATTGCTAAAAGATACTAACAAAAAGTAAAAACAGAAATACCATATACACGTACATAGATCGTATTTTTTAGTATTACTATTTATCCTTGATTGTAATAGCTGAGGGGGTTTTATTGATGTTATAATAGGATCGCAAGTGTAATGCGAAGTGACCTTTAAAAAATAATACAGATAAATATCAGAAGAAAAAATAAATGGTGTATTTCATATTTGTCTGTTTTGTTGCAATTTTTTAAAGGTCATGTGAGATTAAACTTGTGATTGTATTATCCTAAACATTAAAATTGTAAATTGTTGTAAATATCTGTTTTTATAACACTTCCTACGTAGAACGATATCCCAGACAATCTCTTTTAATTTTCATTCAATGATCATTCAATAATTCATTCTGACATTAAACTCCAATTTCCATAAGAATCTACGGATGACTATTTTGTATTTATTCTACAACTAAAGCAAATAAACAATATTTCAAAGATAAAGTTATAAAAATTGAAAAACGTTATGTCTCTTCAATTTATCGAAGCAAAAAATCAAAGTTGAAGGAGAGAAAGGACAAAAAAGAATAGCAATTTAAAAGCAGCTGAAACTGACAACCTGTTTCGTTCTATGTATCTGATGCAATTAACGAATAAAACTCTAAAGTCTAGACTACCCCTGGATGGTTTGCATCTAATCATGGATCAATGAGGGTCATTGTAACGAGTTCATTGAAGGAAAGGCACCCTTCGCAGAGGATTAAACGATTCTTTATGTGACTTTCTGAGAAAGGAATGATAAGAACAGTCGAATAAAAAACGGGCAAGTAAAAGCTATAGTTGTTAAGAGTGGAGGAGTTCAAAGAATAAACGATATAAATGATAAAATTATAAAATAAAATTTTTTTCTAGTAAAGAAATATGTAAATTCTATGTGTGACAAAGTAAAAAAGTTATAAGAAAAAGTTTTTTTACGATTATTTTAGCTCTTAGACTATAACCATTGATGTTGACTAGGCGGCAATGTATAAGTAAATAAAATCAGGTAATACGAGAATTTATTTCGTCATTTATCTGTAAACATAATAAACCATGGTAAACTGAAAGGAAAATTAGTAATAAAATGTATCATTTGCTATTCAAATTCCTTAACTATGGATATTTTAAAATATAAAGAACAATTTTAAAAAAGGGGGATAAAAAGTTCTAGGAGATATTCGAGAAACTTTTTAATGTTTTTAGGAACTTGTACGAAGAAACTTGATAGCTGAGGGCATCGGGGAAGTACCATATGTAATCCCATGTGGTGTCGAGTATTTCTGAGAAAGCAAGAAAAAGGAGTAAAAAAAGAAGGAAGCTGTCCATCGTTGATCTTAGGTCATCCCATATGAACTTGCTTAACTTTTTCCACTCGATTCGAGCGTAGGGCGTATCGATTTTCCGTACTTCCGTAGTGTGATTCATTCCCCAAGTGGCCACGAGATTTTCGACCCCGTCGCACAGGGGCTGAAACGCATGAATCGACCTGCCTACGCCCCTAAGAAGGTAAATAAACGCACTTCGTTGCGGGCTGCCGACATATCGGGTGATTTAAAGTAAAGGTAGCATGTGATTTTAGACACTTGAATTCATCGATGACATAAAACGTCCTTTCAAGCATTAAAAACTTATATGACTTGATTTATCAATTGAACAAGGTTTCCACCTGTTAACTAGGTCACTTTTTAATCGGAGACTTCTATAATCGATATAAATGACTACAGATAAATTCATTTCTGTTACGTCAATCTCAGTTCGTGCAGATGGTGCAACTGGTCATTCGGATTGCCAATCTCTTGGACATAATATTTTCTTTATTTAGAAATTCCCTATCTCTTCGTGATTTATTTTATTCCTGTAATATATATTCTTATTTCTTATATATAATATAATATAATATAATATAATATAATATAATATAATATAATATAATATAATATAATATAATATAATATAATATAATATAATATAATATAATATAATATAATATAATATAATATAATATAATATAATATAATATAATATAATATAATATAATATATATATATAATGGAATCGACATGTTTTTAAATATGATATAATTTATTCTTAACAGAAATGAAACGAGTCGTGTGAATAAAAGGGATAAGGAAATTCTAAATAAAGAAAGTATTATGTTCAAGAGATTGGCAACACGAACGACGAGTTACACCATTCTTGCCACGTGCAGCCAAATCTTCATGTGACACCGTGCATTCCAAATCTTCACGAGAGTTCCCCGAATCACTCTTCGCTCGTAACCGATACCCTGGCAAAACATTCTCTCGGTTTCAATCATAGTCCCTGGCTGCTAGAATTACACAATCGAATGATAGAATTTCAATAATACGTTTATAAAAAAGAGTAAACAGATAAATGCAAAATGTACGAGTAAATATGCGTTCGTTGAACATATTTATAATGATAACTATACTCTAAAAATTGTTTGGAATGATGATGTTAATAATTCACAGACAAACTTAATTTAATCCGTAACTATTGGTATCGTTGATTCGCATAACGGTTTGGGGTTCGTTTAGGTTCAGAGAAGTCTTTCAATTTTAGCGTACGTCCTTTTAATCTGCATTTTATGATAAAAACGATAAATAAGTAACAGGATGTCTCACGTAACTAGGGCAGGCTAATGTATTTTTAAAATAGAGACGGACAGAAATGTCATAAGGCAAAATGAAATGGTATAGAATAAAGGGTATTCTGGTGTTAATTTCATGTATTTTTATCCATTCTTACATTCAAACAACGTAATTGCATCTTTTTTGTTAATGCATGACATTTATTCTATATCATTTCATTTTGCCCTACACCATTTCTCTCCATTTCTAAGTATTTTAAGGATTACATCGTCCTACCTACATGAAACACTCTTTACATCGCATAAAACATGGGATACAGATTGAAATACATTCGTAATGAAATACATAATTCTAAGTATAAAATGGAACTTGGGTAGAAAATTGTTCTACCTAAAATGTATTGCAAAGATTACTATCACTTTAGCTACTTTCTATATTTTTATGTATTACATACATTCTGCACATTTTTGCATCTTCCATAAACACATAAAAATCGACGATCTATTTATAATGTTTCTATGTACTTGAAACGAAAGAATAGTTTCTCCAACATAAATATTACCAGACAATATTATAAAAAATAAAAAAGGACATATACCAAACTTTAAATCACCCTGTATATTATGGTGCTCATCGATCAGAAACCTCGAAGGGGGAGTAACCGGAGGATGGCGACGAGCGCGTGGCAATTTCCTTTCAGAAACCGTCAGCTCACCCGTTTCCCAACGCATCGTCAAAATATCGACATTTCTACGATAAATTATTTCTACGTTAATAATAGCCGGCGCACTCTTTTATGCTCCACATGGTTATCGAATGTTACGTAATCGACCTTAATAATAATAATAACCCGCGCGGTGTTACCCGTTCGATTAATGCGTATCGTGTTAACAGTTCTAACGAGCTCCGTCCTGCGTGGATCACCGATGACCCACGGGCAACTTTTAGCTTCTTTCTCTTCCCTCTTTTCTTTTTCTTTTTTGATGCATACACTAGCACCGATATATTTTCCTTTTTTTAAACACGTTCAGAGAATGAAACAGGTCGTCGTAACGGATATAAAATTAACTTGTTCTATAACGATAACCGATTAACTCTCTGCAAGTGACATGGAAGTTACATGCTCGTCTATCTTTATTTTTTAACCTTTTAACTGTTGGAGATAGGTTCAGTGAATGCACTGATGCATATAAATTGAAAAATTACATATATTTAACATTAAAAAATTGCAAAGAGAATAGATCCGATGTGCATAAAATATATATTTGAATCAAGAATAAAAATTCAATCAAGAATAGAAATTATAACAGAAATAACTGAGTAAATTTTATTTGATTTACTTTTTAAAAAGGAAAATTTATTTAATCGAGAGTTAGTTATTGATATTTGTATGTTTTAATCAATAACTTTTGATAATATTTTGGCTTTGTTACATCATTATGTGATTCTTGCTTCTTTCAACAAAGTAGAGTTTAATTGATACAACAATAAACTAATCATTACTTTTATCATTTCTGCGATCACAATGTTTTCTTGTTTTATTATCTATAATACTCATTAATCTATTAATTTATTAATTGGAAACTGCTGTAGTTGATTATATAGGTTTAGCAATTGAACAATGTGTATCAATTGCGGATTCAATTTGATTTAATTTTTGTAAAGTCAAGTCATCAATATATTTTAATTTACATCTTCGCTAATCATTTTTTTTTAAATTAATTGGTCTTCCGACAAATTAAATCAGTAATATAGATATCGTAGATTTAACCATCGTATCAAATAAGAGAAATATGTTTAGAAACTCTGGAAAAGATGTTTATTGCAACATAAAGGAAAATGTTGATTTTACAGACTTTCTCCATACCACCTGTTACTTGGAATTTTCATATTTCATAAAAGGTATCGGAAATAATAAAACAGATAAAGATGACTGCCCGTGCGAAAAATAAATCGAAAATTAAACATAATATTCTATACAGTGATATATAAAAATATTATAACTCTTACTACAGAAAATTTTTATGAATGTATTATGCGTGTTGTATAGAACATTCTGAAATTTCATAAGCATCGTAATGAAAGTAAGTTAATTATACATTATATTAATATGCTTCAACGTAGCGAAGCTTTCACTAGCACTGATTGCATGTTTAACTTCTGCTTGCATTATAATGTCTGATTTGTTTCAAACTTCATCAAAATAATTGCCACAATCTTCTTTCATTGCAACGCTAATGAAGTTCCAAGGAATTTTCTTAAAACCTTTTATGGTAAGTATTCAAATATTTTCAATGAACACTCTATATGAGAAGTAATTTAAAATCTGTGAAAGATGTTTATTACTGTTTCAGAAAAATTATAAAGACACTTATACTTGATTCCTCAAAGTGCATAAAAGAGAAAAAGACAGAAGAACATAAATAATTCCTAAAATCATCCCTATTATATAAAACGTCGACTTCAATGAGTTTATTACAACTCTTCCACACTTCCAAATCTAATTTGTAAAATTAAAACTCCCAGTTCTTCTATTATACATTATAAGAAACACATTAATCAAATCTGTGCATGAACATCATAAATTGTGCCAGGGAGTTCTCACGATTCTCATATGAGGGGTTAAAATTCATGCAAGACTTCTCGTTTCCTAAAAAACACGTGTCTCCCTATTTATAACTTCCAAACATTCTTTCAACAATCGGATACCCGGCTCACGGTAACGGGTTAGGGGTACACGTGTGGAATAATTGCTTAAAAACGGTTCGTAAACGGCTGTGCCATTTACCTTTCGTCAAAGCCTCCCATTCTTGTCGTCCAGCGAGCTTGAACATTTTTCTCCGTTATCCTTTTCGACTGTCCACCACACTCTGATCTTTCTCCGGTCCTCCGACGATTATTCCTCGTGCCCACAAATCACTTTTCTCTTTTATTTCGTCCAATAATCTGTCTTTTCCTTTCTCACGTGTAAGTTACACGAACACACGCGATATTAATCCGTACTTTACTAAATCACGAATTCACGCGAATTTTTCTCGAATTTATTATATCGCGAAAAAGTCACGTATTCACCTGAACTTTTCTGAAATATAATATTATCACGAATTCACGTGAACTTTTCTCGAATTTATCATATCAGAGGAAGTCACGAATTCCTGGGAACTTCTCAAATTTATTATTATCGCGAGTTCTCGCGAACTTTTCTCAAATCTATCATATCACGGGAAGTCACTGATTCACGTGAATATTTTGTTGAATTAATCGAATCACGAAAACTGCAGGAACATCAGCGAGCTAACGTGATATTTCTGAGAATGTTCAGTTTCTGGAACGCATTGATCAAATTGGACCCAGACGATGTGATCTTTGACATTCTTCGGCCTCGAATGACGAGCTCGCATCTAGATTTCATTGATATTAATCGATAATTATGGTATGTACGTACTGATAATGACATTAAGGAGTGAATAGGGCGGGCAGGTCAGGCGAAGAAAGCTCGAGATAGACTACAGAGTAACGTGTATCTAATCGTGGGTGGGCTATACATTTCGTTGCAACGATGGATTGGCAATCTAATCGAGTACCAGCTGGTGGCGATGATATGAAGATAGATGCGTATCGTGAAGATATTGTTGGGAAATAATAGTTATGTAATGGAATGATAAAGTGCCTAACGAAAACATCGTTGTCGTGGTTGTGTGGGAATGAAGAAAGAAATGCTGATTTTGTACGAAACGTGATTATAGTCATGAACTTGCTATCTACGTATTTGCTGAGAAACGATTCAAGTTATCCGATGTTAAACGATGCAAGGGAAATTTATAAACTGAAGTCTTTTAACCCGTTTAAGACTAATGATTCGAATGTTGATTTATAGTACCAATTAATATTCGCATTGAAATCAAAGAAGTTATTTTGTTAGTTTGATAAAATTAATTATAATAACTAATAATCTTAAGAAATTGAAAAGTATAATAAATTAAAACAATACATTTTATAAGAGATATTAGTACTGGACCTATATTTCAAATCATATATTTGATAAGATCTAAGAATAGATAAGATAATATCGACTTACAATTTCTTTATCGTAGAATATCTTTTTAGTCAAGAATATATTGAAATAAAGAAAATTGCCATAGATATCTGTATCATATTAATCATCAATTAATAACAAAATTAATACGAAACTTGAGACAACTGGTCCCAAATTTTTGATCGGTAGTGTATGTCGTTCCTTCCTGTTTCCGTAACGAAATTATAAGGTACAGCGAAAGTTCAATCAAAAGTAAAAGTATAATTATATTCCTCTTAAACGAATATGTATTATATCATTACTTGCAAGAAAGTGTTTTATGGTGCTTTCGCTACGTTATTTGTTTAAGAGATATTTTTACTTTAATGTACAAATTAACACGTATATCTTACAGCATTGACATGAACTCTCTATTTATGCTGCTTTTATCTACACTACTTTGCAAACTCGTCGTGGAATATCTGTTAAGTTAAGCGTTTTCCGCTTCAGAACAATTTCGTAAAAGTTCTGGGAAAGAAAGGAAAACAAAACAGTATACTCAATTTTTCAATTCTATTGTTTCACGAAACGATTCCGACAATTCCATTGTCACTACAATAATATGCAAATATTTCGAAACATGAAAGAAAATTCTTAAAATACAGAAGTGGTTCGTATTTTCTAATATTAGATAATATCGCATCATTCATATTTCCAGAACTGTCCCTGTGTTATATAGCACGTGATCCAGTTTATATAAATAGAGATTAAAAACACGAATGTTTAGATAAACATTGCAGAAATGATTTTCCTTATCACAATTTGATCTTAAATATCATGTTTGTAATGCAACTTTATTTACAATTAAGTATTCCTGGGATCAATGGCCTATGATACACACGTGTTGTGTGTGAAACATTTTGAATCGCTTAAACTCTTGTAATATTTCATCAAAATCTTGCTGGATCTCGAGTTTTTAAAGTTTCGATAAAGTTTCGAAGAATTTTAGATATCGAAACGTATGATGCTGAAACTGATTCGAAATTTCACGGCAAATGAAATATTTCAAACTCAAATACTCACACTTTGCTACATGTTGTCGAAAATATTCCAAATTTCTATACTTATTACTTATTGTATAGAATATTGTATGTATAGGCATACTAGTTAATTGTATCCAACTGTAATAAACTTCATATGATTACAAAATCGTTTTGATACTATGAAAATAAAACGTAGAACCTGATAAAAAATACGTTTCATTGGCAAATAAAGTTGTGTACAAATAAATATATACTTTTTGTAGCCACTGTATATGTATATGTATATTAATGCATCCATTCAATAGATGCGTTTATCAACGTAATGTGTACCTAATTCTTTCAAAGAAAATCGAATCCTATTGCATGCTCTCTAATAGTGTATTATCGTTTCGATGTAAGTAAGTATTGTTATAGGATCAGCAAACCGTAGAAAGGTCTGGTTCGCACCATGTGCGAGAAAATTGAAAGCGCAGTGGCATAAAAATTCTAGCTCCTATATGTTCCCGTTATAGCCTCAGAAAGGATTCCGTTAATAGAATGCAACCGTGAATCTATCTCTTTCACTCGTTCGCTCTGGTGAACGATAAGTTGCTGTGTTGCAAGTTTATGCTTTGCAATTATCGGCCCTGATAGACTGCAACAGATAATGATTGTACGTCGTGCGTCGAGTCCTCAAAGAACACGATCAACAACACCGTTTTCATAGCGTGATGGCCACGCAAAGGATTATTTTTAAAATTCCCGCTGAGGATGGCCTTAATAGGTCGTTTGTAAGACGATAATGACGAAACGGAATGCTGCCATAGATGCGGGTAGTTTATTATTATAATATTGAGAATTTTCTGGGTCTGAACGGGTCAACTTCGAATATAAAAATAGTCAAAAGATTGTGCAAATCGACTCGTTCGTTTATCGCTGGACGGAGGATGTTTATGCAAATGTATATTTCACTAAACGATTATAAAATGGGACATAGATAGAAATTTGTTTTATGTTTGGAAAGTTTTAATCGTTGATTTTGCATATATTTTTGACAAGATAGTAATCAGATAGAATACTAATAAATAGCTAAACTCTGTATATTTTACTTGAAAATTGATAATAAAGTGGCAGCTGGATGGAAGTTCATCTCTTCTTTAGAAGAGTTTAACCATTCGTATGTTTCGTATACTTTTGTGAAAAGATAGTACACACATGGAATGATAATGAATAATTAAAAACTATTTAATGCTCTATTAATAAGGATTGTTACAGGTATTTATAGAAATCTGGATTATCCTCTTCGCGAGGCAGTGGTATCACTTCTATTTCTTCTCTATTTACAGCATGTCATGTTACATTTGTTAGCATAGTAGGTACAGGTCAGTTATCGATAAAACAACGCTTTGAGATGAATCGCTTAGAAAGAAAATAAACTAGGAGGAAAGAAAAAACGTTATTAAGCTAATATTAATGCGAATCTTATTGGTAGATTGATAGTTCTGGAAGCTTTTCATGCAATAAAATAGGCTCAATATATTGTCTACGATTTAATTTTCCATACTTTTATTCATTTTGTTGTTATATATATATATATATATATATATATATATATATGTTAGTAAATATTTTTATTCTTTGAAAGAATATAAATATATACGGATAAAAAAGATATGAAATACATAAGTAGAAAAATATTCATTATTTACTATCTGATCTATATAAATATATAATTTTTAAGTATTTAAATTTTTATGAATTCTTGAACCCTGCAAATAAAAATAAACACAAAAAAAGATTCTATTACTCTTTATGTTATGTATTCCTTAGAATATATTTTCAACTTCCAGTATTTTTCAACATATATGTTTTAATAATGTTATAATAAAAACACGATGTTATCATTATTTAAACAGATACAATAACAGACTAAATTCTATTCAAACACTGCATACAATTTCATATAAAGGGAGAAAAGAAAAAAAGCAAAAAAGCAGAACGGATGTGCTGATGTGCACAAAAGAAAAATACGATTAGATACATAGATGAATTCAGTTCAGGCGTAAAATAGTTCCCACTATCAATTTTCGTCATCTTCCTTCAGGAAACAGCCATAATCCGGCCTAGTTCGTACAATCACTCTACACACGTCAGCAGTGAATAAATTTGACAAATGAACAATCGTCCAATCGATTCAAATTTGTCAACAGAACTGTTTGATCGAGTTACTTGAAACAGTAAAAACAAGTAAAATAAACATAAGATTTAATAAATGAACAGAGTACAAAGATCAATCGAACAAATTCTATGCAAATGAAATTTAAACATATCTTTACGTAAATATTGTGCCTTTATGTGATTGATTCAATTTTTTAGAAAAGAAGACAGAAATATTTGATATAATATCAATAGTATTTTAATACGTTCCCCTATAAAAAATTTTCTTTTTTAATTTTAATAAATGATCAATTAAACAATCGCAATAAATGAGTAAATAAAATAAAATTCAAAGGTGAGTTTTCATAATACTTTGTTTTAATGATTGACGATTGCCTTAATGACGATAATAGTGGAAGCAGTATTAACGATATCTTAATAATCAGCATCTGACGATCATTATCCGAATAAGTCAGATAAAAAGTACGCAAAATTCAATGCAAAGTCACAAAACCTATTAAAATCTCTCTTTCTATAAAAGTTCACCTCGGAAGAGCGTGCTACGCCAACACACCAACTTCGTCATTATCCTACATTGGGAATTACTACGATCTTGTTTCTAGCCTTAATCATCACCATGCAATCATTATTGTCTTTGTTGCGCAACAAACAATCGGTTTCACGAGATGCTCGACTAATCATCCTTTCGTGAGGTGTATCGATCATTACTGCGTAAGAACCAATTACTATGACTCTTTCAAACTGAGGAAGAATCGATTCTTTTTTTTTCGTATTTTCTGAAAGGATGTCCTTTGAAAAATATATCTAGAAAAATCTATGTTCAAATTTTCCAAATAATGCGATGAAGTTATAGTCATTTAATAAAGGATGTAAAATTCGCTAGAAAAATGTTTGATTAATAGTTGCAACAGTTATTAGTGGCGATTTGTTATGCAACTTCATATTTTTATGAAGAGAACTAAAGAAATGAAACATTTATGGTAATCTATTTCGACTGCTAAAAATTATGATGAGTACTCCACTTTGAATATTTTATATACTTTTGTGTATGTGTGCTTTCTATGTATTTGTGTTTAAATTTACCTTTAAATTTTTCATAGATGCAGAAAAATCTACAGTATAGTTATAAATATAGTTGATCTAATTAGTAAGTAAAATTTAGAATGTTTTAATAATTATGCAAGATTATGTTAACTCTGAGATCAGAAAGAGCAAAATTAGATACTGTTTTCAATAATTTTTCATCCTTTCCTTTCTTCATCTATCTCCTCGTTCGTTTTTGTCTTTCCTTCCCTACCTTTTTCATTTTAATTCTTTTAATCCGTGAAAAATATGAAAAAGGAGAAAATATCGATAGTAAAACTTCAAAGTACCGCAATTCTTTTAATCATCTATTTTTTATTCCTTCTGCTACCCGCCAGATTCAATCTCATCCTAATTAAGAATTTTTTTGATTCATTTATCTCAATTGAGTAAAAAAGGCAGAATCATGAAAACCATAAGGAAACTTTCCTTCCAAGCGATAGTATATTCGGAAGTTCTGATTGTTTCCCATTCAAAAAATTTACGAATCTTAATGAAACATGAATAAATACATATACAAAATCTCGTTAAGGAAAGTAGAACATATCATATGTAAAAAGAAAAAAGGAAAAATGAACTAAAAAATCTGTCGTACATTACAATAGGCCATAAGTAATGAAGTTTTAATAAGACACTGTAAACCAAAACCGGAAAGGGAAGTCATATGTCTGACAATAGAAGATACAGAATAAAATACACGGTTCGGCCGTGGGTTCGTTCGTTCGTTCGTTCGTTCGTCAACGAAGCAAACGCCCACAGTCGATTGAGAGCGTCGGACTGTTAAACACAATTGCCCTTAAATTGAGATGTACTTGTGACTATTCCGTTTCGTTCGACACTGTTCGGATCGTCTCGAATCGGTCCTATGAATATCATGGACCTATGATGTCCACCCATCGATCTGGGTCATCCTAAACTCGTTTAAAGTCCTATTTCCAATGAGAAAGTATGCACGAACATGAGAGACCATTTTTCTTTCAACAAGGGATAGTAATAAAATGATATGAGGAATATAGGTTACACCTGGACTGAATCTACGAGATTTACTATCGTTTTTCATGTAAATTATTCCAAATTCATCTGGATCTTCCTCTTTCTTTCTAATCTTTTTGGAGTCGATATTTTTTCTTTGGGAAATTCGTTTATGAAAAAAATAGCTTTTTATTAATTGAAATGGCTGCTAATAAAGGTAATAAGGGTACAGATCTATAAATTCATACTCAGTTAATATTCGCAGCGATAAACTTTTTTACTTCTCTAATGAATACAATTTAAATATTGAAACTGCCTCTTTATTCTGGCAAATACTTTAATTAATTATTAATCATAGAAATATATTTTACCAGGTGGGATTGTCAAGAACATATAATGCATTAGAATTTAAAGTCAGAGTTACCGGGAATGAATAATTTATCGTGTAATCGATTAATAACTTATTAAAGTATAATGTTGTATATACATAACATCGAATATAAAAGGAATAATAAGGAAAAGAAAATTTTTGTTCTTAATTTCATATCAAAGTAACGAAGGAAATGTACTGTTCGGATAATGGAAAGTTTGGGATAGGGGAACTATTCAAATAGCAACTATTCGAAGAGTAGGTGAATGGATAATGAATGTATTACTGTACTTTGAAATAAATATGTCAGCAATTTCCTACAATCATTCGTACAAAAACATGAGATATTTCCGGTAGCGTAGCAAGTAAATCGAGCACGTAAAAAGTTACTCGTTCAAAAGTTTGTTCATTTCAAAGAGAATATGTAATACTCGCCATGATTTTTCTATTCATAAAAATTTTTATATTGAACTTAACTATTATTGTACTGGTTAAATGTATCCTAAAATATTTGATACGTGTTCAAACAATTGTAAAATATAATTATTATTTTCTTTGCATTATATAATAAACAATTGGCGCAATATATAAATGCATTAAAAATGCATTACAATTAATGTATAAGCTATAACAGACTAAAAGCAACATTTATAGTAGCAAAATTACCATAAAAATCTACGAACATTAATCTCATGAAAAATAAAAATCCAACATTATATTCCTGTTTTCAAAATGGTTCTAAAATGATGATACTAAAAGTAATTCCTAGTCTGTCACTTAAATGATTACTTCAACTAATTATATAGTTGGTTTATCATTTGAACTTTTCGATTACACATACTAAGAAAACCTACAATCAGAGTAGAAAGTAAATAACATTACAAAACTTCGATATACGTAATATACGGGACAAATCTAACCTCCGTATTAAATTCTAATATCGTTGCTTGTCCCGTTGGACAATTAGTATTCCGAAAAATGTGTTCTCGGGAACAACCTGCCACCAATACTAGTTCTCCTTCAATTAGCTGTTCTACGCAAGCCAGGCAATTACTCGTCGAGTTTTTACCACGGTGCCTCGTTCGATTCTATCGCAACAGTAGTTTCGCGACCGGTAACACGATGCTGTTCGTTCGAAACATAAACATATCTTTCGATGACTCAGTAGACTTTTATGCAACGGACGTGGAAAGTTCAGCAGCACACAACAGCAAACAGCTGGTGTCTGAAAAACTCTATTCCTATCACACGTTGTTTACCGTTTCATTCCAGGACGATTGAAACAGGCTTGATTATATTCCTTTTGAGAACGTTCGACCACTGTTCGAAGAAACTAAACGTTTTAAAACTACAGCGCCACGATGTATCGCAATCGTGCGAATAACATTAATTTTCACTCTCGATCCGTTCACCACGGATGATGTATTATTAGAAATGCGAGATTCTCGTAAATGTCACGCGTTTCTAATTCGAAACATCATTCGGATCTTCTAAAGTTCCACACGGTCACAATAACATGTATCGATGAACCACTGAACACACCAGTCACAAACTCACTCGCGTGTAAAACGGCCTTGTTTTGATTACCGAACTTATGTACACGTGTGTTCACACCGAATACGCTTGTCTAATAGCTGGATACTTCGAGGAACTTTACACGCGAGTTCGATCACTATAGAACGCGACACGGCTAAGTATCCTTTCTCTCCGTCCGTGAAACACAAAAGTTTGCCGGATATCCTGCGACAGAATATACACACGTGCTTCGAACACTGACCGACGTTGCCTCTATTCGGCCAAACCAATGTCGACTGTTATTTTTTTTTCTACTATAGAGGGGAGACGACACAACGGTATATATACACACTAAGCAAGAGAGAAATCCACAAAAGAAAACTGCAAACCAGTTGTAATACGAATAAGATCGTTTTCTCTGGAAAACTAATGTTATTAAGTTGTCTGAGATAGTTCTGTTCGTTGTGAAATTATTGAAGATATTCGTATTCGTTAAAATTCGCGTGGTTTCACGAGTTCGATGAAAGGAACGAAATTAACTGATTTTTACGATTCTTGACGAATCCAGACAAGGGACTACGGACAAATATCGATGGCAAATAACGGCGGCGTGCGGTTTCGATGACCGCGAGAGTATTGCACATTGGCCGACCAGTCGAGAGGCACTTGGCCGCGTGAACTGACCAGTAAGGACAGGCAGTCGTTGCTTTGACTGTCGTTAAATTAACCACAATTACCAGTGAGGCCTACACGCACGCGCCTTCCTCTCTGTACGCCTACTATGTATATTACCGACGTTTATATGTTCATGTATGTACACACATCCGTCTTAACTTTGCTCAGTCGTGTGCGTTTACACTTGCGCGAACGCCATTAAGCCAACGATATACGGTGATCTCAAACTGCTATTGAATAATGCGACGATTCAGAGGAGATTTATGGAAACGAAAATAGTATGTTCAATGTTATTGGGTCTCTTGAAGATATTTCTATTTCTGTAGTTTCGAAAACTTTTACATTTTTATGAAATTCTAGATTTTATTTTTAACCTTAAATTTTGAATAGTAACTTTTTATATTACTGAATTTTAAGCGATTATATGATACTTAATTTCCAATTTTTCACAATAGTTCGATAACTAATTTGTACTAATTTACTAATTTAGTAATTTATAATTTGTAACATACGATATAAAGTTATCAGATCAAATAGTACAAATTTAATAGGAGTAAGTTACAATATATTCGATGTAAATTTATAATTGGATGTTCATCTGCAAATTAATGACCGGAAATTAATACCGTGAAAGATCTTGCATTCTCAAACGCATAAGCAAAGAAACACATATCTATTCGTATCACGTGCGCACTCCACGCACAATTACAGATAGCGTTTAATCTAGTTTTCATGAATCGATCTAAGCAAACGTTTACAAACAACTATTTCATACATTTTCTTATCTGAAAAAATTATTTTATTAGAACACACTAAATTAGAACGATAATTGCTAATTTTATACATTCTTTTTAGATTTACATTTATATACATACATCAAAGATTAGTAAACCATTACTAATTTAAGAATTATACATACTTAACACATCGTATTCATAGTTAATCACACTTTACACGTATACGACTGTTTGACAGTGAACATTGGTCCGACATTTTGATAACCAACACAAACATACTCGTGGTTAGGCAAGCGATCTCAAGAAAACCAGGTCATCAAGAAATGCAATTTGATCACAGAAACGATTTACTATTCCTATAAAATAACCAAAGCAGCGTTCATATGTTTATTATTCAAATCTAACTTAATTTTTAATATTTGGTGCATTTTTTATGCATTTAAAAATAATTTAATATTTTTTAATATTGATTTTAAGGAAAGAAAAGTTTTCGTTCGCACGGTAAGTTGAATTTCAGGAATTCAGATACCATTGAATAGTGTTTGAAACGACGCAGCGGCGAAATACGTGATTCAGTTCGAGCAGATTTGGGAGGGGTGAACCACGACAATTAACAAGTTAGTTGCCAATTACCACGTTATCGTTCGCGATACCGTCATACGAACAAACACGTCATGCGTACAAGAGGTTGACGACTCTATTGAATTAATTTTTTTCTCTTCCTTGCACCGGGCTGCGCTACCGGGCGAAAAATAAAACGCAAAAAGGAAATGGATAATTTAAATCGTTCTCGGGTTACTTTACGAACCGCGTTCATTTAAATTCGTAATTTTATTTTTTACATGGTAAAGAAATAAATTTATTTGTCGGGAATGGAATGTGAAAGTAAAATTTGTTGTAGATTTCAAGGTTAGGTCACGAACTTTAGAAAGTTTAATAGATATTAACCTTTACATTTCGCGCGGGTTAAAATGTGAAATTGTATTCAGTAATAATATGGAATAGTCTATATATTTTTCAGACTTAATACAATTAATATGAAAGAATATATTCAAATTTCAGGGTACTAAAAATCCTAACCAATAGTTTTTCTCAAACGAAACAAATGACAAAATGGCTGTATTCAGTCAAAATATTCAAATATTGATATTTTAAAAATCCTAAGCTATACTCTAGCCCGAAGAGAACAAGAAACAAAATAACTACATTGAGTTATATGACGGCAGAATAGTATATAGAATAGTGTATGTATTTTTAATTTGTAACGCAATTAATAACAAAGTATTTAAGTAGCAATATACTGAAAATTCTAAGCGGTACTCCTTTAGAAGAGGAAAAAATAAAATAGAAATCGGTACAATTAAATCAAATCTATGGAGAAGATGGAGGGAGAAGAATCTTCACGCATGAGTTCGCGCGCACAAATTGATATGCAACGCAACGTTTCTCTATCAACTTCCTTCCTGCACGAATTGAAGGGAAGCATAAAATGGCTATTGCGCGTTCAGTTCACTTTTCGTTATCTAAAATCCAATGCATATCGGTTCCTTTGTGTACGTATCCCGTAATTGTACCGTGACGTGTGCGTGGTAAACTAGAAACTATCTGCTGTAATAGCAGGTCAGAAAGATAGTGCGATGGCCTCTCAATAGTCTTGCTACGAGAATTACCCATTAGCCGTGTAGTTCACGACGGACAACGCGCCTCGTCAATTATCAAGATTTATGTTGCGACCGGCGCGCCCTCCTAAACGAATCGTTGCAACCAAGCATTAAAAACTTTGCATAAGGAAATAAGAATACATATAAATCAGATCTGCCCTAACATTTTCTATCGTAATTGATAGATCATCTTCGCATGCTACTTTATAAGAAATTTTATTAAAAAGAATATATTTTATAATTTAATATTGTTAGCACTTTCAATGCTAGTCAAAGATTAAGTATATTTTTAAATTTTGAAATTAAGTAAAGAAAGATATGCAATTAGGAAATAGTTGACCATAATAAATTCTAGTTATTCAGTTCCTGCCTTTAATTCCTTGGTTCTTCTTTCATCTTTTTAACTTATGTTACTGATATTGTTAATTTAATTAATATAAATGCATAGTCCTTAGTTAAATGAAAATTTTAACGTCACTGCTCTACCATAATCTAATTGAAACAAGGTATATAATGCGTCATTGATGGAAGAAATACCATAGAATATATTAATTTCTATGGCGCCAAATATTTTATTAACCTTTTCTACAATCCTTATAAAGATTCATTTAAAGATCTATTTAAACGCAATTCATTTGATTGGTAATGTGTTGATTCTTCGGACAAAAAAGCTTTTAAAACGTTTGCGTTTCTTTTACTTCATCGTTTTTCTGAATACGTTCCCAGCGTTGTTGACTTTTACACGAAAGGAGTAATTGGACTAAACACATCTGCGCGTTTTATCGTTAGCTTCTTTATTGGCGTGTGGAAATTGAAATTGCAGGAGAAGAGAAAAGGGGAATCTCGTTTCGAATCGAAATGAAAATTTTTTGTACAAGGTTTTACCGTTTATGAGATTATTTCACTCACTAGTTGGACTGTTAAAGATGAAAACCAAATTCCAAATAACTTTAGATTATTTTCTAGTACATCAGTACTCCCTTTTCATTTTTAAATATGTATAGTAACTTTTGTTTCACTATTATTTAATTTTACTATTTGAAAAAAATATATTTCTCTTCTCCATAATCTATATTATAATATATATTTTTCTAAAATCACTTATTTTTAAATTTCCAAACATAAGCATTAGGTCGTCCAAAGAGTGTCTTTCTTTTACAGACTCGTCTTTTACAACGATGCAACTTTATACAAACATGAAACCTAATCTGTCGAACGTTGTGATCTTTATTTGGTAGAACAAAATCATACGTAATTCGATAAAATAATATAAAACGGAAAATGTTGTGCATCCATTATTTTCTTATAAAACGAAAGAAACTTTTCGGACGATCTAATACATGATTTAGCAGATTAGAAGTTCCGACAGACAAGGAAGCCATATGGAACCCCTTTGATTTTCTCTGGCGCATGGCATGGGGAACCTTCATAACCATCACGACCGGAAGCTAGCTGCTAGAGTTCGTACGCCATATGGTAGGAACGAATTCGTTCAGAGAACGGATACATAACATGTAATTCTGTTCTGATACAATGCTATCGCTCACGGAAGTGTCTTTTGTTTAATCGTTCAGTGTACTTAAGAAAAGAAAAACGGCTTTGAATTTACTCAAAACCCTTTGTTTTTCTTTGTTTCTTTTTAATAGCCATTAATTTACAACCAAAAACTTGTATACTACGTTATAAATATCGCATTTGGAAGAACGCAAAATCTCTGAAATTGAAATCAACATATAAAATTCCGAACTAGCTGCGTCACATTGAAAAAAATCAAAAATTTATTATCATCTCTGAATAAGCTCATACAATTATAAAATAATGATTCGGTGACAGAAAGGTCATGGGTTCGTAGTGACTATGCAGTTCAACCATAATGTAATATCGCTTAAACAATGAATGTCATTCTAAATGTCATTTTCATACGCGAAACAAAGAGACCGTAGATCGATTCAAAATACTTGGGCGAAAATCAATTTAATTTTATATATGAAATACTACGAACAAACCATATATTTCCTGGTATGTATAATCTATGCAAAAAGACTAATATGGGACAGTTTAACATATATTGTCTAATATTAGAACTATCGACTAAAATATATAATTCGTGCTAGAAAAATCAAAATAAAGAATATATTAAAAATAAAAAGATTAAAAATCATAGAAAATTATTCAAATTCTCAAAAATACATTGTTGCAAATCAGTAAGATTTCTATAAAAGATTACAAAGTTATCTCGACCATCTGGTAATTCTAGTGGTAAGGCAACAAAACTAAAAGAAATTGATTTTTTTACAGATCTATCGTGGAAAACTCCTAAAAAGAAAGGGCTGGCCTTCGATGCAAATCGTGCATCTACTCCACATGTAGCATGTACATACTCAACAATACCACGACTCCCTTCACATTGTTAGAACAGCAAATCTCCACAGGCATTTTCCAATTAACATGTAAAAGAAACCTCGTTCAATATGAGAATCCAATCGACGCAAAAACGTACACCGGTACACGGAATCGAGAATGCCATTTGCGGTGCATTCAACTCTAGAAAAGAGGCAGACATAAATGAAAGAAAGAAAGCTGCGCTTGAGGACCATGAGAGAAAACGACTGCTCTCGATATTCCTTCTAATCACTTTCAAAGAGACAAAGCTCGAAATGAAAGACGTTACGTAATTACCCTTTGCAAATGTGATTACCACCATCGAGCGACTTTTCTGAACGCCTACAATTTAATTATGCTGGAAAGACTTCGGTTAATTTTCGTAATTAATCCGAATGCCAATCTCCACTGTTACGGAGAATTGGCATTTTAGTTGGAAGGTTAAATGACATCATACTTAGCAATTTCATTTTATACTATTAAATATAAGAAAGAATTTTATTTTTTTAATGATAAGCGTACAGGTAGGGAAATTCTTATCTGTAGTTTTATTATGATACGTTTAATTTTTTCTATAATGTACTGATGATTTTCAAACTTTTGATTTTTAATAGTAATTACAAACTGAAATTGGATTTTTGGTATAAGAATTTTCCCTAAATATGTAGGGAAATTTCCCTATTTATGTACGCACTCTGTAGGCAAAATGTATTTTCATTTACAAAAAGTTGTAATATTTTCAATTATTTTCTTAAATATTATGTATCGATTTCAATAACTTTTCTCCATTTTTTGGACATAATGATTCAATATTGTCATCGCTATATTGTTACTAGCAAGTGGTTAATTTTTAAAATCAAAATATCCTCTGCAATATTTCTGATATTATATCTTAAATTTAATCTACTACAATATAGATATCAAGAGTAGGAAAAAAATCTTAAATTCATTGTAAATAGTTTTGATTAAGCTAAAACGCGATGAGAATGCAGTATTGAACGTATACTTTATCAATCGCTATTGTATCGATCATTATTTACTGCATACCTCAAAATAAGGTGATAAACGATAATATTTAAAAAATTAGATATCAGCAGTAAAAAACGCTAAGATATCTTAACCTAAAGTATTTACTGCTGTAGATTGTAGATCGTAATATAGACAATAGAAACAGAACCTTTTTCTACATCTGATATTTTCTTTAATTTGTGTAATTGGATACTTGGAATTTGTAACTCTGACAAACGCAATAAAATGCGTCACGTTGTACATTTAAAGGTAATATGCTTATTTAGTAAATATGTATGTATTTAGTAAAATAATTGAAATCACCTTTATCAATCATTGGATTAAATAATATATATCGTCTTGGCAAGTGTTATTTATGCGATTAAGTGTTGAATATTTATATCGTAATTATTTTCTGAATCAAATACAAAATTTCATTTGCTAACTAAAAGTTTCTATTACATGTAAAAAAATATAAATTTTATAAACTTACAATTAATGCAAGCTACACATTTATGTCCTAATCTGTGAATTTATAATATAATTTCTTTTGATAATATTTTGTTTGGTAATGCTGATACAGCAACCTCCAAGACCATTTTTTCGAGCTCGACATTGCGCCGCGCCGCTTTTCTCGCGTTCCAAGTAACGCGACGAGAGAAATTCTATACATTTAAACGAGTATTCGCACTACTCTACACCAGCGGCATTAGATGTCCTCGTCTATCTAGAATTTCCAATATTGTATAACGCATACATTGTGCGAATGTATCACGGTAAAACTGTGGACGAATGAAAGACTCATGGTATAAATGCAGGCGAAAATGTCGAAACCAAAATGTACGATGCTTATATACTAAAATTCAATGAAATCGATATGTAGACTAATAATGTATAGAGCTTATGCGAATTATAATACAATGAGTAGGGGTCGTAGAATGATTACTAATGTTTTATGTAATGCTTACTCAAACGTAGGCAACTCAAAGAAATAAAAAAGAACTACGAATATCTACTTACGGGTTTTAGGTTAGGTTAAGTGTCTACTGATTTGGTGTATCGAACTATCACCAAGGGGAAAGATCTAGGAACTTTACTGTTTCGTTTAATGCGCGATTTCTTTCATCCCCAGCTACTTCAGATGCAAGAAAAAGCGAACGCATTTGCATCTAATGAACCATACCTGGAAGTACGTCCTTAGTATCGGGGTTATAAGGATGAATCCATCCGTTTCTCTGCTGAATAATGCACTGGAACATGTTGCTGGACTATGCGTAGGTCTCGATTCGTGTTGATCGGCTGTAACGAACGAACGAGCAAGAGAGAGAAAGAAAGAAAGGGGGAATGGAAGGAAGAGGAAGGGAGAGAGTGAGATGGATCGAGGGAGAGTATATAGCGATGAAAAAGAAAGACGGGGAAACAGGGTGAAAAAAGACACAAGATCCGTTATAGTTGGCAAGTTCTTTCAATGGGCCACCTTCTCCCTCTGTTCCTTTTTAAAAATATCCCTAGAGCGCACTAATTACTGCAAGATCGAGTTCCTCGTTGATTAGCGATTAATATTATCGTACGGCGAGTATTTAGAGCGAAACTCGACTCGATCAAGTGCGTAGAAACGAATCTTCTACGCTTACTTCTTTTCCGGTAAGATTTCCAAGCTTCTTTCCAGAATGGTTCTCCGTCAATGCACCACCATTACCGGAACGCTCTAGTTTCTTTTCGTCAATCGTAAAACCGATTCGATTCACAATTCGAGTGATCGGCATGGAGCTCGATGAATGTGTATTCTTGCATCTCGTGAGAAGATACTTTCGATTTATACGCTCGTTGTCGTTCGTTGAAAGACAAAATCGACAATTGGACCGACCTCCATTTCATAGGAGAAACCGCGGGTATTCATCATCGGCTTCACATCATTATCAAATGTTCTTCTTGTCGCTCGACTACTCTCTCTTCTTTCTTCGAACATGTGTGTATATTCACACATACACACAACTGGCATACGCATATACGCACCGGTTCTTTATTTATCCCTCTCTAACTCGTTCGTTCGCTTTGTCTCCCACCAATGGACCACCACACTCTTTCTTCTTCCGTTTCTTGATTTCTTCCCTTCAGGCCTGGCTTCCCTCACCGTAGCCCGCTACTCCAAGGACTACTCTCATCCTCGCAACAAAACGAAACACTGTGAGTTCACAGCGATCTTTCCATCGTTCGGCACACGCGCTCTTACACGCAACGTAATGCAATGCACTCGACCGACCGACCGACCGACCGACCGCTCCGGCCTTGAAACGTGTGCACTTCTCTCTTCCCGGTTTAACCGAAACCCATCACCAACGTTCGTTTATACGGTACACTAACGTATGTATTCTGTGATGTTAACGTGAGGAAGAACCAAAAGGGGTGGACAAGAAGATTGACCAACACGCACAGGCCAGGGAAACAAAGGCGCGGCGCGGTTCAAGAAAGTTAAGAATGACAAGAAAAAGGAAACGAAGGCAGAAGGTAGTCGCCTTCTCTCGTTGCTCCTGCGCCCAGAGGGTGGCTGGTCGGCTGGCTGGGATCGAACTAGATGGCTCGTCGCCAGGCAACCGGATTTTCTGTCTCTCTCTTGCACACCATCTCCCTCCCTTTGCACTCGTTCTCACTTTATCCATCTCTGTCTCTCTGTCTCTGTCTCTCTCTCTCTCTTTCTCTCTGTTCACTTCTCTTTGTCACTCGGTTCCGTACCGGTGCTCTTCTC
Source organism: Bombus pascuorum (assembly GCF_905332965.1). Taxonomy (NCBI): domain Eukaryota; kingdom Metazoa; phylum Arthropoda; class Insecta; order Hymenoptera; family Apidae; genus Bombus; species Bombus pascuorum. The sequence goes on along the minus strand of NC_083491.1, from coordinate 12,245,874 downwards.
GCGTTTGCTCTAACCTCCTCGCTCGCCCCACCTTCCTTTCCCCTCTCTTCCTCTATCGTCGCGTTAAACTCTCTCCCTCGGTCTCACTGAAGAGCCGCAGCAGTAGCAACACACCGCACCACACCACATACACACCGGTTACTCTCATGCTCTCTCTCGTTCTCTCTCGCTCTCCTGACTCGCCACCCCCTGCATACTCCGGACCATGTAGAGGATTCTCTCTCTTGTATATACCTTGGCCGATGACTTTAGGCAGACCGCGCACCGATCTTCACCGTCATGCCTTGAAAATACGATACTTGATCGAAATTAAAATTTAGAATTTTTTTTTTATACAACACGAGAGGTTACGCGTTTTTCAAACGAGAGATCTCTTAAATGATAGAAAGAAATGCAGAAAAAGTTTTAAAAAGTTAAAGAATCTTTCTTTCTTCTAAAACTGGAGCTATCTAAAAATATGTAATTGGAGAAATTAATTACGCAGTGTAAAGGTTAAATTAATTTTAATGTATATTTACTTTCTACGTAGTAAAGAAGCCATTGTTAAATAAAGTTTATAAGCTTCCCAGATGACGTGTATTTTGATTTAATATCTCGCGATAGATTTTATACTAGGCTAAGTTTACGTGCTTCTAATTATTGATATTGTGGATTATCGTATTTTTGTGCACGATCAGTCATGATAAAGAGCGCGTAATATTGGCACACGTTATATCTTCAGCTCAATATCTAGTTTATCGGAAATTTGTAAGCAAAAAGTAAAAAAGAAAGCAAAGAATACGATTAAGTTTATTATTTTGAATTGAAACATTCGATTTTGTTGAAATAAAATCGGCTTTATCCCTTCCGAGGAAAATTCAAAATACCTGAATTTGTATCGATGTTGTTATAGAAAATAATACAGAGAAGAGGCCATTTATGGAAAATTGGTCGCGCACGAAGAAAAACCAAAATGAGACAATCGGTTACGGTTATTTTATCTCTTGGCGCGCTTTGCTTTCCCCATTGTGAGGCACTGGCACGTCCTCAAAACGGCTGATTCTCACAGTAGTAGACACGACGATTCTACTATACACGGATCATAAGGCCGATGCAGCGTAAAAGGAAACAGTAGAAGAGGGGAAAAAAACAGAAAAGAGAACACACTTGAAGTTGTTAAGCCGAATCGGCCAGGAAACTTTCTACGTTGAAAGCGTTTCACTTGCAAACGGAAAAGGGGACGGGTCTGTAGAAAACCGATTATATACCAGAGAAATTCCGCGCTCCCGATGCACCGTTTCGAAATCAACTGAATCGCGTAATACCGTTGTCGAAGCGTCGAGCGGAAAGTGTATTTCGTGCATACGTAACGAGAGCGAGGGAGATAGGTAGAAAACGGAGGACAGAGATAACAGTTGTCCGAAGAGGGAGAGGGTTAATCAGGGAACAGTAGCAAGAAAGAGACGTAACGAAAAGAGATGAAATAATAGCAATAAAGCGAGGCGAAACAGTGCAAAAGAGATGGCCGCTGAGCTGGTAGGGGAATCAATGAGTGTTACTCGCGCCACCGCTTTTGTTTCTCTCCTCGTCTCTCTCGCTGCATGGTTATACTCTCTGTACACCAGTCTCCCACCGTGGTGTTCTATATAGGCTCGTCCAACCCTCGAAGCGTGACCGTGACTGTGACTCTGATCAAACGGAGTGCACGTGTCCACCGTGTGTACGTTACTCTCTGGCTCTGCGCGCTTGCTTGTGCTCTCGCTGGTCCTGTTCTCTACATCCCCGTAGAACTTGTACCACGTGGAAACACTTTTCTTCGTTTCGACGCGGTTATTTCACGCGATACATGCGTATCATACACACGGTTCCATGTCGTCTAATTGTAGACATTCGCTTGGTCAATAAACACTTAACCATTCGGTAACCATTTCAGCGCCACGCGCCCAGATTCCAAACTAACCTATATTTATATTTTTTTCATTTTTCTCGTGATTTCCATAAATTACTTCAGATTACATTTCGTTTGATAGTTAAGATAAAGTGTGGTTGAAGTACATAATTAAAAATTGTTTTACGTGAGTCTAGTGAATTTTATAATATTTGGTATAACACTAATTATCTTATGTAATGTATAGAATTGGTAACTGTTCGTTAATGAAATGTTTTTTTTTCTGATACGATTCTCTGGTTTCTTAAAGATAATTCAAGAGATCGAAAGAGAGGGGGATTACACTTGATATAAAAGTGGATCTCGTTTGCTCATTGGATGTACTCAGCACCCTGAAACAAATTGCTTTTCATCGGCCACTTCGAAGGCACTCAGGGATCATCTTACGATTGGCTTAGCCTATCGGCAGGTTGCTAACACTGTTAGTTTTTCTGCATTCTTTCATTTACTTTATCGCCAACTGGTGAAGAAAAACATGGTCAAACTGTTTTCTATTCATCTTCTTATTTATTTTTGATTCTTAGTATTTTAAGAGTCCGAACATGAAATAAAAGACAGTAGTATATAAATGCACTTCTGTTTTGATTTTACAGAATTATTGTGGAGGTTATGTCAATTATTATGATCGAGGTCAAAAATTTTATAAGAATAAAGCAATAAATTCTACATAAGAAGAAAGCATTTAATTTTGTTCTAAGATCAAAATACGAGCATTGTGGAACCATTAGCGTCATCTGTTATTTAATTTCCAAGTCATGATAATTGGACCTGATTTCGACAAAAGATACTTTTATTATTAAATTTACAAATATAGAAACATGAAAAGAGGATAGTATTTACAATTAACTGCATAAATTTGATTTGAATGAAAGCAATATTGTATTTCAAAAAATTTTCATAAATCAATCCTTTTTTAAAATTTATTCTCAATGATAATGATCGATATCGATTCGCTTGTTTTACTTATTTTCTTTTTCGTAAAGAAACTGCACTTGTTTCCAACATAATCACGTATTAAATCTGAAACGTCGTAAAAGCACTTATGAAAAATGTACCCTAAGCCTAGCGCGCTCGCAATTGGCTGACTCAGCCAAGTGGTTCAATGGGATACCGCGCCATTTCATTGATGCCGCTAACCTTATGGTGAGTAAGTAACGGCCAATGTCGTTCCTTCTTCAATTTAAATTTTAAATTATTTCCATGAAAATTGCACTATACAAAATCATATTTCTTCAATGTCTATTTCAAACTTGTCAAACTGCATTAAATCAAAATCAATTGTTTAAACAATATAATCTTTATATTTATCGTATAGTAGTAATAATGATTGTCATTATTACCCTTTTATATGGTAATTTTAATTTCAAACATTAAAAAGTTGTTAGTTACTTATAGTATAGATGAAGTTCATTCAGTGTGTACTATTCTAAAACTGAATCTCTATTCATGTGACCATTACGTAGTACCGCTACCGCTATTTTAAAGCTACAGATCGTTCGGGGTTCCGACCTTCGTACAGATAAGCGTGCAGATTCAATACCACTTGGACTTCTTACCGTGCACCTATCCAGAAGTCTTTGTTGACCCATCAGATTAGTGTCAACCTGAAACAATTATTCTCCACGCAAAATTTCTGTACAATTTTACAATTTCTATGTTATACATTCCAGACTAACACAAATATAAATATCGTATGCATGCATGCACACTATTCCGGTATTGGTTAATCACACTTTCTGATTATTCCATTTTTAGAAATTCCCTATATCTCTTCTTAATTAAAGATATGAAATGATTCTAGTACCTTCTCTTGCTTAATTTTTTCGACAGCCCTCACGATACATATACCGAGAAATGGAATTAATTTAAAGTGCAACGAGTATTCTCTTATATGTATACTGTCAGTGTTAAATGCCAGCAGCACAACCCTAGCGCTTTATTCGCCTTGCTATCTCGTTAGCGAACTCTATTGGTGTTTCTGTACAACTCGCGACATTTCCTCCTGCAAGTTCACAATCTACCCGGTGAGGCCGCGTTCTTTATCTTATAATCGTTTTTCGGAGTGTAAACGGACCCATAGGGAATATATAGCGACATTCGATTGTCCTTACGAAGGAATTGTCCGATCCCCTTTTCAAGCGATTTATCTCAATTAGTAACTCATCCCGATAGTTAACGTCGTACATCTAGATGAAAATTTACGCACGCCACAAGCTAATTAATCTAACAATGATATAGACGTTAGGAAGACATATTATTTCTTTGTAATTCCTTCGCCTCTATCCTAGTTGGACTTAGTTGCTAATGAGCTGAAATAAAATGAATGCCCTTGCTAGTACTTACACATGTGCATCAAAAAATTATACTGCCCCGTGTATGTGTGTGTTCGCTGTTCTACAAAGCGGCTTAGGAGGCCGAACTTTCGTTCATGATATTTATAGATCGGGAAAATCAAATCGAAAATATCCTTGAAGTTATTCAAAGGGATTACAATGTGTGATAAATATATATATATATATATGTCAGATTATAATATTTTTATAACCGAATAACTAGACTGCAGATTTTTATGCATTACGATTTGAAGATACCAAAATGTACAGAATGCGTATAATACATAATAATATATAAAATATTGAAAGTAGAATAATTGTTTTTAATAGGTATTTTATATTTATATTTTTAATCGGTAAAACGAATTTCTATTTAAATTCGATCTTTTTATTGCGTTCATAAAAATATAATTTTTTAGAAAACATTTAAATAAAACATGTAATCACAATAGTACTCGAGTGAAAGATATACATATCTTTCACTGGCTGGGATAGATACCCTCTTTGACACTCTAAAAATGGTGTCTGTTCGTAAAAACATCTGCCGCACAAAGCAGGAAATGTCGTTCCCTTTTTACTCTTCACTTTATTCAGATTTCTCCACCGGATTTACGGTTAAAGTAATGACAAAAATTCTTAACTTTTTTTGTAAACAAGCTCTTCCGCCGACAATACATTTATCAAAGAATTATTTTCAATGCTTCAAGAATCCCTAATTAGTCTAATTAAAACATTGATCAGTACGTTCAAACGTATATTCTACATTTTACTTCCAATTTAACGAGAAAGAGTGAATAGAAATAAAAAACAGTATAAGTTTAATTTATGAACGTTTTTTTATTCAGATAATTATTAGAGATGATTTCAAATCTCTCAATACGTAATTATTATTTTCATTACCTCCTTTATGAAGTATTATGTATCAAGCATTATGTTATTCAATAAATCTTATATCAATACCTTATCGCTTACATAAACTTAAATCTGCTGTTTTCACTTTATTACGTTTGTATCTTTTCAGATGCCTTCTTTTTTTGGAATAATTTATTTATAGAAAGAGTGGAGTACATAAAAGTAGTAGATTAGTACAAATAAAATAAAATTATATTGTAAAATTTATTTCGGGTCATATAAACTCAATGAGAATAGCAGGATTAAATTACTCAGAAAATAAACAAAATGTAGAAACACGTCTGTGAAGCGACGCGTCTACCGGCGTGGCGCGCTCCGCGTAGCGGCGGGTCACTAAAATCGATATTAAAGCAGACAATGTTGCAACCGTGCAACGTGGTATAAACACAAAAATCAGAATGCATAGAGGAAACGGTCGACGCAGTCAGGCACGACTGTGTGGAAAGAGTCGCAACCAACAATGAGAATATGCGCATGCGCCTCGAGAAATCAAGAAATATATAGACGCACGTCCACAGTGCGTCTGAAAGTGTTCGGTGTGAATGTGTTCACTAAAGAGTAAGGAGTGGGAGAAAAAAACGGAGAGGGATGGGGGCAGTACGCGCGTTAAAGTAAAATAAAAACAACCTTGAAAGTTTGTAAACGGAAACAGGGATGGGCATCCGATGTACGTTCTTCTGGGAACTTCCGATCGGATAGACTTATGATTATGAATGCACGACACGTTGCACTATGCCACATTGATGAAATGATAGGAAATTAAATAAATTTTCAAAATTTTCAAAATGTCAAGATTCCTCTTATTTTGTAATATCAAGTTATAAATATATTTATGATATTAAGGTTATATTTCTTTTATTATTAAAAAATACTTTTATTCAGTCCAGTATAATTTCATCTAATTCCTGATGAAATATAGACGTATAAATAGGATTATTAGACTATTATAGTATGTATTACATATACAATAAGTATGTATTTACGAGATAATAGATAATGAAGAAACAGAGATGTTTAACAGTATCAAACATGTGAGAGTTTTTTTCAGAATGCCGTGAAACCTATCCCTGTTGCTTCCCACGACTTTAATATGCAGACGAGGCGATTTCTAATGCGACGCGCCAACATTTCAACTGAGAGACGTGCAAGCACCTCATTTGCCTCATCGAATGACGATAGGTACTACACGATTGTTCATTGATCCAGTGAAACTACGTTTTTTGCTTTCTTTCGTTGCACAAAATATTTACGAGAAATTTTATACATAAAAATTATTAATTAACAATTGGAAATAATATGATAAGAATCTAAATATAATAATAAATAATATCAAAAAGAGGATTCGATACATTTTTTTATGGTGTCATGATGATTTTATAATAAATCTTTCTTTAGAAAACTTGTAATGTTGATTACATTATAATTTGTAAGATATACGTTCGAAGCGTGAAGCCGAAGCCTATTACCTATACAAACGTATAACTCAAGTACGCCGGTAACTAGGAATGTCTAACGCAACCTTCGAATGCACCAGCATTCCACAAAGGGTGTAATAGTCTCTACTTGATTATGCTGTACAATGCTCTGGCTGATAATAGCAGTTTACAATGTCGCGATATTCTTAACACATGAAATTCTGTACTTACGTCATCTATTATGTTCTTTTCAACAAATTTTTCTCTCGTCCATCAACAGACTTATAATCATTTTAGGATTACTTTTACCGAACTAAACAATGTTTTACATGCATGAGATAATTCTTTTTAGAGAGATGTCACAAGCTAAAACTCATTTTATTGTATAAAAAAACAGTTACTATCTTTTGTTACATATGACTGCATGATCTTATGAAATAATTAAATATAAGTATTTTTAGCATTGAGTAATATATTACACGAATTAAGCAATGTTTTACATGGATGAAATATGTTATTCTTTGCAGAGAAACATCGCAGGTTTGAAATACAGTGCATGCCAAGATGCACAAATAAACGGCATTTTGAACATAAAAACATCGACACGTCGCGTTATTCTTCGAAAGTCAGCGTCGCGGTACTCGCACTGTCGAGTGCACATTATAACGAGATTTTCTAACATCTGTTGACCATATAGCCGCTAAGCTTTTTATACATTCCTACACGCCAAACGTATTGAAAGAATGCTCCATGTATTAAAGAAAGAAAAAACACGAAAGAAACGTCAGCACTCGCTGTTTTATCGATGGGATGAATGAAACAAATTGCACCTTTACACTCTTTACAGTCAATCGAGCAGATGCACGCATCCCAATGGACGTTGGAACGAGTTTTATCGAAATAAATTACCCTTCGACTCGAAGCACGCCGCGAATATATTTCAAACCAGTAACACAAATCTATATCCTTATCTTAAATCTTTTCATAACAACAAAACCTGACATAAAATGTAATAAGTTTACAAATCGAATTTTAGGAGAATAAGATAACAAAACTCTCTTGATTTCCAAAAAAATCTTCAATAAAATTATTGCCAACAAATATCAATCTGTATTAGTATAGTCACAGAATTCAATCTCAAAATAATTTACTTCCGATCGATGTAAAATATAATAAAATTCTCCTGATTTTGAAAGAAAAATCTTTGATGAAATTGTTTCCAATAAATACCAATACTGCTATCGTAACAAACCCCAATCCCAAATTTTAAGCATCATGAGAAACAATTTACTTACGATTCATTTAAAATATATTAGTTAGAAAAAGTTGACTTTCTCTGTGAGTAAAAAGAGAGAAAAATGGAGTGAGTACAAACCACAAAAAATGACAGAGAGAGAGAGAGAGAGAGAGAGAGAGAGAGAGAGAGAGAGAGAGAAAACGAGACAGATAACAAGTGCATGGTTACTGGTTACAACTTACTGTTAAAGACGAGCAGCTTCCGCGTGGAGCCAAGCCTCTTGATGGGCGACTTCACGCCGTCGATTTCTTCTTCGTCCATGTTCGTATCAACGACGCGGCGTCTCGATTTCCGTCAAAAACCCCACTCGGGGTTTTTCCCGTCCCGTGTTCACGCACGCACGATCGGACAGTTTCTATGAAGTGAGCACAAAATACTTGTCACAGTTTAAAGCATTCTCGGGCACGAGGAGGTCACCGGTTGGTTGCGGTAAAACCGGTTTATCGGGCAGCGTTGATACCTTTCTATGATCTGCACTAGATGCGCTATCACCGGGTACATGTGCCAACCGTGTGCACACGGACTACTACGGTCTATTGAGCAAAAGGGCAAGAGGAGGGAAGGATGAAGAGAGGAAAAGAAAGAAAAAAAATGGCAAGCGCCAGAGAAGAAATGCCAACGTGAAAGAAGCGTGTATGAAACGGGTGAGTAGCGTTGATCGTTTATACGTCGACGGGACGAATCGCGATGCCACGAGTAAACGTATCTACAACGCGGGTTACTGTGGTAACGCCGATTGGTTTCTGGCTATCCCGAGGCACACTGAAGATATTCTTGGACTACCGTATATTAATTCGAGTTTGGGGGACCGGCGTCGCTACCGCCGTCACCGTCGCCGTCGCCGTCACCGTCGTGCATTGCCACTTGGTCGCCACGCCGCGTCACTTTTGTTGCTTAGCAACTGCCTGTTCCAAAGTAACCTCATCCTGTTGCCATCTGCTGATGCCTCGGTGAACTAAGAATTTAATTTTTTATTTCGATAAGTGTTTATATCGATAAATGTAATGGAAAATTGAGGAATCGAGTATAAATGTTCTTATTTCTACAATGGGTAACATCTCTGTCGGTTAAATAGCGATGAATTCAAATTTTTAAGTTTCTTTTTAAATATTATTTTTATGGACTTTTTAAGAGTATAGGAGTATCTATTTTGACTTTGTAAATGATCATATTTAATTAGTTTTATTTTTGTAGTGTTTTATCTAGGTATATCTAAATGTATATTTAAAAGTATATTTTTTGAACTTTTTTTTTATACAATAATTTTCTTATAGCGCTATTAAAAGTTATATATCTCTTTCATACAAGGATGTGGATGTCAATTAAATGTTATTATATCTAATTTCTATTCATATCAATTGTATGGATTGATATGGATTGGTTTCTATGGCAACCAAATGTAAAGCAAAAGGATCATAATAAAGTGCTCTAGCAAAATAATGTCAGTTATTTGTGTATCTATAAAAATTACTGTTTATTAATACAAAAGATACCTGTATCCAATAAAGTGAAAAAATATCTTAAATAATTCATCATAATGCAAAGACCACAGACAAGTATTCCTTTGCAAAGCAAATATGATAGATTTTACAGAGGTGTAAAGAATGAATCTGGAGAGTTTTATGTTACCTCTGGTACTACTCGTCCAGGTACACCTGGACAAAATGTACTGGCAAGACCACCATCATCATTGGCTTTACTTAACCATGTACAAACACCTACTTCACGGTTGAGTACAATCAGTTCAACTAGTTCCGGAGCATTTAATTCAGCATTTCCTTTGCCTGGTCAGATGAATATAAACGTTACAGAAAGGCCTATCACTCAACATGGAGTAGCAGGTCTGAGACCCGGAACAGCTAGAGGATTGTCAATGACCAGGTATAAATATTTATTTTTCTATATTTCATATTAAATCTATACGATTATATTAAGATTAATTATAATATTAGTATTATTTTGATAGATGTAATTAAACTCTTATTTCTGTTGTTTTTTAATCTAAATTTTCTATTCTCAGACAAATTCAAGATAAAAGATATTACATTGGACTCATGCAACTGAAAATCAGAGAATTAAGTCAAGAAATTGCTGTTATTTTCAAAGATATTGAAGATCAAACTAAGGAAAGAGCTACTTATATACATTATGACAAGAGAGCCAAAGATTTAGCTATGGAATTAACAACTTTGCAAGGACAGCTGGCTGACTACAACATCATTGTAGATAAAATGACGTCTGATGTTGGGAAAGAAATCATTGAACAAGAGACTGAAGAACTTGCCACAAAGAATGAACAAAATTTATTGAAAATCGAAAATATGTTTGAAGAAAGAAAAGAATTAGAGCAGAAGTTAACTAAAATAGAAAAACAGTTAGAGGATGAAAAAAAGAGGACCGAAAGGCTTATAGAGAGCATGGATTTTAATATGAAAGAAAAATATGATGAATTATCAAAAGAAAAAGCAAAACTGCAAGAGAAAACAAATGCATTGCAACAAGAATTGGATGAATTATATAAAGAACAAGCTTATTTGGAAGAAGAAATAACATTATCTCCATTGAAACAAGAAGCAGTTAAATTACATTTGAAAATTATAGAAATGGAAGAAAAAAGGGACAAGTTGAAAGAAGAAGAGAAGCATAGAATTTCACCAGAAGAGGAAAGAGGAAAACTACTACAAAAGATTAAGCAAGACAATCTGGATATTGCAGCTGCTGAAGCTCAATTGACTGAGAAAAAGAAACAGATACAAGAAACTGAACAAAAACTCGAGCAATTGGAAACAGACATGGAAGATACTCAAATTGAGAAGCAAGCGAAATTTAAAGAACTTCGTAAACGAGAAGAAGTTATAGAGCAATTTATGAGTTCTTTTGAGCAGAATAAAGATGATGAGACAAGAAAAATGGATAGATTAGAAAATACAATAGTAGAATATTTGGAAAATATTTCAAATATGTTAAACATTGATATTGATTTTATAGGAAATGATGAAATGGCCATTCTGAATAATTTACCACCCTTCAATGACTATGAATATAGTAAGAGTGATCAAAGTTTTGAAAAATTAACTAAAGAAAATTTAAAGTTGCAGCAAATTTATAGCGAAATGGAAATGTTAGAGCAGAAAATTCAAGCAGAATTTGTTGATCTTAATGAAAGAATGGGTAACAAAGATAATAAACCAATAATTCCAGAAGACCTAGAGAGTTTAAAAGCTAAATTGACATTGAAACAAGGGCAATTAATAGCAGAATGTGAACAATTGAAACATCAGCAATTAGAATGTGAAGAAGAAATCAAAACAATTCAATTTGAATATGATGAAATAAAGCAACGTTTAGAAAGTAATGATATATACACTCAGATTAGTGTATTAGAGAATACTATGGACAAGTTGCTGGAAGAGCATAAGAAGATTCAAGATTTTATTGTCAAAGAGGAGAAACGTAGTAATTATGATCCAATAAGAAAAGACACTTTTAATTCAATAAATATTTATAATTCTATGTTGAAAGAAAATCTAAAAACTATTTATTAATTAAAATTCTTTTTAACATTTATTTTCATTTTATGCACGATCAACCATATTTGTAGCATTTATTAAGTATAGTTAACTTAAATCAGATTTTCCTATCTTTCTTTCTTTTCCCCTACTCTATGTAGTTTTTCACCTTTTTCAGATTCTGCCTATCATTTCAATCCTCTATGGTTATTCCTTCTAAATATAAAAATTTTCCACATTATGCTAATAATTGTATAATTAAGGTAATATACAAATAAAATAATAATACGAGTGTTATCATGAACGCTTCATCATTTGTTTTATCTCAGAAATAAGGTATAGGAATATGAGTAAGGTAATAACTGAATTGTACAATGTACTTTTTGAGGATTACAATTTTATTTAAGATATTTCTATATTTCAAAGAAAAGTTCATTTTTCATAGCAGTGTTATTTATGGCAGTTACAAACATGTGATTAGTAAAATGATTGAATACTTATAGTTATGTAGAGTTATGTAAATGAAACTATGGAATACAATTTTTTTAATACTAAAAACACGCAAAGCTAGTAGCAAAAAATATGCAAAAAATATATAAATCGCGATTTATATTATTATTATAAATATTCAATAAATAAATATTTGAAATAAATTCACACACAGCACACAACACAGCAACTCATAGCAAATAAATATGACGAAATAAGTAAGAATACATATATAATGATCTTATATTCTAAATCCTTACAATATAAATTTACCTCAATACATACCTACATATGTTATAAACTACCTTATAAATAAATGTTTATTTTAACATACACTTTACTGTAAGCCATACACAATATATCGTGTCCTACTATTAAGTTGATACGGAAACTATAATAAAAGCTTTTCAAACCAATTATAAGTTACTTTATCTTTGATTATATTTTATATTTAGTAACTCCCATTTACTCAGTCGCTTTAACTTACTGTAGACTAGATTTATTATCCATGAACTGAGATCCAATACTCTACTAAGTTCGCCAAGTGAAACATTAAAAGAAATTGCACAATAAAATATAAAATTCCAAAACATTTATTAAGTATAGTGTAACTATACGATAATCGATACGATTTGTTTTACATATATAAAACAAAAACAAATTTGTTTCTTCAGTTTTTTTGAATACTTGGACTAAACTGTTCGAGTTAGTGTTCATGGATTCATTGACTAGATACCACTCCTAATAATAATTTAATTATATATTAATTTGACTAAATTATTTACAAAATGATAGTGACTATGCGTATACAATGTATAAATTAATTGTTTTATCATTTCGAAATAAATAAGCTTAAAATTAAATGCGATATATGGTGTTACTGTACAAATTAAGAGAGTTTGATCAGAAAAAATGGAGCACTTCATATATTAACTTCAGTCGGTATGTTCGGATTAGATATTACTAAGATATAGTAATATCTCTATCAATTTAAAAAGAAGTACAGATTTGTATTAATTAATATAAAATTATTCTTAATTATTAAACACAGCCATGTAATACTTTTTACTTAACAAAATACTTTTTGTACTAAATTGTTATGCTTCTGCTTGGTAATCTTCCCAGCTCAAAATGATTAAAGAATACGTATATAATAATTTAATCCTAAACGAATACATAATTAGCTGCCTTGTAAAGGACGATTTAATAAATTTAACTGTTTAAACTGTACCGACTGAGTCATAGGAATTTAGCAAAAAAATCGGAATTATATACATACGTAGGTAATATTTCTTTACTTCTATTGACAACCGTTTACGTAATTAATTTTGAAATAAGTTTAATTTTTTTACTTTATATAACTATTGGAATTTTAATTTTTGATGAAATTATTTTTTTGCCATAAACCTATAACCTATATAATAATAATATTGATGTAGATTACTGGCACATTCCCCGAAATGAATAGAATATTGACTTAGTTAATAAATTATACTAATGTATACACGATCAGATAATATAGACTGCAATTTCTTAACTATTCTTTTTGTGACTCTTTTTTAAGATTATAGAAAGCGAGTATGATATATTTTCATGACTTAACTTTTGTATGGCATCGTATCCACGGATATTTTTTATTTGACAAATGTACGTACGTATTTAAATATGCAAAATTAATGTCACACAAGTAGGGGATACATTGAAATAAAAGTTTCAGAATTGCATTTATTTGTGGCCTGCATATCCTTTGAGGAATATGATACTTACGATACTTACGTGTTAAGCGAAAAGAACGCGATGACTAGAAAAAGTATGGTTGACTAGAAACATAAAAAAGCTATATGAAAAGGTATACACACGTCTCGTTGATGCTACGTGTAATTAAATTAAATACATATTTTTTGTAATTTAAGGTTTCAACTTAATTTCTAGTAATTCATGAGAAAATTTCAGAAAAATTTACCTCGAGATTGAAATCCGTGGCACCAATGCGAACGACTAAAAATAATGACTAGACCGTATTATTTTGTGACTAGATTAGGTTTTCTAATAACTCGATTCCTTGACTAGATCGTAATTATACTTTTTTCTTTTTTATACTAGATTCTATATTTTGATTCTTATAGCGTATACTACATTTTAATCACTTGTTGACTAGATCGTTGTATTGTCTCTTTTTATATTAACCTCTAAATATTTTCCTTTTCTCGTCTAAGTACGATATATATGAAATAAAAAAGAAAGGAAAATAGAACTTAAAATACAAAATCATTACATTATCTTAAATTAATGACTAGCTCGGTGTTTGGAAATCTTCGAAAATTTTGTCAATTTCTTACAATAAACCCTAAAACCCTAAAACTCTAAATTAAAATATAAGACTAGTTACATTATCGTTAATAAATGTTACGCTAATATTGTTACGTCGCGTGACCCTCTATATAGACTAGAAACCATTTCTCGGTCATAAAACTAAAGATTTTGACTTCACCATTAAGGCTCTTAATTGCTACAACATATCTTTCAAATCGAGACATTCCTTAGGGTTATTGTTCAAAAACCTGCTTTTCCCATATTTTACTGGATTGTTGCAGCAATTAAGGGCCTTGACGATAAAGTCAAAATCTTTAGTTTTATTACCGAGGGATAATTTCTAGCCTATATAGAGGGTCACGCGACATTACAAGTATAAGGAAATACATTTACATCAATGCCAATAATCTTTAATCGCAGAATTGACATATTCTCAAAATTTCGTATTATTTAATTAAATAATAAATTAGTTACCATACCAATAAAGTGTCAAAGTGAAAAATCGCAATACGGTTGTTTTCTGTCTTCAAAACGTCTTTTTTTCCATAAAAGCAGCATAAGCGATGACAAGTTTTCTTCAAAAGTTTTTGATCTATTGATTGATCGATATATGCTTCCTTCAGTGATAAGCTTTTTGCAAACGGTTCCTGGTCGTCATATCTTTAGCAGTGTTTTCTTCGATCTTCGTCTTTTACTTAAATAATCAAATTCAAAATTTGTTATGTAGTATTGTATGATTATTTGCTTGATATATAAATCGAGATAGGCGATCTGCAACGCCGACTACTGGCCAATTTCGAAGGAAATTCTCATCCACCGAGCATGTGATTCGAGTAGTGTTGTACTTTTAACATCAGAACTCTACATCTCTCTCTTTGTACAAATTAAAAATACTTTCGTATGTACAAGTATATTTACACAAATCCTTTATAACAGAGGGTAATCTTCGCTTTCCCTTCCCCGATTTCAACATCGTCAACGATATTCCGTTTTATTTCATCGATGGTAGATGTCCTCATATAATTTCAAATCAGTTGTGAATCTGTCTTTAAAAAATATATTCCGTCCATGATTTTATATAAATGAACACTTTGACCGTCTTTGAATGTATTGGTTTTCTATGTTGTACTTACAGTGTGTAGATGTCAGATTACTCTCGGACGTTTTATCGGTTCGACGAATTCCGTCTCGGTGTCACTCAAGGATCTCCGGTTTCTTCCAGTGTTTCCAGTTCAGTCTTGGTAGTTCGGTTGGTTATCAATTCGAAATTCAGCTCGACGATTGCTCTCGGTGATTTCAATTGAATGTGTCGAATCGGGAGAGGGGAAGCAGGGTAGGAGGTTGCAGACCCTCGGAGATTGGATCTTGGTTTTGAAGAAAAAGGTGAAGGGAAGAGAAACGAGAGGAAAGGAAAATACGAACAAAAACATACGAGAGGGGAAAAAGAGAAATTAAAAATAGAAGAAAATTCTCCGAGGGCCCACGCAAGCGCATAGTCACTCGCCTGCTCGCAGACTACCTCAAATTCTGTTCGCCGCGCTTCAAGATGCATATTTCCCCCACTTTTCGGCCCCGTGCCACCACCATATTCCCTTCGGAGGTGCACAAGTTGGCACGTGCCCCACTTCCACACTTCTGTTCTGTAGCATACCGCTTTTTATTCCCCACCGCTAGCTTTCCCCTCTTTGCCGCTCCGTTTGTCACATCCTACAGAAACGGACCGTAGATTCGTTCTGTTCCGGGATTCGCACGATCTGCCCCACCACAGGGCCAATTTTAAAGATTTTGCCCCCCACACGCGCGTGCGCATGTGTCGCGCCATTAACATTACTGTAGTAAAGAGAGGTAGGGGGATCTACTCTCGCAGGGCGCTACTGTGCGCATGCGCGGCGTTTGTACCACGTGCAGCTTCTATAGTCCATGCTTAGCGTGTGTCGCCGTATCCTAAGGTCGTTTTTTCTGGTAACTATTTGGTATGTATAATGTATAAAAGGATGCAATTTTCGGTTGTTTATACGTGATACTACTTTGAATACTTTAGATTAGCATTTTAAAAATTAGCGTTTGAATCGTTCCACTTTGAAATTGCTATGTCTAATTATATTTAATAAAATTCACTATATTGTAGGTTAGAATTATGTTATTGATGATTGCATTATGAGAATGGTGTAAACATCTCAAACAGCAGAGTGGTAGTATATAATTAGTATAACCAGGTAAAGAATTATTCTTATCAGATATTCAAATTTTGATTTTGTCCAAATTTTATAAAAATATAATGTATTATTCACAGAGATGAAATAAGGTGGCATTAGCGTCACGCGTTTGAAAAATACTCATCTACTTCGTTTGCCCCAGTATTTGAGTGAGTTATTTTACTATATCAAATAATATATATATAATATATAGATATCTTTTCATATTTTTAGTAGAAAAGATTAATGTGAAATATTAATTAGTATTAGTAAAATCTCTCTAGAGATTTCAAAATAACTTGTGAAAAGAAGATAGCCAAGGTTACGATAATCGTTATTATGCGTGTCCGTGAATAGAATAGGGGTTTGGCAATGCGACAGGTCCTAAATCATGATTCGACCGTGAATACCAATGCCGTGCCCGCATTGTCAGAATGTGTTGCAGTTCAAGATTCTAGGTTGAATTAACGTATTGTCAAGCTTATAATGTATAGATAACCTCATAAAAAAGAAGCTAACAAACTTTCAATGGAAAAACATTTAGAGATGTAGAAATTCAAATCTAAATTTAATTAGTACCTACATATATCTATTCAGTTTTTACTTTTTCTTTATTATATTGATATTATTATCTTTCTTTTCGACATGAAGAAGATGAAATTTCTCATTTGTAAAAATTCCAATATTTATTCGTCAGTAGCTATTTAAATTTGAAATTAGTTAAAATTTTAACGTTTAACGATGATGTAAAACAAAATCATTTCCAAATACATATTGGGATAATAGTAAATGGTAACAAGCAATTTTCGTTTTCCCAGGGGGTAATGCGAGAATACTAACAGGGTGGTATTGAATCGATTGAATTACTACGAGAAATCGGTGATGATGTTCGATCGTGTATTCGAGCCATGAATTCGATTAGGCATTGCGTGGCCCACGACGCGGATAGCCTGTTTACCGTGTCGATTTAGGAACTTGATATCCTCGACGTGCAGCGTGGTAAGTCCGTAGATTCGTACGCGTATCACAGGGCAACGCGTTATAGAATTTCCTCGTTCCATATCGAATTTAGCTGTCCCTTTCAGTGCGTCATTTGTCTTGGTATGTCTATCCACGAACCCTCGTAATAACTTCAAGCTTCGTTTCACTCGAGTCGTGCAAACATTGCGATCGACTAGTAACTAGCATTGTGATACAGTTATCGAGATTACTATACACGAGTACATGTGGGTGTTAGTCTTTGGAATATGTAAGATATTAACGTATAATTTAAATTAAATTAAAATAAATTATCGCAAAGGGAGCGTTGAGAGTACTGGTTGGCACTGATACTTGAAAACAAAAAAGACAAAAATCTTGTATATTTTGATGTTTGTAGTAAAATAACAAAAGATGTGACGTTACTTATAATAACTAAGATATTTAAAAGAGTGTTTCTCCAATTTATATTAGATATTATAACTCTATTGATATTCAAATTAATATAAGTTTGGCATTCAATTGTTGTAAATTGATAGTTAAAGTAATATTTATGTTAACTCGTAGTATTACTGTCAGGGTCTTTAATTTCATTCATTTTTCAATTTCCTTTGTTAATTATATTTTGGAGAAGAAGTGTGTTCCTGACATAGCAATAGCAAAACTGATCAAGTTCAATTTCCTATAAGTGTATAAACATCCTGATCATAGTCTACTTACATCTTATAATTCAATTAATCTCTGTCATCGAAAAACAGGAGTATGTTCTTTATATCCATTGAATGTTTCATAGTCTTTGATAACTTGGCCAACGCATACGTTTGTTCACGTGTATCATCGAAGGATTCCTCTCAACTGCGGTGCCTCGCATGCCCTGATGTAACCTAATCTCGATACGAGTATCCTATACGATTTAATTAGCTAAGTATGCCCACGGCGGGGCATCGTCACACCGCATTTTACTACCCACCAGGCAATAATTCCATCCCTCTTTAACTTCCTTGTCCAACGTTAAACCACGAGCAAACACACTCGTCCCGAAAGGGTGCCAGTCGCATACGAAATCTCCAGTCACGCTAGGAAATGGAATAGACGTTATTGATGCGGCTACTTTCGATACGACCGCATCTGGACGTTTCTACCTTTTCCTTCTTTCCTCTTTCGATTCAATAAGTAGCCAGACGTAGGTAACCTTTTACTATTAAAGTGGACGTAAGAGGACAAAGTCATTTACCTTTCCTGGATATACTGGGTGTTTTGTGTTTGGGGTATTCGAGTTTGAAAAACGCGTATACATATATAGACTAATTGCGGATGAGACTTGTTTTTTTTTTTTACTTCTAATGCGTTAGAAAGCATTCAATTCTTGTTAACATTTTCTTCTTAGTTGTAATTATATTTAACTTTTATTTGTTTGCGAGCTATCTTTTAGGCGTCGAACTTTGCAGGATGATTTCGACTAGAGTTACCGCAGTTAAAAGAATACATATCTATTATTTTCGGTTGCTTTTCAAGTCTACAAAGTTTCATCCAATGCGGACCGATCGCGTGTTTTCCTTATTGGACACATAAAAGTAAAAAATGAGCATTGCAAGTCACTCGAACATCTGTTTTCCCATCTCGTTCTTTCTTCTTATGTCTCAATGGCTAAAGAACCAGTCTGCCAGCAACCACCAACCCTGCAACGGTTACTATTTTAATCGAAGTCTATAAATCTATCGTTCCTCGTGTGGGCGAGCTACCTGAAGTTAATTACGTTCGAATTCCATAAATCGTATGGCGACCTGGACCGATAATAGTAAATGAAATTGATTCTTACAGATAGAAAATACTAACCAATCGATCCTTCTATCTAATGTTTTAATTTTCATCCAACCGTCGCTGGACAAAATATTTTTAAATTAAAAAAAAAATAAATTAAAAAGTAAACTTAAATTTGGAGAAATAATTGACATAGGAAGAATCAATTTGTAAAAGGATTATTCTGATTTAAAATTAGAAGAAGAAAGAAAATTAAACGAGACCAGATATTTTATGAGATTTTCACCTAATAGATATTTGAATATTATCCTTAAGTTCTTGAAACAAGGTCACAACGTTTTATTACACCGCTTAAAATGTGAAATGCAGTCTGTATCAATTTACTAGAAACATTGAACACAAATATCAGATTTAGTCATCGTCTCCAACGTATCACGTGAAATAACTGAATTAAACAATTGCCAGGAATCACGCTACTGATTTTATGATAATGCGCATGCTGTTGCTGTGATTATCAGGATTAGAGTAACTTAACGACCGAGAAATGTGATAAAACCGTAAAATTGGGACAACGATGGATACGTTTAAAATATGATTTTGAAGAATGGTCGAATGTAAAAATTATTATAATT
Source organism: Bombus pascuorum (assembly GCF_905332965.1). Taxonomy (NCBI): domain Eukaryota; kingdom Metazoa; phylum Arthropoda; class Insecta; order Hymenoptera; family Apidae; genus Bombus; species Bombus pascuorum. The sequence goes on along the minus strand of NC_083491.1, from coordinate 12,226,113 downwards.
TAGCAGCAAGATTATATATGTTATAGGTATTACGTGAACATTTTTTATTGTTTCGTGTTTTCTGATTATTGCTGAAGTCAAGAGCAGCAATAGGAGATTAATATTTCATCTTTGCATGCATGCATGCTTTCAGCGGTTTTATTGCAAATCAATTTTTTACAAAATCTAAATCTAATATCAAATGTCTGCTCTTGTATTCACATTTATTTATGTCTTATTATTTATCTACAAAACAATTCCAAGTTATTCTTATCTCCAAATATGTATACTGAGAAAATACAAATTTGTAACTTTTCCACTAAACTTTATTTATTTTAAACTCACAGTATCTGTTACATCGGGTCACTCTCTAAATAAACCAGAATCCATCCCTCGGTCAAGACGACCAATAGCTGTGTAAATATAAGTAGTCGGGCTGCAATAATCCTAAGAGCGGTCATAGAACTAAAAACTTTCACTTTATCGTCAAGCCCTTAATTGCTGCAACATATCTTTCAAATCGAGACGGTTTTAAGGGTTATTGTTCAAACAGGTAAAAGTTAGGAAAAGCAGGTTTTTCCCAGGTTCAACAGTCATTTCCATCTACAAACGACCGTTGGTGGGGCGACCAACACCCATCAATAGTTTTCCTCCGCGACAGCGTCGTCACCGAATTTCACTGGTTTTTCATCCGTTGACCAGTCACTGTCTTACTAGTTTTCTGTTCATTGATTAGTCGTCACTTTAACTTGTTACTTACACTTCGCTGACAACTCATCTACACGCACGACGCCTAACTGCTTATATCTACAAGTGCATATTTTAATTCAGTGTTATAATTAATTAACCAATGCTATTATCTTAATGGAAATAGGGGATCGATTGACTCGTGGCGTCGATTATCAAATCGTAACGGGAATTTACGACTCTAATATAGAAACAAGTATAGAATATTTGTGTAGTATAGAAAGAAAACGCTGAAGATTTTGTAAAAACGTAATTGCACTACTTTCAAAACAGTTGTGCAATGTCATACCTCACCATGCTGTTACCAGGTTAATTTCTATGGATTCGTTAACATAGAATTTTTATGGCGATGCCAATAATATTTCCCACGAACAGGTGGTGTTCACGGACAAAAAAAAAAGCACAGACGTCCACTCGGAACCGAAGTGGCCTTTTTGTTCGATGAGTGGCCCTATCCGTATTGCGAACACTATTGTTAGCGTTGTTTCGGAACCCATGGAAATTACAAAGGTGCTTCACTACAAGTGCCGTCACCGGTGAACGCAAATTGCCACGGTCTCCGATCTAACATTATCTGTCCGTATTCCTATACCTGTGTGATTTTCGTTTTGTGATCGTGTTAAGTTTTATATATATTAGATTGTCCGAAAATTTTCTTTCGTTTTATAAGCAAATAATAGATACATAACAGTTTTTGGTTTATATTATTTTATTATATATTTGCAGTAATAGAACAAAATGGATCGTACATAATTTGATAAAATGATAGAAAGCAAAAATGTTATGCATCTGTTATTTCCTTATAAAACGAAAGAAACTTGTGGAACAACCTAATACCTACGTATTACAAATATTATAGGTTTATTATAGGCTGATAGGATAGTTACAGTTTCGTCATTAGATTTTATTTCTATGAGTAATACTCGTAATTTTTTTTTTTTTTTTTTTTTGGTTATTTTACAATTTGTCCTTATGGACATTTGGTAAAGTGTTATATCTTGTTGGTGAAGAAAAAAAAAATAAAAATAAAAAATAAATATATCATGTGGGCGGCTACCCCCAGCGGGGTGTCAGCTTTGTTTTTTCTAAGTTATATCTTTTATGTCGTAATTTTATGAGTAAAGTTTCTGTTGATCGTAGGTAGTTGAAATATATACATATAGGTGCATGCTTTAATTGTCGAAACATGAACTATGCATAAAAACGAACACCGTAATAGGAGAAATTAAAAGCTATTAAAACTTTGATCGATAAAATATCACGTAACAAAATGCAGATAAAATGAAAAATGCAACAGAAAGGCAACATTCATTCAATTCGAAGCAGTATTGTTTCAATCCTTTCTTTCATAGTAAGATACAACTAAATAAATACAGTATTTTATTAGAGATTCTTGAGAGAGATTCTCGTGTAATAATAATAGGAGCAAATTGTTTTAAGCGGTTGAACTTATTCTTAAAAGAGAAATATGAAAAATTGGAAACTTCTAGCGTTTAGAAGAGAAATGTACATTTTTATGTAATAATCAAATACAAATTTGAGGTTCAATGCTTGGAGAAATTTGTAACAAAATGAACGAGCTTTGCCCGAGATTGATTAAATCAGTTAAATCAGTTTCTCACTTATCGTGCACATCAGTTTAAAAAGTTACTAAACGCGACAGTTTAGATAGTTAATAGTCAGTAGGAAGAATTGAAATAAAAAAGACTACATTTGTATTTCTAGTCCTATACAACTAGTAAGTTAGTTTAAAAGAAAACATAAAAATCGCCTGCTCTTATCGTTGTTACAAGAGAATGCTGTCGCTGCTAAACGGTTGAGTACTTTAATTAACATATTCGCAGACGACAACGTAGTTCAAAATTTATAGCTAGTTGCCAATGACGTAGTCCTATTGTATTGGACTGGCAACTAAATGATTGCCGATTTTGCCATTAGGTGGTATTGACAAAATCCGCAATCACTTAGTTGCCAACCCATTAGTATCTTTTTTCATATTTACAACGAATTATGTGCATTTTACAATAACTGGGACTTTATATTGTTTGCTGTTACACTGCGGATGTGTTAGCAATTTTCTGTCATAAGAATTAAAAAATTCCAAGTTTTGAGTTACGTCGAGTGCTTTTTGTTCCTTCACGTTCATTTTCTCTCTTTCTCCCCTCCCCCCTTTTTTCTCTCTTCATTTGATCTTTTTATCTGGTTCGTCAGGTGTAGACCTGGCTTAACAGTTGCGATGCAAAGCAGATTTCCCCTCGTGGAAATTGATAGAACTCGAACAGGGTCGCGCGTTGATCAGCGTGCTAAGCTGGTGGAGATTGTGGTGGTTGCAACAGGTGGGCCCTTTCGAACGCTCGCCAATCCCTTTCGCATCTCCTTCGCTTGTATAATGACGCGCGTCCTGTCCTGTCTCGTGTGAAAGCCGTTATTCAATTCGATGAATGCTAGACGATATAATAAACCAGAGAACGTGGTACGATTCCTACTACAGTGTGCACAAACGTGCTTGTCCTATCTCTGAAAGAAACGACCCTTTCCCTCAGTGTTTTCTATCGTACATTTCGTCTACTTCTTTCTTTCTTTATTCTTTATCGCATCTAATTTTTGCACTAATTTTATGTGAAATATTTTGAAATTATATAATTTAGAAATTCGATCTATTTTTGATTGTCTCGACTACTTAGAATTATTTCTTTTTTTTAAATATCTATATTAGATTCGCAAGTTGCTTTATTGCGCCAACCAGAAAATTTGACAATTCGGGTATCGTGTGCGCGTGGATAACACTCAATAGTGTTACCACTCCATTTCATTATTTATCATCACGCTGATATACCATAGGGCGACTGCTATTGTTCCTAAGGCTTTGTTTCGAAATCTTCGTGTGATATTCAAATTACTTTGTCTTAACACAGTCCCAGAGTTGTATACCATAAGTCCATATTAGGATAATCTCAACTTTGTATAGTAGCAATTTGTTTTGTAACTTTAAGAGAGAAGATCTGTATCCTAGAATACGATACAATTTTCTTCAGTTCTTCATCTTCATCTTTCTCAGTTTTCTTCTCATTTTGATGTAATTTTTCCGTTTATGAACACTACTTCATATTGTTGATCTAAATATATATTTTGATTAGATTGATAATTCTAGAGCAAAAATCCTTTTACGTATTGGCAGCTGTTTGTTATTGATTTATTATCTGCCTCATTTATTCTTGTATTATATCATTATTGTATTTTTGATCATGATAATCTGATTAATTGTGCATTTTCTGTAAAGTAATCATAAATGTAGTCTGTTGCTGAAAAGTTTCAGCGTTCGAATATGTTCTTTTCCCTATACGTAGGTACAAGTAGTTTTGTAATAATTAATTAAAAATGTTATATAACGGTCATAACGTGGCATAATTTTATAGTAGGAGGTAGTATGTTGCAATACAACGATTTCGAATTACTACTAAAGCTTGCATGCTAGTTTATTTGTACACGCATGGGAATGCCTGCAACCCTTGTCCAACCACACCATATGACGTCGATTCCAATAATATAAACGCAGGAAAAATACTATGTTTAAGGTCTATAATTTTCTGTGGGACCAATTAAACGCTTGTCAATAACGTACAGCCTTACTGTGAGAATTTCGACGTAAATTCTAACGGTAAAATTTGATTCCCTCGTTTTATCATGTAATCGTTATCCACTCGATATTATCATTATTGTTATTTCATAAAAATATCCAAATATTTTGAATTGTCGTTAGGATCAGACGAAAAAGTTTAAAAAAGAAAAGAGGATCTACGTAAATTTTTTCCAAGATTAATACGTCGTAGAGCGTTTCAAGGACCAAATATGGCGAAGATTAATTCCATTTTCGCGAGTAGTCGTAATCTATACGGTTCATCCATGTGCTGCAATAAGAAACAAAATGGAGCTAGAAATTTCGTGCCACGTTTATACGAATTTCATCGATAGAACACGAAGAAAGCGTTGCATTATTATAAGTAATTAACGATAACTTCACGCCAAGTATAAAGTACCGTAAAACTGCCGCTGTCGGGTTAGTCAAGCATGCAATCAACCAAGGCATAAACCGCCTGTAAACCTCCACGTAGTTGGAGGAAAATTTTTACAAGGAGATCCATGATTTCGATTAAACGAACTTTAAACGAATCTGAACCCGAATCGCTTTTTATTTCTTCCATCGAATAACATTTACGTACACTGTCGGCTATGAGGGTCAGAACAACTCGTTACCTATATTTATTGGAAAAATCTAAGAAATTTTATTTTAGGTGTAAAAATAAATAATTCAAATTATTTAATGAAGCTTAAAGTTTGTATAAAGAAAAGTACCGTAAGATATTCAATCGAAATATTCACCGTTGCTTTCTGTAAGTTTAAGCCATCTATCACGCAAGTGATGAATTTCATCAGGGAAAAATGCTGCGTCTTTAGATAGTAGTTTATATCATATGGCAAATTGGCACATATGATGCGCATGAAATAGCAGATTTATTGTAAAATAACTAGAATGTAAGCAGTGTGAAATATTCAATTAATACTAAACGTTAGCAAGGTCCTGTTGCATAATCGAACTAATAGTATTAATGAATTTTCTCAAGATACAAGTTATTAATGTTAATAAAACCTCTCGTGCAAAAATGAAAAAGTATATGAAATTTTCGAAATGTTATCAATTACAAATCATTCGATTGTTCGATTTAACTTAAAATTGTGGACTTAGAAAAAGGAGGTTTGTAACTCGCCTGTAATTTGTAATTCAATTCATTGATATTATTAGTTGGAATACCATTATCCCAAATATTCTAATAGTCAAGATTTAATAAAATTTAAATAGACGTATATATGTCTATAAATTTACCAGAAAATAGTAGAAAGAAATTTGTAAGAAGCGTAGAACGATCGTACAGTGATGTTTGAATATTTTTATATCGACAAGACTATGGTCCAAAGAAATGGCGTGTCAAGTAAAGCAGTTTTGTAATCACTGGGTAGAAAACTTTGAAAGTATCTATCGATCTCGTGGAAGGTAGAAAAGGTGGGCTTCTAGAGGACGATAAGAAAAAGGAAAATGATCCGTAACGACCAGAGGAACTGCGCTGCAACGACCCTATCGGAAACTGCAATTTTCTGGCAATCATTTACTTGCGACACGGTGTAACATTTACGGTGTGTCTCGTGCATGCTATGCGTACATGTTGCCCAGATTTTAGATTAAAAGTCTCTAGTATGTAGGACGGTGATCCGTGATACGCGTCTGCTCATGTATAAACTGATGTTTACAAGAATGTTTTTTCAAAAGTCGCGTTTACTTCTTCGAGACTCGACAGGTACTGTTTATGGTATATTTTAGTGTTCATGTATTTTGGAATTTTGGAATTATTTTTTATACTGCATTACCTGAAATGCATTTTTTAAATTTTATTTTTTTTTAATTCTAAATTCGGAATTTAATTCATTACTTGATAATAGATATTGTCTCACCTTCAAACTGTTTTAATCCATTTCATCTAAGTGAAATCTCCTTTTGTAATATATTATATTTTGTAAATATATTTTATTTCGTAATAATAATAAACGTTACTATAATACGATAATAAACTCATAGAAGATAAACGTTTAATTCGTATTCGTATATTCTATTTTAGCTCGTTAATATCAGATCTTTGTGGTGCTAGAAAATTGTCAAGATATTTGCAAAACTTAGCTATACACGTGAATTATTTATTAGGATGGGCGTCTCATGCTTTTGCAAATAAGATTTCTTTATCCCTATTCGGCAATTATGAAATGATTATATTAGATGATTAAGAATCCGTCAATGAGACGTCCATAAAAATTTACATACAAAATGCGATCATTAATGGATTATATTTATAAAGAACGTCTATTGCTTTAAAATATTAACAGAAGCTTCGTAACGTCGCATAAGCATTAGTTTTTAGATGATCAATGACTTCTAAGCCCCATTGTGTTCGTTGTTACGCACAGTTACGCAAACGAAGGGTGAAAGAACAGAGGTACTCGTTTCTCCTCCTCTTCTTTTAGTCCGGTGACACGTGAATGACAGTTTGCTAAGGATTCTGTGACACCCTAATACCGTATTTCCAATTACCGAATACGTTCTCTTGTTCAATACATTCTGTCGTTCTGTCTTCACACTTTCATGTCAGGAATGGATGTTAAGTCGTTTGTTTGATCGAATTTGAAAAGATATTAATTATTAATATTTATTTTCCGATATACAAGAATGTTAAATCTTATAAAAATAATACAGGGCGAGCTACGTAAAGCGTTGCGATCTATTTTCTAGCGAAACTATTATAGTTTCATTTAGTATAGTATATTCATTTTTAAGCATTTATTTATTCTTTCCACCATATCTTCTCGTACTGATAAAAAAATTCTTGAAGATATTGTAATATTGCTTGATGCACAAGCGTTTTTTATCCTTTTTTCGATAAAGGCGGTTTGGCCAAAATATGATAAAAAGAATAAATAAATGCTTAGGAATGAATGATAATATGTTGAACATTTAATAACATAATTTTTAATCGCAACTAATGCTCATTTTGATTAATTAAAACCCCTCTTAAAAAAATTGTCCTTTGCCATAACTTTTTAAATATGCAGAATAAAAAGGAAAGGAATTTAGGAGAAAAATTGTTAGGCTTGACAGCAGCTAGAATAATGAAAAATTAATATACAGTTGTATTAAAAAAAATTAGGGGTTGCACCTTTTACACTCTTAGGAAATTCACTGCCATAACTTCCTCTACTTTGAAACATCCCCTTTTAAATATCTACTGTACCCAAATTTCAAATCGATATCTATGATAGATCCAACAGAAAATAGATTGTAATTCTTTACGTGGCTCACCCTGTATAATCGTATAAAAATATTAGTTAAAGAAGATGAAATAGAAGTATTTCATTTAAATTTGTATCATTGCTAATTTATTTTATTTATATTTCCATTATAACGGTTCTACGTAGTGCTATATCAAATATTCCCAAGTGTCTGTGGTCCAGTTTTGTGTTGCTTTAGCTTCAGAAACTTTCTCAGGTTTCACGAAAAATTTCTCGTAAGGTTTCCCGTAATCTTCTTCCACATCAGTTATTTGAAATTTCTTTCTACGTTTCAATTTTATATAAACTATCGTTGCCCTTACTTTAATTTATTGGGAATTTATTTTATTCGTAAATGTGTTATATCTATGTTTGTTGCTAACTGGTAACTTAATTAATATGGAATCAAGAGATTCAGAATTTTAGGTTACAGATTCGATTAATGCAGAATAAGTTCGTGTTAGTTCTCACGAAGCAATCATCGTGGAGAGCCTTCGTGCTAGACGACAGTATACGTGCAAGTGTACGTAATAAGATCTCTATCGAGTGGCGGTCACGCCGGTAATTTTCATCTGAGACTTGTTTAATTGCTTGGTCGTACGTCGTTGTGAGGGAGCTGCATTAAGGACTAATCTACTGGATTGCCACCGAAGATAATGTTTCAACTAGTGTAACTATCAGAAAGCCTACCGTTTACGTACAGTATATAGAATGTTCTACGAAACGAGTTCATCTACATAGGAACGCTTTAAATCGTTTTTGAAGGTTTCGTGAAAATTTAAGATCAGGTAACGCAAAGAAATATTTGATCACATTCTACGCGTATCTAATGTCGTCTTAGAGGAAATTTCTTCATAATAAAAAGTATTTATATTTAATGAACAAAATTCGAAAATTTTACTTGTAATTTTACTGTAAAGATAATTATTTACAAGACGATCTACATTGATCGATAGATTGATTAAAATTGAAAGCTAATGGAATAAAAAGGAAGCTTTGTAAAGTCTGCATAGATAAATTGAAATTTGTAGATTTTGCAAAGTTTAATCGTAGTTCATAAATTTTGAGATGTCGTGTGTAAGATAGTCGTGCCTGTTTTTGGTCAAGTCTTAGGAGTGATGGCACGTGCGGAAGGTATCGAAACCCGATGGTCTGTAGGAAACATTATAGCTTTAAGATGCATCTGGTACGAAATTATGTATATCTACCTGGGTTCCTCTTGTATCGAATATACGTGGCTTGTTATGTATAGCATGGTGGTTGGCAAGGAGGAAACACGTAAAGGGATCCCTGTTGGCACGTGCCAGGATGCGGCGTGTCTTACCGAGTACGCAATTTCACTTTATCGATCTGTAGAGGAAGTTATGTGTCGTCAAGATTTATGAATTGCGCGCTCGCCAAGGGTGTATACTCGTATACTCGTTATATCTGTTCCTTATTCGATTTTCGAATTACTTAATCTGTTATTTACTTTATCGAGAAGTTGGAATGGTAAATGATGTAAGTTTTTCTTTTTTTCTTTTATTTTGGTTATTTTACAATTTGTCCTTATGGACATTTGGTAAAGTGTTACATCTTATTGGTGAAGAAAAAAAAATAAAATAAAAATAAATATAGCATGTGGGTGGCTACCCCCAGCGGGGTGCCAGCTTCGTTTTTTCTAAGTTATATCTTTTATGTAATGATGTAAGTGGCACAAAAAAAGAAAAAGAAAAAGGAAAAATAAAAAACAGTTTTGTAATGGAAAAGGATATAAATGGCACGTAAAGGACGGCGGAGAAAAGTTATAATTGATAGTGAATTTTCGAGCGTTCGCGGAGAGACGCGATCTCGAAGAAGCGCGCCAACGGGAGTCGTAAATTCCCATTACGATTTGAATAATTAACGCCACGAATCGATCGATCCCTTATTTCGTTTGAGATAATAAAGGTGGTTGAATGAATATAACGCTGATATTAACAGGTTATAATATATATTTTCAATAATCCAACAACTTCAATATTTGATACAATGATGCGTATGTGGAATGCCAAACTACGAATGAGTACGACCTGAGAGTCGTTTCGTGTTGGTGACTGCGATGATGTATCTTCTGTCCATTGACTGTCTTCGACTTGGCGACTGTGCTGACTTGACTTCTGACTTCTTCTCTTCCTCAAACTGGATTTAACTGTTATCGATGAGCTTTGACTGTTACTCGAATGTTACTGTGGAACAAGTCTAGAGAGCAAGTTTAGAAATCAAGTATAGAGTACAAGTCTAGCGAACAAGTTTAGAGATCAAGTATAGCGAACAAGTTTAGGGACCAAGTATAGAGCACAAGTCTAGCGAACAAGTTTAGAGACCAAGTATAGAGCACATGTCTAGCGAACAAGTGAAGTTTGTTCTTGTGTTATCACAGAGGAAAGCTCGGGGTGAGTGTGTTTGTTGTATGCAGAAAGCGAATTCGTTGCTCACACTTTTTGTTAGGAAAGTGAGGGTAACGATCCGCAATGGTCACTGGTTATGACCCACGTTTATGAATGAAGATAGGAGGAGGAAGCCTTCTATAAACGTGGCTCATGGGTGACTTTGTTCATGGGAAAAACTAGCTTTTTCCGTTAGATACTATCTGCTTTTTCCGTGATTTTTAAGAACACAAAATAAATCTAAGGACTGTTCTAAGGACCAGCCATAAACCGAAAATATTTGCAGGAATAAAGATTCCTGCAAATTAATAAGATTAAGGTAAAAAGATTCTGTTTATGGTGGTTCCTTAGGTTTATTGAGGGTCTGTCTAACGGTGCATGGGCCTTTGGCGGTCGGAAAATGAAGGACCATCTCACGCGACGTAACAGATAGAATAAGTTCTTTAGATCATTGCAAGATAGAACTCTGATCGCGAACGCTAATTGAATTAAAAGAATGTGAAGTTAAAATATAGAAATAAATAAATTTAATTAATTTTTGTAAATTTTGTTTCAATTATTGTGTCATGCGGTCCCTCTGATTTTATTGGAAATCTTCATTCGTGGCATTTAGTATACACTATTTGTCATTCCAAACAGTTAATTCATTCGGTTTCCATTTCTAAACGTTTCAATGGTATTCATCTTTTGGAACGCTTGAATTAAGTCAATTAAGCTATCAAGGAAAATCATCGTGTACGAGCTCGTCCAATGTCTGATTGAAGATTTGCACGAACGTGAGGTTCACTTATGGAAATAGCGTATTCTCTTTGTCGTACGTATTACTCAAGGTATCACGCAACATAATCGTATTCGGAAATTAAGAATTTTAAATAAAAGAATCTAATTATATATCCATTTTGACGGGGAAATTTCTAAAGTGGAAAAGTTTCCTAAGAAAGATTGACCAAAGCAAACAGTTCATATATAACGTTAATTAACAGACAAACAATTATGTCCACCTATGTCATTAAACAACAGGGAATCCATGCAGCTGCATTGTCCTTGAGACGAAGCTTTCTAAGAATTATGAAAGAATTTAAGACCTCGACTAAAGATAGGTGAAACCTCCCCTAGTTAACACTAAAACTATCACACCAGTCAAATCGACTGTTCTTACAATTTTATTTTAAAATTCCTACTTCATGTTATATTTTTTTTCGCAGTGATGTAATGACTTTCGCAACGATACCTAAAAGAATAATATAATGAATTTTATTTTGTTTTTTATGTATTGAAACCCAAAATAATTTTGTATTAAGGCTACTTATACCATTACCACTCAAAATGAGTGGTACTTGTCAAAGTGTAAAAGGGTGCAATTTGTTTATCGAACCCCAATTAACCAGTTTCCTCGTTTTGTACAACTTCCCACACGGTTTTAAAATTTGTACTGCATATCGTTCAATATGATTAATTATCAGGAAAATTCCGGATCGATCGCTAGATCGCTAGATGTTAACACTAGAATAACACACCAGTCAAAGTGACTGGTTCTACAATTTTATAAATTTGTCAAGCCTCGTTTAAGGATCATGTTCCCAGATGGATTAATAATATCAAAAATGTACTACATAACATGGAGTTGCTTCTGTAAGAAAGTAATAAATCAATAAATATAAAAATATTCTATTATTACGTATTTTTTAAAGCCCAGTCATATTGATTGGTTTTGGTAGAAATAGCTTCATGTTAACTATCGGTTGTTCTAATGTTAAATTCAATTCAGCTTTTTATCTCTAGCTTGCTAATCATCGGTCTTGAAAAACATTTTATGAAAATAATGATAAGTATTTTCATTTGGATGGATTAATAGATCTATGTGGTAGTCTGAAAAAACATTCGATGAGCAAATGTGCGTTCTTCCCACGGTACGTGACAAAAAAAGGGGATGATGGTATACAATGCACGGTTTAAAAGGAGGGTGTACCTTCCTGGTACAGGTGGGACAAACGGATGAGTTTATGGTTTTTACTCTGTAGTTATGGGAACTTGTTTTCCTATGACACGAATTATTTGTTTTAACTGCTCCTCGGAGAATTTTGTTTTATAGATTGATTAATATATTTATTATTTTCACGAATCTTTACTTGAGGAGATTGATGAATACACAGAAATGTTGGATGATAATTTAAAAACATCTTCAAATTAGTCAATAAAGGTTAACAATATCAGATAATGTTCTCTATTATGGATTATATAATTAGCGAATTATTATTCATTATTTCCAACGAACGTATTGTAATATTAAGTTAAATATTCTCTTACTCTGTACGATCTTTGTTACGAGGAATCAGAACTTGATCCGTGGAAATACGAAACTCTGCTTAAGAATTCCATTCTCTCTATTTCACGATCTTTTACAGAAAATTTCTCTAGATGAAATTACCACATTTTTTTCTCTCTATTAGGATCTATGGCTCAGTGAATTTTTCTTTGCAAATACTGAAAATAAAGTATCATTTTTTTATGTGTAGACTGCATATTCTTATGCATTTATGGGAAATTTCAAGAGACAAAAATTCACAAAAATGTACATAATATGTAAAAATATAACAAATTTCCGAAGCGTATAGTGGATATTCCTCGCAATATTTAATAAATAAATTGATTTTCTACCTAAGTTCCATTTTTTTTAATTACGTTCATAAAAAATATGAATTTGCATAAAAATTCACTGTCTACTTACAAGAAATCTATCGATTTCCATGAACTGAAAGTTTCATATCGAAAGTGGCTTGGATTCGCGAGTACACATTGAAACTGATCTCATTCTTACAATTAGTAGATGGTATTTCTGATGAGAGAATAATCAGTTATGTAGCTTAAGTACGAAAGAATCATACATTCTGAAAGATCGATGACTAAACTACGGATTTTTATTCATTTATGAAACTAATATGCAAAAATATATGACATCCAAAGTACGTATGATACCCGTTATAACATTTGCTAACAGAAACAAGTTCCTGACTAGATTCTATTTTTTCAGTTTGTGTTTAGAAAAGTGTGAATTTGCATAAATATCCACAGTCTATCGATGACTGTAGCGCAATTTTGTAATGAAAAATTTTCTCAAGGTTTGTAACGTTTTCGAAGCTAAAATAGTTTTGGCAACGAATGCTGACGTTGAATCTTTCTGTTCACTCTTCCTTCTTTTTTTGAGGAGTATAAAAAAGAGAAAAATATAAGTATACAGAGGAGAGAAAAAAAAAAAAAAACAAAAGTAGGCGAGAGGAGAGTATCGATGACGAATATCGTCCGCAGCATTCGTGCGGGTTCGAGAGCGTAGGACAGGGACACCGTATAAAGTAGATAGGCAGGAGGTATCCAGGAAGGAAGTGTCGGGGTCGCTCTTCCGGACAGCTGCTCTGGATATCGGCATATAGGTACTATGGTAAAGTAATCCACTATAGGACACCGTACAAGTGCCATTACTACCGGGGGCAGCAAGGGCTTCATTTAATACCTCGTGGCTCATAATTAGGATCTGGATAAATATTATATTTACTCTTCTCTTTGCTCCCTTTCTCCGTAACGCCCGTTACTGGCTTTATACTTTCGCTCATCCGTTGCTACCCTGCTGGAGGTCGAACGCCGTGAGAATCTCCATCACGTAGTAGTTTTCTTTTTTTCAATTTTCTGAACATTTTGCCATACAACCAAAAGGACGATCACGAGGTATACTGAAGTTTATTTTTTAATTTCTTAGTACTACTCACACTAATCAACATCGTTTTATAAAGAGGACCATCATTTTGAAAACCTGGCAATAATAACAAGTTTGCAATAGCTTTAAAGCCGATAAAAAGAGAAGTTATATCAATTTGAAAAATATCACCAAAAAATTAAGACACAGAGTTAAAAGACGTTAAAAATTGTAACTGAATAGTATAACATATTTGATAATGCATTTCAAAACCATTGATATTCGCGAGATGTCCTTCGTACAGTTATCAATAGAATATATCTGTAGCGTGACTGGTTTAACTGATACGAAAGATGCAAGTTTGCAGTGCTTTGAAAACGTTCCAACGCCAGCTACAGGAGTATGTGATAAAAAATGTAGGTTTCTATTTGAAAGCTTTAATACCACTTCCACGGGACATTTCAAAGTTGTCGGAAGATTAAACAGGCAAGCTTATAATAACCTCGTCGATATCATACAATTTTTATCTGGAACATTTTTTCGTATTTAAATGTTCTCAGTTATATCACGGAAATACAAGAACTAAGAACACAACTATAGCAATCATACAAGATATAACGTAGAAAATGCAGACATACGAGGAATAAAATTTCCAAGTACATCATAGAAAGTTACTTTCTACATGTAAGTAGCTTTAAATTTGTTCCTTATCAAAGATACGATCGGCAGAAGTTTGAAGACGCGTTTTCTTATTGCTTTGGATAATAAATACCGCCGATATTCCAGAGTAATTTGAAATAACCCGCAGAATATCGGTCGCAGCGGGTATCCACATAACTCGATCTTAATTTTATTCCTTTCGGACAATGCATTCAGCTAACATACGAGCTGGCTTTGTTAGAAAGGGTTTTCGTTCTTGGTCGACACTTAAAATGCTCCTAAACGCATACGGGTGAAAACTTAGAGATACTTCGAGGTGACTCGAGGTTTTTTTTGGAGATCTTCGAGTGCCCATATTCCCAGTTCAAAGATACATAGATATACGGGTCTGATTTATATGGCCTGTCACGTGAAATATCTCGAGAACATCCCGGCTCAATTGTAAGATTATTTCTTTGGCTTTTATTCCATCTCATCAAATTCCAACGGATTCTTTTATTATCGTTCGACTACCAGCATCATTTTTCAAAAACGTATAACCGCCCTTACAAATTTTATTTAAATATCGAAAGTTGATGTTAATCTATCCGAAATATGCAGGATATTTGTTTGAACACGGTGTACATGTGTTGAGTGGTTCTGCTCGCGCAAGGAATTTACTTTAGGATCCTGCCCCTTAAGTGTATCATTAAATATGTTTTATCGTAAAATATTCTAGAGGTAGTTCGTTTAATATTCAGAGGCAGTTAAATAACAGTTATGAGAATAACCTGAAATTACCAAAGTGAAAGAAAGACGCGATTAATTCGAATAAAGATTAATTTTCTTCGAGTGATTATTTTGTATTTGAGAAGAGTATGTGAATATAATATTCTGTATATATATATATATATAGTACGTTGAATATTCTACGTACATTTTTATAATATTCTAATGTGTCCATGGTGTCTACGATGTCGAATGATGTACAGGGTGTTCCTATTTTTTTCTTACTTTTATAGAGAAAGAATGGAACACTTTGTACGAAACATAATCTAAAAGATATTAAAAATGTTAAGTATTCTGTAGATATAGTATATTTTTAGTGGAAATATTATATTTATTACATTCGTTCTAAAAGAGATGGTAATATATAAAATATTTTGTGCAAAGGCAATTGTTACGTGAAGAAACAGCAGCGATTCATTTCCACCTTTGACAATATTGGCAATATAAGTTTACAATGTGACATAAATAAGGATGTAAATGTGTCTTGAATTTTAACGCTGAGCAACACATTCCGCCCTTTACACGTAATTGTAACTGCAGACTTACACTCTCATGCATTTTCTACGTATCCATATTAAGTTTCACATTTCATTTCCACAGAATAGTTTAAAAATTAATTACATACAAATTAATTTCTTAACAACGAATTATTCTCCTAGTGCTTGCAAAACTAATTTTTCTTTTCTAAATCGGGAAATTTGTAACAAATAATATTTTCCTCTTGAGAGACAAATTTAAGAGCGGAACATCTAAAAAATTATTATGGGAAATTAATAAAATATTAACTATTTCAAGGTTCCCATCGAAAATTTGATTTATCAATAAATATTAACAATATTGTATTAACGATAGATATTGATCCTATTGACGATATAATACATTGATAGCCTGTGGGCAGCCTAAACGTGAACATTTTAGTAGAATTAGTATTACGTAAGTTATAACAGAAAATAAAGTATTTCATTGGTAAATCTAATACTAAATAATTTCCAATTCTACAAAGATTTTCCGAAAAATGTATTTTTCCTAATCGTGATATTTCTACTAATTATATTTTTATTATTTGTTAACAACAAAAGCGTATTCGAAGACATTGAAACACATTCGAAGACGTTGTAAACGCGTTGTTGCGTCGATGTCGAATAAATAGAAAGTTGCAATCACGCGAATGGTTAAATTTTCTGATCGTTATTCACACGAAAGAACCGTAAAAGAGGAAAAATTAATTATAAATATTCGTATCAAGTAAGTACTACGCTAACAAATGTTCGAGCTGCGAGAACAAGACTGTGAAAAATGTTGGGTAGGCTCATAATTGTCTCACGATGAGGCAAAGAGGCAATCGTGTCGTGAAATGACCGGTTATTAACATCAAGTTATTTCGAGAGGCGAAGTATTAAAAATTAGCCTCTCTTTTCGCCTCGTCTCATTTCGTCTCGTCTCTTCTGCTTCTCCTCTCATCATTGTCTCCCGTTCCTTCCCCAAAAATTGCAAGCTACCATGGACGACAACGTCTTTCAATAAAACTCTTCAAGTGCTTCGTTAAAGAACCGTTATCAACCGGTTTCGCGCAAAAGCTCGTATCAGCGACGTTCTCCTGCTATATACTATGTTATATTCCAATATAAGATCGTCCGGTTTAATTTCGAACTAGGTAAGTGCCTGGTACGTCGATCTAATTGCAATTAAAATTCCGAACGAAATGAACTTTTAATCGCGGATTATTAATACATCAGCGCGATGGGTACCGGGCTACTACCCAAGATCCGTTTTTCTGTCTTCCAGAATGCGTTACTATAACAATTCCCATTCTATTTAAATGGTTAAACAGTATGTTTTTTTACTCAAGTAGTTTAATCCTTTTAGAATTGAACCTTTTGGTACCGTGTGTTTTATGAATTATTAAGTTACTATAAATCAAAATGCATTAATAGAATGTATCATTGCAACGATTTTGATCCTACCTAAATGATTAAATTGTTAAATAGTATGCTTCATTATAATAATTTTGCTCTCCAGGAGAAAAATCTTTTGGACTGTGAGAAAAACTTTTGTTTCATGAATCGTTAAATTATTATAAATCAAAATGCAACAAGAGAACGCTTGATTGCAAGAATTTCTTTCTTTTTTTTTTCTTCGAAAAAACTAAAACTCTTTCAAGGTCGAATTTTCTTCGTAGAGGAAACTTTCGCTTCCGTCACAGATTAAAAAATATTGTAATGAAATTCAAGTGAATTTTAATCAACTTTGTCTTCTGTGGACATGTAATCTCCGACTATGATCTCAGACAATATCGTAGTCTTCTCTTTTCCGCTCATTACTGGTACCAGTGGCCAGACACGCTCGGCATGTGGTCAATGATGGGACTTCTAATGTTCCCGTTGTTCGTATTCCGTACGTTCTGCAGCCGTATTTACCGAGGGATGCTGGTGGACAGATGTGTAAGTGGGTATACTCCCTGCTATACAGGGAGCTTCTAGTGACCTCCCATCTCTCGCGGCACATTATACTCGCACCCGTGTGATTTTGCTAACCGGAGAAAAATGAATCTAAAATTTTTCTGTCCATTAAAAAATACATATATATATAATTTATCTTTTCGTCAGAAGTTATTACGCGTCATTTAATTATAAACTGCATCAGCGATTAATTTTTGAGAATGTAAACATATGTATGAGGAGGAAATATTGTTTAAAATTATTTTCTTTTATTTGGATGTATTTTATAACCAATTCTCATTGAGAATTATAAGTAAGTTATGTTTAGAATTATAGCGAAGAAATATTTAGTTATATCCGTGTATTTGATAAAATGATTTATGCACTGTATTATCGTTAAATATAATATGATATAATTATTCGTTTATCAATAACAGGAACCTACATATGATATACAACAAGAATAGAAAAGAAGAAATATTCTAAATTCATTGAAAATACGATCGATATTTGACAAGTTGTTGTTTACGCGAGTGTATGTATTTCAAAAGATGGATAAATAGTACGTATAAATCGATCATTCGGTAGAACACTTCACAAGTATAATAAATAAGACTCGTAACTAATAAAACAACATTAGGAATTCACGTCTTGGAATAATAATAGTAATAAATGGATGAATAATAGAGACATACATAATCACATACGTTTATATCTACTATTAAGAAATTTGGATAAAGTTTCGTATTATAAGAATAATTTTATTATTCCGCTCTACATTCTATGAAAATTTTATTGTTATATTGTTGTTCTAAATTTTTATTGGACATCCTCCATAATTACTGGTCTTAAATAATCCTTATAAAACGTAATAAACTGCAGGGCCAGTATTTGCCGACTTTTGACTCCGCATTTCAATTTCCGCTCCTCTTTCATCGCACCCCAGTCGAGTCCCTATGCTGAAATCTCAAGCGCACTAGATCGCGTTCTGAGTTTCGTGTACAGAACCGCACATCCATTACGGTTGAGCGTGCACCCGCTACGAATAGACACGCTCCACTCGATTGGCGCCGTTAGGCTACGTATCCGCCAGCAACGAAGATGCACATGTACGCGTTAAATATGTCGTGCTTTTGTTATTCATCGTCCGTGCTCGATACGTGAAGAGGCAAGAGCTCATGCACAGATGCGTAACAATAATCCCGTGTTAAACCGGTTGGAACAGATTGCCAGCTAGATCGATGTACTCTTACTTGAAAGTTTTTATTTGTTACTTTCCATTTTTATTTTTGGATAGATTCGTGGTTCGGTGCGTTTTAAGATTAAAAAACAATTTATATTTCTGCAATTTATTTTTCATTGAATTACATTTCGTATAGGAAAAATATTTAACTTGATTGCGATTAAAGACCTTTGATATCGAAGATCTTTGGAATCGACCAGTATCTATTAGGTTGGCAATTAAATTATTGCGGATTTTGCCAATACCACCTAATGACAAAATCCGCAATCATTTAGTTGCCAACCCAATAGATGTAATTAGAATTAGAATAGATGTAATTAGATTTTGATATTTGCCTTTTCTCTGATTCATTAAACCACTGTAATAGACTATTATAGGATATAGCGGATTAATTAAAATTGTAGTTTGAGTTTTATAATATTTGAAAAGGATTGGTTTGTTTAAAAAATTCTAACAGTTGCGATGTTTAATTAATACTTTGTAAGTTATTTTTTATAGAAGGCAAATTAATATTTTAAAGTATGACCTCTGGCAGCAGAAAATTTGTAACAGTGTAGCTTTGAAATGTAACTAACAAATAAACGTATCTAAAAGTGAGGATTTATGTAAATTCCAAAATGTTTCATCTCACGGCTTCCAAAATGATTAACAAACTGTTTCGACGTCGAAAAGCTTCAGAATTACGATTAATCGAGTTACACCGTTAAATAAATGGTTCTATCTTGCGTCAGAATTCTACGTGCGCTATACCGTGAAATAAAATCGAGTTTTGTGGTCGTTTAGTCCGAAAGTTACGCGTAATCAAGCAACTTTCGTTCTTTCTGATCAACGTCGATCAAATACAATTATCGCGACATCAAACACGATCGTTTACCGAATCCTATGCTTCGCATAGAGGGTTTCGTGTGACAACATGATAAGATAGAACGTGGTGCGAGTCTATATAGCAATGGGAAACAGATCCGTGATACTCCGTGCCATAATTGATAAGTTTATTTCCACCTGCGCGTTTTTAACTTCTCTGTTGTTGGAACAACGGCGGAGTATAATCGAAAGGGGTGATTTTATATCTTCGAGTAAGAGATAATAGAATAAAGTTTTAAGATATCAAATAGTACTATTCGATATTTCAGATAAATTTCTGGTTATTTATAACAGATGATAACGATGTTCCAATATAGCCCATTATTATTATTTTTTTTTTATAGTTTATTTTGGTTTTTACAATTTGTCCTGAAGGACATTTGGTAAAGTGTTATATCTTATTGGTAATAAAAAAATAAAATAAAAATAAATATAGCATGTGGGTGGCTACCCCCAGCGGGGTGCCAACTTCGTGTTTTCTAAGTTATATCTTTTATGAATATAGCCCATTATGACAAATTTCTTCTTTATCCTGGTCGATTACTAAACTGTGAATTTTTATGCATTTACAGAGAATTAGTACTAAACTAATTTAGTAAGGAAATAGTACACACTATTCTATTTTTAATTAAGAGCAAAGGCTTCTTACTCGAACATCGCTGTTGAACAATTGTAATAACCGTGAACTATTGAATTCTCATTCTTCATTAAAATCATATTGAATCTATTACTCTGAAATGAGAAAAAGAATGAAGGCAATAATAAGAGAGAAAACCATTAAAACTCTCTGGTACTTCGCCATGTTATAATGTTATGGGGATATCTTTAGATAATTCTGTTCTAACCCTAGCGGAGGGTTAACCAGTGATACCAGGTACATCCTGCGAACACACCTAGTAGATGTACTTGACAGGCGTGTGCCTCATCAATAGATATCGTTTCTTTTTTTTCTACCAGCATGCATAAACCCTATTGGTTATTACGCACTTATGGTTTCTACCTCGTGCCGATATGGTGAGCTATGCATAGCTTATTTTCATGTATTTTCATAGATAAGATCAGGTAGCACGTGGCGAGCCACGCGTACTCCCCTACCATGGAACAATTCAACGAATCGACCGGCTAATCGAAATGTAGTTGCAATACTTTCTCACGTTACATGCAGCTGTTTTCTTAAATGTTACATCCATGAATATATTAAGTTAATGTTAATAGTAATTGATAAATATATGATGGAATGTGAATTCTTTTATATATATGTATATCGAAGAGGTTATAAAGTCATAAACGTCATACAGTCTCGGGTTTGACGAATAGTCTGAATAGTCAGTCAGACATAAGTTACAGTGCAGTGCAGTAGTCGTACAGAGAATAATCTATTTTAACGTATATATCAGGTGGATACATGTAAAATGTCGTTTATCCAAAGTTCGAATTCGATCATCCATTAAATTTTTGTTCTATCGTCAATTGTAATTAGCACACTGTGAATGTTTATAAATATCGACTACAAAAAGTATTTGTATATAGCCTTATTTTTCAATGGAGCGTTTCTTTCCTCAGATTCTACGTTTCACTGTCATAGTATCGAATTCTTGTAATCTTATGCAAGTACTTCTAAACGATACGAAATTTAATACACTTTAATAATAAATACAACGATTACCTTCTTTAGCCACTGCATATAAAGTGACAAAATATATCTGTCTTAAAAGAGACGTAAATCGATTACAGATACCTATATACAAACGAATTCTCGAAT
The DNA here is from genome assembly GCF_905332965.1 of Bombus pascuorum. Classification (NCBI taxonomy): domain Eukaryota; kingdom Metazoa; phylum Arthropoda; class Insecta; order Hymenoptera; family Apidae; genus Bombus; species Bombus pascuorum. Next base: position 12,204,686 of record NC_083491.1, on the reverse strand, counting down.
TATTCAAAAGAGAAAAGGACGAAAGACCGAAGATTAGACTAGTTTTGTGCTACAAAGATGGAGTACATTACAAGTCCTAATTATATCAACTAACCGACTCAATAATCATCAAATAATCAACATCTCCACGCAGAATCCACCCCATAAATTCTTTCTCGCCCTTCATCCTCCTCCGGCAGCAAATTTTGTCGTCATTACCATCACGCGTATAATACCCATAGAAGGACCCATATACCATGGATTTCCCTCGAGCGAAGAAATCTGGTCCCTTTCACGCCTAGGTGTGCCAAAACAAATCCGGTCGGAACGATTCACGGTACGATGCGATCCAAACCGCGCACGCGTGCTAGTTACGTTCACGTGTGTATACCGGGTGCTCTGGTGTGTGAAAATGCACACGTGCCATTGCACGAGCAGCCTGAAAGATAGATAGATAGATAGAGACAGAGAGAGAGAGAGAAGAAACGTTCCTAGTGTATAGTGAATAATGGTCACGTGTGTGTACTTACACGTACAGGATACGAATACAGGGAGAGAGACGAGTCTGAACCCGGTGTACCTAAAGTTCCAAGGGGGTGCACGACCCCCTCGTGTACACACATGCAGATAGGGCCAGGTGGTATGACGTGGCTCTCTTATGGGGGCGCGTATGGGGGTTCTTCTGCAGGCAGCTGCAACTTGATTCCGACAATGCACCGGCACAAAAAACCCGGAGGAAAGACCATCGTGGCTTCGTGGCGTGCTCCGCACCGCGATTACGGAAGGGACAGGGGTGAACGCATTGGCTTAGACACTTCTCTCTCCTAGGTTCTGTTTTTGATATTTTGGTTGCAAATACTGGTGAAAATATTTGATATATAGGTATTTGTATATTTGTATATAATTCTTATTTTTTGCCTTGTCTTTTGTGCTTGTTAATTTTCGTAAAACCTATTTGATAGCGTAGGATTCTTACGTTTATTTTGTTAATTAGATCGTTTTCTAGTTAGCAACTTATGTCGATTTAGATTTTCCATTTCGCTGAATGAGATTTGGTAGGGTAAATTGACGCAAGACATTTTTAAGTTCAACTGAAGTAATTATTCTTTGGTTAGGATCTTCTATTGATTGTGTTTGGATTGGGCTTAATATTCGTGAATTTAAAAACAGCAGTTATTTTAATGTATCCATAAAAATTAGCTATGAATTGTATTTATTCGAACGGTAGTACCATAATCGTCGCATAAACAATATTTTATCAGCGACTTTCAAGATTTACTGAATATTAGTTGAAACATTTACTTCTCCTACTTGTAGCACTCTTCCAGCAAACTTACGAAACTTAACGATAAAGTTCCAAATTAAAGAATCTTTAGAGAAGCTCTAAAGAATAAATTCAGAAGTTTTAAAGAATAAATTCAAAATACTATAATGATCAAAACATTCAAAATTTCCTAATCGAAAAATGCTTACTGTAATTAATCTAACGACTTGCATAATTCATTTTTCTTTCCCTTCTTAGACATAACCACCTGAAATATCAAAAAATGCTATTACACACAAAGAATTACCTTGTACAAAACTAAATTTATTTAACTTAAAAACCACGAACATATCTTCAGGAGTCATCGTCAAGCTTACGCCTATGGGGCTCGTAAAGACGTCACGCGCACCTTGAGCAAGGCAGCTTCGAAGACGCGTGTGTTCATAAGAACCGTGACGTCATCGTAGAAACGTCAGAAGGAAGCACAGGTTGTATTGGAATCGTGGTTGTAGAGCAGCTTGAGGTGCGCCTGCGACGGGGGGGTCCATTCATCGAGATATATCTTTGGTCGCGTGCCGCCTCCTGGAGAGACACAAAGACGTTCACCTTAGCTCAAGAGAAAATAAACACAAAGGCGATTAAGGGTGCGCTCTGAGTCCTCGTATCGGGAACACAATGTATATACGGTGTATGCAAGGTGTATGTTTGTTCTGTTAAGATCTGAACAGCAGATTTATCTTCGACGTTTTTTCCTAGATAAGAGGAGAATGAAATCTTTATGGGATGTAAATACGTATTTTATTTTTCAAAGATATTTTCTTTTATCTCTTTTGTAAGTTTTATTATTTTATTTGACGATCTTGTTTCGAATTATTCTGTAATTATCGAGATTGTCGTTTGATCGATGTTGAAATAATTACTTCTGTTAGGCATGCACTCTATACGTAAATTAATAGTTAAATGGAAAATACAATATTGAATATTTTTAGTGTCAATCTTCTCTTGTATGAATTATGTGAAATCGGCCGAAATTTCGAAGTAAAGCATGTATGATGAAGAAATCAAGTTTTCACGAAGGGTGTCTATGGAATGATCGCTTCACCAAGAGTTAAGTAATCTCGGTTAATTACATCAATATGCTGTAATTGATGTATCATTGTAAGTAGGTATCAAACATTTGCGTCTGATAACGCATTCAATCATAGCGAGCCCCTCGCCAGGGCAAATATTTGTGGAGGAAAGATTATTCGTGAACTAAATACATTTTAGCCACTGAGTTCAACGTTGCTTTTCTTTTTTTTCAAACGTTACGCACCATATTACTTACTTACATGTGGTCGATTCTCAAGAAGAATTTTTACCACGAAAAATTTCAAATCTATTTTTAAAAAATTATATGTGTCCATATTTACCATTTATCTCTTTCAGTTGACTCGTTTCTCAAGGTTACAACTAAGGAACATTAATGGGTATAACATAAAGAAAAAGATTGTTCGTCGTATATACGATATATTTACATATAGTTTTATTCTTTGCTTATAAGACTCCAGATGCAGGTACCTAATTAGCTTCTTATTCGGAACGATTTTAATGCGCATGGTGTTTGTGGTAGAATGCGGAAGCAGCTAAAGGATCGAGGGTTGTGAATAGAGTATTCTTAGGAGCACCACCAGTAGGTGACCTGCGCCTTTCAAGGGGAGGTCGAGAAAAGTCGTCTCCTTGAACGAGGGTAGGGTCTTTCAATGGTGAATTACAACCAATTATACGCTTGAAAACTGTCAGAGATATGTCGTGGAACACAGGTTGCGCTACTAAAGTGTGACATACTCATACAGAAACATAATATCTATTATTGAATCATTATATTCTAAGGATCCAATTAAAAGTTTCGTATAAAATAAACGAAAATTTATCTTTTTTCTTACTATTCCGTTATATCCTTGTAATATCTTGCGAGTATGAAAACTCGACGGTGTTGCTCGTTCGCTAAATTAACCACCTGTTCCGTGTTTCTGTCATCCATAGCGATGCCGCGATCATCGCAATTGGAAACACTCGAAAGAGATAGAGACAGAGAGAGAGAGAGAGAGTCCCGTGCGTGTCGCATATGGAACGCAAACAGCACTGATGACCACCCTGAGATACATTTATCTGCATACTAAATACGTATCCAATTAATTAATAGCTAAGCATCGTAATGCCGCACGCGTTTGTAAACATACTAAGCCATATGGGCTACTCGATGTGACGAAATAGCAGATACCGTGTACTCCCTTTAAACAAAACACACGCCTGTTAATTAAAGAGCACAGAAGTTTATTGCGACAATTTACGATTGCGTTCTCAAGTATAATTAAAAGAATTGGTAGTTCTCGCTAAGCAGTTGGAAACGTATTCGTGCTCTGTAACTCTTTGCAGTTTTGCGCGGGGTGTGTTGATTAAAGTCGTCCAAGTTATTCTTAGTTGAAGCTTTCTAGTATTCATCTATTCTCTAAAACGGCTACATAATATGTTACGTGATAAAAGTAGGTCGTATTTTATTAAAAATGTTTTTCTATATAGTGGGAAAGGCGGCGTAAATTATTTATCTACTGTAAAAGAAAATTTGAATAAGAAAAGGTAATTTGTTCATTGAATTGTGTGTGCAACTCCAAATAAAATTAAAAAGTACTGATATAGAAGATCCTATGTAAAATTTATTCTGTACACGTAATTACCAAAGATTCTACATATTACAGAATTGTTATACGTTTTCAGATTCCTTTAAAATTTGTCCAATATAATCGTGACAGATCTCACTACGCTATTAATGAAATTCCAAAATGTTTTATATAACACATACGATATGGCAGAAAAATTTTCTATGCTAAATACTTTCGTGAGCCGTTGTATATAATTACCAGAAATTCTGTATAATTCCACGTAATTTTCTTCGAATCTGTAATATCCAACGTTACCATAGCCCAATATACCAATATCGATAAATTCGCCAAACTTGACAGATTTCGCGTGAATGTATACGAATCGATGAATAGGGTTGGCACGCTTCTAGAAGAACGTGGACAGGAGAATTGAGAGAGGAAGGAATTGGCTCGTGTCGAGCTCTTCTGGAGTGGCGGCACACGCCACTTGGGGCTGCAGGAATGCATCCGTTCGTGCTAGCCGCGTGCAGGGTAGGATGCAAACAATGGCGAAAATCATGCATTGTGGCGGCTCGTATTGTAAGTCGGAAAGCTGTGACATTGAGTTCAGGCAGCTGCACGGTCCGTCTACCTCTCCCTCTTCCTCTCCCTTTGCTTCTGTCTAGATCCCTTCGTCACCCCTCTTTTGCTGGTTCCAAGGGGTGGAGAGGTCCTCCAATCCCCGCCACGGTATCTGCAGAGAAAGCAAATACTTGCTGAAATTTCGTTTACCGAGTATTATCTTTCCGAAGGCTGGCTGAGCTTTTTGCTGCTTTGCCTTTGGCCCATTAATTCCTCTTTTTTTCTCTTTCATCCCGAATTATGACGACTCTGCTGGTGATACATCGCTGTATAGGAAGATGGTTTCCGGGACAATGAACCGAAGACGTCGCTTTTTATGTTGGATTATGTTTGTTCTTTAAATAGTTTTTTTTTTTCGAAGGGTTGCGTTAGGAAGTGGCTCATTCTGGAAGAAGTTATTTGAGTCCGTACGAAAGTATATAGGTGAAATTAAAGAAGATGAAGCGGTTCAATATAGTTAAGAAATATTATATTTATATGTAATAAACTAACGTGTTCGGTATATTAAGGTAAAACACATTGTATTATGTACATATATAAAAATGCATAGATAGGAAAGAATATAATATTTAAAATAACATTTTATAGATGTGTTTATTTTTATGTAATTTTATGTAATTTTTATGATTTCGTAGTAGATTTTTATGTAGAATTATTATCCCCTTGTTGTAATTGCTCTTTCATTTTATACAAAGATAATATTTGTATGAATTTTATCAAAATTCCGCTTGATATTCTATTCTTCCTTTTTAAGATTTCAATTATACATATACTATCGCCAATACTTTTCAAGATTCTTTACGTTTCTTTGTATCTAAATTTTATTTCCATTCCAATAAAAGTATTTTGCATTCGCAAATCTGTCATGGTCGCTCGAGAGAGCTGAAAACTCGGTGGAAAGGGTGCAATGAATCGAAAGCTGGAATCTGTCGGTCCATTTGAGCACCTGGACAAATCCATTCACGAGGATGCGTTAGCACGCGTCGAACAGATGTGAAAGTTGGAGTCTACCGCCGCAGGCGGTTCGATGCGATCGATATTATGAATCAGGAATGTTTTAGTTGAGCAAATAAGCAATCCGCTCACTACGTTCAGTCTATTCATGCCTCCATTAACCTTCTTTGTTTTATTCCAATCTTTTTCGATGAATTTGATTTTTGAAACTGGTGGATTTTTCAAGTTAGTACTGCAAGTACAAGAGATCGGAAGAGGAAAAGCTGAAGATTTCAAATGACAAACATAAATCGTAATGGCAAAAGTCGTAAGCGTTAGATATGGAAATTTTCAGTTGGAGTGAAATACATATTTTTATTAATTTTACTGTTTACAGTAGTGGTCAATGTCTATTGCAATAATTAAATTAAATCGCAAAATAGATTATGATATATTGCGATATAACACTATAGCGGCACATGAGTCAGCGGAAGATTTGAATCGGAAGAGACTCATATTATTGTGTCTTGGAATACCAACGTTGTTTTGGTTTGCTAGGTTCAAAGGTAAACGAACTCCGGACAAAGTATTATCGCCGTTATTTCTAATCGTCAATCGGAGTTACATTTGAACCTTTTGTAATAACACTTGTCGAAAAATAGACGAACGTGCTCTCTAGGACAGTCATATAGTCGAGTAGAATCGAATAGTGAGCTACAATTATGACCGGTATACACCTATATCTGTACTGAATCTATCTTGTACTTAAAGTGATTTTAATATAACTGACAATTACGAATCCCTCACTCGTCTCTATAATAAACCAACGAACACGTTTAATAATATCCACCTCAACATTTATAACATTTTTCATCTTTTTTTGTGCGTAGAATTTACGTTGTTTCCCACTGAAAAAATCCTTAGTTTCTAATTTTTCAACGTTGATATCTTATTATTTTACCTAAGAATAACTGAAAATAGAAAATATAAAGATATTCCTATTTAACGCTAAACTTTCACTTTCATGTATCTTTCAATTGCATTAAATCTCTTCATTCATGTCGTACTAGAAATTCTGCCAGTGTCGTCGGCAATTGTTACGGTTTCATTCACCGTCACGTTTTGGTTATTCGGGAGGCGGGAAGAGGGAAGCATATCTATGGTTTCTTGTCATAGGTCATATTACGTCTTCTTCATTCATGACTCGACCCACGTAGATACACGTACCAATAGTACACCAATGTGTATGCGTTAGTGGACATTGAAATACCTTGCGAGGTAACTTCAAAGCCTTCAGCTTCTCCTCTTTCCATTCGATTTTCGTCGTTTCATTCATCTTTACGATACATAGCAGTACGTGTTTGTACGCATCAACGTATGTATATATAAGATCGAGTGTATTTACACATTTACACGAAGAATCTGGCTTTCTATGGGGACGAGAATCGAGTTAATGGTGCAAGAAGAAACGCATTCCACTTGTCAATTTTGGGGTAAAGCGATCAATATCATTAGCCTGACTGAATCTATTCGAGGGATATATATTATTTAGCATATTTCAGTTTAGTAACAATTGTTTAATAGTGTTACTAGGTATAAAATAGAAGATATGCAGAAAATACAGAAAATAGAAAAGCAAATTAAGACATTTTGAGCAAACTTTATTACATTATCCTTTATTTCACGTATACAATTTTTTATGTATAAATTATTTAAAGAAAAATCTGTAAAGGATCTGTAAGATCTATCATGATTCTACCCTACAATTTGTTGAATTCTACAGCTAATAATTGTCATAAATTTGAGATAATTAAATCGTAAGGATATAACTATTCATTAGGAAAATGCAATCACGTGGAAATTACTTTGATTCGATATATGCTATATCGAAGTAACTATTGTACATGAGATTAAAGCTGTATTTGAGAAAATATTACACCTTATCTGATAATTAGCGGATTTTTATGCAACTATAGGATATTTTAAAATGCATATATACATGAAAATATGTAAAATATATAAAATATACGTAAAAATATATAAAATAACCAAAGTATAGCGCTCATTATGATATGAATTTGCATAAATATCTCCGGTCCACTGATAATTCTTGCAATGATTCGGCCTTTCTTCTTGGTTAACACGGCTCGTTTCCTTGCGTCGGTCTTTCTTCAGATCGGTATCAGGTAAATGATCACTGGCAGCCCTGAAATTCGTAGGGAAACTCGTGTCTTCCGGGCAGGGGTCCGGACCGAGAAAAAATTCCTCTCCACCGGCGGTTTTCAAGGGGCTGAACAACGTGTCCCCTTGAATGGAAGAAAGATTACAAGACCCTTTTCGCCTTGGGGCGAGTCTAGGATCGAGGGCTTCTCGTGTAAATAGACGCTGGTAAGTACAAGGTGTTACAGGGCACACGACAACCAAGAAACAGGTCTCACTGTCTTCGAGTCCAGCCCCAAGAAGCTTGTAACGCAATCCTGCCCTATTATTTCTGCTTCTTTGTCCTGAATAAAACTACAAGGTGAATCAGGTTCAAAGGGGAACCTGGCACTTCTAAGGAGAATTCTTTCATTGCTATCCGACTGTGTATTTCAAACGCCTTCTACGTTGTTTTCCGGTTGACTATGTTACCGAGGGTGAGATTGATTCGATCTCAATATCTTACGTAATGATTAATCGGCGCCAGAAGGTTAAATGTTAGTAATGGAAGCAAATGTCATAGTATTGATCGTAATTATTTGAATAATTAAAGGTGTTTATATCTAACTTCTTATCGTTAGCATACGAAATTGTCTTTTATTTGCTAGCCAGATATAAAAATAGCATCGTCACAGTGTTAGTAAGTATACAAGTTTTATACGATATCCGTTTGTCTTAGTATACGATAATATAGAAATCAATAGGTAAAATAATTTTAATGGAATTTATGTCTTTCTATGTCAAGCTTATTATGTCTATGTTAAGCTATGTTCAAGCTTAACGATGTTCGTCTTGGAAAGTGAATCTTATGTTTTAGTATTGTAATTTGGTGTTGTAAGAGGTACAAATCTACTCTAAAGATCGTCGATCTTACTTTTGATTCGATACTCTCAACGTCGAATACGGCTGTATCAATTTCCCTAAACCGTAACTTTGCATCAGAATATAAAAACCTGGATCTGCGATTTCGATTTTGCAGCTGAAGATTTCGCATTTGCAGAATTTCCAAGCTACTCACATTCCCTGATTCCACCCTAAATAAGTACCTGCTTCTTGCACGCGTTAGTTTAGCAACGGAAATAATGCTCGTCGATAAAAATCCCTACGTACATCCGCATCATCGTATGGAATAGAATTTATTTCGGATGTGCAATGATTTCGTGGGCCGTAACACGCGTTATAAATCGACTGTTTCGCCTGTAGGTGGGTAAATGGCCGCACAATGCACCCCAGGCGTTCACGCACGAGTCGGTATCTGGACACGATTGACACGGGCCTACGTTCGAAAAGCGCGTTCGAAGAATCGGCAGATGAAAAGAGACAGAAGTATGTAGGACAGGGGGAGAAAAGGGATAACATCGTCGCACGCTCCTAGAAAGCGTTGTAAGTACGTAGAAGGAGTAAACGGGGGTTCCGTTTCGGTGGAGTTATGGGGTGAGTCATCACCTGGCTTCGCTTCATAAAAGGGGGAAAACTAGACTCATAGGACTGCCGTATTATACCTTATGGGGGTTTACGGGCGGGGCACAAACAGATTCCGGCTGGTTGCGTCGCGAAAGGCAGGTGAGGACAGGGGTATATGCCAAATGCACTCACTTACAGTGATATTAAGCGTTTCCATGCTGTAGAATGGTTTTTGCAGATAGTTCTATCATAATCCGCGATAGCTGTTGTATATTGCAACACGAAACTCTTAAAAGACAGACGTATTTTTTGTAAATTTCTTGATTTTATTAAATACTGGCATATCTTGCACAGTGAGTTACTAATTAATAATTGCAGGGAATTGACTAGTTAGAAATTGTAAATTATACCTCTTTCATAATTTTATAATTTTATATAGTGTTGGATAATCAGATATACTCGTAATTTGTAAAATTTGCTTGTGAAGTTTCGTTTATTTTGTTATCGAATTTGTTAGGTACTACAATGCGAGAGAATTTCATCCAAGAAAGTTTCAAACACTTGATTTATCTAGGGATTGTACAACCCTTAGCGAGATTTTTTGGAAACTTCTGAAAAGTCAGAAAAGTATATCTAAAAAAAAAAAGAAAAAATAAAAAACAACTTTAGGTGAATGTAAAGAATGTTCCAGCCAATTAGTAGAACCAACGATATCTTTATTCTTTGTTGAAGTAATTAGTTGAAATACTCTACAGCTTTTCTTTTGTATATCCGTGACCTGGGGACAGCTGTTACGAAGAGAATAGAATTTAGTGAAAAAAAAGTTCAAAATAAAGGGAGGTGCATATTATTGTGCTCTTGAGTATAAATTTTGTTTTGGGTTATAAGGTCTAGAAACAAAAGAACTATAAGTACATTGCTATTGCTGTTTCTTGTAACCTTCAGCTAGAGCTAACACACTAAGGTTAACTTTTTGGTAATTTCCTTTACTATAAATATATGAACGTGCTCCCTATCATTCTTCTATTGCAATGTAACACTGAAACAGTGAGGATCTGGATCAGCATACAGTATACCTGTACTTATACCTATACTTATTTCAATATATTTTTCTGTTACAAATTCATCAGTCAACCTCAACATTGTTACATGTTAAAATGTTATATACTATGTGGTAAAATATTATAGACGAAGGAAATCGATCTTTAGGTAGATAAAATTCATCTTTAAATGTTGTAGATAAAATAGATAAGCGAAATTAAGTGATAATGTAGGATTTCTTGAAATTGTTGTATATTATGAGACACATGTGTACTTTGAGTACAGTAAAAAATGAAAATACCAAAAACCCGTGGTAAGTTGTAAGTAGTTTATTTCACGTATGAACTTTCGGTATTAGAATTGCTATTACGGTAATTGGAATTCGATTACAAAATTCACGTAAGTACACCGCCGTCATCTGTGATGGAAGGCACGAAGGAAGAGGGTAAAGTGCGTATGCCCTATACATAGATATATTAGCATACGAGCGTGAATTTAACTACGCGGTCGGAAAGTATCGTCTTTCATTAAAATTACCCTGCAGCTTGCCAATCGATCTACGTTGCAATATGTCTATCATACTGGCTGTGTAATTTCGTTGAACGTTTTATATCGACGTTATTTATATCGTGCTGGAGAATCACAGAATTCTTTACAGTGTAATAAAAAATCTTTCGAAACACATTATTTGTTCATTTGATTTCATTATCAGAAATGCGGATGAAAAAGGAATAATTAATGCACTTGAAGACTGATGCATAGAGTAATAATTAAGAAATTTTACAAAATTAACGGAGATGACGAAAGGAATAAAATCAAGGAATCTAATGAAATTAATAAAAATAATAAAATTGACAAAATGATCTCTAACATTGGAATATCGAATAAAATTTAAAGCCAAGGTTAGAAACTTGAAATGTTATGTATATGTTATGGTACAAAAGTACTATAAATTTGTTGTAGAAGATATAGAAATTCCGCTAAAAGTAAACTGAAACTTTTCAATGTTTCTCTAGCTTGCAGTACTATCAATCTAGGTACAAACTTAAAAAGAAAAAGACGACGTTCTATATGCAGCAATCTAATAAAACTGTCACTTCTCAAGGGGTGAAGCACGTTTGATACAACAGATAAAAATTTCAGACAGTTCGTAGTTTATGACTAGCCAGTCATTTGCTATTATCATCAATTTACTCTATGCATTTTGCGTACTACGTGTACCTAACTACACGTATTCTCAATTATATCGATTGACAGTCAGCACGCGTATTATACGAAACCGGTTCGACTGTCAGAATCTTTTACCCTTCAAGCGTTCGAGTTTGTCTTATTCGAGATCATAGATAGTTGTTTCATAGATTTATGCACGTGTATCTTCCACGTAGTAGATTAGAAAATTGTCGGATACGGTAAGACAATTTGTTGTCCGGCAAATTGTTCTTTTTTTATTCTTCGTACGTTTCTAGTAGGGATCAATGATGTTTTTAGAGATTTATACTGTGGCTCGCGAAATTGCTTGGATTTAGTTAGCATAGGAAAATTTTATGCGCATATTACACGTTTTATATGAAATTTCACTGAATGACACACGATTATCGTGATTACATTGATATTTGGAACCAATTCCAAAGCAATATATAAAAATTACAAGCTATTTACTGTAAATATATATATATATATACAGGGTGCGCCGTTAGAATTCGGACAGAATTCAATTTGTAGTTCCCACCATATTAGAATTCAGATGTTTGTGCTGATTGACTCTGAAGTTAGTTAAATATGTCAATAAGTCTTCTATAACCTCAAAATGACAGAACTCGTTAAGCAAAACCCGGAATACGATAGAAGAGCGGCGATTATAGAAAGTCTTCGCGCCGGGAGAACGCCGGTCGAAATTATAAAATTCTTTAGCTACCCAAGATCGACGGTAATTTAATTTTGTTGTGGGCAAAACCAAATTTCCAGCAAGTGTTCACGTTTTGAGCGTTGTCTCAAGTGAGGGCGACGTCATGCCTCCGCACTTCTTCCAAAAAGGCGAAAGAATCACAAAGGAGGTTTATTTGGAGGTCCTGAAGACAGTAATAAAGCCGTGGATGGAAATTACGGCTTCTGGAAGGCCGTATTTATTTCAACAAGATGGCGCACCTGCTCACACAAGTCATCTTGTTCAAAATTGGCTCTCTGACAATGTGGACATGTTTTGGTCGAAAGATTTCTGGCCTCCTAACAGTCCCGACCTAAACCCATTGGACTATTACGTGTGGGGCGTTATCGAGAGACAAACTAATAAATGCAGGCACCCCAACGTCAACTCCCTACGAGCTGCTATCGAGTCAGAATTCGCGACAATTAAACGCGACCAGTTGAAGTCAGCGTGCTCGCGCTTTAGAGCAAGAATAGAGCAGGTCATAGAGGCAGAGGGTGGTTACATAGAATAAAAGTTCTCAGCAAGGACCCTTTAAATGAGATATAACATTTTCATGTGTTTTTGTGTATTGACTTAAATAAACAACTTTCTGCACAAAACTTCTTTTGTCCGGATTCTAACGGCGCACCCTGTATATATATATATATATATATATATATATATATATATATATATATATATATTTATAAACGGACATTAAAATTTATTAATACAATGAATAATTGACTGTTTAAATACTTTTATGGTCTGTACAAAATATATTATATGTAATTGTACTAAATATCTTTTAATTTCTACATACGTTTTTAAATTTGTCTCAAACTCTGTCACTATAATCATGATAATTAGTTCTCGTAACAATGCTCTTGAAATCACAAAATGTGTTATGCAATATACGTAATATGATTGTAAAAGATATCTACGAGTGTTTGAATATTTTCATGAATCTGTGTATAAGGTACATATACATATGTATGTGTCTGCAATGTGATAAGTTAGAAATTCGAGCGGGAATGGTAAGAAAATTTGTCCTTTGGAGGAGGATGCATTTACCCCTGAAATTGTGCTTGCTAAAATACGTTCGTTCTATTCGAGTTTAAATCGGCATAAAATGAAGGGACGCATCGTGCGACGTGTACCCAGTAGTCTCACGCAATCTATAACTTGTTTAAAATTCCACCAACTGAAACAATATGTCGAGTAAAACTTCACCGATGTAATGATTCCAGTCGTTTCGAAGGGATGTCGGGAAAGTTATTGTAACAAAAAATCCCCATCGGATGTTTGTTTACAGCTATCGATCGAGCATCGAATCAAGCTTTCCAACGTTGAATCCAAGATTTATCGAACTTTCTGTGTTATTTCAAGCTGGAGCTCGTAGCAAGAAAATCTCCTATTATAACTATATTATACGTCGAAATGGCTGTATTAATTATTTAGTTTGTAATTTTCGTTGGAATTTACGAGAGACAGTTTGATTACGTAAAATTATATTTTTAATTCAAAGCAGAGGATTTCACTGATGGAATGACAAATTATACTTATTTTTAAGTACGACCACTTTAGATTATAACGCCAAGTACGAAGCTTAACAAAATTTCTTTTTAATTTGCAATGAGGATAAATTACCTTTTTTTATATCATAGACACATATTTAATTCTTCTAAACACACATGTTACGGATTGTCATAAGCTCGAGAATATCCAAAAGCGTGGAAATTCTAATTTCCATTTTTAGATTACAAATATGTAATTACGGAAAAAGATATAGGACTCTCGTACGTTCCACTATTTTCCCTCAAATTCGATTCAATAAAGAATTAAAAAAAAAAAAAAAAAAAAAAAAAAAAGAAGGAAATGTTCTGTGACACATCTGATAAATCAATTATTTGTATACCGGAATATCACTGGTTCCGATCAGCTCCGAAAATATGTCGTCGCAATGCACGAAATGTCACCGCGGATAATCGCGTTTCTGGTTTGTCTCCCTTGAGTAAATCTATAACTTAGTTAGAGGAAAAAAGTATCGTCCGTGTCCAACTCGGATATCCTCGATAATTCATCATCGTTTCGTCTGCTATTCCAATCTGTCTTTTATTCTATCTACCGTTTTTACCGCAGAAACGAATCGGCACTTTCCCTCCGTCTCGAATAGAAATCAACGAACGAACAGGTCTGTTATTAGCTACGACCAAGATTATTGCAATTACTTTATTATTTATCGAGATGTCAATGGGAACATCGCGACTAGTCTCGTTCGGTATGGCAGGAAACGGCTGGACGATACTGTTTGCAATTAGTGTTATACTTTTTGGGACAATAGATCAATGAATTTTTGATTAACCGTTTATTACTGATCCGATTTTCTAGACTGTTACTAGCATTCGAATGTTTGTATATTTATGGAAAATTTACAGACGCACGAAGAGAAGCAGAAAATACGTATCATGAGTTATACGAAATAATTAAAGTATACTATTCTCCGTAACATTTAGCGAGCGAAGGGAATTTCTACTTGGGTTCTATTTTCATAAAGATATGAATTTGCATGAACATCAATAGACTAATAACTTACGTTCGATGATTAACTAGTTTTCTCACCCGAACAGTTTCCTATTTATATATTGGTTACGATATTTATAAACGCAACTTAAACAAGTAAGGATATAACGATGTCAAAAATATTTAATTGGAATAATGAAAGATGGTCAATCGACTATTAAATAAATTGCAATGAAATTATAAAGGAGAGAATAGCTGTGGTATCCTTGGTTTTCAAGACACGTGGTAGTCATGGACACCCCTTGTGGTGTCTACGGGTGTTACGCAGGAGCCAGACCTTTTGAACATTGACCATATGGTGCACCTATGCCGGGACCATGATTTATACGCACCCTACTACCTCATAGGTACGCAACCATAAGATTTTATTAATTAACGTTGTTACGAAAGCGTTTCATCTAGGGGAAAAAGAAAAGAAAAAACGAACCGGAAAATGAATTTTACACTGGACGCCTGCTACATTATTACACGTGCCACTTTTTATTTGGCGTACATCCTATAGCTCATTTATGGTGATAATCACATGGATGGAAAAGTATAAATTTTCATAAAATTTACTTAAACGTTTCGATAATTTACATTATTACAATTACCGTAATAACGTAATTGTTGCAATTCCTGTCTTCATTTAATATATACTTGTTACTGTAAATATAGAATACTCAATCTATGTTACTGTCGTAGGTTCTGTCGATTTTATACCGGAGTTTCTTGTCCTCCTTAGTTTGAAAGTTGTTTAAGTATCACAAACTGTGAGAACATTGACGTGAAAAGTATTAATAGACAAAATTGTACTGACACAGAATTACTTTGGTATGTAAGTTTCTTGATAGTGAGTACTAGGATATTTATGATATACTGAAGAGTATGAAGATGTTGAACAATTTTAACATTTACGATCGTTTATAGTCGTTTCGATTAATTTTTATAACGCCGATTCATCCTCGTAATATCATTGTATGGTTTATAATTATGTATATTAGGTGTGTTAAAATTATCGAAGCTTTCAAAGAACTCAACATTTTTCAACAGTTCGTTAACGCTATGTGGATATATCGAGTTTCCTTTCTTTAATATTCCTCTCGATATATCTTTTACACCTTAAGAACAATTATTATTTTAAATAACACACTAAAACCCTCTTTTTTCTATTATTTATAATTATTTTTGATATAAAATAATATATTATCTATAAACTCAAAAAAATTATATCAATTACAAATATCAATAATTATATCAATTAAAAATAAACATGAAATTTTACCATTTAGTTAATAGATCTAAAGAATGATCTGAATGACCTCTGCCGTGTTAATGTGCCGCAAATCATACATACGCATATACACAAAGCAATTATAGTTAATGATGTGTGTGCGTAAAAATTAATTGGTCAAAATCGGTCGTTCCATCCCCGTTTTTATAAAAGAAGTTACGCAACATATGGCGAACCTTAATTGTCATCAAAGTTGGACGACTCTAACGAGCGGTTACATTGCGTCATCGGAAATCGGTTCGTTTTCAACGTGAAATCTCTCAATTATCTGATAATACACCTTACATGCTGCCCCTTATGCGTTCAGGATTATACGCACTGTGCGTCAGATGACCAGATGTCGTCTTTTAAGCTAATATGACAACACGCGAGAGCTATCTTCTGGCTTTAAATGATGTTTAGGTTGGTGAACTGCGTGACGTGTAACAGACTATCGGAGGATCTCGACATGGCATTGTCGAAGATACGGAAATTTTATTAGTACAACAGACAATCAGCAGAAGCAAGGAATAATTAGCTATAATCGATACATTTTTATTCTTATACATGTTTAATTAAGCGTTTGGACTTTGTGTTAATGATGCTTTAATGATTAGAATTCAAAATGAAAAAAGAAATGTCTTCTTTCTTATCACACTTTCTTTCTTCTTTAGCACTTCTCTTCCTAAAATTTCTCTTGTATTTATCAAATACTCTTAAACCAATCAACCTATAACACTGAAACTCTTGTTGTTAGGTCGATTTGTTTTTCTCTTGAATTATATTCAATACAAATGAATATTCGGAAACATTTATTAATTTTATTAATCAGTTAATATATTATACATTAATACCATGTATTATATTAATTAATTGATTTATTAATTTTTCTATTGCAATTCTCCAAATAACAACGAATATTCCAAGTGTATAAAAATTCCAACAGTTAAGAATATTCCCAGATCTGTGATTTCCCATGTCTAGGCAACGATTTTCGTTTTTAGAAAACAAAATCCGCGTTGCGTTATATTTGGAGTCTGTGCATCGTTTTTAATATGAAATCGTTGCAGAACATCTGATGACTAAAAAGAGGAACTTCATTCATATTTTCTTCCTTCGTGTTATCCTACTGTGCGATGCCCATGGCGAAATGAATCTATCGAACAGTTTAATACTGAATTTGTAAGAAATTTGACTTGCAATCTGCTTAGAGGTTAACATAGTATCGAAGACTGAGCGAAGGGTAGATCGGCTGGGTGGGAGAAATCGTTTAAGAGCCACTTTCAATGCAAATTCATTGCAGCCTCTCTCGGCGCATCCCTCCTGTCTTCTTTCGATCTTACCGCAACATTCAATTTATTTTTCATAAAATCGCCATGCTAGCAGTAGCAGCAGTACGTCGATACTTGTACGTCCTGATTTATATTTAAATAGGCCTCTATTATCTGGCTCAAATGATTCTCCGTATTATTTAATTTTTAATTTTGTGCCTTCGATAGAACGTTATAATTAATACAATTAAATGTGATTGTTTAGCGATATGGTATCACGTTTATTTTGCATTCTACAATTTTACAGAAACTTAGGGAACATTGTTCGTTAAAGTTTACTCTTCTATTGAAATTCGAATTGTATTATTCTCTCAACATTTACAGTTTCGTTGAGTATAATAGTAATTATTGAGTATAAAAGAAATTATTTATTAAAAAGTAACAATTTCGTTCAGTAGATAATGCTTACAATTATAAAACACAATATACAAAATATTTATAAACATGTAATAGCAAGGTAGTTTGATTAAAATTAATATTATAACAAAGTATATCATTTATTTAAATCGCATTAAGGATGGATGAGAAATAAGAGTACCGCGATGGAAAAATCAAATAGCGCTTTTTCTCTGGGTGTACTCGAGCTGAAAAGAAATCAGGCCGTACGTTCTACTCAATTTCGAAGAAAAGCCTCTTTAAAAGTGCGGGGACTCAAAATCTATTACGTCTTCGACACTTCGTGTTCAGCCGTAACTTATTCATGGACCTGTTGAGGCGTTCAAGATGCGTTTAGGCCTTGGGGGAGAGAACACGCGTCCCTCCTGTCGCAAGTAGATATAAGGGTAGTTAGCGCCCTTCCGCCATTCAGGGGATGAAATCACTACAGTGACCAAGGACTCGTAAAATTGCCCGTTTAAAATACAGCATGCTACCGTTTCGCAGCATCGTTTCCTACAAACCGATGCCTCTTTTACATCCTCTATAAATGTTAATATCCAACAACTTTAGCCAGCTTTCTCTCTTGCGTGTAGGTATATATCTATATATACTCTTCTTCTTTTTACTCTCGTTATTTGTTCTTGAGAATATTCGATGAAAATAATAATGCAGTGACATTTTTCATTGACAATTCACGATTATTAATTTATCAAATTTATAAGTAAAATGTAGAAATAGAAGTTATACGAAGTATATGATACACATATATTTTAAGTGCATTATTGTAAATCTAGAAAATTTCTATTAAAACATAAGGAATTGATCGTTTTAGCCATTGTTTATGTTGCGTATGTTGTTTTAATTTCGCGTTAGATTCATAGGAGGGAGGAATCTTATTTGATCTTATTTAATTTATTAGATCTTATTTGAAAAAAAGGGTGTGTTTTTTTCATGCGACGAACGGAAGGAAAATTGATCTTTCTTTCTTCGTTATTAATTTCCAATTCTTTGGCTGATACGATGCTCGATTTAGAAACGACTCGTCGTTTTAATTAATTAATTTCATTTCGTTGTAATTAATTGATATAGACACGTGAAAAGTAGTGGAATAATGCAAGTGGCAATCACGCGCAGTAAAGTTAGACATATTTTTGAAAGAAAAATGTTCCTTTAAAAATTGAAGAAAAACGCGAACAGCCACTAAGAAAGATCCTCCAATTGGCGTAACGAGTCGCCTGAAAAAATATTCATAAGAGGAAATCAATAACGTAAATTAATAAATATTCCCATCCTCAAATTTAACCAACTGTCGTGAAAAATTATGATTATCTAGAGCAGTCTTTCTGAACTTCTTTTTTGATTGCAGACATATTTTCTCAGAGGCATCAAAAGATAAAATGTGAGTAAAATTATTGTTCCAAGAAAGTATTATTTTATTATTGACCATCGTTGTATTTGTTACAGCATTTACATACTAATTAATTAGATCAAAGTATATTAAACCTCGTATCATTTAGTAATACTTACATTTAGTCATAGAGCTAGAAAAATTTAATACTCTAAAAATAAGACGTGGAGACTGATTAAAAACATTTTGTTGCAAGATGAGACTATGTACAAATACTTTTTCCAACCACTGTACATGTCTTTACAAATAAGCAAAGATTTTAACACACTTTATATTAAAAATAATGGAAACAGAAACAAGATTAAGACCATGCAAGTTTAAAATTATTCTAACCTAACCTTTCTAAATCATATTGATAGCGTGCAATGTTCATAGACACCGACAGATAGTGAGGCATTTGAATAAGGATTCAGATCGGAGATCAAAAAATATATGTAATGTGTAGTTTTCCTGAAACTTGATATCAAGGGACACGATGTGACTAAAAGCCTGTTTATCAAACCTTCGTTAGTGTTTTCCCTACTTTCTGACTCAGTCCAAGTACTTTGAATGTTCATTTCCTTGTTTAACTAGACACGATGACGTTTAAGTAAACAACGTCGATATCAGCAACAATCTTCCCATTTTTTCGTAAGTGTCACGCGGAAATTATTTGTCCTTCTGTTTCGTCAGATATTCTGCTGATATTTAATAAAGAACAGAGCTTTCGTGTACAATTTTGGAATAATTTTATTTTATTAAAATTATAATTTAAGTTGCGATTACGAGTAGGTTTCGCTAAGAAACTCAAAATTATACTTATCTTTGTTCAAATTCTCTTAATAAACGCTATTTGGGAAGAATTATCAAGAAAGTAAAATGAATGTATTATGAGCTAATTTTCAAGTGATTAGATTTTAATACGCAAACGATTTTTATTTATCCTGTATTGATTTTTGCAATCAATTATTATTTACAGTTATATTACTTACACGAAACTTATGATATCCTCGAATAATATAATCAAGATCGAATACTGATTATTTTGATCTTTGTCTGGAACTGCATGCCGCATTCGCCAGCAGTTAGGTTCAGAATCGAATAAATGGGCGTCTCCGCATCGCGTTACTTTTACTCGTGCGTCCGGCTTTATTGGGTTTCGAGAATTCGATGTTTATCAGGATTGATCGCATACCTGGCATGACGAGGCATGCGTCGCTACAATAATTACCGGGGGATGCGTGTCTTTACGCACCGGGCCACGGTTGGGGCTGCGTTCACCAGGAGGGTGCCACACGCAACTTACCATACCAACTATGATTCACCTGAGCCATCGTGTTACTATAGTTACATACTTGATAGTTACGAACCGGTAAAAAAAAGGAAAAAAAGGGATGGGAACTTTTCTGTTTCGCCCTTAGTACCCCGTCGTTATAAGAAAGTTTTGCCATATTGAGATAATGTGAATTGTGAGCTTTTGTAAAGATAATACGTCGTTTATAATTAAACTAAAGCACTTGGAGGAAATTTTACAGAAAGAAATTTGATGTTTCCAGTTTGATTAGATGATACAGATAAGGAAATAAATCAATGATCTTCGATCATAGTATCGCTGATTAATATGTTGTTTATACTGAAGACAAGTTAGTGATCGTTAATAAAAATGTATATAATGTACATAGAATTATAGTTTAACATGTTATAGTATAATAACATTGCCATAGACAATGCTGAATACCAATTTTCATCAGAATGTATTTTAGTAAGCTTCTGCGAGCATACAGACGAAGAATACTATCTGGAGCAGCAGTGGCGTAAGCCAACTATACTTGTATCTGTTTTATCACATTTGGAAAATGTTAATTCTTCCATTTCCAACTACGATAAAAGCGTCGATTATCCAAACGGATTTGTGGTGATATTGACCAAGATGGTTCAGAAAATCGAATTGTTCGGATAATTAAAGGTACATGTATTTACCCACTTGATAGGTATAGGAATTAAATTACTAAAATTATTTATTTAATAGAAGAGTTTTACTGTTGTAATTTGAAATGTAGCGTACATTATGCAAAATATTAATTCAGTGTTGAAAAAATTCTTTGAAGTAACAATATACATTTATTACGTACGTATATGTAGATATCTATTATAAATTTACACGAAGAAAATAAAATAAATATGTATAATATATAATAATTACGTAAGTTAAGGTGAAGAAAGTGGATTTTTTAAAATAATAATCTTTCCGGTTCCAAAAACTGACGGTGATAACGACGATGCAGCACCGATTCGCATAATTGAGGTTTGGATAATCGATGCTCTACTGTATTCAGTTTGTCAAAATAAGCTGATGCTTGCAATTAAATTCTCGCTTAAACATCTCTTTAAACGATCTTATATTAGTCTGATATACAGGATCAACTTAAATGAATGGTCCTGTACATTTTTGTATCCAAATTAAAGCAATCTTTCTTTATTAGGTTATTCTATTATTAGGTCAATGTTAAATTCATGTCCTCATCTTTTACAATATTCTATTCGAGTTTAGTTTCGGATAAAAAGATTACACAAGGATTCTAAATGTTCATGGTGGTTAATAATGACGTTTTTATTATAAGTCTCGTTATTATTCAATACAGAAAATTTCTTCTTCTTTGATTCCTGCTAGTTAACGATGGAATAAATTCATTGTGCGCCAAATCCAATTTGACTTGTCCAATCTTATATGCCCCAACTTGATGCCTAAATATTCAACATCCTCGTATAATCCTCTATTAGAAGGATAGACCGTCAAAAGTGTATGTAATTGCTCACGAAAAACTCTTTTCAAAGTGACTCAGTAAGAAAAGAATTGTTGAAGTTAAAGTTGTTGAAACTCTCCTTTTTTTCTTTTCTCACGCCTTTTCCCTGATTAATAAGATGTGACGAAGAAACAATTGTCACGTAAGATATACACCAATTTGATAAATATTTCACATCTTCGTATAATTTTCTACCAAAAGGATGAATCATGAA
Organism: Bombus pascuorum; assembly: GCF_905332965.1. Classification (NCBI taxonomy): domain Eukaryota; kingdom Metazoa; phylum Arthropoda; class Insecta; order Hymenoptera; family Apidae; genus Bombus; species Bombus pascuorum. The sequence continues at coordinate 12,182,748 of NC_083491.1, read as the reverse complement.
AATTGTATGTAATTAATGCTGTCGAAAAAATCTTCTCAAAGTAATTCAGGGTAGGAACAAAATCGTCGAAGTTGAAATCATTCGAGTTCTTTTTATTTTTCTTCTTCGCACTTTTTCTTATTTATTAAGGTAGAACGAAGAGGCAATCGTTTTCGTGTAAAATACGCACTAATGCATCAGATTGGAGAATGACTTCACCCATTTTACGAGGTAGCAAGAACAGCAGGACAGCGGACAAATCAGTGACGATGACGGTGGGGTGATGGCGTCTAGACGTTGTCGTCGTGGATGTCGTTGACGTCGTCGCACTGACTCACTCGACGCCGACATCCGACGGTAGGGGGTACGGCTAAATATTGCGTGCACGCAATGACACACGATGCTTTGAAATAGTTCCACAAGCGAGCGAGCCTTGATTCGCTGGCTGCATCTGACTCCCTTTCCTTCTTCAGGGTCATGTGAATTATTGACACCGTACTATTTAAGGCTCAACGTCATCTATCACCATTTTTTTTCAACCTGTGATAGAAAAAGTTTGTATCATCGAGGAATTTTTGGAGATACTTTGTTGGGAGGATACTATAAAACTATTTAAAAACACCTTTTTTACTTAAGAAAGGGGATCGACAAATTAAACAAAACTATGTTTCGACAAAGCTTTTGGAATTGAACTGCTATTGGAAATTTTCGAAGCGAGACCCTTGTAATTTTTCTCCATTCTCCTTTAAGTTATATTTTTTAAATATACAGCAAATAAAATTATTAATTGTTTAACTTTAAAAATCTGCCAGATGATCGTCAAATCGAATACTCGCAAAATTGAATAAAACATCCAACTTTTCCTCTAGAAATTTTACCATTGTACATTCACATGTCAGATATCTAATAATTTGTTATGCAATTCCAATTAATTTACGTGTTATTAATTAATGAAATTTTCCAAAAATCCTGCGCCAAATTCTTTTAAATTAACCCAACTCGAGCCAAGTTGGGTTCTACGATCTACGATCTTCTCAAATAAAACACAGTACGATTTCGGGTATTTTAAGAGAAGATTTGACCTTTGACATAAACTGTTTGCGAAAAGACTGACTTTTTGAGGAAAATACTGAAAGAGGCAGGCAGGACGATATTTCACAAAAGAATTCTATAATTGGATCCTTAATCTTGTTTACGGTGAAGAGATCAAGTGGTCTTTGTCAGGGTCGCGTACACGCTGTGTGCCAGGGGACACATTCCTGCACGGGTGGCGTCAACCAAAATAGATTTGCCATAATAGACACTCGAGCACTCCTTTCGTTTCTGGGACATCGAGGGGAGGGAAAACGGGCTTGATGAGGCCGTATCTCAGACTCCGCCACCTTTATTCGCTCTCTGGATCCGAGCTGCGTTGAAAGTAATTGCTCGTACGAATTGTTGAAATGTTTGAAAGTATTAAAGGCTGTTTCATAAGTTTCGCCGAAGCTTTTCAAATGAATTTATAGAAAACGTATTCCATGTTCAATCATCCACGTATTCCATCTTCTTCTCTGTGATTCTTTTTCCATTTAGAAATTAATTAAATTTAATCTATTTAGAATTTAACTCTGCTAATTCACCTAACTGACTTCGATGGTCTCTGTGTCGTAGAATTTGATTAAAACTTTTGGATCGAAATTTCTCTGCTGCGAGTTTGGAAATTATCTGTAGGCTGCTCTTTAGAACTGGTAGATAAATCAAATTAACATTTGCGTTTCTTGCTGTCACTTTTTTTTTCTTTCGAAGTTTATAAAGTAGCAAGTAGATAAAAATACTCTTGATTTGGGCTTTTGCTTTCTATTTCTTTATTATTCTTTGCCTTCTTCTTGATACTCGCGCCCATTAAAGATTAAATGCTAATTAGAAAGAGACAAGCAAAAAATAACGCGCTTTTTGAAGATACAGAACAATCATTCGTTAAAAATTTATACATTCTTAATCATTTTACAGTAGTTATATATAGTAGTACATTTGGTTGATGACATTATCAAAATTATACGTCTAGTCGAAATACGATTGGAATTCTTTTTTAAATTTTCATACAAGTTTTCACGCTCATATAATATAAAGTTGTTCCACTCCGATCAACTTGGTGCGTTTAGAACCATAAAATAAGAACTATAGATATTTTCTAAATCGTCACATAACACTCACACATCGTTATTGCTCTCTTAGAACGAATAACACAGTGTCGGTTAAACGAACGTTCGATCTTTGGTAACAAAGTCTAAACTTCCTGCATTGGAAGTGCTGCAAGGAATGTGTTCCAATGTGAAGTTCCCACGTGAGCGTAACTGCCTGTCCGCTGGGGGTCCTAACTGAACATCGATGTGTTAATTACGGTACATCCCCAGTTGGGTCGAAACTCGTTTGGAATTCGAACTAACGGACACAGAGTCGAATGGCTCTAATGACGCGTTCAAGACAAATTTTGATATTCCCACGCATTATACCTTCGCACGATCATCTAATACAAAGTGGCAGCTGTTGGATTCGGAAACGTGACGAGTCGAATTTTCGAAAAATAAGGAAAAGGAAATAGATACAAATATCCAAATATGTCTGTAAATGAAATTTATAATTTTGATACGAGCGATCTACTTCTATAATAATTCTTTTATAATTTCACAAACATTTTTTTTTAGTGATCTAATTATCCTAATCTTACTAATTAATCTAAAATCTTTTAAATATTTTTACGTTTATGCGAAAGTCTGAGATATTGAAACTTAAAATTTATTTCGGTTCTCTAAGTAAGAGTTAAATTTTGATTTAAAAATGCTTGCGGGTATAGAAACTTTGGGCATTTTGTTGTCAGTGCAAACAGTAGCGAGGAACCCTTCCAAGTACATAGTTGACGGTTGATCGGTGATTCATACTAATGACGAGCGTGGCGTCCATCGATTGAATTTGTAACGCTCGTAGAAACGCACCTGCGCTCGTTACGATTCTTTCTTTCATGCAGGTAAAGGTGTTCTTTCGTAATTTCCGACCGGTGGCTAACAATTGATCAAACATTGATTGAAATTCGAAACGATGTTTAGAATTTTCGAGATGCGTGTCACGCGTTTGGCTTATTAGACATTGAACGAAATGTTATAAAATTAATAACGATATTAATAATAAAAATAGCGTTTCTTCACTAGCGAAGGAATCTAATTCAATATGTACATAGCATACCTGTTGAACAATAACTGAATTGACGATACAAAAGAGCGACGAGTCTCAAAGATCATCAATTTTGAGATACCTTGAAAAATTAAATAAAATCAAATTAATGAAAAATGTATCGGGAGAAAATTATGCATAATTATCGTGTTCTATTCTCCAGTTTTATCTATAACAAAATTTTGTTATTATTAATTTTCAGCCGAAACTTTATTAGAATATGATACTTGGAAAGGCAGTGAAGATTCAACTAGTAGTACGTGAAATGTCAACATGAATCAAGATGAATGAGAATGTAATACGTTGAAAATAGTGAAAATGAAATGTGTGAGTTTTAAAAAATTTCGTCTGAGAACAAAAGAAGTTTCACTAGTCTACGCTTCACCTCAATGTACAGTACGGAATTCTACTATGTTGCATTTCACTTCACTCTACGTATCTCATTATTTTTTAAACAACATTCCCTGCAATCAAGTCCATAACAGTTGAATATAATAGCATATACCATAGCACTGGGAAACTATACTACTTCCAAGAATACTATTACTCTTCTTCTTGGAATATAACTCTCCAAAATTTCCTTTCAACGAAGTAAAATCCAATTATTCACGAGAATCAAATGATATTATTACGAGAAGTCTACATTTACTTATGGTGAAAAAATTGATTTTCTGTGCTACCGATTCGATAGATCTATTACCGGTAACAGCATCACGTACATACGTATAAATATATCAAAGATCAATTTGGAGTTCATTTCAAGCTGCGAAATAAACGAATATATAACTGACGTGCTTGGTTAAAAAAAATCTCAGGCATTCTCAAAAGTACAAGAAACAGAACATGATCTGTGCTGCGCAAAACATAATCCACGTTTGTATATACATGCTGTCTCATTTCACTTTCACATAGTGACAAACGTGTTCAATTGAATCAAAGTTTATCCACCGTAGAAAAATATAGATTTCTTCAATGATGTTTGATAAAAGGGAAAGAATGCTACGTAATATTGTTGAAGTATCTAACAATAAGAGTAGTATTCGTGGAATATCTACCATTCAGAAAACTTCAAGAAAAATAAAAAGAAAGTCGAAGGTAGCAGATGTATAAGCCATGAACGCAGTATTAAAAGAAGAACGTGTCTGGTCGAAAATGCCCACGTGCACTCGTATTCTGTGCATCGTTTATAGCAACGAGGGAGCATGCACGCATAATGGCCGTGTACTTCTGTCAGTGGCACGCGCTCATTAGAGCCTAGTCGGTTGCGTCGTCACCGTGGCATTGTTACCACCTCCGAGCCTCGGTTCAGTGTCAATGGAAACTCTAAAAGAAAAATCTCGAATAAAGAGACCTCCCCGATCCGTGTCCTGAATGGCAAACTTACAATCTGCTAGCGAAATGTCTTCTAATGGGGTCGTTTTCTCTCGCGCGATCTTTCTATCGGCAAAGAAGAAAGATACGTAGCTGGTCATTACACGGAACCAATAGGACGTTCTTTGCGATCGATCAGTTTAAATTTGAAATATTTGCTCCGATGAATTTTATTTCAGCTCTGTTGCAGTATCTCAATACTCTCAAAAACATGCAGTACAATCGTCAGAAATAACCAAACGAATTAGTTTTATGATCTAACAACTGCTTTGGTATTCGCTACGTCGAAAGACATTGTATAATTCCAAATGAAATTTAAGAAATCACGAAATCTATTCTGTTAGCAAATTTCTACGAGCTGCGTGGAATTCTTCGTCCTATTTTTCTTATGCAATTTATTACGCAAAATTTTGATGACTCGTGCTATTCTTTCTTAGACCAACGAACACTCTTCTGATCGTACCATTGCTTGAAAACTACACGCGTCTTAAATTACAATTATTCGTAGAATATCCATAGATATCTTGAATTTTCCGCGTGATTACACAATAATATACACGTATATACACATACGTACACGATAACAAAAAAGAAGGCACATTCTAACAGGAGATCCTATCCCACACCACCTATACGTATATGTATCCACTACAACCTGCAACCGTATTGGATTTTCTATCAAAAGTGTTAGAAAAAAAGGTAGAAGCTGCAGCCCTGAGAATTTGATTTCTTTCGAAGCAGAGTCGCCTCGTCAGTCCCCTATTCCACCATTGGTCCTGGCAAATTAACCAGGGAAAATTCGTATAGAGATAGAGGAACGAGCACAGTCGCGCAACTTTGCCGACTTTTCTTCGCCAGGTAGTCCGCGCACTTGCTGTTTCCCTTTAAACGAATTACGACAGTGTATTAGCTTCACTATTCAGAAGTGAACCGTGCAACGGCAACCCTTTCGGATTGTACGTGAATACGGCAATTAACGCGTACACCTCGAATCGACGTTGCATGATCCTAGCAGGGACACTGAGCATGAGAAAGACCGGATAGAGGGTGAAAGAGAAAGAGAGAAAGAGAAAGGGAGGCGGAAGTCGGAAGCTAGTGGGGGTGCAGTCGAGCAAATATCCAGCAAATAAACGCGGCGTACGCGCGTTAATAGGGTTAAACGGAGCCGGTGCGACCTCTCCTCTCTTCGAAGTAACGAAGTTATTCGAAGTAACTGCCGGAGCGATACTCTGTCTATAGGCACACACAACTTTGCTTCCACATCGAGCATCGCAAAACAGTTCTCTTTTGATTGATTTAGAATTGGCCATGGAGATTTCCTGTATGATTTGCTGCGGTATTTTAGTTCGGTATTGTTCGCCCTATTCGCCTTTATTAGAATATCTTGAGTATTTATAAGAAATATTGGGTATTTACAGAAATATAGAACGTATTTGATGTAATTCAATTTGTGATTTTCTAAATTCACAGAATCTCTTTCACGAACTTGGTACTGATATTTTCTTACTGAACCTGGAATATATTGTATTGCTTTTTTATACGCATATTAACACTTTGACTGCCACGCCGTCAAAATCACATGTTTCACTCAGGACGCCACGAGAGTATTTTTATTATTCAAAACATATAATGGCAAAATAATAATAAATTGATGATGTAGGACAACATTCTTCCTCAATGGACCGTTTATTTTATTGGTGATCACGGGTGAACATCGTGGCGCCTTGGTAACAGTTGATAGCGACATATTATAACACGGCTTCGTTTATTTCAACAAACCATTATGTTATGATTATTTCGTCGTAAGCAAAACGTGCAGAATATATTGTTGAAACGTGTAGAAGATATTAGTAAACAGTATTCACTCATTCTATATATAATAGTAAGGTATGTTCACACTCCTAACTTCAATTATATGATTATAAAGCAGCATTTACGATTATTTTCTAAGGTGTATTTATAATAATATTCGTAGATTACCCCTTAAAGATATGGATTACTCCTCAAAGAGACAGTGCACTGTTAAATGCAAGATTTGTTCTCATTTTTTTTTTTTATTAATGTTCTAATAAAAATGTTTAATTGTTCAATGGGGCACTTTTTATTTCAAAGTATTTTCTATTTATCGGTTATATTCAAAATGCCCTAATTGTCAACTTTCATTTAATTTTTACAATTGCAAGAAGTTCAAGCGCTCCAGTCACCAATGACCACCGTGGCGTCACAGAAGAAATCGTGGCCGGTCATGTATGACCAATGTGGCAATCGAAGTATTAAAAACTAATATAGAGACGTCCTGTAGTATAGAAATAACAAGATCGATTATCACGTGCAAAGTTTAAAATCGAATTTTAAGATGTCTAAGCTTAGCTAAATTACGTCTTCTGATATACTATGATTTATACAGAGCGTGACAATATACGCGTATATCAAGCTCTTTGAAATCGAAGGGTACTTTCTTCTACACGCACCCATACGTGTATGATCACCAAAAGGATCTCTGCGTTCATTCCATGTCCCTGGATCCAACCGTATACCACATCCTTCATCCGTCACCCTCTACCATCAGAATCTTCTCCCTAAACTAAACTACCTCTAAACAGTTCAGAGTCGTTTAACTGTAGCGATCAAATCGCGGCAGATCAAGCCAATTAAAAATGCGCAAGGGCGATCCAAAAGAGCGTAATAAAATTAGTCGACTTGGACCCTTTTCAATGAACCCCCGGTTCCGCAATGACATCGTCCTCGGTACAGTCAATCTGATCAAACACAGGGAAAACCTCGAAACGAAAAGCGTGTTTCCTACGTTCGTTCATTCACGATGCAAGAATGTTTGTTTATGGGGTGGCTATCGTACAGTTACACGAGCCTTTATACACACACGCATTCAGGATCCCTATACGTCGCTATCTTTCATCTCTTTTTTTTTTTTTGGTCGATCAGTATATATGTACATAGAAGATCGCGTTCCTGGTGAAGCTTCATCGAGTCGAACAAATTCTATTCTGTGGCTTAGTGAAAGCGTATAATGGGCTGAATCCACGTCGTGCCGTGGCCTATGAGTCAGTTTCTGGTCACGATGCGATGGTTCATACGTAGTACGAGCGCCGTCTTGTCGCGACTACGCACAGACCCACCTAAACACGCGTGCATACGTGACGCGGGGCATATATTTACGCTATTGTAGAGTTCACGAGTTTTGGACACTGGAGTATTATTTTGGAGTAATCCAAATTATGGGAACATTTAAGGAAACATTATATATTTTTTTGTAATAAGCATTGAAATATTTATATTTGTCTTAAGTATCTTATTATAATATTACACCTGGTGTTTCTTTTTCCTATAAAAAAGTAAAGTTTTTCCCCTTTTAGTTTCTTAACGTATGGTAATTATCTCTCAACGTTGCTCAATTCAATTGGAAAAATATCGACAGATAGTTGACATATAATTTACATTAAGACATATAATTAACGAACCTTGTACTCATAGTATTAATAGTTCCAATTGTACTTCGTTACCTAAAACGTCTATCCTATTTTCTAATCTGGAATTGCGTCATTTGTATCTACTTTTACTGACGCGTATATTTCTATCGATTAGTTTAGCATTCTTTCGAGGAACTTTAAAATCTACAGCCTACTTTCTGACAAGGAAATATTCCAGAAAATGTCGTATCGTATCGTTTTAATAAGCCTCTGCAAGATTATTTATCAAACCAAAGTAATCCTTCGAATACTTTCGAATAATATCTAGATTTTTTAATAATTATCGAAGTTTCACTATAACACAACCCTTATTGGTAAACTCGCGTGACACACAAACGCTCTATGATTGTACAAAATTGCTCCAGAAAGAAGGAGTGTTGATATAGTCGAGAAGAATGATAGCAGTTAACTGGGCAGAATATATGAAATCTACTATAGAAGGCTGCGTGTTTTTACGCACGAGCGTGTGTGAACGCTTGTCGCCAATGTTACTGTCGCCATCGGCACCGCCACCGGCGCGGCGGCGGCGGCGGCGGCAGCGATGACGGTGACGGTGACGGTGTCCAAGGCGGGGTCATTTCCTTTGATGTGTTCCGTTAGTTTTGCCCCGTGGACGAGAAATTGCACAGAACTTCCTGTGTATCGGATTTCGATGTTGTTGATACATCGACGCGACACGATACTTTTGTTCCCTGCATATCACAAGATTATGGTTATTTATGAAGAGGAAGAATACCATTAGGGGATGGTTTGCCGTTATGCTGGAGTAAAGGTCTTTCGCTATAGAAAGAAAAAAAAAGAATATGAAGTTTCAAAAAAACTTTTCACTCTAACGATAAACCGTAATGATCAGTATCTGATATTTCAAGGAATAGAAATATTTCGATTGTTAAAAACCAAGGTACGTTCTATCAAACGATAAGATGTTAAACTAAAAACAGAATTCATCCAGATTTAGTAGTAACTTTATCGAATAAAACATTACGAGTAACGCAGAATAAATACGCTGCTCCGGACATTTACTATTTGTGGACTTCGCATAATCACCTTACTTTAATTTCTTTTATGGATTTATTACACCGTTCTATGATCTTGATGCTATTTTTGGACAATATTAATCAACATTTGTTAACAAGTGATTTTTGATAAAGTTATTGTATAGATAGGTAAGAAAAGACTAAATTCGTCTGAACTGATTCAATCGTTAAATGATTCATACTCAACCATAGGTTGAGAGACACCGAACTGTACAAGAAATCAACGTATTAATAAATTGCACCGGTGAAAAAAAGCAGACGGGAGACAAGATTATCTGAAACCTCTTTCATGTCATTTTAATAGCTACATATCACTTCTATATACAGAGTGTCTCGGAAATCATGATACAAGTGGTCGGGTGGTTTGATGATTTTATGTGCAGAAATAAGTGGGAAAAAAAGAATAACATTGTTTCATTTAAGGCTCCCTTTTTTAAAAGAAAATGAGTTCGAAAACCCATTAGATATCCGTTAATTCACTGGAAGCTTGGAATTATGAAACTTCTGTTTCCGTTCGTGTATGTATTATTCAACATGGACAATGTCACGATTTGCTTCCCGTTATTGTTGCCATGTCATCTCCGCGATATCGATTATTACTTTCCTTTATTTGGTATTTAATTCGAATGGTTTTACAAATAAGGACGAAATTAGTACTTTTTAAGTGTCGTTTTATTAATTAGAAATCTTGCTTTAAAATTTATCATATTCTAGATATTAGGTCTTTCATTAGTTTCTTCATAAAATATCACGTACTCGTCATTTGTTGCCAAAGGACTTCTGTCTTCTTCGAATAGGTTGTTTCTTTTTTTAATTATGTTATATCAAGCTACATACTTTTAGTCATCAAGTAACATGAAAATCAGAAATCTTAATTTAAAATTGATCATATTCTAGATATTAAGTATTTCGTTAGTTTCTTCATAAAATATCACGTACTCGTCATTTGTTGCCAAAAGACTTCTGTCTTCTTCGAATAGGTTGTTTCTTTTTTTAATTATGTTACATCAAGCTACATACTTTTAGTCATCAAGTAACATGAAAATCAGGAAATTGCTGTTTCATTTTTTTGCAATCTTCATACGTAAATTGTATTCAACATTCTAGTTGAATCGAAAACGATAAAGAAATAAGAAGGACGACCAAAAAGAAACACCTAGATGAACCTAAGGAGAGACGCGATCGCGAGGAAGCGCATCAACGGCAGTCGTAAATTCCCGTTACGATTAGACAATCGACGCCACGAACTGATCGATCCCCTATTTCGATTGGGATAATAGAGGTGATTTAATTAGTATAACACTTGATTAACAGTTCAAAGATAATATATATTTCCAACAACTTTGTAAAGAAGATAGTTTGTTAGAATCTAATCTTGAAGTTAAGATTAATAATCTTTGCAAGACACAATGTTTGTGTTGAAATAATATTCAGTGATTAAACAGAGCTACAGAACTTGATGTATATAAGCGAGTGATATAATTAATAACGTGTGCAAGAATTATTGATTGTTGGCCAGTTACTTTCAGACTAGACTTAGGTAGTGACCTATGATCCCTCAAATATTTTGAGTTCCACTCTCTATACAATAACGAGTATGACCTGTGTAAGTGTCCTGTTCAAATGCCTGTGTGGGTGGCTGTGTAAGGGTATTGTGCCTATGGGTGAAATATCGTTGTATTCCAACATAGTTACGCTGGTGCGTAAGGTATAAGTGAAATAGTGAATGATTGACGGGTGTAAACCCGGTAAAGAGATGTTGACTGTTCTAATGTCGATGACTCAGCGAAGTCCGGTGACGATGCTGTTGTAAAGGAAAACTCTTACTCGATGGTGATCGCCCCCCCCCCCACCACAGCTCGCGTGTGGGTGGAATCCCGAGAAACATGGGAAAATCCACGTTTCCCTAATTTTTAGCTGATGGCGCAATAACTATAAGGAACCTCTTGACTCGAAGATGTTTTATGCCACTTGACAGCCTTAACGGTAAATCAAAAAGCCTCATTTTATGACAATTCATTAGGATTATGGCGATCCGTTTAATTCTATGTGCACAGCTGGTGGCCGCCTCGAATGTAAAGAGTCACCAGACGTAACACGCGGTCATGATAGATAAGTTAATGAGGTATAAATGAGAAAGAAATAGAAATAAAAAGATGAGAAGAAGAACAAAGAGAAAGAAACACTTTGATGAACCTAACGTTTTAAATCAAATTGAATCACCGTACTCCAACGATAGTACTACCCTTAAACAATTCTCTATCACGCAGCCATGATTAACAAGGTGACGAGGCGCAGCGCGACCCTCGACCAAACTCATTTTACAGTAGGTACACTCGGTCTTGGTCGATTACGAGCAGCGTGATCCTCTCCCACAGGGACCTGGAAACGGCCTCGAATATCGTGAATCAGTATACGTATGAGGCACACTATATATGTGCTCGCTTGCCTCATCATGGGAATAACAGGGGCAGAGTGCACAATGCGCCATAGAAGGTAGAAAATTTGCGATTTCGACGCGTGCACGACACGTGTCGGGCCAACCTTCGACTAGATTAACGAACCTCTCTCTGTATCCAACGCTTTTCTTTTCCCTTCTTCGCTTTTCCTAACTGGGAATTTGCCCCGGACGTGTCAGAACGTTCCGAGGATCGTGTTTAAGGTTTCACGATGGGTCACGGGAATTTATTTCTCGAATATTTTTCATGCTGAGCTTTTGTACATTGAATCTTTATTCTAGTTTTCGAAATGACAAACAGTTCCTACTCTTTTCGTTACGTCAACCGACTGAATAAAAATATTCCTAATCTTGCAACTCTTTTCCAAATTATATCTCATTTTCACATAATTTGTTCTTCGATATTTTCATTTACACTCGTTGGATTACCTAATAGCAATTACATACATATGGCATACATACGACCTTACTTTGAACAAAATTTTATAATTAGAATATAGAATTCAGTAAATAATACTGAACCCTATGAAAGTAGTATGACAAACTCTCACAGATATTCTTAGAAAAGTATGCAAGACATACGTTCCAATAATTTTCAGTAGTGTCTACAAAATTATGACCCAAGTTTTCTAATAGTTACCTTGGGACATTTTATCTTATTAGTCCCGGACGATTAAATACAACAAGACTAATCGTTGAATGTAACACAAAATTTCCTATCGCACATCTCCTAAATTTGATTTAAAACGCCTACTAATCATACGTTGGACAGCTCGCCATAACTTGCCATACTGAGAGAACATGGATCCGTTTCTCCATAAATGTCCGACGTAGTTCGTTATAATGCGGGCACGTAGTGCAATAAATACTAGCACAGGACCTACGTATCTCGATGACACCGCTTTTTAATTTGGTTGAACAGTAATATTTCGAGCACGTGTCGGCTCATCCCAACTAGAAACTCGCCGTTAGGCAGTGGCTTCGTTTTTATGGGGATGCTGCCGACGAGTAGAGCTGAAACACCGGCCATGTAAACCAATTTGCACACCATGAAGCCCCTTTTGATAGCGATCTGTCGGGCACACGAGGGTGAAGATATTTCCCACAGGAATCGATGGTTGTGCACATCGCTGAGAAGCGCGTTCCCACAGGAACGCCGTTCGCTCTCTATGGGAACCCATGAACATCGAAAAGTACCGTTGAATGCCTGAACGGGTTCCACGAGACAATGGGCCGTACTTCTGTAATTGAAAAGCTCGCGATAACCTACGATGAAGACGCTGATGAGCTCGCCGGATAATGAACAGACACTGATCCTGATCTTTTCGTTTAGGGATGATTGGGAAAGAAACTCATTTAGCGATTTACATACATTCACGCTCAAAAGTACGATGTACCTTATTCTTTGGAGAAAACAAACAATTGTTATTATAATTTTTTACACAATTAAACATATTGTCCATTCGATAATAAAAATTATTGCCATTTGTTGCTTATGTATCCGTAAACACTTCATGAAACGAATTATGTAGTGCTATCAGGTACTATTTAGTTTTTGCTTTAGATTGCCTATGCATTTTTGGGAAATTTGAGGTTTAAAAAAATCACGACATGCATATACTTGACGTGATAAAATATATAAAATGTTGAAAGTAGAGCGCATATTGTTAACATTCAGTAGTTACAGTAACATCAGGAGAAATCGTAGAAAGTCTAGACGAAGAAAAGATGACAGAATAGTTGAGGAAGTTATTGGGTTGGCAACCAAGTGATTGCGGGTTTTGGCATTACCACATTACACATTACCATCTAATGACAAAATCCGCAATCACTTAGTTGCCAATCCAATAGAAGGAAAGAAGGAACGTACGAAAGAGGGTGTACTGTCTTTTTTATGATGCTCCACAAGTTCTCGATTGGATTAATATCTGGTGATTGGGACGGCCACGGCAGCACGGTGATATTTTCTTCTTGAAAAAACTGTTTCACAACCCGAGCCGTGTGCTTCGGATCATTATCATTTTGAAAAATAAAATCATCACTCATATTGTTGCGTGCAAAAGGTAACATTGTGTTCTTGAGTATGTCCTTGTATTGAAAACGGTCCATAATTCCATTGATACGACATATCGGACCAGGGCCGCTTCGAGAAAAACACGCCCACACCATAACGTTGCCACCACCATGTTTAAGAGTTTTTAAAACGCACTGTGTTTTCAAACTTTCGCCAATTCGACGTCTAACGTACCGTACCCCGTCAGAAGAGACGCGACTGAATTTCGATTCGTCAGAAAACAATACCTTTTGCCAATCTTCATTTGTCCAATGCTTATGAGCTTTAGCAAATGCAAGTCGTCTTTTTCGATTCCTAGAACTCAGCAGTGGTTTCTTTTGGGGTTTTCGTCCTCTTAAGTTAAAGTCTTCTAATCTTCTCCTAACAGTTCTAGCACTAATTTGTGTATCGTTTTCATAGTTTATCTCCGCAGCAATATTATTTGCACTACGAAAACGATCCTTTTCGCTCAATCGATGAATCCGGCGATCCATTTTCGGTGTTGTTTTCCGTGGTCTTCCGTTTTTCGGTTGATCGCAATACATGCCTGTCTTTAAACATTTATACCAAGCTTGTTTACAAGCTGTTTCTGACCTGTTCACTATATTTGCTATTTCGGTGAAGGTTTTACTTTGCTTTCGCAGCCTTACGATTTGTTCCCTTTCGTTTTCAAGTAAATTCTTTGATTTACCCATAGTCTGTTCCTACCTAAATGAATTTTAAGCAATAAAAGGTACACTAAACAATGATTTTGACATTCCAGAATCAAAATGTTCAAAAACTGTACTCGTACTCACGTTTTACACAGATCGTCTTAAACTAATGTCCACTGTTTCCAAGTGCTAGGCGGTAACTAACTGTTGTAACTCCTACATTGTTTGTATTTAACAACTGACTGTCTGAGGTTACGAAGGTCAAACATACAGCTACGTTATTCCAAAGAGACAAACCGAATAGAAGAACAATATGCGTATAAGATGTTTGTAATCCGGTTTACAAATCATCGTCTTAAACTTTTGTCCGCTACTGTATATGTAATAATTTAGTGTGTATTAAGATTGAACGAGTGTGAATGTTTTTCTTTTTTTATTCTTTAATTTGTACCTTACAATTTGTCCAGCTGGACATTTGGTAAATCTTTTTAACTTTATTGCTAAATAACATGTGGATAGCTACCCCCAGCGAGATACCATCTTCGAGTTTGACTATTTTATTTCTTTAGTGAGGTAAGTGGGGTGTTTTCTTTTTAGTCTTCTTTCTATGAGAGGTTTGCTCGCTTCAGCAGCCAACTGGTTTCGATGTGCTGCCATTCTTTCCTTGTAGTTTTCTGCGTATCTACCGATTTCTTCTTTGACCGTTGGTATAAGAGTGTGAATGTGAATGAAGAATCGGTGTAAATCGATCTCATTTTGTAATTGGCGAGCAAAAATTAATAAAATACGTAGTAGTTACACAAAGAAGTTTCTATTTAGAATCTATCTTTCTTAATCATATTTATGGAAACATAAAATCGCATGAATGTTTCCAGTTTATTAATTCTATATTCGCGATTGGATTTCAATCGCGTTAATGAACAAAGTATACTGACGTTCTAATGACAAGATTGAAACGCAAAGAATCACAAATGTGTCATCTAATCATCTTGAAGATAATTAATTAGAAAGTGAAAATTACCAAGTATCGATATTATAAATGAATATTTATATTTGTTTAAGAAAGTTATTGTTCCTTGTGAAATTCTAACAGCCTCCAAACTTTTAAATCGGAGTGTAAATAAATGTAGACTCGATGTTCTGGTTCTTTGTATTTTCAGGATTGACGAAGGTTTGTTTTATTTCCGTCCTTTGTTCTTCTCAGGCGATTGCGACGTAAATTTTTGCTTGAAATAAGTGGAGGGTTCTTTAGATCGGCACAGGTTCGGTTTGGGGTAAATGGTAGTCGTGGAATGGAGAATAATGAGAACATTGTGATGCTTGAAGAATAGCGTAAATTGGGGGAATATTGGTTCTCCATTCGTTACATAACATACAAAAAATTAAATATCAAATATTAAATATTACTGTATCAAATATAATGTAATATATTAAGTAGAAAAACTACTGACACGTGTTTATCGAAGAACAAATGTTTAGAACATGTTTACATTATATTTAGATCAAATGTATAAGATCATATTTTATTTCACAAACTGAACATACGAACTACGTTATTACAACGGGTAATGGATAGGTACATTTAAATAGATTATCATTGCATTTTAAATAATCCTTCTGATACGTTAGCACTTTCCGCGCGCAGTATACCGAGCTATCTAGACAAATCTTTGATAAAATGTTCGATTAAGAGTTACGTTAGCTTTGCTCTAACTTTTCTTCCGATTGTCTCAAAGATACAGCGCATTCGCGTTTATTCTTCCTCACCTGTAGGAAAATTGTAGAAAAATATGTTGGAAATATACATTATAAAAATATATTGAAAAATACGAGGATTTAATAATATAAATGTGGTGGACGGTGAGACGTGTTGTTGATTAAATTAATAACGAGGCGAGTTGATTTACAGATATTCTAAAATGTAGAATACAAAATTAATCGCAAGCGTTGCTCGCTTGATGATATTAGTTATAAGATTGCACGATACTGCGAAACTTATTGTACGTTGTACTTACTCACTTGATTGATGATCTCGATGACTCGATATTGATGTCTGGAGAGCATGGTCGTCTATTTATACTCGAGGAGGGTATTGGAAAGTTTGAACTTGTCGCCGGTTGTCGGTTGCACGTAGCAGCGAAATTGCTTTATTCAGAGTTTGTTTATTACATTATGTGCGTCGTACAGTATTAATCCTCTGTGGCAAAACAACTACACGAGGCATCTTCGAATCGAAACGTCCTAAGACGCATATGCCGCTACATAAACATAAAAACGATGAATAATGAAATAATTTTCTGAAATGTATTGGGTTGTAATGTGTGAAATATCCAAATGAATGTTTCAAAACCTTTTTTTTTTCGTGGAGGAAATCTTGATGTTCTATTCGCAAGAATAAAACGAATGAACACTAAATTTGACCTGTTTTTAACAAAATATCTTCGAATTGTAATAGTTTAAAGTGAAAAAGTTAGAAATCCAGATACCGATTAATTTTCCTTGACTTTCCAACAGCAAAAATAATATTGGGTTGGCAACTAAGCGATTGCGGATTTTATCAATACCATCTAATGACAAAATCCGCAATCATTTAGTTGCCAACCCCATATAAAAGATCAAACGATAATAAGATAAACGATGTTAAAATCAAACATTATAAACGATGAACGTGTGTGGATTTATCAACGTAATACTTATCCTTTAATACTGTTTTTCACAAAATATCTTTGTCTTATAACGATATAAAGGCCGGAATACCGATCTACCATTAATATCCCAACAATGTGAGTGATATTAAAGGCGACAGGAATCAATTTCGTGACCTTAGAAGAAACGGCGACTGTAAAAAAACTCCGTGAAGTATCGAATAAAGGAGTGTCGCGAGCGGTGGCAGTAGCACGAGCAGTCAATTAGCAAATTCTTAGGAAATCGCTTGGCATTGCAGCCATTCTACGCTCTGCATACGTAATCTACATGCGAGGGTGGACTATATTATTCGCGCTTACACTTCTCCGACCTGTACGCTGTAATTTATTGAACGAGCCGATGTAGATAACGAAAAGAAAAAAGAAAATAGGGATAACATCGTGAACAATGCTACCGCGAGCGGTATAAATGCTGGCTAACCCAGAAACCTGCTATTAAACCGAGCAATGAACAATTTCGCTGCTGTTGAAAAACATCCAATGGATACGTTTGAATATTTTAGGATCGCTAGATCAACGCAACGATTCGTGTAAATATGATTTCATTTAACCTGTGATTGTCTCGACAACTTTCGTATTCGTATTACGATAAACGCTTGATTAAAAGTAACAAAGATACGCGTGTACGATACGTATGGTTAATTTATATTTGTCGTATGAAAGTATTTCATTGAATATATACTTGTTTAAAGATACAGATTTTATTCGAATGCTTTAATCAAAAGAAATAACGACGATTTTTTCTACATTCGTTTTTTTTTCTAATTTCGTTTTCTACATTCGTGAAGACGATGTTTCACTTATAATAATTTCTTAATATCGACCATAGTTACTCCTATCATTATAACAACATTTTATACATCGGTCGATGTGTTTTTTATTTTATATAAAAAAGTATTATGATAGCTGCTGGTGTATGGAAAGGACTAGTTTAAAGGATTTATTTTAATTTTATTATAAAATTTATTCTCCGAAAGACAAGAACAGTCGCGTCTTTTGGTGATATTCAGTATTAATTGTAAAATATACTTTATCATATAAAAGACATATTGGGCAGACTGGAAAATCCTCGCTGAGTTTTCACATTTCCCACCTCATAGATAAAAGAGAATCGTATGTTACAATATAGAGCGATCCGAGTAATATTTGTTTCAAAAAAATTTGTTGATCTGACATTTTTTTATCGGAGGATGTGCGTTTTCTTACTGCGAGGCATAAGCTTTTATGGAATTGATTTTTATGGAATATCAATTATTTTCACGTATAATGCGTTCAATACTACACAGTCGAACTTTTGACGCTTTCAGTTCCAGATTAATCGAATTATTGTTTTAAGATTGTATGCTTGGGTAGATTTGAGAAATATGAAATATATAATATACATTATACCTCCTTGAAGCAATCTAACTCCAATCTATGATAGTTATCTGTAGCAAACAAATTATGACGAAAATTTGTAGAATTTAATAGACGTCGTGTAAATTGATACCTAAGATTCACCTGGATAATTTTGGAGATGCTGTACTTGAAGCTGTAAATGAGAATAAAAAGATAAGAACAACAGCTAGAAAATATAAGATCGATAAAATGATATTATTAAGATACATAAATAAATATAACAATTAATATACCAATCCTGTGATAAATAGAAAGACTCGAGACATTCTGCATGTTCTATAAAACAAAATATTCTTTCAACATGTTTCCCGTTTAAGTCTATAAAATTCAAGTTTTCCTTTGTTCAAAAATATAATGTTCAATTCAAATATACAAATGGATCATGAAAATATTATTTACTTTCGTTTACACGACCTTTTTTTCTTCTGAATGTACCGACCCTCTTCAGTCCTCCCCTTTTATGCTCGTTTTCATCGTTCGTGGCTCTTAACTGCGAAAAGATTTCATAATTTTCGTCGGTTGAACCGAAGAAAACTTAGCTCGTTGAGAGGTTAAGCGCATACATATCATAATTGAGATCCACTTGGTCGTGGGAATCATTAAAGCGCGCACCACATCGAAACGCAGATATCGAATGACATGGAACGAAGTAAACCGAGGTTGCACCACTCGGCGTGGTATCTCGTGCCGTAGAAAACTTTTTTTTTCTTCTTCCATGAGCGAGGTTGCACGAAGCATTTGTCCTCAAACTTTGCGCCGTGTCGATCCTGATAAAAAGTCTGAACACATTTCGTTTGTAGCGAGCTTGGTTGCTCACTAAACGTTGAATGTCGTGAGAAACGGTGCTGCATTTTTTTTTTATTATCTCGAGAAAACCATCGCCCGCATAAAGAAAAAAGGAAAGGAACCAAGGGAGAAAACGGATTGTTTAGATTCTGAAAATTTTTAAGCAAAGAATAAAAAAAGACTGACATCTAAAACAATTCTTGTAACAGTAAGAAAGTGTAGTGTAGGAACAGTGTTAAAATTATATGAACATTTGGTAATAATTATACTTATTTCCGTTTTACATTATACTTAGTGGCATATTATTTATTTACAATTAGTACTACTTACAGTTACTTACTAACAATTCTTATATTTTCTTCTGATAAATTAAGAAACATCTTAAAAAAAGATATCACTTTAAAAGGTAAGATTTCATGTATGTAGAGAAGAGAAATTATTATTTCTTGCTTTAAACTAATTGAAGAGTTGCTTTATTTGGGAATATTCGTATCTCATAATCGCTCGATATATTTTCAGTGATTCTATTTAGATATAAAGCGTAACCTCATTCTTAATCTAATACACCATGTAGCATTATACTGGACATTATAAATGGAAGGGTAGGAAAAAAATAATACGTGTAATTCATGTTTAATTCGGTGACACCAGCTATTATTTTCCTTCATGTTTTAGTAACTATAGTAAATAATTAATATTACATTATTTTCTTTATATGGTTATCATCATGTATTACATATGTCGGGTTATCATTAGGGTTAGGGGCGTGTAACGAATCTTTCTTTGGATTAGACATTGTTGTTTGTCAAGAGCGAAGATATTTACTAGTACAATTATGATTATGACAGAATTTGACAAGTAACCGTGGTAATTAGATACTCGGGATGTGAATGGCAATGATCTTAGACTCAATAACGAATCCACGGTAAACGAGATGACGAATACGATTTTTTCCACAATCTAAGTCGAACTCGACTTACTGATCCACGATTCGGGTGTGACTCAACGTACTTGTCCACAGTACAAGTAAAGCTTGTCTGACTGAATCTCTTTCTAAGTGGAACTGCCCTCTTATATACTCCTCTCCGTACGCCTCTATCGCCTCAGGTCAACTATATTTTTAAGGAGAGCTATTTAATTACTCCATATCTCGGTTAGGTAGATACGTCCATCCCGTGACCGTAGCTACGTTTGGCGACCAGCTGTGTCACTTCGAGCCCAAGCCCACTGCCATAAATCTCGAGCACCCATGCGCAGATTAAGTCATATCAGTTTTATTATTTAAATACAACTATAATAAAAAGTCTGGACTAAAGTATTGGGGACCTTCCGAAACATTGCGAAAGGCTCCGATGTCCTTTCATCTACGACATATATATATATTTTTTTTATAGTTTATTTTGGTTTTTACAATTTGTCCTGAAGGATATTTGGTAAAGTGTTATATTTCATTGGTAATAAAAAAAAATGTGGGTGGCTACCCCCAGCGGAGTGCCAACTTCGTGTTTTCTAAGTTATATCTTTTATGCCGACATAATATATGTAAAATTTTTTATTTATTTAGAAATATTAGAAATTAGGGTTTCCAATGATTTCTATCCTATATGTTAATTTTATTGATCTATTTACAATGGATTAAACAGAAAACGATGGTTATTTAACGTGAACTAAATACAGTACTGTGCTATAACTACTAAAGACTGCTAAATAATTAATTCACAACTCTTCACCACGATTTCAATGCTCTCTTTCACGCGGACCATCCTCCTCGACAATGCTGACAACACTAACTTCTCAATTCACGACTGCCTGTTAATTCGTCTTTCTCCCTTAAGCATCCCTTTGTCTTTTCTCATATCCTCACCACGTACGTGTTCCACAACCATCCGCGACCATGGTCACGTAGGCCTTCTTTTCGCGTAATTATTCGACTGAAGAACCGACGACACATTGATGGGCCGCTCGGCCCATTGAAGTTTCCGGACCCTCTTAGTCTGTCGGCACGTAGGCTTTTTCGCAACAATATTTATGGTTCACTCGATATTTCTTAGGCAATCTGCCCATGATACTACGTTTCGATGTTTTTCTTTTATTATTTAATTTGTACTTTACAATTTGTCCAGCTGGACATTTGATAAATTTTTCTAACTTAATTGCTAAATAACATGTGGATGGCTACCCCCAGCGAGATACCATCTTCGAGTTTGACTATTTTATTTCTTTAGTGAGGCCAGTGAGGTATTTTCTTTTTAGTCTTCTTTCTATGAGAGTTTTGCTCACTTCAGCAGCCAGCTGATTTGAATGTGTTGCCGTTCTTCCCTTGTATTTTTCTGCGTACTTGCCGATTTCTTCTTCGACCGTTGGTATTTTTAAGTCCTTGCGTATATCCTCATTTCTAACATACCATTGGGCGTTAACTATTGTTCTCTGTATCTTCGATTATAGCAACTCTAGTTTATTTACGTGGCTCATTGCTGCTGTCCCCCATAGTGGTATTCCGTACGTCCAAATTGGTTTTATTATCGTTTTGCAGATTTTTAATTTATTTTTTATGCTGAGTTTAGAGTTTCCACTAGTTAGTCAGTACATCTGTCTTCCTTTTACCTGTATTTTGTCTATAATTAATTTAGTATGTTGCTTTCATGTTGTGTGTCTAAGTGCAGTCCTAGGTATTTAACTTGCCTTGTTTGTGTTATATGCGTGCTATTCAATTGGATATTTGATGGTTTCCGTTTTCTTAGTGTAAATGTAATATGGTTGCATTTACTGGGGTTTACTTTTATTTGTTTATTTATTTGTTTGTGATGTGCTCTTGTAGTAATGTGGCTACTGTTTCTGGATTAGTGTGCTTGACTAGTACAGCCGTGACGTCCGCAAATGTCAGTATTTTGCTGTTGGTAGATGTTAGTATGTCGGCCGTGTATAATGTGTATAATATTGGTCCTAAGACGCTTCCTTACGGTACCCCTGATGTCATTTACTTCAAAATATACATACTTTTTTTCGCTTTTCGATGTGAGATGATAATGGGAAATCATGCTCTGTTTGTTGTATTGTATGTTACGCCCCTAGGGCTCGTAATATACCCCAATCATCGCGTTCACGCTGAAACACGAAATACCAGTATGACAATAGCTTTTAGGATTTGATAACAAACCATTAGATGAAACCAAAGAGCGAATTTCCATACTTTATCGAAACTACGAATTGAAAATGAAAGAAAAGTAGTTAATGGAGAATAATGTAGGGACAAGAGACGTCTTTTGATCTATATGTAGGTAATCCATTGATATATGTGTCTATTTCATTCAATAAGAAATAAACACTGAAATAACGTGATCCCTATTTTTAAGACTATGTCAAGACAATTCTACTATACTGTAATATAAACCAATCAAATCTGAACAGTAGAACTAGTCAATAGCGTTATAAAGTGTCTGATTATTGTACGGCCATTCTACTGTGCTCGAGTTGTTCCTTATATACTTAACACAATGATCATTATATTCTAAGGCTATGGCTACACTGAATGCATATTCTATCAAACTGTCGTTCTAGTAAATACATCATGGAAATAAAATATGTACATGTATACAGGGTGCGCCGTTAGAATTCGGACAGAATTCAATTTGTAGTTCCCACCATATTAGAATTCAGATGTTTGTGCTGATTGACTCTGAAGTTAGTTAAATATGTCAATAAGTCTTCTATAACCTCAAAATGACAGAACTCGTTAAGCAAAACCCGGAATACGATAGAAGAGCGGCGATTATAGAAAGTCTTCGCGCCGGGTGGATGCCAAAGTGAATCGGAGGAACGACCGTTGGCTGGCCCACAATCTCGAAGATGTTCCTGTTGTGGGCAAAACCAAATTTCCAGCAAGTGTTCACGTTTTGAGCGTTGTCTCAAGTGAGGGCGACGTCATGCCTCCGCACTTCTTCCAAAAAGGCGAAAGAATCACAAAGGAGGTTTATTTGGAGGTCCTGAAGACAGTAATAAAGCCGTGGATGGAAATTACGGCTTCTGGAAGGCCGTATTTATTTCAACAAGATGGCGCACCTGCTCACACAAGTCATCTTGTTCAAAATTGGCTCTCTGACAATGTGGACATGTTTTGGTCGAAAGATTTCTGGCCTCCTAACAGTCCCGACCTAAACCCATTGGACTATTACGTGTGGGGCGTTATCGAGAGACAAACTAATAAATGCAGGCACCCCAACGTCAACTCCCTACGAGCTGCTATCGAGTCAGAATTCGCGACAATTAAACGCGACCAGTTGAAGTCAGCGTGCTCGCGCTTTAGAGCAAGAATAGAGCAGGTCATAGAGGCAGAGGGTGGTTACATAGAATAAAAGTTCTCAGCAAGGACCCTTTAAATGAGATATAACAACATTTTCATGTGTTTTTGTGTATTGACTTAAATAAACAACTTTCTGCACAAAACTTCTTTTGTCCGGATTCTAACGGCGCACCCTGTAGATTCTTATGAGTGTATTCATTTCAGTCTTCAAATGTTTTATTCGTCACACGTATCAATTGTAACCATAATAGTGTTAGAATGGTCATCGTTTTAAATAGGACCAGGGAATTGATTTACTAAGCACTACGATCTCCGATTATTCCACCAATTATTCAATGGTAAGATATGCCTCGTAGTTGCAACAGTTATCGTGTGCTGTGAAGTATTGAAAAGAAAACTATCGTCGCAGCTATCAAGTTTCCAGCTTTGAACAATATTACTTTGAAAATTGTACGACTGTCAACGTTTGTTATTGAACGCGTCGGGTATGTGCAGACATTATGGCTACTGTTTAAAGAACTCATACAGTAAATGATTTATGAGTACCTCGACCTACGGTATTCTGTCTGCGCTCTGTATATTTGTACACTTTCATGTTTTCCATAAATACGTAAACATTTGCAATTTATGGAAAAATCTACGATTGATGGAAAAGCGATGCGTTTTCTTCCATACGAGAGTATACACAGTGACACATCAAAAACGTCATTTCACGCCAAAATTATCAAAGAACGGATTTATAAATTAATTCATTAATTTTAAAATGATTATACCTTCAAATAAAAAAAGTATCTTTAAATTTAAAATAATAAATTGCTTTCATTTTAGTCAGCATGCACACATGTTATATGGAGATTCGAATGAAATACAGAGAACGTATTTTAATTTAATCGCATATCAATCGCGTTAATTCATTTGTAAAGTGGTTACGTGATGCAAAAGAAATACGATTATGTTGTAAAATAAAAGTGGGCTCGCACGCCTATCAAAGTCAGGTGATTTCGTGTCGGTTCAGTTCTTTACTCGTACTACTTTGGCTATTCCTCTCACGGTGTTCCATTTGCTTCCCTTTCTTTCTCCCATTCTCCCTCCGTTTACCTCCTCACCCTCGTTTCCGCTATCCCCCATTCCATCCTGCACTTGTTGCTTCGTCACGAAATCAACTTGTCCGAAATTTTCAGCCCCGCTACGGATTATTCTGCCGTGAACGATAGAATCCTGATACCTTTTTCATCATCTGCGTTTGCACATTGTGATGCAATATTTTTGATAACTTCAATTATACAAAGGGGAAAATGTAGAAAAATACTTGCCTGTTAATGTCACTATACTTTATGGTACAAGATATTTCTTTTGTATACATTTTATTCTATGATTAAAAATTATATCCTATTGAAAATTACTCATAAATTATCTGATTAAAGATGCAATGGAAATATTGTATATATTGTATCATATAGGATGATCTTTTAAGGTAAATGTAAATTGGTAAAACATTTTGGTAAAACATTGGTAAAACAACTGTATAATACTTTTGCCTTGTTTTTAATCGTAGGCTACGATTTTGGATTATGTAACTGAGTTTTATATAATGAAAATAGGTAAATGCGTATAACAATAGTAATAAAAATAGTCCGATAAATGTTTAATTAATAACGTAAGTTATTTAATAATAACGATATTCATTTATTTTTTTAAATTCACAACTTGGAAGAAAGACTTGGCTTACATATATCCAACTGTCACTTATTCCCATACAACTCTTACACCATCACACACGTCCCCTCTTATATCTAATCTACGAATTATACATGTATATCTTTATTTCTCTTAATCTGTATACATTTTTCTACTTAATTTACATATTATCACATTCTATCCTTGGCTTACAATTAGTTCGCTGTCTATATTCTTACCCCTTATTTCCAGCTTACTACTCTAGAATCTAATCTATAGCAGTTTTTTAACGAGTGTCTTAAAATGTGTGTCTTTAAATTATGTACAATACATTTTCTTTTTCCCTGTTCCAACCAATAACAATTTTTCTCCTCCACATTTCCGTATCTTGCCTTTGCAATCAGCCTCCTTTTCATTCCTTCTTCGGATACTCTATATTCCAGAATTAATATTTCTTGAATTTAAATTAATAATATGCTACAAAAATTTAACCGAAAAAATCCATTAATTATGCAATTAATTCATATTATTCGACGGATTATTATTACTATTGATGATCATCAGGTATTTAATCTTTCATCCATTCAGGTATTTAATGCAAATACTGCGAAGTAGATAAATTTTACTACACGTACTTACGATAGAATGAAAACATACTATGATATATTTAGTTATAACTTGCTACTAGGTACATAGATAAAAATATGAGAAACATCAAGATATAAGAGGGCTAGGTAGTTTCCAAATGTCATTGTTACCTTGGAAAATTAATAAGTCGGTGCATGATAGGGGTTGTAACGTGCGTAATTATTTAGCTGGTACAGCAGAAAAGGAACGTAGGTCGGTGAACAGAGGTGAGGTATATTAAATGCGTGTACTAACTACCTGGGCTACGTGATGAAGCATTCCATTACACATGACTTAACATCACGACGATCGTCGACAGTTTCATGGAGGGAATTTCATAGCTCTCCATTAGCTCCTTTGCCAGCATGATAATGGCTCTTTGATTACAGAGACGCAAATGCATTTAGCCAGAGCGTATCCCTGCAGGTTAGTTCACAAGATTCGATACGATCAACCACGCGACCAATGACTAAACATTTTGCAAACTTTTATGCTTCCGGATCAATGTTTTGAGTTGATTATTTTTACAAATGTCTCTAACACGATAATCGAGGAGACGAAATGGCAAAGATTGAAGATTCTCGATAAGAATTAACGACTCATTTCTTTTGTACTAATTTTTGCTCTTTCCTTATTTGTCATTTGAAAGCTGTTTTTTTATATTGATTATACTTATTTTTACGTTATAATTTCATTTTTGTCATCTTTTCTTTCAAAAGCTAAAAATAAATTATTGCAGCACTCACAACATCTTTCCATCGCATTCTTCGTCTCTTCTTAACGATAAAGCCTGCAATTTGTATTCTTTTAATTTACATTGTTTATCATTTTCAATTACCCGATTATTATGCGTGAAACTTCGTTTCCAAGAGAATTGAGTACAATCGTTATTATTCGTTTCTATAGTAATAAATAATACAGCGATCTTGCCGCAAATTAGATGTCAGAGTTTCAATGAAATTAAGATCATTTATCACTGTTATTTCCAATTATTCGGTTAAATTCTCTGTTCCAAATAGCCGTCCCAGATTGCGTCAATAATTTTAACATACTATAGCGGGATACGCGTATATTTTGTTGTTTCATCGCTCTGTCATATTATACTATTTACGTTTCTCGGATTAGACAGAAATTTGATAAGCGAGTTCTTGGTCAATTATATAGAATTTCATGTAAACGTATTCTCCCAAACGATCCACGCAAATTTATTTGTCACAGTGGATTACATTCACCTAGTTGGAAATTTGATAATGGCCAAAATGTGATTTCATCGATTCATTCCTGGTTAACCTCAAACTTAATTAAATGCCAAACTAGGAATGCATTTCTTTCATTGTAAGTGTTCGCCGTCTGCTATATTAGCACATTTATTAACATATTTATAATATTCATGATAAAACAGATTACATCGAAAAGTTCAAGCAATCTCTCAGTATAAATTAATTTCTTAATGTAAAGATAAAAAGACCATGTGACTCGTACGTTATTATATTGAATAAATTTGAATTTATTACTGCAGCAGCTTTAATTTATATTTATAATAATATATGTATATATATAGCTTAAATTAACTTAGGACGAAATTAGATTTTATAGAAATTTATCGAAATTTTATACAAAAATATATAGAGTGCGAAGAGGAACATTTTGCACGTTTTGAAAAGTTGATAAGTACGCTCAATTTACATAAAATATTTTCCATATATGTAACGGATCAATTTGTAGAATTAACTAATATTTATAATAATTATCATTGGTCATACTTGTGTTTGATTTAATTAATTATAACCATATACATCAATCATTTTTAAAACCAGACTAAAAGCTGTTTATATTATATCTTTCTCGGTATAGTAATGAAAATTGAACACATTTGGAATGGCATTCCTTTACATCGATCGGATAAAGAGCGATTTTCAACGATACGATTACTGTCTGCCACGTAAAACAAGCTGCGAAAGATGGTGCCCGGAAATTGTCATAAAACGCCTAAGTAGCCAAGGCTTTGACGATTATTATATTTCCAAAAAGTTTCCAGCTAAAAAGGACTGTATGGATTTCACACCTAAAATACCAAAAATTGTCACGATCGGTTTAAAATTGGATCATCAGGACAATAATAATAAAAATGCTCACCAATTTTGGGGCATAACTATTATCAAGAATATTTTGATGCGCTATCTTAGCTTTATTCACAGGTATTTTCAGTTTAATTTGTTTTATTCACCTGCTAAAAGTAGTTTTTTTTTTCTTTCTGAAAATAACAATTTCGAGATATCTGCCCAAATCAAAGTCCAATAACGAACTATTCATAGAGCGAAATTATTATTATTTTACCTAATACGATTAAATAACTAAAATTTCTACTGTTTAACAATTAAATGATTTAAATTAAAAGCATTTGCAGATATCAAAGCATTTCATGGAAAACCAGTCCCAACGTAATTGGTAATAATCCGTTGTGTGTTTTCTGCTTTTCTTACAAGGCGGTCTTTTACTGTACCCACATTTCGAATCATACAACACTACATTGCACACATGTACATTCACCACACGACTGTGAGGTATTTCACAATTGCAATTTTTCGGAGAGACATTCTTGCAAACAAGAGCCATGCGACAATGAGCGCATCGATCAGTGCCAATTTATAGAAAACACAAAGAAGAAAAAAGATGCTTGTAACGATAATACGTTCGTTGCTGATAAAATCGATGACAGACAATCAGATAGTACGGTGACAAAATCTACTAAATTCGTATCGAAAAGCGAATACAATTCTCGTCATACCATATATAACAGGCCTTATAATAATCAAATCGTAAAGTCAAAGAAAAATGTTTGTTGCCAAACGGACAAATCGTATCTAAAAACTATAGAATCGGAAAAGCATGTTAAACATAATCAAAAAGAAAATTATACTTCAACGAAGACATCGTCTTCTAAAGACATTAAGACAATCTTTGCGACTGACCGCGCGAATTTCGATAGCGAAAGGAGTAAGACAAATTTAGAATTGCTAGGAACTCGGTATATGAAGAAAATAGCATCGACAAAACACAGAAGCAACACAACAGACAAAAGACCGAGAAAATACGATACAGAGAATTTATGGAGAATTCGTGGAAAAGAAAGTAAATTTGTCAAACTTAAAAGACACGGAACGATTAAAAATATTAATTTGTTATCAGAAACTTTCTTCGATAGTAGCAGCGTGAAAAATTTCGCCAGCGATAATCTAACGAAAATACTGCAAAAGTATAGTAGGAGAAAAGAAGCCCTAATCGAAAACAAAACGTATGATCTTCAAAGAACGTTGAATAACAGGATGGAGAACGATGTCGATATATCTAAATCGATAGCTTGCAACGACACGTATTTTATAGATAGTACAGACCGTGTAGAAGACGAAGATAGAATTATACTTGAAAATTCTGTTTCCATTGAATCCAATGTAAATTCACCAGAAACTTCAAACGTGTCATGGAAATCGAACAATTATTTGGTCGAAGATAAAACTTCCGAAGTGATGATCCTTGGAAACGTGAAGAAACGATTGGAAGAAGACTATGATGATTATTTTTCGCTTCACGATGACGATCTTTACCACGACGCAGAAGATTCAAATGATATTTTAGAAATAGATCAACCTTCTACAGAAGCTACTATGAATCACTATGATTACTATCAATACACGTTACATAATATTTACTCCAACGAACCGAAATCTATACTGGTAACAGCGTCGGCAACGAAGCACCAAAAAACGAAGCAAGTACAGTCGGTACAAACTTCCCGAAACTGTACATCTTCCATTCATAAATTCCGTTTCGCAAATTCGAACTTGAATTGCAATCACAGCTCGTTAAGAGAACAAGAATGCAGTCCAAGCTCGTCGATCGAGTATTGCTCCGCTAGGGACATTTCTTTATCAAAGTTGCAATCGTCCCACGACAATTGTTTTTCAAACGACGTTTCGTTCAAAGACGACATGTTCCAAGACACTAGGGAATTTTTCGATCACATTCCAATGGATTCCTACACTGTGTGCTGTTACCAACGGAACTCAACGCCAAACTTTTCGAATTCGTCTAAATTGATCACCGAATCTCTAGATTTTGGAACCTTAACTGATTGTTCACGTGATCAGTTTCGAATTACGTCGAACGAACGACCTAACGAGGAAAGCGAGAAGAAGGTTAGACAGAAGTGGAAAGGTTATGTGAGAAAAGTGGATTTGCTGCCTACTTACGATTTTGACACAGACAGCAGTTATTCGGATGACTCGCTTAATCGAAGAATCGATGTTGTGATAAAAGAGTTCACGGAGAATCTGATTCTAAGTGAGAGAAAGGCGAAGACGAAATTGAGAAAGATGGAAAATTCTACGAGACATAGGCAGACGAATAAACGACGGAAGAATAGGCAACAAGTATGTCTAGAGGTTTTTAATATTGGATGCGGATATTTAAATTGAAAAATGAGATTGATCGTAGGATTATATAATAGTCTGTACAATTCTTTAAGTGATAGTTCCAAAGCTATGAGAAAGTTTGAGTTGGATAACTTGGCTTAATTTGGAACACACATGATTTGCATACGTATAGTATTGTGAAATTTGATGTTAGAATTAAACAAATCATAGAACCGCAGTATTTTATGTATGTTAAGAAATGTTTCGATATTTGTAAGAATATTATTTATAGAATTTATATTGTGTATTATATTTATTTTGAGCGAAATATACATCCTTGAAATAAGAGAATTAAATTTTGTAAAATTTTATGAATTTTAAATCCGTATCAAAATTCATCATTTTTTTTAATTGGAATGCTCGATCGTATATAAAATAGAATTTGGAAATAGAACAAATATTCATTATGAAACTAATGGAACTAATATTCATTGTATCATATATTAATTATGAACAATACTATACGTACTTACAAATCTATCGAAAAGGTGAATTCTAAAAATAATTCAAATTTCTAGTCATGTAATCCTATGAAAAAATGTATTATCCAATATAGATTTTCGATATAGTTTCGAGAAAGAATCCCAATTTCCTCCGGCTATACATTGTCAGTATATTCCATAGATCAAGATAAGAAAAAAAATGTCATAAAAATATGTCATTGAAAGCATTGTTAAAGAGTTGTAACAAAAAATAGATTAGGAATATTTACATTTGGTAGTATTCAGAAGCTATTGTATATTTCTGTAACTCCAACTAAAATTCCATTTTAAAATGTTCATCGTTCCTGTCAATATAAGATTGACAGTGATACAAAATTGAATTTATTACTATTTGAAGTTTTCATTTATTACCCGTTGAACATTCCTGACCTATTCATGCGTTGCTCTGTAGTAACGTACGTTCGTTACCGCCCATTTTATTTATCTTCTTTTTTTTTCTTCTTTAACAATGCTTTTAATGAAATATTTTTATATGACATTTTTTCCTAATTCGACCTATAGAATATATTGACAACGTATGACCGAAAGAAGGACATGGACACCCTGTATAATTAATACCTGATAAAACAACAGGCACAGAGGGTATCAGAATCCATTTTAAAACGAAGCTCTACCAGCAAATTCGAATCTTCTCCGCGGCTGAACGACGATGATTGGGTTATAAGTAGCTCCACGCCACCCTTGTTCTCCTTCTC
Organism: Bombus pascuorum; assembly: GCF_905332965.1. Taxonomy (NCBI): domain Eukaryota; kingdom Metazoa; phylum Arthropoda; class Insecta; order Hymenoptera; family Apidae; genus Bombus; species Bombus pascuorum. The sequence goes on along the minus strand of NC_083491.1, from coordinate 12,151,339 downwards.
TGATTCCGAAATCGATCACTTATAGTTTTCTAAGAAATCGGACCAAGTATCACGCCTTAAAGCACAATTTGAAGATACAAAATTACCAACCTCCAATTATTTCAACTAGCTTTGTTGAGTCGCAGAACTTGTTACTAACCAAAGTTAGTATTCTAGATTAGTATATAACATTGGTAAAAGCTTCTTATTATAAAGATTTTTATTCTAAACCGCAAATTTTTATGTATTTATGAGAAGTTCGAAAGTGAAAAAGTACGCAGAATGCGAACAGTTTACAAAATAGTATGAAATATTCAGAGTATAGTAGTGTCTGTAATATTTAGTAAATAAAACAATTTCCTATCTAGCTTTAATTATATTCATAGAAATGTGAATTTGCATAAAAATCCGCTGATCATCGATCGCACAGTTATCACATTTCATAAATATATCTCGTTGTTTTTTATTATATATATTAATTATTATATATAATTAAGCCCATTTGTACTTATGCTTGCGTCATTTCGTGCCTCAAAAGTTAATATCGAAGAAATAGCCTCAGTTCAAAGCCTCATAGACAAACGACGAACTCGGACTAGTACGAAATACGGACATACCTACTCAAATGGCAATCCCAATAGTACAGGACAGTATACTGGATCTTTCGATTAGACACTTCATACGCTCTCTAAACTAGCCAAATTCTGACATTATTCAATCCACCTTGCATATATCATAAAAGATATAACTTAGAAAACAAGAAGCTGGCACCCCGTTGAGGGTAGTCACCCACATGCTATATTTATTTTATTTTATTTATTTACCAATGAGATATAACACTTTACCAAATGTCTTTCAGGACAAATTGTAAAAACCAAAATAAAATAAAAAAAAAACCTTGCACATAAGGAAATGAATTGTATCTGATTTAATTATTACGTTTAAGTTAGATGGGATGTTAGGAGATTTAAACGTAATCATCTATTAGACACAATTTAGTATACTTTCTCCCTTACCTTTCCTTGCTACCGACTTACATGATCTTTACGGACATAATCCACGCTGAAAGGAAGCGTAAGACATATATACATGCATGAGAATACACAACAACTAGTCTAATCATTACTATCGATCAATTGATATTGAACCTCATGAATCGAATAACCATAACCCATCTGGTCAACAAAGATAAATATTACTTTTACGTATTGACGCTTTATGACCCTTCAAATATTCCTTGCAGCACGCAAATAAGCAAACAGAACAACAAAAGAGCAGAGTTCCATGAAAGGACGCTAAGTGAGAGAAGTGTGAAAAGTCAAAGTGCTCGGAGACGCGGCAACAATGAAAATGTAGAGACACGTCGATTCTAGACTGGTCCAACAGAAGTTCGACCACATCATTAGACGAGGCTGACCGTCTTTGTAATGTGGTTTCCTTTGAGGGCAAGGCGACGAAACGAGAGAGCACTCGATAGCCAGCCGAGCGGAAATGCATAAACGACCAACAGACGGGACAGAACTGGCCTTTTCCACGTTCTCTGTCGTGTCGACAAGGTACAAGACTACGACGTCTTTCTCTTCTCAATCTTTCTGTGTATCAGTAGCCCAACATCAATAGACAACGGGGCAACCAATTCTCTATTAAACGAAGGGTCCGGAAAAGTCTGTTGGAAAAACTGACGTTGCTACTGAACGATGCTACCGATCAAAAGAAATCTCGCTTTGGATACTGAACGCTGGTCATTTCCTGGAAATTACTTTCCGTTCCTTTCACCGGAACGCGTCCACAATCTCTTCGTCTCTTTCACTTCCGGTCTATGTCTTTCTTGATTCTCATGATACAAAACTGTCTTGACGTATTTAAATTGTTTCACGATTCTCTCGATGCCAAAGAGAGATCATTGCGAGTACGGTTGCGTAGAATGAAGAAAAGTTACAGATATTTGGTTATGACCTACTGAACCCCCTTGCATGACTAAATTAATATCATTAACAACATTTTACATTTTTATATCTCATTGGTAAATAAAAAAATAAAATAAAATAAATATAGCATGTGGGTGGCTACCCCCAACGGGGTGCCAGCTTCTTGTTTTCTAAGTTATATCTTTTATGATATGTGCAAGGTGGATTGAATAATGTCAGAATTTGGCTAGTTTAGAGAGCGTATGAAGTGTCTAATCGAAAGATCCAGTATAATGTCCTGTACTAACATTTGCATGTGTTTGTAGTAGCGTTTGAATGATAGCAATGTTTTTGGCGATAAATCGAATGCAATTTGTTAAGTTTCAAATTATCTTATTTGACGTGAAATTGTACGACTGTAGAATCAAGGTCTATAATCTTCAATTATTAGAATTTGTAACTTGCCAATTTATTAATATCTTTGACAGATACATTTCTTTTTTATTTCGGCTTTATGTCGCATTGGCACCTGAGTCATTAGCGACCATCTCGCCTCGTTATTCTTAAATTAGATTTTGTGGTAGAACTCAATTTCTTTGGGGTAATTTAGAATGTCTGTGATGTGGTCCTTTGATATCATGGCGGAGTTTGCATTCAATTTGTACTCGAGTCTTTGGGTTCTACATTTTCGACATTCATGTAGCAGATGCCTGATGGATATTATGTGGTTACAAGTTGAAGCTTTTGCTTAATTAATAAATTACCATGCAAGGAGGTTCCACTTCATGAATTCTCAGACACATTTCCAGCGCTAGATAATTAAATGTTAAGTTCAAAGTTAGATAATTCGAAAGGTAAAGATAACATACATAAAGATACATGTGTTCAAAGATTAATACTTACACTTTGGATTAATACTTGGACACTCTAATATTAATTACTTCTTATTTTTTAGTTTCATTTTCTCGAAAGCGTATCGCCTCTCTTCGACAATCTTATTCTATATTTTTTATTTACTATTTATTATTAAAAAGTGCAGGAGATTAATGGCTGTGCACTAAGAACGCAAGCGTTAGGTTTCCAACGATGCTCTTATTACATGAAAAATTAGTATGTATAGACGTCGTTACATTTTTTATGCGTAAAACAAACCCTGTAATCCGGTGTCTTCTTAAATTTAGTCTCCTTAAATTTCTCAAAAATGAATTCGCTATCCACGAAACTGCAAAAGCAACGGTAACCAGACCATTTAGCCTATGTGGTGGTTTAATCAAAATCACGATCGAAAGGAGCATAATTACCGGAGTACGCTTGGTGGCGGGTCGAAAGAGACAGAGAAGGGAAGAAAAGAACTGGAAGAAGGTGGGGTGGTTAGGGTAGAACGACGGTTGGATTCAAGCATCGGAGAAATCCGCATTCACGTAAAGGAGGATCAGCCGTGGAAAAGCATCTTACACCGAGTCTACGATATCTAATTCCCGAGAGTTCTTTGATATAGGTATATATGCCCACACCGGTTCGTTCTGTCGCAGCGAGAGAGTCTATACAAAGGGAGAAATAAATATCACGGTAATCTCAGATCCGCTATGTAGGACACACTGGAGATCTTCGACGTCCTCGTCATCCCTATACCCAGCCACAAGTTCATTGGGAACGCTTGCTATTTAACGTAGGTCTATATGTATGCGTACCCTGCCAATGAATATGAGAATTTTACCCGGTTTATGTATTATGTATCATCTATTGTTTTGAATAATTATCAGATAAATTCATTGTGATAGATAAATTCAGAAGAATATATGCACATTTAGAAGTAGAAGATTTGTCTGACTATTATTTTACTTGTATTATACAACACTTTCTGAAATTTAATTACATTATATTTATATATAAATTACAACCAATATGAAAATGTACATATATATATCGGAGATGAAGGGACGCCGGAGCCTTTTTTTCGGAATATTTGGGAAGATCCTGAATACTATAGTCCAGACTTTTTATTATAGTCGTACTTAAACGATAAAACTGAGAAATAGCTGTTTATGAGTTAAGTCAATTATGATTATCCGAGATTTATGACAGTGGGCTTGGGCTCAAAGTGACATAATGGGTCACTGAACATAGCCACGGTCACGAGAGGGACGTGTACCTAACAGAGGTATAAAGTAATTAAATAACTCTCCTTAAAAACAGGGATTGACCTGAGGAATACGGAAAGGATTATATAAGGACAGTTCTACTTGGACTGAGTTGCAATCCAATAAGTTCGACTAGCCCAGTGAACACGTACATCGAGTTCCTAATAGCAATCGTCATCCCGTTGACCGGGTATTCGTTATGGAACCTAAATTCATCGTCATGGACATCTCGATCACTCAATCATCGATATCACTTGTTAACTTTTGTAATACATTCCCATAAACAAACATCATCTGGTATAAGACAACTATGGACAACTCGCAGCAAAACTCATCACATGCCTCGTTTTCCAAAGATGATCCAACATATATATATATTAGGTTGTCCGGAAAGTGTCTTTCTCTTATAGACACGTCTTTTACAACGCATCTTTATACAAACACGAAACTTAATCTGTCGAACGTTGTGATCTTTAGTTTGATAGAACAAAATGGATCATACATAATTCGATAAAATAATATAACACGGAAAATCTTGTGCATCCAACATTTCCTTATAAAACGAAAGAAACTTTTCGGACGACCTAATATATATATATGTATAAATTACAGAACATTTATTTAATACATACGTATGAACGATTGTCTTAGATCCTTATTCTTAAAATTAGAACTGAGGTTTATTATTGTAAGAAATATTTAATTGATCGTTTAAATACATTTCTGATCTTCGCAACATATATATGTAGTTCCAATAAACATTTTCTTACTTCTTATTTCTCACGTAGATACTCTCAAACTTTATCAATATGATAACTACGTGTCGTGAAAAAGAGCAATGGGATTTTTCAATGTTTCGTATAACAGAGACAGTAATGTATATGTTCATAAAAGTGTTCAAGTATTATACTTCAGTAAGTCGCTGTAGATATTAAATTAAGATTCAGTTTTTTTTTTTTATTTTATTTTGGTTTTTTTTACAATTTGTCCTTATGGACATTTGGTAAAGTGTTATATCTTATTGGTCAAAAAAAAAAAAATAAAATAAAAATAAATATAGCATGTGGGTGGCTACCCCCAGTGGGGTGCCAGCTTCGTTTTTTCTAAGTTATATCTTTTATGATTCAGATTCAGTGATACTATTTTCTAGATGCGTTTGATATTTTACAACACAACACAACGCATTCTTCAAAATAACTCAGAACATCTTATTTCACCATAAATGAAACCAATGTATCGAATATTATAAGTTTGCAAAAGTAGATAAAAATGTATGATATTTGCCTATCAAAGAAGGTAAAAAAAGCAACGACAAGCAACGACGCTGACACACTGTTCATATTTACTTTCGCGTAACAACTGCAGAGAATCAAACGGATTCTTATACAAAGGTCCCTGATTTTTGTTAATATCCCATAGAGGAGCAAGTTCGAATCCCGAAGAAATATTACGAAGAGAATCAATTGATCCATGGGGATGTTTCGAGAATGGTCGAAGGATGGATGAAGTCTGGTGACGAACGGAGACACGGTTGGGGTCGGGTCAAAGCAATTTTCGGCTTCGGAGGCAATCGTGCTCTAATACCCCGAGATAAAATAAAACCAAAGCCGGCGTGCCCTCCGTGAAAGCGATTTCGCGCGAATGACAAATCTCGTTCTCGCCAGTTGATTTCATTTTAAACTTTTCTGTAGCCAAGTTGCCTTTTTCGTTTGATGGCAAATTTTAAGGTATTTTAAGGAATGTTCATACGCGTATCTCTCTCGAGAATTTTTGAAGAATTTCTTAGAGTTTTTAGGAAAATTCTACTGTTTAAAGAGCTGTGAGTAATCGAAGAGCGCTGAAAATTCCAAAAAACAAGTTTTTCGGGAAGAAAAGAAAGCTTATGCTTTAATGTAGTCCAAATTCATGAAAAAGAGAATGTATCTGTTGTAAATAAATTCAGTTGTAAAGAAAATTCTATGTTTCATTCGTTTAGTCAGATGATATAAACAAAGGCGAAGAAACAATTAACTATTTTTCTATAATTTTCTCCATATGGGCGACGTTGTAGTATTATCTCCTAGCATTATTAATTACGTTTATAATATTATTTAGGAAGGGGAATTGCGCTTAAATTCTATACCACGGTATTTTCATTGGTATGTGGAACATTTTCCAATTCAAAATTAAAAGTTTTCTATTTTTGCACTTACAGCTTTGTTTATAAACACTCTTTGATTATAAACTCAAACACATTTTCTGCATTATTTCTTCGATATTTCCAAGAAACTACAGGTCATGGCTGGATATATTAAGTGGAATTGTTTTTATAAAGCGTGAATTGAACATAATAAGACGTGGGACATGTAACATGGCAAATTAATGGCTTTTATAACTAAAATGGAAGACAAAAGACAATTTTCCAACATAACGATGCTCCTTTTCTACGAACGCCTCTACACAAAAATGGTTTCAAGATTTCCGAATTATTACCATGGTATTCAGTTCTGATCTGCAACCGATCGAAAATCCATGGGGAATTCTAGCAAGAAATATTTACGATCAGAAGCCATGTATGGAAGATATAATAATAAAAGAATAAAATGCACGAGGGAGGATATTTGAAACAAAACTTTAGATCGATCAGAGGACAGTGTGTCTAACAGATTAATAAAAGTAATCAAAAATAAAGAAATATCCACTAAATATCAAATGAAAACGTAACTAAATTAACGTTGAGTTTATATCGTTTTTCACAGGCGAAAACAAAATTTTAAGAAAAAATTTCATTTTTTCCAGACTTCTCAAGAAAACAATTTGTGTTTGTTGTATCTTTAATTTTGTTCTATGCTAATATAATGCGAAATTATATAAACAATTTTGCCAATATTTGTTTTAATATCACGAAAAACCTAAAGCAGAGTTTATTATTCATTGTACTGTAATTTGAAAATGGAAGTTGATTTAGAAGACCAACATTATCTAAATAATAAAATACCTATTGAACAATGTACAGTAGCGTGCAGTTTCGTTGTAAAAGTAAAGTTTAATTGAATTGTAACTTTTAATTTTAAAACGGTGATATTTATTCTTCCTATGGTAATGATTAAAAAATATTCAAGCAGATAATATTTATATTTTCTAGCGAAATCTTCATGCAAAATGAGATTGATCTACATAGTTTTCTCATTCGATCACTACACATATCAATTCTTAAACTACGAAACATCTTATGATTGATTTACAATAAATTTGATTTAATCATGTGACTATACTGTGTGCCAAAATGTAATTTTATTCTACTAGATTGCAAAATGTCACACTGGAAAATACGTAAATTTCAATTCCTTCGAAAGAAGGAAAAAAATAAAAACTTGTTATTTATACAAAATTATCATTTCTTTAAATAGAAAAATTTAACGAAAACGTTGAAAGAAATAAGCTTTTAAAACGATTGCAAAATATTTCTCCACGCGTCATCCTTTCTATAGCATTGTACAGCACGTATATAACAGATTTGTAGGACGAGTACGTGAATCAAGGAGATATTCGGAATGCTCGAGGCGAAAATTTCTCTTCCGAGAAATCCAATGTGCCGAGAAGCGGCAGAGATTTCTGAGATGTGCTTTCCCAAAGCTTTTACAGTTATTATCCCACAGATGTTTGTCGTTTACGGGATATCGAGGCGATATTGTGGCATCGTGGATCGTACTCTATAGCTGCCATTGTTTACCTAATGATAAAAGCACCGTTTTCTGTTTGCACGACCGTTTCTCAAATACGATTTTTCAAATAGTACTCGACCTCCATCGCTTCTATAGTAACGCCTTGTTCATTTCTCCTTTTCTTAATTTATCTCTCACTCTTTTAATAATAGTCCATGGAACTTGCTTTTTATTGTATTAACGTGAAAAACAAAATTATTATATAGTTCATAAATTTCACTTCAAGCTTCATCTCATCTCATAAATTTCATTTCATCAGTTTTCGTTTTATAAATGTTTCATTTATAGATTCGTTTTATGACTTCATAAGTTTCGTCCTTTCTTTTATTAAGAGTTGGAAATTACCAAAAAGCAGCGTGAGTGCAATTGTCGTTTCTTTCCAATTAGACATCAATTCTTCCGCCTGTACTAACTGACTTATGAGATCTTCATGATTCAACGTTTGATAAAATTTAGTTTACAAAATTTCACTCAACACGAAAGAAAGATGGTTTCTCAGGAATTTTGTCAAATCAGTATAAATACCATGCGAACAGGTTTACATAAAAATACATAAAAGATAACAGTACTAACTGACTTATGGGATCTTCATGATTCGGGGTTTGATAAAATTTTGTTAACAAAATTTCACTCAACACGAATGAAAGATGGTTTTTTTTTTAGTTTATTTTGGTTTTTACAATTTGTCCTGAAGGACATTTGGTAAAGTGTTATATCTCATTGGTAATAAAAAAATAAAATAAAAATAAATATAGCATGTGGGTTGCTACCTCCAGCGGGGTGCCAACTTCGTGTTTGCTAAGTTATATCTTTTATGGAAAGAAAGATGGTTTCTCAGGAATTTTGTCAGATCAATATAAATACCATGCATACCATGTTTACGTAAAAATATATAAAAAATAACAACTCAACTAAAATACTATATTATATAAATCAATTATTCAATATTTTATTATGAATAAAAAATATATGAGAGATAATTCCTCTGCATTCTATACAGAGAGAAAATGGTTTTTTGGAAAAATTTGTTGAATCGACATGAACACCATAGGAACAAGCTCGCATAAGCGCACACGATCACACGTGTGGAGATAGATATGTGTGACATGGCGAGGGAGAGCTTCCCACGGGAGAAAGCGATTCTGAAAATTCTTCGAAGACACGTCGATAAAAGGACTATGCTGCTACACTCAAGAGAGCACTCGTCTTCGTCTCTCCTTTGGCAACGCTTTCTTATCCATCGCGCCGGGGAAATTGTATTTCGACCCGACGAATAGCAAAGCGAAGATGACAAAGTCACGAAAGAAAAATTACGAAATTGCTTGCTACTGCAGTGGCGCACTCGGATACTTGGAAGAGGTGTATCTAACCTTTCTCGAATCGTAGCTTCTTCTCCGTTTCATCGATCGATCTACGATAGAAAGAGGAAAAACAAGAACAGAGGCCGAGGATAGGTAAGTGGATACTTCCATTTCCACTGGCACAGACCTTCTCGAATACCGGTGTGATCCTTTGACTACGTTAATGTGCTAGAAATGCACAGAAAATCGAATTCTTGTCCCCCAAAAGAGGAACCAAGGAAAGGGAGCTTTATGTAGATAAAGTACATTGTGCTTTCGTTTACATCGAACGTCTAAATTAATTTAGATGCTGTTACCGAAGATAAGAAAAAGTAATTACCAGAAGTTCACACGGTTCGAAGAAGAAGTTCCCGTGGTTTAACACGAAGAATATTTAGAAGACTGTTTCAAGAATATTTTCTAAGCCTTCTCACTTTTCCACTAATACTTTTATCTTTGTATATCGTTTCGTATATCGTATGGAAATCATGAATTTTCAATGAATCAATAATTTTAGTATACTGACTTTTATACATAACTTATCCATATACTTTCTTCGTATGTATAGGAAAAATGTTTCCTTTAGGATTCAACGAAACATAAACACGATCCAATACATTTTTCCGCACACCGATAGCTACCTTCTATAACGTGATGTTGTAGTCAGCAGGCTTATCTTGACGTACGCATCAAAAGAAGTTGAAGATGCTTATAAGCAGTAAAATATCCTCCCAAACATTAACTTTTAATTCTAATTCCATCGCTCTACGATAAATTGAAAAGTGGTAGTTAAATCTCGTAAACGTCAATACATTTTGTTCCTAGAAAAATGATCTTCATTTCTAACGTTTGTACCATTTCAATTTCATGATTCCATTTACTCAAATACCTGCCTAAGTACCTACATCTTCTAACAGATCTCTAAGCCTATTTCATGGGCTGCGGTTTTCAATCGGTGTGAAAGATCTACGTCGTAATTCTTGACTGAAACAAAAAACCAAAAGAGGATTAGATTATTATATATTTTTCTTCTCGATGAACTAAAAACAAGAAACAAAATTATTATATAGTTCATACGTTTCACTTCAAGCTTCATCTCATCTCATAAATTTCATTTCATGAGTTTTCGTTCTTGTGAGTTTGTCAAAAAGATTATTTAAATAATTGTTATAGCACCTTAAAGTTTATTTTTTCTTTAGACTCGCCAAAATTTTTAATTTCACACTATATTCTGCTCTTCTTTTAGTTCATCGAGAAGAAAAATATATAATAATTTAATCCCCTTTTGATCCTTTGTTTCAATCAAGAATTACGAGGTGGATCTTTCACACCGATTGAAAACTGCAGCCCATGAAATAGGCTTAGAAATCTGTTATAATTTTCTTTTTACTTCAAAAAAATTTTTTTGCTTTCGTTAAATATGTATAAAACCATATCTCAAAATTCAATAACTTCGTTTCTTTCTTTCCCTTCTAAAAAAAATCACAAATAGACGCTGTTGTAGAACATTCTAATTCAGGACACCCCCTTAAGAAGGTGAAAAGCTTCGTAACGGCCACGTATCTTTTTTTCTACAAAAAAAAAATCTTAATTTCTTCTAGCATTCGCGTTTATTATTATATCAATTTCATAATCTTCCAGGATTCTTAAAACGTAATGAAAAAGAATATCCGCGCGAGAAAAATTAACGATAACCTTCTGGGAACGCGATGCAGTACGCGTAAGCCTTATTACGCGTACAAAAGAACAGGGGAATTCACGTACGATTTAAAGAGCCGATCGCGGAAGCGGGAATTTCGAAAAATCAGCTTCACGGATTTAATGGCCCCTGTTGAACGGCGAGGGCGCGACAGATCTCCTTATTCAGCCGGCACAAAGGCACCGCGCAGATTACAGAGCCAGCAATCCCTCTATGGATTCTACGGTGAGGCATTATGCCAGCACACGGGGCCAAGTAACGTCCAAGGGCATCATCCCTGGACAATACTGACTTCGATCACTCTATATCTATATTTTTTTTGTTGATCCTTACGCAATTTCCTTTGGATCAATGAAAATCAATCATCCTCGATATTGTGACTCTTAATTCGCAGACAGAATCCATCGTTAGATGAACAAGCAGTCCAGGATTTTATATCAATGGTATTCATGCAACGATGGAAATTTGTTTGTTTTTGAAACCTATTTGCAATCTTCTCCCATCTTTGGTCGCGTGGCGTATACACTTATCGTAATATACTTCAAATGTATTAGGTTGCCCGAAAAGTTTCTTTTGTTTTATGAGAAAATAATAGACGCACAATGTTTTTCGTTTTATATTATTTTGTCGAATTACATACAATCCATTTTGTTCTGTTGAGATAAACACCATGACATTTCACAGACTTGGTTTCACGTTTGTACGAAGGTGCACTGTTGTAAAAAACACGTTTGCGAAAGAAAGATACTTTTCGGACAAGCTGATACTTGTAATTCACATTAATGTAAATCAACCTACACGATATCGATACTATAAATTGTACAAGTTGTTCGTACCATTGAAATACCTGGAAGTGATATTCAGAAAACTATGAAAATGTTGATCTATTGCTATGTAATTCATTGCATTACTTGATAGCTACTTCTGCCTTGATGTTACCAATAGGAGTATTTGTCAAGAATATCTGTATTTCTTGAGGTTCGTTGCACGTTTCGTCTGTTTTGATCTTCAAAATTTGTTAAATCTTCTGTTGAAACGATGCAAACGAACAAGAACGCGGTAGTTTTTCATGCATGTTACGATTATGTAGATAATTGCGTTGACGCAACATGTGCGTCAGTAGCAGCGAAAGTTAAGTTAAGATGCGAATGAAAACGCGTAACGTAAACTAAAGGAACATCGACACTCATCTTCATTGGAGTTATCGTATTCAATGGTAAAACAGAAATGGTACATCGAGGAGGAAGTTCGAGGAAGGAAGGAAGAAATAATTATCGCAAATGAAATGCGAATGAATAATCTTCAAACAGAGATTCGCTTTCAAGATTCGTATATTTACGAGAAATGAAATTTTGATATATACAGATATGAACAGAAAATACATCTGGTGACTAGCCTACGTTACATACAATCAATTATACTTGCAGTTTCTTAAATGTGCGATGATACTCAGTTCACATGGACGCGGATCGTTATTATACATATTTATAGATACATGTGCATGTATCGCAGACAAGATTATTACAAACATTTTGTCGATTTTCCAATCAAAAATTTCGTACGTCTTATCGATAATTTTTACATATTTAATCGTGATCTTTTATTACATCATGTATAGATAAACAAAAAGGAAAATGTGAACACCAAGTGCTTACTTTAATTTGATAGGTGACAACCTCTTTGATTCGCTTAAACACGCAACCTGTTGTGCTATCATGAGTGCTGTTAGAGTTATAGCACCACGTATTAATCTTCTAAGTACGTAGGTATAATTCTTACATGCTCTTGCATATCGAGCTTTGGTTAAATAAAATATTCTTCGCTATATACTATTTAAGTAAGACAACTTAATTCTAATCGCTTTCAACAGCGTATAAATAATTCGTTAAAAAATATATCACGCGATATAGCCGGACAAATTCTTTGTAACAATCTAACGCATACATATGTACATACGATCGCCTGATTCGTTGACTATCGTGTTACAGACACATAATTAACGACGATCAGAAGATATAACTACCTATACAGATAATTCGACTGCGGATATTTATGCAGATTCACATGTTTGCGAACACGATTAAACAAATTGAATTTAATAAATATTCTACTTCGGATATTTTATATATATTTTCACATATTACGTGTATCTTTACGTCTTTAAATCATTATCACATTATTCATAAATTAATATTTAGATAAAATATAATTATTTCCTAATAAAGCAACATTAGTTCAAGGGAAATAAAAAATAAAATAAATACATAAAAATCCGCAGTCTACGAATAATCGTTCGTCCCTTGTCGCTGATAAACTTCTCCATTTTTAAGTTCCTTTCATACACTTTCTAGAGATAGTATATATATTTGTATGCTTACTCATGACTAGTTCTGACTAGGCTTTGTTTAATTAACATTCACCGCGTTCATCTAGATACGTTTATCTTTTAACAGTGTCCTACTTTTTTTCGTTCGCCGGTTGGTCGTCGCTCGAATGTCTCAAGCTACAAACCACGTAATTATTTCACGATTTTCTACGTTTCAGAACGCTGACTAAATTTCGTTATATCGGAATTATACATAGATGACTATTCTTATGACATATACCTAAACCAGTCACTCGGTACAAGTTTCTCGTGATTGTTCTTCGTGATTTTTATTATCTACTTAATCTTAAAAAAGACACCTTCGCTCTCTACTCTTGGACTAGATTATACTCTTTTATTCTAAATGAGTAGAATAAAGCAGAATGGGAAACTAAAAAAAAAAAAACTAAACTGAACGTTACAACGTCGGTGACCCGAAACGATATTACGGTGATTAAACAAGTGTTTGATGTTCTATATCAAATCTTTGGTGTTTTTTAAATTATAAATCTTTTTCTAAAGAAACCATTGTATTCTATCTTAATATTAATTTACAATATAATAATACTAACGAATAATAATAATAATAAAAGGATTTTGTGAAATTCTGTAATTAAAAATTGAAAGAATGTTTACAACGTTTCACTGTCACCTTAAGCCACCTTACTATGATGAAACTTAATAATTAAGAGAAACGAGTGGCAAACAACGATGTCAGTAATAATAATGTATACTATGATGTAACGATATTATCGTTCATACAAGTTGCCTTTCTTTGTTATGGGCGAAAAAATAATTTGTTATTAAATGTTTAAATATATGGAAAAAGATACATCGTAGAATTTATATTCCGAGAATCGAACATCTTTTTGCTCGTTCGAAGTAATTTGATAGACACAACGTTTCGGTTAACTATGAATTTTCAATCAATATGTGTTTCTATCTAAATAATACATGTTATGGGAGTACGTTTTAGAACAGTGAATATATTCTCATTCTCTAACTAGATACAACTGCTACGATTTGGCAATGATCGTAAAACTATGCTGTCTGACTAGAGACTAGAAGCAACTGCTTATTACACGCAGCCGTACATACTAACTCAGACGATCATATTCACGCAAAATTGAAATACAGTATGTAGTCACTGAATTTACTGAATTGAGAAATTTTCCTATGGTGTTTCCCTCCCATGTTGATTTTTTCATCTATTACATGACAACACGTGTAATTCCTTATTAGCAAATATCCTTCCTTTTACTAATGACTTTTTCGTTTAGTTACTGTCAGCTCTCTTTTGCTTCAATGTATCACTATATTTTTATTAAAAGTATTATTAACCCTTTGCACTCCTTTGTCGAGTGTGACTCGACATCAGTTTTTATCTCAGAAGCTCCTTTGTCGAGTCCCACTCGACGTTCTTTCATGTCCACCTTTTGTTGTGAAACGTGCGAAAGAAAAGCAGGATTGGAAATCCTGGAAATTGTTTCAAGATATATCACATACTTAAAAATTACAAAATACAACAATAGTATGAACAAAACTGACATTTAAGTGAATTTTTTCTTCCTTCATTTATTTAAATCGTCTTATTTTTTAGTTAAAGCAAATTTTAAAAAAAATACTTAAAAGCGTTGGGAGCTGGTGGTAACGAAATTGAAATAAAATTCGGAGTGCAAAGGGCTAAGATACAGTTTCATTTGCAATGAACGAAATAAACGTATTTATTTCCCTCTCATTGGGAAATATAATTTACAAAGCAGACAAAAACTCCTTTTATCTACCAAACGATATAACGAACACTACACTTTGCATATTTTTGCGTTTTCGAATTTCTCATAATTGCATTAAAATTCGCAGAATTTAATGGAAAATAATAAATGATTCAGGACTACTATATATGCAATTCTTTCATTATAAAACATACCAACGATTTAATAACATCTTCTCCCCTACATCTACTTACGATTAATAAGAAATAATACACGATATGCATTACAGTGGCTGCTTAATTAGAAATTTATCCACGAAATATCCACTGAATCTAATTCCCACGATTAAAAACTACCTATTCAATTTACTTAATCCTACATTAAAAGTAATCAACGAGTAGTTGATAACCCTGTCGACTAGATACGCGCTAATTCGATCGCCTTAAATATCTTTGATATTCTGCTGTATGATCACGATTCACTCGATTCGACGAGTTCAATCAGTGAGTTAAGTTAAATATATAACGCTAAGGAATACTTATCAGAATAACGTACGTTCTCTTAACACGTCGGCTGCCACGCCAGTTTTATACATTTTCAATCAATAAACTTTCATTCGTGCAAAGTATTAGATCCGATTTACTCGTTTTTTCCTCCAACAATGTTATCCAAGGTATTCACGTTGTTAAACAGTTTTCAGTTAAGTTAAGTTAAGTTAAGTTAACCTTTACCTTATTTTAATCATTCTGAAGCAGCAATTCTCAAACATCATCAACTACCGATACACAGGTGTGCAGCAAAAATTGTTCAGACACGCGATACCTAACGTATTCAATCGGCTCCTTTCAAAGGATCGTCAAATAAAAAGACGACGATGGTCAAAACTATAGCCCTGTCAATCAAATATATCTACTTATCATAGTTTTTAGTCTGTGACAAAATTTTATCAATTAGTCTATGCGTATCATGAGAGGAAAAGGATGGAAGATCGCTCTGTTCTAAAGAATTTAGTAACGTGGCTCACCGATGGCCACCGTGACAGGCAACGTGTTAACTTAGGATGAAAGATGAGGAATTGCCGCCTTGGATAAATATTACAACACAGATAAATTGTCAGCTAGGTATATGTACACGCACAGTCACGCTTTATAACCGACCTCTCCCTACTATCTACAGATTTACATCGCACGCAACATCGTATTAACCTTGCTGCTTCGCTACTTCTAATTCTATGCAAATTTACAGTCCGATTCGCCCCTCGTGCCATTCGTAAGCACACACGTTAGTATTTAACTGTTCCGTTGCAACAGCGGTTATTGTCTCGAGTTTTGGAAAACCGAAATTTTGTTGGTAAACGAAAAATTGTCAGTGAAATCTTTTCTTGGTTTCTTTAACGCGATTCCGTTAGGTTGTTCCATAAGATTGGTCGTTTTCCCTTTTCTTACTTATTTTTCCCGAAGAATTGTTTCCTATTTGTCAAATATTGCCTATTTGTGTTTGTTCCTTTTTCATTCATTAAAAAATCGTCTAGTTTTCTTTCATCCGTTAAAACATCATCCGTTTTATAGTTCTTTTAATTTTATTAATTACCATTTAGTTATTAGTAGGAGATATTTTTTCAAAGAGTGATAAAGAACGGAGATTTTTTAGATTTCGCGAAAGGAGAGTAAGTAGAAGCAAGTGAAATAAATTGAAAAAAAGAAACAAACACAATTTCTAGATGAGAAGGCATGAGAAGACGAGGGAATTTATGATCGATCTCATAATGATTCCTCACAGTTTCCTGCCAAATTTTGTTATCGAAAAGCGACAAAATTTATGAAACGACCTAATAGATATCATAATCGATGTTTCTTAAAAAAAAAAAAACAGTTCGAATTATTATAAAAATTCTGAAATTGATCGTTAGCTGTACTTTATGATTGTGTGTCGTAATATCGTCTCGAATTATTGATAACTGAAATTTCGCCGTCTGTAAAATATCTATAATCACGATTGAAATTTACGCTTGTTTCGTTATGTTGTTTTTAAAAGGAATATTCTCAGCTGCTGCAAAATCTTTTTATCGATAGTAACACACTCTATCGTTTGATAAATTTTATCATGATATGAAGTAGGATATTTTATACCTTACTATAAAACTTATGAAACTCCAAGATATGTGCAATCTATTAATGAATAAGTTTATATAAAAAAAATACGATAAGCGTATCGGAATATGAAACATATTTACGTAATGAAAATTAATTTAGCACAAAGGTTAAAAAATCACTGTGTAGTTGAAAATATATACAAAACCTTTCAGGAGTTATATAAATCGAAATATTCAGTTTTCGAAAGAAAATTCTCAATCCTCGACCAACGTATTCTCCAACGTAATGACTATATAACACGTACAGATAAGAATGTCATATTAAACTTCGCTTCCGCTGTTATTTACTAATCAAATAACACGTTACTCCTTCTCTCTTGCATCATTCCCTGTCTACGACACTTGTAGAGTTACACGCTCCAAGAAAAAAAAAAAAAAAAAAAAAAAAGAAAAGAACCTATCCTTTAAGAAAAGTCTATTCCATTGATGAAATATTAACATAAAATTGCACGTGTTACGATTCTAATGAAAAATACAAAACTAGAAAAATAAAAAATAAAAATAAGAACAAAATTTATCCCATTACTATATAATATGAAACTTAAAAAATGCCAAAAATACCCTATGACAACAAGAACAAAAGGGGAATGCAAAGATAATATATCAACTGCTCTTTATCATATCTCCAACCAAGCAACTGTAAAAAATTCAAAAAAAATTCTCAAACGTTAGATTGCGACAAAATAGAGCCCTCCATTAGGAGACTCGGTCTTTACAAATCAAGGCCGAATCTCCAGTAGAGTCCTGGTCTTCTGGGCAAGGGTCTCGCGGGGAATTGGTGTCAGGGGATCTCGGTGTTCAACGTACCCTTGGAAACCACCTGAACGACGTCAGTCTTACCAACAACTCCTCCTTGCTCCACCACCACGTTATTGTTGTTGTGATTGTTGTTGTTGTTGGTCTCTGGATGTTGACTGGCCAGGTGTTTCCTCAACGCTGCTTGCCTGGTGAACTTGGCGTCGCACCTGGTGCACGATATCTCGATACTCCCAGTAGACGACGAATGTTCTCCGTTAGCTAGTCTTGGTTTATGCCAGCGTCTGTGAGAGGCCAAATTCGCCGGACACGAGAATCTCTTGTCGCATTCTGGACATCTGTACTCGACGTGGGCTATTCTGGAGCACCTGTGTTGGGCCAACTGGAACGCGTCTTCGTGCAATTGCCTACAGAGCTTGCACTGATAAGGGCCAAGCCTGTTCTCGATCTTAGCTAGCTCCGCTCGTGCCTCCTCGGTGACTTCAACGATGTTGAATGCCGGATCGATGTCTCCGGTAACTACAGCCTCGTCCGGGCCCAAAATCACGGTACCCGACACCGGACTACTGGTATCCTCGTCGAATTTCAATCTTCTAGCGTGTTTCTTTTTGGGTCTCTGAAGAAGCTTCTCGGTGGAACTGGATCTAGAGCTACTAGACGCGACGTTGTTGTTGCTAGTCGTCGAGGCTGGACTCGAGTCCTCCTCTCTTACTTTTCGTCTTGGACACTGCGGAGGCGACGGTGTGCTCGGAGGAGTCATGGGAGCGTGCTGCATCCCTTGCAGGTGATGCTGCGGCGTTAGAAGAAGCTGCTGGTGGTAGCCTTGTACCGATTGAAGGTGACTAGGACTGGTTAATAGAAGCTTCTGATTGTGCGTGTAATACTTGGAAGCGATCTCGTTCGAGCTTGAACCAAAGGGAGCTAGTCTGGTGGCCTCTTCCAAAGTGCAGGCTTTGACCGTTGGTTCCGGAGTTTGCAGTGGTTCTTTCTTGGAAAGTAGCTCGTAACTGGAATGACTGTGCACCGAGGAACTTCGTGGAACCGTGTCGAAGTCGTCGACCACCAGGGGACCCGTTTCGTCGCTGTTCCTTCCGTACCCGGTGTTTTCCAATTCTTTCTGCACATCGTCCAACGTTCTCTGATCTTTCTTGGAATCTACGAGATCTTCGGTTTTCGGCGTGATCGGTGTAGGCGGAGGTTTCAGAGACAAATCCAGGGGACACGGGGTAGACGATCTGGACAAGTCCCAGTTTTGAAGAACGTGATGATCGGGAACCCTGGAATAGGTGGGAGGGTTCTCCATAGGAATGTGCCAACTGGTAGCCGCGCCGTACGAATGCTGGTGGATCTCGTCACCGTAGTAACCCAGATAATTCAACCCAGGGGCCAGGAACGCCCGTGGCAACGAACTGTGCAACATACTGACGTTCGTCTCTGCCAAATGTCTCTTTCCTTACGTTTCTCCTTAGACGAACCATATATTCGATATTTCAACCGTTTCCATTTTACGTTGATTAATAATTCTTAGAAACACTGAGATCTTCTCTAACGTGCACAATGCAGTCTCCTACCAACGTTCTTCATCTAATAATTCTGCGACTCACAATGTCTGATGATCGCTGATCTTTCACTCGTCAAACAGATGGTGAGTTTCTCGATGTCTTATCAATTGATAATTCTACGACGATTAGAACGACGTCCGATGACTTTTCGATATATTTGTTTCTCACTTGACGAACAGATGGAATTTCTTGACGATTTTAAAGACTTGTCGAAGAATTTTCGGATATTTTCTAGTATACAAGACACGCTATCTGCTTCCTCGACGGCTGAACGCCGTTTGACAGAAGTACGCGAGTCGAACCTCTGGTATATTCGAACGCTCCGCCCGGGAGCCGCGTCTCACTTTGTTTCCTATTGGTCGACCGATCTCCGGCCTCCTACCCCCACCACTGTGCATATTTGCCACCACTCCAGTGGAATTCTGGCGCGTGCTCATGTAAACACTCACCGCCCCGACCAACCGCCTGACTAATGAATGTATATCTCCTATGCCGCTGTACCGTGGCCTCTCCACTGGAGAACGATGTCGTTCCTGTCGATTCTTTAATAGAGAATGCTACCCTTTAAGCGGATCCCTTCCCCAACGTTATTTCCTTCCGACGAGCTTTCTTCGAGCCTGCACGAATTCAATATGGTGAATTTATTGGAGGTTAGTTTGATGGCGAGTCGATTGGCTAGATTTGTGGAAATGCATGGTTTTGGAAAACGTACTGGCGCAGAAGTGAGATTTAATTGTTTAGATAGGTAATTGTTAGCTCGTTAGAATGTTATAGCGTTGAATACGAGAATGTTAGGATGCTGTATGACATTAGAATGTTAGAATGTTATGGAATACTAGTATGTTAGAATGTCGTAGTATGTTATATGGTATTAGAAGTTTAGAATGTCAGAATGTTACGGAATATTAGAGTGTTGGAATGCCGTAGAATGTTAGAAGGTTGGAATGTCAGAATGTTATAGAATGTGAGAATGTTAGAATGTTATAGGATATTAGAATGTTAAAACGTTATAGAATATCGTAAAGTTAAAATGTTATAGGATATTAGAATGTTGAAACGTTATAAAATATCGGAATGTTAGAACGTTGTAGGATATTACAATGTTAAAACGTTATAGAATATCAGAAAGTTAAAACGTTATAGAATATCGGAATGTTAGAACGTTGTAGGATATTAGAATGTTAAAACGTTATAGAATATCGGAATGTTAGAATGTTATAGGATATTAGAATGTTAGAATGTTATAGAATATTAGAATACTAGAATGTCATGGAATATTAAAATGTTAAAACGTTATAGAATATCGGAATGTTAGAATGTTATAGGATATTAGAATGTTAGAATGTCATGAAATATTAAAATGTTAAAACATTATAAAATATCGAAATGTTAGAATGTTATAAGATATTAGAATGTTAAAACGTTATAGAATATCGGAAAGTAAAAATGTTATAGGATATTAGAATGTTAAAACGTTATAAAATATCGGAATGTCAGAATGTTATAGAATATTACAATGTTAGAATGTTATAGAATATTAGAATGTTAAAATGTTATAGAATATTAGAATACTAGAATGTTAAAACGTTATAAAATATCGGAATGTTAGAATGTTAAAACGTTATAGAATATCGGAAAGTAAAAACGTTATAGAATATCGGAATGTTAGAATGTTATAGGATATTAGAATGTTAGAATGTTATGAAATATTAAAATGTTAAAACGTTATAAAATATCGGAATGTTAGAACGTTGTAGGATATTAGAATGTTAAAACGTTATAGGATATTAGAATGTTAAAACGTTATAGAATATCGGAATGTTAGAACGTTGTAGGATATTAGAATGTTAAAACGTTATAAAATATCGGAATGTTAGAACATTGTAGGATATTAGAATGTTAAAACGTTATAGAATATCGGAATGTTAGAACGTTGTAGGATATTAGAATGTTAAAACGTTATAGAATATTAGAACACTAGAATGTCATGGAATATTAAAATGTTAAAACGTTATAAAATATCGGAATGTTAGAATGTTAGTTATAGTTACTAGAATGTTGAAATTAGATAGATTGTTGTGTGATTGGTATTGTTATGTGACTGTTAAGTAATTAGTAGATCCATCTGCAACCTTCTTTTTATTAACATGCGGTTCTTTTCAATTTTCGATTTTATGAGGAAATAATAGACGCACAACGTTTTTCGTTTTATATTATTTTATCGAATTACGCACGATTCGTTTTGTTTTATTGAGATAAACATCGTGACATTTCACAGACTTAGTTTCACGTTTGTATAAAGGTGCACTGTCGTAAAAAGCACGTTTGCGAAAGAAAGATACTTTCCGGACAACCTAATATCTATAGGTTGCTGTAAAATTAAGAGAATTATGAATGAGAAACTATACATTTTGAAAAATTAACGATATAGAATGTCCAAAATTTATAATGAAAAATTTGCTCGACGCTAGATACCATTATTGTACCTACATATAGTGGACCATTCACGACACTTTTTGAGTTCGTCATTCTTATTTCTATTCTCTATCTTGTGCGATAGAAATTATTAATGGCATTTATAAATACGCATTGAAATGAAGTAGCCTAAGATCGAATAACCCGATTCAAATTTAATATGTTTCGATTCAATATACATTTATCGAATTACATAGGTACCATTTTCTTCCACAACCTTTCTTCATCTTTCACGTAACTTGAATATTTGCATAAAAGATATAACTTAGAAAAAACGAAGCTGGCACCCCGCTGGGGGTAGCCGCCCACATGCTATATTTATTTTTTATTTTTATCTTTTTTCTTCACCAACAAGATATAACACTTTACCAAATGTCCATAAGGACAAATTGTAAAATGACCAAAATAAAATAAAAAAAAAAAAAAACTTGAATATTTCATGCTTCCAGAACCTCTCAGGTTTTTCAGCCAGAAACTTTTCAATATGATCTTTCGTGTCGACCAAATTCCTCAAAAATCGGAACGAACTTTCCGAGAGCAACCTAATATTATTCGGTCATTTGTAGAACGATATTTCCGAAACTTTTTCACTTCGACGTGTCTATGAAACTCGTTCTCTGTGAAAGACAATTTAGCGTGAATATCCGCGAGCGACAAAGACCAAAATTAATTATTCATTTTCTCATATCATCGGTGTTTTGCCATTGAGTCAACTTGACGCACGAGGGACGCGTTTAACTGCGAAAATGAGAAACGAACAGAAGAGTGAAGTACGGGCAATTTCATAAAACTTAGGAAACGTTAAAACGTAAAAGAAACGTTCAAACGTTCGAACGAATTAATCGTCAAAATTATCCATCGGTAAGGACAACAACTTTACGGCGATTTCGTTGATTGTTGATTGTCGTCGGCCTGGCGAACGTCTTGACGAGACCTCAACTGGCTCTCGTGCAATTACAGTGGCCGATTGTCCGGCCTGAACGGTTCCCAAGGGTGAGGATTAACTGGCAAAATCGGCTGAAGCCTCTACACGTTCACACGTAAGTCCATTGACGTCGACATGGAAACGCGGCCTCATTGCATGGTGAATCCATCAGCGACGTAAAATTATTTATGACGATTAATTGAACATACTCCGCAGCTAATTTAGTAAGAAGATCAAGAGATTACGATGCGGTCACGGAATCACTGGCTGCCGCCACTTTTATTTCGCTTTTTATGTATAGTTACGTATTTCAGATGTTGATGCTGTAATATAGTTAATAATTGTTCGTTGTTTATCGGTTAAAGGTAAACTTGAAAGAAATAAGGTCCAGATCATTTATCATTTTTGTAAATTTTTAACAAAGACAAAGAACTTTTTTTTTTTCTTTGTTAAGAATATAGTACCATTATTTTATAGTAATTATGATTAGGTATTGGATTAGCCTATGTAGAAAACAACGGGAGGTGATCCTCTAGCCGCAAAGCAAGAGGAGTGTGAAATAAACAAAAAAATGAAAAACAAGGAATGGTTAATTGTATTTTAAAGATAATTTGTTCTGTTATCCTTTTTCTTTTTTTTTTTTTTTGTTTTTTTCTTAAGGATAGAATTACTCGATTTTGCGTAGAGAAATTACCTACTTTTGTCATTTGGAAAAAATTCCAAACTCTGCTAATGAACTATGTATAAATGTTAGTTTTTTCCGAAAATTTCGTTGGCGAAGCGTGTAAATATTGAATAAAATTTGAATCCCATCGTTATTTAAAATTGATAGGTAAATCTGCTTATAAACCAGTTCCAAAATTATACCGATGAAATAATCAATATTTTTATATATGTAATTTGTTTGAAACGAAACATGTCTCTGTGTTACTTCTCTCATTTCATTTATTCCCTATAATCTTTAATGCTCTCGTAACACTTTGTCGCGCAATTCATTTTGGACGCAACGTGGACAACTCATTTTTCTAATCTCATCGTTACAAAGGCTGCTGATGTTTCCGCGATAAAAAAAAAATTTTAAACACCACAAAATACGTATAATATACAAAAATACACAGAATATTCAAACCTATACCTACCAGTTTAAAGTTGCAAATTGTGAGTGTGAGAATAATTTATTTTAGCTTTCAAAACTATCTAATTAACTACTAATTAATCTGCCAAATAAATATAACTAATCAAGAAAACAATATATTTTTCACATTTATTCTGCCCCTAAATTTACGAAGATGGTAAGCGTCGGAAGTCCATAGCGTTCAAATGGCAAATGTTCAAAACCTTGCTTCTATGAAAAATTTATTTATCGATGCTTTAAGACAACATAGCTAGTTTAAACGTTCTTTTCCATTTGCTTTCCACTTCATCCCATTTCGTTCATCCTTTAAAAACACTTTGTCTGCCACGTCGAAATCACATGTTTCGCTCAGTATTTTTATTATTCAAAGCATATAATGGCAAAATAATAATAAATTGATGATGTAAGACAACATTCTTCTCCAATGGATCGTTTACCGTATTGGTGGTCACGGGTGACCACCGTGACGCCTTGGTAATAGTTGATAGCGACATATTATAACACGTCTTCGTTTATTTCAACAAACCATTGTGTTATGATTATTTCGTCGTAAGCAAAACGTACAGAATATATTGTTGAAACGTGTAGAAGATATTAGTAAACGGTATTTGCTCATTCTATATATAATAGTAAGGTATGTCCACACGTCTAACTGTACGACACGAAATGCAGAAGAAGTTATATAGTGCTATAAAGTGAAGTGCTATAAAAAAGAATTATTGAGATATGTATAACTTTATATGTGCTAGACTAGATTAGCTGCGTAGTAGTGATACATGTATGTGAATATCAGTGTGTGGAAGTGGGTGTGCGCGGCGTCTCGAAAACAAAGGAATGGAAACTGTTCAGTCGGTTAACAGTCTGGTATGGAAGAAGGTGAAACAAAGAAAGTGTTGAGATGCGTGCAGGTGTGTATCGATGAATATCTTTGAAATCGTTTATCAAATAAATATATAACTATTCTAATATAAACTCTAAGTGTAAATTTAGTGTTCCTGTACCATTATTTCGGCTATTAAGATCCAAAATTCTCAATAAAAATGTTAAACAGTTAGGATCAAAGATTGCTAAGAATCGGACCAAAATGGTAAGTGTTTTAACACAGTGCACTGTTAGATGCAAGATTTGTTCTTATTTTTTTTTTTTTTATTGATGTTATAATAGAAATGTTTAATTGTTCAAATTAATTGTTGAAATTTTTCAAATTTTTTATTTCAAAGTATCTTCTATTTATTGGTTATATTCAAAATGCCCTAACTGTCAATTTTTATTCAATTTTTACAATTGTAAGTTCAAGCGCTGCGATCGCCAATGATCACCGTGACAGTCAAAGTATTAAATGTTTCTTAGTTAAGAATAAACGATGGAAACCGGCATCCGTTCGGTATCATTCTTTGTGTCAATGTTTATATGAAAACATATATGAAAATTTATACGAAAACATTGAAAACACGCAAATCGATCGCGTATTTGCACGGGGGGATAAGTTTCAAAATTTCATGCCGGACGCAATCATTCTATTGGCTGAAGGTACGAAAACAAATGGCAAATGATACATTATTACGTGCAAACATCGCGTGGACTAATACCGCTTGCGGTAGCCATAAAATATAGGTATTAACGTGGAATAAGTCGGTCGATACGGATTTGCCATGATTATTTGATACTCCGTAAAACATTTTACCACGTGTTGCACTCTCCGCTTCCGACTACGTATGCATGAACGTCTGAAAACACCGTGACGCGTTCGATACTCGAATTACAGAGCGCTAAAACCTCGCTTCTCCATATTCCGCTCACACATACAGGTACCCAAATGGAATGGGTTACCCTATACGCGAAAATCTGCTTGATAATAGTTCAACATTTCCCGTTACTCGCTTCTATAACACTGTTTACTTTGGATCATATACTGTGTTCCATCATTTTTGTAAAAGAATTCAAGCTTTTTGTTTATTTAATTTATATAGACACAATTGGTCTGTTCTAACGTGTTCTACGTTAAATAAATGTCGATGATATAAATAGACGTTGAAATCCGAAAATTTTTACGATATTGTAAGGATGAGCTGAAAAATCATTATCTTGCATCTTGGAATATTCAAATATGAATTTCATTTGTAATACGTGTATTAGTCTGAGATGTTCCGCATAGCAGAAGTTAACAATTATTTTTTAGCCTGAACACTTTATCTGCCCAACTTTTCCAAGTAATAAAGAATCTTAATTTATCATGACGTTCTCTAACAAAACACTCATGTTTCTCATGTACCTTTTTAATGAGGCATTCACAAATTTCTGTTTATATAACATTCTTTTCTTATTTTTACTCAAATATCAGGGAAAAGAGTAAAACATCTTGTGTAATCATATTTCCTCTTACGCTCGATCTTCTTTTAATGTACATTAACCCTATATAAATCTCTGACTCAATCAATTGTGTAATTAATCCAAGTCTGTGCAAAAAAAAACATTTTCATGTTCATACTCAATAAACTACTTTGCAAAGATCTTCATACTTCGTACTTTTAGAACGATTAATACATAATACAATATATTATGTTTTACGCGTTAGGAACCAATAGAATGCAATAAAATGCAATACCAACTTTAGTTCGACGTATTACCATAAAGAATTAATACCACATTAGCCAACCAATTCTTCCTACCTACAAAGTCATCCAAATTTAATATGTAACCAGTTTCTACAACCTCTTAAAACATTGACCTGCACTTCATAAAATATACATCCAGTCTTCTTTACATTAACAAAATCTTCAAATCTCTCAAAAGAAAATCGACGAAATCTTTTCTAAAGTTTTTTCTTCCATAAATTCATATACTGTATTCCTAACCTAATATACGAGTGTCCTTAAAACACGTGTAGAGTAAAGTGTAGGAGGGACGAAGAAGGAGGAAGAGGAAAGGAGGGGAAAGGAGAGTAAAGCGACTTCCAGGACAGGCAACGTTTTTGCCTGCACGGATGTCGACGAGTGGCTCCCGCATCCGCCGGTATGGAAGGGGCGAGAGGACGGCTCTACATATTTGATGCGATTTTAATGTCTCTGCCCGGCATATCCGCGTTCTGTGCACCAATAGCAACATGAACAGCAGACCGCCGCACGAGGCACCACTGACTGCCGTGATGCTGTAATCGGCTTACGCAACAAGCCACCCTTATCCCGAGTTCTCAGCGCAGCGCTCTTGCCTCGCCTCGAACTACGTCCTTCAGCCTCTTCGACGCTCAGCACCCGTTACTCTGCGGTTCGGCTCTATATGTGATCTTCCCTGCTTACTTTATACCACGCTTAAAATATGTATAAGTACCTCGTTTTTCTTTTTGGAAAAAGTCCACCTACCATTTCAGCGCAGTCACTCGTGCATTTTCCTTTTCATTCGTTTTTCATTTGCGTTTAGTTTTCTTCCTCCGTTTATTTAACTGTTTTTTACGGCCTCTTTTTAAAGAGAGAAGAGCGGAAATATTAAGTAGCTGCTCGGTAAGTAAAGAAGTGGAGAATTTTCAGGATTACGAATGCGAGGATTTTTCGCGTTCAAGAAATTACTGGTTTTCTCAGATGTTAATGATTGCTCTGTAATATTTTGTTTGTAAGAAAAGTAGTAATTGTAAAGGTAGTTTTGGGGATTACAAACAGTTCTCCATTTCAGCGGTTTGGTAGTTTTCTCTGATGATAATATAATTGTTCTGTAATTTTTTATTTGTAAGAAAATATGTATTATATTGGAATGTTTTGTTATTTATAATATTTGTAATGTTTATAATCTCGATAGAAAAGATTGATAAATAAAACTGTGAATTCGGACAATTAATATTAAGTTATTGTAGTTTGTAAAGGTCATGCAAAAATGAATTCCTATGTTACCGATTTATAAATTTATGTTCATGATTATTATATTGCGAAGCAAATGATAATGACGATATGAAATATTACGTGTTAATTATTCAATTAGGTATTTTAGTTTTGACAGAAAATTATGATAAATGATTCTGTGAATTTAATATTACCTACTAAGTTGCTTACGATTTGTATTTTATCATTTTATGCTGTGATCAATTATGCTTTCCATTTTCAATTTATTTCTACATAATTATTTACAGGATTGTATTATTGAATATTAGGATTTTGTTTCAGATATTTTGGACTTTTGATCGATTTATGTCTTTTTTACATCAAATACTTTTTATATTTAAACAAAATATTGGAATAAAAATACGACAAAATGAAAAAATATAAACATAGATCAAAATTCTTTGGTAAAAAATCAAATTAAATAGATGTCATCGATATGTCGTCGATACAGAAATTGGGAAGTAAAATAAATGTCGATGATGTCAACTAAATATCGCTTTGAAACGAAACAATTTAGATGAACAGACTGTATGTTTCATACCGTATGAGAAAGTTGCCCTAGGCATGGACGCACATTATTGGCTTGAATTACATTAAACAAACATTTGATATATTGTTCTATCTCTTTCTAGCAATGTTTTTTTTTAAATACATATATAGACATGTGCAATTTTAACGTCAAACTTTTTCACTTTTATATATTTCTTTTCCGACGTAGTAAGTAACTAAAATATCAAATTAAACAATTATGCTTTACAAAGCAAATTAAACAAAAGTATTTTTCGAGAACTAGTTAATGGGTTTACTGTAAAAATTGTATTATATTTGTTTACTTTTAATTATTTATTTATCAAAAATATGATCGAAATTCCATCACATTTATCAGTCTTCAGTTAATCTTATTTCTATTACCCTGTCTACTATTACGTAACATAATTAATATTTTAGTTTCGTAACAAGTATTTCTTTATTTCTAAAAATATGTCTATACATATAGAAAAAAAACAAATATGTAATAAAATTATACAAATCTTTATAACAGCCTGCACATTAGTTACATATATGTGTATATATAAAAATAAACATTAAGTTAATAAACTATTAATTCTATTTTTACGATTTGTTTGAGGCACTATCATTTATCGAATTAATATTCGTGAACACAAAATTTTTTGCCTTTATTGATGAGAGTGGTCCTTTATTTCGTTTAGCTAAAGTAGCTAAACGCGTTAACGCTTCTTCTCCTCTAGCAAGAAACGAACGTTTTTGCATGACATTCTAGAAAATTTATATGAATTATAATCAGCTCTATGTATTCTAGTTGTCAGTGAACATGTTTTTAAAAAACTTACATATATCGTACGCGATGTTCCATCCAATCTTGAAGTGTTTAACATTTCCGCAACAGTATGAGATACTTTTGGTTCCGTTTTGGAATCAAGTGCTTCTACCAACGTATTTTCTTTTTCTAATTCGTTAATTCGTCTTTTCTTTAAAATCTTCAAGCCGAATTTAAATATTTGACTGCTATTTAATTCATTTTCGATTTCGGTGTCTATATTTTTCTGCAAATTTACAATATATCAAATAAGAAGATACGATTCTAAATGATCATAAATTTTGTAATTTGATTATCTTACCGCGTTTGCTGCCAAAAATGCCTCTCTTTCGAATCTTATCTTACGCCACTTTTCTTGTTCTTCGTCATCAGATACGTCTACCCAACCGTCTTTACCTTCTAATAGTTGAACGTCATTGTTGTCATCTTGCTTGCCTGAAAGAAAGAATAGAAGGCTAATAACTACTATCATTAGATTTAGATTTTTTAGATACCTATATTTCTCCATCTGAATTTCCTTTCGCGTGTGCTTTCACTGAACAGATCTCCATCCTCGAATAGCATCTCTTGAAGCATTCTTACTTCTTTTTTATCTTCATCCAACATTTGTTTCATATGAAGTTTTCCTAATTGATTCTTAACTTGTGTTTCATCAATTTCTTCATTGTCTCCATCTTCTAATTCCAATTTATCCAGATCTTGTTCATCTTCGTCTGCAGATACATCACAATCACTTTCACTAAGCTCGGCTTCTTCCTCCAAGAATTTAGCTGCATATTGTCTTATTTCTTTTTTTGGAACAACGACTTCGTTCTCCTCTGAGTCATAATCTACAAATTTTTCATCATCATCATCATCTTCTTCTTCTTCTTCTTCATTATTACTGTTTACTGCAGAACTGTTTTCATCTTCGTCGTCAGATACATTTAACTTCCTAACTTTTTTCAATCGCATCTTCATTTCTTCTTCAACTGAATCATCTTCATCAGAAGATAAAATGCGTAACTTGTTCCAAGATGCTGTTTCCTTCCTTAAGTGTTGACTATTTTTTTCATCTGTTTCAGTGGTTGATGAATCTTTTTCATTAGGTGCTTGTGTACTCTGAAGCATTCTGTGTGTGATATCAATTGACTCTTTATCATTATTTGATTGAGAACTAAATGTTCCCGAACATAATTCTAATAATTGTGATTCGCTCACATTAGGTTCTTTTGCAAAATTCAATTGAATCTTATCTTCTGGAAATTTACCTGAAGAGATTTCCATGAGTTCTTCATCCAGTACATCGCCTTGAACGGCAAATAACTTCTTTTGTGACACGCCTCGTTTTATTTGAGGCGATTCTGGTGTTTGTATAACTTCTGTCAAAGTAGGATCAATAAACAACAATTTCTCTTCTGTTGCTAACTCTTTATCTTCCTCCAAGTGTACATTTAATGCAGTTAATTGTGTTATAGGAGAAATGAAATCAAAGGAGTTGCTTTTAGATTGTGGTGTTTGGTTTATTTGATATTTTGGATCACTTCCTACATGTACTTGAGATACTGGAATACTTTCATTATTGCTTAACTCATTTTCTTTAATGCTTTTACCAAACATATCATCTAATTTAATTTGAGAAAAAGAAGTTGGCTGTTCTATACTATTATTATCATTTTCAATAACCGAAGATTTTGAATCATCTTCTACTGGTTTTACAATCCTCTTAAATGTTTTACATTTTGCAGGTACATCATTGCTATCACAAGTACTATTCTCATTTTCATTTTCCGAATCAAGTCTTTCAGATTTTTCATCTTCCTCCGAATTTTCTTGTACTTCATGTTCGCCTTCATCCTCATCCTCATCTTCGATTTCATCGCTATCGTTTATTTCATCCTCACTGACTTCAGCTTCATCTTCTATAAAGGCACTTTTTTTCTTTTTCTTTTTTTCTACTTTTGTATATACATCATCTTCTTCTACGTCATCCTCCTCGCTTATATGAGGTTCTATATTTGGAGAATATGGTTCATTAAAAGTATCTTCTTCATTTATAGATTCGTTCCACTCTATTTCTTGTTCTTTCATTTCTTGTTCTCTCTGTTTCCACTCTTCGTTGCGTTTTATTGCCATTCTACGTTTCAACTCTTCTTTTAAGCGTATTAATTTTGCACCAGGTTTCTCTAATTTAGGATCTTTATTTTCTATGTATGGTAATCTATATGGGAGCGTTTCTTTAATGATTGCTAGTCCACCATTTGGAGTTTCTTTTATTTGTGTTGTTGTAATTTTAGATATGTCTTTAACAGGTCGATCGGGTTTAGAATGCTTTTTTACAAATCGATTTATCAAACCATGTATTCCTTTCTTAGCTGATGTAATATCATCTGCCAAATCGATAATCTGCCCCGGAATACCTCGTAATTTAGGTTTTAAACTTCTTATATTCTGTAAATGTTTTATTCTATTTGGTGAATCCAAGTCATCTAAGTCATCCAAGTTAAGCGGTGGAAAATCATATTCATCATCAGATTCATTCGTAGTTATTCCAAAAGAATCTTTTGCAATTTTCGCATTATCATTTAGAATTTCTAAACTATGTTCATCATTATCAATGCACATGCTTTTTCCCTTGTTTTCATGTTGACTTATATCTTTTTGTAATAAACAATCTGTTTTTTCATTTGTAACTGTTTCTGAAATTTTTGCTTCAGTCTTATCCTCTATACTAGATTTACAATGTGTTTCTATTGTTTGTACTGAATTAGTTGCATTATTTTCTGTTTCATTATTTGCTATTATCTTATTACATTCAATGTCTTTTGCTTCTGCTAAATTTTCATTCTCTCCTTCCATTGTGTTTGTATTATCTTCTTCTTCATTATTTTCTGTAGTAGATAAAGTATCATCAAATAACTTTCGTGAAACATTATCTTTTTTAACATCTTCTGCACATTGTATGTTTATATGCCCTTTATCTGTGTTTTCTTTATTATTTTCCGTACTCTCTTCTTCTGAATCAGAAGATTTATAAAATATTTCTGCTTCTTTCTCTTTTTCCTTCAAAATTTCACTGTTTGATAAAAATATTTTCATTATCTTCATTATTATGTTCAATGAAAACATAATAATATTCAACATTAAATTTTAAAATGCTTACCTAACAATACCAGAAAACTCTTTCAGTTTAGATGCCACTGTAGGTACTGGAAAAGATGAAATTACCTTCCTTCTTTCTAGAAATTCTTGTATTGTTCGTTGTTTTGGATTATGATATGGCAATGAAATTTCTGTTTCTCGTACTAAACGTTGAGTTTCACTTTGTATTTGTTTCATAGCTTCTTCTTTAGAAGCTCTTAATGAAACCTGCAATACAATATTATTTTTACTAATTTTAACTATCTAACATGTGCAGAGTAAGATTTTATATATATACAATTTAATCACTAAAACCTTTCAACAACTTACTTTCCTTAGTTTAGGTTTAGGATCTTTTTTTTTATGTTTTTCAGTTGTTTTACTTTGTCTTACAGGACTTGATGGTTCGTCTGATTCTTCTCTTTCTTCGTCTGATTCTTCTCTTTCTTCATCTGATTCTAAATCTACTAGATTTTGAAGCCTGTTTTTCATCTGTGGAACATGTGATTAAATAATTACTTAATAATTAAATTATATATTTGTTATAATTATTACTCACATTATTTACAACCTTTATCCCATTTGAAGCAGTTTTTTCAGTATCAATAACATGAATAGTACTAGATGTATCATCAGAATTACTGTCAATGAGTTTCATAGTACTGCTTTTATTTAAATTCTTTGTGGACATATTGTCATGCTTAGAATTAGAAATTTCATCTTTATCATCTATAACATTTTTTTTCTTGGATTTAGAAGTAAATATATTTTCTTCTTCTGAGTCACTATCTATTATGCTGAATAATCTACTATGAATATTGTTGTTTTTAAGTTCATCATCTTTTTGGTCAGGTGTTTTATCTTCATCTTTTATGCTTCTATTAAGCATGTCAGTATTGATGTCAGAATTATTATTAACTTGACTTTTGGGTTCATCATTTTTTTGCTCTGACTCACAATCTTTTTCTTTTACAAATTTATTTAATATAAAGTCACTATTGTCAACATTACTTTCAGAGTAATTAGTTTTATCTTCATGTTTATCATTTTTGTGAGCATGTTCTTCATTTTCTTCTCTTAAAGTTTCATTAAATATATTTTCTTCTTCAATGTCAGAACACTTTTTCATTTCCGGACATTTGTTTTTCTGTTCTTCTGTGTACTGTTCTGATTGTTCAGTAATTTCAGATTCTCTAAATTCAAGTTGTACATGACATTCATTATTGTTATCCAAATCCTTATTTTCACTCATTGTTCAAATTCCTAATTACTTATTATATTCTTAAAACTTTTATACTTTTCTTTACTAGCTTTTACTATAATGACAATTTTGTATTTAACATATGTATTACTATCTATAGCAAAATTATTAAATTACAATGCAATAGCTGTCATCCTTTTTAAATTGTTCCTCTAAAAATATAATTGTTTGTTATTATTTAGTTAAGAGAAAGAGAGAGAGAGAGAGAGAGAGAGAAAGATTATTTTCCTCATCCTCAAATTTACAAGAACACAATATATTAAAATTATTTATAGCTTATCATACAACACAATTACTAACAGGTTCTATTGGTTCTACTTACTATGGTCAACAAATTTGGCGCGAAAGAGCTAAGCTAAATTCGATGATTCATCTTAAATTACCAGTCCCAGATGGCAGCAATGTTGTTTGTCATTCAGGTATTTTGTTTTTCATACTAGCTCTTTTTATCCTTTTATTTGGATAATATTACACATTACATTGATGTATCTATCATCTTTCGAAATTTATTTAAATAAAATGAGTTATATTTAGTAAATTTTTTAATAATAATTAAAATCTAAGGAAATTACAAGATTCATCTACATTCGCGAATTCGCTATTTCTTGGTAGGGAATTATTTTAATGTTGTCAAGTCACTAGATAATCACGAAAAAAACATTTAAATACCTTTCAAGATACCGTAGATTCTTGGCTGACTATAGTTGGTCAATAGTCGATAGATCAAATTGTTGACGTATTTTTATGATAGTTTGTGACTACGTTACGATCAGAGTTGAACCAAATACTGTATCTGTAGGTTGTCTAAATTATTTACAGTATATCTTTCAACAATAATAAAATATAACTATCGTATAAGGTATCTTTTAAGATTTTTATTTATTTTCAGACATGGTTACAATGGGCGAACCCCTCACTTTAGCAAATGGTAAATTTCTTCATGTACAGTTGTTTAAATGAATATATACATTTATTTAATTAATATGTGTAATTTTACAACAGATAGAAACTGGCCTTAGTACATGACGACTATTTCAAATTTAAATAATCTTGATGAAATATACTTGCTTTAGAATATAAAATATAAAATGAGAAATAATAAATATACAGATTAAGATGACAAAACTAGATTAATTTGAACTGTAATCAAATATTTTATTTTTATTTACAGATGTTAAAAGATCTATTGAATTACTAGACAAATTACAAAAAGGTAATTAATTAAGTGTATTTTAGTAACAAAAAATAAAGGATAAGACCGCTATATGTCAAATATTATTGCAAGAATTACCTTGTTGATGTAGGCCCTCATATTGGTTCCTTCATAATGTTCTTGGTTTAATTTACTTTCTTATGTAGATCATGTACGTCATTTTACTTTGTAATAAATGTTCGTTTAGTAATTATAATTTTAATATGTATATGTATGTTAACTACATAAATCTTTTAGGCGGCGAGGTACCTGCAACAAAATTAGCTGCCTTACAGAAAGTTTTGCAAAGTGATTTTCTTAGTGCTGTTCGTGAAGTATACGAACATGTATATGAAACAGTGGACATTCAGGTACGATATATTTAGTTATTAGTGACTATATAACTAACAATAGATTTTCCACTAGAAAATTTAAATTTAATACTAGTATTAATAATTGTAGGGATCTCAAGATGTTCGTGCATCAGCTACAGCAAAAGCAACAGTTGCTGCTTTTGCAGCAAGCGAGGGTCATGCACATCCACGAGTGGTGGAATTACCAAAAACTGAGGAAGGTCTTGGTTTCAATGTAATGGGTGGCAAAGAGCAAAATTCGCCAATTTATATTTCACGAATTATCCCTGGTGGTGTTGCTGATCGTCATGGTGGCTTAAAACGTGGTGATCAACTTCTCTCAGTGAATGGAGTGGTTGATATCCCTTTTATGATTTGTTTTGTACCTTTATGTAATTTAATACATAAATACTTAATTTCTTATATTAAATGTACAACTTTTTCAGTCTGTGGAAGGAGAAAACCACGAAAAAGCAGTAGAACTGTTAAAACAAGCACAGAATTCTGTAAAACTAGTCGTGCGATATACTCCGCGTGTTCTGGAGGAAATGGAATTACGATTTGACAAACAAAGAGCTGCACGTAGGCGCCAGCATATGCAATAAAAACAAAAGTTGTTATATTTCATTACTTTTTTTCAATGATCATATACATATTGATATCATTTAAATGTTTACTTCATTATTCGTATGTACACTATAAAGTTATTAAAGCAATGACTTTCACGACATTTATGAGACTTAATTTTAATAATACTTTACAATTATTGCAACTATCGCAGCTTCATATGTTTTAAAAAGATATTGTGTATGAATGTTATATAGTTTTAAGAAATAAACTTGAAAAATAAAGTGGAATCTGTTTTTTTTTTTTCATTTATTTGCTATGAAAATAAAACGACGAGGTATATTTCTTTTATTTATAAAATATCCACCTTTTGTATTATAATCTGAAAGGTTCTAAAGAAGTTATATAACTACTACAGAACAAATAAAAAATAAACCTAGTAGTTTTACATAATATTAGATAATATTTTACATACTATATGCTATTATGAAATACATTAGAAATAGTGAATGTTAAAAATATTGGAAATATAGAAGTATAATTTTATATTTCACCTTTCTCTTACATTATTGCGTGTTAGATAAGGTCAATACTAATCTGGGATAAATCTTATGCAATTTTTTGTTTTAGTAGTCGTAGACATTTAATTTAAAAAAATGTAACGTTTAAAAAATTAGATTATATGCATTAAAACTGAATGCGCACGAACGACATTTT
This sequence comes from Bombus pascuorum, assembly GCF_905332965.1. Classification (NCBI taxonomy): domain Eukaryota; kingdom Metazoa; phylum Arthropoda; class Insecta; order Hymenoptera; family Apidae; genus Bombus; species Bombus pascuorum. The sequence goes on along the minus strand of NC_083491.1, from coordinate 12,115,069 downwards.
ATCACGCGATCCCACGACCATATGTCTTTCTTTGTTTTCCTATTAAGAATAGGGCCCAGTACAGATGAATAACTTTTTGACGTTGCGTTATATATTTTTTGTTGTTTTATAAGTTGAAAACATCAAAGGTAGATATTTGACGCACACAGCAAGAGTGCAGTGTCCAAGTGTCACTCGTGTGTACCGAGTCTTATGAATATATATGTATACTTTCGTAACCAATCACACAATGATAATATGTAGTATGTATTTTCATATATATATGTGATGGTAATGCAGAGAAACGAGAGGTTTTGGTTACTTAATAATATGCATTGGACTTTATATCTCACAATTTGGAGAACGGTGTGCATATTGCAATGTATATATATATAAAGGTATATATTTTAAAAATCAACGAACTTTGAACTACCTTTTTTTGAACTACCAATTCTGCTGTTTCATTACGAAGGAAACCATTTATATATAAAGTCATTATTTACTAGTTTACTTTGAGCAGTTAAATAATTTTGAGCTGGCAGAATGAAACGACCAGAAGAATTACGTTTTGTTGACCGCGTAGTTATTGTAACTGGAGCTGGAGCAGGTAATTATTCTTGTTTTCAATTTTTAGAAATTAGTTTGTTTATATACAATTTTATTTTGCAATATTTTAATTTGTCCTTAGGTTTGGGCCGTGCATATGCCTTACTTTTTGCTTCAAGGGGTGCGAGTGTCGTCGTAAATGATTTAGGAGGAAGTAGACACGGTGATGGAAAGAGTACAAAAAGTGCAGACACAGTTGTCAATGAAATTAGAAAGAATGGTAACAATACATTCAGAATTCATTTGAGTACTTTCAATTATCTATTCATAATTGTATGAGTAGATTATGGATGAACTAAATGCAGTTTTATATTTCTATGAACATAATTAAAAAATGGAACCTGAATTTGTTTCATCTATTAATATTATACATTTTTATATATTTTTATGTGTTATATGCATTCTGTAGATTTTAGTATTCTTAAAGTAAAATGTATATATTCACAATTTAGTCATGTGAATATCTATTTCTAGATATAAATTTTTATTATAAACTTTTTAATAGAATTTTGTAAATTATTAATATAAATCTGCATATCTTAAAATTGTAATTTTGAAATGAAAGTTTATCCTATTATGTATTGCTGCGACAGGAAGTATTAATATCTTATGTCATTATTTTTCTTATTGTATAACTTCTCTTTTTACTCACAGTTGATAAAAAATTAAAATCAAATAAAAATTAAAATAAAAAATTTCAACATATATTAGATAACTTTGAAGAAGGAACTATTATTTGTGTTTATGTTGTAAATAGGTGGAAAAGCAGTGGCCAATTATGATTCTGTTCTTGATGGGGCAAAAATTGTAAAAACAGCTATTGATGCATTTGGACGAATAGATGTAGTTGTTAATAATGCTGGAATTTTAAGGGATAAATCTTTTGTTAAAATGTCAGAGGCTGATTGGGGTATGTGTGATATATATTATTACTTTAATTTCTACTTCCCCAGATTGTAACTACAATTGTTTATATCTAATTTCAGATTTGGTACAAAGTGTTCATCTAAAAGGAGCATTTAAAGTCACTCAAGCTGCTTGGCCTTATTTTGTTAAACAAAATTATGGCAGAGTAATCATGACAGCAAGCAACAGTGGTTTGTATGGAAACTTTGGTCAAGCCAACTATAGTGCAGCAAAAATGGGTCTTATTGGTTTGAGTAATACATTAGCTATTGAAGGCAGAAAGAGGAACATTCATACAAATGTAATAATACCAACAGCTGGTTCTCGTTTAACAGAAGATATTTTACCACCAGGTGAAAACAATACTTGACATTACATATATCACATTACATCTGAATGTCTTAATATTACTTTTATTTATTTTCTAGAGTTCTTTGAACAATTAAAACCTGAATTAATAGCCCCTGTAGTTGTTTGGCTGTGTCATGAAAAATGTATGGAAAATGGCTCTATTATCGAATCTGCATTAGGTTGGGCAGGAAAATGTAAGTACAGATTTAACTAGTTTTTAATGTATTCACTACTATAGTGATGCCAATGTAGCCCTCGTACTTATTTTTGTGTTTTACTAACGGAAACTGAAAATGTACAAACAACACAGTGACTAGTGTGTTAAAATTGAGATATTTAATTTATATGAATATTTTTAATGAAAAAAATATGAAGATCATGAAAAAAATATATAATAAAAGATTTGCTTACTTTAGTATTACTTTAGTATTTTAGTATTAGTTACTTTAGTATTTTATTTCAGAACTTTATTAATTACAAATGAGCTGATATATTAATATGTACTTTTAGGCCATGTAATTCGTTCATCAGGATCAACATTAAGGCAAAATTTATCTAGCGATGTTACTCCCGAAGATGTCGAAAAGAAATGGTCGGCTGTTACCGATATGTCAGCTGCTAAACATTTTGATTCTCTTGAAGTACATATTTTTTTCCATTTCATAAAAAGTTTATTTTTGTAATGATTGTTTTATGATATTTTTACATTGCTACATTTTGCAGGAAGTAACAGGACAATTTATGGTTGCAGTTGATACAATGAAATCTGGAAATTCTGAAAATTCTGGATCAGAGGTAGTTAGAACAATTATCTTGTAACTGGAAGTTAAATATTATTATATTTTATTTTGAATTGTTCTTTCTTAGGACAGTGGCGTCCTTAGACATACTTATAATTACCGGGACATTATATTATATGCATTAGGAGGTATAATTATTATTCAATTTTAATTATAATTACATTAATTGTTAATTATCATTGATCATTATTCTTATTTTTTGGCAATCATAATTACAAAATTAAAATATGCTTTAGTTGGTGCCTCTGTTAAGATACCAGCTGACTTTCGTTATTTGTACGAAAATGACAGCAATTTTGCTGTATTTCCTACATTTTATACTACGTTTGGTGCAATGTCCGCCACGGATATCTCCATATTAGAAAAATCTTTACCAAATGTTGAACTAAATCCAATGAAGGTAATTTATTTTATATAATATTTTTGGTATATTAGTATGTCTGTGGATTTATTATAATTTCAGTTATTGCATGGAGAGCAATATATCGAAATTCATAAAGAATTACCAACGGAAGCTACGGTCGAAACACGTCTCAAAGTTGTGGATGTATTGGATAAGGGAAAGGGTGCTGTATTTGTGCTGCAAAGTATGCTAATTCGTCATTTTCACAAATAATATTTTGTTCTATGTAGATGAAATTAACTAAATTTGATTTACTTTTACAGATGAAATATTTGATACTAGCAATGGAGATAAATTATCTACAGGACAAATGATATTATATATGGTAGGAGCTGGAGGCTTTCAAGGAAAACGATCATCTTCAAAAATTATACCAACTATCGACGCTCCTAATCGACAACCAGATGCAACGGTTACTCAACAAACAAGTCATGATCAGGTAAAAGGTAATTATAATTTTGATGTATCTACTAATCTTTACTTAAAATATCATGTTACAGGCTGCATTATACAGATTAAGTGGAGACAGAAATCCTTTGCATATCGATTTAAATGTATCAATGATGGCTGGTTTCAAACAACCAATCTTACATGGATTATGTTCTCTTGGATTTTCTGTTCGTCATGTTCTTCAAACTTACGCTAACGGCGATCAGAACTTATTTAAGGCTGTAAAGGTTGGTTGATCAATAATTATATAAACAATGCTATGATGCACTAAATGTGCAATAACTTACTGATTCTTTTTGCTTCTTCTTATTGTTAAATAAATAAATATTTTATGTAAATTTATATTCTTGATACACATTGCAGACACGTTTCGTGAAACCAGTAGTTCCTGGACAAACATTGCAAACAAATATGTGGCAAGAAGGAAATAGAATACATTTCCAAACATCTACTGTAGAAGAAAATCTACCCGTTTTAACAGGTAAGTTACATATTTGTATATTTGGTGATATAATTTTTGGAATATAATTATCAAGTATGTATAATTACTATATGTATTAAGTTTTGAATTTTTCGATTGCAGGTGGATATGTTGATTTGAAACGCACGGTATCAGTGCAACCAATAATGAATCATTTATCTGGCAGCAAATCTCTTGAAAGTGATGTATTATTTAAGATGATGGATGAATACGCAAAAGCAAATCCAGAACAGGTAAAGAAAATCAATGGAATATTTCTTTATCACATTTTGGTGAAAGGAAAGCCTCAAGCAACATGGAGTAAGTACATTTGTTTGTGTTAATTAATGTTTTCTGAACTTTATTTTTAATTCTTCCTCATTGTTCCAAAGCTTTGGATATGAAAAAAGGTGAGGTATATAGAGGAAATCCAAAATCAGGCAAGCCTGATGCAACATTAACTCTTGAGGATGCGAACATGATGCAAATAGTAAATATATGTTTCTTTATAATAATATAATATTGATATAATAAATATAATAAACAATTCATGATAATACACTTAAATTGCTATATATGAATTATTTTGTTTACAGGCTTTAGGTAAATTAACTCCACAAATAGCGTACATTCAAGGGAAGATAAAAATCACTGGAAATATCATGCTCACTCAAAAATTAACATCACTCATAAAAGCTAGTAAATCAAAATTGTAATATTAATATAATTGGTTAATTAGTATTACGATATATTTGTTAATATATTTGTTATTATATATATATATATATATATAATTGTCTTTGTTATTATGTATTTTTATACCAATTTTTATTCGCTTTGGAGCTGAGTTATACATATGGTATGGGGTAAAATACAATATAAATATTAATAAACCTGTTTTATATTGCATATTCTAAAAGGTTATATATATTTGTATATTCAATTTTGAATAAATTTAAATTTCACATTATTTTGAATTTTGATTATTTCCAAGACTATTAATTAAAAAAGAAAAATATTCTGTAAATTTATATAAAGAATAATATCTTCAATATCTTTATAATGATAAGTTTTATTACCTAAAATTTTATCATTACTACAATTCCAGTTTTATACAAAACATAAATATAAAAATATAAAATATGAAGATGTCAATCTTCCATGCAAAAGATATTATACATCTGTACCCTATTTCTATTTTTATTGAATTATTCTAATATTAAATTATATTATAATTAAATTGTATGCTACTAATAACAAATGTTACAAATTAAAACACGTTCAATCTATTCATCAAAATTGTTTAGCTTTCCTATCAGTCTTTGTTTTATCAAATTTATAAAATCATTAGTGTTTTTTTCAAGATCTTTATTTCTAACTGGTTTGTTAGGAAATCTTTTAAAAGTCTTTTTTTCTTTACTGTTTGTTTGACGTTTAGATTTTTTTATATAACTGGTCATAGCTTGATTGTTGGGTTGTTTGATTTTTACATCCTTTACAGCTAGTGATTGTTCTTTTTGTGAAGACCTATCATTTCCAAAAAATGTTTTTACAATATCTTGAGAAATACATGCCCCAAAATTTTCTGATGAATCAGATTCATCTGTATCAAGTATTTTATTGGTTTTATCACTCTTATCAGGTTCAAATTTCTTTACAATGAATTCTGTACTATGTGCTATTGCTATATTTTCATCAGATGTATCTAGACATATTGTATCTTTATTAGCAATTCTTCCTCCATGTAGGAATATAGACATATTTTTTCGCCGCCACATTTTTGATGTTTGTGGAATAAACTGTTTGCATTTTCCTTCGAACAAGAATTCTTTCATATCAATATCTTTGATTTCTCCCTTTAGGAACTGCAGATATTTTTTCAAGGAAGTAAAGAAATGTAATTTGTCTATCATTCTTGGAAAATTTGCACAACGCGCACTACTTGATGGGGTGACCCAAATTGCAGTTTCATCAACTTTTTCTGGTTGCAATCCAAAATTGAAATTATTTGTTTTATTAGCAAATACTTCATAGATACATTTGCCATTGAAAACAGCAATCTTTGGCTTATAAAGTTTTAATTTTTCTGCTACAATTTTAGAACCCTCTTTGATCTCTGTACGCTTTAAATCAGCAGAAGACTTTGTAGCTCGAGCTACTATGTTTGTTAAGCCAATTCTAAATTGAAGAAGCTTATGATCTTCTTCGTAACTTAAACATCGAGGTGTTAGTCTTGATTCATGCAAAAGTTTATAAAAATGATTACCTGGACCAGCGTAATATCTACCACGATGGGCTGCCATTAAACTTGGGTTTATACCGACGAAAACTATATCTAAATTCATTTCCAAATAATCTGGCAAAGTATACTTTTGCACTTCTTCTTCCGTTAATCCATCAAACCGGTTAATTTTTTTTCGTTGTTTATCAATCTTTTCTATCGGTGCTTTTTTTAATTTACTCAAAGTAAGCGAAGACATCGCTCTGTACAAAATTATCACCATGAATTGAGAAGAAATATTACATTATTTCCAAAATATCAATTATACACATTTTGCTTGTTGTAACAAGATGTTTCTAAATGAATTGAGAAGACATTTGAGGACATGTTTTTTTTCATTGTTTTGAATTGAGTTAGATAGCATTAAGTATTTATGTAGTGTCAACCTTCCCACTCTGCTACCAGAGGTCTATAATACGCTGAAACACACGCTAGTGGTTCAACTCCGAGTAATTCATACAAATACAACTTCTAATACGATTTCTACTATCCCGACAGTGGTTAGCAGTCCAAAATTATCTGTTAAAGTTATCTAGTATCTGATAATACATTATTTCGTTTCATGCAAAAGTGCTTACAGATACATACATAAGCAACAAAAATAGGCAACAATTTGTTATATATGATGCTTTATTATCGAATAGATAATATTAGACAATCTTGAATTGATAATCTTGACGTTTAAGCTTGAATAAAACAAGGAAAATATAATATTTATTTTTTACTTTTCCTAAAAATATTTAGGAAAAGAAAGTAGCTTGATTGAGGCACTGAATTTATTAAAATTATAGCTCACAAAAAGCAGGAGCTGTTTGTTCCGAACATTTTAAGGAGAAAAATTACAATTTAGGACATTCCCTTTAAAAGTTGAAAAAAGATGCTTTCCATATATATGTATGAAGAATCATGAACTTACAATTAATGCGTTTACTGCATAATATTCTAGTACCTAATAATTTTATCCTGCTAGAGATATTTATTGCGACATCCCTTTAAGTACAGTAAGATACAGTAAGAATTGAGATTTTTAATTGATACATATTGGTTTCAGAATTATTACGTGATCGTACTTTTCTAGCTTTAGCTTAAGACTTTCTTTTTAAGATCATATAATATTGAGGGAAAGAAGTCGGTTGAAACGAAGAACGCAGATACATGTATTCACAAATATTATTAGGTACAAAGCAGAAACCGTAACCGTGTTAATTATTATTCGTGTTATTCGCATATAAATCTAGGTTTATTTATATTGGCTTATTTTTTAGTTAGCTGAAGTTAATTTATGAAATGAGTTTACGTGAAAACTGGAATCATTATATATGAAGAGTTTAATCTGCTCTATTTAAATTATAAAGGCGATTTTTCTAAATTGTAATTGTTAAATGTAAATTGTTATTAAAGTCAAAAAAAGAAATTCCTACATGTACTTTCTTACATATATTGATAGGGAATTTACAAAATATATCTAGATACTTACTAATATTCATGGTATAGAGAATTTACGAGCATATTCAATCAATGCATTGGTTTATCTAAACTCAGCAACCACTGCATATCCTATATCTGTACATATAATCGGATGTAAGGTATGTGCATAATGCGACATATCTGCAGAGGTACAGATAATATGTATGTAGGTACACACTGCACAGCGACATAATGTATTCTCACGTACAATTTCTTACCGAATTCTGTATACACATAACTAGGCCAAGCTATAGCTTTGGAAAGATAAAAGCTAGAAAAAAGTTACTAGAAACTTTATGTCAGAGAAAAGAAGACAAAAAATGGTTTCAAATGATCATATGGTGCATATATATATATGTGTGTACACAGAAGTGGAGGTGTTTTATAGAGATGAAGATTAACTCTAATTTTTTAAATAGAATCATATTTTTTAAAAGATATTTCAAGCTTAAATTTGAAAAATTTTGCATGCGTTATATCTTCATTATCTTCTTCAACGCTGGCTACATTTAAATAAATTTCGATAAAAAGTTCTGATTTGGATATAATATTTTATGTCGTAGTAATTCTTTTATAGATAGATAGAATATATAAAATTGATTCGAATGTATAATCCAATATCTTTTTTTAGACAATAATATTATCAACAATTTCTTATATCCGATTTTTATGAAATTGAATTCACGAGTATTCATTCATTTTATGTAGGTCAATATTTTAAAGCGATTAAGTTTATAGCTAAAATTTAAAAGTTTATAATCCGTTTTACAATACCCGTTGTACTATGAATTATGCATGTTATTTTGTAAGAAAAGACAATTACAATTTTTATCAGCCATAAAAATATAATTGTAAATATCTTTATATTACAAATTAATATATTAATAAATTGAATTATTTTATACTAAAAATTGGATTCGATATATATATCTGATTTTATTGTTAGTAAAATAAAAGAATTATCTGTATCTGTGACCCACAGATACACTATAGAAGTATTACACTTTTACTCCACAGTTTAGCTCTCCCCAATTTTGTTCGTTTGTTTAAACCGTAAGCCATGTGCACGAAGAGCGAATGGACACATTTTGCAAGAGGGAAACGAGTACGGTATCGTACGATCATAGTGTAGCACATAATTAGGTGGATATTTGCACAGCATATCTGCTAATCTAGCTGCCAGAACTCGCGATCGTGTCCAAATCGTGTTAGTCTTTCGGTCTAGCGAACATAGTCGATATTTAAACACAACACACCTTATCATTACACCAGCCAAGTGATCTGTGCTTTTCTTTCATCGATAAGTAATATTGTATAATTTACCATCATTTAATTTTCGATCATCTTTGTAGTTTGAATCATGTAGTATTTGAATTCTTATGCAAAATATATGCAAATGTATAAATATACTATATAATATACTAGTATATATATATAATATTCTATTATATATTATATACTATATAAATATATACAATATAAATCCAATAATAAATACAGTGGTATGCAAATATTTTTTGTATATGTATATAAAGGTTTACATACAGGATGGGGCGGTAATGATAGTACGACCGAACAGGGAATGATTTTACGTGAAAAGATGAGTGGAAAATATGGAATAAAATTTTTTCACGTGACGCTCCGTTTCTGAGAAAATCGAGTTTGAAAATTTGTCAAGTGTACTTTAACTTGACTAAGTATAGGTTATCTATAAATATGCAACAAGCAGTAGGTCATTATACAGAAATGTAAAATAAAATGTTTCCGCTAGAGGGCTCATTTTCGAGAAAATAACGTTTAAACATGTATAATTGAAAACGAACTACCCTGATGTGTACGCGTGATGCATTTTTAAAATTTTTTTTCTTGAAAATGAACCATTACGAAAATATGTATTCTACATTATTATTTTTCAAATGTAGTTACATTTATTTTACATGTAATTATATTTACAATACAATACATTTATTTTCAAATGTATCTTAAACTCTGTCAATCATTCGCTCTTGCTCATTTCGGAATTAACGAAATTTTAGTATACTTGTCAAATATTCAAAATTGATTTACTCGAAAACAAAGTCTCAGATGAAGAAATGTTATAACAAATCTTTTTCCTGTTTTGTATATTTTTCTTATTGTTTAATCACCCTTGCTCAGTTGTACTACGATTATCGTCCTACCCTATATACGCTTTCACACGTCCATTAATATATATGAAAGGCTTATATACATTCACCACCAGTAAGCTTTATTCAGAAAAAGATGTTTACTGGTTTACTAAACTGATATAGGGTGGGACAGAAATTCTTAGATGATTTCTATTGTAATAACGAATTAAGAACAGAGCGAATTAATAAATTTAAGAAAGAAATTGATTATAGATTAAAATAAGTAACTATTATACTCACTATACACTATATATAGTAACCAACTTTCATATCCTCCATCAGAGTGCGTTGCAGTCTTTTGGCTACGTTATACACGTCATACACGTCATCATGCCTCAAAGATACTTTGGTCAATTTTGAAATATCAATAAATAATTAGACAAAATATCAAGCACAATCTAATTATTCTTCATTTTCGTCTGATTTTGGCTCATAGGAGCTCTATTTAAATTGCCATCATCTGTTACTAAACATTCTGTCTAAATCTCTCCACTCTCTGGACGCGTTAGTCGAAACGAAAATTCTGGAAAATTCCTTAATTAACCTACCAGTAATTGTTCACCATGCAGTGAACAACGAATTATGAAGCAACCATCGAAAGTAGCGCTTGATGTTTTCGTTTCTTCTCTTTACAATGACCGCGCAATTAGCACAGTTGGAGAAGTGTGTAACAGATCGCGACCGTTGTTCCACAGATCCGTGCGGAAACTCGAAACTCGATTTGCGAGCTGTTTAATTTTCACCGGTTATTCATTAGCCAGTTACCAACTCGTTATTACGGATCGGTGAATTATTGCACGCGTATACAAGCTCGCAGCGCATACGTGTTCGTCGTGAAACCACGGTTTCCGGTTCTCTTCACGCGCCACACCGCAAACGAGTAGATTCTGGCGCACACTCAACGCTATAAATGCCCGGCGAAGACATAACGACTATGGGAAAAATCGACGAATTTGAGGTTACCTTGGCGAACCCTGGGAAATCCTATTATCGTAACCACTGAATCTGCTCGTATATTACGATTTAAGGGCTCGTAACAAAAATGATCCTCGGCCATATTTTTGTCTTTTTCTAGAACGATGAAAGATTACTCTAGCATCTTTTATTTTTGTCTGATATATTTTCATTTTTTTTTTTACAAACAACAAAGTATTATTTATTATGTATAAGAATTATTTAATTAAATCACGTTAGTAAGTTTTGGATGCTCGATACAGATTGTTCCCGAAAAATTATTAAATTTTCTCCTCAATTAATACTATACTCCGTTCTATTGTATATGTATTATAGTATATTATGGTGTAATGTTTGTCCAGGTTTGACTAATTAATTTTAAGGATACATAATTGTATTCTTGGTATGGCGTTGGTGAAATAAGGATGGCGATAATAATTGATAATAATTTAATAAATTGTGTAACTGTATACACGTAACCGCGAACACAGCCAATTAGCTCATATTATTTGTTATGCAATTGATAATTGTATCGTATAACGATGCAATTAATAATTATATATCATATAATACCGATAGTCCAGAATCTCGATGCACCACATGGAAGTTGTAGTAATTGTACATCCACCTTAATTTTTTTTTATCTATTCTACTTTTATGCACAAGTTTGATCATTTTCAAATAAATTTTCATTTTAGACCGTGCTTTTAAAATAATCCATCTTTAATTATTGGTTGTATTAAAGAATTGGTCACATTAAAGGGCTTTCGGGAAATATTGATTTTAGGAAATACTGAAAGCTAAATCTGAAAATTAACGAATCGCTACTATTAAATACTATGTATATTTAATTATTCATATATATTAATAATTGATTAAACAATGAAAGAGGAGTCGATGTCAAAATGTTGCTATCGATGCGTATTAATTAATAGATTATCTGACTTGAACAGAATGATCCTGTATTATTTATTGTAAGAAATAAAATTCATTACTTTTGTAGCTTATATCTCTTGAACTAATTTCTGGCGATCAAAGTGTCTCTGAATAGCATAAAATTTAATTTGTTACAGAAACTCTTTTAGGTAACGTATACAAGAGAAAATTTTCATTCCAATTCGAAGAAAATTCGCTATTTCTAACGAGCCAAATCCATCGCATTTGTACATTTCTTTTCTTCTTTTATCATCTTCCTTCTCTTTCCTTTTTCCTTAAAATCTGCAATTTTTTCTCGCGTACCTTTGCTTCTCCTATTCCATTCTTTACCTTTCTCTCTCTCTTTTCTCAAACGCAGTATTTCTATCGTCACATCTTTATTCCTCATTTCGTTCGTTTCTCGCTTTTAGTGTCGTCCTAGCGACACGGTATCAACGTACGTTCGAATGCACGTGACACTGGTAGCTAGCTTTTCGACTAATTAAATCCCCTTCGTTCGCAGGAATGAAGCAGGAACAACAGGAATTTCCTTCCTCGTTTCTCGAACATCGCCGTCAGCCCCGCAATTGCGGTGTCCCGTTCTCCGTCACGAATCTTTCCCGACTCAAATGGAATTATGATCCAAGAATTATCGTCATTGGCCTTCTTCGTCGTTTGGTGAATGTATTCTGCGAATTCTCCCCTGGAATTATCGGGATAAAGAGAAAGGAAGTCGTAGTTACGTGGAATGTTTAATATGTATTCATTTAAGAAATAAAGAAATTCACGTTTAAATAGAATTTCTAAGTCGATTTTCTTAAAAAAATTTCCAAATTTTGTGCGTAAAAAATTAATTTCTAAATTTCGACTCGCAAGTAAATTCTTTTCTTAAACGCGATAGAACAACGATTTTTAGTCGCGAGAATTTTTTAAATATCTGACTGTACTTAGTCAGAGGCACTGACTTCTTTTTTCATATATTATCAAATAAAAAAATGACATAAATCATATGACAGAATATTGTTAGTCTTCGTTAAACAAATGTATAATTGTTTAACATTTGTTTATCTATTTAATGTAAGTAATTATATCAGAAATTGCACCCTAACGTAAGGAGAGCGTTGGTTGTATTTTGCATCTTTCTACATCAGAATATTTGTATAAAAATAATTATTAGTATTACTTAATAAATAAGATGAACCTAATAGTATTATTTAATATGGGCGATGCAGTGGAAAATACACAGTAGATTGTAGATTTATATACATGGTTGACAGTATGTTAAAAAACATATGTGAAGGAGGCAGAACCGGTGAAACTGAAAGGCGGGGTTTCTGGTTGAAGTAAATTTACGAACTGCCTCGCAGTGGTGATGGATGTTATGCACTGACCCTACTCTAGTTCAGTTTGGAGTTACGTCAATTCTGACAACACCAAGTGAAGCAGTAATGAACCTGTGAAAATTAATACAACATGTTAATTGCGACTTACAACATTTTCATGGAATGAAATTTTCCAGAACGATGCAAAAGAATTCACGAATGAACGATGCAAAACACTCGTGTAAAAAGCTAATGTAAAATATTTGAACATGAAAGCAAAGTGGAAAATGCATACGACACAACGGTCGATATTGAAAGAGATTTCCATTTTCGGAAAAATTGTAGTGATTCCCTCGTATATTGAAAGACATTGTTTGATTAATCTCTATTCATTTTTAGTCGGCGAATTTTGGACGAGACAAATGTGTATTAATCTTTTATTACAAAATATAGCGGAGATTTAGTCATGTAGGGAATAAAAATGAAAAGCAATGATTTGAGTACAGCTAATATATATCAATAATATATATTTTTTTGCTGGGATAAAAGGTTTCCTCCTCTTTGCAAATATAGTATTATTTAATAAAATTTTAAATCAAAATCAGGCTTGTGTATGTATATTTCTGAGACTATGGAGTGGATATTTATTGACGTTACGAGAGATATAAATTGATATAGGTTAATATTATATTACGTACATACAATTGTTTCATGGAAATGAATTGTGTGTTTGGGTTAATACCCTTTCTAGAAAGGATTAACTCGTACCAAATGGCTGCCTGCTTTGTGCATCAAGCATATTTAGGATCTGAAATGCTTTCGGGATCAGTCTTTACTCTGATAGAAATCTTAATTCCAATACTTAGTAAGCTTAAGTTTCATCTATACATATACAATACAATAAATATATGAAAATCTCAAGGAAAAGTATATTTTTATTGATTCTCTTATTTTTATGTCACTTTATAACTAGGAAGGAAAATATTTTAATATAAACATTGAAAATAGGAAGAAGCTATTAAGCTCAAGGATTGTAAGTCTTTTTTTTTAAATAGCTAACAGATTAACGAAGTTTCATGATTTTCTAAATTGTGAAGAAAGAATAGGAAAGCAGATATTTAGTTACAAAATCAAATGGAAAGAAATTGTAACATAGAATCGACTGATAATAGGATCGTGTGAGTTTTCAGATTGCTCCTCTATGAAAAACGAAAATTGTGGCTTATCGTGTTTCCTCCTCTCATCAATTTGAGACTTTAATGTCTTGGTAGTCTAATTGGTGAATATTTCACATCGATATACCTTTACTATTTAAGATGCGAAGATATCACCGGATAGCAGATTACTAGATCCACAATCCTTTATCCAAATAGCTTTCAGTGATCATGTTGCACTAGTTTAGTTTATCCACGACTTCCTCAGTGGTTCCAATGATGCTCGAGCACCAATTCATCCACGAAAGCTTAGCTTCTGACTCTCAATGATCGTATGCCATTGATTCGTCTATGTTTGCTTATCCTCTAATTCTAGACGTTAGCCATATATCCATTCATCTGATCCTTTCGTGAAAATTCGCTGGTTCGCGAAAATTCACTGATTTTTCATTTAAAAATCGACAATTTATTCCATAGAAACGATACCAAATAACTGCACAAACGGAGGAGTTTAATTGTCCCAATTCAAAGAAGTAATTACCAATTTAATTACATAAAAAACGAAATATCTTCTGACGTTTTAAAATTTATTTTAATGGTTATTCATTTCGTTCCATTGAAAATTATTAAATCGAAAGCACAGCAGGCCATGATAAAGAACAACTGTTAATTTTCAATTGGTTCGATAATTGTACAGACTGATTCCCATTTAATCAAACAGAAAAAACATTTTCTTTTAGATTTCCTTCAGTTATTGGGTTCGTCCCGTTTACTCTACCACGAAAATAATCGAAGCTCGTGTCTGTCGTGCAGTAAGGAACCGTGTAAATCACATTAGACGCCATTCTGAAGCTAATGAGCCGAGAAACGAAGCTGAATCGAGCTTGGATCCTCCTTCGTCGTCTTTTAACCTTTTTCTCTTGTCGTTTACTTTCCCCCCTCGACCTCGACCTTTCATTCTCTTCTTCTTCTTCTCCTTCTGCCTCTTTTATTCGTCGATGGACGAAGAACAAGCGACGAAGCATTCTTCGAGAAACAATAATGCATTCGCCGGTAGAGAGCACAGTAATTAGTCACTCGTCAGAGGCCAGTTGAACAATGGAGCGGACGCATCCTCGCCATTTCCTTGTATTATCTCTGTTATACAGCGCTATCTGAACCAACTGTGCTTGATTAGCACAGCTTACGACAAACGTAATTGATACACGTAATCAGATTACGTTTCAAACGTATCTTCTCCCCAAGGGTCTACGTTCTCATTTAGCCAAATTATCAATAGCATCATCATTACCGGAACAAGGCCTTTCTAAATGTGCGACAAACCCACGCAATATCAAAGAAGATTTCCAAATTTAAATCGCATGCTTCTTGGAACTTTTTAAATCTGAATTTTTTTCATTTTACGATTTAAATATTTATATAATTGTAAATTTTATTTTGAATATTTTGGAGGACAGTGGTGAGAGAAAGTTTAGTCATTGTCGCTGCAATGCAAAGATATCTCAGTTCCTGTGTGATTTATTTATAATTTATATTACACTATAGCGATTTGCAAAAATTTTCGGTCAGATAGGTTGCTCACTCTATGTGCCAAAAGCAAAATCAAGAAAAGTTTTAATTTAATATTAGATATGAGGATATGATAAGTAAAAAGAAACACTATGAAACATAAACATTGTTATATAATTATGTAATATTAACTGAAATTCTTTGAAATATTGCTTTTATAATATATAAAGTAAGAAGTTCATCTGATCAGGAACTTTTTTGTGTTATTGCATATTTCATATATCGTGTTAATATCAATTATGCAATATCAATTAATCTAAAAAATGCATATAAACTCGTTGATGATTCTGTAGCAGTAGGATGTACAAGGGATCATTAATAAACAATACAATTAATTTTCTACGACATTATTATATCAAATGATAATAAATTTAAAAAGTTCGAATTCTTTCTTTCGTTACTATATTGTGACAGTTTCTTAATATTTGTAGATCTTTCATAACATTTCGTGTGGTTTGTATCAATTCTGAGAAAGAACACGGGAATAGTTCACTTCGCTTATCTTTTCACGGCAGAGGCTTGACAGAGCTAGAAATATAGGTCAGGAAGATCTTTCTTGCTGATGGCGTGTTTCTTCAGTGGAAGCTGTATGCATATATTCAGGCGCGACAGTAGTACAATCATACGTATATGATACCATGTATCATAAAACGCATTTCCTAGTATAAATTACACAACCTACGATCAAAATTTATTTGCACGACAAGATGAATCGGTGGTATAGCAACAAATTTAGTTAATTAAATTATAAATTATAAATTGTACATAAATATATCAAAAGTAAATAAAACTTTTAAAATAGCTTAATTATTTATTCTTATTGATATCGTGCGAATCCTCCCAAATTTTTGTTCGTATAAGGAACATCCTTTTACAAAGAAAAATTTATATCTTTCTAATAACAAAAATTTCTCAATTTCTACAGATTTTTACACGGTAAATATCATACCTTTCTCTTTCGTATTGCGATTTCGGCTGCACCTTATACGTAACGGGCTAAAGCTATCGGGATTTGTTGGAGGATTTATATAATTCGTAGTCCGTGATATTCTAAGTCCTGACCACTAACGCTGATCCTCCTATATTTATCGCGTTCCTCAGAGAAATTTGGACAGGGAATTTAAAGTAACGCGAAGAACACAGCGAATACGTTCAACGCACCTTTTTTTTTATGTATCTTCCCTAATGATCTTATGTCATGTTCAATTATCTATATATATAGAAGATTAATAGTTAATTAATATTTAAAAGCTCCAATGACTTATTTAAGAAACTTATTTAAGATTCGAAGACTTTCTAAAATTCTAACTTCCTAGTCGAGAAAATGACAAACACACTATTGTTTATTTTATATTTTTACGAACGTAATGTAATACAACGTGCAACAGATTAATTTTATTCTAACTAGAAAAACTTTCCTCCTACAATTATTATAAAGTTCACACCCCATTTAGAGAACTTTTTTTCGTATGATAACTTTTTTCAAAAGTGTACCTACTAGCTGGACGCGTACTAGGTGCTCTCTATTGATATCGTCAGGTACGTGGGAGTTTCTAGGAAATTACATGTCAAGCGTCACTCTGTCGATGTGTCTATAAGTTCACGCCCCACGAACGTTTACAACGTGTGTCACGCAATCCTCCTACCGTCATGCTTTTCAAGTGGACACACACGGAGAACAAAAGATACACGGAGGTGCACATTGACGTCAGAGGTAGCTTGAATGACAAGAACATTACCTGGGGAAAATTTCTCCTGCGATGCCAAAATAGATTTAACTATAACTACGTTTTCACTATGTAATTATCGGTAACGTGATTAGCACGACGAAAGTTATTTATTGAATAGTTCTATCTATCTTTAATAATTAATTCTTTAGGAAATAAAGACTGCTTTGTACGTCTATTATTTTTGCTTAAATATGGCTTGAAATTAACCCAGATGTGTCTGTCATCTTTTCGAAAGAATCGTTTTATTAAAATTTGTGATTCTTGCATCATTATTTGATATCCTTCAGAGCGGATGGTTATTTTTCGCTAAAATAAATTTAGTGAAAAATTAATTATCACGTTGGATTAAGAATGAGCACGATTATATTAGCCTGAAAATCCAGACGAATTTAGTCTATCTACGTTAAAGCCTTGAAGCAAATCATTTCTGTCGATAATTTTTAAAATGACCTAAATGGCAATGGAAGTCGAGTCTTCGGCTGAATTTGACGTTTATTCTGCGCTAATATGAATTTATTGTAAAATGTTCTGTTGGAACGTGAGGTCGATTTTTTAGCAATAACAGTTCGAAACTTTTTAAATAGACGTGGGAATATACTGTAAATTCGATCCCTTGAAAATAGGGTAGGAAGGCAATCTTGATAGCAATACCCTACGGTCAATCAGCTTAATACTCCCATCAAATCAGACAAAATATCTTTCAACCTGAATCTCGATCGTCGTTTAATTTTAAATCATAATTTTGTTACGTGTTCCTTTCAGTACAAAGTAGGATAACTTTGGTCGGTTGACAAAACAATTTCATGGTATAAAAAAATTTTATTATAAGATTCCTACTCTCCAATTTCCAAAGCTTTTTACACAATCTAAATCAGAAATATCTATGATATTCTCTATAATATTCACAATTATCATGACAGAATTTTATTATACAATTAAAAACCTTTCCTCAAAAAGATCTTTCGTATAAAAATTTAACAGTAGTGTTCCAAATATAAAATTACCAAAGATATCCAATATTTAGGAAATATGTATGGTTGAGCCGTGCAATGCATAATCTATGAAAAATTCATGATCTGTTTTATATTCTATATATATTATATATTATATTATATATTATATTTATATTTTTCTGTTTTATATTTTTTAAATAACTTATCCTGATGCAACGTGATTACGAATAATCACTACCTTAAGAAATAATTGTTGGAAAGAAGTTATCAGCTGGTCACTATATCGATTTCAGTGACTAATTTAAAGTCCTCCAATGCATTCAGTTATCGATTTGCTCCAGCCACTAACACGCAGTAATTTAATTAAAATTACATGTATGTATATAATTTTGTAATGGACAACAGAGCAGATGCGCTGCGATGACTTGTTAATTAAACAATATATGTACGTACTGTTGATGTTGTACATAGTTGTTGCTCCGAGGCTTTTGGCTCTTATGCCTGTCTCCGTAACCAGTTTAACAAGCTGCAACCTAGCTGAAGCTCGTGGATTTACATCTTTGCATGAGCGTGATATGATACATTAGCGGCATCGTATTTGTTACTGCTGCTTTAATTAATGCACTGGATAAATCGCAATAACAAATGACTCTAAGTATTCGTTAATATTTTAATCGGATTATTTTTCCTTTATGATTCGAGTTTTATAAATTGAACAATTGAAGTGCTTTCTGGGAGAACGGTGCCGCAAACTGAATAAATTACGTTGAAAGGTTTAGTTCCAGTTTTTAAACATTTGTTACGTATAAAAATTCCACAACGTTCCAGTTATTTTACTAGAAAAAACGCTATATACATTTACCAGATATCTGTGGGTCCTTTTTCACAGGAAGCTGCTTAATTTGAAGAAAAATGGAAAACGAATGAAATGTAGAAGAAAATGTAAGGACGGATTATATAACAATTATTATTGTTAAATTGTTAAAATAACTAATTTTGTAAGTTTGCATCTATATGGCACGTGTTAATATATTTATATGTTTTTACAGTAGGGACTACTGGAAGCTCTTGAAGTTATTTGAAGTTATTCTTCCCATGAGAACGAATAATAACAATTCACAGAATATACTACAGAAATATTTACATATAGTTCGTAAGCAAACAGAGATTCTACCTTATAATAAAATACAGTAGCAACTCCAACTAAAAGATGATAACAAGTCTTTTTATTACTTTTATAACTTTCATTTATATTCTTTATAAGTTACATCGACAGAAACAATGGAAATTTTGTGATTAAGTATAATACATATTAGCCATATAATATTGTCTTATAAATATACTGATTTCGATATACAATCACTGATGCGATGTAATCTCCCCTATCCTAACAGTGGCAAATCATGTTTAATCCCGGCATATTAAGTTCATCGAGAATGCTAAAGCCGTACTGAACGTCAGTTTCAGTAAATTTCGATAGCGATGTAGCAATTATATTACATAAATTTATTTCAAATAATTTTATAATCATATTGTATTATAAATTATAGGATTACTTGCAAAATGATTCGTCATGATTCTACATTGTCAAATCTCGTTTTAGTCGCCAACTATTCATGTTGGAATTTCACGCAAGAAACTTCTGAACGATTAGTCCGAAGGGATTTCTGTTTCCATACTGTTCGATATTGCTCTCTTTGGCACCGTCTTTCGAATGATTAATGACATGGCAGAAACTGCTGCTATAGTTTATTGGAAACAGTCCATCGATGATGTATACCGCGTGTTATACGAGCAGGGGAGGCCTTGTTTGTTTCACGGGTTAATAGGAGGTGCAATAAGATAACGGCTGTCATTGACACGTTATACGCGTTCATGTAACGGAACGATGCGCGCGAATCATGTATAGCCAAAATATTTGCAGTTACTGTATGTAACTTCATCTGATCGCATCACTTTATGGCATATGCATGTATGTATATGGCACGGTACATGCCAGGTGCGCGCCTTATTAAACGTGACAGAGTTTCATAATATGTGTGTCATGTTTCGACAGTGAATTGAGAAGACAAATGCGGTGAAAAATGTTTATATACGGTTAATTAATAACAAAGATGGTTGAATTAATTGTTGAGATAAATTAATGGAGAAATAATTAAATCGTTTTAAAACCACGTCGATCAATTGCGTAAATTGAGAAATAGAGCAAAATAATGATATATACATATCGGAGATGAAAGGACATCGGAGCCTTTCTTTTAGAATGTTTGGGAAGGTCCCCAATACTTTAATCCAGCCTTTTTATTATAGCTGTACTTAAGTAATAAAAACTGAAAAATAGTTTTTTATGATTGAATCTGAGTATGGGTGCCCAAGATTTATGACAGTGGGCTTGGACTTGAGGTGACATAACGGGCCGCTGAACGTAGCCACGGTCACGGAAGGGACGTGTACCTAACAGAGGTATGCAGTAATTAAATAGCTCTCCTTAAAAATAAAGATTGACTCTCGGGGTACAGAAAGGTACGGAGAGGAGTATATAAAGGCAGTTCCACTTGGACTGAGAAGCAGTCAGATAGGTTTTACTTGTACTGTGAACAAGTACGTTGAGTCGCACCCCAATCGTGGACCCGAAAAGTTGAGTTCGACTTAGACTGTGGAAAAAATCGCATTCGTCATCCTGTTGACAATGGATTCGTTATTGAGTCTAAGATCATTGCCATTCACATCCCAAGTATCTAATTACCACGGTTACTTGTCAAATTCTTTCATAATCATAATTGTACTAATAAATATCTTCGCTCCTGAATAACAACAATGTCTAATCCAATGAAAGATTCGTTACATGCCCCTAACGCCAATAATAACCCGACATACATATATCGTAATATAATGTAATATCGTGGACGAGAGGCCTAAGAGATATCGGGTGAACTATAAACAATGTCGCGAGGAAGCCTAAGTGCCGACAGGCCCAACAATGTATCGTCGGTCCTTCAATCGAATAGTTACGCGGAAACGGTCTGCGTGACCCTGGCCATGAGTGGTTGCGAAACATGTGCATGGTGGGGCTAAGACAAAAGACAAAAGACAAAGGGATGCTAAGGGAGAAAGACGAATTAACAGTCAGTGTTTGTTGAGAAGTTAGAATGTAAATCGAGAAGTCAGGGAGTGCGAATTGCGTTGTCGAGAGAGTGTTGCTAGCGTTGTCGAGATAGTGTGGATCGCGTGAGAAAGAGCGTTGGATCTGTGGTGACGAGAGTTACAAATTAACTATTTAATTGTCTTAATTATAATACGTTGTTGTGATTAGTTCACGTTAAACAACCATCGTTTCCTGTTTAACCAACATCCCTTTATTGTCTGTCCATTATCTGTCCATTTATCTATCCATTTATTGTAAATAAACTAATTGTAGGAAAGATCCTATAATAAGGATTATGTTCTTTAAGTTTAGAATTTACTATGTATGTATACCATTTTGCAAGAAATAATGGATTATGGATTTAGTTTTAATTATATGTTCGTACTCGATGCGATTCGGTATATGTTAGATTTTTTCCCAATTTCATGCATATATTGCCAAGCTTTGTATCTTAACTTTTTTTAAAAAGCTATTTTTGGAAATTTATATTTATACGTACAGCGACACAAGTTTTCCAATTCTACTATGACTCGTTTTACACGTTTCCGAAGTATAGTCATTTTTATATTACAGAAATAGTTAATTCTTCACATCTATAGCAAGTGCTCGAAATGATTATCTTTAATCTAGATACAAGCCTATTTTTTCAGGTATTGATTTGAGAACATCATCAAATTCGACTTAAAAAGAAGTTATAAAATTATTCCACTTCAAAAAAGGTTCTGTTATAATTTACAAAATTAAGGGATTGCATTTACCTTGACCACATCAACTTACCATAACTTCAAGCACAGTCCTCTCGTACCAATCATACTTCGCTTCCCCTAACTTTTTTCCACTTTCGAGGGTCCATTAATTATAATACTCAGTTCAGTATGAAGGATTTATTGTTTCTCTCGCCACTCATGACTCAACCTCTTCATCGAGTTACTTGCAGCTTGCCAGACTATAGAATTTCTTTCTTCGTAACTTTCGTATTATTTCCGGATGGTAATTATCGTTTTCGTTTCGCATACCTTGCAGGTATGTTCACTTCTTTTGCATTATAAACTCTAACATGATATGATTAGTATTATTTCGTTAAGATAAAGTTAGTTGGTTTGTCTGTATTTCACATTTTTAATTTAGGAACATCTATTTATAGACTCCAAAATAATTATGCAATTATGTTGTAGCTATGATGCAACTGTGTTGTAGCTTTTTAATACACTGTTAGTTATTATGATTTTCATTTTAATTAATGGATGTCTATATAACAATTCATGATTTATCGAGAAGTGGTAGAAATGAAAGCGTAAAATGTTTTATATTCTACTGGCACAGTGTTAATTAATACGAGAAGGAATTGGTGCAAAATTGAATTGGGGTAAAAAAAGGAAGTAGTGTTTTCGAAGATTAAAGAATATACCGATTTTTGAAATTTCTTTTTTTAATTTACCGTAAAAGTGAGTGCTTAAATATGAAACTTATGAGAGAAAAATAATGGAAAATAAAACCGAGATAAGTATTTTTCATACTGTACCATATGCAAATGAAAATGTTTTAGCATGTGACTAAAACAAGTAAAAGAACAACTGGCTTTTAAAGTAGATGAGACAGTCTCATCTCAAAGTACTAAAAGGAACTTTTTACTTATAATATTTTGTAATTCTGGTAAAACTATGCGTATCCACTGCCATTTGAATACACAGGTTGCGAAAAGTTTCAACTATTCGAGCATTCTGGTTAAAAAAAAACTATTTAGCGTACTAAAAAATGTATTTTAGATTATTTTAATCTCGAATATGGATTGAAATTTCTATCAAAATTATCTTCAATTGATAAAAGTAGAAAAGAACTATTCCAAATGATCAAGTGTTTATTATAACTTTTCATTTTCTATTGAGAAAATACAGGATAAAGTTGATGGATTTAATAAGAAAACAACCATATAAAATTGAAGAAAACACTGAAAGATTATCCGGAATTATTGTAAAATCATTTCTAAGGAAAGATATTTCGTAAACTCGTCGATGTATAGATTGCTAGAACTGTGTTACCAAGAAACAAAGGAGCAAAGGAATTATTTTCGTTAAAAAAATACTGAAGTAGATTTTAATTAAAAAGTTTTAATTAAAAACTCACGCTAGATTTATTACTTTTCTTCAGTATTTATACCGTCGAACGTAAAAACGTGTACAATACCATTGACCATGGAAAATCTACCTCCATTCATGTTAATAGGGAACTGGACCAAATTTGCATCTGCTATCTCTGGGAATTCGAATGTTTTACCGAATTTTATTATTGCCAGTTGCACTATATGTAGAGAAGCCATAGTAATTACATCATAAATCATGCCTTGTCTTTTGTACTATTCATGTACAAAATTATACCATTAGATTCTTAGCTATATATACACAAATGATATTAATTTCTAAATAAATCAAATACTTTCTTCCTCTTTTAATTACGATGCTAGTATTTTTTTTTTTTAAGAATTAATATCTCATGTAGAAACCGCGTTATTCACCGCATATAGAAACAATTTCCAAAGCACGAAACCCGTATTTTACGTGCCATACTTTAATTCATATTCAAATTTCTAGGAATCGTCGATAAATTACACGACGTAAAAAGGGGGTAATAAATTTGCAGAGATTGCACGGGAAAGACGAAAATTACGAGGCCGAGGAGATGAAGGAAATCAGTAGTTCACGGATGGGATTCGATTGAACAAACATTAGAAAGCGCATACCGGGTCAGGGAGCACTTCCTTTCAAGTACGCCACCGCCGACAGGTTCGAGGGTATGCACGAAGGCAGTGTTTGCACCTGCCTGTGGCAAGCTCTCCCGTAGCTTCTGCAGCCCGAGACATAAGTGCAACTCGATTTGCATATTTAACTCGACGAGCGTGCTGAACCCTCGCCGTTCCTTTAACATACTCTCCACCCATCCGTGTCCTTTCCTGGGATCCTTCGCCACTCTCTGCCACGCTGTCCGGATTCGATTTACTTGCAATCATGCTGCGGATTAATTAGTTCGTCCCAACATAAGCGCATACGAAGCAGATAGGCAAGACGAACGAGCTGTTTTCCTAACTGATTGCGTTTGATGGTGAGGTGCCGTTGTTTGCGGACGAATCAGGGGAAAGAAAATCGCTCGAAACTGTATGGAGAGAAAGACCGGAGCAGTGAGAGACTAGGAAAGGATTATTCTTGTTTTGTGTTTCTCTTGATGGATTTTTTACTTGACCTAAATCCGAGATTTTCAATCAGTGTGCAGCGGCGTACTGGTGTGCCGCAAGGATTCTTAAAACATGCAATGCCTGACTATCTAGTTAGGGGTATTGCCCTTTTTCTTCTTAGACCGTCAAGTAAAAATAATAGCCATCCGATGTAAATACGTTATATCGAAGCAAATACAGTCTACTTTGTGCGTATACCGCAGAATTTTAGTAATTAGTTTATGCGCGCCACTAGATGAAACAGTCTGACTATCGCTGATCTAAATAATTGTAAACGTAGGTTCGTCAGAATAACAACAAAATCCTTATACTATTCGGTTGATCCACTAGTTCGTTTGACTTTTACGTCACAATCGGAATTTATCAACCGATCCGTTTTTTTTCTATGTAGTTTTCAATTTCATTTCCTGTGCATATAATTAGTATTCAATATCTGAATAAGAAAAAGACTTACTTTCATAAACATATTTCTTACAAATAGGCAATATTAATATCGTAAATTCTAAAGTAAATTCTTAAAATTTCTGGGGTTACATGTTAAATGATTGTGAAAATCTCGAACAATTGATAAACGTATATTGTTTCATCGATCTGTTTGTTTCCAAATGAAAGATATTACATAAATTTCAGTATGGAAAGTTATTATAAAATTATTATACAATTTTGTTGCGATTCTTTGATAAGTCAGCTGTGGGTGTGGAGCGATTGTTTCGAAAACTTTGCACCATGTGCAATAATAAAAAAATTAAACTGTTGTAATGACAGGTACAAATGCGCATATAACGATAAATGTTATCAGAGAAATATTCCAATATTTGCTGGATTTATATTTATTTTAACATGTCGCCATGCACTACTGAATGTCAATAACGCCTCGATACTGATACATACATGTACGTATTGAATCGTTATAAGCATCGAATGCAAAGGATTAATAACATTCGAACTCTTATTAAATTTTCATTATTATTATATAGTAAGATATTTATTAAAATATTAAAAATAATCTAATAAATTTACTATTTCAAAGTGTTAGTAGATGTATTTGAAAAGGATCATATATTTATGAAATTATCAAGTTATTCAAATGACGGGTTTCAGATTAATTGTTTTTGTAATTATCAAAAACATGCAGATGTTTTTGACAAGATTAATGTGAATTTTTATTAGGACAGGAACACGTTTTTATCTATAATTTATTTCTGTCATATTACTTTAATCAGAAGCATATACATTACATGAATATATATATTAGTTATGCACATATATACGGTGTTTGATTATGGTATTTAGTATCTGGTTATTTAGTTAGTTAGATCAGTAGTTTCAGTGTTAAGAGTTAAATTTAATTCAAAAACTTTAATCACATACATATTACATTACTTTCCCAAATTCCCTTATAAATGTTTTCTACGAAACATCGAGAAAATGTTTTTTATTTTTCTTACAGAATAAAGAAACTGAGTTTCCATGAAGCTTCTCACGATTCCTCTGGCTGAATAAAAATTCAGAGTGGGTTAGTCTGGACCAGAGTCGAATGCTTAACGCCGCCGCTAGACAGCGGAGAGAAGTTCGAATCTCCGCGGGTTGGTACGGATCGTTACAAAGCAAATAGAGAAGGCACTTTAGAGGGAAGTTACATGTCTGAGCACAAAACGTGCGACAGTCATAATTTTCTTTGACTACGTTCCCTTGCTCGTTGCCACTTCGCTAATGAAATAGAGCGGCGGCTAATGAGCCTAATGAGGGAGCTCTGTTGAAGGATGTACTTATCACCTTACTTAGACCCTTATGGGACCTAGCTGCAAGTAAAATAGTCATACTTCGAATACAAAGAAAGTCTCTTGTTTACCTGACATCGCGAGCTAGAATATTAATCACATTACGTAATTTCATGTATGAAATTGGCCGTGGTAATTAAAATACCAGTTGATAACTAAACAAGTGGTTTGTGGCCTATTTTATATTATTATCTATTATATTTTTGTATATTTAACATAATAATAATATATTTATAAAATAAATAATATATTTTATATTATTATATATTATAGGATTTAATTATAATGAGCATTTCACTTCAGATATTTCATATATATAAATTTATTTCCTATTATTTATTTCATATTATACTGTAAATTTGTGCACCTTTAAATTTAATATTTTTATAATAACTATATAAATATGTAGTCTAGTTAACATATGACGTCCGTACTTTAGACGAAGTAGTAACAAAGTATATCTTACACAGAAATAGTCATGAAATTTGATTTATGTTTTGGAAATGGGATTAAGATTTGGTAATTTACTATGGTAAGTAACAACTAAAGTCTCTTAATTAGGCATACTCCATTAATTGATGTTGTAACTGAGAAATCTTACTAAGTTAATAATTATACTGATAGGAAATCTGTTTACATAAAAAATTATTTAAATTTATAGGATGTACAGAAAGAATGATTGAATAGAGATATATAAAAATAAGTCACACAGATATTCATTTAATGTATGAAAAAGGATTTTAATTTATTTTATTTGAGTAAACGACACATGTTTCATATGCATCTAATATAAACATTTTCTCTGCATCCTCTTTGCTACTTTAGCGATTAATGAAAATTCATTAACATCCAAAATAACTTTTCTGCCATATAGAATCTTCCTTTGATGTGTTTATCGATATTTGTTAATTAAAATTCAATTTCATTAAAACATTTCATAAAGTGTAATGATAGCCGATATATTAAAGTTTGCACGATTTCGAAATGAAAAATAAATTATTGAAGAGAGTCATATCGTGTATTACACGATTGAAGGTATTCGCTGTCAGTCAGTTTAAAATAATTCGTTGGAAGAATTTGACTACGGGGGATTTTCTTAGAGGATGTAGCCAAGTATATCTGGAAGATGGATTTTCTCAGCATGTACCGGGAAAGCAGGTGAATTAAGATCGAAAGCTGAGGAGATTAGAAAGATGTCAGAAGCAAGCTTGGACCATTTGTCAAAGCTCGCAAATTCGATTCGAAGGACGCAAACACGATCTGAAGTGAGATCGAAGGTTCACGATGTGGAGAATGTAGGAAACAAGTGGTGTAACTCGTTTTGAAAAATTATTCTTGTTGAAAGGAATACATACAATATAACGAAATTGTGAACTGTTTAATCTTTGAAGCGAATCGAATGACATCGTTAGATTTATCGTCGATGCTATAGTCACTCGTGATAGTCATGGTACATCTCATAAAAGTGCAGTTTTATTGAATCATTCTTTATTCTTTTCAAATACTATTTATTCTATTCTTTATTCTTTAATAATAAGTTTTATAATAAAACGCATTATTCTATAGAAACATGTAATAAATGAAGGAGAAAATGAATACTTTGTACACTTTTATTATTTTAAACTACAAGTTATATTAATATTTTGTTGAGATCTATTTGTCGATAAAACAACTTAATTAGCTTCCTTAGAATGAAGCACGTTAATTTTCTATGATGAAATTTGGAAAAGTTTTATTCAGACTAGATTGTGTTATTTTTTTATAAAAGGTAGGAAAATATCCATAAGTGATTACACATTGTGGATGAAAAATTTGAAAGTTCTAATGATATACACCACGTACCCCGCAACCGTGCAATCATAAAGTTATAACTATAACACGGTTGTGATACGATCTTTTTCTATAAAAACGGAAAAGGGACGTGCAATAAAATTCTTGATTTAAAGATTAAGTTATGTTTGCGGCTTACGTAAGATCTCGTCCCCTTTAATGGGCGCATTAGGCTTATAGACCTTAGAGTGCTGCTATCAAGTTATTTTTCACGGGATCAAAAATTCTGTTTCCTATTGATACCATTTATTTTCTGAACGACATTCTGCAAGAGGTTATCGTACATTTTAAAGGAAGAATTATTTAAAATCTAGAGAATTTCTTTACAAGTTCTGTATCAGATAATATCACGGAAAGAAATTTTAAAAATTAATTTAGGGAAGAATATATGGTAATAGAATGTCTAAAATAAATAAGTGATCAACAAATCAATTCAGACACTGACTGTATTTATAAAAATCGGTTATTTCATCAGAAATATGTTCCTTCAACGTTAATAGAATGAAATATGAATATAACGAAGAATAATCAACCTAATAAATGAATTGATTTCTGAAGATAGATGTAACTTAGAAATATCCTCGTCGCACGTACCTGAACGTACCAAATTTTGAGTCTTGAAAATAGGAAACTATTACCGAATTGCTTTTTATTTAGAAATTCACACATATATACGTATACAATTACTTTATATATGAATAGAATCTAGAATATATACTTCAACTTTAACATATATAAATTCTATTATTCGTATCGCTATCGGATAGCAACTATCTATAAAAAGATCGTTCTATAAAATATGGGCGAATCATGGATATGAAGACATTGGATTTCTAAAATATCGGTAATCTGAGCCACACAAACATTCAATGTTTCCGCAGACCGGGAGTTTACATTCCGGAAGCATTTCCTTTCGACGCCTTGTCGTCTGAAGCTACGTTCGATATGCCAGGACACATTGCATGGCCATGCACTTTCCTGCCGGAACTCATATCAGTCTCATACATGCGTGCGTTCCACGTGCATGAGGCACAGGTTTGAGTAAACACCATAGGCTAGAAAGGTTGCGCGAATCCAACCAAGGATCCCCGGAAAATGTCGGGAATTCAGAGATGCGCGATGCAATGTTGCTATTTCTTCTGCTTGAGAAAGGACAGATATGAAACATGACATTCAATTACGTTTAGTTTCTATTGCGTTTCGTGGTTCCCTAAACTTCCTTCGTATTCGATGTTGGAACCGTGCTTTTCCAACAGTGATGTAAAATTCAACTTGCTTCGAATATAATCTCATACCGATGATTGTTTTGTAGGAAAATGCTACGTACTGTTTAACTCTACCGCGATCCTCGATTTCTTCTTTCATATGTCTCGATCTCGCCGAACAAGGCACACCGATCTTTTCATATTTTTCTCAGATTTAAGAGATTTTCTGGCTGAATAGCTAAATTATAAAATTTTGATTGATTTTGTGAATACGAGAAGAACCAAGTTCTCTAACCGCTTACAAATATTCAAAACGTAGCTAATATTTAAGAAACTAGAACTAAAATAGAACCGGAGTTTATTTTACCTTACGAACCCTTTCCCTGGAAAGCTCTGAGATGGTGTTAAACGTGTTAGCTATTAACGAGACGAGTGGAAATTTGTAATAGTCAAATATATTAAAGTTTCTTTAAGTACAAGTTCAGAGATAGTGTAGGTCGGTTATAACTGTCGTTCGTATGACTCGCTGTGATAATTCGCTATATTCTCGCTATACTGGTTCGTTTTCTCTATACTGTCCTCTTAGAGAGGATGCTTGTCTATTTATATTGTCCGGCGGACTTACGGAAGGTTGTATTTGGTTCAGATTGGCGATTGCTCATAAGGGCGATACTGTTTCTGTCTGGAGTTCGTTTATTCTAGAACTTCGCAAATCCAAAATAGCGTTAGTACTCCGAGGCACAACAACATGAGTCGCTCCCGATTCGAATCGTCCTATGACTCATTAAAATTTTCTTGTTGACGAATTTCTAATTCTTCGAAAGCAAATATGTTTCTTCACAGACCAGAAAAGTGAGCAGACTAAAATAAGTACATTGAATTATTACGACAGAAATTTATATTAATGTATGTGTTATGATTTTCTGTATTTTTTAATCAGTTTTTTTTTGCTTTTGGCCATATTCTTGCAACTTATGATTTAATGATTTAATATCATTTAATACAAAAATAATAGCAATGAAATAAAATAATAAACAAAAAAGAGAATAATAATAATAATAAAAAATTTATTCAACGCTTCTCGTCTCTGTTGCACTCAAGAAGCAAGCGAACCGAAGAGATAACAGTCGGCATTCCCAGACCACCCACTTCCCTTGATAATAGTCTCGAGTCTGTGTCTATTAGGCAACGAACATTCTACTGGCCCTCATTATATACAGCCACGAGACATATGAAAAATAAAGCATTCGTATAAAAAGTGTTATATATCGCATAAAAACATAATATCATTTCTTAAAATAGTTATTTAAAAAATGTAAAATACTCTTACTTTCAAAGTACGAAGTATCTTCTATGTGATATTGTTTTTCATCCAATATACAGTATAGAGTGGCAAACATATAAATAGATAGAAAAATACATGGCAATTGAATCGCAATTAGGTATTTTTTTATATGTACATTTTATTATCAGAATTCTTTGAATATTCACTACAATTCTGCGAATGTTTCATTTCACTTAATTTAAAAATAAATTTAGGTCGTTTATATTCTTGCCTCAAATATCTATTATAATTTTGCGAATATTTTATTCCACAGCGTAATGATAATCATTTCGAAATAAATAGTACATATACATATTTCACGTGAGTTATGTAAACAAAATGTTCCTCTTAAATGTTCACTGCTGTATAATATATACAGTACAAAAATTAATAACGCATATAAACGGAAAAAATCCTTCTTCAAAATGGAAATATAAAAGACAATTCCGTAGAAACCGAATTTATTATTAAGAAAGGCACAAATTATAATGAATGTTTATCATCGTATTAATTGTTGACATTAGTTAGTAATACATGGTATTCTATTGCAATAAAATCGCATTTGCTCGGTGGAATTAAATCGATTTATGAGAGAAAATCCATTTCAAATGTCTCTGATATATAGTACCAGGCTCCTTATTATTTATGATATTACATTACACTATATCACTGTCTCAATAATTAATAGTCGTATTCCCGTTTTCAACTTTCCTCCCGGTAAACGCAAAATACTAATGCATGGATACGCTCGATGTTAAAGTAGTTCTGCCAATTCACTTTGACGTCTACGTCTTCACAACTTATTTGTATAGTACTGTGTAAATATGTACCTAATCAGGTTTCTGATCTCTGTTTCAAGAGTATATACCCAAGAGGATGCACATTAAGCTTCTGTAGTTTGTGTTATGGTAGTATAATTAATCAGGAAAAAGATTTGACAAAAATACTAAAATGACTTAATGGAAAGATATAATGTTTACATTTGTTCAAATACAAGTTCAAATACTCAGTAGTATAGCATAGTTAAACGCTAGTAAACAGTTTGCAGACGCGTGAGGATCAGATCATATATTGGATATTGCAAGATTAATCCACAGGTTGTCTTGGCATCTGTGCCATTGAAATATCGTAAAATCTCTCAATTCTATGAAACAGGAATTATCTTATTTTAGCTGAAGTAAATTTATCTTCTCTTGGTGTAAAGAATTTGGAATCGTTTAAAAATATTCTTAAATATCATAATAATAGCTTATTGCATATTTTGGTAATATTGTCACGTGAATTGGATCAAACAAATCAAACAATAATTTTAGATATTTTCTGTTTTAATCCACAATAATGAAATTCTATTTTATCATTATCGAAGAAATAATCTTTTTTTTTTGGCGAAAATAAGAATGGAATAAGAGAGCAGCGAGTAGAGAATGAAATGAGAGAGTAATTTAGAAAAGATAGATGCTGAAGTAAAGTTTTGTTTACGTTGTGTAAAGATCCAGATTAATGGAACCACATCGTACTAAAATTTGCTTTAGAGTATATGTAACCAGGCGTCCCATAAGCGCAGGTACTGAAACCAAATTAATGTAACGAAATATCTAATATACATACGTTCCATGGTTGGCTAACTGGCTACCCTGAAATTGCGTTTTAGATATTTGGTCAGAAGCCAAGAATCTTTGCTACACCATGATATGTACTATATAATTGCTATCTAACACTGAATCTACATAATATCTTCTATATATACATAAAAGAATTTTAAAAATAATTATTATATAACCAGTTTATAATTATTTAGAATGTCATTTAGAATATATTTATTAAACTTTAATGTATTTTTCTATGGCTTGTAGGGCATTCATATTGAAAAATGGCAGAGTTGAATCACTAAATTAGCCTAAACGTAAATTTAATTGTAAAACGGGAACGTTAAACTTTATGTGGAAATTGAGTAAATTAATTTATTTACTTATTATTTTATCCATACCATTCGATCGATGAAGATAACTGACAATGGGAGAATTACTAATAAAAACTACGAATCAGGTAACAATTACATATATTTCCACGTAATACAATCTAAAAAAAAAAAAAAAATGGATCTATATAAAAAATTAAGTCGAAAATATAGACTACATTTTTTCGTACAGAATTCTATTTCTAAACAAATCGATATGAAGATTCATCGAGTACACTTATTCATCATTTATTTTCTACCAGCTCGAAATCAAATAATTAATCGAGGAAGCACAAATACTTCCACCAATTCTCTACGTTTATATAGAAGTGTACTTCGTGAATTCGTTTTATTTACTTTGTAGATAGCCGACACTTCGCGGATTGACTTCAATCGTACTTCTCTTTCCTTTATTATCTACAAAATCGCAATTTGCTCTTAGTAACTTCCAAGACGAAATCCTTCAATCAATTAGCTCTCCTGCTAATAAAAACTGTCCTTCCATCTTACTCTTGAATTCTCGCTAAGCAACGAAAAATACGTATTGTTAGTTCTTTTGTAGTTCGTCGGTTGCGGTGCTCTTCTATTCTCTTGCATTCTATTCGACTCGTTAGCTTCTTTGTTCTACCTTTGTGTTTTCATCTCGCCTCTTTCCTTCTTCTCTCGTGTGTCTTTTTTTGTTATTTCAACTGTATTCTCGATACTTTCTTTTTTTCTAGATACTGGTAGATAGAACTAGCGAATGCGCGTTTTTAATTAAATAACGTGATCCCGCAACGTAAAATACCAGCGATTTGTTCCATTCTTCTCATTGTTGCTCTATTCCTTGAATTCGTGCTAACTCTTCTTTTTTTAAGGTGCTGTTTGAAGGAAATCGCTTCGCAATTAGTTCGCATTAAATTTTGGTATGCTAAGTGTCGTTGCAAGGATGCGGAAACTGGACATAGGGTGATTTTTACTATACTAAGAATTTTTATGGTATAATACATACAATTGTCTAAAAGTCAGAATCTTTCAAAATCCTGTGAAATAAATTTCAGAATTTATTAAAACCCCGTAAAAACGCACCGCTGTAAATCCATAAAATTTCTGTGAAAAATTGCAAATGTTATTTTGACTATTCGTGTTAAAAATATCCCAAAATGAGATATTTGAAAAGTACTGAGAAAAAATGGGAATCCGTGGTGGCAGGAGAAGAGAAATGGCGAGATGTGACAAAATTTCATATTCTAATCCATCCTATTTATTTCTTTCAAGTGGCTGTATCCATTCGTCATGATTTTTGCATGCCGCTTAAATCACGTGAAACCCATTTGTTCATTTTCTTTATCCCTCGTACTCGAGCCAAGTGACGAATGATAATATTAGAAAGAATGGCTTATTTTCATTTGAAACGTTATTTTCCTTTGCTGTCCTTAATAAATTATTGAAAACTACAGTTCCCGCAGAAACTAGAATTTTCTGTAAATTCATACTTTTATAGATACAATTAAAAAAATAGAGCCTAAGCAAAACTATGATTTATTTAATAAATATTTTATGTGTTTTTGTATATCTCGTGTGCATACTTTTGTATCTTTAAAATTCTTCTAGAATTACATAAAAGTCCGCAATCTAGTAATAACGTTTCTCTACCTATCGTGCAAAGTAACGGCGTGAAAATTGCCAGCGTGAAAATGCTCTAATCTGCCAATGCATACGTATTTACATATATATTTCAACGAAGCTTTTGACATTAGATGTGCTTCCTTAACCGAGAAATCGTGTTCAAAGTGGAACAAGCTACAGCCGACACTAACGGGAAAATCTCGATGCTGGAAATTCCTACTTTCGCGTTTGCGACTACTGTAAATTTTACTTTCTCGCGGGAACTTCACAAACGATATTTTACCGTGTGATATCGCTGCAATCATATGTCTATCTTTATTGTTCTTAATACGAAAACAAAGAAAGACATATGATGACAGTAAGATTGCACGGAAAATGTCGCTTGCATGCGTTCAACCTTACGTCGAGTATAAACTCGGCACAATAATTTCAGTGCGGCATGCAGTGGGCAAAAGTCGAAATAATCATTGTTCGATTTTGATTTTATTATTCGATGATATCATCAGTATGTAAATAAGTAACATAAACGTAAACAATAATTCCTTGAAAAATCGGTAGAGAATTAATAAAAATCGTCTGTACATGAAAATTTAATCATTTGAGAATTAGCTCACCCATTTATTATACATTCTTGCTTGTTAATTCTTGTTAAAAAGTGTTTGTTACAGTTTAGATATGGAGAATTTCAACGAAGATATGTATAAGTTTAATTTCTAATTTAATAAAGGTGTATGCTAGTTTTTTTACTAAATATATGTTTGTAATATATATCATGTAACAAATATCATCTTCAGATTGGTTTCAAATTTAACCAATATGATCACAACAGCATTAATGGAATTTTTAAACGATTTATATTATATTATGAATACAATATGGGTGAACTAACAATTTTTGTAAATAACTCTAATAATAATTTCGATCGTTCAGAATCTAAACGCTTGTCCCCGAACTTGAAGTTCTAACAGAGCCAAAGCTTAACCTTGACAACCGTACAATCGTAATTATTAGACCGCGCATGTATCCCAACTTGTCAACGTAGCCAAGTAATTTTGGTAGTCATTAACATTTCTGTATGAACTACATATAAATGTATATGTATATGTGTATATTCTCCTGGAAACTTTATTCCAAGTTCCGCTATGATTATGACAATGTTTTGAACGGGGAACTTACGCGAATGCAAGCACTTCCGTCTTGGCCCATGGCAACAATTAACGCCGTTAGGAGTCCATTCGCGCTCATTAGCGATCTTCCAGTCATGTACAAGTCCCAGACGAAACTTCGAAGTTCTCACGCTAGGCTTCTGATGTTTTGTTGTTTGCGAGAATTTAATACCTCCAACAAATAATAACTTTATTGTGGCGGCCACGAACTTTCAAACTTTTACCATTTATCGTTCGTTTCGAATGTTTATGACGACTGCTTCCAAAACTTGGTTAAACGTTAGAAATGTTATTCTAAGAAACCGAAACGTTCCGACTCGCTATTAATCATTGATTATTATCAACTTCAACGTTTAATTCAAAGCTAATGATCTCGGCTTTTGTTGCGACCTCTCAACTACGTGGCGATCAGTTAAATTGCAATTGTTCCATTGAGGTCGTGAACCTTGAACGATATTAACGCTCAAGGTACAGGGAGATTAAAGATTTCTAGTATGCTTGTGATTTATATGTTTAATATGAAACGTAAGTTTAGTTTAAACGGAAATGAGAGTCTTCAAACGTAAGCGTGAGCGTGTTGAACATAACTTCAAGCACCTGGTGTTTATATTCTAGGTGTCGATCTAGGAGGTGGGTTTTCGTCAACGTTTCCTGTGAGTTGCGAATCTGTGCCTGTCCAATCTGCGATTGTCGAACTGTCGTGGGCGTCTCGCAACTCTGCCTCTGGTGCGTACCTGGTCGAGGGTGCGTAACGTAACTCCCGTTAGCGATATTGTCCGAAGGTCTGTTGTCGAGTTCTCATCTGGTGTCGAAGTTTATGACATGTTTGCTATTGAGCGGGCCCGTCGAGCGCTTAATTATGTTGTCGACGTGGTCCGAGTTGTAGACTTTATAATGTGGGAAATTCCAACTTCTCAAAAATAACAGATGTGCTGTCCGCGTCGTAAACTAAGGATGATTTTATATCCTCAACAGCTTTCGATTTAGCTAGCTAATAATTTTCACTAGAGTTTGCTTGTTTTTATATTTCTAATCGAACTTCTTTCATTTCATTAAACTCCAAGCTTACCATCCATGTTTCTTTTATATTGTTTTGGTATTCTACAAGACCTAGTCACGGAGAAACTCTGTGAGAAACAACGTGGCAATTATCTTAGACCTTCAATCAGATTAGCGTTTAGTAAAATTTAATAAACTAAGAACGTTGAACGTTCGTCTTCCTTGACAACCCTACAAAGAATGTTCGTTCTCTATGTCGTGGTTACAAAACAATCGATTCTCTTAGCCCACAATGTAGTACCTGGGGGAACCTAATTTACGACATCCTGGAGTTTTCAAGCCAAGCTTCCTCTTCCTAAATTCCATGGTACAGAGAACCGAATGCTTGAAGTTTCACGTTTTCTTATACGGTGTAATCGAATTCTCGACTGCATAGTAGATTCAGTCATGTAGTGATTTGAAGATACAGCTATTCTACTCTACACAGTAGATTTTGTCACCCATTGATCCGGCCACATAATGGTTTAGTCGTTTAGTAAATTTGGACGCAAAGTAAATTCGGTCACGCATTAATTCGACCACATAGTGATTCGATTGCGCATTGATTCAACCTTACAGTGATTCGGCTGCGCAGTAGATTCGGTCACGCATTGATTCGGTTCCACAGTGATTCGATCACGTAGTGATTCGGGCGTGTAATAGATTTGTTAATATAGTGACTCTATCACGCAGTAGATTCGGCAACGCGGTGATCCGACTATACGGAGGATTTAGTCACGCGGTACATTTGACCGCGCAGTAGATCCGGCCACGCACTGCTTCGGCCACGCAGTGATTCGATAGCGCAGTAGATTCGGTAACGCAGTGATCCGACCATGTAGGAGATCTAGGCACACAATACATTTGATCGCGCAGTAGATTCAGTCACGCATTGATTTGGTATTTGGTTGTGTTGTAGATTCGATAACGCAGTGATCTGATCGTGCACGGGATTCGATCGCGCAGTGATTTGTTTGACTACGCAATGATCCGTGCGTCTATCAAAAGTTTCTAAAAGGTAATTTCTCAAAAACTGTCACATCGCTTCTACTAACTTCTTGTATCGGATTTCGAATTCAAGTTGACTATGTAAAGAATCGTAAAGAAGAATATGACATCTATTCCAAAACTGTCACGATCGAATGAAGTATTTCAGCGATTCAGCCACGCAATAATCCATCTATCAATAAAACGTTTTTAACAGATAATTTTTTAGAATTCTCTCACGCTTCCACTAAGCTTTCGTATCGAATTTCGAGTTCGAGCCTAAATCTATATACCGCACTCTAGTAACAAGAGGGGTGGAAACGAAGGTAGAAGCGTCGGTGGAGAGGGTGGTTGAGCGAGGTCGAGGGGAGGCCGTAACCCATAAAGAGTCGCTACTAGTCGCTGCCGCGGCAGTAAGCATCGCGTCGTCCATCGAGAATGCGGTATACGGTGTCTCTCTGCGTCAAGATTGACACGTGGTTGCTCGAAATACGAACACGTAAATTCCATGTTCTTGCTTTTAGTATTTATTTCTTCGTTCTTACGCGAATGTTTAATATAATGATGACAACGATTGCAAATTGAAAGATAGAAAGAAACTCGAAGTATATGAGTGTTGTGTCATTTTTTTATTGGAATATCATCACGTTCGTTCTCGTGACTGTGTGGTGTGAATTATTTCGTATACAGAACTGATTGCTATACGTACGGAGATGATCGCAAAGGTTCATCATGAGTAAGTTTTTCTTTACTGTACAGCGTTGTACATAGTTGATTATGCTGGTACATATTGCGAGTTTGCTGGAAGAGCGACTGAAGCAAGAAAAATAAATTCAGGAAATTGTTTCGAAATGGATAATTGGTAATTATTTAAGCGTTTAATAACCAGAAAATTAATTCTTTTACGATTTAGTTAATACACAAATAGGTTTTTAGAATTTTTAGTAAAATATCATTTATGTGTATTGTTACGCTATTAAGAAAAGGATCAAATAGTTTTCACATTGTGACATGTCTTTTGTTAAGCAGAGTAATTTTACTGGACAGAGCAGACAATTTTTTAGATACGTCATTTCCCTAGAAAACCGACGATACGTCGATTTAAAATAAGATTAAAACTATGAAAATTATTACAAGTAAAATAAAATCTCATTAAATCGAATGATAATTTGAGCAAATTTGAGTTAGTAGATAAAATATATTGATAATTAGATAAAACATCTTTACGTAAGGTATTAAATTCTTTAAAAGAAAGGCTATTGTATCTTACAATTTAGTCCAATCTTCCATTAACTTCGTGATACCCAGTCACGTATGAGCAACGTTGTCTGAATAAAATATTCAGTAGGTAAAAAACGATGATATGAACTGAGCAAAAGCTCATAATTTTATCCTGTTATTAACGATTCTTAACTTCATTTCATCCCATTAACTTCCTTTCATTTTTCTATATCTTTTAGTTAAAATTAATTAATTTAAACGATTAGATATATATATATATATATTCCTTGCTTTACACTTAACACGATAAAATATACGATAAAATGTTTTCTCAGTGAAGAGAAATCAGATAGCTATTTAAATCAGACATGGAGTTACTAAAGCAGCTGCGGCATAACTTCACGCTGCCATGATTTATGTACTTCACTCAGTCTAGTGGGATCAGTTCGAATAAAGACCTGAAATTTTGATGAATGTTAAGGCAGAACTTTCGCGATGTAACTTAGTAACTGCTTGCAGAGTTGGTACTTGTGATATTAAAACTGTTTTATAGAAATCTTTTTGTAGCAGAAGCTCAAATATAAAGCTTATTTAATTTAATAATTTTTCCTGATGTTTCATGCTTTTTCCTTTCTCCACTTTAATTAATACTTCGTTGCACTTCGAACGTTATCTAAAAAGACACCTTAATTAAATTCAATATTTTTAGTTTTTCGAAATGTCCGCACTACCGCGAGATACTGAGAACCAATAACGTGGAAAACCTGTATACGTACGAGACCTATTACGACTTATCAAAGGCTAAAAACGAAAAATATTTGAGTGCGTCATTCTTTTGTTGCGTAACCAATTTTTCCAATTTTTCTATTTATTTTGGCTTTCGTTTTTATTTTAAAGCGATACTCGATCTTGAAACGTATTTTTTTTTTCAATCCTGATATCTAAACGACTCAACTCTATACAATAGGCAAATACTAAAAAAAAGTTCCACGATTTTACATTTTACACTTGTAAAAATCACGCTGCGTGCTGTTTCATCGTGAGCTGTACGTAGGTACAATATTTCTATATTTTTAAGTGTTGTTCACTTCCATCGATTCGACAGTAGGATGAAACATTTGACGTGCTGTGGAATCTCTTCGTCAAATGGAACGTTAAATTGAAGTTAGCCCCTTTATAACTCTCTATAACTAAACTTGTTCCATTTCTAAGATTATTCTATGCTTAAAATTATTTCATTTTTAATTCCTAACTGCAAACCATTCGTGTCTGAGTAAGAGAAATGCAAAATTTTATTTCATTATTCCTCGATATGTCTAGGAATTAAAAAATAAAAAAAGATACGTTTTAAATGAAAACAAAATAATTTGACAAATAAGAGTGCATTATTAGATAGCATAATTCTATTTTATTAATTATTATAATATAACGATTTATTATAAAACAACCTCGGATAATATTAGCAAATAGATTGAAGGTAACATGCCCGGGGTTATGATAAAAATTCTGAGAAAGAGACGTCTGTAACCAGGGTTAAAGCTATTGTATAACGTATCGTTCGACGTATCCAAAGATTTCGATCGGAAAAGATATCTATCCCGACTGATTGACGTAGCAAGAAGTACAGACGTAATTTTAGAGATATTAATATTTTTTTGTTCTTAATACTTTATCTGCTGAATAATCTACGAAAAGTTACTTTTAATTAGAATCGAGTCGAACCTTGCGGAATGTCAAAGTTTCGAATAACTTCTAGATATCTAAATTTGATCGGCTTACATACCACTGGAAACCAGTATAGTTAATAATGGTATATATTAAATATTTCATATGGAAGGAATGCAGTCATTGGATGTGACTTAAATCTACCTAGAGGTTCACTAGCATAAAGAGCGTGTGTTTCATTTCCGTGGAGAATTCGTACGCAAGTCTTTATTACGTAAGATTACCGGTACGGTAGAATATAATGAGAAAATACATAACAGAATTAGAGTTAAGACACAAAGGCGAGATCTTACGAATGCTATTTTTGAACATAATCTCGAATATTATTTAAGAA
Source organism: Bombus pascuorum (assembly GCF_905332965.1). NCBI lineage: Eukaryota > Metazoa > Arthropoda > Insecta > Hymenoptera > Apidae > Bombus > Bombus pascuorum. The sequence continues at coordinate 12,074,054 of NC_083491.1, read as the reverse complement.
AGAAAAAAAAAGGTAAAGTAGGGGATAAAATAAGAGAATAAAGATCAGAGGGATTGAGAAATAGCGTAGAGGAAAATAATATACTGGCGCAAAGAGCAGGATGTTTCCGAAATAGATAAAAATGAAGAGAGAGATAAAAAATATTTAATCCACGTAAATGATGGAATGAATACTTTCACTGTAATTTTATAAAATATAATAATGGACCACTATTTTGGTGAAAAATTTCATATCAACTACGTTCTGACTTATTTCGAATTAATTTATTCACCTTGTCATAATTGTATGCTGAGAAAAAACGCACAGAACCTCTTCATCGCTACAATATTTATTAATATATTCACTGTTACAAATCTTAAGAGATGTGTTTTGTGTAGAAGTAGCGTCTTTGCATTCATCGCAGAATTGGTTGTACTAGACCATTCATTCCTACTTAACGAATAATTATACTGCGCGAAACAATGAAACAATCGCCACTATGAACGGTTGTAACACAAATTCACGTATAAGATCGCAATAAAGCAAACATTCGTCTAAAATCAAGATCAAAGTCAATAAAGCAACATATTTTTTATATTAATGATTCTGTTATATGAATTATATAATAAAATTAAATAATGCATGATTTCGTTTAAGATAGTAAACTCGACATCTTCTAATATCAAATGTATCCTGTTTGTAACTATGTAATTTTGATCTGCAGCGTTTCTCGGTGGAGGCAATAACTGAAGAGGATGTGAATTAAAATGATACAATCGGGTGTCTCACCGCGTGTAGTATATCTTTGATAAGAATTCATTTAATCATGATTAGATAGAAGTTTCGCAGAAGTAATCGTTGTCACGTTCGATGAAACGAATTTGTATTAAGAATGCGCGATAAATTCTATCGAGTAATTTGTACAATAGCGTGGCCAAGCGGCAGTAACGAATCTCCCCGGTGTAATTACGAAGGGTGCCGTAACTCAGAAAAGGTGGAGTGTACGTAAAAGGGGTTCCGTGTAAGCGTGGGGCGTAATCATCCGAAGAATGAGTTAGGTAACTCGAGAAATCCGCACGTAAGCCTCGCGAGTAAAAAGCGCGATGAATTGCAAGAACTTGGGAGCTCGTTCTCGTGACTTTTTCCTTTGAATTATAGCGATCATGGGTAGAGGGTGTAGTCATGTCGCGCGAACCGCCGCTTTTTATCTTCACATTCTTTATTATTTTCAAATTTCTTGCGATTTTTCAAGTCTGCAACAATCCCGGATCTACATAAAACGATACTTTTTTGCTGAAATAATTTATAATACGGGGACTGGATATTGGATTAACACGTTCATCGTGAAACTTGCACATTGGAGAATTTTATGTGCGTTCGTATGTGCATTAAATAAGTCGTCGTAGAAAGATTGATCCGTAAATGGGTTATTGAAGCTACTTAAAAAAGTATAAACACAGTTATTTACGAGTACACAAATTAAGATTAAATACAAATTATTTATTAATAAATTGAAGCGTTTTCAGAATTTGCTAATTCGAGAAAATAGTAGGACTTCTTTGGAATAAATTATTCTATTAACTTTCAATTTACCTATAATTGCAGTTACTAGTTTTTAATTAAGGAAGTAGTGAAAAATCCAATATATGCAAATGAAAAATAATGTCATAAATGTCAATCGGAAATTTGTTTCAAACCAATAGATAAATTAATAATTACAATATATTTTATGTAATTAATCGATAATGAGTCTACTTCTCAACTATTGTTTATTGGAGCTGTCATAATTTCATACTAATTGAATAATAATATTATATTATTTATTCAACTAAGAATTTTGTTAAATTCGTTTTCAAATCTACCACTTTAATATCTTGAAGAAATAACCATACGATTTCGTGAAAAAAATTTCACGTGGCTGACTTTTCTAGAAGAAGAGGATATCGGAAATATTTGCCATTGTGTTACACAATAAATACAAAGAAATTTTCAATTTCTGTCATATTTTATTTACACATAAAGATAAATAATTATATAGAAATAAAATATATAATATAATATATTATAGGAAGAGAATTTGATAAGTTTAAGTTGAACATTTTAATCATTTAATTTTATGCATTTTTACAGATCGATACACTTAAAGAATACATAAAATGCATTATAACACAATTAGTCTTTTAACTAAAAGTTTCACGAGAAGAATACAGCATCAGGCACATCAATAGACATTTCCTTTTTATTCATAATAAATTTCAATAATTTTAGAATGACGAAGCAGGAAGTTCGAAGTTCAGGAAAAGAATTAACGCATTTTATGCTTAATGCATCGATGTCCTTTATTCTCGAACAAAATACGTATCGATGGGATTATAATTCCCTTTTTATCTTCCCTAATTTTCTCTTTCTTGATTCTCCTTTGAAATTCGCTTACACTGCTGACTACTTTTCAAAGGGTGTGGACGCGTCAGACTGCTGCAAAAACTCTCTATAATTAAGTGACGTAATTAGCCTACGGGTAAAGAGACTGAGAAACGAGAATTAAGATCGGACTGAGAACACTTGGCACGGATTAAACGTAAATGCTCGAAATCAATGTATTGTCGTGTTCAACTATCTCATACTGATAAAGAAAGTAGCTGCATTGAATGCTTTTAACGTAACTTTCGACCTTTCAATTTTCAATTCAATCTACAACTGCACGAATTACATTTAAGCAATTTTCTTAATTCCTATCTCGAGTAATATAAAATCTATAGATTCCTGAAGTTTTATTCTGAAATACGTATAAAATATTTCTTTTCCTATTTTTCTTGCGACTCTTTCTTTTTTATCGTGTTTCAGTACGTAGTGAATAACAAGGAGGTATAGCTAGAAAATCAAACGGTACAGAACGCATTTCCTCCCGAAGATATTTCAAAAAATCGTTGAAAAACAAACGAAACCAATGTGCAAAACTGCATTTCAATGTATAAACTGTCAAAACGTTGATGCTTAGAACAATTGGAGAGGTAAACAATTTTATTTATTTTAAACTGAAATGCAATATTTGGATATTTTTATGCAGAACGTTATTTGATTCATGAAGAATTACTTAATATAAAAATATGAGATAAAAATGTGAAACAGTATTCATTGTTCAAGCTTCAGATTCGAATAAATCTATGTCAAATATTTATCGAACATACTAAAAATAATATGTATATAAAAATTGATAGAAAGACACAAAATCGTAACTGGCAGATATTTCTGATGACGAGTTGTACATTTTTCCGATATTTATAGTGTATGGCACGACGAAAATAAATACTTTCTATTATAATCCTTGTTATTAATTATCCAAGTTGTAGCGTTCTCGAATCAATAGATTTTTCGTAAATTTTAGCAGAACTTTTGTAACAAATTTTTTTCTAAATTCATCCTTAGAGATCTCATTCTCTGTGACTGCTTATTCCTCGCAATTTCTAAAACTAATCTGGAACATCGTTATTCTCGAATTGCGAGCGGAAACGTTCGAAAGACCATGATCGGTCAAATGAACTCTCTAAAGCATCCAGCGTTATTTCGAGGAATAGGAAAAATGTCTCCATCAGTGTGACGCTACCTGAGGGAACTATACATTATATCAGATAACCAAGAAAGTTCTGTCGTTTCCCTTATGACAGAAATAAAAGACGCGAGAAATGTAGAAAAACACCAATCCGTTCATCAAAACACTTTCACACGCAATTATATATTTCCATAAAAAACAAGCTCGTAAATATTGATTTTATAAAATTCGTAATTTTGTCAGGTGACAGATATTTATTCATTTCAAATTTATATTCAATCCTTTTTTTTTACTTTAACCGAGTAGTATTTGTCCGTTAATCATTCAATTCTTCGTGATGGAAATTACTAAAAAATTCCATTTTGTTCTGTTCGCAGCGTTTTACAAAGGATTAAGGAGGTTCACAATGCCATCCATTTTCCATGTAGCCAGGGATTGATATATCATTGTCAGGTGGTAAACTATACTTTGGATTAATCGTGGAAAATATAATAAATGTTGCCCTGGAACGTTTCTGATAGAAAGAGTCCATAAATAAAACTGCGCCAGTTACCATCCTCAAATCATCTTAAGAAAGTCCAACGTTCTATATTGTCACACTGAATACAGATTAATTGAAATAAAGCTACACGATGCAAGAGGACATCATCGCTATATCATCTCTGAAGAAACGAGCCACTGAAATCCTCATGTAATAATTCTCTCTCTGGAAACATTCATTGTGGAATATTTTAAAAAATACAATTCATATCAACAAAGAAAAATTTATTTTTCATGGAAAGAGAAAAAGTAGAAAATAACACGAGAACATAAAGAATGGCAAAAAATATCGTGTGACTTGAATATAATGATAAATATCGAGGGAACATAATTTGAGAAAGTTTGGAAAGTACAGTAGAATAGGACGTCCAGGATGTCCTGTGAGAAGGCATCGCGGCGTCTCAAGTTCTTGCTCAGCAAGACCAAGAGATTAGGTTTGAGTACCGACGAGGTTGTCGGCTTGCCAGCGGCCAAAAGACTATTATCTGCCCGTGTGACTGCAGCCTCTACCGTATGGACGATCTTGGCCATGATCGCTTTAATCCTTGGCGGTGGTACGATATTAATCTTCTTCTGTGCGCCTTGTATTACTAGGAGCAGAACGTGAGGCACGTTGTATCGATAATCGTCCCAAAATTCATCAGGTAATTGTTCATCATATAATTGTTTACGTAATTGATTTATACGTGAGAAAAAGTTAGTGCAATTTCATTAACTTTGCATTTATAATCAATGAATGAAATACACGTAAATAATATTCGATTGAAAATTAAATCAGGATTTTGAAAATTGTTGAACCACCGCTTTATAATAATGTATTACTTCCATATACTCTAATATATTACAACAAATTTCCGATAAATTTCAGCTTTTCACTTATTCTTGTATAATTTATTGCTATGTGGTTAGTGAAGAATATAATGGAAGGTTCGTTGTATATTATTATGCGTTGAAAAGTTTTGTTCTCCAAGAGGAAACAAATCTATCGTTACGAAATTTTTTAACGCAAATGCTTATTTTATAAGGAATAAATATTTTTAACGAACAAATAATACATTTGATGTTTCCGTAAATTATTCCATGAAAGTAATATTTTATTACAGCATACGAGCATAAAGTTTCATCGAATAAAATCAATGCACGAACTGTACTCAAATTGATATACCGATTATGACTGTCGTTATTCGCGTGAATTACTAATTTAGAATTGCGAAATTTATTTATGGTCGATTGGTATCTTGCGTCGGCCAGCCCCGTAACAAGCTGCGCAACGAAGCGCCTCAATTATTTTACGGTTGATTAAATTTACATAACACAATAATAATCACTGAGACCAGGAAGTTATTGTAATTAGTTGCTGATATATTGATTAAACAGGGGTAGACATTTTGATGTACGTCAGGCAAAGTGCCACGTAACTTAGAAGTACATTGGCGGTAACGGAAATTATTTCACACAATTCAACAAAGGAAAACATCGATAATTAAAAATAGAAGGAGAAGAAAAACACCGTTGAAATATTAACTTGAAATTTTTTAAATTTTAATCACCTATGTACCCCCACGTTCGACATTGTTATTCAAAATATCTAAAAAAAAAAAAAAAGACAAAACAAAATGGTTTACATGCGATGATGTTGAAATTTCAATATTTAAAATTGCTTTTAATAAAATCAGTTCACCGAGTGTTCTTGATATTTTACGGTTTATTTATATTCATTCGAATATAAACCTCCGTTTGTATTATTCTGTATAAATTATATGGTAGTTATTATTGAGAACATAGACAACATAGAACACAAATTTATATTTTCTAAACTACCGAATAAAGCCAAATAAATAAATTTCTATTTTTTATTTCTAGTTTCTCTCTGGTAATTCCAAACAGTGGTAAAAATACTTATTATAGGAGTTCCATTCCGCTGGGTCTTACAATTTTATAAGAATAATTATTTTACCGTATTAGAATGAAATAAATTCTTTTCTTAAAATATTGTTACTCGCGTTATGCTATTACTAATTTTATTTGTTTAGACACATAGTCAAATGGATTCGATAAAAATGTTCTATATAATTAAAAAATTTTGCTGTGTAACGTATAAAAAAATAACAAGGAACAAATTTAGTGCGTTGTCTTTCATTTCACATGCGATTATTAATGTTATGAATCGAAATAAAAGACAGATAGAAGAGCAACGTGATAAAAGCAAAGGTTTCCAAGAGAAAGCGTCTTTTGCGAAGTTTTCTATGGCTGAAAGCTAGGATAGTATATTTCAATAGTAACAGAACCGAGAAAGGGAAATTTCGCTCATTCGCGTTTCAGTCAGTCGAATCAAACGGAACATACATGAGCGGATTTAAAAAAATTTACATAGCGAAAAGCGGTAGCTTGATCAAAGCGATTACCTGGTTTCCGGTCGAGTTGGAAGGAACGAAAGCAAAAACATAGTGGAAGGAAGCTACTCTCGCGATGATGATGATTCAAAGGTACTACTAAACAACGGAGCAAGTTTTCGGTGTTTTTACATCACATTTTACATATACTGTACTGACTAAAAGCATTCGTACGAATTAATTTTACGATCTAGTAAAATCTTTTGTTGTTAAATTGAACTTTAAGAAATATTACATTATTCTATACGAACTTGTAAAAATTACAACATTTGTGTTTTTTCATTATATCTTATTAGGATAAAGAATAATTTTCAGTTATTCCATATATAGAAGTATTTGATATTATACTAAAATATTCTGCATGCATGAAATACAAATTTTTCAAAAATCTGATCCACCATATAGATACATTTTCTCACAACACAATTACCAAATTACGGATTTAATTAATATTGGAATTTAATTCTATGTTTAAGAAAGATTCTGACTGAAAAATGACTTACTAGAAAATATTTTAATTTAATATGATCTCTAAATTGTCTATTAACTCATAATTTATAAATCTTGAGTAACTTAACTAAATTATATATCTTAACTGAATCATACTTGTTACAATAAAAAACATAACGGGCTATTCTTTCAAATTCTTTCAAATTTTCAAGTACTAACATTAAACACGTCTTTGACATTACTAATAAAAAAAATAATTAAAGATTTTCATTTTAGTTCTTTTTCTATTCTACGTTTTATATTTTTATCAATTAAAAGAAGTAGATTTACTGTCTTCCGTCAGGAATAATTCTATTTACGACATTTACACAGTTTTTATGGCACCGTATAAGAAATTGTGAAATAGAAGTGGTAGAAAAATTGCATTAATGTTACTGAAAGAGTTAATCCACTGGAAAGGAGAAATCTTTCAGTTCAGTGGAAACTTTCTATCAATGCGGTACATTTCATTAAATTTATTGCTCTAATACAGTGAGAACTAATTACGTACTTCTTGGGGCTAACAGATTTACGAGACGAACGCGAGCGTACAATGTCGAAACTCGTGTATTTTACGAACTAGCTACACCATGTTAGACTAGAAATTACATCACTCCAGCACATGCTCTGTATAGAGAACAGAGAACAGCTTTCCCTCCCTTGACGAATATCTCTGTAACTGCCTCTGTATTTGATAAAAGTGCAATACAAATGTTACCCGTGGACCATTATTTTTTGTTCACGGTGCGTCAGATAATAAACTTTCACGACTGATTTAATACAAAAAAATAGTAACGTAGTAAAACAGAAAATTATTTGAAAAAGTTTCTCTTAAAATAACTGAAATCTCAAATAGTTGGAATATCTGCATGTAAATTTCAGCGATATTTTTGAAAAATAACAATCACTGGTCATTGATAGGAAAAAGAGTGATGAGACATCATATAGGACATAAAGAAAAGCTGTCACGTCTCGTCCAACTACATATTGGTTGAAAAAAGTGTTTTCTAATCTGGTCAAGAGATTCTCGTACACGTTCGAACAGCGTATTTGCAAGAGGATAAGGTTTGGTCTCTGCGAAGGAGATTGGTAGTTCGCCACAGTTTTGTTTGAATTTCAAACGAACTATCGCGATCGTTTCGATGAGACGACTGTAGTTACATTTATGTACACTTGTGCATATACGTACTAAAATAATCATTTTCACTTTATGATGAGATCCGAAGTTTAATTGCTTAAGGCTAGTATTCATCGTAATGTTTGAGTTGTGAATGAAATTGTTTTTAGTAATGCATATGTACTCGTTATATATACATATATATTATCCAATTCCAAAATGTAAATAGAAATACAATTTAAAAAGATAAATACAATAAAATATTTATATTCAATCCTTCTCTAATGATTATGCAAATAAGTTTGAGAATTATATCATTTCGTGCAATATAATATACAGAATGTCTCGTTTAAACGAAACACCTAGGTCTCATCTGATTTAATTATTTTTACACTGTTCCAATTTAGACACATTTTTTATGAATACGCAATATTCTAACTACTTTTTAATGTCTGTTTCAGATTAAATATGTCTGTCCTTTGGCTCGTGGACTTGAGCTAGAAAGTATTTTAAGATTTCATTTACATAATTAATTTAAGCGCGATATTCGTGGTCGACTGTAACCTTTCATACTTATAAATGAAATTACAGAAAAAAAGGAATAAATCTTTTAACAAGGAGAGTGGTGAAATTAAAGAAAATTCGTAGTGTCCGTGTAAAGATACCAGAATAAGTTGCAAAGTCGCAGCGCGACCTTAGATCTTCCATAATTTTACGTAACTATTTGAATCAATTTTACCCGATGATATGTGAAAGTTGTGTAAAAGAAAAATTAGATATAAGAATGGTTTAAAATTGTCTGGACAAACCTCTGGTAAAAATTATTTTTTCTAAAGAAATGGAGGATAAATTTGACAATTTTGTTAGGAGCAACCATTCGACAATACGGCGTACAGATATGATCTTGCGTAGTTTCTTAACCACGATGACGAAAAAATTTCATCGAAACGAATTGGTTTACTCTTGTGGAAATCGAATTTAATTGTCACTCGATTAGAACTTTGCTCAAATGTACGAATGAGTTTCTGAACGTTATATCGAAGCCATGTAAAGGATTACTTTTATATGTGACGAAATAAATTTTTAGTAAATTAGAAGTATTTGTTATCAATCACCCTTTGAACATCAAACATAAGAAATTTATTCAGATTTATGTATCTCTGTCTAACTTTGTACAGGCAAGAATAACTTTTCCAGCAGATTGGATTAATCGTTACTTATTACATATTAATCATTCACAAAAGTCTTCGTACAGCTTATAAAAAGCCATTTCTATTTAAGCAAACAATTGAAAGCAATTAAGTAAAAATTAAACTCGTAATATATTTATTTCTATATAAAAGATAATAAAATAATTCAAACTTTGCAGTGAAATTTTGTAGCATTTTATTTTCATGAGAATAATCTTTTTATACGCTGTACGAAGATTTTTGCGAATATCTATTATTCTTCTCTTTTTCATTCTTTACAACCTTACATTTTCCTTTACACCCTTGGACAAAAAGATAGCACATGTGTGCTATCATTAATTTCTCATAGATAGAGTCCGAATTTCCCAAGTTTGACGAATGGCATATAAACAGTACCTTGTAGTAATAAGGTATATGAGCTTGAAACTGTATCTTCGCTATTCCTCTTGTATTTATCAACAATGATTGTGAAATCCGGTCGGCGAAATGATAGCACACCAAGCATTTTGTTTCCATTCCTTAGTATTTCTGTGTATTCTGAGTGGTGTAGACGTAGTGAAAAGTAGAAGAATTTCATTAGAAACCTTACAAATTTCGATTCAAACAATGGGACGTGGAAAACAGCTAAATAGTGAAGAGATTCAAACAGTTTTGAAATTAAAGAAAGAAAACTTTACTATTTCTAAAATTGCAAAAGTTCTCAGTAGAAGTCGGAAAGTCATTTATAATTTACTGAAAGATGTAAATAATTATGGAACAAAAAAAAGCAGTGGGAGACCTTCCGCGATTAGTACTCGTGAAAAACGTGCAATTTTACGTGCCGCGTCAAATTCGCTTCTCACGTCACGTGAAATTGCAGAAAAAGTTGGCGTAAAAACTAATCCTCGGAATGTCAGACGTGTACTACAACAATCCGCGCACATAAAGCGGATGAAATTAAAACGAAGACCAGCTCTAAAGCAGATTCACAAGGAGCATCGATTATATTTTGCAAAAGAACATATACGGTGGAACAAGAAGTGGAGGAAAGTTATATTTACAGATAAAAAAAGATTTAATTTAGATGGCCCAGATGGATTCAATTTTTACTATCATGATGTAAGAAAAAAAAAATTGTCACAAATACGGCGTCAAATGGGTGGAGGTAGCATTATGCTTTGGGCAGGTATTGGGTATAACGGAAAGACTGATTTAATATCAATTCGCAGCAAGATGAATGCTATAACCTATCGTAATTTGATACAAAATCAAATTGCAAAGTACGCAACACATATTGCGAGACAAGATTTTATTTTTCAGCAAGATAATGCTGCAGTTCACACCGCTAAGGTTGTGAAAGAATATTTTTCAACAGAAAATATTGCAGTTTTGGACTGGCCTGCATGCTCCCCCGATTTAAACATAATCGAAAACTGTTGGAGTAAATTAAGCAATGCCGTTTATAGAGAAAATAGGCAATTTGAAAGTATTAATCAGTTAAAAAAGTGCCTTGAAGAGGAATGGAGAAATATATCGCTGGATTATATTAGAAAACTATATCGTTCTTTGCCGAAACGAATGCTGGAGGTGGTGGAGAATAAGGGAGGATCCACACATTATTAAATTTTAAAAGGTTTTTTATTTTTGTACAATTTAGTAGATAATAAACACTACAACTTTTGAAAGTGTGCTATCATTTCGCCGACCGGATTTCACAATCATTGTTGATAAATACAAGAGGAATAGCGAAGATACAGTTTCAAGCTCATATACCTTATTACTACAAGGTACTGTTTATATGCCATTCGTCAAACTTGGGAAATTCGGACTCTATCTATGAGAAATTAATGATAGCACACATGTGCTATCTTTTTGTCCAAGGGTGTAAATTCTCACTCTTCTTTTCTTCCCTTGTTTCTCTCCTTGCTCTATATCTTAATGTTTGGTCATGTTTTACATAACTATACTGTCTGTTTGTCCACTGTCTTGTTAATCCCTCGGTCTCTCTCTCTTCTTGCCTAACGAGAGTTTGGGAGAAACTTTGACCTGACCGTTGTACGTCACGGATGCTTTAGCAACAATTGCACATGTGTGCGACCGCACGATGTACGCATATACAAAATGTAATTCACGGACGATCGACCGCACACGGCCAGACAATCGTAAATTACCGGTATGTCCTGTACTTAAGTAATGACCGAAACTTCGACTTGCTGCTACGCTTTGAACTTGAACACTTGAGTAAATTGTAGATACAACAATACATGTTACGTACATATATAAAAAAGCAATCAGGGAAAATACTCATTAAGGATGGAAAATAAAGAAGATTTCTTTGCATAGAGGGACTTAGGATTGAAGCAACTTTTTTTTAAATTTAACACAATTTTTTGATAAATGAACGTTAGTTTTAGAATTTTTGGGGATTAAGAGCTTTGTTATAGTTTTCCAAAATGTTACAGTATTTCTTGCATAAAGTTTTAGAAGAAATAAATTCTTATATTTTTTTAGTTGAAAAATAAGTTTAGCTTAACGATAATCAAGCTTTAAAATAAAAAATGTTTTATATTCTTTTATCAAAAATTTTTCTATGTTAATATTGTATATTTTACTAATATTTTATATATTTTAAAGATTATCAAATAATTAAGTTGCTATAATCATAAATGGGTATTATAATACCTCCAACATTTCGTTCGAATATGCTATAAAAATTTCTATTTGAAACGTGCTAACAGCATGTTTGTGTAATTAGCTTTGCTCTTCATTAACAATTATAATTAATTAATTAAATTATTTATGTCACGTTCTTGCGCAAGATTTTAACGATTCATTGTTCCAATATAATAATGTGAATACATATTTATGAGGTAAACATCGAAAATGCTAATTGCATTTAATATATTTGCGTTACACCTTTGTGCGATTCGATATTGAATTGCTTTATCAATATAATAAAATGAATTTGTGAAATAAAGTTGAAATTTTAATCGTTTGCTTCTACAAAATTTACATATATCCATTATTACATTTAGCGGAAATTTGAGAACATCACATACTTCAAACATTGTTATATTTTCCATTTGATACTAATTTGTATAATAATTTTCCGTATTATCTACTCCATGTTATAAGATTATTTATTGTTTTATTCGATCGTAATATTAAGATATTAACTTGTTAATTGCGGAGTTTAATCTTGAAAATTCGTTACGGGGTATGCAGGTAAAATCAAGCAATGACGAGTATATACGTCGGCCACAGGGTATATTAAAAATTTTACCAAGAAAGTAAAGCGAAACAAGAAAGTATTACATTTTTAATCAGTAAAAAATTAACAATTCATTGTTGAAAGAAGATATTGTTATTAAAAACTTTAAAATTGCCAAAAAATAACAAAGTACACAAAACAATTCGAGGAATAGCCGACATAGAGAGTAAAGTGCACAAAACAAATCAGAGAATAGCCGATGCATTGAGGAAAATAATCAACTCAATTTGTAAAAAGCAATACATTATATAGAGTATAACCAATATACCAAAAAAAATAATCAAATAATCAAACCTTTTCTTTTTTTTCAAATTTTTTTCTTTTTTTTTTTTAGGTACGTCATAGTTTTACTGGGATAATAGTTCCACTAAAAGTTTGAGTTTTTATAGTAGATGGTAATTTTCTATTTTACGTCAACTGCCTCGAAATAAAGTTTTAGATTGATGCGTATACACATCGAACGCAATCAATTGGTTAAAATAGAACACAAAATGAATTTGTAGATACTACTTATGTGTTATTAAAATCACACCATTAGTCATAAAAGGAATAATACAAGCTGTGCTTCATCTTAGACGGAAATGGAATATTTTTATAACACGAATAGGTCACGAGACTCAATCGTGTTACGGGAGAGGACAGGTACAGAGGTAAAAGGATGGGCCTATACAACCAGTAGAAAACATAAAAACTTTTCTAATATAAACTTCGTCTATCAACGACGAAGCTCTGGATAGATTCTATTCGCGAATGCGATACGAGACACGTAATCTCGTTGTTAGTTTCAATCGAAACTATAAAGAACAGGAGATATCAGATTCATTGTAATATCCAATTAAATGTGCACTAAATATGCATCTGTACTTATTGTTAATAAAATTTAATTCTTCGGGACAGTATTTACGTAAAGAATATTTTGTTAGGATTCCAGCAAATTTCAATTTCAGGAACTTTGCGTGATTCTAGTAAACTTTCATTCAAAAGATATTGTACGACTCTAAACGAAGTTCGATGGAAAAATTGTGACGTACATAGATAAGTATGAACATAAGAAGATAGATTTGATATTGTATTAAAAAATTATATAGAACTTACGTTTTTTAACAAATTTGGAACCTACTTCAGTGTTGTATCAGATACATTTTCTGATTATTAGCGTAATTTCTAGCGTAGTCTATCATCTCGTTAATATCAGGATTACGAATTTTGGTTTCTTCATAAACAAATAAAAAAAAATGTTTCTAACGATATAGTTGAAATAGGAAACGTTGAACGAGCAAATAAAATAGCTATTGCAGAATCCGAATTCCCAGTTTCTTTCAGATATAATATAGTCGATAATACTCTGAATGGAGGTGAGGTAATTACGTTTGATGTAATAATCGATTGAAAAGTTCGAAGTCCAATAAATTTAATTAAGAGGAAAAAGGATACTGGGATTGCGGTTGCAGCTTACCGAGGAGCCGAGAAAAGTTTTCCAGAGACGTTCTTCGATTCGTGTAATAGCGTGTCATTATAAAGAGCGGAAGAAACGATTCTCGAATACACTTTTTCGTTAATTGAGCTAGAGTGTTAATTAACAGAGCATTGAAGACATTAATTCCCAAATCGTGCTTTGAAATAATTCCATAAATACGAACCACCGAGAAACCAACTTTTATGATAAGGAAGTTAATTTGGTAGGAAAGTAAATGTAATAAACGGAATTAATTAAGCTTCCCTTTCGATGTAATTTTCTATCTACGTACATACACGGTACGTATAAATAACAGTGATTATATTTATTCGAAAACTTTATAATTCTTTGTATTTGTAAAAACATTACATCCATTATAGCATGGCCTTTTTCTGTAAGTACGATAACGTAGAATAATTATTTTACATTATAAAGCATGCATGATGTGAGTGAAATAATACTCTTTCATTTTGTTGTTTAACGTTTGAAATTATAAAGCATATATAATATTAAAAGGCTTCAATTTCTATTACCTGCCAGCAAATATCTTAATATTCGCGCATAACTGTGTATATGCATAATTGGTACACATGCACCGCGAATATACCATGAACATAAATATTAAATACTCACTGTGATTTATTTTAATCAACTTTTATTAATTCACGATATCCCGTGCAACGCAGCTCTGACTATTAATCTATTAACAGATTGGCTGCTATTGACGCGGGCAATCCTTCTACTATTACTGCTATTGTGTTCTTGAATTTGTGCGTTTCGACAAAGAAGATTTAAAAAGAGAAACGAATCAATAATTACTATGCTAAAATAAATACCACTATTGAAAATAAAAATTGTATTGACAGAAAAAAATAGTAAAAAAATTTGTATAGCCTTATTTTAAACTTTATAAATTAGTATTTGGAAACGTTGCTGGGTTATTACAATTTTACTGACGCCATTGATTTCAATCATGATTAACGTCGTTGTTAAAAGAAACATCCGCCTTGGAAAGAATACCAGCGCATATACTAAAATAGTATACAATTACATTATTCAAATCTCTCACAAAAGAGCACCTATAAAAGAATAAATGATTGCACAAAGCAAGGGACTATTACTTTATTCTCGCACAAATCCAATAAATATTCCATCGTTTTCACTCTATGAACGGCTTTTAACGTAACTCAATATTTCATTGCCTGTTCGGTACCTCTTCAAAAACCCAATACGGAAACAAAATGGGGTTTGTTTTATAAAAACTGATTGTCGCATTTTCTGGATGAAAGAGATGCGAATTCACGAGGAACCGAAAGAATGGTCTTATTAGTAATGCCATAATATTAGTCATGGTAGTTTAGCAGATCAGTGAAGAAAGAAGAGATCGACATAGCCCAACTACATGCATAGGCCGTTTAATTATCGTTGAGGCTCGAGTGTGAAATTGCGTCACTGCAGAACCTCACTTTGCCTGGATGATCCAATTAACTTAAAACGACCATTTTCTTCCTCTAATCAGGCGAATTTGAAACACTAACGACGACGGGAGGAAAATTGAAGCTAAAAGAGGGGTAGAAAAATGATTCTAGAATAACTTAAATCTTTCAGAGAAAGAAGGGAACCGGAAAGTGTCTGACATTTGTGTTCTATAAGTATATTTGTCAATAGTATTTATACCAAATTAATGAAGTGATATGAAATGCATAATAACCAACGAAAATAGTTATCCATTTCTAGATTCCCAAAAAAGATAAGAAATAGAAAAATAGCTCATCCGAGATTAAATTTTTAGTCAGCTATATATAATCAATTAAAATTTTTTTGTTTTATTGTTTTTTCAATTTTCTATTTTGTTTTTTTGTTTTCAAATTTTTTGTTTTATAATTAAATCGAGGTTCCATTAAGTTAATTATCGCTCGTAATTACATTCTGATTTATCGTAACAGTAAATGAATATTATTAACATATGTAAATTAATTGCAAACTAGTGACTAAATATCAATAAACTACGATCTTCTTGCGGAGTTATCAAATTATTCGTGCTTTTCAATTGTTCATTATGAAAATTATCAGCAAGATATTATAATTAAATACGTGATTCGTTGATATTGAAGTCAAGTTTAAATCGACTTATATTTATCATGTACATAATTATCCAAAAATTTTTGTTTTGTAATTAAACGAACGCAATCTTTGCATAAAAATATCCAAGATAATTATTATAGTTGAAAACAGCATCATTTTATTTTATTCCTCGGTATTTGGAAAATATTGTAGGTACTGTAAAGCATGCTTTCATCAACTGTTATGTTTGTATAACATAATCAATTTGCTCCCTGCGTGACAGATATCGATACATCCCTTATAGGATTTCTGAGCTAACATAAGCTTCATATGAATGCACCTGGATGTATGCTATTTACATGTTTACACAACAGTTGCCGTAGACACAACTGGATGTAAACGTACATAAACACTTCTGTATAGTAATCATTTCATTAGAACAGAACGTGTCTCAGTGTCTCATACAACGTTTACATGATCACGTTATCGTGCAATCAGGTAAATAATTATTATCTCATTGATTGATTACGAATAATTTTTATATAGCCTGATTAATCAGATCGTTCTCATTTAATAGTACATTTAAACAAATTTTGATGATCGTATTTTACTAATACTAAAGGTATTATTAACATTCTTACAAATGTATAGAAATATGGAAAATATGAATCGATAGAGATGAAGAATATTTTGAATAGAAAAATACCGAAAGTAAACTAATTTGTGATATAAAATACTATATCCTTTTCTTTGTTGCAATATACTTAATTCAATAAATCACCATAGGTAATGTAAAATGCTGTAAGAATATATCCATTAATTATTCGCTATGACTGAGAAGAGATCAAAATTTTAAATATCTGCAGAGTTTTATTAAGAAATTTCAGATCTACTCTTCCTTTGTAATTATAGATCATAAGGCGCACGTTGCGGTGCGCTTACTATTAGAGCACTTCCTCCTTCGAAACTAATCATCGGTTCTAGGGATTATTTATAGTTATAGCAGCTTCATAGAACCCATTTGCAATTTACAGATTTCCTACTTTGGTCTTCTCCCATTACAAACATCAGTTTTGATCAAGATCTAGGTACCATCGATTGATTATCCCCACGGATACTGGTCTCCTTTGCGAGGAAGATAATACCATGGCCATGTATGTCCATTTGAGAAACACGAATCTATTAATCCGACATCGATTAGCAGACTCTCCCATATCGTGTTTCGTGTTACGGACGTGTTCCATTTGATACAGTGTTTCACATTGATTATAACTGAGACGCGATTTTACTATGAGTAACGATCATTGCATCTTACACGGAATAAAGGATTATAGTAAGAAGTTAATATAATAAAAAGTATCTGCAGAAATTCGACGATTATACTATAAAATTTACCTATATAAACTTGTCTTTCGTGCAAATGACTATCAATTTACTTTTGCTTCTCTATTGCTATAACATATCTATATCATGAAATAAATTGTATAGTTAATATACATTGTATATATACAATATAATCCAACAAATAAGCAATCATATACTATATAATCAATAAATGGCAAGTATATAATCCAATAAATACTCAACCCTCTGTGGTTTAATTTGAGAGCCCTAAACAAATCAAAATTTGGCTCGTATTTGCACGAAAATACTTTTAAGTTATCTAAGATCATCAAGTTTGATTTACAGTGACAATTTAGAATTTGTAATACAGCTGTTATTGGTAGACACTTAGACTGTTGAATCGCTCGAGTCACGACAGTCGTTTCCTCTTCGAGTCGTCACCGTTGAGATGAAATCCAAGAGGAATCATTCGATTTCACGGTGAAAGGAATAAGTTTGAACGTCGAGATGCCCGGCATCGGATCTCTTCGTCGAAACTTACTCCGTTTCCCGGGTTCGCGCGGCGAGAATGAAGGAAGAAGGCGAGGAAATTACGTGTCAACTGAGCATCAAAGATTCCGCTCATGCGAACCGACGGTAAAGACTTTTGCCATCTGTACAGGTCATAACGCGTTTCGATGTCTTTAACCTTTCGCCTTGTCATTTTTCTAATGACTACATTTTCTGGCTTCCCTCTTCCATGATGATTTACCAACTATTAGAAAATTGATTAAAATTTAACAATTCATAGGTAATGTACTTTTCTTTTATGATTCTAATATTTTTCAATAGGATACTACAGCTTGTGAAATTTATTTATAAAATTTCTATATTATAGGCTTCCTTTACAATTTTATAAATTTATATTAAACAGAACAAATAAATAACTTACAATAATGTATGAAATTTACTTGTGAAATTTTATTCATTTTATTACCAGATTTGTTACTGCTGCGTAACCAAGATACATATTCATGTATTAATATCGTTAACTTCTAAGTTGTGACTTGGGACCTTACGACTCGTAAAATTTCATTAATAATATTAGCTAAATTGCGCAAAAGAGCTCTGGAAATAAATAAATTATGTGACAAATAAAGAACATCGGAGTACTATTAAATCTAATTTTTCTTCTTTTTCATTTCCTACAAAAAGTGGAATTGTGTCAGGTTATTCGAGAAGTTCGTGCCAACTTTTTCATCGAGGAGAAAACGAATATATGGAACTAACTTTGAGAATAATCACCCACTCTTTATTTTTTGTCAAAGTACTTGTGTAAAAATTTCCTAATTTTTTAAATTAAAACATGTATTTTATTTGACCTCCTTCCTGCAAATCATAGGTATTTTTATATTTCATGAAACACAGCTTTTTTGCTTTTCATGAAACAAAGCTTCTTAAAAGGTGTATTAAAAGGTTACAATAAAAGCACAATATGTGAGGAAAATGGCAATGGCTTTCTGTTTTCTTCTCTGAACAGGGCAAAAATAGATAAATGAAATTTACATTGTACGCCAATACAAGCTATAGAATCGATATTATCTCGAAATATGAGATATAATGTAACATCAATGTATTATCGGATTTATTCAGCAAGTCTATTTATTATTCAATACACTTAATGCGTTATGCTTACTGCTGTAAATCAGTAGAAAACGCATACGTTATTTATGTACATATTCTTGCCTTGTATCGCATTAAAAATGAATCCATTAACCATCATTTATTTTATATTTTGAATTTTCATTACAACTTTTTAATAGAGATTAGTAAAACAGTTTTTGAGAAAGGGAAAAATCTATAGCTTATGCGTATATGCGACCTTTGTTCTATTTTTGATAGTAAAATACGTTAGGAAAACATATAAAAGAGACATTTTTTGACTTTATCCTTTTAAAACATAAATTAAATATTCTTTACTATACGTGTTAGATATTATACGACGTATTAAAAAAAAAAAAGACGTTAAAAGCTCTGGAAGCTTATAGTACTCATCGAGGTATTGACATATATCGACATATGCCTAAATCAATATAGGACACCATATGTAGGTCACAAAGTCAATACTTTTGCTATAAAATGTAATTTTACACCTGCTTTTATGACGATACATACTTTATTTAATTTACTCATCTACATTGTTCCATTTAAAATCCGTTTCATATAAAATTGAGAAAGAATCAATAGAATGAAGTAATGAATTAATAAATTCTGTTAATTTCAGTTCAAGATTTTTAATAAAGTGAAGATAAGAAAATTACGTCAGTTTCAATTTCCATTTCTTAATATTAGTTACGTCTGAATTAATAATTACAGTGACCTTTAAAGAACTTTTTTATTTGAAAAACGAATGATAGTTAATGATTCAACTGTTTGCCCTGAAAATACAGCTGACTAAACTTTAGAATGAAAAATGAAAGAATAAAAAGATTAAATTAGTTCGACGTGTGAAACTCAATTTTCAAGAGGAACATGTGTATTACGGAGACAACGATTAGGCGAATAATAGCACACTGATGTAGACGACGTTTGGATATAACTCTGATAAGGTTTCCTTTGTACATATACTCGCTATCTGCATAATGTGCAAAGATAATATGTGCATGCCACTGTTTGCCAATGTGTGTTTCGAAAATTCAATTTAAATTAAAATCACGTATTTTTTTTAGTCTTTAACAGCAAAAATTTTGAAGATTAATAAAATAATGATATCGATTAATCAACTACGAGTACATTTTAATAGCACTAATTAGAGCATGCATTAGTTCAAATTTCAATAATTCAAGCTTTCCACTGTTTACATAATCGGTATAATGTAAACGAGAAGCACTTATGACAATACAATAACATCATTAGAATTATCACAAGACAAATTTCGATATTCATAGTTTTGAATATTCAAATTAGATTTTGATGTTGAAATTGAAACTGGAGAATATTTAACGAAACTTAACATGTTTTGTTTTAAAAGCTAGTATACTATTGACCGTGCACTATTTAAGCATAAACGTACGTCGCGTATGTTTATACAATATAGATGGATATGTATTATACGTTGTAAATGCTTTTGATAATTACTTTTAGCCCCGTCTTTAATACGATATGACATATTTCAATCTATATTTTTAATGAGAATATTTCGTAACAGAGAAATTTCTAACTTTATTTATAACTAAAATTACCGAATGGTACAAAAAGGATCGCTGACTTGTATGAATATTTCTTACAATTTTCATTGGATGGTATTCATAAGTTTTATAATATTCTTAACGTTCTCCATTTAACGATATACTTTTAAAATAATGAGAAAATAGCTACAAAATGTTCCTCTTCTACATTCGACCCAAAAATTTCTCGAAAAGTTTGCACTCTCATAACAGTGTATGCAATTACAGTTAGAGTAATTATAAATTCATATAAAATCCCAGTTTTTGTTTCTACTTTCTTTTACATCTGCCGTTAATACGTATGCTAAATATCCTATCTTTTTAAAACAGCTTGTATCCTTATACACAATTTTTTGAACGCATACTTTTATATTTCATAAACCTTCTAATGAACTCTCGTGAAATTTCTAAATAATAATACAATTACATAGGTATTATAAATAAAATTATAACGATTTCTCTCGTATCTCAAAATAAAACAGATGTGTATGTTATTTAAAATAAAAAATTAAAGTTTTTAAGTTATCTAAAATTAAAATTTAATGAAATTCAATTTTTTAAGTTACTTGAAATTACTTCAATCTTATTTCTAAAATGTTTATATACCTATATGTAATACATTATTGAAAAGTGAGTGAATTTATTATTCAATAATCGTACATAGATATCTTTGTTCAGAACTCATATATTGCGTAACAGCATTAATTTACGAATGAATAAGAAAATGAATAAAACATTCGCTGTCGATTTACCAATAAATAATTACTTTGAAATTTGTCGATAATATAAATTATAATACGAATTAATAACAGAAAATCATGATAAATGAACATATATTTTCTTGCAAACAGAAAAACAATTAATAAGTAATTGATAAATAATTAATACATGATTTCTATTTATCTTCTACAATATTATTTACCTTGGAGCATATACAAAGAGAGAAAAATATTCTTTGGAATATAAATATTAATTAAATATATAATATATGTAATATATAAAATATTCTTTTCTTCACTTTAGTATAAAATTTCAATATCATTGCTTTATTACTATACAAGAGCAGTGCAAGAGATTTTATGGAGATTTTATAGAACAAGTTAAAATGAGAAAATAACTTTTTATCGTATAAAGCTTTACTTTTGAAACAAAATAAAACGATTGACTTGTACTTATATTACGAATAGCGATCCAATCTTATATTTCAAAGAAAATTAAAATAAGAAAATAACTCTGTTTATCATATGAAACTTTACTTTCGAGAAAAATGGTCTATAACATTTGTGTGTATTTTACCAATAATAATATCCCAACCTTATAATAACACTTATAAATCTTTTAATATTAATATATGTATATACTGTTCATTCATCTGCACGTCACATTTCATTCACATTAAGCAATGAATATTCGACTAATATTATCCAGAGAATAAACCACGTATGGTAACAAATCAATTATCCTGCGAACGTTGAGGATATCCCAAGGTATAAACTGAACTTGATTTATATTTTAACCGCAAAAGCAGACTATGAACGAAATTAACCGCGTAGCGCAGTATGGTTTTCTTTCTATCCTAGCTATTTCTATCAAATACCTTTTTAGTTCTTTTGCTTTTTTTCATATCGACAAGCAATCAGTTCGAGCTATCGATGAATAACCGAAATTTACGCAAATAAAGGTGATGTGACTAAACTTAAAAATTTTCTATAACTTTAACATTCTTAATCTTAAATAATTTTATATCTCATGTATGATAGAAGTAACTTAATTGAAATTATTAAACATTTCTTCAACTTAACAATTTTAGGGATATATCGTTAACAGTTATTTTCGAAATCTCTCGAACTAAATATCTATATAAATCCAATTTGCTTCAACGCGAGCATCTCTGTTTTACTTTCATGTATAAGGTTATGTTAAAGATTATTTTAATTAAGTTATATAAACATATACATATGTTGTTTTGTTTGATAGAATTTAAAAAAAGTACGATAAACTGAATTCGACAAATATTCAAAGTAATCAAAGTAAGAATAAAAGAGATAAGCATAACTTTCACGTTATTAATAATTTCGGAGATGAAACAGCGCGGGCAGATCACATTGAAAAGTTAAGAGCAGAATAGCTCCTGCTCAGAATTACCATTTCAATAAACTGTTTATTCATTCAATATGTATAAAGATGACAACTATTATAGACATATAGAATTCTTTATTTCGATTACGATACTAATTTGAAATTTCATAATTATATTCGATCACTCACCTAAATCTCCAAAATTGTGAAGCACAAAAAGGTATTGCATTTCATGGCTTCCCCTATTTCTACATTTCTGTACACCCGGAAATCATAGAAATATTTGACAATGTAAAAATAAATCTAAAACCTGTTGATTTCAATCTTTAGTTGATGACACTTTTTCTTCTTTTCCTACTGTCACGTTAAATCTTATAGATTATAGATTGATATGACATATTTCAATAGATTGATGGCACAAAATTATATCAATAATAATCAAATATCGTAATGTCGCTATATGTAATTACACATTTTATCGTTTGCCATCATTTCACTGGCGCTACAGTCTTTCTCAACACCGAGTCGGTAATGTCGCGCGAGACACAAAAATGATAAGATAACATTTTCGATAAATACAAACGTACATATGTATGTTTATACATACATACTTAGATGGTAATTAAAATAAATAAATAGAACATTAATCAAATATCAAAATTTCCTGAATTAGATAGAATTCTCCTGAATCGTTAAAATCAGAAGTTATGGAGACGGAAATTACGTAGTCTTTAGATTATATGACACTAATTTACATTTTTCTACGTAAGTAAAGATAAAGACTAGATCAATATCTGCTTGCATTTAATTTAACAAAATTTTGTATAGTATATAATTCGGAAAACAGGTTCTAGAATCGCATATAATTTATCTTATATTTCACTTCTCACGTAACGCAATACATATTTTATAAATAATTTTAAATATCAGAGATGACCTGCAGTGTAAAGTTCAAAACAATTCTCGGCAAAGTTATTTCAATCGATATTATTGCTTAATAATTTAATCAAAGACGTCATTTTTTCAATTTCACCAACTACATACTGCACAACTATGTGATACGTTGTGTAATAGATCTGTTTATGCGATAGATATGCATATCTCGGCTATGTTTATACTTCCTTTTTTGGAGATACTGTTTGAGTTATCTATTTTTTACTAAGTAAAGAACAAATATCGGTTTCTAACCGGATATATATAAATATTTATACAAAACAGCAATATGTATAAAATAGAAAAGGAATATGAAGTTACGGAATACGAAAGAAAGGCATAGAAATAAATATCGTAGATGTGAAAAAATCAGGGAGAAATACGATAGAGAATTATATATTTACCTATATGTACATAATCCTATAAAATAAAAACAATCGTATAAATTTCAAGTGACATTACAAGTACTTCATTTTTCGCGGTTAAAATAAGGAACTAAAGCTCTAAAACGAACCTTCAATAAAAACGGTTGCTTTTTTCATTCTTTTCTACTATTGGCTACATCTAGTAATGATATACATCTAGTAATGGTATATGATGGCTTATATTTGTACACACATGTCAGAAATATAAGTACACTAAATGTATTCATGTGGTATCTAAGTACCTACATGCAGGAATCGAGAGATCGAGTATTTAATAACTTTGTTGGTTCAAACATGACGTTTGACAAGTGAGAGCCTAACCTTGTGTGATTTGTGTATTTATATACGGCATTTATAGCAATACACGCTCTTTGACTGTAGCTATCATGGTACGTGAAATAATTATCGTTTGATGTAATTAAACACACGTATTATATTATGTTCTAAAATAAATATGTACGTTTTAAAATAAAATATACGTTATCGTTAAATAATTATATGAATGATAATCAATGTGAATTATTTTATAAACAAATGCAGATATATTGTTAATGGGTTTTAAAAATAACGCATAAATCTCTTAATATTTACTATTTAGGAAATAAATAGATTCCTTTGTCAAAATTATCATTAATTATTAAATTAAACTGAATAAAGGAAAATTACTAAGGAATATTTTGAGAATGTTTTCCACTTTCATAAAGAAAAATTTAAAAAATTCTGATCAACAGATTATTTTCATAATTTCCAATTTCTATCATATATAATATTGAGCATAGTTCTTGTTTGGTATTTTGATATTTTGTTTCATTACTGAAACACAAAGTAAATATTACATTTACAGGACAATGATGCAGTTGCTCTGCAGAATTTGGAGCATCTGATGACTGAATTTTTCTCTCCAGAAACAACAAATGAACGAAAACGTATAATTGAAAGAAGTTTCCAGGAATTCGCAGGACAAATTGATTCCTGGAGACCGTGTTTACATTTCTTGTCTTCTACTAACAATCATTATGTCAGTATGTTTGCTTTATCTACATTAGAGGTATGAACTAACACAATTGAATTCCATTATTTTAATTGTTCGTAAAGTAAAATTTTCACAATTCAAGAAAAGGTAAAAAATTAAATTAGCTATGAAATGAAAATTATTGTAGACGACAATTGGAAGAAGATGGCCAATACTGCCATGGGAAGACAGAGCTCTCACAAGATCAACTTTATACACATTATCATTAGAAAGAGGTGTAGCTCCTTTTGTAAGAAACAAAGTAGTCAAACTTGTTGTAGATATTGCTAGGCACGATTGGCCACATTTCTATCCAGATTTTTATTCAAATATCTTACAGGTTTGTATATATTTTAACATTGAACTTTTCAAGTTTTCAATTAACTGTTTTGATCTAACTTTTAATTTCCTTGTATGCATTGATAGTTATTAAGTCACAAGCATACAAGACTGTTGGGTCTCATTTACTTGCGAACAGCTTCGGAGGAACTAGCCACTCCAAGAGAAGATTTACCAATACAAAGGAAAAATGAGTTATTTAGATTTCTTAGTGCTCAAGTACCATTGACTTTGGATTCTCTTACAGGTATAGTTCATATATCTTACATTATTTCTATCTTCATTAAAGAAAACTACGTAATTATTATTTTTGTTTAATATTTATTAAAATATTTTAACAAATATTTTAAAATATTTATTATAGTACTTTTAAAAGAAGCAACAAAATTGCAAAGTCGTTCTGGAACAGTTACACCACCTCCATCACCCACTAGCGGTCAAACAGTAGCACCTGCAAGAGCTATTCTAGACGTAGAAGGGCTAGCCACAGGAACTAGTGAAGTGTGTATAGCAACATTGGATGTGCTAGCACATTTCTTTAGTTGGATTGAATTATCAGAACATATCTCTACAAATTTACTGGATGCTATCTTTACCTGTGCCAGGTATCACGATTCAATGGTAGGATTGTGTATCAAATATCACAATATATTGTAATTTAATTAGGAAATATATTAATCATATGTTTTATTAACAGAATGGCAAACAGATTGAAATGGCCGTACAAGCTGTGACTACGATAAATGAACTTTTATATCGACCGCTATGTTCTCCCGACGTAACCGATAGATTATTAGTAGAAATATTTCAAAATGGAGTTACATTATTTCAATTTTTGGAACGTTTGGATTCTATAAATGAAAGGTATTGAATGATGTGATGCATCTGACAAATTCTTACAACTAAAGGCATTACATTTGTGAAAAAGTTATTATATTTCTAGTTATATGGAAAAGCTGACAGAGTTCTTACAATTATTTGTAACAAATCATCTGAAGAGAGTTGAATCGTGTCCGAAATTTCCAGTAAATACGTTATTAGAAGTCTTGTGCCATCATACCTTTCAGCAATGCTCAACAGTAAACGGATATCTACGATGCTTAGATGTTTGGACTACACTTTTAGAAAGCACTCAGTCTCGGTACTCACCAGTATCATTAGCTCTTGCCGAGAGAGTATTGCAAAAAATGAGTTTTAAACTCAATACCCGCACATTGAAAGATCTTGATACAGAAAGCTTAGACGAAAATGTAAGGAAATCTACAAAATTTAATCGTATTTGTCCTGTTTTTAATTTAGATCTATCTTAATCTGTATATTTTTATTATAGGAAGAAACAGAGTGGCAGCATTTCTTAAGATGTAATATAGAGTGTTTGGCAAAAATAGCAGATATTTCTCCGATTCCGATTTTTACATTATTGGTAAAATTTTCATCAATTGCATATATATCATTTAATTCGCAGGTTTTAATTGTGTAAAACCTTTTTAGTATCGTTCTTGGAGGGAAGGATTAATAATGTTTGGAGAATTAGGTGCTGTTATTGCTAACAATCAAGTTATTTTGTTAAACGAATCAGAAGCATCAAATGTACACGCGCATTTACGAGATTTGGCTTCTACTACTCAAGCGTTAGCTAGATTGTATTCACTTTTCCTCGGTAAGTTAGTTCTTATACATATAATAATATCATGATTATGATTTAGCACAATATAATTGTTTAATAAAAAATAAGGCGATGATCAGAGTATTGACCAGTCATTAGCTGAAGAAGTAGTGTCTCAAACATTAGATGCCTGTAAATTTGCCAAGACAAACCAATTGTACAAAGCATCATTACAACCAGCTGCAATTGTAATAGATCTTATAGAAGTGTAAGTAATGTTTATATAAGTATTTTTATGCAATTTTTAATATAACGCAGTTTATATAAATCCGTTTTGTTGACCAGTCATTCACAGTTGTTAGCATCACTCCAAGCTTGGTGCCATTGGATAGCCAACAGGCCAGAAAAGACAAAAGAATCATTATGTCAACGATGTATTGATTCATGCATTTTAGCATTAGATTATACAACATTCTGTGACAATCCACCACCAGCGAATTTAACTCATTCCGCCACGCATCTTTTCCAAAGTATCACTGCTATGTTGAAACCTGTTTTATGGGATGAACCCACGTTTAGAAACTTAATTTCAATGGTAACATATCCATTTCTCAAACCTGATACAATAAAAGTACTAAGAAGGGCATTAGTAAATGCAATTGTCTTACCACATGGTGATGGATCTATTAGAGAAAGATTGTTGGGTAAGTAATTAAATGCTTACTAAGTAATAAATCTTAATAATACATGTATGATTTCAATCCATGTAGGCACAATGATATCGACATTATCTACACCTCTCGGTTTAGAAGGACAACCTGTACCTTCGGAATCTACCATTTCAATGACAGTAGTGCCATTAACTCAATTACTAGAAGACTGTTCTGCCTCATCCACAACGATAAAAAAAATGTTACATTCGTGTTTGGGATCAACTATAAATCGAATATTAGAATTATTGCCATATATGATAAGATGTCAAAGCGTATGCGAGATTCTGCTTAGTTTCTTGCATTCAGTGTTTTCAGTACTACAACAGCAGCTAGGCCCTGAGTTTACTCAAAATGCAGTTCAAGGAATGCTACACATTTATACTAGGTAGATCATTTCATTTTTAACAATTTTATTTAATTTATATCATATAATTTTATTTTCATATTTGATGCATTTGCAGAGAAAATATATCCGCGGGACCTGCATTAGATCAATTATTAGAAATCTTAATATTGGTCGTATCAGCACCTAGTAATGCATTTAAAGCATTTGTTCCTTCAGTGACTAATCTATGTTTAGGCCAAGTCTGGCCTGCTGTCGGGAATGATCTTAGTGCATATCCAGATACTACACTTGTATTATTAAAACTTTTCCACAGGTACTATACGAATTATATTTTGGCTATTTGAATCATTAATGTAACAATAATAAAATTTAAATATTTGTTTTAGTATACTGATGCATCGATGGCAATATTTTTATAATACTTCTATACTACGCACTCTCGGTCATACTGATGAAGAGGAATCCGTCGAACACAAGGAAGAATTAGTTGCAATTTTAGAAGCTTTCGGCCAAGCTCTTCTTCAGCCGGATGTTAACATATTTCGTCAAAGTCTACAAAGTCTAGAACAGTTAAATGTACGGTGGCGGCTTTATCAACGAGCTGTGTTCAAAGTTCATTTACTCGAGAGATTTCTAATGGCGTTATTCACTGTTCTATTTCAACAGTTAGTGGGATATTTTTGAATTATAATTTGTTTCACTTGAAGTGATAAAATATTTTAAACATTTATTTCTAGATCCCATAATTTATTGGCGGATGAGATTGCAACTGCTATTCATAGTTTAGCTTCAGTTAATATAGCATGGTTTTTCGGACATTTTTTGCCAACATTCTTGGCAAGTTGTGAAGGTGTAGATGATATGCAAAAAGCTACATTATTAGGAAACTTTGATAAGTCTACGGTAAGTGGAACTAGAAAAATCACTTCGAAAGTAAGTTAATAAATAATTTTCTTATTGACTTTATTACGTATTAATAGGATCAACCGACTTTGACGAGATCAGTACTGCAGTTAATTTCTGATTTACGGTGTTATCAATTTTGTCGACCTGGCTGAAGCAGCTGCACTTCAATGCGAAGATGCATTACGATGACATATTTAATACAAGTTTCAAAATTTCAGTAATGAAATTTTAAAAAAGCAACATTTTTAATAAATTCCCGTGTCTCGTGGCATATACCAAACATTTTTAAATCATAACATGTAACGAGACGAATGTTTCTTAATGTTACAATTCTGTATCACCTTGCAATCATTGCCGTATCACCTTGTGATGTTACTAACATTATTATAATATTAGGATAAAACACTCTTTTTTAAATATTTTAAGTGTTACATTTATACTTTCTAATTCAATCTATTTCATGAAGTTTTATTGAAGAAACATACTCCTGTTAGAGAACTGAATATACGCAAGAGAATTTTTATTACAGGTTTTAAAAAAACATTGTATATTAATGTCATACTAGCATTGTAATTATTTTGTAACATGTATGAACGTTAAACTCAATTCCAATTTTTTGTGATATTTACTGGTATTTAAGCTTATCATACCCCTTCTCTTTTTGTCGATAAGCGGTTGTTTTGATAACCCGGAGTCTTTTTATATTGCGGCCTGAAGATTAAAGAGTTAGTTGTAAATATCTAACAATGATCCGTGCGTTGTCAAGAAATAGCATCTACATTCCTCAATTACAGAAAGTAAGGCAGTTAGTAACAGATCCAAAATATGGATTCTTAAAGCAGTTAGGCCTTACAACCGAGAATCCGGGTCTTTATGATGGACGATGGGGAGGATCTGGCAAAGTATTCTTTTCTGTTTATTTAATCATATCGTATAACTTTTAATTTAATTAATATTATTGATTTAGTTAATAGTAATTAAAGTTATACCAATTACAATATACAAGAAATGGTTTTATTAATGATACAATGCAGGTAATAGAATCAGTTTCACCAGCAACTGGTAAAGTAATAGCAAAAGTTCGAACATCAACACCTCAAGAAGCAAGTAATGCTATTGCAGAAGCTCGTAAAGCATGGCCTCAGTGGGCATCACTGCCAGCTCCTAGAAGAGGCGAAATAATGCGGCAAATAGGAGGAGAACTACGAAATAATTTAAAACCACTAGGACAATTAGTGTCTTTAGAAATGGGTATGCTTTGTTTATCCACAAAATTCTACTTTTTAATATTGTAACTTTATTTTAATATTATAATATATGACATTGCAGGCAAAATATTGCCAGAAGGTATTGGCGAAGTTCAGGAATTTATTGACATATGTGACTATGCTGTTGGCTTATCTAGAATGCTCCCTGGTAGTATATTTCCTTCAGAAAGGAAATATCATGTAATTTTTGAGAAGTGGAATCCTCTTGGAGTAGTTGGAGTTATTTCTGCATATAACTTCCCTGTTGCAGTAAGCACAATTTGAAATAATAAAATGATTGGTAAATAAAAAAAAAAAAAAAAGAAATTAGAATTAAGAAAAAAAAATATTCTAGGTATATGGTTGGAACACTGCTATAGCAATGGTGTGCGGAAATACAGTTGTTTGGAAAGGTGCACCTACTACTCCACTGACTTCTATTGCAACTACAAAAATAATTGCAGGAGTATTAGAACGAAATGGTGTACCAGGTTCGGTTGCATGTATGATAACAGGTGGATCAGATGTTGGTGAAACTATAGTTAACGACACGCGGTAAGATGTAATATATTTAAACCTTAGTAAATTTTTGTAATATCATAATCAATGCAATTACTATTATTATTTATAGTGTACCTCTAGTTTCATTTACCGGAAGTACTGAAGTTGGTAGAAACGTAGCTGTTAAAGTTCAGCAACGATTCGGAAGATCATTGTTAGAACTAGGAGGCAACAACGCAACAATAGGTAAATTAAGCAATACTAATAGCAATAATTATATCTTTATCACATGATTACAGTATATTAAATTTAATTTAATTTATTACCTTTGGTAATAGTTGCTCCAGATGCAGATCTAGAAATGGCAGTTAGGGCAGTAGTATTTTCCTCTGCAGCAACAGCTGGACAGAGATGTACCAGCACTAGAAGAGTAATTCTTCACAACAAGATAAAAGATGAATTTTTAGGTAAAGTTTTATACTTTAGTTTAATTAACTCTAATTACAGCAAGCATTTAATAAAAAGATAATGTGTAAATTTAATAGAAAAATTGAAAGCGGGATATAAGAGTATTTTGGAACGAGTAGGAGATCCTTTAGATGATAATGTTTTGTATGGACCATTACACAATCAACAAATATTAGATAAATATAAGGTACAAGTATTGTGTTAATATCATGAAATCAATTATTAATATGATTTACAAATGATTTAACAAATATAAAATATAAAAATACAAAACTACAAATAATCAACTGATAATATAATTAACAATCATTTATAGCAAGCAATAAATAGTGCTTTACAAAATGGAGGGAGAATTGAATTTGGTGGAAAACAGATAAACAGAGTTGGCTTTTATGTTGAACCAACCATTATTACTGGTTTACCACCTAAAGCTGAAATTGTTCAAAGAGAGACTTTTGCACCAATTGTATATATTTTTGAAGTAAATTCTTTAGAAGATGCTATTGCTATTAACAATGATGTACAACAAGGATTAAGTAGTACTCTATTTACCAAGGATATAGGAAATACGTACCAGGTAAGGATATAACTATATCCTTACTATATATTGCATTATATATGTCTCAAAATATTGAAACATAAATATTTTGTAGTGGATGTCTGCACATGGCTCTGACTGTGGGATAGTAAATATTAATATTGGAACTAGTGGAGCAGAGATAGGTGGAGCATTTGGAGGAGAGAAAGCTACAGGTGGTGGACGCGAGAGTGGAAGCGATGCATGGAAGAATTATATGCGACGTTCGACTGTAACTGTCAATTGTGGAAATGAAATGCCATTGGCTCAAGGCTTGAAATTCGAGTAATTAGAATATACAATCAGTGTCATGAAAATATTTTATTAATTTAATTCAAATCGTATCAAATCCGTCTCAATGTCTACAGAGCATTGTTTATGAAACTTATATGATCGTGGTATATCAAATTTCACTTCTGCAACAACTTTGCCTTTAGCTCCATACTGTGCAGCTTTTCGAAGAACGTAATTACGTGTGCTTGTTTTGTGTAACGAATACACAGAATTTGATGCTAATTTAGTCGCGATTTCCAAAAATTTCATATCTATGCCTGTATTATGTTTGGTACCAAAAGGTGGATTCATAATAACTGTATCAAAGAATTTCTCGAATCTCCCTGTAAAATTGTATATAATATAAAGATTTTTACTTTTAAAAAAGAGTTTTACATATTCATACATCTATACCTGGTAGATATTGTAGTATATCACACTGTACAGTTTCCACATATAATTCTAGATCATTGCAATTTCTAAAGAGAATGTCAAGTGCATCAGAATCTATTTCAAAACCAGTCACATGACTTGCTTCAAGCATTTTTGCTCCAATTGATAAGTGACCACACCCACAACCTAAGTCAGCAACTGCTCGTCCTTGTATTTCATCAAATTGTTCTTGAGCATAGTACAACATGCGTGCTGCTATATGAGCACTAGTAGAATATTGTTCAAGCAATATTTTTGGCTTCTCAAATGTTTCTAATTCTTGCAAATATTCCTCTAAACAGCGAAGTGTAATGCTAGCCATTTTCTTTGTTTAATCATCAATTGTCACCCAGTATTATACTTTTAGTTCTATTACTTTTAAGAGGTACACTTAGAAGGAGGTATTTCATATCAACAATCACTTTACCACACTTGTTCAAAGTCTGTAGAATTATTTATTACTTATGATTTGAAACTGCGATTTAATTTTTTTATTTAGCATCAAATCTTGGAAGAACTGGTAAAATAAGATTGCCAAAGGAAGAATCCTGTGTTACAAAGTAACCTGATGATGCTGCATGTGCATTATGTAAAGCAGCTCTTTGGGATGCATTCATTACAACACCATCAGAGGTCTGTGTAGGAGGCTAATGAATACAGATTATTAAGAAGCAAATATATAATTTATCAGTCGTTCTAAACAAATATGATATATAAAATATATATTTACCAAATTAGAAGGACCTGTTGATGTAACAGCTAATGATGTATTCAATGTTGGTGCTACACCTTGCTTTAAAAGCAATTGTTTTTTTAATTGCAATTCTTCTAAGATTTTTCTATTCTGTAATTCTACAATCAGTGAGGATAAAGATCTAATATCAATTTTATTGAAAAAAAATAATTATAAATAGTATTACCTCTCGAATTTGATTGAGAAAAAGCCATCAAAGTTTCGTTTTTTAAATTGGAAATAGGTTACGTCGCCGATTAATGCGACAATGTGCCGTTGACGATGCGATAGATATAATTTATTATTAAATCTTACCTAAAAAGTATATAAAAGACGCATTTAGCAAAGGGATATTAAATTTGAATAAATTTTTGCTGGCAGTTTATAATTTCGCCATCATGCTAATACTTTCATTGTTGATCATTTTGCGTTACCTTAACCTCTTCAAAACATAAAACTCCTAAAAAATATCTTTAAACGAAGTTCTATACCAATACTTTAACTGCCATTATCGATATTATAACTACTTATCTACTTCTTTATTGACATACAATTATTTACAATGTCAAAAGTTTGTTGCTTGTAAAATATTTACGTGCCTTCGATAATCTCTAACTATATTCTATATAGTAAGGTATTGTCACGTTTGATTTTGTGTGCGTATATTTATATCGGATTGGTATGCATAGACAGTGGTGCGAGGGAAAATGAATATAGAGGACACTGGTATCAGTAATAGAGAGGAATGAAATACACTGGGCAAACAACAGTGGCGCTTCATGCCAAAGCTACTATGGCTATGATCAATTTGCTTCACCGAATCTCGTATCCATAGAATATATATATCAGTGATACGATCGCGCTCGTTTCTTTTCCCACCAAAATACCCACTAGAGACAGAAACTGATACCCCGAATTACAACCCAGAATATTGCCCTCTCACTCTTGTGTTCTCTTCACTGGTTCTTAAGAGAACACGCAGACTATTTGTATAAGTCTATGTTCGAAACGTAGTTCCTTCACATCAGTGAGTTCCTTCGGAGAGCGAAAAAGATTAGTGACATCGATACTTGGCGCATGCGTTAGAAAGGAAGACTTTCGCAGGCGCCACCTTGTGAGACAGTCCTATCGCAGAAGTTATTTCGAGTAGTTCTTCGGTGGTTGTGTTAGTCCGGTTTTCCCGTGATTTTTTCCGATTTCAAAGGATCCCGGTTACTGCTACTCCGTTAAAAAGAGTGAGTATCGGACTCCAAGTACGCGGACTTTTATTCTCACGTTGCATTCGTTAGTTAGTACGTTGATCTGACTGTAAAATATACTGCAACCAGACGTGACAGGTTCTAGCAAAATGGCCGTGCACGATTTACAACAAACGGTTGTTCCGCGTTCGCCCGATGATCTTCTAGCAGCGCTTTCTGACCGACGTGACATTGCCTGACAGTGTACACTCGATCAAATACTGATTAAGATACCGGTTGATGATTTTCGGCCAGTCATCCAAGCATGTTCCACACATATTCAACATACATGTTGCACGTCACTTCGAATTGATTTTTTCGCGAATGACCGTTTGCGTCGTGCGGTGGTACAACCGCTTTGCCGCAACTCGCGAGCCAGCCTACTTAAACGTTTGTACCGAATTTCAGTTTTTTCTCCAGTCTCGAGCATTATCTTATCTGTCAGCTACCAAACAATGAGAAATGATCAGATTACATCTTTTGACAGACGTTGTTTGTGCGAGTTGCTGTCGACTCAGCGATCAGCTGTCGAGTCTGTCAGCGAACTGAATTCCTTCTGATGTTCTTATATCTTTGGAATGTTATAACATGGATTATTTCATCAGTCCTCATCGCGGGCTTATATCTCTTAAGGTTACGCGAATTTTTTCATGAAAATTAGCATTGTTGTCAAACGAGTCTTGAATTCGTCCTATTCGTACGCGCGTAAACGAGTCACGGTAATGTTTGAAGCAGTGAACGATTTCGATCAACTCGTTGTGCCAACATGTAAGGAGATTAGAGTCTAGAGAAGCGAAGCCACAGGTAGATTCACGGTGCACGGGGTCGAGAAGGCCAAGAGTCGCTCACCCGTACTGATGATCCCGGAAATAGTCGTTGCAAAAATTCATTGGTCATTAATATCACATACAAATGCGCCTTAGCAAAATCGCGAATTAGAAAGCAACTCGATGGTTTAATCATTACCGTCTGAAATAATATCTGTGTTTTCCTTCATGTTTTTCTGTGAAAATTTTCTACGAGTTTGAGTTTCTTCCTTTTATTAAACATGGTTTTCTACTCAGAGATATAATTCCATCGAATTATATCTACATTTAACTCAATTCGTAATAAAACACTTTCGAAAAGTGGGGTTGTATCTAGTCGAAGTGGCGTCAATACAGGACATATCAATACCATTGTTGATGTTATTAAAAGAGATTTCGTTGATTGATTGAACAATTCTATTATGAGTTTTTCTAGTGTATATTAACGTGACTGGCTGTAGGGAATTAAAGCAGGGCGTGATGAATATTTGAATGCACCGTAAGGTGAAATACACGGCAACGAGGGTGGGCGGACAGCCGGTTTATCGATTACGGCGCATCGCGCCGATAAGCATCGTCATAAAGCGTCGCGACGACGCAGCGCGCTTTCTCGATTGTCAAGGTCCTTCCTTTTAAAGTATTTGTTCCCACGACACGTTTCTTTGCGTACGAAAGACGATCAAGAAGATTGTTTGAAGAGAGCGTTTTTTGATCGTTAGGTCAGACTCGAACATTACCGGGGAAAGATGGCTGCTCTCGATTCGTTCATTCTAATTGGCTGATTTCGTTTCGTATTCGCCAATTACAGTAGACTTTTGTGACCGCCGTTCAATCATCGTCGTCCAGTTGCGTTCCTGTTTATTTGGTCGTGACCCGCGTGTTTTGCCAAATGTTATGTCATTCCACGGATCGCATCGCGAGGGTGGGTTTGGCAGGGGCTAAGGAATATAATCAATATTCTGGTCCTTGCTGTTTCTAGCTGAATAAAGTGTTGCAATACCATCGAAAACTTTCGTTACAAATAAAATTTCACAATTTCAGTCTTTTATATAGATGATTATGTTTTATTTAAGGTATTAATTAAGAAAATTTAGTGATGCAAAGTGGACAATATATGGATGTGTTGATATTTACAAATGTTGTTTACAAATACTACGTTTAAGTATTAACTATGCGATCAGTATAGTTATACAGAAATACCGTACGTATTTAATTCTTTTTCTCTTTTTCTTTGATTTTGTGTAGTGTTCATATAAAATTATTTGACATAAATATTTATCGCATTGTTAAGATTATTAGTTGGGTTAGAATACAACTTCTCAAGGAAAATAAGTACTTTTATTCTTTGGATAATGTCTGATTTATAATATAAAATAAAGATTTTGAAATGGAAATTTTCTAAAAAACTGAAATTACAATTGTGTGCAAAAATCTTCTACATTGTTGTTAAGTTTAATGTTCCTGATAGTGAAGATAAAAAAAATGAACGAAGTTTCTTATCGAATCACCTCCTGTTCTACCATCCTGGAAAGTAAAATAAATTATGAGAGTTAGGAGCATGTTATTGTTCCGATTAAGGATTTCAGGACAAACCGCTCTCACACATTCGTCTGAGTTTCCTTTCATGCTCGTGTATTTCCTTTCTTTTTTATTTTTTTTATTAAATAAGAAAATAACTGTTACGCTGGAAGTATTTTAAACGGTAAAGCCTAGTTAAAAAGTAACTTTTGTAGGAATACAAAAAATTATATTATCTTATCGTTTTTTCTCTGAGAAATGGAAATCATATTTGCTCTTCTTTCATTTTTTGTTATTTAATTTATGTAATTGTTAGCAATATTCGTCTTTTCTGGTAACAACTGTCAATTATCGTTTTGAAATGTTATCTCTTTTCCCATAAAATCGATTTAAAAACAAAGTATTATTTAATTTTAATCGATCGATTGACCGAGAGGAGGAGATATTGGATTATGATGTTGAAGTATCATTTGCGATTGAGGAATGACAGCACGTGGCAAGATTGTTATGCACGTGAGATCTTTTTTAGACGCAGTAACTGTAGTTGTTGAACAAAATGGATGTCTATTTATTTAGAATTGCACATTTTACTTGTAGATTTCACTAGTTAATTATACTCGTAACAAAGAACGAATTAAGAGTCTCTATAATTACAAATTTGAATCCTTATGTTGTCAACATTGATTATTTCCCAATCAAAATAATCTATATAAAAGGAGATCCCGATAAAATTAAGAAAAAGGAAACAGAATTTTATAAAGAAAAATAATCTTATAAATTAAGTGGTCTAAGACAAATATAAAAAGGAAACTTTATTACTTTCTCTTGGAATGTAATTTCATTTTAGTCTTTAGCATTCAACGAAAGAATTACTATAATTCTTCTATAAAAGTTAGATACTGTATATCTCAGTCCAATAGACAATTGTTTAATAACAATCTTTGATTCTAGAATATAATGATTGTAATCAAAATTTATAATTTTCAACGTACTCTATTTCCTTAAACATGAAACTGTGTTAAAAATTAAACTGTCTATTTCCTATTGTAGGCGATGTCGATGGCTGAGTATTAAAGCAACCAGGAGCTGACTGGAGAAAAATCTAGTCGCGCTCATTTGAATCACTGTTGAGTATCAGCCAG
Source organism: Bombus pascuorum (assembly GCF_905332965.1). Taxonomy (NCBI): domain Eukaryota; kingdom Metazoa; phylum Arthropoda; class Insecta; order Hymenoptera; family Apidae; genus Bombus; species Bombus pascuorum. The sequence goes on along the minus strand of NC_083491.1, from coordinate 12,036,182 downwards.
TAAACACACGCAAGGATCATGAAAATGGTGCTGTCTCAACGTCAGAGGGAGGAGTTGTAAGTTCCAAATTTTCTCATTTATTAAAACCACTAGAAAATCTGTTTATATTACGTTACTCTGACTACGTTATTCTGATAACGTTATTCTGATTATATAGAATCAAATAGATCAGATAGAAGAATATCATTTATCTCTACTCGTCTGGGAAGGAGACAGTTCATATAACCGTTCATATAATAGGAATTCATCGACTCTCCACGCTTCCTACGATTTTTTATTCAAATAAGTAGAACTTCATACTCAGATGCGTAGATTTAATCGACAGGTATTCAATTGACCGAGTATTTACTAATTACAATTTCGTTTCAATAAACGAAGTTCAGATGAATTGATTTCTGGCTGTTATTATTTAAAAATTCTTTAAATTAACGAGTGTAATTACAAATATTGTATAAAAAGCAACATCGTTTCTTTTGAAACGAAGTCACCTTCTTTAGAAAATAATTTATTTTTGAAATAATTATTAAACATAATTTACATCTTATAAACATCATATTTATCTTTTGTATATCTACTTATATTTAGAATTTTTTATTTTGTATATTGAAACTTCAAAATTTCTTACATAATAGCTTTTATGTTTTTATTCTTTTCTTTTCTTGATAGCATAGTATTAAAATGTAATCGAAAATATGCATAGGAAGAAATTTGTTGAAATTTGTTGAATCAATCCTTACAAGATCTTAAATTATTATTATAATTCTGACAGTTCTTGCAATTGAAACGGGATCGAAATTGAACAGTAAAGATGTATTGTTATTGCAAAACATCAACAGGAAAGGAGCACGCTGCGTGAAATTTTTATCGCGCGATTATAGCCGGAGCATGTTTTGTAACACGCAATGCATACTAATTAGTAATGAAGGAGCACTAGCGATGGGTTAGAATATTCTGATAATGAGAGAGATGAGAACGTTTGTTCGATTTTGGGTAACCCTTATCCTTAGAACTAGTTTAGCAAATCGGTTGGAAACCACGATAAATCAATTTATGAAAGACTAAACAGTAGTTGTAGGATTGGAAAGTGTTGAAAAATTCTTGTTTGGATTCAAACACTTTTCCAAATATATGAGGAATTTGATAAAAGCGAATCTAAATGTTTTAATTGTATATAGTGTTAAATGTTTAATTCTGCATTTTAATAATCTTGCATGAATAGAAGTAGATTTAAGAATGTATGTTAATAATTTCGAGATGTACATCAATTATTTAGAAATATTTAAATTAAACTTTATAAAATATTTCATTCTGTGTAATATATTCATAACAATTAAAATAAAGCTTTAGATAGGTAGATACTTTAAAACATTTGTTTAGACATAGCTTTTATCTTAATAAATCTACAACTTTTCACTTTACTTTTTTTATGAAAGGAAGTTGTTCAGCGATATACATTTTATTTTAACGAATATATGGATAACAATAAGTCGATCGAGATAAAATGGGCAAAAAATAATATGTTACGAACACTTGTTTGCAAATGAAAGTACATACTATTTACTGAAAGAAACTAAGGTTCGGTAAAGTATACGTGTTACGTGTTTCTAGTAAGAATTGTTGTAAGATTTATATGGTAGTAATAACACAGGCAACGCACCAACATGTCAATTGTTACGCACATGTAAGGCGTGCATAATGAGTAGAATCACCGCGAGAACAGGAAAAGATGAAAGGGATTGCAACGTAACGAAATTTTATCCAGTAAGGTCGCATTAATCTCAGTTGAATACGCGAGAACAAAAGACCCTATTGCGTACTAGCCACTTTCCTTTTCTTTCATTTTTATGGTGATATAATTTAGGGATTGGATTCAAAACATTACGAATATCGAAATCTGAGATCACTCTGTAAGTATTGCGAAACGTATAACATTTAAGATATCACTAATAAGTACAATTAAAAATGAGACGAATAAAATACGTCATGTGACGTACAAAAATAGCAATGGCAGACGACGGTATTGATTTCATCTTCGTTAAGAATAATCAATTAATTAAGATGATAGGATATTTGGGAGGAAATTAGATTATATTATATATAGCGATGTTTTCAGAAAGAAATGTAGTCTGTTAAAAGTATCTTGATAAATTTGTTTCATGAATTTTGATGGAACCATGATGGCTTTTAGGTAATGCATTTTTTAAGAGTGAGATGATGTATTACTCTTAATATTTTAGTATGATTTTGATGAGAAAGATGGTGATAACAGAGTGATGATGATAACTTAAAAATGTTTTCGTATTTCTTTTCGAGTGCTTGTAAAATGTTAATAATCATACATATTTACCATAGTCTTGTTTCTCTTAATATTATGAATTCTTGGAGAAGAATTTTGAAAAATTTAGTGGCTCCACCTTAATTTTATAGAAGTTTAATTAGCTAATGAGCTTTCGTTTGAACAGCGATTGTAAATATCAGAAAAGTGAATGTCCTTAAGTAGCTAACAGCTACTTAAAGCTTCTCTCATTTTGAAAAACAGGCGTGTTTCGTAAAAATATACAGTGGAACGTATGACGAAATAATTCTAGCGAAGTTGGTAGAAAAACTGAGATAATACGGAGCTCTTATGAAATTATATAATTTTCATATAAACGTTGGATTAAACTGCATTTGCATATACCTTTCTAGCTATAGCATCACATGCTAATCATTGGAATTAAGCACGATTAGTTTTATTCTTATCTTGAAATGTCTTAATCCAACGGTTGGAAATTTATATCGAGAAAACTAAATATACAGATTAAATAAGTGAAACCCAAGTAAATATGTAAAATGATAAATTGTTTTAGAATTTGAAAATCTAGAAAAAGACAACTTATTAAATATTTATCTCTATCCGTAATTGAAAAAAGTAGTTTTTTTAAAAGATATTTACTTTTCACTTTGTTTTCAAAATTCTTAATCGACGAATTTTGAGTTAATTATCGAACTTGCAGTAGATATACACGTGAGAAATTATATCGAACATATAACGATAAAAATAATAATAATGCCAATGGAGTAACGCGAATAATAATTACTGATGGACGAATAAGTAAATTAAAATGTTTATTGTACCTGTGTATTTTCTGTATTTCGATGTACATACGGAAATCAAATATGATGACTGTGTAATGATTTATTCCGTATAATACGTTTTCATTCGATTCCCGCGAAATGATCTGTAAACATAAATCTGACTCAGGTTCTTCGGGTACATGAATTAACCAGTGTCATCAATCATGAATCACTATACCTCGTATTTCGAAATGGGATAGCAAATGGAATAGAAAGAAACGAGCTCACGATAAAAGAGAAACGCAGCGAAACTACCGTTTTAAACAAATATTTCTGAAGAAATATATTTATCTTTCTCGAAAATGCAAGCTTGCTAAAGATCAAACGAACATAACACACTTCCATGTTGTGTTTCAACGAGAAAACGTTTTTACGCCCTGTGGAAGTATTGTGAAATAATTTTGTAAATGGAAGCAAGTTACTTCAATGAAAAATATCGAGGAGGTTTCGTAAATATTTTCTGAGAAGTTAATCTTAAAATAAATTGATTCAATAAAGAAATTGATTAATGTTTAGCCAATTTCAATGCGTAAAATAAGAGTAAACGTTGCATATATATCATGAAGTTAATGTTACTTTCAATCGGAATGTTTTACCTGTCATAATGACTTCATACGTAGTCGATACGATAGCCACAGTGTATAAAAGTGTCATTCATGAACGTGTGATGAGGCATGTAATATTTTTAAAATAATGAGTCTGTTTCAAAATTTTTATAAATCCATCTTTTTTCCAATGATAAAAAAGTAAAGGAGAGAATCAAATTAAGGGAACGTTGGCAAAAAATTCAGATATCTATATCTGTTTCAAAATTAATGACACTCGTGACAAATTTCTCTGGCTCGAAGATTTTTCTCACCAAATGATGATTAATTTTACACTGCGCGCATCAAATTCTTTTTATGTTTCTCATTCAGTTGTCATTACATATTTCGTATATATTGTTCGAAATATTAAGTGTCGTATATCATCATTCGATTCGCTGGAACCTTCAGTCTTCCGAAGCCTTACAATTTCAAATACTTCCTCTGAAGCTATTCATCTCGCTCCTTTTTCAGTATATCATCATTTTATTCATATACATCTTTCAAAAACTTATACGAATCTCGTTAAAAATGTACGAACTCACGTGTATATACTTTACGACATTCCTTCAGCTATCGCCACTTTATATTCCATTTGCTTATTTTCTTGATGAATGAAAGAGCGAAAACTATCGTCGAACTGAAAGTGATTTTTATCGTGTCTGCACGAAACCTTATAACTATCCTCAAGCGATCAATTAATCGGGTTCGTTTGAAACGAAGGGACTGAAATTAGCATGGCAAAAATCAATAAGTCAGCGTGACGAAAAACTGTGCGTTTCTATAATTTTCTCCTTGAAGGGGGACTGACGGTCGCGGTCGGTTGTCGCGTCGGGAGCCAAGGGTTGTCGGTGTTCGCGATACAACCCCTCGCCCACTCTTTGCGATGTTATTAATGGGAAAACGGGACAACATCGATCGCGGTGTCGATCGATGCCGACTAATTCCGGTGACGTCAAATCGGTCGTGGATCGGCGCGTGTCGTGCACGGCAGCTGGCGCAGGAGAGGGCGTCTCTTGAGCACGCGCGAATAGCGGGATCGATAACGCGTCGAACCGGTGGACGACGGCTGCCAGCCTGACCCGGGAGAGAAAGAAACGGACGAGCGGGGAAATGCAGAACGACGCAGTCTGATATCCGTTAATAAAGAATAGATTGATACAGTTTGAATTGATACGATCAAACAGTTTGTTTAGGAAATTTTTTGAAACAGGTGCTTCTGGATAGATCGCGGATGCTTATGCGAACTTACATTTTTATCCTGGTTAATGAAACGGATCTATGCAAAAATTTATTTTGTGCACTTAAATACCAGTATATATATATTTTATGCCTTTTTAAAAGTTTCCTATAAATAGATGAGGTTTAGTTGGCGAGGAAATGATAAAATAAAATGGTCGGAAGTGCAAAAGGATGCGGTTGATATTCACGGACAAAAAACGAATTGGTTATGCATAGATGCAGTTGGTCTAGGAAATTTTCTAAATACTTATTAATTGTTTTTTCTCCGTGAAACTGCTAATAAGGTGATCAGAAATGCAAAAGGACGTGGCTGATATTCGCGGACAAAAAACGAATTGGTTACGCATAGTTGGCTAGGAAACTTTTCAAATAGTTATTAATTTCCCTTTTTTTTTGGGGGGGGGGCAACTGTTAATAAAGTGGTTAGAAATGAAAACTGACGCTGCTGATATTCGCCGGCAAAAAACGAATCGATTATGCATAAATGCAATTTGTCTAGGAAATTTCTGAAACCTTTTTTTCCTTTGTATTTTACGAGGGAACGTTACATAGTAAAGTGATCTGTAAGATTGATGCGTGTGGTTTTAGCTGAAGTGAAATGTTTGAAGCAGGGCGATTCATCAACTAATAGTTATTAGTAAATTGACAAGTTATATTAGCGTCAAAAAAGGAAACAAAAATAATAGTGTTGATTTGGCCTAATATGTTACAACTAGAAAGAGTGAAATGGCATAGGTTCGTAAGGAATTAAGCGAATTTACTCTCTTGTTATTATTTTTAAAGAAAGCAACTTCCTACTGTCGCTTGTGTGTTATTAATTGCGTCTCTCAGGAGGCACACTGATCGATACCATAAATTGAAATAGCAGAGGAGAAGGATGAAACTACAAGAATTTTCAATTCTTCATATCATTCTCTTGTAATAAATAACTTTAAGGAAGTAATATCGTCTATTTTTGTGGAGAAATTCAATGCTAATCATATAGTGGGATAAAAATGAAAGTGTAATTGATCAGTTTGACTGCTGAGAAGCTCAATTATCAACTAGATTCCCTCCTATTCATTTGATTGAACGCCTACAGGTATACATTTTTCTGTTCTCGGAGGTGAAAATACTTCTGATCGTGAGAGGATTTAGATAGCGGTGACTAAGCATCTAAACACTATTCCACAAGAAAATTTTCCTATTCTCTTTCGCACATTTCTGGAACAATACAAGACGCGTGTAAAGCGAAAAAGGGATTACATTGTAGTTTAACGAATACATTTTTCTCCATACCTATTTAAAGCTTTATTTTTTTATTTAATTATTCGTTCGTGCAAATTGCATGTCATTATATTATTTGAAACTATTATGTAAATAGCTTAGATTTCGCAAGACTGTGGAAGAAAAGTGAATCACGAACGAAGATCATGGTTTTACAATTAACAGGCTGAAAACATGGTTGTGGGGATTAAGTAGGTCAGAATGTAGAATCGAAGCATGATATAATATGCAGGGAATGTGTTGCATGCAATGAATGTTATAATTTCTATTGCGAAATAAATTTTTCTCAGTCTTACATCATCAGTGGACGATAAAGAATGACATATTTTTTTTTTAAATTATTAATTTCGAGAAGTCTGCAAAAATGATAAAACAATATATTTATGGGGGAGTGTCATGAATATTGAATAAAATTACTATTTAAAATAAAATTTAAAAGAGCGCCATTGTAATTCAAAATTGTTGTGAAGCAAAACCTAAGAGTTATATTAATCGCGGAAGAAAAAGATGTTTTCGTTGCCAAATAGTTGAGTAATAATTTTCTACGTCAAATCTTCTATTTCCTGAAAAATGTTCTTTTTTTAGTTGCGTCACTCCTCTAGCAAAGCATACGGTAGAAATTGAGCGTTCAATACCGTATAATACGAGTAGGAACGTATTTGAATTTGCTTCGGTATTTATCATCAATTATATTAGTTGCTGTAAATATTTATATGTACACTAGCCTAACCTGATAATTCACATAATTTATTTACATGAATATTCGAGTTATTGATCTCATCATACTTAAAATCTGCCAGTAAATAAATTATATTATTAAATTTCACAAGTTAGAAACGTCATTTGCGACAACGTAGTTATTTGATAATGAGATATACCTATTGATAGTTGATTATAGCTTTTCAACGCACAGACTCGTAATGGACAGGTGCGTTGTGAAAGAACTTTCTTAACGGCATATATGGAGGTAGTAAAAAACTTTATTGAAAGCCAAAACGATATTTACAGCAGGTATTGCGAAAGAGATATAGAAGAACAATGCATCGAATGAATGGTACGCACTGTGGGAAAGTTATGTTAAAATAATATCGACACTTTGAAGAACGATGGTCTAAAAATAAAAATGATAGAATGTTTGAGGTAGTGTGTTGATTATGAGTACAAAATTCTCAAGTATCTTCCTCGTTAACATATGAATTGAGACTCTTTCAGCTGCTATTCTATTAGGAATCCATTGACAAATGAACAGTGACGAGTATTATTTATAAAAATTATGTAACTAGACAAATTTTCTTTAACAGATGGTAAATATGAATATCGTTTGTCTTAATTAAATTATTTGTAATAAATATATATTCTTATCATAAACACTTTTAATTTTATGCAAATAAACTATTTTAAATTCTAACAAGATGACGCGAAACCGAAATGATTTCATTTGATTTATTTTTATCTAGCTTAGATATACATATTATTTATATATACGATTAGTATGTTAGACAAAGGAGGTCGTTCTATTAATTGTAGTCTTTAGTTTTGCTCTAAGGGATTAATTAAAAAATTTAAGGTATTTAAAAATATTTTATATTACTGAAAAATGTTGATAATACTAGAAAATATACGTTGTAATAAACGAACGAATACAACGAACGTTAGCATACTAATTTTATGAATTTATGCGAGAACATGATTATATGTTTCTCTGATACTGTGAACTTGAACTTGGGATACTTCACTCAATGAATCTATTACCTTAGTTAGATCGAGTTGTGGTACTTAGAGCGAATTAATTTTCTTTCACTATCAGCAAACATATTCGCGTCAGTTGATTAGGTTTACTAATTTCGCTGCGTATGTAAAATTCTGCAAAATATTACGATTGCAAAGGAATCCTTTTCCTGTTTTCGTTTATTTCAAAATCCTTTCGTTAAAGTTAAATTATGTTAAAATATTTAAATTAATATACAAAATGATTGTTGCGTAGAATGAAAATCTTAAATTCTAAATCACTTTGATCACTCTGATAGTTAGATAGCGTTACTGATAGGTAGTGTTAAGAAAACTGACATTAAACCGTTAAGACATTCAAAATACCTAAAAATGACGTGAATTTTGTTAATAGAAAATTACAACGTCAGGAAAATATCAGGAATTTCAAAAGAAATGAAAAAATTGTATGTAAATATACATGAGCCAAGTTGAATTCATGCTGCAGATAAATTTCTTAACTGGATAATAGCTCCAATTATGGAACGATAAAAGTCCTGGTTAATAGACAAAACGAAGAAGAAATAATCAAACTGTCCTTTAATTTACATAAATTCTACTACCTGATAGCATTATAATTTTACAAATTATAACAGGAACGTTTTCGGAGTAGATCTCCGGAAGTTTGAATGACTAAACAGATGCGTCATTATATTAAAGTGCAATAGGATCTTTGGAAGGAATATATAAGACCTGAGGGCGGCAAAGGGTTTCATTGATCATCGCAGGTGGCCACTTAGAGAGTATATCTACCTCTTACGAGGCTTCGGTGTTTACGATTCGGTGCTCTTTAGAGTCAAGTGAAACTTACGCCTCGTTGTTAAAACGTTCATTGATCCAGTCATGATCGATAACTGAACTTGCTCTTTTTTCTTTCTTATTTTGTTTGTATTTTGTTCGTAAAAATCGTCTAGCCACGAAAACATTGAAATCCGGGAAACAAGGAAATTGCTACCTAGGAATATTTGACGAGCCACCATTGGCTAGCTTTCCTCGCAGGAAACGATCGATTTCAACTCGGAATACTTGATGAAGCAGTTCTTTTTTGTTCGAGTTCAAACCGATCATTAATGCAGAAGTTATGAAACAAAGAAATTAGTGAGCTAATCATAATTGACGCAAACCAATTATTATCACTAGACTGTGGACTTTCATCTAAACTTATATTTTTATGAATGCAATCAAGTAGAGAAATGGAACCTAAGCAATTTGTTTTAACCGCTGAATAGATTTTATAATGAGTAGTATACTTCTATATTTTCTATACTTTTGCATATTATATGTATTCTGTGCATCTTTGCACCTTTAAATTTCACATAGGTGTGTAAAAATGCACAGTCTAATGATAATTGAAACGTTAGCAAGATCAGCAAAATTAATAATTTTTTAATATTTAGTGCATTAAATGTAGGTTCTATAAAGAATTATACAAAAATTTTAATTTATTATAAAAATAATATTTATTATATCATAATTCAATAATTAAAAAATTATTATAAAAATTGCTATAAAAATGTACAATTTTTCTGTGAATTTCAGTATTTGGTGCCTCTTTCATTAATAATTTTAAGTTTAAAAAAATAATAATTATTATTATGTTCTTTGGAATCTCCCCATTTAGTTGTTAAAATAAGAAACGATAGAAACTAACGTTTTGTAGGCTAGTGAAATTTACAACTGAATTGGCAAGTGAAATGGAATTTTCAATTTATTTCTTTAAGTTACGGGTAATTACGATATCGCAATTATGCACACGGTTGAGCACGGTGTTAAAGGGAAATGAGATTCGCTGGATTCCTTAATGAGACAATAGAGGGTAAAAGAACGTGGAAAAAGGTTTTTAACTGCGCTTTAAGTCGTATAGAACACTCGAGTTGAGTATATACACGAAAGTTGGGGAAGATCGGCTTGGCTGCAATGAGACCTAGCAATCGATAAAGCTCCTCCCCTTCGCGTTGGTCAACGTTTCTCCCATTCTGTTTCGTTAACCATGTAAGAAAGTGGAAAATAATAGGGGAGAAGGGTGAAAGTGGTATACAACACGATCGATACGAACCACCGTGTAAAAGGGTTTCAAAAGCATTCATTTTTGAAGAGATGTAACAGAGAATTGCAGTCCCGAGAGACGACTTTTTTAACGACGCGTTCCGCGTTCAGCAAAAAGTTCTGTTTCGTGCTGCACGTTATTACAGTAATAAAAGACAATGATTTTTTTAGTACAAATTTATGTAACATGTTTTATTTTCTATTAATCGAAATCTTTCTCTGATTTTAATAATAACGTTTAGTAACATTTTACTTTAGAATATTTATAAATGTTATTGATAAATAAATTGTTTTTGTATTAACACATAATTTTCTTTTTTAATTGAAAACTTACTTTTTTATATAGCTTTTTATTTTTTATTATAATTTAAAAGTTACATGATTTGTAATAATTAAAATTAAAATGGGCAATATTAATAATATTCACACCCTGATATTCATCATCACAATTATTATTACACGATCTCGGAATTATGTCGGTTTTACACATAAATGAAACATTGTTTATAGTCTTAGTAAAATTAAAAAAAGAATAAAATCACGAGACCAGGTTTAAACTTACATTGATAGCTTTTGAATAGCTCTACGTTCATACTATTGTTACAAAATCTAGATTATTTATTGTATATTCGGCATCTTAAACCTCACCACTTGCTATAAGTATACTGAAATTGCTATAAGTAGTAGGATGGTCGTGACACGAAACAGTGAGTGATTTACAGCAGAAAAGGGTTTTATTCCACTTGATGTGAATTGTTCAATTGAAGAGTTGAAATGATAGTACAGTCAGAACTGAAGACTTCCAATGGAAATAAAATACTTTTTTATGTCTTTTATCTCACTTACATTATTTGTCACTTGCATGTTATTGATTTTTAGTATTTAACATATTTATAAATTCAGAGAAAGAACAAGTGGTAAAGAATATATTTAGTTAAATTTATTCATTTTTTGTTTACACTTAACTGTATTTCGTGACAGTGAAAGACGAATTATTTAAAATGAAGTTCTCTAAAACTGATGTAAGAATTAAAATATATCATTTTAGTATTTATAAATATTTTTACCATGCAGAATTTATACCTCCTTCCACTAAAAATAGCTTTTTTTCTATCTCTTTTATCGCTTACGTCTTTTATCATTTCAACTTCACAATTATTCAAATAACTTCTTAAGAATCTTTGTTTCAACATCTCGCACGCTCTTGTCTAATGCATTATTTATGGAATAGTTACTTCCTCGACTTCTCTTTGTTATCTTATTTAAAGAAAGAGGATTGTTTACGAAAGTAACAGACTCGTTCAACTAGAAAACTTTCGTTGATCGATGCAAGAATCACTTTCTAAAAGCTACCTTGTTATTCCGGCTTATATGGAACTATAATTAAAGAGTTGAAATTTACACGTAAATTATAAGTAGCAAGACGTGCCGATAGATTTTATTGCAGAGAAATTAATCTGCGTTATCTTGCATACTTTTATTTATGTGTGCCCTGTTAAATGTTAATAGCCAATTAATGATACAAACGCGTTGATTATCTGGTAGAACGTATTCCGTGACTACGTTTACTTTATGCATAAGCTTGAAGAAGGCTTCGAGTGTGAATAGAAAATGATTTACAAAGAGCGTTAGAAACAAAGATAATATTCCGTTTTTACTGTAATGGGGTGCCTGGTTAATGTAATTATTGGAGAAAATATTAAGTAAACATGTACATATATCAGTTTTCATGTAATTTGCAATTATTAGATATTATACCATTTCAATTGGTGAAGAAGACGATATTCTTTGTATTTTATTTTAAAGAAAAATTCGTTTATATTGTTGGTTTGCTAGAAGAATGACATAACTAAATTTAGAAAATAGAAAGTGATTAATTACTGAATTATTTAGTTATGGATATTTTTTTTCTCTTACAATTTGGCTAATATCTCTTGGATTTTAATCTTATGACAGCTGATTTTTAATTTCATAATAATAACCACTAGAAAAATTATTTACATCTTTTGTATCACGCTAATGCAGAAGAATCGTAGATTTTATTCAGTCTAATGTGTAGAACCTAGATAAAGATGAACCTTGTATTGTTATTAAATGTACGCGGACTTCACAGTGTATAATTACATTACTTACGTAATTAGAAATACTAACAAATTACTAAATGGTAGATAATATATCACTATTACTCTACCCTATACTTATTCTACTACACTTGGTAATTTATAATTTACAATGAAATATAAGGTTCGTAATTAATTGTACATAACATCAAAATATTTCCAAGCTGTTTAAAATTTAATACAAAGATGCTCCATAATGATTGATGAAATATATGTACAGTGAAAGAGAACTCCCGTCTAAATAAATTAATTAAATTAACCACGCTATTTATATGAAATGAATTGATTTGAGAAGGGCAAAAACAAATTCAGGCGAAGAATCTAAGCAGTAGAACCGCGTACGGATGCAGTTCTCGTGGCGCGTTCCTGCGATGGGAAACCTTATATCTCGAGTACGCGATACCCGTTGACGGGTGTGTTAAGGTAAATGGAAAAAGAAGAGCAAAAGAGAGTGGAAAGGGATCGTCTTCGCATAAAAGAAGATCACATCGGCTGAGCGACCTCCGATCCTTGAAATTCACGCGAGCATAAAACAACCAGAATCGTTTTGTCTGACCTGTTTCGTGCATAGTAATCTTTGACCCACTAAATCGATCGAAAATCGATCAACATTCTTTCTTCTTCCGTATGGCGCATACTGGCCCAAGATCGAAAAACCGAGAGTTTCAGGTCCTCAAATAGTTACAAATTTTTGTACATAAAAATAAATCCTGGTATGTTTATAATAGATTAAAAGCTAGGAAATCAATTTCTTCGCCAAAAACTTTTATAAGTAATTATAGAACTAAAAGATTCATTTTGGTTTTTGCAAATATATAACGTAACTGATTTTTGCGAGAAATAACACGACACATTAAGAAATAGGAAATCTATAAATAAAAAAATTATTATGTCCAAAAGAGTGGTAATCCGGTTCACGGGTGAATAATAAACGAAGTTGTAATTCACTAGCAATATTTATTTCAAAAATATTGGAAAAAATTAAATTTCGAAGCGTTCTTAATAATTTCAAACTTGCTATTGCTACTTGAATTACTTAAGGTAAATTCATTGGAAAATAACTCTAAGGAATCTATAAATAAATAAATCATTTTTGGGTCGTTTAATTCATCTTTCTTAAACCACTGGATTAAATTTCGTTTATGTGGACCAGCGTGCACCGCCTCGAATGACGGTTCAATGAATGCGTTTTCGCTCACCTGCGTAACTTTCTCTGCTCGAGATTAATCGACGGTCGGGTCCTAAAACAGTTGAATAATTAGCGAAATGGCCATGTCCCGATAACTGGAACGAAGAGCAAAGTGGTTCGCGGCGATAGTAATTTATTACGTCTCGTCTCTCGTTTCGATCAAGTGAAAGGTCTCGGTGGATCGTTGAAAGAGAATCGATCGCGCTTTCCGGCTATTTGCTTTGTTTGCCGGCATTTGAACGGTGCGGAACAGAACTCATGGTGATAATTCGCCACGTACTATCACGTGAAGCAGGTGAACAGAGACGAACGACCGACTTCAGGCCTTTCACCCCGGCATAATTCTGCCCGACTTTCAATCTCTTTCCCACGTACTCAACCTGTGCCCCCTATTGTATCGGCCTACGTTGCGAACTGTTGTTAGTGAAATGTCATTATTGAAAACTATAGCTCGACCACTGACCGTGATACGGTGGTTGGCGCATTTGAGGCGTTAAAATACTTCGGAGATATTAATCTAAGCTATATGGAAATGTTGCAAATAGGAATGGAGTCTGGCTGATATTGTATACAGGTAATAAGCATCCTAGAATAGCTATAGCACGGTATGAATACTGTGGGAGCATTTGTATAATAGGATTCCTTTAGAAAATATCTTCGATACAACTCGATCTAAAACTAATTTTTTTTTAATTAAATACGATAAGTTAAAATTAAATTAATAAAGTTAATCTTTCAATTCATCAGTAATATCAGATCAAATTGGATATGAATATTTCCTATATTGGAAAAAGAAAATTTGTCACTGCAAAATTATTGGCTATGGTTAGGATTTTTTTATTTCAAATTAATTTTCTCCGAAATTATAGGCGAATTTAATAGGGATGACAATCTTCTAAAACTGATTTCACGAAGAAATATCGAGCGATGAGGATTTTTCTGTTATCAAATGACAGTGAAACATTTTTGTGAACTGTTTTTCCTGAAATATCTCTATCGTATATTATCATCTCATTTTTATGAATATATCTTCATTTATATTCGTTTACTTTTAATAGCACGAATATGAATCTTTTCTAATATCTTTCAAAATGGAATGTCTATAGTATCTATTACTTTTTGCATTTATGAAACGTGTTTGCTCTCGCATAACACGATTTCCTACAACATGTCTTCGATAAACCATGAAATACGTCTTCGTGCTATAACAGGATTACCTGTACCAGTACAGGTCCAAAGAAGAATAAATTATATACATATACACTACTGCTCAAAAGTTTGGAACTACTTGATAAGATGAGAATGTGAATTTTTTAACAAAAAGAAAAGTACAAATAAGACTGACGATACACCAATATTTCGAACTATTGTATACACTTGTTACTTCATATTTATTTAAAATGATTTATTGTATTAGATCATAGTGGTTCGATTCTTGACAAGATACTGTCGATTCAAAAATTCGAAAAACATTATAGCGAAGTTAATTTACTAATAATTATAAAAGATGTAAGTTAATTTACTATCTAATTACCTGTTATTAATTAGTAAAACGATGATATAATAAAATAACAAAAAGGTTTGATTTAATATTAAGAATAGCGACCTGTATCTATGAAACACTGTGTATTGCGAAGGAGGAGCGACGCGTGTAAGTTCGCAGCGTTATTTCACACGTTGAAGCGACGAAGAAAGTTTGTTTCATGAAATGAGGCTAACGGAGAATGTTCAAGTACCTCTGCTACTTCCGTTAATGCAAAGATCTCATCTTCCTTCATCACGACGGGGATTTCAAAGGCGATAACATTTCATTTGTAAACAAAAACGTGTAATTCAGACACTATACGGATTAACAGATTATTAAATACACATAGAAATCGGTGGTTCAACTTTGATGACTTATATTAGTGACTGAAAGTAGGAAACCTCTTGACATTATTGGTTTACGTAGCAAACAAACACGATAAGATTAAACCTGCGAAGATTAGACTGTGCTCGTTTAACGATTCTAATATCTATTTTATATCATGTTTGGGCCAACAGCACTGCTACTTATTAATATAAATTTTTTGGTACATAAAAAGAAATTCTTTAAATACAGGAGCGACTCACATATTTTTAACGTATTGTTAGTATGTATCATATATTTCGAAATTAATAATATCATACATAGAAAAATTTCTTTCTTAATGTTTATGTAGCAAGAAGTAGGAACCGTAAATTACACGAAAAGGATATACCAATAATTTGCAATTTTTTAAATGAATAAATTAAAATAACGATGTTTCGGAATCCTGAGTACTTTGAATTCTCTTATGAAAAGATATATGTGATACTGCCAACAGTGTTTATTTAAATCATACATTATTTAATTTTTTAAGTGTTGCTTCTTTACGTCAGATATACAGAGTTTAAATATCGATGTACTAACGTATAAGCAACAAGATAGTGCGAAACAAATTGCCTTGCATCGATAATTGCTATACAGGAAAAAGTTGTCACACATGCGGTGTTTAATGAATTATGCTTCCTACTTAAAACTGGTTTTGATTACAAGGTTACACACAATATCAGAGGCGGTTGTTGTTAGCTACCTCCGCAATATGTCATACTAAAATTAATCTGTTATTTCAGAAATAAGGCGATTGCGGACTATCTAAGCACCAATGGCTATCAAGATGCGCTGGAAGCGTTCAAAAAAGAAGCTGATATGCCTGGGGAAGTAGAAAGAAAGTATGGAGGTCTTCTGGAAAAGAAATGGACTTCCGTCATACGCTTGCAGAAGAAGGTAAAAAGATTTTAGAATTTTTTTGCAGTTCTAAAACTGCTAGTTAATAAGTTTTCAAAAGTGGTAAGTAGATTAATAAGTAGATGTAAGAAAGTACATCTAAGAGAAATTACTTGTACAGAGAACAAAGTTTGTAGAGAAGATGTAAATATTTTTTAGCAAATTCTGAATATGTATGAAAGATATTGCAGTACTGGAAGCATTAGTCTTAATATGTATGGAAATATAATTTTCTAAATTTTGTATTCACATTAGAATTTTAACATAAATCCTTAATGTCAAGTTATTCCTTGGGCTAATTTTTGTTAAGATAACTCCTATAAGCTAAAGAGATTATAAGACTATTCACTTTTGCTGAAAGGTACAAAGACAATTTGCAGTATTGCTATAGGTGTTATTGATCTCATGAAATCATCAATTAGTCTTTGTCTATTATTCGTTAACAAGCATTAATTTTAAAATATTGACTTACTATCTTTGAAATTAATTGTTTTTGTTACAAGTAATTGTAATAAATAGGATAAAAGGCGACGCCATAAAATGAATGAGTAAATAGTTACTGAAATATTGTTTCAATGTTCTAGGTAATGGAACTAGAATCTAAACTCTCTGAAGCAGAGAAGGAGTTCATTGAAGGAGCACCGACACGTAGCAAACGGTCACCATCCGAGTGGATACCAAGGCCACCCGAAAAGTACAGTCTTACTGGACACAGAGCTCCCATCAACAGAGTCATTTTCCATCCGGTTTTTAGTCTTATAGTATCTGCCAGCGAAGATGCCACCATTAAGGTAGGATCACTTACTTTTCAAAGTACATAGGAATCGTTGAAACTAAATGGCAGATATTTTGAAACGAGTATGTTTTTAATCTAAGAAACGATAATCATGGTAAACGACTTCGGTATACTCGTTTCGAGTCAAGCCAATTGCTTTCAACTTTTTTCCAGTTGTGTTTCCTCTCTGTAAGTTATCCTCCTTTAGTTTTTACTAAAACTGGTTTTCTCATTTGTGTTAATTTCACTTAGGTGTGGGACTTCGAAAGCGGCGAATTTGAAAGAACATTGAAAGGACACACTGACAGCGTACAGGACGTTTCTTTCGATGTCTCTGGGAAACTGTTAGTCTCATGCAGTGCAGACATGTCTATTAAGTTGTGGGACTTTCACCAGTCATTCGCCTGCGTGAAAACCATGCACGGACATGATCACAGTGTCAGCTCTGTCGCATTTGTGCCACAAGGGGATTTCGTAGTGAGCTCCTCTAGGGATAAGACCATCAAAATATGGGAAGTCGCGACAGGGTATTGTGTTAAAACGTTGGCGGGACACAGAGAGTGGGTACGAATGGCCAGAGTCAGCCCCTGCGGAGAACTAATTGCTAGTTGCTCGAATGACCAAACGGTACGGGTTTGGCATGTTGCAACAAAAGAAACGAAGGTACTTTCATACGATCAAATCGTAAACTTACTTTAGAATCTAAGGTTCATTCCTTACGATATAATTTTACTGTGATTTGTAATTCAAAAGTATGCATTTAGTGTAGGGTTTCTTTTCATTTTAAAACAGAGGATTTTTTTAAATATATTTTCTTATCTATTAATTTGTTGATCGTCGGATAGTATTTTGTATTAGAATCTTTATTACCACAAATGTGTGATAATAAAGCATTATATAACGCAATTAAGTTGATTTTGAGACACTTGGTTACGTACCGTAATTGCTCTGCCAGGTAAAAATTAATCGATTAGTACGAGTAGATTAAAAACGAATATTAGAAACGAGGTACTTTAAATTGAAATCTGATGACAGTAATCTTACGAAGCATTTAAGTGATTTGAATCTTTTTAACGTACATTTCTTGATTTAGGTGGAACTCAGAGACCACGAACACGTAGTGGAATGTATCGCATGGGCACCAGACAGTGCAAGGGCATCGATCAATGCTGCGGCAGGAGCAGACAACAAGGGTGCCCACGAAGGACCTTTCCTCGCATCTGGCTCGCGAGACAAGGTAATTCGTATATGGGACGTCGGTGCCGGTGTTTGTCTCTTTACCCTCTTGGGACACGACAACTGGGTTCGCGGCATCGTCTTCCATCCCGGTGGCAAGTTTATCGTCAGTGCCTCTGACGATAAGACCCTGCGAGTCTGGGACACGCGCAACAAACGGGTAATGAAAACCCTCGAAGCGCACGTCCACTTTTGCACTTCCGTTGGTGAGTATACAATTCGCAAGCGGCCTTCATAGCTTAACAAATCGCATTTACTTGGAAATTTAAGAAGCTACGAAGGTTTACTTAATCATCCAAGAGGTATAGCGGAGTTGCCGATTAAAAAGATTAAGTGATCGTATAACATATTGAATCATTTTTGTTATCTTACGTATGATTAAGTGTTTTGATTACATAAGTTAGGATATTGTTATTGCATCTCAAGTTTCGTTTTGATCAATCTTTTTAATATATTCTGTATTTTATGTTTGAATATAAAATAGTTCATAAAATTTATGTATATATAATAATAATTTATGTATATAAATAGATGCGTATTTTAAATGGTTAATTGAAGCGTAAATTTAGATTACTTTAAGATTACTTTCTCGAAATGTTTACGGTTATCGAAGATTTTTCTAAATAGCATTATATCCTAATTAATATCAAAATAAATTGAATTGCATATCACAATATGGCCTTGATATAATGTGAGTTTATAGATTATTCGATATATACACCACCGGTGTGCTATTTTTACGATACATCGATCGGAACAATTTATACATCAATAACTACTAGTTAAATGATAAATTTTATGAATTTTTATGTTGCCGTTGCTAGAACTTCGAATGTTTTTACTTTTTTAATCCTGAAACATGATTAATATATCGTATTATCTATAGTGGTAAAAATAAAATGAATTGATAATTACGTGAATCTAAAAGCGATAAGCTTTTAATTATCAGTAAAAGTTATTATTTATTTCTCGAAACTGTTGAAACAGTGGCCTACATTTTAATACCAATTTTATTTTAAGCCCAATTTTAAATCTTAATAATATTTATTTATTTAAGTGCTCTGTTTTTTCTAACTTATTCTATATGTGGTGAATTTATTTTGAAATTTCTGTTAATTAGGAAAAAGAATTAAGTTCACAAACTTCGAAGAACTGTTATAGTAATGATAGTCTAGTTAAATAAAAAAAAAAAAACAATTTTTACTTCATATCTTTGACAAAATACCTTATCTCTGAGTAATCATAGTTATGTAATCTCTTACTCAAATATAAATAATTCAACTCTGCCATGATATATCATATTGAAGACACTATATGATAAAATACACTATTTATATATATAACTCCTTAAACTGAAAGAAATATTTTTTCAGTAATCTACATTTATTGATTATTGCATAAATGATTCATAAATTGCAGATTTTCACAAAAGCCATCCTTACGTGGTCACCGGTAGTGTCGATCAAACGGTGAAGATTTGGGAGTGCCGCTAGTCACCAAAACATCAGGGTCTCGTTAAACCTTCGTCGAGGAAGAAAGATTTTGGAAAGAAGGCGAACCATGCGCGTCGAATTCGATGAAAAGGGCCGAGAGAGTAAGCTGCTACAAAAAAAAAGTTATCGTACATACTACTATTATTAATATTAATATTATTATACACACATAAACACGTACGATTAAGAGCTCTTTAATTAATTTATAATAAAGTATAATTAGTAATTATTAATATTACATATACGTTTTACGGTAACGAACTGCACGATTCGAGGAGAGTCGGTCGAAATTAACTTTCTTTCGTGAGGAGGACATTGCCATAATTTCGTCGACGATGAAAAAGAAAAGATGAGAGAAGAAGAAATTCAAGTGTTTCGAATTGACTGACAAAAAATGTACCGACATAACAATGCTGCTTCATCAAAATGATTGGTTTCACAGAAACATTATCCCACTACGAAGCATGTTATAATTGTACATCTGGCTCGTTCGAACGTGTCGTCCTCCTCGATCCATCGACAATGACGAGAATTTCGGCTTGTGTTGCGTCTCTGGAATACAAGAAAAGAACATAGTCTCTCGTTTGCTATGCTGACCTCTCCTCGAGCGTTCTTGACGATGTGACATCGGAAAATGACATCGATACGTATAACAAACAGAGATTCGCGCGCGCGTGCGTATACACGTATTAAAAGAAAAAGCTATAAAGAAAGGTATGCGAGGCGTCATCATTTGTCGTGTACTGTGAGCGTCGATAAAATTGAATCCAGCCTCCGACCGAGTACGTGGCATGTACCTTCGTACAAAAAAGTAAAAAGATACACGATGTAATAATAACAAAGTGCGAATGAACGTGCCAAACGGGCGGACAGATTTCAAGTGATGTTGATAATCCAGTAGCGCCCATTTGGAACGTTTTATTCATACTCCATATTCCGTATGTGTGTACTATTCATACAAGTGGACTATTTCAAATTGTTCCCCTGATAAAAAAAAAAAAAGTTAAACGAACGAACGAACATCTGATATGATCGGCCGAAGGCGTACCTAATGCGGAAGAAATAATATAGTGTATCGATAAAAGAGACGTAGGTTTTCGGCAATGCATGACGTCCAAGCAACGTGCATTATTAACGATAATACTAGAAGCAAGAGACGGCCGAATGGAGCGTGCGATTCGTGAAGAAAATACGAGGAAAATATGTACAAGCATGTATTCGTATGGAAGTACTTGAGCCGCATAATTCGTTGCGTGGGTCCCGAGATACGAGGGGTATTAGTTGTATATTTAGCTCTAAACTACTATTAGCGGTAGTGCAGACGTAACGTAGACAAGAAACACGAGAAAAAAGAAAAGAGAAAAATAGAATCAGGCCACGAGTGTACGATCGATCGGTACAAACACAACACACACCATATATAATATTTACGCAGGTATTCATCGAGACCTCGTATAACAATGCTTAATTGATTAAGGCCGATTTTTCAGACGATATATTCTATTCTCCTCTATTACATTTTTCCTACCATTTTTCCTCCCTCGTCTAAGTAAAAGCCCTGTATCCCCCTGTCCATTTGTCCCCCCCCCCCCAAAAAAAAACCTCTCCAAGAGAGGGAGATATACATATATATACATATATATATATGGTACTAAATTATTTTGATGAACAATAAAAACAAAAGTTCTCATTCAATCGTTTAAGATGGTTCTGCTGTATTACCTGTGTGTTTCGTCGTCGTTCGTGCATCGTTGTTTGCCATTTTTCGATCCATTGATAATAAAAAACCTTGTAGTAATCACAAATACTGGAAATTCTGTTCTTTTGGGAACAACAGTCCCTATTTGTCTACTATAAAACGGATCGGTGAAATTATGGAAATTCTTCCGTAAGGGCAAGACCAATTGTAATATTTTTATTCGAATCAAACAGCCTCGTTCGTCTGTCGATTTGAAACTTCGTTTACTTTTTCTTTCCCCTGACAGAATTTAATGTAGCACTCTTGTACAAAACGATTCTTTGGAATCGGAGCGTGGCGGGATCGCACGTCTACACGTATGGTGTTCTGAAAAGGCTCGCGTGTAAAACCAGAACAGACTTCTTTCTTTCTTGTCAACCGACCGACCTCGTGTACCTCGATTTCGTTCGCGAGGCATGTACGATACTCGCAGGTTCCGTAGAGGCGAGCAATGCGTACGATTTAAGTCACGACTCCGCAAGTACATGCATGTCAGTATTTTACATTTATAATATAGAAAGAGAGAAAAAAAGCTAACACGTACACAAACACGTATACACACTCATGTATATTTATAATATACGATATATATTATACATATATATATATACATACATATATACAAACATACACACATATACATACACAAATATAATACACAAAGAACACAGTGTGTATATATACACACATAAGTATATTATTGTAATTGAGCAGTAAAAACGAAAATACGCGTATCGAACAAGCTAAACTTAACCCAAACACAATTCGATGTTCGGTATTTATACGTAGGATGACGTAATAAAAGTAATGTCGTAGTTGCTTTTCGTAAATTCCGCCGCACTTGCTTTAGTAATTTTTCTCGCTTTTTCTACCCGCCCTTCGAAACAACAACAGAAAAAAAAAAGACGATGCTGACACGTTTAGTAGAGTAAACAATAAAGTGTTGTCATCATTTGTGATATATACGTACACGTCGATGAACTTTCATTAAAAATCCTTGCGTTATGGAATTGGAAACGAAATTTTTAGCGAATTCATAGGAAAATAAGGGGACAAAGAATAAAAGTCTTTTAAGAAACCGCGACGGCGAGTACAATGCTGGCCTACGCCTGTATGGCTCACAAAGAAAGAGCTTATAATAATAAGATCATCAATTACAGTTTTCTTTTATGAATTTAGAATGCAAATGAACAGGTACGTGTGTGGCACATAGTAAAAACTTAGTTACCTTAACAAATATTTTTGTTCTAATAGGATGGCTAGCATATGAGTCAATATTGTAGGATTTATTTCATATTTTTAGTTTTTATGTTTTTATAAGTTTTAATTTCATTGATACGTATTAGTGCAATTTTTGTTCTAATTGTAAGAAGTATAGTTAAATAATTAGCAGAGACCTATTAGTCGAGGAGGTAGGAATATAACAAATGTTCATTTTAATTTGCTAAACTTTTAGAATTGAATTTATTTTAACTGTGTCCTTAGCTTAAATTTATAAAAAAAAGTTCAGTTAAAATTGGCGATCTTATTATATAGTGCTCTTTTTACAAGTTACATATTAACATTATTTTGTATTCCTTTATATTGTTTCTTTTTCTTTGAGAATCTTTTATTTTTAATATATTAAACCATACAAAGCTGTTTTCTCCAATTAGTAATTATAAAGTAAAAAGCTTATAATTTAAGTGAAACATGTACAAAGTACATGAAGGTTGTTGTCTTTATCTTCTTGTGATTTGAAGTATGTGTCAGTAATGATTTTCTAAAATTGTTTAAAAATTTCTAAACATTTTCTGAGAAATGAATTTATTACTGGTGATTACTATGTAATAAAAGTGCCAAAAGAAGATTACTATTGAATAATAGTACTATTTACTACACTATATAATGTGACATATGTTGAAAACTTACCTATCTGATTGATGATACATGAGATATAAAAATTATGGCTAGATGAAATTTAAAAATATCTGGGCTGAAAGGATTGTAGATAATGTTTGGAAATCGATTTCAAGTCATTATTTGTTTTAGATTTCGAATTACTTTTTATTAATCCTTATTAGTTTTTATTACTTTAAAAAAATTTCTTTCTAGTCAGTTTTGCAATATATTACGCTTCGTTTATAGTTGCTTTTGCTGATAATAATAATTAGTATAGCGCACTTCATCCACATTCTATATTTAACATGATCTGGGATTGTATTAAGAAACACAGTAAGTATTTTCATCAGTTTTTGTGATGATTTGTGAAAGATTAAAAAGAGTAAAGATAAAAAATGAGAATTATATCTTGTAATAGCAATAATAGGAATATTTGGCAGTAGACGTGTTTTAATGTTATACCGAACGTACTAATTTTTATCACAGATAACAATGATAAAATGTGTAATTTTTGAATATATATTATTAGAGAAGTAGAGAACTACGTTACCATTAGAGGATAATAGAAGGATATCAACAGTAGGTAATTTAGTGAATTTTAACGACAGAAGATATTATCGATAATTTATTTCCTTCTTTATTGACATATGTTGAAACAGAAAAATCGATATTCACAAAGGAATTTCTAAAATCTTTCTGTTTTTAAATTACCACTATTAATATTTTTAACTAAATGAAACTGGCTTTTAGTACTGTTGCAATTGTTAGTATACATATTTTTCCCTATATTGTAATAGACATTATCGGTTAAATGATTTTTAAATACTTAATATGTAATAAGATTTAAAAAACGTAACAAATTTTTCTTATTTAAAAATATTAACAATGAAATTTAAAAGGAGGGATCAATAGAATAAGCGCAATACAATTTGCAATACAGTCCTTTTAATTTAGAAATTCTTGAATGGAGACACTGATATGAATAATATAATCATGTACGTATATACAATAAAGAGAATTTTCCATTCGTATTGTGTTTAAATCGTATTATTGCGTGTCTAACGCTATCGCGGGATTTAGATCGATGTAGACTGTTTATCAAGTTTCCCTACCAAACGAGAATTGATTAATCTGTACACCAGTAAGTCGTAGCGTTCGAGACATCGAGTGTTGTGTGTATTTCTAAATATTCCATCATTTTCATTTACTAATAATTTATTAGAAAATTTCTATCTACATTCGAGAAATAAAACATGTAATTCGTAAAATTACTGTAACATTAATTACTTTCTATCAAAACAATTCGAATAGTTTCGATGGTTTAACATATATTACAAAGCCTCAAATCATTCTGTTACGATATAAAAGAAGATTTTTACATAAATATACGCTCGATGCCTCTGAAGATGCGATTTCTACAAATCTGCCGTAAAGGAATCATCGAAGATTCTCGTAGACCGAGAGATTCAGAATAAAATTTCCCACGTGTCTTCAATACTTTGTATACCTTATTTATTTTTCTTTTTTATCTTCGTATAATAATCATAAACGTACAATTTAAAACAATAGTGCTCGTGTGTGAGTGTGTATGTGTGTATGTGTATGCAATGTACAGGATAATCTTTAAGCTATAATACAATTTGAAATGAAATACAAATCAATAAACTATTACGTTAGGTAAACCTTCTCTCGTTTCGTCTCATGTGTTTTTTTTTTTTTTTTAAATACAATTATTTTCACTACTGAAATGACAATGTCCTTTCTCGGCATGTAATATCTCGCTCCTCTCGTCGCTATTTTACCTTTTTTTTTTTCTTTTTGTTTTCTATCCCCGAAAATTTGTTATTCATTTTTTGATCATTTCACGTGTGGCGCGTAAAACACGCGCGTTGTACAAGAGCCTCGATAACCGTTTTATTATTTCTCTGTGTTTCCTTATTTCACTTTTGTTTCCTTTGTATCTCTTTAATGTTTCCGAACGTGTCTATCTACAGAGTTTATCCTTACGATTTTTATTCTTTTTTTTTTCTCTCTTATTATTCACGTTTTTTTTTTCTTTCGTTCCCTCCTATATTTCGCCGCCGCTTCTGTAAAATATTCATTATTAGGTTTACGATATGATTTTCCCTCCTTTCGGTGGTCCTTTATGCGACCCCCCGCTCGGTTTTGTCCGCGCGAACCTCCGCGTTCAACCCTATATTACAAATTCCTCAGCCGAAGATCGCGGATGATTTTTGCTTCGTCTAAGAAAGTTACCGTTTACCGCTTAAATAATTAAAGCTATCTGCTATCTAGAGTCTATTCGGTATCTACAGAAGAACCTATATGCCTCGCGTCTCGTTCGAATAAACAAGAGAAAAGAGAAAAAATAAACCGTGAAAAGAGAAAGGTGGGGGTGTGGGTGGTGTAGGTCTTTTTGAGGGCAAGAAAACAAAGGGGAGTGTACCGTGGGCGCTGATCGTCGCCGGAAGATCCGGTTACACGTTTTGTTTGATCAGCTGCGCGCGACGATCGGCGACGATCGGCATTTTTTCGCGGCAATTTCGACGTCGTAACCTAACGAGATTGACGATCGATCGGACGGTCTCATCGGGCTGAATCGATTTTTCACGGCTATTTTATACGCGTTTCCCTTTATGTTTCCCTTCGTTACACGTTCTTTATATATATATATATATATAGTTTATTGATTTGATATTATCATGTTATCATTGTCTGTTATATTTGGATGCCATTGATGATGATCGTCGGACAGCCCCATGCGACTGGTCGATGTCATTAAGTTACGAACAACGATGACATAATAATCATGATAAAAGGTAATAATAATAGCGATAGCAATAATGATAATAATCGTAATGATAGTAATTGTAATAATAATAGCGGTAGTAATAGTAATAAAAATAATAAGAATTAAAATAATAATAATAATAATAATAATAATAATAATAATAATAATGGTAAAATAATAATATTAATAATAATAACGTGAAGAATAATGAGGGTGACACTAGCGATAATTAGCGTTTAAAGATGATAATAGCGTTTGTATACAGTTTCACACTATTCCCCCGATGGTTATAGGTTTCACGAAAAAATGTAAATCGAAAAGAAAGAATGTCGGATCACTGGTCTCTCAATTAGCAATGCCCTTTTTTGTTTAAGTGTTTTTCTCACTGGTTGGCTGTCTCGATCGCACATCGTCTTTTTTTCTTTTCGCTCATTCGCTCCCTTCCTTCCATTCGTTCATACATTCGATCCCTTTTTTCCTTCCCACTCTTTCACTCTGCTATCTTTCTTACTCTCTTTAGCCATCGTTCGTTTAAATTGCGGACTAGAATTTAATCGAAGATTAAAATTTAATCTGGTAAATACAAGTTTGATTCGTAATATCGAGGATAATTTTTGCCCCTTTCTCTCACATACAAGCACACGCATTCACCCTCACTTCCTCTCCCTTCTCAGGCATCGATAGTGTACGGTAATTTTCGTAATTATGTTCACCTGTCGCGCTGCGTGTAACAGCCTTAACGCCGCGTTTCCACGTATCTGTGTGTGCATGTGTGTACATGTATAAGATACACATATATAATATACACATATATATATATATATAAATATATATATATATTATATACGTTCGTCCATTTTAAAAAGGGACTTCCCCTAAAATTTGTTGTTTAAAGACGACCGATTTTATACCTATCGTTCGATCGTTTAATTGGAAACGGGGCGTTAAGCGTACACTATTCGCGCACTTAGCTCTGTGTTTGTGAATATACCGCTATTAAAGAGTTAAGTGTGGTAATTAAGTATAATATACAAGATCATGTACGTGTAATGTTTCGCATGTTCCGAGTCTCTTCTTCTTCTCTTTTCTTTCTTTCGTCGTTTTTTTTTTTTCTTCCTTTTTGTACAGCTATTTACATGTGGATGCGAGCTTTACGGTGCCACCGCTTTATAACGTCCGGTTTAAAGATGCCGGCGCATCTTCATCGCACAAAAGAAGGCCTCCGACCTCCCGGCACATCGCTCTAATTTCTCTCTCTCTCTCTCCCAGTCTCTCAATCCCTTTCTCTCATTTGTTAATTTCTCATCAATTTACTTTTATCATCGCATATAAGCTCTATCACATTGGCTTTAGAAGCCGTGTCGTTATCGCGATAAGAATTCGAATGGTAATAAAATAATACAATATAATCAATAATAATATTAATAATAATCATCGTAATAATAATATTATTCAATAATAATAAAATAGCAGTGATAACGTAAGCCTAATAATACATTAATAATTGGTAGTAACTGATAACCTCGATCACCGATCGCTTTGTATAACTATCTTTCTTACTCTCTCTCTTTTCACAAATTCTCTAGGCGGAAATAGAAAGAAAAAGAACATAAAGACCTATATATTCGTAAGTGGACAGATTTTTTTTTGCTTGATCCTGCTTTTTTTTCTGCTTATCCATACGAGAACAGCAAACGAAAACCACGCGCGTTGAATCATCATAAAAAGAAAAACAAATAAAATACGAAAAAAAGATAGATATAACAATACTAACCAGTTCTACTTAAGGGATTGACGTTTACTATTCCATAGGTTGGCGGACAAGCAAGAAGCAGGAAAAAGAGCGAGAGGACACGTTTTCCTTTTCTAAACCGTTGCCTTATTTTCCTTTTTCCTTCTTCACGAAAGACGACGCGCCTACTAACCGAACAGACAAAAAAAGGTACGTAGTCGGAGAGCGGAGTGTAATAACATTAACAGCTTAACGACTATTGGGATAGGAGAAGTGTATAAACAATATAACATGAATCACAATTATGCAATAATTATTAATCGCTCATCTTCGTCGCGTAATTAGATAAAATTAATAATAATTTGATCTAACAACTCTCTGATTACTCGTAGATTGCACTCTATGAATCCGGGCCATTTCCGTTTTACCGATCGATGATCGTATTCTTTTATTTCTTTACCTTCCTCCGGTTCTATTTCAATCTCTTTCACTGCGTTCTTCATCTCTTTATCTTTTTCTAACTGAAGCCAACTCTCTCGAGATCCACCGAAGAAAAAACGGAAGCGGCCAGGGTTTCCTCGGATTTTTTCGAGCGAATGTGCGACGAACGCCTTTTGCTACTCTTTATCCCCCAGGCTATCCAGTCGCGTCACAGTCTTCTAACAATTACGAATTCGCCGAATACGTAGCAACTGTGCACACCATCACTAACTCCCTCGTCTCGCACAGATACCACGTGTGTGTTACGAAAAACAGTTCCGTTCTTTCTTTTTTTTTTTTTTTTCGTTTTTTGATTGAGCTCCGTCTTCTTTGATAAAGCAGCGTGTGTCTGGCTGTGGTTTAGTCTTCGAAAAAAGTTCGACCGACAGTTCTCATACACTGATGCGTCTTTTGTTTCTTATTTTTTTTGCATTTTAGTTTCTTTTAATTTACCATTTCACGTATCCTACTTTGTATTTGCCTCCCTATTGATAATGCCCTCGTGGTAGGCAGGAATCGACCAACCAGGCCTGGTCGAATCCTATGACTGGTTTTTTTTTGCTCTTTCTTCCTCTCTAAGAACTTAACTAGGCCCGCGGTCCACGCGGATACGGGGACCGTACGCGATTCGCAGCATCGTTTTGGCATGTTTAGACAACGTCCTCACTCTTAGCGTTCCCTCTTTGATCCTGTGAAAGTAACGATATCACGACAAGAGAGACAAAGAGTTTCTTAATAATCCCACGTTTCCTCGGGTTCGTGTTTCACCACGCTGTCCTTGGGGCTCTCATCGGTGGACTGCTGCGTCTGTTGCGTCGAGGGTGGCCTGGGCGAGGTCACCGGACTGTTCTGTCCAGACTTTGGACTGGGCAGAGGGCTATCTCGGTCCTGACCGTTGTTTCCAGAAACAGAAGACACGTCACTTTGCGCGTCTTCCTCGTATCTGTCCTGTACCGGAGTCGGTTCTACCCTAATCGTTTCTTCGGCTTCTCTCTTAACGCCGTAATCATCCGTTTGCATCACGCAGACACCATTGATGATCACTTCGTCCCCTGTTCTAGCTGGTTCCTGCCACTCAGGATTCACCCACTGCGGCGCTGCAGGTTTTCTTCTGTTTGATCTGACAGTGGCCGGTGCTGTAGGCGTTTCCGCCGGTTCTCTCTTTATACTCCCCGCAGATCCTTCCGAATCCTCGCTACCGAGATTGCTCATAGCGTCTTCCACATCCTCGTCCTCGAATTCTTGGTTTGGCTCCCTCTTCAGAGCGTTCATAGAAAGATCCAGACCGGAACACTGTTCCTTGAGCGCGTTCCCTACTAAGGCAGCCAGATTAGGGTTGAAGTACGGCGTGTAAGGCAGAGGCACGTTGCCCAAGCCTAGTCTCTCTTTTTGGATCTCCAACAGTCTTTGGTTTAACAGCAATCTAAACTGAACTGGGTCGAATGGCTGGCCAGGCTCTCTTGGCGATTGAGGCTCCGGCTGACCGTGTGGCGTCTGCTGTTTCAGTCTCATCCGATGATTGTGAAACCAGTTGGTTATCGTCCGCGACGATAACGCTAGTTCACCAGCGAGGAATTCGATGGTGGCCACGTTCGGATATGGATCGAGCGCGAAGGCAAGCCTTAGGGCTTCTTTCTGTTCTTCGGAGAAGAGGACTCTTTGCTTCTTAGCGGAGGCTGGTCCAGGTCCGGGCGACGCTGCGTGATAGAACTCGGCTGTGTCGTTACTCGACGTGTCGGAACTATTATCGTGACCTGGCCCGCTGCTACGCCTTCTTTTGTTCGCCTCTCTACGTTCGTTCTTTAGCGCCTGTAACCGGTCCACGTTGTGCGCATCCGATAACCACAATTGCATTCTTATGAAAGGTTCTCTGCCCTTTATGCTCAGCATATGCCATGGCTTTGGTTTGCTGAGTAATTCGCTAACCGAGCCTTGCGACAGTCCGAGCACAGCCTCGCCGAAGATCTTCTGGCCGATATTATTGGCCAGCAACGCTTCTTTGATCTTCGTCGTGATCGTCTGCGTGTCCAGATCTTGCGTCAACGCGGCCATTTCGTATACACTCGGCGAGATATGTGGATGAAGACCACGGAGAGGTGATGGGGTCATCTGGTGATGCGGGGAATGAAGGTTCATCTGCTGTTGCTGTTGTTGCTGTTGCTTTTTCTGCAGTTCCTGCATGCTGAGCTGAGAATGGGGATGATGAGGTCCAGGTGGTGTCAGCATCATTGGCGGTGGTGGCTGTGGATGTTGAGGGTGTTGTGGACTCTGTTGAGGCGGACCAAGCTGCATTTGATTCTCCTGCTGGTGTTGCGCTGCTGCTTGAGCCGCAGCTTGCGCCGCTGCTTGCGCCTTCGCTGCGTTCTGTAGCTGTTCCTGTACCAGTTTTGCCGGAGGCATTGGCTTCATTGGTGTTCCACAGGCTGCAAAAAGAAGAAAAAGAGACGCTGAAAGGTGGTCGCTCACGAAACTTTTGAGTTATAGTCCGAAAGCTCACTTTGACAGTTGTCAGTTGCTTCGTTAAGCTGGGATTACAGAAAATCCCTCCTCTAGGCTTAGAATTAGCTTCCTTCATCAACAAACATATCTTTCACTCGTTCAATTTCACTCAACGCATGTTCTTCGTATTTTAATTTTTTTTTTTTTTTTGCTTTTTGTTTGTTACGTTTTTCTTTTTTTTTTAAGGCAGCAGCATTCGGCACACAGAGATATCGAGCTCCCAAACTATGTTGTTTTTAGTAAAATAACAAAACATCTATATTGACCTGAGTTAAACTTACGAGGCAGGCCACCGTAGCCGCCGGTCCTCATCAACTTCTCTGGCACGATCTTGTATTGGCTGGCGACCAGTTTGTGCACCGCGCCATCGTCCTCGAGGAACATCTTCATCCTGATGAAGGGCTCGCGGCCTTTCTGCGTCAGCATGTGCCATGGCTTCGGACGCGCCAGCAGATCTGACACGGAACCCTGCGACAGGCCCAACACGGATTCACCGAACAGACGTTGCGAGATCGAAAATTGAGACAACTGCTCCTTCACCTGCAAAAACGAATTTTTATTTTTTATTTTATTATTTAATGTCGTTTTTAGGCTAAGGAACAATTGCTAAAAGAGATATAGGGACTCTAACTAGACTGAGTCGAACTTTAAACAAGTTTATAGATTTATAACTCGTATATTTCTTATACAGGGTGTTTCACAAAACTGGAAATGTATGATGTTAATAAAATGGCTGTAGATAGAAGAGAACGTTACGAGGCTATTAAAATAGTTCAGAATAAAACGTTTACTGTTATCTATTCTCTACGTGTTTGAGCATCAATGTATCTGAAAAGTACGAGCGAACTTTTTCTGTTCTTTTGTCTATTACTTTTGGAAACACTGTTTGATTTTTCCTTAGTCGAAGGAATATCTTGTTTAAAAGCTTCTTATATCTGGTGATATATATATTGCTGTTCGAAAATTAGGGATCGTCCGTTCGAAACATAGATTACGTGAATTATCAGGATACTTCGAATTTTAAGTAGATTTATTTGAAACTTGCCTCAGGATTGTACCAAAAATACTTCGTTAAACGAAGCGACGAGATCACTGCGACAATAGAGTTACAGTAACTTCCAGAATAAAATTTCGGTGAAAATCTTAGCGAAATGACGAAATTTACCGATGATTAAGTTTCTTTCACACTAAAAGAAACATAACATCATAAATTAATCGAAATATTAAGGTTGTGAAGAAGTTCATTGGCGAGGCACAAGGGAATACCCGACAAAAGAATGTAGCAAATACGACAATAAAGCAAAGACGATATTTCCTTTCTGATGCACACGATCGTGCGATGCAAGAGAATAATCGAATTATCTCTAATCCCGATCTGTAACCTTCGAACAGCATACTTGGAGACCCACCTCCAACTACTTCTAAACAATGTTACGATTCAACTTACTCTCTTAACAATGTCCTCTGTGTTCAAGTTATTGTACAAATCGAATTGTTGCTGGGTAATGGGAGGAAGTACAGCTTTCAGTGGCCTCTGGTTGGCCGCGTGGTGGGTAGGCGTGGACGGTTGACTGATCAGACTATTCGTGATAGAGGCCATCCTCTGAAGAGGACTGGCCGCTGCTGCACCCGAGAATTCCTCGCTAGGTGTCATTGCTGGTGGAAGAATCGAGTTGCCAAGCGGTGAACTTGCGCTAGATCCACCTGGCGTCGATTGGGGTGCGGTGGTTGGTTCCTGTTTTGGCCTGACCAACGAGAAAGCGCTTCCTGCGTGTCTCATCGCTTCCTCTATCTTCTCTTTCTCCTCCTCGGACACTCCGTTTATCATCTTATTTCTTGGATCGACTTTACCGAGACTTAGATCTTGGACACCACCACCGTTTGTAGCGAGATGATGTTGCTGAAGCGCTTGCTGCTGTAGAGCCAAGAGGCCAGGCAGGCCAGGTAGTCCTGGCAGTCCTGTCAACGAAGGATTCTGACCTGGCGTCGCGTTCAGCTTCTGTAGTTCACGGTGGTACGCGTCAAGCGCCAACCTGATATCCTCCTGCGTCCGCTCTATACCCTGAAGACCACCTTGCGTGCCGCTGAAAAAGTGCGGGAACATCGCGCTACAATTAATCGAGGTCGCGTGCTGTCCTCAATAATGATCAATCGTGGCGTCTCGCTTGACAATAGCTGCGCCCTGTAATCCGAGCTTTCGACCAAAAAAGCCCGTGTTTACACCTGACATTTTCGTGTTAAGCAACGAAACAAATATAGCTAGCATATTAATTTTAGCCGCATACGTCATCCGTTCGGCATAGTTCTCTGTTACTCGGCCGCGATCCGCCGTGACTCATATGATCTATGGGATGCGCTACCGGTTCGCATGGATAGCGGCCTGATGCGCTATCGAACATCTTTTAACATCGTAACGTGTGTGCTTATACTTTTTATTTATTCTTAAATTGATTATGTTTCTTGCTTTGATTCTTTGGTCTTATGTTTTCAGATTCGCGAATAGAGGAATTGAGTAATGATGCGAGGTGTTGACGATACGAGTCACATTCTTGGCACACTGAATATTTATCTTCACGGAAAATTATTAATTCGATGGAGCTTTTAGTTTTTTGCCGAAAGATTAATTTTGTTTATAGATTTCGTTAATAGAGTTTCTTTTCAAGAACATGTTCATTGAATATCTAATGTGAATTTCTCGTGACAAGAGAGGGTTGATAAATAGTGGAATTATATTTCTAATTAGAAATGTTCAGAATGTATATGACCAACTAAAATTATATATAGTTTCGATTCGTTCTTATGATATTCAAATTGAAGTTGTTATGATATTCAATAAACGAAACAATATCCTTCCTTAGATTTCTTCAATTGTGTTCATAAAAATACAAAATTTAAAATCGAATAATTAATTAATCAACCTTACAATACCATCTATTACTATCTATCTCTAATTTTCTTATTTTCCAATCAATCCAGCAAGCGATGGCGATACGTTTTCATTTGTTCGGGCCTCACCTGGAAGAGAACTCTCTGGGCCCACGTAGATCCTCCACCCTTCTTCCCATAAGTTTAGCCAGCTCCTCCTGGTAAATCCTGACTACCTTTTCTTGCGGAATGTCATCGTTCTCGTATTTCTTCAGTCTCCTATTTTGACTGTCGAGCCTGTCTTTGTTAAATGGGCTCGGACAACCGATTCTATTTGGACTTTTGCTGTCCGCGTCGTTCGACACCTCGTGCTCACCCCTCATCTGTAGGTGGCCCGATTCCGAGAGGATATGCGCCAACCTTTCGTCACTCATTTCCGGCGGACCACCTTCCTGTGGACCACGCGCGAACGCTGGCATTCCCTGCTCCTTGCCTGAAACATACTCTACGGGTGAGGCACAACTTGTGGTGCGTTCTTACTCGGTTTGGTCTTATTGGTATGTAGAAAATGTAGAAAAGATGCATTAGATTAAGATATAAATAGAGGTAAGAGGCTGGTTTCACTGCTTGGATCCACGCTCTGCTTTCTACCGTAGATTTTATTAGGTTTGTAATACGAACCGTTCGCACGCCAAATTCGTTAACTCCAGTTTTTGAAAATTTTGAGATTTTACTGCCAAAATCATCGATTTCCTCTATCTTTCGTTTTATCGAGTTAATTGGCGAATTAGCGATTCATATATGTGAAACGTCCATTTGCTTTGGTTCCAGTTAATTTACTTCTGTGTTTTTTTTCTTTTTTTATTAAAGTTTGTTTATCGATGGAAATACCTGGTCTCTGGAATTTTTTATCGATATAACGTTCCCAATATTACTTTTGCAAAGTATTTAGCAATGTAAATACATATAATAGTTGGGAATTTTGCAAAATTTCCGAAGCTTTGTTCCATTTGTTATTTTACAGTTTTGTATCGCTGGAAGGAAATTTGGAAGATCGATGGCGAATAGTAGAATGATTTTATCCGAAGATTTCAAATGGACATTTCGCATGTTACAACCTAATACAAGGCGTAGATTTTACAGAAATCCTCAAAAGCTGTTATTCGTTTTACATCGTTTGCATGTTAATGTAAATTATCACATTGTAAATCGCCTCTTGATTTTCCAATACTTTTTAGATGAAGTAAAAATCGAAAATAACGCTACATGTCTCTCCAAGTTTTCACGGTGTTAGGATGTCTAAAATGATAAATAGTAGAAGTCGATGGAACAGAATTATATCGAAAAGTAAAAACTAAAAAATTAAGACAAATAATAAATAATAATTTTAAACAAAACAATAATTGCAAGAAGCATTTTTATACAGCCAAAAAACAATTTTACTTAGAAAAATAAAGAATTTACGATCGTTTCTGGTTGAGTCAAAAAGAATGCCAGAACGAACAGGTTAAAACTCAAATTCCCTGGTGATCAGTGCCTTTTAATTTCGTCGGTTACGAACGACGTTCGATAAGGAAGAAGCAGACCCACGAACCTAATCAGATCCGAGGGTTGATTCCACGTTCGATCGAACGTGGATGCAATTAATACAAGCAAAATCAATAATACCGGCTCGAAGCCGAAGGCAGAAGCATAACCCAGCGACGATAATTAAAATATCCTTTTCCGAAGCCTCGCCCTTGTGGCCTTCCCTACTCTTACACGTAGCCAACAGTCTACTTCTCGTACGTGTTTCCTGTCTAATTGACCAATCAACCGTAAGATTCAGACGAATGAGCCATCGATCATGTCTTTGATTGTTCCGGTACCTTTCTGTTCTCTCACTGAACCAAATATTCTCGTCACGGACGTGTTTACGGCCGAAAAATAGAAGATGTTACTCGTTAGGTAGATTAGGCAGAATCGTGCGATGAAAACTTCTTTAACTAGTTACGAGAAGATTATACTCGATACGTTGGACGTAGGTAATTAATAATGATCTTTTATGATTTTTTATTTTAACGTACGACGTGTGTTGATCAATTTGTAGAAAATTTGAATTTCTGTGTATTCCTGTTAATTTTTTTGTGTTAAATTTCACTTAAAACCGTATTATCGTTTAGAATTGCATTCAATATCTCTTTGAATTAAAATTTACTAGCTATGAAAATATCAGAGTGAATTGCATGAGTGGTTTTCCAAGTGACCAGGGATATAGGAAACTTGAATTTCGTAATAATTTCTGTTTTAAAATAAATTATAATTAAATATACATTGCATCTCGAGCCTTCGCTATATATCAGCAAACAATTATTAGAATCAAAAAAATGATTTTTCAAATCAGAAAAGAAGATAATAGAGACTATTAGCACTGGCCATGTCTAGTAAGAAAATGCTAATAACACTTCTAGAAGTGTTGTGCTATGTCGTGTATTACTAAATCGTCATCAACTTAAATGTAGGTATTCGTGTAAATGCAGGTATACGAACCTCGGTTCGGGTAGAAAAATGTTCGGGTAGAAGAAAGAACGTTACAAAATAATACTTTAGCTCAGCCTTGAAGAAATTAGATTCAATGAATTTAATTGTATCGCGAAAAAAATTGTTAGAAAATCATTCAAAACAGATTGAACTTTGTAAACGGTGTCATTGCTTGACTGTTTTCACTTTGACATGTTTCACATGACATAAACAGACTGTAACTCTGTTAGTTTAAATACTCTATTTTCTATTCAGATCTATCGTACCTCTTTCTACGAACCACTAGCCTTTGTCTCCTTTTCACGTGTCTCGACAATGTTAAACTCAAACAATTCCCGAGTATCGATTATACGATATTTGAAACACAATGTGTCTCTTTTTTCCATTTACCCAGCAACGTATCGATTATTCAAAAACGATCTACATTTCACCGTTTTTAAAAACATCCATTTTATTTAAACATCTAATTTATTATTTATATCTCTGTTAATTAAATCGATTTAAACGGTGCACAGTTTCAGTAGCAAGTTCGTCGATGAAATAAAATACCTTTGTCATCTGTATTTTTTTAACATAAACCGATCTATATTTCACCCCTAAGAAAAAAGAAAATCTGCTTTAATCTCGTATAAATGAATCGACTCTTATATTATACTTCGCTATCCATAATTTCCATTGTAAATTCGTCGATAAAAAAAAAAAACAGTTCCTCCTTTGCTTTGTTATTTTCAACAGAAACTGATCTATAATTCACCTCTTTGCAAAAAGATGCCTCTTAATCTCGGCGTGCGAACGAAACGAACCTCTCAGTTTCTACACTTTCGATCGTAAATCCGTCTATAACCGAAAATTTCTTTCACTTTTTATTTATAACAAGAATAAGTACAGTGTCGAATGCGGAACGCAAGAAAGGAAAGATTAATTGGTCATTAAGGTCGGAATGTAGACGGCGATCCAAGAAACCGATGTTGCAGTTATTGCGAGAATATTGGTCGACGGGAAATGTTTCAAGAAATCGACAACGTTGGTGGGTGGAAACATTACGGGGACAATGACGACAGTCGAGGTTCGTTCGGTGCTTGTGGAAGAATCGAACGCGACGTGTACACACGATGCTGGTACGCCTGTATTGTCTCGTGATGTTTGAATTCGTGCCAACGGACTTCGACTTATGCCAACCTTCTTCTCTCTGTGCCCATACGACATTTTCGTGGGACAACTGCGGCAACCTCTTAACGAAAGAATCGGCTGTTTACCAGATTGATTGGCAATGGCCATTGAAATTCGATCCGTACATTCTGCGATCTTTCGGCAAATACACTTCCACCTATATTTACAGCTACATTTTGTAATTGAAACGACCCACTGAAGGCGACTGAAGTTTCACTAGCTTCTTTATGTCATCATCTTTTACACTTCTCTCTTACAATTCCACAATATTGCGTCAGATAAAGAATAATCGTGCGATTTGTAATAAGTACAAATTGATTGTAAAGTATCATCAATTATCAAAATTGTTACTGTTATGCCAGGTGACTTAACGGTAGACAGCGGATTTTTCTGCAAATTCGTATTTCCACGAACACAATTGGAACAATAGGAACAATAGGTTAAAGTTTGTTTTACCTATCAAATATTACGTTCGA
This sequence comes from Bombus pascuorum, assembly GCF_905332965.1. Taxonomy (NCBI): domain Eukaryota; kingdom Metazoa; phylum Arthropoda; class Insecta; order Hymenoptera; family Apidae; genus Bombus; species Bombus pascuorum. The sequence goes on along the minus strand of NC_083491.1, from coordinate 11,998,407 downwards.
AGAACAATATGTTTCGGATATTTTACATCTTTGTGTATATCATGTTTATTCTATGCATTTTGGTATCTGCAAATTTCGTAACATTTCACTAATGATATCGATTCAATTACATATATCGCAAGGGGTTTCTGATAGCAATTTGCGTCGTTTCCAATGTTTAGTAATAGAAACTGAAAATTCCAATCGGACTAACGTATGTATGCAAGTGAATTTTGCATCGAATCTTTGGTTGCAGTTCACGTTTTGCGTCGCAGAAGAACGAGATACGCTTGCGTCTCGGATATATCGTTGTAACGATGAACAGATCGGTGAAAAACGTGTTTTCAACTTGGTTACCAGCAGAAAAACTTCGCCGAGATAAAAAGAATCCAGGTCGTTATTATGCGCTACTCCTTTTCCTGTAAGCGGACTTTTTGCGGTTTATACTGATGAAATTGACATTATCGTTATCGAACGGAATGGTGATTAACGTATTGCGGTGAGAACAACGATACTTCGTAACATATTACGTATAAAGATTTATCGTGTCCAATTACCACAAAGTTCCTGCATTAATATCTTGTTCCTTACATCACATCTATATTCATAACATCTATATTGGAACATGCGTCAATATTTTATCAAACTGCGCGTTTAAACGTATCAAAGAAAAATTTCTATTTTAAGTATCGGTAAATACGTGAATATCGTGATTATTGTTATATTGTTAACGCGATAAATATCTCATAGTTTAATTTTCATCGACGTGTTTGCTCGTGTTCTAAAGCTACGTCTACGATATGAATTTACGATATACTTTAAATCTATGAAACGTTTTGTTGATACTGGGTGCATATGGTACAAAAATATTAATGTAGAAATGAGACGCAAACGTTCAGACGAAAGACGATCAGTTTTTCTTTATTGAAAGAGCTGGAAAACATAAATTTATAGAACCACGTAATGACACCCTTTTTACCTTAATAATGAAGAAATTTACAGGAAGAAGAAATCATATGAGAATATTGAAATTTATTTTAAAAAAAAGATGCTAATAGCATTTAAGAAATTCTTTACGCTTTGATCTGCTTTCACAATTGCTTTACATCAAAGTGGATCAAAGAAACGTCTTTGTTTTTCCTAGGAAAAAGATATTTGGAAGTCAACTTTTCCATTTTTCACTGCTTAAACAACATTCACGTGTCTATCAGAAATTTGTAATTATAGTAATTGCATAAACACAATTCCGTGAAAATTGGAGGAAGAGATTTTCTACAGCCCTATTTTCTAATTCACAATGTCTTCGGTGTTAACTTTCTTTTCTTCTCATAAGCGCTGAACGTCGAAGTAGAGCCTGCCTGAGCCAATTAGACAAAGAATAATCTAGGTGTCGCGAGCTCGTTGTTTCCGTTGCGCACGCAGTCTTGCCACCATCGTTTCTCCCGGATGATGAAACGTCACGGTTCGTTCGCTCAGATCGCGCCAAGGCATCAAAGGCTCGTAAGAATCGTCGAAAGAAAGAACAATCGGGCTCTCGTAAGGACAATGGCCAAACCGGATAAGAAATCCATATTACGCTTTACCTTTTATCCTACATTCCATGGAAAAATATTTCGTGATAATTACGGCTGTCATAAACAGTAGGCATGCCATGAAATTTGTTTTAAAGCTAATAAATGGTGATGAACGTTGACAATGGTTGATTACAAAATTTCGGTACAATTTCGTGAGAACCTTTCAACGAATATGACGTACCTTAAGAAACGAAACGATTGTTACGTGGAACGCGTGTTCCCGATTTATGTTCTCGACAACGAGAATTCTTACGCCAGCCGCGATTGTTGGCTGACCCGTGGAAAGTACACGTGTCTATGAGGTCGATAGGAATCAGAAACGATGAAAAATAGGTTCTCGAGAACTGGCGTCTGCTAGTCCTTGTATTTTTGGACCGCGAACAATGGTGTCTTGGTTGAGAGAGGAGAATAGAACAGGTTGGATATCGATGGGAACTCGGGTTAAGGTTCTTCAATGATTGCGATTTCCTCTTCTTTAGGATCGAAAGTTTAGATTTCTTTGTTCAGATAATTAGATTAAATTCGGAAACGTTAAGAATGATAGAGGAAGTAGAATTCTTTTTAGAAATTCTGTTATTTTCGTGTAAAAAATTGAAAATGAAATTGGAAATTAATTACGCGTGTTACAATTACAGTAATAATTATTTCATTAAAAAAATTCATTAGTTATTCAGGAAGGAGATCCAAGACATTGCGAATGCACAGTATTGGAGAAGAGGAATGGAAGAATATTTAACGCAAGTTCGAAAAATAATCCTTGTTTGGAAAATCATGATTTCTTAATTGTATCGCATCCAAGTAAAATAGCAAAGATTTGATCACGAATATAATTTACTTGTACGAAATGAGAATTCGTATAATATCGATAATATCTCGAAAACGATATATGTTTCCTGTATTAGTATTTTCTACTTTAATATTGTCTACGTTTAATATTTTGTTTCGATGTGATGTAATTGAAAAGTCATATTTCCTGAAACAAGAATCATTATTTGTTGAATCTGTGGTTTTATTTTGACAATTTAGCCTGTACCATAAATTCCTTCGAGTAAATGAAAAAAGAACTTTTCACGGTTTAAAAATCACGGTTAAAAAAATTAAAAAGAAATTTCCACAACTGGTAAGGAACGGTCGGGTTGTTTTTCAAGATGCACCTTAAGACCGTGCAATTTCCGTGGACTCGAACGACCATAAGGGCAATACGGTTGTATGAGCGAGGCGTCAGGAGGTGGAAGGATACAACCGGGACAGAAAATCTGATAAAATCGCTATATGAACCAGAGTAGCCTCGCTAATGAACGTAACTCTTTCGCGTTGCGCCGGTTCTACGTGGCTCTTTCTCGCGTACACGCGCAAGATGTGCGTGGCTGCATATAGCGCGTTTAATTGACGGTGAAATACGCGACTGCGAGGCACCGACGGGGGTTCCTTCTTCGAATCGAGCTCCGTAACAACCTCGAGAACGCGTTGTCGAGAACGAAATTCGGAATGGTCGGCCTTGCTCGCGGAAAATCATCGTCCGATATAACTCGGTGTCTGTTCCTAATATATTATGTTCGTGCATATGTAATGTCCAGACTGCGGATTTGTATGCACTCGTAAGAAATTTGAAGGTGCAAAATTGCACAAAATAGTGCTTTCTACGATACTTGGTATGTAAAATAATTTCTAACCGAGGTTCTCCTTTTTTGATTTTAGAATATGAATTAATCTGTGAAACATGTAGAATTCACGATCTAGTGATATATTTCTCTGGTGTTCCAATTTGTCGAGTCAATATTATATAGTAAATTTTCTTGTATCTTCAATTGCTACCACAAAATTTTGTCTTCGACTGGAACTACCATACCGTTTAAATGGATCGTCTTGCCGCGTTTCATAATGCAGATCTTTTCATTATGAATATGTTTATATCGATTAATGAACATATAAATAAATAGTATATTTGCGTGTTCTTTTGGTACGAGTTTAAACTTTAAAAACTGCAGCAGAATTTTCTAGAAACATAAGAAGATTTTCCAATAAAACAAGAAAACTTTCCAATGGCTTGTTTGTTAAATATAGAAACAGTAGAATGTTTGAGTTGCGGAATGATTAAGTTTGATAGTCGGTATACTGATTTAGTAGAATGTTTGGACTCTGGAACTAATGATTTCTTCAAACATAAAATAATGAAATCAATTAATCATGGTCAATTAATCAGTGGAAATTTTATCGTTAGCCTCTATAAGGTAACTAGCAACAGCAGCAAAAGTAATTTATATTTCAAACTCGAACCATTCCAATCAATTATAATTTTCAGTGTTCTTAGGCTTTTTCTGGTCATTGACTTTGATCTAAGAAATTGTCTGTTCGATGAAACTCATTGTCAGAAAATTAACTTAAACAGCGAAGATTTAGTTGAATTTTCGTAACTAGTTCGAAGAAACATTATCTCGAGGCAGTAATTAGAGAAAAACCCGGTTTCCAGCGATAAATCGTACGCAATACCGTAGAGACTGGCAGCGATCGAGCCGATCTTGTAACGTTCCGATGCTTTCACGCAATTAAGGAATTAAAGCGTGCTATTAGAAAAAAGTAAATAAGTAAAGAGAGGAAAAAAAGACGATCTTCGTATAGTTGTTACTGTACGAGTGAAATTTAAACCGACTTTGAAAACTGATTAGAAAGCGCACACGAGTGAAGCGTGAACGATTCTCGATACCGATATATTTCAGGCGAAAATCATGGTTCTGATTATGTTAAGGAATTTGAATCATTGACGAATCACGACTCTCTCGAATCTTTCAGCTCTTTCATTCGTAGTCAACTCCTACGCAATCGGATTTCGAAATCGCAATCGCGCACTCTGATAACGTTATCTCTACCGGATTGGGTCAATGAACGTTGCGATCGAGCGTTTTAATTACGACCTTACATAGAAAACAATTTCCAAGAATGGAATATCTTTCTCTAAAAATTTTCCAAAAAGGGAGGTACCTATCTTTTTCTTTCTAATATTTTCTTCTTTTATAAATGATGGAACTTATTTCTTGGTTTGTTTCGAACTTGATAATTCTCTTTACTCGCGCTTTTCCAGTATTTGGTTTAGTTAGGATTTACAATTCTTTGGATCTAAAAGCATCGTTGTATCTTGTTCTTAGGAGTTTGGAAAAGAAATTAAATTGGTGCATATGAAATTAATGGTAGATTAAATAGTCTAAATAAGGTAAGGTGCATCTTAAGTCTTCATTTATATTTCCAACATCTTTCACGGTATTTTTTCCCAAAATTAAGCTTCTATAAGGAAAACACACGAATATTCTGATTATCTAGAATAGAAAAATAGAGTAGAAGATTTTATATTTTCTCTTCTGGCGTAGATTATAATCATTGGGCAAAATTTAATTAGTATAGATTAACCGATATGAAATTTCGAAGGAACGTTTCATATAACGGATATAGAAGAATAGATATAATGTTAGAATATTATTTTCAGTATAGTAAATAGGATTTTATTAACATTGAATCTTATTTTAGAAATATTCGTTCCTTCTTCCTGCGAATCCGATCGGCCAACTTAAAAATCAAAACTTCAATGGTGCACCGGTTTCCTGTGTTTTACATCTCATTTATTTACCCGGTCTCGCGGCGCAGAGGAAATAACAAGCATATTTCAAGCCGTGCAGTAGAACAACTTTACAATTATAATCGCACAATTAGAGTCCTATGACCGTGGTGATGCATATCCGCATTTCGATAAACGGATCACGCTCTAAAGGGTAACTGAATTAAAAAGAATTCCAGTGATTTCAGATAGTTCGGGCAACGAACGTTGTCAGTATTAAAACCAGCTGAATAATGAATCGACATCAAAGCAAAGAGTGAAATAAAACAGATAAACCGGCGCACCGATAATTTCATTGTTTTTCCATAAAAATGATAAATGTCGTGATCTAAACGTATTGGGAAAATTTCATTAATCGACCTTTTAATCGACTCTTCTTTATTTTTAATCAAAAGATAAAACGGTAGAACAGTTAATAATCCTCGTACATGGACGATTTTTAGAGTTTAATCCTCACGTAATATTTTATAAGTTTTTATAATTTTTCAAGTTCGATGTTTATAGATTGTTTGTAAGTACTCCTCTTCTCTTGATATTTACTCTATAATTTTTGTTGATTTATATCTACAGAACAGTCATTCGTAGCTTTATTCGTTGTGCTTATAAATTTTTGTATATTTGTGATGAATAATAGAAAAATAATGCAACACTCATTTTGAGGTAACTGAATTAGCTATACGGACATGGAAAAGTGGTTCTCGAAATCTTCGAAGAAAATCTTTACCAAACAATTTCTACTAAATTCGTGTCAAGAGTTTAATTTAACAACAAGTCTTATGAGACGATCTAATATATCAGAGAAGTTGACGGGAGATTAGCACGAGCTATACCCGAAAGAAAGAAAATCTCTCGATAAACAGCGTTGGACTAGTACCAACTATCTTCATTACGGTGATCGCGTGGTGCGTTGCTCTTGGACCAGCTTAGATCAATTGTATTGCACCGCTCATGAGCAATAATAAATGATGTCCGAACGCGCTTCGCTGAATAGTGGGCCAAGATCCAGGTATATTTGTCACAGCATTAGTAAAGTTCACGAGATTTTTGCGATACAGTTCAGTAAATATTTATTTATAACTGAAAATATTTGCTCCCAGATGGCGGTTCCTACTTGTAAAATTGTTATTTAACGGTCTACGAAATTAAGAAATTATATTTCTAAATGATTTGTGAAGCATCCAGCCTTGATATAATATTCTTAATATAATATTCTTCACTCAAATTGTCTAAATTACTTAATGTTTGGTAAGCTTTGAAATAACTATAATTAATGGAACTTTTATATTATAAAGTTAAAAAGTATAAAACGACAATCGATACACACTTTATTACTTTTATGAATAACAGTGAAGTTACCTGCTCTTAAATTATTTCTTTCCTCGTACCTTTTCAATCCTACATTATCTGTTCTTAAATTGTTCATTGCCCTCGCAATGATACAATTGTGAATGGAAGATAAATATATTTGTATCGTTCAAAACAAACGTTTAATTAATTAATTAATTACGGATATTCCGCATCGACTATCTATTAAAACACGAGTAAGAGAACTAACTAACCGTTGGAAATATTCTTTGTATCAGGCCTTGCTTTAAATCCATCAAGAACTTATTTATTGCTTTTAAGTATCGTCTTTTCAAATCGAAATAAAGGCATCGATTTTTGCCCATAAATCACCACCGATTATGGAAGTTTCGAACAATGCCGCAGGTACGTTTATTGAATTGAGAAACAGCCGACGACTCGTCCGTCCGTAGCACAAAGAGCTTGCTGCAACCGTGAACAAGAAGTTGGTGCAATAATTAGCGATTAAAATGTCCGTCGAAGCAACGATGACGTTACGTTTGTTCAATATCGATGCCATTTATCACATAATATCGATGGTAATTACAATATAACATCGATAAAACCTGGCACGTTTGTTAATCATTCTTTTATTAACGAATGTCTATATTCATCCAAGGTTGAATGAATATTTATGAAAATATTATAAAATCGATTAAAAAAGATGATAGACCGTTTGTCCATTTATCTTAAGCTCTCGATTTCTATAGCTCAAATTTACTTTGAAAGACATTTACAATAATTCTTTTTCCTATTTCTACGACAAATCTCCTTTACTTCATTATTTCAATGAAAACGAAACGTCTAATATTTTTACAATTTCCTCTCAACAATTTTGTTATGATAGACTTTTTCTATTCACTAACCTCACAACATTTGACCGAATATTTAAAAACCAACCATAAATTCAACCTCAAATAATAGAAGAATAACTCATGAAAAGATTCTTCGGAAGATTTCATTTTTCTAGTTTCAACCAACAAAACATCAACTATCATTCTTTCTCCGATTAATACTAATATCACTTCGGAAATTCAAGGTACCTATGTTACACGTTACAAAGCTTCTCGCTTGTAGCCGCAATATTGCAGACAGCACATAGTTGTTCTACGAGTCCCCATTTTTGTCGCATCGTTTCATCCCTCCCTCTTCCCTTCATCCTTCCGCATGATCCTCTTTCCCTTTTCCTTCTTTCCTGGTATTTCTTTTTTTTTTTTTTTTTGCTGCGCGATGCACATGATTATCGTTGTCGGCGATTCGACGGAAACCGACAATCCATTGATGCACGACGTCTGCGTCGACCTTTTTCCCTTTCCTCCTGCTGGAACCTCGTCCGGCCGTGCATTTATCCGTGGTTACCGTATATTTTATACGCGGTCGTTTGATATTTCGCGCGTCGGACGCGGATACCCCATTATGGCAACCGTACATCCTCTCCGCGCAGCCATCGGTATTAAATAATATTTACAAAAAGCAAAGGGGAGAACCGATCGACATGGCCGAATGATAGGTGGCCGGCAGAGTTACGGCGGAGGAGGATATGGTTTAATAAGTGAGACGAACAGTGGTTCGACGAACGTGACCTTGTAACGATAAAAAACAAGGGACCATGTATCCCGAAGTGATTCATGTCACCGGGCACCGGCGAAACGCGAATGTTTTATGACGGAACACGGATTTCGACGCGCGTGCACCACCGTCGTAATGAATGTTTGCATTGTTTTCGCGCCGACAGATGGACGTTTCGCGGTTTTCGACGCTGGTTCATGGAAAAATATGAAGAATCGCTCCGACGCGTGTAATACGGCTGGAAGGAACATCCTAATACGGGATCGCGTGGCGAATTTTTCATCCATATTGACACTTTTAGAAGATAAACTGTTTTTGGTAAACGCGAGGATTTTTTTTAATTCTTGTACGATGGAGCTTCGAGGAAAAGATTGGGGAGACGGTGAGTTTGTTGGAAAATACTTTTGTGTAATGTGAATTACAAATGTTCTTGGGACGTTTAGTGGGAAATTGCGATGATACTTTAAGTTTCAGGAGTTCTGTTGTTTTCTTGTTTCCGGTTTCTACGTGCGTCGAACGCACGACGATTTTTAATTGTTTATTTTGTTAACGAGATTAGCTTAGTTCATCAAAAAGGTTGAGAAGAGCGAGGAAAAGAATGGGCACTTTTTAACGAACAAACGATGAAACTTATAGAATGACCTAACAAAGAGCAAGATATTTGAAGTATACCTATAGATTTATCTTATGGGATTCAGCGATAATTATTTGCAATCGTTGAAGCGGTGTAAAACCAGATGTTTTAAAAATGGAGAATAATGAAAATTTAATTCTGGTATCTATATAGAACATATATTACATCCTACATTAGCATACGATAGTGTTAGGGCAATAATATTCAGTTGGATCTCTTTCTCTATTATTGCAATAGCTCATATTATATCGACACATACGTTGCTGCTAAAATACGCTAATACATCCAGACCTTGCTATCTTTATAGCCTTAATTACTAGAAATTATTAGTCCATTTTCAAAATCTTCGATCTGATCGTGGAAACACGTGAGACAGTTTATCGTTTTGTCTCGATAGCGAGCAATTAGTAGGTTGGATCGGATCGAAACGCGAGGAGAATGCGTTCCACAGCGATTCTGCGATCCCTCGGTAATCTGGCGAAAGTGTAAATTACCTTTTGCGATAAATGCAGCAGTACCTAGAACATCTATCCTCTCTCTTGGATCCTGTTTCCATTCGTTCCCCTCTCTCATTCTCCTTTCTCTCCTGGAGCCCTTTATGTATTGCACCCTTGCCTAGAAGTCATCCCCAGTTTCCTACTCCCAAGAGCTATTAGTCTAAACAATATGGCTGCCAAACGCAGCGAACAATCGATAACGAAGCATGGTGCGTCAACTGGCTGTATAATTGAATTAAGACTATTAAAGACGAAATCGAACGTCATCTTCCAACTGTTTTGCGTAACACCTGTCATCGTTAGGTGTTATGCCATCAACCTTTGTCGAACTAAGTAAGACCGTCGCCTAATAGCGTACAATTGATCTTTTCAAGTGGTTCTATGGAATTAATTGCGTCATAAGGTGATCAGTTTGTGAAATTGATTTTGATAGTGAAATAGTTCTAAATCGCAATAAGTTAGAATGATTCGTGTGGGCATTAGTTTGAGTATTTTATTTTATCTTTGATAGGTAATATAGATAATCAATCATAATTGAAATTAAATTTGTTCATAGAATTACATAGTACGATCCGTGATAAAGATTTTCAGAAGAATATGCGAATGGTCTAAGCAACTTTTAATTATAGCGTAAAGTCGTAAATATGAATGAAACAATTCTCAAATCAGTAGATAATTATTTTTACTTACGTAACCTTCTTCAATTTGTAAACCGTGATAAAATAACGATAAGCGAAGACGTTCGAAAGTGTTTTACGTAATATATTAACCTTCGTATTGTAATATCATGAAAAACAGTTTCATTGGATTGTAAAAGGTTCTATCACTCTCAACACTGTTATTTTATTATTATAGTTGTGCAATATTTGGCTGAGAAATGCCTATTGCAGTGCAATTTCAGCACGTGGTCCTCCGTAGAGGCGAAACAGCCTGTTGCGCAGTACCCTATAACGCCGAGACGCTTCGAATACCTGTAAATATCTTAAGATACCTCCCTGTTGACTATTTTAAGTAATCTTCTTGAATAAAAATACCTGGCCTATATTCGTACCCTTTATCGAATTCGACAATCACATAAATATATAGTGTTATTTTTAACATTATCTCTTAAACTCGATGAAAGGTCATGATCCACGTAGATACGCCATAGACAAGTTTTGGACATTTGGCACGATTTGATTAGAAAGTTTATATAGCTTTATGGTTTCGCAGTTTAATTTTAACGCTAGCTTTAGCTTCGATTCTTCAATAAGAGTCATCAAATATGAACTACGTACAATGTTTCAATATTTTTAAATATTTTGTGTTATAGCAACGAAGAGCTGAGGATTATTTAAATACATATTAAAATATCATAAACTAAAGGGCCAATATGATTTACCTGATATAAAATCAAAGATCAAAATTATTATATCAAAGAGTTTCATTCGAAGTATATTTTCATATATTCGCAATAATGTGGAAGTATTTATTATAAATGCTTATGAACGATAGTGAATATGAAAACACGACAAAATTGTAACTGATTATTTATTTTATCTGCAGAGTTTCTTGAAACGAGGAGTGAAAGCTCACGACGTCACCAACGCATGTGCTACCACAACAATTGTTTCTCTATCTTTCATCGAGGGGGATGCGACCTCCGGTTCAAGGGTTATACGTGTCCTTATTCCACGGTGAAGTTAGACCAAGTAGAGATACCATTAACACCCGTATTAGACAGCCGAAATAAAAATAGTTAACTGACAGTTTGATGGTTAGTGGTTCGGCAGAACAGATTATTGGCAGTGCGAGGCAGAAAAGATTTCGTAGGAGTCAAACGTTCAATTGTCAGCGGCGAAGCTGGAACGAGCCATTTATAGATCACTGGTGAAATCATCAACAGGTTAAGCCATTTTGAACTATCTTTATCTCGCGATAATCCATAAAGCAATTCATACACATCTTCTTCCATTGTGTCGCCAAACTTGTTGATGATCACCGTTCCCAACAATCAAAGAACAAACGGAAGCAATTACTCGTATCCTCTGATGTGACAGGCGATCCGACATCTGTAGCCTGTTTCTACGACTTCCGGGATTCTTTGATCGAAGATCTGATCAGCCATGTTACCAGAAGCGTGTACACCACATGTATAACACGTATAATGTATCTTTATCCAAAGCCTGGAATTAGGAGCACGAAACACGTAACCTCTAACAATCCTGTCTTCTGGCAGATGTCTGATCTTCACCGTTTGATAGAAGTATGCGTACATATTGTACACATATGCGTGTCCAGAGAAAACAACAAAAACGGGGAAAACTGGGGAGAGACAGAGCTGTCGTACAGTTCACAGGTACTCACCTTTCTTGGGTATCAGAGATTTAAGCAGCATTACAGCGTTTTCGTCGCACGCCCAGCCGTGCATCTTCCTGTAGCTATCGCGACCTTTTTCCGTCAGCTTGTCCCAAGGCTTCGGTTTGCTTAGCAACTCGCTGACGGTTCCTTGGCTGAGGCCGAGCACATACTTGGCAAACAGCCTTTGACCGATGTTGTGTATCGACAGCAGCTCCCTGACCCTCCTGGCTATGTGCAGCGTGTCTAGATTCTGTGAGGCGTACTTGTCCATGTTGTACCGTAGCATCTCTTGTAGCCTAGCCTCCATAGGGTCGCCCTTTGGGATGAGCGATTCACCCAATCTTCCAGCCATTCCAGCAGCACCGAATTCATCGCTGAATCGAAACGGATGCGTCCTGTCATCGAACCGAAACGGGCTCTTCAGTGTGTCCAGCACACTCAGACCTCCGATGTTGTTGTTCGCTAGATGATGGCTGTTGTTGTTATTGTGGCAGGATTCCTGGTCTGCTGGGCTCTTAGGTGGTGGTGCCGTTGAAACGGCGGGTGTCACGCTTCCACCGTTCACGGAAGCGGAGGAGGTGGTTGTCTCGACCATCGACGTCGGCGGTTGAAAGCTCGGCGGTGATGTCAACGCGGTGGTAGAAGATGGGGTAGGTGGCGCGGGTGTTTCGTGTCCGGACACCGGGGTCGGTGCCTTCTCGGCGTCAAGGCAACTCAATGGAGTGGTTCCTAACGGGGTGTTCGACTTGGCTGGCGTGTTGGAGCTGGATGATGGATCCGTTGGCGATGGAAGATGATTTAGACTACTGCTAGTGGTCGGTGGGTGTAAACCGATCAATGGTTGAGCTTGTTGTAACTGTTGCTGCTGTTGTTGCGACAATTGACTTAACGAAGTCGTCTGTTGCTGCTGCTGCTGTTGTTGATGTTGTTGTTGTTGCTGTTGTTGTTGCTGCTGCTGCTGTTGGTTCATGATGGACCTCTCCAACGTCCGCCTCCAGTTAGCGACGATCTCTTCACCGAGGAAGGAGCCGAAGGTCTCGACGTTTTGCAGAGGAGGTGGGAAGAGGAGGCTAGATGTCGTCGAGGTGGCAGAAGATGGTGTTGGAGTGGAACGCGGAGGTAGGGAGACTGCTGCTGGGGGCGGTGGCGGTGGTTGCTGGGAGGACACGTGGGACGAAGGCGGCACACCTCCGACCCCGTGGGGTGAGGCGGTTGAGGCGCGCTGCAGGGGTGACGATAGTCCACCTGCAACCACCAAAAACACAAGGGGCCGCGTCAACACGAGCTCACACACGCAACCTAAATGTGACAGTCAAGCTTAGAACGGTTCCGCGAATACCGGACTCGAAATTTCTTACTCGAACTCGTCATTTAATTCGAAGATTACAAACTCTGATATCACCGGTCATTTCTTTCTCTTTTCTCGCGTCGTCTGTTGTAACAAACTGGTCATCCTAAGTTCTTCGGTAGCTTCCTGGACGATAGACGACGGACCGAGACTCTCTTTTTCGACGCTTCGTCGCGTGGTCCACGTACGCATACAAACGAGGAACAACGTGGCCCAACGAGAGGAAAAGTGTCGCGTGTCAGTGAAAATTGGATTTTACTTATCCCTCTTAATTCTTACATTCCATTTTCTATTACTATTATCGTCAAAAGAAATCTTATCTTCTCTTATCTTGCGACTGTACTTTCTCGAGCTTTCTCGCAATCAACGATGAAACATTTCTACTCCTAAACGTTTCTCTTTTTTACTTTTCGCCGAAGGAAAGAAAAAACTTGCTCCTTTTCAAGGGATTTCGAAAAAGTCGCGAGAGATTGGGGTGGGTGGTAACGCGTCGTGAGGAAGCCGAAAACGAAGCAGTCGTGTATCCCTCTCTGGCACGTTCGCGCGGCTTCTCTCTCGCTCTGTCGTTCTTTGTTCGTTCCCGATCGATTCGGTATAATAAAGTTTGATTCGCGGAACAATGCTTTGACCCGGGCAGATATCGTATCCCGAACGCATGTACCGTCCAGAAATTTGCGTGTACGAGGTTTACGTTTCCCAGCGTGCAGATGCTCGTGGTTTGGGGGCTAGGTCTCCGGTTGACGTATGTAAGCTGGACTTGAGGTTGGATGAATCGGAAATATCCGATGGTGTTTTGGTAAGGATCGCGGATTCATTTATGGAGAATATACATGTATGTAATATCGTGCTGGTATCGTCGATTACGTTAGTACCATCTACAACGGCGCGTTGATTCACGCACCACAGCGAGAGAGTAGCTCGAAAAATGTGCAATCTAAGCGGTAGAGGATATCCCGGAGAAAATAGGCTTGAGAACGAAAGAGACAGCGTTTCGAAGAAAAAAAAAGATACAGAGATATAAGAGTGTAAGGAAAGAAAAGGATATAGGAAATAGAGATACGAAGAAAAAGACGGAAGCACGGTAGCGACAGAGAAAGTAAATGGAGAAAAAGTGATAAAACAGAGCCACGATAATGGAACATTGTAGGGGTAAGAGAGAAATAAGTTAAATAGGAGAAAAAAAGAGAGAGATTAGAGGAGGATGGATAGAGATGAAAAGAGTTAAAAAAGAAGTGCGAACACAATGGCAAGCAAGAGTTATTTTGTTGTTCCTTTTCTCTCGGTAAGCTCCTTCAGTCATCCCTCGTTCTTTATAGAAGCGTCCGCGTTGCGTGACTCGTGTCCTTTTTGTACTGTTATACACGATACTGAGCCCTTCGACGTAGCCTCGAAGAGAGAGAGAGTCGGGGAATCGAAGACCAGAACACTTTAGCACAGGAATTAGTAGCGGTGATACTATTATACATAGAATGATTTTCTCAACTATTCTCAGTTATCTCGTATATGTAATGCTGCACACGCATGTGACCGCATTTATATACCGCTAGAATATGAAATCTAGATTCTGTGCAATCAGAATCTTTGCAGATGTTAGAACAAGTGTCTCTAAAAATTCCTGATCTAAAGCAGACGCGATAATTTTTCTTTCAAACAATCGTTTCAAATCTTTTGCCAAACTTTCATGAAGATTAACCTAACGTTGGTGATATTTCAAGTACAAAAAAAAAAGAGAAGCGAGTCGATGGATTCCTGAATGTTATGTATACGAAGTAACGATTTTGGGAATGTGATCGATGGTTGGACTTACCGAGCGCGTCTGGAGTATTGGATGGCTTCAAGCTCTCGGTTTGCTGAAGCGCCTTCGAGCGTTCCATTAGAAGGTGCTCCAAGCTCTTGCCAGGTTCACCGGTTGGTATCTGTGAGAGATCGACCGACCTTAGTGCGTTTATCTCACGTTTTAGGTCGTCATAGTCCCTCTGTCGTTCTAGTTTGCTCTCTAGTCTGTTGATGTGCTGTCTGCGCGCCTCGAGTTCTTCCTCGAGCCGCGCCGTCGCCTGTGCGCTCGTCTCTTGAAGACGCTGCAGGCTCTGCTGTAACCTGGACACTTCCTCGACCAGCTGACTGATCTGAAAGCAAACGTTTGTTTCGTTGATGAGATTCTTCTTTGAATCGATTATCGTCTCTAGTGAATTAAGAATCGAATTTTCTTCTTTCGAAGAAATATGATTACAGTATATGTTGCAATATTAAAAATGTACATCTTTATGATACAATGACATAGTCAAAAAATAATACCAATATTAGGGTATGATCTGGTATAAGTTCGCAATGACTGATATTTCATATCAGTTGTCTTGTACTACTTGTTAGTTAACAATGTGTGTCCAAAGCGCGCTTATTTTGTTTAGTAGAAAAGGAGAATATAAAATTTTTGATAATTAACTTTATCTTATATTCGGTTTCTTGACGTGTACTTTAATTTGTGAAAGAGATTGTTAAATCAGATTTCTTTGTTACTTACTAATACTACGAAATGTAACCCGCGAAAGACAATGAGCGCTATTCATTTGTTTAGTAGTAAATCAACGAGACATAGATATTTGCTTTGAATATGTAAAAAATGTCCTACTTTCGTCAAAGCAGTGTGCCTCATCCATATTATTCATTTATGATTTCTTTTCCTTAACGGTATACAAAAAAAAGAAACATAAGTGTCTTTTATTCTACAAAAACCTTGAGAACCCTTAGATGAAACCTATTATCGCATTTCTACTTTAACAATCGCTATAAATTAAATAAACAAGAAATTATCTATAAAAATCTTCTAAAATAAAAATTCCCGATTGTCAGTAGAAAGTTTAACGAATTTACTAATTAATTTGCGGATGTGTCGATAAAATGGGAGATTCGTATCGTGGTTAATTGTATAAAGTATCATCGTATCGCGTTACTAGTATTGCTGGCTCGCCCAGCGGTGCTCGCCAATCGGTATACCTGTTCCCAGTTGTCATGAAGCGAACATGAACGTAATTACATTACCATCGATACAAATATAGAATCACATTCACGGAATCCAGCTCAGCCGCTCCTTTCTACCCCTTGAATCAGTACGGTCCGCTTCGGGGGCCGTTTATCAGCGAGTAAGAAGCTTAGCAGGAGCTCTTTATTAATTTTATCGAATCGATTGTACCGAATCGATATCGGCCGCTTACCGAACAGGAACTTTAAATCTCGCCGAGTCTCAATGTAATTATTGTTGGATTAAATTACGCCTAAATCGTCTAGCTTTTCCGTGTCGTGTCACTTTCCAAAGAAATCAGTATATTTAATTTGTAGTTTATTTTTTTTATTTGTTATATTTCATTTTATATGGAATTAAAGGTTTGGGTTACTTTTTACCTTGC
Organism: Bombus pascuorum; assembly: GCF_905332965.1. Taxonomy (NCBI): domain Eukaryota; kingdom Metazoa; phylum Arthropoda; class Insecta; order Hymenoptera; family Apidae; genus Bombus; species Bombus pascuorum. Next base: position 11,982,111 of record NC_083491.1, on the reverse strand, counting down.
GTTGTAACGCGTTGCTTTTTTAACGGATTAAGCTTTGCTTAACGAAAGCTTCCATTCTGTCGCCTATCCTGAACTTATTAATCAAATCACTCTTTAACCACAACTGTTTATAATCACCGGCTTGAAAATTAATAAACAATCTTAATTAAATCAATGGCGGTTTTTATTTTTTATCGGTGGTAGTGTAAATACGACATAATTTATTTTTGTGTCTAATAAAAAAAAGTATAAAAGTTCATAAAAAATAAATTGCTAGTCTTGAAAATAGAAATCTCAAAACGTTGAATTGCTAATCTAAGTTAAGTAATCTTCTTCGACTAATGGGTCATCGTCTCGCGTTACGTTAAAGGAATCGTGTTGTGAGTAATCGTGAACATTTTGTATATTCATATACAATTGAGTTGATGTAACAGGAATTTTGCAAAAAGATATATCGTACGAAGGTTGTGGTATCGATTAGTCGGATAAAACATCGCCGTCTATGAGAATTTATTCCGTAATTGTAGAATAATACGGACATCTAGCGGGGTAGTCGAGTCGCGCATCAATAACGAAAGTATTATTATTCCGCCCCCTTGGAAAGTAATCAATTGCATGAGAATTCGAGTCCCATCTAGCTGTTTCATTCGGCTCCGTATGAATAGGTACAATGAATACGTGTTGGAAAATGCGATCAGGAAGAAAGGGTGCAACGAGAAGGGGAGATGAAGAAAAAGAATGGTGTGGAGAGAGAGACAGGGGCAAACAGGCAAAAAGGAGAATGAATAGCAGATCAGGTGGAGAAACAAAGGGAAAGAGAGAGAGGAAAAGGGAGCAAGAACCAGGGGACAGGCTTAGAGACACACATTGGCTAAAAAAAAAAAAAGGAGATTAAAACAACGATTAAAATGCAGTAGATTTAAACAAAACAAGAAAGAAATGAAGAGAGGAGGATAGAATATTTGATGAAATTGAGAGAAGAATATTAGCAGACGATTACGAAGTCTGAATATTCTGAAAGCACCAGAGAAATGCTTATCGTGAATGCATAATTAAGAAAGCATGATGAATTTATATTGAAATATTAGAAACATCGTAATGTTATAATATTAGAATCGTTGTAATAAAAATAAATAATTGGAATGTTAGAATCGTTGTAGTAATAATTGTTCTCCATTATCTATTGATCCTACGTCACTAATAATTTATGATGGCTGTCATCGACTAATCTATCGTCATGGAATGCCCTCTTCTATTATCATGCTTTCGTGTGAGTGTATGTGTGTGTCATCTTCCCGAAAGAAAATTATTGAAAATTTTCAGTATTTGTAATGTCACCAAACATCATGTTACCGATCATCATACTACAAATTTAAAACTGCGTGGTGAGATATTAGGAAACTGCGTAGAGAACAAATGGAGACACGTTTATGTTTCACAATATGTTAATCTTGCTATTTATCGAAGTTTATCAGGAATCATCATTATTGTGTCTGGACTCTGGACAGGGTCGACGAAGGAAAACATGAAATTTGAGAATCGTGAATTTTTGCGAACACTATCGAAACTTGAACCACAAAGCGAAGAACTCACATCGCGGCAAAATTGAGAAATGCTAACACATCAGTTATAAAAACAGCAATTACATAAAGATCCATGCGAATATCGATATCACTAATTTCACATCGCGTCTTCGATGAGATAATGGCAATTGGTACAATTTTCTGTTAAAATAATTTCAATGAAAACGTGAAAGAAAAGGAAGCCACCATATGACCGTGGTAAAACCAATACATCCAGAAATTACAGGAAATAGCCTTATCAATAGCAACAATTATTCCATTTATATCGTCAAATAAAGAAAGAGACAGTTACAGAAAATAGCCGATGTTTACTCGTAATTGAACGCGATAAAATTCAGTTATGTTAAAGTAAAATTAAAAACAATATTAAATATATTAAAATATTGTATACTATCCTAATAATAAAATTAACAAATAGCTAAGTTTAATAATTTATATCTGTAACTATGAAACTTCGTCAGCCTATCAGCTATTTTTGAAAGACCTGCATTTTTAAACCTGTCATGTTCAGTTGTTCTGATTTTCGATTATGTCGCATTAACTTTTCCTTTGTTTAATCAAAAAGTGATATTAAAATCAGAAAACCAAGAAGAAATGTACTTATCATGTTTCTCCCCTGTGATCTTTAATTATCGCAACATTTTTTATTTCTTGCCAAGGTGGATGTCAACGAGGGTAGTTCTTGGGATGAACGGGGTAAACACGAGGCATGGAACAGCCAAGGTGGTGGGAAAGGGTAGGCAATCACGTCGTGACGCGATCAATTGCGATGAATCGCGAGAGCGCTCGGAACTTTCGAATCGGAACCCATCCACGTGTTACGCGACCGGCTATAGCTCGACGAAAATATCTGTTGCGAGGGTGTGCAAAGGGTAGCCAGGGGTGGAAAGAGCCGGCAGCAGGCGAGAGGGGGACGATTTTAAACCTGAATGCGTTTTGCACGGTGCAACGGGCGATGCGAACGAGATCGTACCAATTGTTTTTCCCCGGTGAGGCATCATCCCTTTTCCGGGGGTTAATTGAGGAGCAAAGCTTCAATTTCGCGGAATTCACGCCTCCGGCATGCATCGACAGGTCTAGCCGATAGAATGAGCTGCGGATTTAAAAAAAAAGCGTCGTTCTTCCTTTTTTATCAACCCTTCTCTTTCCTTTTCTCTCTCTTTTTTTTTTGCTTTCGACGGTGTTTAACAAACAAACATGCCACCCTTTCTCTTTCCTCCTTCCTCTGTACTTTCCTCGTTGCTCTAACGCAGGAAATATAATTGTGGAAACGGGTGCATTAAGAGAGAACGCGAATTTGCGTTTGGAAATTGCATTATTTAATGTTATGGTAATTATAGTAGGTCTGAGATTTGGGAAAAATTGTAGCATTATATGGTTAGGTTAATTGTAATTGGCTGTTGAAAATAGCATATAATAATTATAAATATATGAACTTTTTTCACGCAGTAAAAAAGATTGTTTTTTTTTTTATTAAATATAGACAATAGGATTAATTTTCTTTTTCAATGATTTTGTAAAGAAAATGTAATGCGCACTTGAGATCAGTTTTATCACAAACAAGTATATATATTGATTCTTTAGTCATTAATGTAACTTGTTGAAGTAACTTGTTTCATATAGAATTCCTGTACAATGTTGCAATTTGATTTTCAGTTGTACAATTTGTATTGTAACTTACGTAATAAAAATATTATTGCTTTTAGAAAATGGAAAATGAAAAATTAATTGAACCATCTTATTTTTAATATCGCATTTTAAAGAATCTAATTTTAAAAACACAGCTATCTACCGCGGTATCTAAATACGCGGAACTTTTAATATCTCAGTCACCCCTCTTATCTCATCGAATAAAGGAATTTTTAATGCTTTTGAGAGAAACTAACATAAAATTGAAACAAGAATAACAATTTTATCGTGTTCTTTCTGGGAACATCAACTAAAGAAATCAAAAAGTTGATCAAAAATATTACGTTAAAAATGAAAAAGTGCAGTAGAGTGAAAATACTTAAATTCAAGTAATATAAGAAAGTTAAAAAGCCGTAATCAGTATGTCGCATCGCCCTCTTCTGTAAAGAATATTTTTTAAAAGCTAACCATACAATTTCTCCAACTAACTTCTAGTGTCTGGTGGTTATACGAGGTCGAAGGTCTTCGATACAAAGTACTGGTTAGTCTTATCTTTTAGTTTATTTATCAGGGGCAGCTACCTGTCAATTGTCCTCAGCCGCAATCGATATACACGCCTACAGCTTTAAGTTTACTTTAGCCTGCGTTTCGATCACACGGCGACGTGGAATGGGGATGGCGCGGGTTAGAGATAAGTACTTACGCATCGATGTTCTATACACGTGGGGAGGGTTGCGGGCAGACGTGGGGGTAAGTTCTCGAAGTTGCTCGTAATAATGTCCGCCATTAGCAATGGGGCAGGTTATCGCTTTGCGGGCAAAGCTGAGAGGAAGGACAGCTGGAATTAACAGCGTGTCGATATCGTCGAACTTATCTCCGTGAATGCGACAATCAACCGGACGAATTTTTTTCTCCTGCTCAGGAATCGGAAATAGAATTCTTATCCGAATAATGTGAAAGAAGAGAGGAAGCTGTGTTTGGTGGGAAAGTTCTTAAATGTATTATTGTTGGGTTATTCTACAAGAAGTTGCGATGCAACGTGTATTGAAAGGGTTATTTTAATAATATTGTAAATGATTTATATATTTATATAATATAATATATCATTATGGTTTACAATGTACAGGTCTACTGGAAAGCGGAGACATTTGTTGACCAAATTTGTACAATTTTAGCGAGACTTTTACGCGTTTGAGGACAAAACAAAGATAATGAAGAATGAAACGAGGAAGGAAAATAGTCGAGGAAAAAATATTTAAGATCGTAATCAAAGTGATTACGTAATGCTATTAATATTGTAGATAATAATATTTGGAACAATAGTTCACATAAACAACAGTTCTTACAATAGTGGAACTAAAGATTTTAATAAACTAGTTAATAGTAAATAATTGTCATTGTTTAGAATATTAAATTGAACTAAGCAACAAATAAAAAAATTCAGAAATAAATTAATTAACTCCGGATTAATACAATTCTGGCTGTTTAATTAAATACAAACATTTTCACTTTTACAACTCTAGATACTAAATACTTTTGATAGTTTATGTGAAAATAATATTTGAATAATCGATCGACTAACTTTAAATAATTAATTTACTACAATTCTATACTAGCATCCTTATTTCATCTTTGAATTTCGTTCTCCGCATTAGAAAATGATTCGGCTCATTAAACAAAATGATCTACTATACAGGTTGGAGTTTTAACCAAACAACAATAGCTTCGAACAATCGATTGAACCAGCCATTCGGTTTAAAACGCGGTAGAACTGTCACGCTGTGAGAAGTGAATAGCGGTGAATCGTTACTAACAACTTGGCGCCGTTAAATACTCAATTGGCTGGGTCGGCTGCAGACTCGACCGGATCGTCACGCTACTAGAAACTCAATCCAACGAACGCTGCTACTAGAAATTTACTATGCCTTATATACCCCTAGAAATTCAATTAGCCGGCGTGCTGCTAAGGAATTGGTAGATTATCCAGCCATCGCGAAGCTTAATTCGAGCAGTTTGAAACCGGGTTGCCTAAGAACCAGCTAGTATCGATAACATCAACTGTGAGAGTGCCAGAGAGTTCGTTCTGTCAGCGAATTCGTAAAATTTAATGTCTCCGAGTGGTTCGTAAAATCCGCGGACACTCGGTTGGCCAGGCCAACACGAGTTGCGCTTCCATATTGAATTTCGATCTTGCCCCAGATCTCAGGTTGGCCTATGGCATCGCCGCTGAATAGGGATATTTCGCGGACACGGGGATCATAAATTTTTTTTTGTCTCGCTTTTGGATCGTTCAATCTGTCTGGCCGATATACCAGCCGGTAATGAAAGATACGAGCACCAAGCTGGTGATACGGTTCCAGGCGAATAAAATCCGGAATCGTATCGTTCGACGTGCTTGAAAAACCGAGAAAAAAGGAAACAAAGATGGGGGCAGACGTCGTAAAGCTTCGATGTGTTCGCTTGAGAAATAAAGCTTATGGTTCAACGTGCATTCATCTTTTGGATAATTCGAGAAAATTCTGACCAATCGTACGAATCATTCGAAGAAATCATAAAAACTTTGAATGGACAGATGAGGAGTTAATCAGGTTTGACGAGGGATAGGGAAACTAGTTTCATAGGGAGGAAAAGAGATTAGGATATGACAACAGCGATTTCTCACCCCTTCTGTTTCTCACCCTTCCGCAGCTTCTCTTCTCTTATTTTTATCAAAGAGGAGGAGATTGTAATCGTTGTGATTCATTGGTCGGACTCTCTGCTTCTCTCTCCTTTCGCGTCTCTTGCGCTCCTTCTCGCGAATGTTTTTTTGACAGATCAATCCTTTCTTCCATCCTTTTCGTCTTTTTCTAGAGGAACACTTTTTGTTTTTTTGTATTTCGTTGGTTACGAAGGGTATATGTTTCTTTTTACTGACAAATAGGAAGCTGTAATTCATTTTAGCTACTCTTTAAAGATAAACAGATTTTACAGCAAAGAAAAGAGAAAATATGTAGAAATATCGTAAATATCCAAAACATAGCGAACCGCATATGTATTTGTATTATAAATTTAACAATGCAACTTACGATACTCAATTTCTAGCGCTGCATTTTCAAAAATCAAAGAGAAATTATTTGAAAATAAAACCACCAAATATTCTCGTAACCCAACCCTATCCTAAAAAACTAAAAAAAATAAACCACGTAGTCACGTCACGACCGTCCGCCCATTATTTCTTCCGGCGACTGTATGATCCTCACCCTCCAGCCAAAGAAACCTTCGTACTGTAACAACGTCATCGATAGAAGGAGCAATCCTCGTTAACGGGATCTTGGTCCGAGAGGGGACACAACGAGGCATCATCAGCGTTGCACGGCACGGCCAGTGACCACGAGAACCGTTTTGTGGAAGGGGTGATGTTACGAGAAGGGGGGTAAAAACAAGCGAGGCTTGATCGATGGACGCGAAGCATGGCGGGGGTAACAGGACGAAGGTGAGTCGGACCGGAAGACATGATCGGCCGTATGCAAATTAAAATGGAAGCAAAGGCGTTGAGGGTGAGAAGTCGAACGATAGACGGAGAAAGCACCGGTTAAAGAGAAGGCGAGTGAAAACAGGGATGGGAGAGGGTTTGAGAAAAGGGGACGGTGTCGGGTCGAGCGTGGCTCCAAGTAGCCGGCGCGCGTTGCCATTGTTTCTTGACCGTCGATCATCTCCTTCAACCCTCTGTGCGCCTCGGCCGGCCCCAGCTCCGTGATTTTTGCTATTTGCATTATACACAGGCGTCCGAGGGGTCTTTGTTTGTCGAGCTATTGATCACATTTTCTCCCGCGGTATAATCAATCTTCACGCACACGGCCGCAGCCCTCCTCGCACTTATGTGCCCGCGGGGGTGCGCACACGTGACCGCGGAAACGAGTACGTGTGCGCGACGGCACGCAGGGGGTGCGCAAGGAGGCCGGTTGCTTCGCGTATTAATTTTCGTTGCCTGTCCACCAATGATGCGCCGCGAGGGGATCGTTATGGCCGCAGGAGCCCGCGTGCTTCCGCCGTGGATCTCCTTTCTTCCAGAGGAGGAGGGGATGACGCGAGTTTCGACCGATGCTTGATACTATACGCGCCGTGGGATCGCGCTCTCTAGTCTTCTTTGTTTTCCCTGTTCGATACTGATATCGACTCGGCTATGATAAGGGTTTTTAAGCGATGAAAAACTGAATTCTTTCTACCGTTCCGTCCCTTTTCCTCTTCTCGTTTTCGAGGAATGTTTACCTTTGGGAGATCGAACGGTTGGCTTTCTGACAGAGGATTGCAAGTTTTCTTCGTAACTGCTATACGAGTCGTAGGTAACTAACTTCCGCTTTGTTAGAAATCAATCTTCTAATCCAAAGTATCGAAGTACCGAAACATACACTAAGATAGCGATATCTTCCACAAACTTGGCCCCCTGTTATACAGATACGTGAGTTCTCTCCGGAAACAGGAGTCGGTGGATCGCGATGTGGAATATTTCGCATCACGCGGAAAAGATCGCGGGCTGGCCGTCCCTCGTAAGGTAACGCAGCGGCGCGTATCCCTCCGGTGGGGTTAGAGGAGATCTCCGGAGGCTCTCTCCTTTTCTCGCCACGGGAGAATGCCAATTAAAAGCCGGGCTTGGAAAGAAAGCCCAATCGATAGGAGGCGGCTATCCCTTTCCCTCCCTTCTCAGCCCACCACCGCACCGGTTCCTCTTTCCCTTGCTTATTCTGATTCCCTTTCGCTCTCTCAACGGGGGGGTAGCGAGGCAGTCGGAGCCGAAGGGTTGCCCAAACTGGGAAGTGGGAATTATGGGCAGGATTAATATGCAAGGACTGGATACGTGCGGTGGCAGGGGGTGGTGGATGGCGAAGCAACAAAAGGGGTCGAAGGGGAAGCGCGCGGGAAGAGGGAAAGGGGTTTGCGTTCTGTCTTCGTCCGTCTGATGTCGAGGCGAAGAGCTTCGTTTCCCTGCTTGTGTCCCTCCCCCGATCACCCTCTGCCGCCCTATCTGCTCGCATCTCATCCCCACCAACGTCTCCTTACAGGATACACGGCTAACGGACACCCCTATCGATTTTACAACTCGATATATGTGAATACCCACTTGTCTAATGACTGATCGGGCTTCGAGCTCAACCCTTTCCCTCCGACTACCCCCCGTGCCTCCTACCGGTCGGCAGAGCTTCTCCGGCAGCTACTACCACCGGCGGGGCCGCCCCCCGGGCGAATGTATCTCGCCTCATTACACCGACTACGTGCCTTTGGCCGACATCTCGCGCTGCATCGACGCGCACAAAAATCCATCCTGACCTCCGTCCACCTTTTTCCACTCGCCTCCCTTCCGCGGTACAAGACTCTCTCTCGTATTTGTACGTTTGACTGTCGTTTTTTCTCCAATTTCGATGCTTACTTGATTATCGAATTTTTTCTATGTAAAACGCAGCCTCCGACTCATTGGCAAACGCGGGTGCCTTCCCTCGATACGCGATCGAAACCGGGACGATAAAAACGAGATCTCTTTTTTCAAACTTGTTTTAATTGACCCAGATTCGAGAGCGAACGCTGCTATCTTCATCTTCCTGAGCATTTCCTTCTTCCTTCTATGATCGTTGACAAATGAGATAAATTCCTTTCCTTTCTTCCCCCTTCTTCTCACAGGAGCTTTTCGAGATCTCATAGGAACGTGTTTACGGAAGAAATATTTTGTTGTAAAAATATTTTATTAGCGTTATCCGCGTACCGTGGAAGGTGAAACGAAAGTAGGGTGGAGACGAACGGTTCAGGGAAGGGGGTGGTAGTCGTAACATAGCTTGGCACGAAGGGTAGAAGGCAGAATGTATGATATTTTATTTTAGCGTTCTTCTGGGCGCCGCTAGATAAGCCTCCGAGGATTTATGCTTATTACGAGCGAGCACCAGCGAGGGCACTCTTTGCCGAAACCATTTCTGTACAGTGGTACTCCCTCCCTCCCTTTGTCTTTCTCTCGTTTATCTTTTCTCTCGCTCTCTTATGGTATCCCTTTCCTTCTCTGTCCTTGTCTCTGTCTCTCTTTACGCTGTATTCAGTGTTGCTGTCTATTTTATTTCTGTCGTTGCTCTTTGTTATAGAGAGGATTGCTCTCTCTCGCTCTCAAACTCAGATTCTCCTTCTCATCGGTTTCTTTTTCCTTCTGTCATTGTTTCTGTAACCCTCGATTCCTCGATGTTCCTTCGAAGTTCCTTTCCTCGTGCTGTGATTTTCTGCTCGATTCTCTCGCTGAATCCTCTCTAATCCTTCTGTTCGATTCTCTTCCTAATTCTTGCTTTCGTACCTCGGAAACTTTGATTTCTCCTCGCACCCTTCGTTTCCCGATCTTTCCATCTGTTGCTAAAATTTATAATTTCGATGTTTCTTTTCCTTTTTCAATTTTCTACGATTCTATAGAATGTTATTTTCAACAATTTTACTTATCTGAAAAATTTATCATTTCAAGTACCTTTATATCGTTAGATGTTAGAAGAGCTAACGAGTTGTTAATTATAATTAGGTTCTTTTAGCCTAATATATGATTTAATACTACACATAATATAAATATTATTTTACTCGAAAAAGATCGATAGCTATTTTCCATTAATCTAAATATGTCCACGGTATATAACATTCAGCAAAATTAAATTTGTGAAAGGAACGACACGAACGAATAATTAGAACATACACAAGCAGCTCCATTTGTCATTGGAAAAGATCAATCAATTTATAAAGCTCTTTCTTGAATAATTGTGGAAATTACTTCGTGTCGACAAAAATTAATTAACTCACAGAGAATCTCCGATTGAAACTGGTCATTTTCTTGTTTCAATATTTCTCTAGGACAAGTGGTTGGACAAATATATAGCTTCTATCCAACCATGTTCATATTTAACAGGTGTATAGTTTTCCCCGTGCAAATTACGAAAGCAGAAACCGAACGAGTATGATAATAATAAAAATGATTGTACAACTATTATTATTATATAAACGAATTATAATAAGATAACAATCGCCATTGGCGATTTTACTGTTTCAACATTGAATATCCACAGAAAGAAATATGAAATTCCATTCTTTTATGAAAAATAATTATATACACCAGAAAGGTGGTTAGCTAATTTTAATAGCAACGTGTTAAACGATATGAATAATAAGTCGACTGGTTTGAAAAAGAGAAAGGCGTGAAAGACTGAGTCGTTCGTTTGATAATCATCGGATTTGCAATCGACGACGGTGGCCATCGTTTATTGACAGAAGCTTTCGATATACCTGCGAAGTGTTCGGTGACATTTATGCGAGGCGGGAAGCCGGCGATCGCGCGCGTTCATTGTGCGTCGCGTGCACGGACGCGGCCACCGTATTATCGCGCTGGCTAATGAGAAAGTTGCGAGCAGCGACGCGACGACGAAACGACGAGATCCGGGGATGCGATTTGACTCTCCGGTCTCCAGTGAACACGTTATTCCATCGATGGTTCGGAATCCCTTATTTAATTATTCGTTCGCAATATACTACGCCGCATAAATTCCTTGACTTCTTGGAAAAGCCTGTCGTGTTTTTATAGCTGTATTTTATATATTTATGAGCTATGGACAATCATTAATAATATTAGATGTGACGACAATTATAAGAAACAAATTTCTGATCGATTGCAGATTAGACAAAGGGAACAAGTTTGCATCTGTTTTAGAAAATCCTCGTGCGAGTTCGGTTAAAGTAAAATTGTTCAAAAATTGTAAGGGATGCCAAAGAATAGTAGGCAATGAAAATACGAAAACTCTTTACAAATACTTTTTGTACAAGCGTTTTAATATTTTGGTACGATAAGGAATCTCTTCGAATTAAAATTAAAGATATACGGTTTAATAGTTGATTTTTAATTTTGCATAAAATCGTCGCAAATTTATCGAAAAGAACAGTTAGATCGTACAGACCAAAGTACAGATACGTATCGTGGAAATGTATTTTATAAAGAAACTTGTTCAAATTCGAAGATCTACGATCCCCATAAATCCCCAAAATTCCTATAGAAAGTTCCAAATCGGTAATTTCGATTCAAACAGGCGTAGTGTTAAAAAAAAAATCGGCCGAAGAAACCCGATACACCGAGCGTTACACCGCGGAAAATACATTGAAGCACACGTGGAAGAGGCGAAGAGATCGCGGAGAACCCGGCACGGGGGTTTCCTTCGCGTGGTCTAATTGGTGGATCCGAAGGGTGGAACTTCCCCGTAAAAACGAGCGCGATATCGAACGTACGTGTCCGCCGACGTTATATGGTTCCGCGTATGATACGTGTCGTTACTCACCCCCTCGGTCTTCCGCAACAGAAAACCGCACCCCGTGCCACCCCTGGCCACCCCATTGCCTGGGCAATGCAAATCTCTTTTTCTCCGCGCGTCTCGGTTTTAAATGCCACCCCCTACCCTATACTTCTCTCTGTTCGTCGTATTCCACCCTCTTTCTCTTTCGCTCGTTCCGTCTGCGCCTCCCTTACGCGGTCGGCTACCCTTTCCGCTTATATCGCTTTCTACCACCACCCCCGTACGCCGTCCGCGGTCTTTGTTCCTCCCACGGGCCAACTCCGCCACCGTCGCAACCCTTCCTTCGCGGCGTCGCCCGGCTCTTTTTGTCGTTGCGGCTTATTCGATATATTGTAGCGCGTCCCTGGGCCACGGTGAGTGGGAACGGGAACGAAGTGATATCGGAGACAAATGACGGACGGGCAAAAAACCAGCGGACGCGGGGGACAATTTGCTAACTGTTGATCCGTGACGGGATGGAAGGATAAGGCGAACCGACGCGCCACCTAAGGACCCTAGCCTTCCATGATTTTTTGCTGCCTTTTTGGAAATGGAAAAGATGTTCTGCGAGTGGATAGAAACGTGCGTGTTTCGATACATTTATGAATAAGCCGGTTTCTTTAGATTTCATGAAATTATGGAATAGAAGAAAGGGAAATAGCGATGGAAAAGATATTAAGCAAATTCTTGCAGTTTCCTTTCATGGGCAGAATGTTAAAAAGTAGAATTTGATACAGTATGTTAACTGTACAAATATCTCAAACGAATTTTTAATGATCCAGGATAAAAAATGATGCGTTTACATGTATCGAACTGCGGAGATAAAATCATATACGAAAGAGGAAATTTGTAATTTTAAAATGATATATAAAATGATCCAAGAAAGTAGGAATATTTGCTGAAAAGGAAAATTATATAACGAAATCGGACATTTTATGTAAATTAATTGGTTTTGTTGAACGATTTTGATTAAAATACCGAATTCCTTGTGATTGTAAAAGTGATGAGTTTATTAGCAGTAGTAGTATTATTACCCAGGTGTTCTATTTGGGTAAAAATGTAAATGAACGAAAGTAAGAGGAATTTTTAGTACGTTTGACTTCTAATAATTAACGTATTTAAAGAAAGTCGTACAAGAATAATACATTGTATATTTAACAATTCTCAATCTATTACAAATACGACGTTTCTATATTAAGTTGGAAATACAATCATTGCTACTAATATGTGTATGATATCGAATTAAATATAAAAGAAACAATATTTTCATAATAATTATATAAATATATATAATATATTATATGTAATAATATATAGAAACAAGTGTTGTATGGAAATTATTCGTTATCACATATCATTGTAAGTACTGAAAATTCGATCAGCAGTGAACGTGTTAAACGTGCTAAAACGTATTTGTAAAGTTTATCAAATTAGTTTCTCTCGAGTAAACGAAAGAATCTCCTTTCTTCCCTTTTCCTTTACATCTTCTTCCGCATTATTAAGAGACCATTGAACATCCCAAGGTAACCGATACTTTTTACAAATTATCGAAATCTCTTTGAATGATCTTCTTCGCACCGGCAAAGCCGCGGAACGCGGTACCAAAGCGTCGTCGAGTTCTCCGCCTGCACTGTCCATCGTATCGAGGGTGGCTCGAGAGATATTGGAGACAAATGACGCAGCAAAAAAAGGAAAAGAAAGGACGAAGCAACCCTCCTGACACGGCTTTCTACCCGATCGGTTGCACTTTGAATACCAGCAGCAATAACTGTCCGATGGAATAAACTTCCAAGCATTATAGATACACAATCTTCCTTACAATCGGAAAATGTGCGCAAAAGCAAATCCAAGCAACCAACTCCTCGACAAACCGATCGTTCCGTGTTCTTCGCGGGCAGACATTCAACCTGGCTAACAATAAGGGTGGTTTATATATATATATATATATATATATATGTATGTACGTGTTGTATTTTATCATCGCCACGTGATCTCTAGCAATACTACTCATCGAAAAGGGTGAAAGAGAGAGAGGTAGGCCCGGATCGGGTCGGAAGGTGGGGAGGGAATGCTCGCGGTACGGGCTAATGAACTTCTCATTGATTGGTTAAAATTTCGTTAATACTCTGACGTGTGCTTCCATGGACTCGCGTCGGCTCCTCGGAGGTATACACACAACCCCAGCGCAACCCGTTCCTCTTTCTCGAGCTTCTAGCCTCGTTCCCCGTACGAACACCCTCGTCTCACTGCTGGCCGAGGGTGAATTTCGAAGGGTGGCTCCGAACGTTAGTTAGGCCTCTCCGCGGTGGTGGTTAAAGTACCAACACCACCACCATCACTACCACCCTTGCCGCCTTTTATGACTGGAGGAAACTAACGAAATTTCCCTATCGGCGATCAATCCACCCCCGGACCGAGGCAACCCTTTTCATTGATCTACAGCGGCCTTCTCCGCTGAGGCTCAACCCCTTATCGTAACACCCTTTTGGCCGAGCGAACGTCCCTCCACCACCTCCGCCACCTCTTCCGTCCCGCGGCATCCTCGATCGTTCTGTCTCTGCTTTTCTTCTTCCTGCTTTCCTCCTCTTGCCCACCACCCCTCTAGCCGAAATATTACCATCGTCCGAGCGTGTCCCCGCGTTCGACGAAGGGAGCACCAGGGCTTCGATGACGGATCTCTAATTTTAATATCGCTCCAGTTTGCTTTGAAGTGCCCTCGTTAGGCATGGGGGTGGACCTACCGTAGGGTTTCTTCGCCCTCGTACGAACGCGACGGCACGTGTTGCGGGACCAGACTTAAACTCCGGATCACATATTGGCTACGCCTCCGCTGGAGACATTACGAGCTTCCTGATTTTTCGCGCAGATCGCGGAAGAGGTGGTGTCATTTTCAAGGTTCCCCATATTTACGATACTTAGAATTAATCAATATGGCAGGTCATTTTATCAAGTATACAATAATGTTCAGAAGATTAGGAAAGATGGTATTTGTGGGCTATGTGAGAGAGTGATACTGGCTCGCGATTTTGAAGATTTGATATAGAAACTTTTATTACGATTGTAGATATCGATCGAATTTAAAACACATATTTGGTAAAAAACACCTGCACGGTCTCATTGAAAGATGAGATTTATTAACATAATGGATAATTGACAGATTACATACTTTTGCGAATTGTAGATTTGAATGAGATATCATGCAATTTTCAGATTGGTTTCAAAGATGGCTAATATAATCAAGATAGTCCAACCTCGTAACAGTGTAAGTGAAATTTCAAAATGTTTCATGTAACACACATAATATATTTGTAAAATGTATCTACAAGTGCTTGATTATTTTTGTAAATTTTTGTATATATATATATATATATATATATATACACTGGTTAAATGATATACGTTTTAACTATCGCAAAACTCTAAAATTCTACACATTGAAAAGCATAAAATGTTCCATCGTAATTATGATTTCGTTTTGGGTTATTTTTTTCATCGGGAGAAAGACAAGAAGAAAGCAAATCCATTGGAAGGTAATCGGAAAGACGCGAATTAGCGCGGAATTAATGCATCGATGGCGAGCTTTCAAACTATCACTCTCGTTATATCGATAGAACGTAGAACGCGGCTGAAAAAGCAAGCCTCTGGATACGCGAGAGAAATCCTTTTTAATAAACCAGGGGGATAGGAAGCAATGTGGATAATCGCTAAATTGCCTCTGAATTCCTAACGCCGCTGAACCTTCTGCCAGTTTCAATAGGAACATACTTATGATCCATTTTAACAACAAATTGATTTCGCAAGTAGTAACTTCATTCATCTATCCGCAGCTCGAATCCAACCATGTGCAGTTCGTGATTCCGAAAGGAAAAGTCAGAGGATGGCCGCGTTTCACGTCCCAGCATTCGTGTATTTCATTGATATCGAAACAGAATTTTTTCCTCCGCTGCCATTGTAAATCGATAGAATAAATTTTATCAAGTAATTCCTTTAAGCGGTGGATAAAATTTGCAGCGATTCTGTGATTTATTTCATCAATTAATATTACCAAAACATATTCTTCATATTCATATATGTGCATATATCCGTACAAACACTTTCTTTCTAATATTTCTTACTTAATATTACATGTAATCCTTAACTGGTACGTGAAAGGGAATTACATCGACTCTCGTCTTAACGTAAAATTTAGAACGTTTATAATATTTGAAATGCTCCAATATCCCTCGGTGACACTTGCAACCGATAAAATAACAGTTACCTAAACCAAACATTTCCTAAGAACAGTCTACTTGCGCGTGAAATCAGAAAGGCAATATTTCGAAAGCCCAAGAGAATCGAGGTTTCACTAGCAACCTCGACCTTCGTGTCCACTTCTGGAATATCTGAAAGGACCGATACAGGAATCATCCGTGTTAGAGCCGCGGTGGAGTTAGTATAAGGAGAGGGAAGGGAGACAAAGCGTGCCGGAGCAAGGGTACAGAAGGGCGACAAAAGCGGGAAGAATAACAAGAAGAAAGAGAAGGAGGTGGCTGGCCGTTTGTGGATACAAACGCGTAATCCCTAACCTCAGGCAACGAGCAAGGGTAGGAAAGAGACCAAGAGAGAGGAAAGGAAGACGAGAAGGTGGGTGGAGAGGCCCGAAAGAAGTTTCTGACCTGCTTACGGGGAGTGCGAGCTTCGGAGTTCCCGCTACTTCACAAGAGTTTCCGAAGTGGCGAAGCAGACACCACCCGCCTCTCTCTCTCTCCTTTCGATGCCACAATCACCTTCCTACCCCCTTCAACCCCCTTGCGTCCGACCTGGTATCCTCCTTTCAAACACCCTACCACGCCGTCCACCACAGTCTGCGTTGTCGGTTCCTCGTTGTTTGCCCCTTTCGCAGACCCCCGCTGAGAGAGTGAGAGTGTGAGAGAAAGAGAGAGAGAGAGAAGGCGGGGATGCAGCCTTTACTTTCGCTGAACGGAGTGAAAGTGAACGCAGCCCACGTTCCGCGTGCAGCTGAACACGCGCCGTTTAACTGGGACGTCTGGTACGCGCGGCTGCCGCGCGTCTACCGGCAAAACTGGGACGCCGTGGAATTTCGAACCACCTCCCGCAGGCGAACAAGGGATTAGAGGCGAACTACAGGGAAATCGGTGGAATTTTTTGACCCTTACCCTTTAAGGGTAGATTTAAGCAAGATGACAGAAAAGAGATGTAGGCGATGCTCCCTTTTTTGGGAAGCAGTTGTACGGTTAATTAGGTATTACTTGGAGGTGGAAGTTTAAGGAGAGAATGTTCCCTGTTTGTTATTATTTAGTAGCATCTTTTTCAGTATCAAGGGATTTAGAGATTTACTTGATGGTAAAATTAATAGTTGTTCTGTAGCTATGTTTTAATTACTTTCGAATGTATATGTGTTTCAATCTCAGAAGATAATTGTAGGATATCACGTGTTGCCCGTGCAACAAGGTTTCAACGTCCCAGAAATGCAAGCAAGCAGAATGTCAAAAAATTATTACCGACTGAGAAACATTTAACTTTACAATAAGATTACTGTTTGCCAATTCTGAAGAAGCCGAACCAGATCTATCATAATTTCAGGGAATTCCTTCCTTGCCCAATAAGAATCTTGCGTGCCAAGAATCTTCGATCGACACCCGATGTTCCAAGGATCAAAGACCTTGGACCAGACCGTGGAACCAAGTTTAGACCGACCGAGTGATCGAAACCGCGAAGATGCGAGTCTTGTCGCAGGCCGATTCGCGGGCTGGTAACACGACAAGCAAGTCAGAAGCCCGCGTCGGGGGTTTCGCCTGTGCCTAGGTTATACGAAGGAGGATGAGAAATCGGAGGCTGGGTGGTTTAAAGGGTTGATAGTGGTGGAGGCGGTCGCGATGGTGGTGGAAGGAAGAAGGTGGGGTGAGTGAGAGAAATAGACAGTGGCTTGGAGAGGGCGAAGGGAGACCAGAGTGGATGCGGTATAGGTGGTACTAGGTGGCTTTAGCTTCATCTCGCTCGGTATCTTACGCCGATACCTAACTCTCGCTCCGTTCTAACCCTTTGCCGAGCGATTCATCCATCCCCTTCTCTCTTTATTTGAGTATAATTATTGATTATTGGACGACGGAAGGCCGGCTACTCTAGGACGTGGAGAAGGCAGGGTTGGTGTAGGTACCAACGTTCGAGAGGGTTGGCTGGAGGTTGAAGAACGGTAGGAGGGTGATTAAGCTATATGCCTGGCATATCCCACCCCTTGCTATCACCCTCCGGTCTACCCCGCGCACTCGCTCGCTCGCTCGTCCTCCTTCTGCGTTCGCCTTTCACTCACCCAACCCCTTTGCCCGCCATCCGTTCTTCCGATACCACGGGGCCGCTGTCTCTCTCGGTCTTTCTGTACTGACAATTAGACTGATAGGTATATCTTAGTCTGCTATCGATTTGATTCCACCCTATCGTATAGGGTGCACCCGCACACCCGGGCGAAATTTACATCGTGTATGCTACAACGACGTCGATCGCGGTGCCGTCCTACAGCAGCTACCTCCCAACCCCGAATGGTGCCTGCCTGCCTCTGCCTGCCTGCCGCCTGCCTGCCTGCTGCCACCGTTGCCACCAACCACCCCCTATCTACCCCTTTCCTCTGCCTTCTTCCTTGTTCTCGCACTCGTCCGTGTCCACCACCTCTCCGCCTTCGGAGCAGCCTTCGATTATAACCGAAACCCCTGCGCCTCGTCTCTATAGCGCCAATACATCCGCCTTCCAAGGGGTTGATTAGTGCATTACCACTCGAACTCGTTCCACCCTGTCCGACCAAAGAGGGAGAACATTCCCGCCGACCCCGTTCGCACCGAATTCACGCTCGTTCTCCGCGGCATCGACCACCCACCGATCCACCCACCCACGCCATCCCGATATCATCCCCCACACTCCACCAACCTCTTCGCTTTCTGTCTATCTCGCTTTGTCCCTTCAGCCGGAGGACGTTTTTTTTTCCTTCCTATTCCCCTCCCATCTCTTATTACCCTTCCCGATCTGTCGGTATCCTCCTTCACTTTCGACGTAATCCTCGGGGCTGGGATCTCCTACGGAGTTGGCTACCGGTCTCGGCGATCGGTAATTGTGGGATTAATTATGAAAGTTACACTCACCCCTCCCTATTGCCTGTTCATCCCTAACCCCTGTGTACCCCGGGCGGACCACGATTAATTCGTAATTCCGCGGGGCGGGAAACTGCGTCGACTCACCTGCAACAGAAAACGGGAATCACGTGGTTAGTCGATATCATTGAAATTCGTTTTCAATTGGAAAGTGGAACTCTGGAAGAGCGTTCGGATATGGAGGCCGTGATTTGTGACTTTCGGGAGGTATCAGTTCGGGAATGGGATATATACTACGCTCGCTGATTTTCGCTAATTCTTCTGTCTTGAAAATCCATATATTTGATCCATTGATACCCGGTTGTGTTTAATATCGTTAAGCTTCTATTCTGCTCTTTTAAACTAGTTTTTGCTCTAATAATTCTTCATATTTCAACCAATTATAATTGACACAGAAATAGAGTCCGTTGAAATTGTACAAAGTTAATTACGTAATAGAGACGGATCTCTAATGAGAAACAGAATTTAACTTTATACTTTATACATTATAAAGGTACACGGTTTTATTATATTAACGATTTTACCCAAAAATGTATAGAATTTAAAACTAATTATTTGGATTAAATACCAATGTTCCCTTAACCTTTCAGACTGAATTTGCCTACAAGTAACACTGTGCCTGAAATATACTAAGTAACAATGACTTAAAATATCACTAATTAACAAAACGATAAACCTATCTATTTCCACCTTCAGTAAAACAGATTAACGTATCGCATTTTTCTTTCAAGAAGACCAGAAGGAAATACACTTCTGTCTTCAATAACTATCGACATTCTTTTCACCCAATCCAAGAATCAGATTCAGTCCTACGATTTTTTAACGAAAGTGTATATAATCTCCATGCACCTCGATCGGGAAACAAAAAGACAACAAAAAAAAACCATCATCGACGAGGGAGGAGCAATGAAAAGTCGGGAACTAGTCGACACGTGAAAATGGGCGGGGGGTTGAACAGAGCACCGATGTCGATTATTAAAACCCCGCCGAAAGCGGGTATCGACGGTGTCCCGCGCGTAGGCGCTCTATTAATTGTCGAATAATGAACGAAGTTAATCGACAGCTCGACGAGTGTCGACCAGCTTCCCACCCTCCACTGGCTCGCTCGCCATCCCTCTCACGGGACATCACCTTTATATCATTATATGACGAGCTAATGAAATTTTCATAGCGTCGAAATATCGATGCGCCACGCTCGATGCTTTGTATCGGTCTATCAATCACCCCTCAGTGTACACACAGCCACAAGGCAGGTGCACACATCGATTACGGTACCATCCCTTTCCCGGCGCACGCCTCCCACGCACGCACCCCCGGAATATAATTGACATCCGTCCGCCCTGTAAACGAGTGCCCGCTCGTTGTCATTCGATTCAAAGTCGATTTTCACTCACGAGCCTTGGCTCCCTCCCTGCGAGAAGGGATTAAGTGCGACGTCTTCGAGATACAATGGAAAATTCATATTGTAGGACACGTATTATCTCGATTGGTACCAAATTGATAGCCTTGACTAGTTCTCTAATAGAGAATAACAAGAGTAATTACGGTATTTTAATGATGCAAGGTGTGGTGAAGAATGATTATTATCGGTTTAATACGTTCTCATAACCTTTCAATTATGTTACTTAGGTCGTAAATAATTTTGCTGAGGTGGTTATTGTGTTTTCGGGTTTATGCGGTGCGATAGAAAGATTTAGACGATAGACAGTGTGTTAAAGTAGGGTATTGTGTGAGTTGTCTATGGCATATCATTTTAGCATCTTAACGCAAAGGTTATCTTTCAAATTACCCTCATAGCGTTAATTCACGATTGGTATTGTTGGGATATAGGAAACAAAGGTTAGTTGTGAGATTAGTTTATTTATTTAGTTTTAAAGCATTTAACTTTGATCTGTATTTTGTACTTTGCGTAATAGATATTATTAACTGTCTTTAAGACGTAAGCTATACAATAAAAATGATAGTATTTTAAATGTATTTTAGAAATAAATAACCTACAATAAAATCTCATGTGTTGATTACAATTGAACGACCCCAATGGCTGAAGAATAATCAAATTTATGAAGTACAGTTATAATTAGAATTCGAATTAAGCTATATTACGAACACATTCCAATTTCATCGTGCTTTGACTATAACTCACGGTTCAATATCATAAGTCAAAGGATAGATCATTTCTCAGATCCACGCAGTAAAGAGAATTTCCAGCAAGTAATAACAGAAGCGTACGTTAAATATAAAATGAAATGTTTAACGAAAAGCTAAAAGCTTCTTCAAAGCTTCAGCTTCTTCAAAGAGAGTTCACGCAATTTCCTATAAGTTAAACGTATGCAAATGAGTGGCTCAAAGGATGGGAAAATATCTATTCGAGGGAAACTTGTTTTGTCCACCGGAACGGTGTTACCACCTACGTCCCTAGGGCGCGCAAAGAGAGAGTGAGAGAGAGGGAGAGAGAAAGAAAAGAAACGACACGGTATAATAGAAGGGGGAGAAAAAAGAGAACTATCGATCATAAAAACGGGGGAGGCAAACGTGTCCTCCAGGTACAGGGTCTCGCGAGCCGCAGGAACGTTAATCTCGCCAACGGGAGGATTTTATCGCCTGCAACCCCCAAGTGACACGCGACTCGTCGTAAAAATCTCAGATGCCCCCTGGGCAGGTGAACGCGCCAGGCCAGAGCAGTAAACGTTGCCGGTTAATCGAGCATATCCACGTGTCCGCTGATATACACCGACCCAACTTCCTTTTACCTATAGATATACGTACAGTGTAAAAGCCTCAGTGGAAATAGATTTTCCTGGTTACATTTAAAGTTGATCGTTTAATAAATAAATTGTTGGTTACGCATTAGATTGTAACGTATGAAATTTCCTATTGTTGACGATTCGCACTTTGCCGAATTTTGATTGACACGTAAGCGAAATAGAACTGTAGCGGCACATGAGTCAGAGGACGATGCGAATCGAGAGCGACTCATGTTGTTGTTTTTCCTTGGGATATTGACACCGTCTTGACATACCAAACGTAGCGACAATCTCCGGACAAAACAATGTCGCCGCTACGTGTATCCGTCAATCGAAGTTGAATTTAAACTTTCCGGTATCCCTTCGACCAGTATAAATAACCGAACACGATCGTTAAGACAGTCAGCCTTTAAAGCGAATCGATTAGTAATCAATCTCGAGCATTCTTATATCAGCGATCAGTAGTCAATCTTTGGAGGAGTCAGTAGCGAATCAGTAGTCAATCCCGAATCTAACAGTTATCAGTTAATGAGTAATCAGTTAGTGAGTATGGAGCAATCTTAGAGCGAATATCATCGAGCGAACGTACTCATTACCGTGTATGCGCATAACGAACGAACTTAGCGAACGACGACGAACTCTGTACTACAGCTAATTTTAAATATATTTGACTACACCAAATATCAACTAGTCTAATTCTTAATAAACCAACACGTTCAAATGTCCTCCATAGAATGTTCTCTTAAAATGATCTATAGAGGTGAGAATATTTTTTGGAGGAAGAAAAGATTTAAGAAATTGATACAAATCAGACTTATACGTGTTATCTGAGAGTCATAATCCGTAAAAAATTCCTATGACTAAATCTATTGCTTGTTTATCGTTGTTTATATTTGTATAAACCGCAAGGTTATTAGCGGATGATTAATTTCGAACACGCGATAATTTAATGTGAATAAACGTAATAGATAAGGAACACAGCGATTTTGTGAAAGCTTCCTCGATGCTTCGGTGTTATTCTTAAGACTGAAGATTCTGGAAAAACTTTTGTCGTTTTCCAGATATTTGGAGAAACGCTCGTGTTTTAATATTTCATTCTATTCGAGACTTCGTGTAATGGAAACATCGTGTTATTTAAAGAATGTTTGCTCGTCTTCATACTCTTCTAATATCTTCCGAATGTAGATAGTATTTCCTACATTTCTCTACTCGTATAGAGATGTCCAAGTATCTTTCGAATCGATAGATGGTTAGATTTAAAATCGTACTCAATATCGCGAAACTCCTAATAAACTAAAGCTACAGATGCTCATCTTCGGTAAGGTCTAATATAGAGAAACACATCGATAAATCTCTATATACGTAGATAGTGAGACCTCGAAAGACAAAAAGAGATGGAAGCAACGCGCCATATAACCTACAAACGAGAAGCAACGCGGGAGGAAGCAGCGCAAAAAAGGTAAACCAAAAGGGGAAAAAGGGAAAGAACAAGAAAACGAAAAAACACGAGGAAGAAGAGAGAAAGAGAGGAAAGAGAGAGGAAGCTCGGGCAGGCGTCGGTTAATACGTTTCCCGGGTGGTGTGCGTGTGGGTGTACGTTTCAACGGCGCTAGTGCGTCGTTGACAAGCTTGTAAACTCATAAAGAAATTTCATAATAAATAGAGAAGCTCGTCCGGCGTCGTCGCTTTTTATCGGGCCAGAGAAATTACGCCCGAGCCGCCGCATGAGCCGTACACGTATCGTTTGAATTTACAATACTCGGAGCTATAAAAAAAAGGGACTGCCCGTGGCGGTTAGAGAGAGAAAGAGAGAAGAGGAGAGAGGAGAGAGAGTAAAGAAACGTAGGCTGGTTAGAACGAGACGGTCGCGTGCGCGTGTGTGGGCACGTGAGGGGCCGATGTTCCTTCCAGAGTGTGTGTGAGAGAGAGAGAGAGAGAGAGGAAGAACACGCGCGCGCGATTACGTTGAAGAGGGGAAGATGAGGAAGCCGGTGTCATGCGATGTAGGTGGGACATTTATGCGGCGGAGAACTAAACAAAATCGCGTTCACGTGGCGGGTGTATGGTTTTACGATCCCCGACTGATCTTGTAGGAGGTTTGATCGCCTCGAGATTCAGATACTGTTGCCCGTGAAACGAGTAGAACGAGCTGTGTCTGAAAGGACCGTGTTCATTTGGCACGCAAATGGCCAGTCCATTGAAACGTACATAGAGATTTTTAAGTACGTTACGATTTAGATCGGAGATTTTTAAGTAAGATATATGTAGGAATTTGAGTAGCGAGATTTTTTATTGTTGATCGCATCGTTTATTAAATATACTTGTGTTTTATCAATGTAGTTTGTCTAATCCTGTTGGCTTTCTTCGGTCAGTTATGACATGATTCTCCTTAAAAGATAATCTTGAGTTTGAGCAAAATACGAAAAGTTACCCTATTTCCATTTTATAAACATTTTAAATATTCAATTGTTTATTTACTGTTTACTAAAATGAAAGTACAATTACGATATAAAAATTAAAGAATCTTACACGTAGAAAATTGTTCCATATAAATTTCATTGGTTTTATTAATTTTACCAAGTTATCATATGCGTTAAATTGCTGACAGAACATCCTGATCGATTTTTCCTTCAAAATCTGTTAATGTAGATCACGTTAATGCTTTCTTCAATATCTGTATTCGAAAATGAGTCGAATTCAAGAAATAACAAAAAGTCATACACGTATCGCACAACGCATTATTTCTTTCGTCTCTCGTTCTAGAACAAATCCGTTCGTTTCTCCATGCAGGGCATCCAATTTGTATAATCTCTTTAGCTACGCGATCAGTTAATGTCTCCATTGTTCCCTTTTATCTTTGTCAGTCGCCTTTATTTTTGCGCTTCTTTTATCAATAATTCAAGCGTCGTCGTCGCAAATAGCTAAATAAACATAAATGAAATAATATCGAGTCGACCATCGATAGCCGAATAAATAATGGAATTATTGCACAACGGGTGTTCGGATAGACGGTGTTTCGCGGCAGAAAGGACGCGAGTGGCAGGGAATAATTGAAAATTTGCCAGCAAGCAGAAGAGTATAGGAGAGGGCATCGGTTAGATGAGGCCTGCAAAATCGATACGATATATTGAAACTGGAAGTGGCTCGGGGGGATTAGAGTCAGTTGAACCGTCGTTAATCGATACCGAGTAACATCTATCGAGACGTGTCTCTTGATAATAAACCCTTAGTATGCCCGGACAAGCGGTTAAATTGCATTAACGCGGCCGGCGAGTAGAGACGGACAGAAATTCAGGCAGGAAACGCTGATAAAGAATTCAAACGCTGTCATTCCGTGTCGCACGCTCGTCCTACGAAGAACCCGTCGATACTGTCAATAAACCTCGTTGAATAATAATCAATCGACCAATAATTCATTTCTTCGCTCCGCGGTGAGGTATTAAAAAACAAACTTTCTACGATCAGCTTTTTACGTATTTAATCTATTTTTCTGTGTTAGGAACTAATTACATTCGTAATGTTTGTAATTTATTAACATTCGTAATATTTGTAATTTATTAACATCCGTAATATATGTAATGTGGTTAACATGAATTAAAGTAGAGAATAAACGATACATTCATTTCTTTTTTAAATACCCGTTTAAAGTTTCGACAAACAAATAGAAAGCAAATTATTTATTTTGTTATGTTGTTCGCATCAAATGTGTGAAACGTCAGTGTTTAAATTGATCGCATCGAAGCTTCGTAATCAGGAAATTTGTATGATTGCAGCTCTATATTACTAATACGAGTGAATCAAGTGCGGTGAGTTTCGAGAAATTACGAATACGAGAAACTCGAGAAGTAAAATTACGTTATATTCAGTGATTCGATAATTTCCACTGATGCAGAAGCATAATTTTTAAAGGAAAAGCCAGAGTAGGTTGTTTCTTTTGGATGAACGAGTGCCAATTTTCGCGCTTTATCGTTTCTCGTATTAACCGTTATACGTATTAAACGCAATAAAGTATTTCCGATGAGGTTTCGGCAAACATATCGATAACCAAATAGCTAATCGATTGCCGGTTGCTTCTCATCAAAGAGCTCCTACGCAAACAACAAGGAACCCGATTAATTAAAGGTGTCGCGGCCCGACAAAGAGAGTTGAAGAGAGAGACCAACGACACTTAACCGGAACGGAACCCCGTAATGGCAGTGGCTCAATTCGCTCGATCGGCGTTGCCGGCCATCTACGAGTGTATCGACAAGCGGCTGCACGTCGAGTGTCCCTCGGTAATGAACACTTAGCCAACGAACTTCGTGCGAAACGCGTAAAGCACGTTACCACCACAAGCCATGAGTAACTATACAAATCCTGAGTAAACTGATTAAAAAAAAAAAAAGGATTAATTGCAGTGGTTACAAAAGGTATTTGTACATGTCTTTATTTACCGATGAAACGTTATTTTTAATCAGGTTTCATATTTCATTTTTATAGCATCAAATTTGTATAGTCATAAGGATTATATTTATTAATAAAGGAAATTTAATGTAGTTTGACTTATTCGATTAATGTAACTGCTAGTTTATTTTTCAGTCACTTTTATTTATCTCAGTTTTCATTATTCCGATACTGAAGTGTTAATTGATAAAATTTTACCTTCCTAATCAGAGTGTGAATGTTTATACTTTTAGGGATATAATTAAGAAAATTGAATCTAAATAAGGATTTATTTCATATTTTATATAACTTTGAATGTTCTGTACATTTTTGTATCTTTCAATTTTTCACAAATATACAGGTATTTGTAATCTAACAGTAATAATAAAGTAAATAAGGTAAAGTTGTTCTAAAATTGATAAACCATTATTAAGTAGAATTCCATTTATCTGAATCCACCTGGTGACGATTAATCAAATCATATGATAGAAGTTTATTGATTCTTTCCATTTACTTTCGTTGTTCAGTAGATTCAGTCGACAGGAGTTCATTTAGTCAGACGCTGACTGTTTCGTTCCACTAAATTCTACCATATTATGTACAATTGAATTATACAGAATAAAGAAATCGATAATTTGGCGATTAAATTTTCTAATAAAATAATGTCGTGTGTTATTCGAGATTCAAACTTCCTGAACAATTTCTATAGTCTTTTCATTTTTCACTGTACTATTCGAAATCGATTATTTATAAGGAATAACAAAGAAATCATAAAAATTATAAAGTAATTAAATAAAATTCAATCATAAAGTACACACCATTGGCATCAAAAGAGAAAAAGACAAAATACGACAAACGATTGATGATAATATGAAAAGATAGTAAGGATAGTAAAATATTTTTAGAGAATGAAACGGAGTCACTTTAATTGTACTTCTAACGTTACGGTTTCGCGCAACCCCTTTAAGTAACTCTGTAGGATTTGGAAGATGAAATGGTGATACATAGTAGCATCGGTATGTATATACGCGCGCGCGTATAGACTTACAAGCGAAGTTCCATCGATAATGCCCGGATTCTAACCGGCCGCTCAATAACGCGCATATCCAATCCATAAGTTATTAAGGCTTCGTGTGCGTTCGCCAGTGGCTGGCTGTGGAACGTCATGCGGGTAGCTTCAGGGATCGGTTACAGTGGCTAGATTATTTCGCGCTCCTTTTGCTTTCTCTTTCGTCCCGTATGTCAAGTGAACTACCGACCACTCATTCGGCAATCCAATTGAAATAAGAAGTTCTATTCGCATTCTAATTTTCCTTCTTCGTTTCTTGATTTATCAGAATAGCAATTAATATTTTCAGCTCTATTACTTGTGGATGAAATATTGTAGACATTAGGTCGTCATTTTTCTTTTCGTGCAGGACCTTAAAATAGAACGCGTACGACGTAGGTACAGTTCTATATAAGCGGGTCTGCAAGTCGAGGACATCAATCAGTGCTGTTTCTCGATAGTTTAATTTACGACCTCGTTGTATCTTGGTCTGTACTATACAATGAAGTAGCATATATGAAAATATATATATACACGCGAGGTAAAATATTAAATAATACAATCTTGAAAATTTCAGAGATGCAAGTAGTAGTCCGGAAAAGTCAAATTGACCAACTCCATGGAGGTTAATCATTTGATTTTCAATAAATTATACTTACGTACATTTTATTAAAAAACAATCATATAAAATTCTTAAATTCTTTCGTAAAATTCAACCTGAAAAACGAATCGCATATTGTACTACGAACAGTAAACAATTTTCAGAAAATGAAACTGATCAATTTGCCTAGAAAGTAACTCGAGTAACATATCCACATTACAATTTAAAGGAGCTTTTCTAGGGAATATTAAAAAAACCAGGTTATCCTCGACGATGATTTATGAGATTTAGCAGAGGCAGTAACTTATCAGTGACCTAACATCGATTTCCCGTAGGTCGCCTTTGTTGAGCCTGATTTTCCCGCGGCTCATTAACAACGAAACAGAATCGATATTCGCAGAAAGTATCGTAAAATCGCGTTTACCGCACGAACTCCATTCCCAATCGGGTAAAAAGCAGCCAGCCATTGCTCCTTCGTTCGCAATTATTTCGTATCGCCGCGGTGTCTCAAATCCACCATCCCGTCCCCCAACCATCCTCGATCCACCCCCTTCCCCCTTATTTGAGGCGAACATTCGATCGCATGCAAGCAACTTTCTCGCCGCCGCCGGCATTATTTTCACCGGTGGAATCAATAATCCGACCGGCACTTCGGTTTCTTGCTTTGAATTCGTGGCTTGCCAGGGTCGCTAGCCCCCTGTCGCTGCAAAAATCAAGACCCACGCCACGAACGCGAAGACGTCGTGGAACGAGCGTGGCAACGAAATATAGAAGAAGATAATGGGTACCAGCCACTTAAACAATGATTTAAGACAGCCCCGTGAACTTTCGTGGTTCGTGTACCACCCGGTCTTCTAATCGAGCAACAGAAAAAGGATGCGGCTCCAAAGGGGCGGCAAAGGGGAGAGGGGTGGAATCTACAGCCGATAGTTGGATCGCGTGCTACGAAATCGTGGGAGTGCTCTGAACAAGGGTCGCCTGTTTCTTCTGTTGCCCTCCCCTTCTCCCTCTCCCTCTTTCTTTCTTTTTTTTCTGTTCTCGACTTTCATGCCGAGGGGTGGGCGAGGCTGGCAGGGTTGAGCCAACGAAACCGGGGGAAAGTGGGCCGACGCGGCGTGCCGGCTGTAAATTCACAGCGAAAGGAGATTCGGCTCGTGAAATCTTTAAAGACTTCGGTTCCGTTCCGTTGGACAGGCAAACGGATTGAGGGGGTGAGCTTCGAGATGCTTTCGAGGGGGTTGATAGGAAAACTTTTCGGTAACTACTGGTAGGCTCGATCGAGTCGTGTCGTTTCTTCGACTTTTCGCGGTTCTTTCCTTTTTTCTTTTTCTTTGTAGTTGTTGGAGTCAGGAAAGGGACAGGTTTTGGGGAGCATCGAAAGACGTTAATATGATAAGACAGGATTCCTGATACTTGCAAGAATAAAAATAGCTTAGTATAAATAGCTTTCATATATGAAATGGACTTGGATTTTGTTATGGATTTTATTTTATAATGGAATATTACTATAATAATAATCATTATCAGTTTGTAAGGAATTAGATACCAGATTGCTTTTGCAGAAAAGAAATGGTGATTTTTTTTAACGTTACATTCTTGTTAAAGGATATAGAAATATTATGCTATACATAGTTCTCATCAATTAAGTATTCCTTCTATGTAAAATCCTACGAATATTTCTTCGACTTTTAAATAAAAAGCTGTTCCAAGTATAAACATAAATGTAATGAGTTTTTAACTATAAATCTGTGTTCAATTTGCGGTAAAAGATCAATGTTCGAGTTTTCAAGACAGAAATGGTACCTTCGAGTCCCACGATTTTCAACGCCATACGTCGCTGGCAAGAAATAGACTGAGGGGGTTAAAGGGGAGGGCGAAAATTTCGTGGCACTTGGGACGAGCAAGAAGTTATTAAAGAAACACAGAAACAATTATCGAATTGCCGAGTGTCCAGCGAGATCGAGCTTTTTTTGCCGCGGTACGAAACCGTGGGAAGATAAAGGAAGGCGATTAGTGTCATTTGGAGAATGCGGGAAGAATTTTTTTGCCGTCAACGTGGAATGCACGGCCCTTTCGAGAACGTCTGTCGTTTGTCCTGAAGTAACAGATCCGGAGACAAATGTGAAAACGACCAGGACATGGGTTCATGTACAGGCCGCGTAAAATGACTGTAATTTACCCGGTTCTCTTGTTTGCTATTTCTTCCTTTATTTCATTTTTCAACCTATTCGTAGAATAGCAGCGTTCAGAATGCTCAACGGACGTGGCTTGCCAATTGGAGCGAAAATAAAATTACCAAATAGCTGCTAATAATCGTCAAAACTGTGTAAATAGTTATTACGTCATTTTATGAGGTCTTTCCTTTCCATTATCATCAATTTTTAATGACTTATCGCTGCCTACTAGCCGAAATTCTCTTAGTTTTTAGTTATCTATTTTTTTAATTACAGCGATGAAAGATAGTGAATTTAATAAAAGAGAATAATAGCGTAGACTAAAAATATTATTTCGGTTTATCCACAAATCTGAAATATAAAAATGTATGACTTTCGAAGTTCTTTTAAAATTCGACCACATTCTAAATCACAGAGATTTCATAAGTTAAGGATAACGTAGTTCGTTTATAAATGAAACAAAGCGTTAGCAAACAATGAAGAATACGTCGATAATTATGTTATAGTACTCCCCTATATTTTCGAACTTTTGATAAAAAACAGTGTCAAAACTTTTGACGAAGTTAATAGAGCAGTTCCTGCTCCATAACAGTACTTGGACGTTAGGGTAGGTTCAGGTTTGTTTTATCGAACGTTTCAAGTAATTCGAATTGATCTATGTAATTCTCCATCAAGAAAAATATTTACGTAAATTCTCATAGAATAGCTGAAACTACATATTTAACGCAATCGATGCAGCAGTTTATTCGCTACGTTAAATAACGAAAACTGCAATCGATGAAATTTAATTACCCCTTCAATGAGTTGAGGAATAAGATAAAAGTCTTAAAAAAGTATCGATAAAGCTTAATTAACAAAATGTACATTTCCTATAAAGAAATATTAAATAGTTCGTAGGATTAAAAACAAATTCCGTTGATTCTCAAAACTACATCATTTACTTTGTAATTTTCAGAAAATAATCCCAGCGTCTTACGAGCTGCCAAATAAAATTCTCCACCCTTTTGCTCCTGCAATCGACCATCGGGGACCGCTTCCCTTTTTTTCTACAGACATTAGTCGCAGCGAAGATATACCTGGCCCGATACACCATGACGACGCCCATGGGGCCCACTGAGTTCCGCCATTAGAATATCTCAGCCACTCGAACCGTTCGTCTGTTTACCAGATAAACCCTCATTTCGCCTCATCCTTCGAGTCGTTGCGCGGCATAAGATGGAATATCTCGCGCATCCCTGAGTGGACAGAGAAGAGGTACTTGATGAAAAAAGATAAGAATGGCGAGAGGGATGAGAAACCCTCTTCAATCGACAAGTACGATCCCGATCGAAGGTTAAACAAGTGATTCTTGCCAATTTTATTAGACATTTGCTTTTCTCCCCGAAACCACCCTCTTTCTTTCAGAAGAAGAGACGTTAAAGCTACTTTCACACAGGCAATAGGAATGTCTATGCTAATTCATATTTTTGTGGACCTAAGTAAAGAGAAAAAATGAAACTCAAGCTAAGATTTGTTTTATCCACTAAATTCTGTAAGGAGTGTCGCACTATATAAATATTTTATATATTTTTGTCTGGCATAGCAAGTTCAGTGGATTTTTGTATTTTAAAATTTTCTTAGTATCTCTACCTTCACAGATTGTTTTATTCACATGGGGGCTACAGAACCACTGGCTTCTTACTTAAGAAATAAAAATCTGATGGATTCTTTCTCGCGTGAGTATCATCCTCTATTATTCTATATGTATAATTACATAGTATAATACGATACACATAGTAAAATACAGAGGTAAAAAGACGCCTAAACGAAAGAACGTCAGTTCGATTATTTCTGAGAGACCTAGTATAATTATAAAAATAAGCACATGACAGGAAGTTTGTACATGAACGAATGCGATTATATATCAACGCGCGACTATCAATGAACGACGAAGGTTACACGTCTTGCTGTCTGTTCACAGTATATCCGTGTGAAAAAGGTTTAAGGTCTGTCTTGGCGATTCAACGATGGGTAAGAAGGGATAGGAGAAGATAAGTAATAAAGAGGGAGAAAAATCGTCTGGATATCGATACCTATTAAACTAATGAATTTAATCAGGCTGGATTGAAAATGCGGTGACTCGAGACGAGCCTTCGTCCCGTCGTTGGCTCTCCGCTTTTTATCTTACGAACACTTTGGACGAGCGTCGGAGATTAGATTTCTAAATTGGAAACGATCTCGGTGTTCGTAGACACCGAGTTGCGTTTCTGTCGGGAGAGAGGGTGGGTCAGAGCGCGGTGCAAAGGGGGTTGCTTCCGAATCTCGGAATTAGCATATCTCGGCGAAGCGATCCCCCACCTGTAATTGAATTATTCTTAAATTCCCATAAAATCGCGCAAAAATTACCGTAGCCGTCGCGCTTCTCGCTCCCGCGCGATATTGGACGCGATTAATTTTCTGGAACGTTACGTGAACTTCGACGAATTTCGGCGTATCTCGATCGAGCCTCCACCCTCCCCCCTTCTCTGGAATGATTCTTTAATTGGAGGGGTTCTCGATTATCCGCGCGGCGGTTTCTTAGATTACTGTCTCGTTCGAGGGTCTTCGACTTCGTTTTCTTTTTCCTTAATGTGAGAAATGACGCTCGAGAAATTCGTTCCAGTTACGCGTCTCTCCGTAAGGCCCTTTTCTTTTCTTTATTCTGCTGCTGAAGGAGGAAACGAAGATATTTCAATTGAATTGCCGTCGAGAACGAATTATATTCGTATTAAAGTGATTTTAATAAAAGCAGGTTGTGTCGAGTGGTTGGTAGTTCACCATAGAGTATGATATTAAGGTGAGTCAGGAAATATCGTAGAGACGTTTTGTTATTTTGGTTCCAACTGTCGAAACATTTTTCGAAATGAAGTTGAAAGATTTAACTACACAAATTGTAGAATGTGGTTGCTAGTTATTTGTGTCTTTATTGTCCCTTTGGCTTGGCAAACTGAAATTGTGAAATACACAATACATTACTGAATCACTCAGGAAACATTGTACCTACAGTATTTTGGTTATTTTGTTTTCAGAAATGAAGTTGGAAGGTTTACACAAGCAGCACAATATATTTCTGTTTTCATTGTTTCGTCTGTATAAACTGAAGTTTCAAAGCGCACAATGAACTACTTAATTCATGCTCTTATCATTAGATAACAATAGAATAAAAAGGAAAAAAGACTGGAGAAAGTTCGATTCCATTGTGAATCGTTAATTAACGTCGTAGATCGTATGAATCGTATTCTCATCGGCAATACTCCATTCATTCGATATCAATTAAAATGATTCCGTCGTCGAATCATTTGAAGAACGAAATTAAATTTTGCCGCTCGGAGGAAAGTTGCCGCGGCGCCCTCAAACAAGCAAAATTTTCTCGCGTCGAAGCGAGTAAATCAACCCCGAAAAACTAACCCTCATCCACGCTCGATTTTAACAAACATCTCGAAAAACTTCCCCGCCATCGCGGAAACTCCGCGAGGCCACGATAATCGAAGCCGGGACACTCGAAGGGGTGGCTCCAATCAGCGGCACACGAGATACGCGTTTCCACTAGCATCCATCCACTTAAAACTAACTGCACGCCAGGGAACGCGGCTCACCAAAGGCACTCGACGGTCCCTATGATAATTTTAATTTTAATTTCGATCGGATCCCTCGTACACCCCAGTTTTACCCCTGTCGGAGAAGTTAAGGAGCCGATCTAAAAACGTAATCCTGCCACAGCGCGAGGAACTCATCTCCCCCTTTTCACTTTTCATCCCCCCTCTTACCTTCATCTTACTCTCTCTCTCTCTCTCTCTCTCTCTCTCTCTCTATCCTTCATCTTTTCTCTTCTCTTCTACTTCTCGTACTTTCGCGTCTTTCTCTCGGAACAGTGTCTATTTGCTTAACTAGTTCTCCAACCCTCGTCCAACCCTTGCGAATGATACACGCGGCAATCGACTCGCGGATACATTACATTAGTCTTGGTAGATAAATTAATTTCGTTAGTCTGTGAATTAGGAACGGTGAGGGGCAGAAACACATTCTACATTGATTACATTGGTATTGATATTCGCAAGGTTTAATAATTTTTGTTTCTATCGGATGTTATTATCGCATACGTATGTACGTATAATATCTATCGAAGATATTTACGTAAATTCATATTTTTATTCACACGATAGTTGAACGAACGAAATCTGAATTTGTCTTGCTCTACTAAACCGCAACGTGTTCTTCGCTTTGGACATTTCACACGCATATTTCATATTACGTGCATTCTACAAAATTTTGCATCTTTAAATGTTCTATAAATGCGTAAAGATTGATAGTCTAGTTATTAGATTTGAGACACAGTGTATAGTTCTAGACTATACTTCCGAGTTTTAATTGGAAACTCTCGTTGATGGTATATTTAAAAGTGTGACATACACGCCAAGTTACAGATTATGTGAGTTAAAAATGCTGTTTACATTGATTATATTGATATTGATGTTCCTAATGTTTAATCGTCCTCGTGTTTAATATATTTTATTATATTAGGTTGTCCGAAAAATTTCTTTTGTTTTATAAGAAAATAATAGACGAACAATGTTTTTTGTTTTATATTAGTTTATTGAATTATGCACGAACATAATAATAGAAATATAACGAAATGGATCATATCTAATTGAATAAAATAATATAAAACAGAAATTGTTGTTCATCTACTATCACCTTATGAAACGAAAGAATCTTTTCGAACAATCTAACACTTGCGATTTTGAATTTTAGTCGTAAAGTTTCATCGATGTTTAGTCTGTGATGTACACTGTAAGTTGCAAAGATTAAATTAGAAACTACAATTCTAAAGTTTTAAAAGGGAATGACGATGTAATGATCAGATAAATTTTAATTTCACCGGAATTCGTACATTACAGATCGCTGACGGAAGTTTCAATAAAACGCTGGTGTCCTGAGATCACGATTCACAAATAACCCACGCTTGACTTCATTGTGGATCACGAGACCTATAATTTATCGTTAACATGGGTCATCTATAATTCTACGAAACAGAATTAGCCTTTGTACTTAAACCCATTAAATGTTTCTAGCGTAAAAAAAAGCAATTCTTGTTCTAGTAAATTTTAGCAATATTAATCTTTAATAACACTAATTTTAAAGTAACGCTGTTAATTAATTTCACTTTTACGTTCCAAAATTATAGCGTCCGTGAGTTTGCGAGAATCGAATTTTCAAATTAACACGTCCAATAATTTACCTTAAATTACTATTGATTGTGTCTGACGTAGAGCATGCATAGATGACAATAAAAGCCCTCATTAAGCCCTTCATGATCTACGAGTCGGTATTCCACGATTTTCCAATAATTATACTCACAATCAGTATTCCAGGGTTTTTTTTTCGTTTCTCGGTATTCCCACAAGGGCCTATCGTTCGAAAGCAAAAACCATTCGTATGACGGAATCAATGCAACGAAGGACTGCATTAACGCAATAACGAACTTCGTTACTTGATTTTATCGTCGAATCGTCGTACATATTTAAATAGGTTTTAATCGGAGTCTAATGTAAATTTAACATCGCCTTGTCTCTCTTTCTCTTCCTTTTTTCTGCAAATATGGAGTGAAAAGGAAAATGGGAAGGAATTAAATCGATGTTGAAAATATTGCAGGAAAATTATCGATAACGCAGCCAGGAAGGTACATTTGAATTAGACGAATGTTTTTTTATTGGACAAGTCGTCAATCGATCCCCAGCCGACCTATAAATGTTCATTCGCTTTGCGACGAGGGAAACCGCCTCGAGTTTCGCGGACGTCTGTCGCCGTAACGATGCTCTATAGATTTTTCGCCATACGTACCATGACGTGGCAATCGTACGAACGCTTATGTTTATTTCAGATGGCCGGTCATGTCTATCAGCCACCTGCAACTTCTTAGTACCCCCGGCTGGAAATACCTGCGCGATTTCACTTCCGATTGGAAAAATTGCTGTTGGCGTCACGTTCTATCTCTTTTCTGATGGCTTTATCGTTTCACCGTCTGGCGAGAAAATACCACGTGGCCTGTGTTATGGTGTGTCACTTCAAATAACTTCTCGAAAAACTAATTTCTTTAATAAGATATCAAAGCTGTCTTCTTGTCTTATTATTTAACTCTTCTATACGTAAGATGATATATATCAACTATTATATATATAGAAAACATATTATTAATATATTATATTAATATGATTTGTATCTAAATTATATCTTGGGAATGGCAAAAGATGTTAAACAAAATATACAAATCATTATAAAGGAAATTTTCAATGTAATGTAAGTAAATTACGATCGATAGCTTCGAATAACAGAAACTGAATAATTTATCAAAGCTAATAATAATATATTCTTCATAAAGAATTACAATAACCACAAATAGAAAACGAACGATAAATAATCCCATGATATATATCATGTATTTACAAATATTTCTAATAATATTCGAAAACCAAAACAAGATAAAACGTCGAAATTATTTTTGATTCGCAAGAAACATTGGAAAATGCGTAATGTGGAAGTTACGTTTCCGAAATTGTAATAATGGAGAAGAATATCGGTTAGAAAAGAAAGTGAATTTGCAGGATGCTAGAAACGGCTTAATGAGGTATAAATATACTACATAGTGGCCACAAGTGCCGCATGTTATTTCGCGCGCGACACGTGATACGCATTTCTGGCGTGGCTTGGTACACGCGGCTTCCAACATTTAACGGTGTAGCCAAAACGTGCATGACGTGTGCATGTGCATCCCGTACACGTTGTCTTTACGTCGACGTCTATTTGACGCGTGAAGGTTGCCTGATATTCCTTTAATTCCACCGTCAGATCAATTTTCATGCAACTTATTAAATCGAATCTGTGACACTACGGAAACTCTTCGACGTAAAGTAAGTAGATGTTACGTCAGGTGTTACGTTCGACGAGTTATCTCTTTTTGAACTATAATCCTTTAAAAGTAGTTACTCTGTACAGTTAGAAGGAGTTTGAAAGTTGAAAAGGTGTAGTTAGAGAATTTCTATTTTGTTTCATCGACACCAATAATTATTATTCTAACTAGACAATTAATAATTCTACGAGGACTTATTTTAGCCTTGAATATTTTTTATAAAACTTTCGAGAAATTTTGCGAGCAAAGAAATGATCAAAGTAGAAAATTTCCAATCGGCGCAAACTACATT
The DNA here is from genome assembly GCF_905332965.1 of Bombus pascuorum. NCBI lineage: Eukaryota > Metazoa > Arthropoda > Insecta > Hymenoptera > Apidae > Bombus > Bombus pascuorum. The sequence goes on along the minus strand of NC_083491.1, from coordinate 11,945,269 downwards.
CCACGCAGGCGAATAAAACGAAAGAAACTTTGGGACAGTCTAATATTTATAGGAAATCTAAATACGCAAGAAAACACGTAAAATATTCAAACTAGAGTACTCATTATAACATTCACAATTTAAAACAATTCTCTGTTTAGATTCTATCCCCTCTCTCTTCCAGTATTGTGTGCAGAGACATAAATTTGCATAAAAATCCGCAGCCTATCGTTAACTTTTAATTCTCTGCTTATAGAAGTCGACCCGGTTAACAGGTTAAAGTCAAACGTGAGAAACGAGGCCAAAACGATGGACTATAGGTGGTTGGCCGCGTGGGTGGAAGAGCGAAAGATATAAGTTAAAAGTTTTCCTGTCAATCAACGACAGAGCCGGAGTATCTGCGGTGAATGGCTGGAGGGTTTGATTCGATTGATCTGGAAACATCGGGAGGAAGCTGAAGAAGAAGGAAGAAGAAGGGAGGAGGGTGCACGCAAACAGAAAGGATGGCGAAACGAGAAATCTTTTGGGCTCTAATTGCCGTAATTAAATCCGAGAACTTACCCGATTCTCCAGTCGAAATCTCGAACCGCCGCGCCCCCTCGAATTATTCTCAGTCACCCGATGGTGCCCGGTTCCCGTGTAATCCGTTTTCGGGGCGTCGCGCATTTAACTCGAATTTCGACGCTGATTTTCCCCGATGTTTTCAACGATTATTCAGCGACTCACGTTGTCAAGGGGTTCAGGGGAGACTGCAGCCCCCCTGCAAGCCCCCAGGCTGCGCTAGCTTTTCAACTAGGAATTTTGAATCAGGAAAATCGCGATGTTTTGGCATTTTGATCAATGACGTTTAGGATAGACGAGACACACTGTTTTTGATGATAATAATTAATTCGTCGAGGTGATTTGAAGTTGCGCGTGAAATTTTCTTGCAGCTTGTACATTTTTAATTTTTCGTTTTAATTTCGTTTTGTAAGATTGAGACGTAAGTGAGAGGAAATTTCAACCATTTGATTACATGTCTCTTGTCGCTATTCTTTCTTCCACGTTACTATAAAAATTGGATAATTTTATGAAATTTGCACAAGTCAAAGTATTTATAGTTGCAATATAGGACTATTTCTGTTCCAGAATAATGGAAATTCTTTTTGTTCGATTCCTGTAATAGCTTCCGTATTCGACAAAACAATAGATAACTTACTTCGTTTAATTTTTCCAATAATATTTCGTTTGCGCAACTTTTACTTGTTCCTTAACCCTTCACAGTCCGCGCAGCATTTGACATTTCACCTGGCTCGTGCTCAGTAAACTACTTTCAAAACTAGCTCATAATTTCGATAAATTTTCATATCTTCGTAACCAACATCTATATCGATATATTTCGATAAAATCAATTCGTAACACGGTAGAATCTTACGTATTAGAACTGAGAAGAATGTTGGGTCTAGTTTAACACACAATCACAAAAGTTCAATGAATCACAAAAAAAAAAAAAAAAAAGAAAAAAAGAGAAGAAAGGGACAAATATCAAGGAAAAGATTTCACATTAAAAAAATTGTCCAAAATCACGAACTTCACTGTGACATACCCAACACAGTCAATTAGTATCGAATCACTTCAAAAAGAAAACTTGCACTTTTGAACTGTACGTCTGATCGCGAAGTTTCCTATCTTCAAAGAAATCGTCGATAGGAAAATGGATAGCAACGACTTGTCACGTACGCGGACGATTTGGAAGTGATCGGTCTGCGAGGCTAATCGAGGGCCACGATCATTGGACATTTCCATCCTTGCAGCAGGCGTCGAGGAGTACAGTAAGCTGTTTCACGAGATCGAACGGTGCCGCACGATTAGCCGAAATGTATAAACTTATTTATTTCATGGCAGATAACCCCAGCTTCCCGCAACAGCCGAGCTGGCCATTGGCGTCGAATTTCTCCGTACCGATAAGAAACGCAGGTTTCTGTCTTCGATCAAATGCTATTAATCGATTCCGATGAGAGAAATCATGTACATAGTTGCGTATATTGCTGCCAGGCGAATGAAACTTTTTGAAAGTGTATGAATGTAACGTAGTCGAATGTAAGTTACAATTCTTTTGGTAAAATAATACTATGTTTGGTGAAATAATAATATTAATAATATACCACGCTGTATTGGAACCTTCAGTGACAAACGTGTAAGAACGTAGGATACTATTTGTTTCTGAATTGATATTATTTCGTGGAATGAGGTATTAGTGAAACTCTGATTCAACGAATTCTGAAATCTGAAACGTGCAAAGAAAAAATAATTCCAGTTAAATTCAGAATTACTTGTACCTATTTATATGCTCGCCACTGTGTGTCAAAGATGTATTTCACTGACTGAAAGTTTTGTAGAAATTCCTTTTTTCGAATACGAATAATATTCGTTAATGCAGTACAGAAATTTGAAGCGAAGATTTTTGTATTTGAAATTATTCTATTCGATAATAAAATGCTTAGGATGCAGTCATGTAACTTATATTACAGTAATATAATCGTAGTGAATTTTAATTCAGTTTAATCGTAACAAAAATTTATTCAAGTAATTTTCAGGTCAATTTCGAGGCTTTTCATTCAACAATCGAAATTTGAAAAAGGAAATCGTAAAAGGCCACGATTACGATACAATCGTAACATGATCATATTAAAATATAATTGAACTTAATTGCGATAAAAATGTATTCGAATAATTTTCAGATCCATTTCGGCCACTTTCATTCGACATTCGCAATTTAAAAAATGAGATCGTAAAAAGCCACGATCACGGCGTAATTGTAACATAATGGTAGTGAAATATATAATCCAGTTTGGCCGAAACAAAATTTCATTGAAATAAATTTCACAAATATATATCGAAGATTTTCATTTGACAATTGCAATTAAAAAAAGATAAATGATACAAGGTCGTTGCGTAGTAATTACGCAGTCGGTAAAACAAGCCCGTCGTTTTTCGAATCTCTGGTCGCTGCGTTCTGGAAAGGTCACGAGTCATTTATATTACTCCCATTCGAAAAGGCGTACAAATACCATCGAAGGAAGCCGCTTTGATAAAGATTCCTCCTCGAGGAATCGAGCGTCACGCGTACGGGGGAAAACTGTAAAGATAATGAGAGCACACGAACAAATCTAGCGTCCAAAGTTATCGAATCAACTGATGAACTATTTCGTTCCGATCGGTCCACGCGCGGAAGTTGCCGTTGATAATTGATAAGAGGTCCCCGTTTCGGCCACCATATGAGTATAAATAGGTCGAATAAATCGGCACAATTGCCCGTATTCATTCGATCACAAATTGATCTTCCGATTAATATTACACAGTGTTCTAAAATTATTACGACTAAAATTGGAGGTATTTTTATTTGAAAAAAATATTTGTGATTTACATATTTGTGTCGATAATCGTAGGAATAAGATTTATAGCTAATAATTACAATTAACGATTGAAACTTTAAACTATTGGTTATAATTCGAAGTAGTAAGATACGATATTTCTGATGAAACGAATTATACATTGCAAATTAGAGTTAGAAATGAAATTAAAATTGAATTGCAGGGAATACGTACCGAGGTTTCAATTTTGATTTAAGGAATAGGGGTAGGGATTATAGGATAGATCGAGCATAGAAATTAAAATGGAATATTTAAAAACCGAAACGAAGACTATACCACGAAATTCCTAATAATATTGTTCAAATTGTTTAAACTTTCATAATTCAGTCCAAATCTTCGCTATTATTCTACCAACTTATCTCCTCGTAAATATCGATCTCACCAAACCAAATAACGCAAAGAAGAAAATATAAAACTAAATATCAAAACACGTCCATCTCTCTATCAACCACTCGCAATAAACAATCAATTTAATCAAATATCTCGTTCAACGACCTCTAAAATTGCCTGCAAACAATTTTCTTCGCCAAAATTCCAAACTTCCCTGGAAAGCCACGATAAACCTAAGTTTCCGTAGAAAGATCCGGACGATTTCGGCTGGAAGGATCTGAGAAGGTAAGTTTTCGTGGCTGATCGCAAAAGCAACCCCTCGAAGCTGCGGTCAGCGCGAACAGGAGCGACAGAGGGTGGGTGCGATAAGCACGGGGGATTGCGGCTGGACCCGATCATTGGCCAGCTCTGTGCCGGCAGTCACATCGAATCACGATCACCGATCTGCCAGGATAGAAGGTGCACCGAAGGGATTTCCGGCGCAGATTGGCCCTAAGCAAATGACAAAGCACGGACAGAGAAGCGTGAATGACGAAGGGAGGGTGGCCGAACGAGGAAGGAGGCGACGGGACAAGGAGAGAGACAGAGACGGAGAAGGGAGGAGGCTGGAAATAACGGTAATCCTAAAACGGGGTGAGATCAGAGGGTGGTTTCCTTGGCCAGCCGCAATCTGTCCGGTCGGGTCAGCAAAGCTCCAAGAAGCCTGGCCGACTAGCCTTTGGAGTTTAGAGGTGGCCGCGGTGCAACCTGCACCCCTTACACTGCAAATCGAGCGCGATTCCTATTTATTGTCGCTCGACGATGGTTCTCAATCCTTGCGAATCTGCTGCAGCTAATGGGTCGGGCAACGTGATTCGATTTTGGTCAAATGGATTAAATTTGTTAGGTATTCCGAAAGTTCTTGCAGCTTCGCGTTGTGTATTCAGAAATGTATAAGTAGATCGAAGTTAAAGTATTTCTGATTGTAGGTTAAAAAGATCTTTTTGCTTCACTACATGTATTCGGTTTTTGTTTTATATTATTTTGTCGAATTACGTACGATCCATTTTGTACCGTTGAGATAAATACCGTGTCATTTCACAGACTTGGTTTCACGTTTGTATGAAGGTGCATTGTTGTAAAAAACACGTTTGCGAAAGAAAGACACTTTCCGGACAACCTAATAAATTTGTTCGATCAGTTTTGAATAGGTTTTGTTTTAAAAGAAAAAAAATATTTCTTGATCATTCAACGTTCTTTGCATTTTTATATTACTTATATGTATAAGACTGGTTATAATTATTCGTTTACCTTTTGCAGTTTATTTCACGTCTATTATGGAAGATAAGTTCCTTGTTATTGCTAACGCATACGATTTATTAGAACAACGAATACTATTTTTATTGCGTTATTGATTAAAAATTACACGTGTTAATTACACGTGCTAAATTTAGATTATTCGTGGAACAAAAACACGAGAAGTAGCGTATATCGTTATCGATTCTTGTCACGAAAATGATTCGCTTCTCCGATTAAGAGGTTAAGAGTACCTTACACGGATCTTATTATAAATTATAATTTCCAATATTCAGAACGTTAAATATACCCTAAATCATACCGTTTGCTTCGTTTAATCAATACATCATACGATTTTCATATAAATGAAGAATCTGAAGAATCTCAAAATTAGCGAAGTATGTCTCGCATTAAAAATTTATTACTCGCTCCTCAAATCATTTCTATAACTTTCGATACAATCGTAATATCTAGTATATCAAATATACAATATATAACCACGAACGCAACTATTTGACAAACTACGCGTTAATATTACCTTCGTCGTAAGGAGAACCGATTAGGACGACTGTATCCATCAACAATTACTGGTGTCGTATCGGTTAGAGGAGCAAACGGGAGTCGATGAGCCGTGACCGACCACGTCTTGGCATAATCGGTGTGTGTTGTCATCGGAATTAACCTATTAACGCCCACTGTCTAGCTGGTTTGCCAAGAGTAATCGGCTCCGCATCGAGATTTGGACGAGCCGCGAAACACCGGCATTTGTCAGGCAGTTTGAAAGTCCGCTTCAACAAGTATCTTTGGAAGGGACGAAGAAATATTACGACGCGTCTTGAGTGCCCCGGCCTGGTAATATCAGGACTGTTTACTCGAGAGATAAATCTGTAACTCGGAGCAGGAAAACCGCCCGGAGGAATTTCTTACGAGGACAACCCTGGTTGAAAGATGAGATCGACGGAACGGGACGAACCGTGTTGCACTTGCACGTCAGTTACTTTTCATACTCTCCACTCCATTTAACATGTTACACTACTGGTCACGTAAAAACACGTCCCTTTTCATGTTAGTTTATCGCTTAATCGCTGGTCGTATAAAATATTCATCTACAGTGGTTACAAAAAGTATTTCCATACTATTATATGTATTTATATACAAAGCATTTACATACTAATTAATTGGGTCCACGTATATTAAATTTCGTACCGTTTAGCAGGGTTTACGTATGATTGCAAGAATGTGATGTTATGACAATGAAATGTAGAAAAGGACGTTTTGTTGGAAAGTAAGGATATGTGTTTATACTTTTTGTACCCACCGTGTACATCTATGTAAAATATACATATATACGTATTTTCTTTATCGATGGTACTTTATAGATGATAGCAATTTTCGTAGAAGGTAATTATAAATCAAAATAAACAAGGGTTTTATACAAAACTGATACGCTTCTTTGCAGTCGATAGTGCAGTGAGAAGAAAGTGAGTAGAAGTATGTGGTCCGTAACACACGTACAGTTACAAGCTCAGACGTTGAAGTAGCTGCGCTTATCGATAGATCGCAAAGTTATCAGAAGAGCTTAGGAAGAAACGAGTTACTATTTCAATTCGTGAAAACTTCATTCACCTTGATTAACCTGAGAAGCGTTTAACATGGTAAAAAAAGTTCGTTTACAAAATTTCAAAGTAGTTTAAAGTCCTCGAACAACTTGATTCTTTTCGTGCATTCACAAGACCGCCGCAATGTCTCCGAGAGAGACAATGAAAAAAAAGCTATTCGTAGCAAAGTGTTAACGAAAACTTAGTTTCGATAAACAAAGAGACAGAGAAGGGGGAGGAGAAAGGGAGGGAGAGCAGTGGAGTTCGAAGCGTGGTGAAAAAAAAGAGAAACTTGCTTCGGTCGGTGCCGAAGCGACGAAAATGCGAAGGGGGATGAATAGAAGCGCAGAAAACGAACCAGAGAAACAGCGAGCATAGAGGGATGGGGCAGGCAGCAGCCGTCAAAAGTTGCCGAACTAATAGGACGATTTTCAGCGCGGAGCGTTTAATTAAATTAATTATATGCGCGCCTCGGTCGTAATATAAATTGTGAGCAAGCGTCGGGGACGAACGTGAAGGGGGTGAGTTCCGGTTGTGCGGGGGCGGGAGGGTGGGAAAATGCCGTCAAGCTGCGATCGCCAACTTTGATAGTTACGTTTCATCCATCTATCCCAAATACGTTTTCCGCGGACTGCTTCGATGTAAAGTTCGAAATCGGAACGTTGCGCTCGCGCGCTACTCGCGCCGCATTCCCGTGGCGTTTGTGTATACAGATACAGGTGGGTATATGCGTGTCTATGTATTTGCACATCCGTATTTGCAGTTGTCCGATTAAAGTTACGGTTTTGATGCTTCGCGTGGGAAGACAATGGCGGTTCGAAAGAGGAGGTAACCCGGTGTTATCGTTCGCGTACTTTGCGATTCAATTTGAACGCGATTTAAACGGATAGCGTCAGCTGCCGCTGTTGATGGTCGATTTTTGAACGATAATTAGTTTATAGTTAGATGGAATTGTACATACAACGCGAAGGACCTTCATTCTTTTAAATACGCAAGAATTATTTTTATGACGTTCTATATATAGCTTTCATAGCGATACGAATATTTTCTGGTCGTTTTACGGCGTGGCAAAGAGAGCCAAATAAAACTGAGCATCCTGAAAGACTACACCGTTTTATAGGTACATTTTATGCATGAAGCTTGTATGAGAGAATTTTCTATCAAAATGAAGCAACTGTTTCAAATCTATACGTAAATAAAAATGTGTATAGTGTCCATAGAAACTCCGTAAACTCGTCGAAGGAACAGAATCAAACTGCTTGAACTCTTACGGTCACAATAAAAACGTGCATGAACCTAACAAGATTATAAAAAACAGCGTCCATAAAGCAAAGCCACGCTAGGGGCTTACACGAGATTATCACTCCGAGCCTTCCCTAAAAACAAAAAGAACCGGAAGAACAAACGCAACAAATACGAAATCCCTAAATGAAATAAAATAAAAAAAAAAGATAGAAGGAAGAGACAACCCTCTAATTCGAAGCTACCGTGGAATCTACAACAATCGAGTGGACCGCAAGGGTCGTGGAGTTCCATAAGGGTTGCAATTTTCTCCCTCTACGGCGCGGAGAGTAGCCGAAAAGGTTTGAAAGGCCTCTGCGGAGGCCAGGAAACGGACTCGCGGGTTCCTTCGGTCGCGCACGCGCCCCTTCCCCGATGTTTGCACACACGCATCCGCGGATAACAACAGGGGTGGCTGCAAGCCCCCGTGCGCCTCCTGCGGTTTCTACGTCTCCAGATAAAGCGGCGAGGGGTGCACACACGCTCAACGGGGTAAACACCGAACTTTCCAGGCGGATGGCGATCCTTGCGAGCCAGACGGTAAATACATTTTTAAATAAGAGTTTTTTACTCCACGCCCCCGTGTACTCCTCTTCCCCACCCCCATCCCCTCCCACTTCCACCCCCTTTCTACGCTTCCACCCACGCTCTCTATCCTGCCTCGTCATGCCACTAGCCGGATTCCGTCCCCGTATCGGGGAATTATCCTTTGCTTTGCGCATTATCCTTCGGCCCGCGGTTGGGGAAGCTTCAAAAGGCATCCACGAACCGGGCCAGCCCCTTTCCCACACCCCACCAGACACTGACTCCTGCTGCTACTCTTCCGATTGCCGTCTGACTTCAATCGGGTAATGCTACTTGCCGCTTGCTGCAGCTATCGATGACTTTTTTGAAGGAACTCCAACGGTATTGCGACCGTTTGCTGGCTGTTCCATGCTCATCCAGGAGTTGATCGTACGAAAGTTCTTTCTATGGGATGGTTAAGGATACGGGATGTTTGAGAATGTCGGTGTTGATCGTATACTTGGTCAGTAGTGCTGTATGTATATTATTGCAGATGCCAAGTTGTTGAAAATGAATTAATCGACTCTGCAGATCGAAATTTCGGGGAAATAACTAACGATTATGAATATATTGGTGTTTGCCAGTTGCGATTATCTCATGCATATTCTTATCTTTGATGATATATCTTCGAAAATAGGTCGTTTGTTTCATTTCCTGAATGCTGATTATAAATTAGTTAGGAAAACGTGGATTTGATCAATTCGGTGTTTGATTACTAATTCCTACTCTAGTTTGTGCATATAATCATAAAGCGGATACAGATAAGCGTTTTAAGCTCGGAGCGAACGAAGAGAATTGTAAAATATAGACTTGTCGTATCGCATTAAATTATCTTCTACTTTAAAGTTGCTCCAACTTTTTACATTTTAAAAATACTTCGATTAAAGTTGATACAAAATCTTGCCAATTTGTCAGAAACATAAGTAAGTTTCATCGATTTAAATCACGCGTAATATATTCAAAATCGTTAGACACGTTGCACACATGTTGCAGGGCGCCGCTGTTCAACATCGAGAGTACCCGTCTTCGACTCGTCTTCTTCAGCGGTTCGAGTTCCTTTTTTTCAGGCTGCTGCGTCCTCGCCGCTCGAATTCAATTGTGATTGATCACCGACGGTGATTGAGGATTCGAAATGAAAGCCTCGGCGGTCCCGGTGGCAAAGACAAAAAGACGAACCCCGTCCCCCGTGCCGCTCCTCCGGCTGCTTCCTCTCTTTTTTCCTCTCTTTTTCACCGGAGCTCCGGGCTTCTCCTTCCCGCGGCTCAATGGTTCACGAACCGGCTCACAGACGGCACGAATAATGGAGTAAAATTCATACGACTCCATATCGGCGCGATAAAAAGACAGACGGACAGACAGTCGAGCAAGCGAGAAGCTCGCACAAAGGAAGGATTAATTTTAAATATCATATACTTGCCGGGCTAAAAGCGAAGGTGGAAAGGGCTCCGTCGCCGGGGAACTCCGACGACTGATAAGTTACGTCCTCACCGGGTGAGCCAGCTTTTCAAGGGATTTCCTCCCCCTTCCTTTTTTTGGTTGATAAAAGGCCACAGTAATTTCACCGTTGCCCGAAAAAATCGTGTTTCTTTTTTTGGTTCTTCAGAAGATTACTTATTCATTTGGATGATTACTTGATGGACGTTGATAACTTATGCATACATTAATGGTCAGAAATGTAGAATTATATATGTTGCATAGAAGACGAGATTTTTCGAAGATGGTCGGCTCAGAATTCTTCTATATTGGAAATTGTTTTGTCAGAAGTCTGTTCGAGTAAAGAAAATGAATATCGATATCTGCATTGATTTCGAATCGATAATAAAGTTGACAGGAGATTCGGTATAAGCGAAGAGTGATTCCAAATATTCGATCGGTAGCGTACTCCGTCACGCTATTTTCATTTTTGGGGCGAGTACTATGAGAAAAAGTGGAATTAGTTTCGAGAGACTCGGTTTATTAATTTCATCAAACGTCGTTCGAAATGCCTAAGTAATCGCGTAAATTCGACAGGTGGAAAAAAGTTGGAAGCAAAAGGGAAAGCTTCGCGGTAAAGGGTGGGGACCGTTAAAAAGCAGCGCAGAGAAGCGGAAGCGGCGGCGGTGGCGGGGAACAATGCGCGGCCACGAAATCGCATAAAGCTCCGCGACAATGCGGAACACAATCTAAGAACTCCAGCATTATATTACGTCCCATTGCGTAATAATACACCAGTTCGTGCTTTGGACGAAGCGATACACGCGCAGTTTTTGTTCGGCCCGCGAATAAACGTCGCAGGGGAATTCTTATCTGACGATAATTCAACGCGGGCCTCTGTATCGCACGCTCGATTTACTGTACACTCCGTGAACCTCGCCGCGCCGCCAAGGAATGCCGGCCCGTTATTATTACACTTTCGAACCTATATTCCGCGAACGTTGTACCGCGCGGCAAACGAGCCCGCGGCTAACGAGCCTTTGACATTTTGCCAATCCAATTGAACGCACCCGCCGAAAACTTGTAGTTGTCTCGCGCCAATGAGACAGCCGAAATCGCGGCTGTTTCGTGTTATTTCGCGCGGCTGTCTTTCCGTTGGCGATAACGTTGTCCAGCTTGCTCGAGGCTATCGGTAAATATTTGGCGAATAAGTTATTGGTCAGCTGTGGAAGGGTTCGAATATCGAGCTTGTTTGCTCGGGGTTGAACGTTAGGGAGTCATTCGCTAATCGGTGGTTTCGGATTATTAATGGCGATTGTGTTCTGTGATTGATTAGATTTCGCGATTTTTTAACGCTTCTATAATATCGGATCTTCTAGTCCAAATTGAAAAATTTCGTTTTCTTGTATTTATACGATATAAGTCTATTCCGACTACGTAGCTTGTATGCAAATTTAATGAATGTTTTCGTTCACTATTCTGACGAATCTTAATATTCGTATGTGTGAAAAGAAGTAGATGAAAAACTTGATTCCAGTACGGTTCGAAATAGGAGTTCTAAGAACGAAAATGGATCACGTAGGACCGAATACAATAATTAGGCTTAGTAGTGGTAAAGGTAATCCCAGTGTTAAATGGATGCTCGTGACGAAATTAGAAATGAGAATCTCGTGACAATTTTACGCAATATATTAATAACGTAAAACAAAAAAAGCGACCAGCAAAAATAACATCTACCGATATTCATCAAAACCTAAGATATGCATAATCACCACTCATAGTTGATGTCTTCGTTCTCGCCCAACTGCACGAACCCATATTTCCATTCAGGAATCAAACTCCTCAAACGCCAAAGAGAACGCTAAAAGAGAAGCCTGCGCGTCTTCATCCTATCGCGAACGTTTTCAAATTCGCGGCGCAACGAAATTACGAGCCACCGTGGAATTTGCCGTGAAGTCTACCCAGGGGTGGAAACAGGGTTGCGGAGACCACGGTGAGGAGAGGCCGGCTCTCGTAGCGGATTAATCGTGAATTATCAATCGACGGAGTCGAGCCGAGCCGAGTCGAGTCGAAAGCCGAAGAAGAGCCAGCAGCAGCGGCAGCACCCTCTGGTCGAGAGGATCCCGGAGGGCTTGCTGACCGACGTTTCTGGTTAATCGCGTTTGCGGAAAAACGGAGATAATTCCTGGTCGTCCGTCTGGACGATGGAGGCGTGTACGTGGCGCGGAGGAAAGGCACACAAGCCGAGTCGGAGGGCTATAACCGTGTAGGATATACGGGGGGGTGATGAGGGGTGAAAAAGTGGGGTCGTAGGTGATCTCTTGCCGTGTATGAGGCTGGAAGCCCCCAGCTTCGAGGTGGGTAGGGATTGATATTCGCGGGCACACAGAATTTTTAACTAGCCTGGCCAGCCTTTAGTCGTTCCGCCGCGAAAGCGCAGCAGAAAAGTTATGAATCTAATTTTCAGCGTATTTGTGTCTCAGCCACCCCTACCCTCCCGTTGCTCCGCCATCGCCACCAGGAACACCTATATCAATCCCCCTTTTCCGTATCTCCGTCTCTGTCCTCTTCCTCGTCCCTGAATACACGCGTCCCTCCACCTTTCTCTGTCTCACCCTCGCGCTCTCCACCTCTTCCGTCGTTCGCTTTCGCGTAATAAAGCGCGCCGCGGCTTCGTTAGGTTTTTATCTCGGCCAGCAAAAAAAATTAATTTCGAGAGACGCCATGGTTTTCCCATCCCCACTCGCCATACTCCCCTTCGTTTGTGTCCTTCCTCCACCTGCGGACAAGTTCGTCGTACGCGTAACGCAAGGAAGATGGACGCTTCGTACTCTGGTGACGTTTTCTTTATCCTCAAACGCACACACGGTTTTTCTTGTTTTACGAGGAAGAGTCGGTCGCAGAAGCTAGGCGAACTCGAAACCTGATTACCTTTTGCGTTGCGCTCAGTGCCGGTTTAAAAGCGATCTAAAATTTAAGGGGTTTCACGATGGATCTCAACGACGTGGCATGGCTCGCCCTGGTACTTTTAAGGGTTACTCTGCGATACCGTATGAAATCCCTTGAAGAACATAGAGTGTACTAATACCAGAGCATTAAATGGTAAGTTACATGGCATTAAATGATAAATCTGTAAGGAAAATCGAAAAAGAACGAACTGGCAGGTTGATAACTGCAAAGAGAAATGGGGTTTTTGCTCCATTTCGAACTGTGTATGTATATATATATATGCGGAGACCGTGAACAGGAGAAATTGATTTTTATCCTAATCATCCGATCGTATGGATACGTTTTACTCGGGTCATTAATTTTATCAAGCCAGCTCGCTAATATCTACGTTGCAGTCACGCGTCGCCAACATCCAATAACACTTGAACCACGCTGTGACTGGGCCACTACACGGGCGCTAGTGTAAATCAAGCCAAAAACTCCCTATATTTCCCCATACATCACTCGCGCGGATCGAGCGTGTAATTCCCCAGCTCGCGTTCGTCACGGTTATAAGCGATAATTCCAGTTAGTGCTTCCAGTTCCTCTTATGGCCGCAGTGGCCACGTTCACACCATCGTGCGCCCGCGCGCGCGACCACGCATATATCTCGCTCTAGATCATGGTTCGTGTACGGTGCTAAGTCATGACAGTACGCCATTGCGGTTCGTTTCTATAAATCTTCGGTGACCTGATAAGAAAAGATTGCCTATCGATGGTTTTACCCTGACGGACTGAAAGAAAACTTTGAAATTGTTCCTCTGCTATCCACACTGCTCGAAATAAAAATTATATTTCAGCAGATATTATCAGAATGCGGATACCCTAAATATTTTTTTCTACAAGCATTTAATATTCCACGTATCTAGGTTTTACTACTTGTTGCGTATTCCACACCTTTCAGGAATAAAGGTATAAACAAAATTTCGAAATTTGGAAAGAATAAAAGAAGCAGTGATAATTTGACGCATACGGTGCGTCCACGAAATCGATTGAATAATATATTGACATATCTGTTGCATTCTGGCGTGTTTAGGTAAAATGATTTTGGAAGTTAAATAAGTGAATGAACAGTGTATAATATTTAGCAGTCGTCGTTATTTAATACGAAGACTCCTCCGATGAAAAAGACGCGCAATTCTAAATACAGGGTAGTTGTGCAGTTCTCAAATTTTTCTCACTTTTGTTTTAGCAAACAAACAGAACTTAGATATTCTAAAAAAAAAAAAAAAAAAAAGAAACTCTAACACGCAAATGGAACAAAATATCGTGCATAAAAATAATTCTATTCTATTCTTCTTGCAAAACAACATTTACGAAGAATAAAAGTCGATCCTGTAAAATAATTCAAAGAACTTAGCAGAGTTAAGAAACAGAGTCTCGCGTTACTATCGGTACTCCACCATTTCCACGATACAACGATACCTATACAATCGCTATTAAATCGAATGGGGCACGACTTTAACTGTCTCTCTTCCAGTGGCTGTTCCGGCTTTCCACCCCCGATGTTCGTGGCTCGCGTGCTCGATGAAATATACTTAAAACCGTAATTACGATATAATCAGCGGGCCGCCGTGACCAGATACGCATCTCAGGGATGAAAGGAGAGGAAAGGAGGGAGCAGGGGGTCGCGATCGATCTGTTCGAACTGGAAAACCCTTTTTAAAAGTGTACGGAGCAAGGGTAAAGGTGCAGGAGTAGAGAGAAAGTGGTAGGGGGTTTTAACCGCTGCCGTTGAGCCAGAGGCAGAGGAAAGCGGTCTTCCCCCGTCCACTTCGACGACGCGCACCCATACCGACGTTCGCGAACGTGCTGTATACGAGATCGTGCATGTGCACGAGAAGAGAGGAGGAGGGAGGGCGTGAGGGGGAAGGGGTAGAAACGAGTTTTACACATCGCGTAAAAGTTAGTTCCTAATTATTCAGATTTTCTAATTAATGTTTCAGCCGACGATGATGGAGCATCCGGCTCGTCTTTCCTCTCCCTCTTTTTTCCTTTATCGAGCGCGCACATGCAGTCCCCTGTGCGCGCGCGAGTTCTCTCTCCTTATTTGTAATTGTCTCGACCGCCCGGGAAATTAGCTGCTTTCAGACCTATTTTTAATGGGAATTTAATGCTTCCATGACGAATGGCGCGATACTTATAGGAAGAATCACCGCGTGATCGATCTCGCGGACCAGAACATCGTGAACCGTACACTATTATGACACTGAATACCATTTGGCTGTGCATTTTTTTCTTTCTTTTTTCTTTTCTTTTTTTTTTTTTTCAAATGTTAAGCGTTACGTATAATCGGGAATTTTATTGCTCTTTCGGATCGATCTTGCAAGTTTTTGCGCCAGGCGTATGCTTTCGCGAAGGCAGTTTAAGTTATGAAAGAATATTAACGCGTTCGCTTATGATGTACGATTTGAATTTGTAACGCAAGCGAAAGACCCACGGAGGTCGTGAAAGAAACTTCATGTGATTTATAGAAAATTCATACGTAAAGTTGTAGAATATGGAAGTAAACGCGTGAAAATTATTTATTAACATCGTAGCGAATGACAATCGATGGTTAGAGAATTCATGAAATAGTATAATTGCGTGGAATATCGAGGCGGTTATTTAGAACAATTACGATACCTCTTCATTGTTAAACGATAAAGCGTCGACTAGAAAAGATGGCAAGTTTGGAACGATAATCTGTTGACAAACGATCGTATCGTTTCGACGACGTGCAAGCGCGATAAATAATAAAGAGCACTTTCGCGAAGAGCCGTCATTACCACGACCTTATCAGCCGCTCCAACGTCATTGAGAACAGACTCTAAGGATGTTGTCGAAGCGTATCGACAGATGGCGCTGACTCGAGTGCGACTCTCGCTTGTTCATACTTCAAAACAGCTTAAAAGATACGTAAGAAGAAGAACTTCAAAAAGAAAAGAAAAATCAAGGCTGGTTCGTGTTTCTTTACTGTTAAGGTTATTCAGTGGATGGAATTAAAGAAATGCGTGGGCAAACTGCAAGGTATTGAAAGTATATATATTGTGAATAGTAAATTACAAAATATGTAGTACTATGTAAACCGGTCCAGATCCTCTCGCTAGCAACGTTACCCTGAGACTGAAACAACTGCCGAAACCAACGTCGGACGTGTACCGCTTATGGTCTTTCCTCGACGCATTCTTTTGTCTATGCGCTTTCGAAGACCTTAGGCGCTTGAGAAACCGAAGACCAGATGTAGAGTTTTCTCAGAAGTGACGATCACTTCAACATTTACGAAGAAGCAACCTTGGATGACCAAACGAGAGAAACATCCCTTAACGTAAGGGGAAAGAAAGCACTCGTATCGGAGTCGAGGTCGATTCAACGAACCTCACCGAAACATATGCATCGTTCTCATTGCGAACGCAATTTCACGGGTTACATAGATAAGAGAGCGGGCTTGCAAGTTAGCCAGCCTGAAAATGGGGAGAAGAGGATGGGAAAAAAGCGAGAATAGGGTGGGGAACTATTCTAGGTTTAGTCCCTATATTTTGTTCTACTTGAAACTTACGGAATGAATATCTAACGATATTGGCTGTATCATGCTGCGCCTCTGACTCGCGTCATTTTCGCTCGAGTGCAAATATTCGCTCGTTTTTGTCAGAGTTCACCCGTACCCATCCTCTGACAGTATGTTCCAAAACCACTAAACGCGAAATTCATCGGTTTTCATGGTAAACCATGGTACGAACATCGACGTATGAGCCACGCTCGCGATACAAAATGAAATTCTCTCGACGCGTGAAATTAATCGCGTACGAAACTTCTTATCGATAAAGTGGAGGAATTTAGAAGTTGGTGGGAAGGAAATTAAGACGTTCGAAAAGTAGATTGTAATGCTGTTAATAAGAATTGGAAGATTATTTGCGATAGTATGGTATTAATGAGAACACCGGAACAAACAACGAGGGTGACAATGATATCGATTTTTTATATACCTTGGTGAAATCTAAATTTACGATGCCGTCCGCAAATTGTTTACCTATTTAACGACTCGTGCTGATATGATAAGAAAACGATCGAAATCCGGCCTAGGAGGAATGCTTTGTAACCTTGCAGCAATTTTTTATACAAATTATTATTAACTAGTAGCCAATAAGTACTTCCATTCTATATAAATAACAAGAGATTAATTTCTTTATTTGTAGAATTTG
This sequence comes from Bombus pascuorum, assembly GCF_905332965.1. Classification (NCBI taxonomy): domain Eukaryota; kingdom Metazoa; phylum Arthropoda; class Insecta; order Hymenoptera; family Apidae; genus Bombus; species Bombus pascuorum. Next base: position 11,928,247 of record NC_083491.1, on the reverse strand, counting down.
TAAATAATTAACACCTCACCCGCATGTTTCTAATATAATACGAGAAATCGTGCTAAATATATTTCCTGTCTTTCTACGCTAAATCATTTTTTAAATTAAACACTGTGTGTATCTAAGTTTATTACTAATACAGTTGAATCTAAAAAATCGTTCGTACATAGAAGCTCCATTGTACACTAAATATATCGCAAAGAAGGTAAATTTACTTTCCTTCTTTTCACCTATAAAATCTTCGTAAAATTTTAAGAATCTTTCAAATGCATCAGAAAACCTCCACCGTATAATATTCCTGTCTTTCTTCGCGCGAGCAAGTATACAAATGACAAATTGTAAATTCGAAGGGGTTCAGTTCAAATTCATTCGATCGAGAGATGCCGCGTTCGAACGAAAGTTGCATCGAAATGCGACGCGTTTCTGTGAAACGCTGCATCGTGACGGTACAGAGGCGCGGCGAGATTTTCCCGAGGACTATTACGCAATCGTGAAAGCCTCGGTTTCTCCATCCACCCACCGATCTGTCAGTCGGTCTCTAATCCGTTTCACAACAGTCGATTTCACGATGAGCGGCGGGTGAGCGAGCGAGCGAGCGAATACGCTCGTGCGTTCGTGCACTCTCGCACGGAGAGAGGCGATAAAATTCGTCGTCCCGTTCGCGGCGATTGTTTGTCGCGGCGCGTATTGCGCACTCGATTGCCTCTTATCACGGTAATTATCAGCAAATCTTCGTATCAGGACAAATACCGTAACATCGTGGCGGGAATGCTCGGCCTACTGGCGTTAGAAACGACATGGCCGCGTCGTCGATGTCTCCACGATGGCTTCGCGGTCCACGTGATCGCCGGCGATCGCAATTATCGATAAAAACCGTCAGAGGATCACGCCACTCGAATATTTGCCATTTTACAGATTTTTTGATTTCGGCTCGATTTAATGTCACTCGTTCGGATTGAGAAAACTTGGTGGTTTCGTGTATTTCGTCGATCCCTCGGTTCATATTGATTTCGCTTGCTGTTGTAAAAGCATATTGGTAGATACATATTGTGGGTACAGTAGATTTAAATCTTTTGTGAGATATTTGGAGATTTTGCAAAAGTTCTAAGAAAGTCTATAGGCAAATGCGAGACTTGGACTTCTGAGAATATTTGCACTTGGAAAAGATCGATGATATTAATGAATGAAATGATTGGATTTGTTCTCGAGGGAGGTTTCGTGTAACTCATTGATTGCTACAATTGGTGTTGGGAAACGCAAATTGTAAGGAAATAGTAATGAGATGTATACTTATAAATATTTGGAGAAATAGTTTTAGGAAAAGTTTTAAGACAAATTTGAGATTTTACGTAGTGTTTGAAAAAATTAACGATACTACTGAACATATATAATGTATAACATTATTATATTCTATAGTTTCGGAGTAATAATGTGTTCTTAGTAAATCTGGAAAATCGTGGAACTAAAGAAATTCGTTACGAATGAACGGCTTGTCAAGATGACGATTAGGTTTCGTTAATTGAGACGTATAGTATAAGTAAATGAACGGTTAATTTATCGTAGCTAGTAGAACAATTCAAAAATATTACCTCTGATTGTAGTAAGATATATCAATGAATTTGTACTAACAGTTTTGTACAAATAATTATAATAATATAAATAAAGCTAAAATAATAAATAAAGTAAAATAAAGTGAAGAAGGATTTACATGTTTATCATTTTTTGTTATCATTTCACTTCACTGCTAAACAAGATCAAATACATAACGCGTACTCTTTTTAATTAAACTGACAAATAAAAAGAAAAAGTGAACCATTCGTACAAAGAAACTGAAGAAATATTTCGAAAAGAATTTCCACATCTTCGCCTATCGATGAAAACAAACATCAGAAAAGAAAGAGAGAAAGAGAAGACACATGTTGATGATAGTTTGTCTAAAATACTCGAGCGAGAAAAATAACACCCTTCACCGAGCCGTCCTGAAGAGGCCGCCCTGGCGAAGCAGGAAGTCTGGTCGCCGCAAAAGATCGTCCGGCCTAGCATAAGTGCGAATAGCGTTCTCGGTTATTTCTTGATCTATCGCTCTGGGTACATTAGCCAACGTGTTTTGAAACACTCGCCGAGCGTATTTGTGTTGGCATCGGCGGCGCGTTGTCTCTCTTTCATCTCCCCACGGTACCAGACTCTTCGCCTCGCGTGAGACGTGCCGCGAAACCGAGAAACAAAGTCGTTAGCGGTCTAATTGCGAACCCTTTTCCTCCTAGGACGACCTGTCCTTGATCTCGCGATTCTTTTCCCCGGAACAGATCAAAGACATGGCTGCGTCGTGTCGCGAACAACCCTGTCCATCATCCGCGACGCCCCGCCAAACGAACTTGCGGGGAGTTAATTACCATCCTGATCCGTGGTAAATTCGTCCAAATAAGAATTACACCGACTTAAATGAAATTACGCGAGGCGTTAAGGTAATTCGGTATGCTCTGAAGTCTTCGTGCATGACCAAATGTATCTGTCGTGCGACTCTTGGTTGGAGGATTTTCTTTTTTAATTCAGAAGATTACCGGTGACGAAAACGAGAATTCCTTTTATACTCGGTATTCCAGATAATAACTTCCTTGTTCGATTAAGATGAAAACGCGCCAAGTATTTTGTTTGTCTGTTCTTGGACCTTTGCGAGCGATCAAATATATTTATCGAAGGATTTTTCTTGCACGAACTTTTTAATATAATTTCTAAGATTACTGATGTTAAATGGAAATTATAATTTTCCCTTTGCGTTCGATTTTCTTTGCTCGACGATAAATTCGCTGTATTCTATCATAAGGTTTTTTTATCTGTAATAAGTAAGCCAGATCGAAGTCAACGGTAACAAAGGACGAAGGTAACAAGGTACGTATTCTATTTGCAAATGTATTGTAACGTAATACAAGTGTTGATCATATGGTGAAAAACTACAATTGAGATACGCATAACTCGTATTTTGGATTGTAAAAAATCTGAACAAAAGAGTATATGTACACCATAAAGTAGTAAGATTAATTTGTATAACAAAACGATTTAATAAATAAAAGTTACGCATACCACTTAAGAGTACGAAATACAATCTTCAGATAATATATTTGATACAGCGTAACGTTTAGAAGTTGATTACAACTGCAGAGTGAGTTCTAGAGTGAGTATTGTTGGATACGATCTGTAACTGTCTATATAATTTACTAAATTATTCTGTTGAATACGGTACTTAATTCCATCAGGTTTATTTCGCAACGGGCTTAAGTAAAATATTTATTTTTCTCACTACCGCTTGATTCCAGTGAAACGACGCATACGCGTTGAATTGATACTGATTCGTAACTGCATATTAAACTGGATCGTTATCTAGCATGTGATCACTGATTTAGCAATCTTTGCCCTTTTATCTCAGTTATGTGGCAACGCTATCAATTTCTTATGATACCGGCCGTGATTTTTCCAAAATGTGAAAGCGCCATATCGACCGTCACTCAAGGTGTTTGAAATTTACGGTACGATAATAAATTTATTTATCGCTGTGTCCTCTATGGATGAAAAGCAAATGATCTTGAACGTCATCAGCGAATCGTTTGCCTCCGCTGTATGACAAATTTATGATCGAATCGTACAGATACGTAACGTGTTTGCTCCAATATTCGTTAGAAAGTAATATCGAATCCAAGTCGGTAATAACGAAAAACAAAATTCCTTCGTCTTTCAAAAGTGCTATTTATCTGTTCTAAGAAATAACTGTACGTATACGTGTAATCGGAGAAGAAGAAAACGTTTCAAATTCCAGAGAAATATCTACTGCAAATATTATTTGGGATTTCTAGAGATAATAAATAAAGTTCGAATCGAGAATTTTACAACTACGTTTCAAGAAAAATTCTTGTCTCCTTCTTTCTTATCCTTCCTTTTCCTTTTCTTTTTTCTTTTCTTTTTTTTTTTTTTTTTTAATAACTATATGTTTCGTCGGAGGCAGATCAAAGGAATCCGGTTTTTGTGGCCGATACTGTAAACAATCGAAAAATGTTGGTCTCGAATGTCCCCGATATAAAATGATGACTTCGTGATATTTATAACTCAAATACGTCAGTCGCCACGGCAGAAAGCATTTAGCTGATTTCCATTCTGATTTCTATAAGATGCTCTGCCGATAAGAATAGCTGTTAAACAATGGTCGATTGTGATGTTCTAATTGTAACAAAATTCCTTATTGCCGACCATTAAATATTTAGACAGTTTCCTTTTTAATTCTACAACGATTTTGAAGAAACCAATTTTATTTCATTGCGAGTTAGGAACGTGTTCTAACTTTCAAAGAAGTTGTATATTACATATTAGAAGATCGTACGTTACACGTCGCTGGTCTCGAATGTTAAAACTCGTCGAAGAAGCGTAAGCGACATCGATTTGTTCAGAACTAAAGCTTGCAGCAAGAAATGTGCCTCATCTTTACGACAAATTCCTTCCTACAGATTATATACCATTAATTTCGAAACGCCTTGTATATAAATTAAAAGGAAGAAAAACGAAGATCACGGAAGCTATCCCCTTTCCAAATAAATGGTCTGAAATCCATCGTGCAAAACAACGTCTCTTTCATCCCTATCAATCGATTTCCTCGCTTGGTAACCATAAACCCAGTCCCTCGATAGCACAAGCCTGCCAACGATTCATCTCCAGCGAAGATAATCGAACTACTCCTTTCCTCGGCTACATTGTCGCATTATTTACTCCTCATTATCATCCGGGGCCAGCGTAGCATCCCGTCATCTACCGATTTCCACCCCTTAATCGGGGAATAATAAAAATCATCCCTGTCGCGCGCGATGGCTTCTCAATAAAGACATTGTCCGCGAAGCAAATTCTTATCCGTGAAAAGGCGTCGTTGCCGCGTTCGGTGGTAAGGGGTTGTTCCGGTTACCCTTCGAGAATCGGCCAAGGGGAGAGAAAAAAGAATGGCGGGGGGAGGGCGGTTGGATTATCGAGCTTCGAGATTACAACTCGGGCTGAAGCGAACGATTTCCTTCGAAACGGGAATACCAGAGCAGCCAGTGCAAAGTGGTAGCTGGGGCGGACGAGGGTGGAAAAGGGGTGGCAGCATTATTGGCCCTAAGCAGGATACTTATTGAACTCTTAGCGGTGTTTTTATCACTCCTTTCTGGTGTTCGCGCGCGCGCGCGCGCGCTTACCTTCTCACCACCGGCAACGGAGCTTTTAAGTGTTTTCGCCTTTGTTTAAAGGACTCGGTTCTCCCGCCCTCGTGCCGCTCGCATTATGCACCCTTCTCGTGGCCCGCGAGAGGTTCTTACAAGACTCCGATCCGTAAACCGTCGCTCAAGGGTTTGACCACTTTGTGTCCTTTTTTTCTCGAGGGCTGCAACAGCCGCGAAACTCGAGACCCCCTTGCTGACGGTGGAATTAGGCGCGGTTCGATTTTTTCCAGTTGGTAATCTGCTTCCAACCAGACATTCAAAGATTCGGATGCATGATGATGCTGAATTTTTGTCCACCGAAATATATTTTCTTATGTTGAATTTTCTGTACGCTTCTTGGACGAAGTGGAATTTTGTAAAGCGTATGGTTTTGTAGAATGTTACTGGAAAATGGGGCAATTCCGTAGACTCGCAAACGCGGAGAGGAGTTACGCGAACCATATATGGTATAGATGAATTTTTGCAATGAATTTTTAATTGTCATGCGTTTCGTTATATTGTGGAGAATTTCGTATGTGTATTTTAATAGAGCGATATTTGGTACATTATATAGTTTGGTGGAATGTTAGTAGAAAATGAGGCGATTTCGTAGAAGGATCTTTTAGATGGTATATAACAATGGAATGTTATTTTAAGAGTCCGTGGGAAGACTTTACGAGGATTTTAACGCGACGGAATGCAGTTTAGGAGAGGCTTGCATCGCAGCAGTCTACCTTAATAAAATATCGTAGTGTTATACTACGCTTTAAAAAACTGCCTCTTTACAGTCTCTGATAAGGTATTGCTAGATTATAATATTCCATAATAGTAAAGTAACAGTGCGTTTTTAATTCATTCGTTGAAATATTAACCTGTTAGTAAAACTTCCGAATAATATGACGTATTAACAAAGTACTGTTCTCTGTCAGATAAATAAAGAATAATTTCGAATTACTCTTTGCACGGATAAATTACATACGAGTACAAGAAAACAGATAGGATATATACTGAAAAATTATACGTACAGAATATCAATTTCTCAAACAAATTCATTTATACCCTTTTCCTTGAACACACAATCGTTCAATTAAGGTTGACGTACAGCCACACAACAAAACAAAGCAATTTATGCACGTTAAAAATTCTCTGATCGTCGATTTGTCACGAATTCGCAGGTAGAATCGATGAAAAGGAAAGCAAGTCGATTCATCGTGGCTCTTGATATACCCATAGAGCGTATGTCAAACCGTCTTCGTCAAAATCCAAACGATTCCCAACCTCGACCCAACCCCGACCGGATGAATATTCATCGATACCGCGTTTCCTATTTATGATCTTCTTTCATTACCAATTCCGTCGGTTCGTCGACTGCCATTAGTCACACTTTGCGTACCGAAAGCGTGATTCCAGGCGTTTATCGCGAATCGGGAAGGTGAAGTGCACTCGGGGGTGAATTTCACCGACTGGTGTGCGCGTGCTTCGTGCGTACGATCCGCAGAGAAAACAGTGAAGGGTGAGAGAGAAAGAGAAGGGTAGGGGAGAGAGTGATCGAGAGAGAGAGAAAGAGAGACGAGGACGAACGAAGGGGTGAGGGAGGGCCACCACGTGTTCTATCGAGTACGTCAGTCATTCAGTTCAACGCGCACGCGGCGCAAATCTCTGTGTGCAACAGTTCAACGGAATTACACGGTGTTGTATCGGTGTGAGAAGCTCGATGCACTCGCCTCCGTGTGCCGTTTTTACAGATGAAAAAGCCAGCGTATTTAACCGTTAAAACGCTTCAAATTCGAGATGCACTCGCGAGCCATTTTCGATAATTAATCGACAATCGTACAAGTTTATTTCGAGATTTCGTCCACCTGTAATTCCTTTCGCGTCAAATTGATTGCGTTAATGCGAGCCCCTTTGAAAGACAGTCTCGGATCGACTGCATTTTGCTGTAAACTATCCTTTTTCGCAAGACACAAATGGCGTAAGTAATAGAAAATTCTGAGTAAATTTATTTATTGTAAATCGTAATGTCGTCACTTTTCTTTATTTTTCGATTTATAGAATTTAGAGCATTATGGCTGCTGAAGGGCTCGAACTGTTCACGATTGTAACGAAACCAAAAGATTCTCAATCCTATGAACGTCTTCACCCGAGTTTAATATTAAAATCTTTCGAATTTTAGTTTTCATTGTATCGTAATCAATTTGACGATTTGAGCGAAGTGTAGGGAAACTTTGGAAACGTTAAAATACGAGACTCACCTCTTTGTCCTTCGCTTGCAGTTCCTGTTCCAGGTTGCTGTTCGGCGTCCTCCTGGGATTGCTGGCATCGTGTACCTGCTGCTGATCACTTGCCTGTGGAGTCTGAGACAATTTATGTCCCTCAGTCTTCGAATTCCCATCATTTGCCGCGGCAAGTTGCTCCTTCAATGCAGAAACTTCCTTTTCCGCCAATGTCGCCCTCTGCAATCAAATTAAACAGCAAATTAAAACCTCTGCCCTTACGTACTTATAAGATTATTTAATTCCTCTCAATGTGTAATTAAAATTGATATCACCGGTTTGTCACAAAGATACTTTAACTAAGAGAAATAAATTATTTAGGAAATCGATTTGAAAACAAATATACAGTTTAATCTCGATAAAAGAATTTTTAAGAATTTTTTATTTCAATTTTTAACAAAAGAATTTTAATTTTTAGTGTGCTCACTATTTTATCATGCTACGACTGATATATACACAAATGGAATTCTGTCGATTAATCAAATTACCTATTCATAGAGGGTTTGGGATAAGTTGAAATTAGTGTCTAAATTTACTATTTCGCGAGTCTTGCTGGAAATACCTGGCAAATAATTAATCGACACATGAGCTATATTTATTTCATTTAATTCAATTACTATCAATTCATAAGTACTCATACAAATTTTAGAGATTTAGATATACCGATATATTCTTAGGACACTGTATGAGCTTTTGTAAAATGTAGGAGTAGAAACATGTTTTTCTAATAATAACTACTACGAGTTTGTATTTTTAGCTTGTTGAATATCGATATATTTTCGATGCGAGTAACGCTAGAAGGCTAAAGAGGAATCACGGAAACGTTCTCAAAGATGATAAAATCATCGCGGTGCCGTAATGACAAACACATGCGTCCTGCTCCCACTCCAATGGTTCGTCTATTCGGCCAATCTGTACAGCAACGGCATATGCTAAAGTCATTAATTGACATCTGGAAGCAATTAAAGTAATTGCGAATTCGGTAGTAAAATATCGAGAACACCGCGCGGACTAATAGGCAACAAGTCCACGTCAGTTTTTACTCGATGCATCGAAGCATCGATCGATCGTTCCGCGAAACACCGACGCTAACTTCTCTTCGATTTGAAATTGTACGGCAACACGGAATCGTGTATACGGCCATCCTATAACATGCTCGTTCACGACCCGCATATATTTCCTATAATTCTCTTTGACCGTACGAGTTCGACTTTTTTCTCTTTCCATATTTTTCTTTCTTCATGAAGCCAATTGCGTTCAATCGTTGTCGATATACTGGCAAGTGAACGCATCTTTTTTCAACGACCTGTCACCTGAATTATCAGTATGCAGAACGTAGGAATTTATTCGTCCGGAAATTCATTGTCACATTTGCATTAAAAATATGTTACGTTGCATTTATGTCTGCAAGGATTAAAATTGTACTTCATGTCGGTTAATTTCTAGTTCTGTGATTATGCAAGATATCTCTGATATTTCCGATAATACACATTTATAAGGAAATATAATACAAATTACAAAGTTATTAGAGAATATCGAATGCAACCTGTGCATAGAAATGGATTCTACACGAGTGTTAGAGATGTTAATTTCTATACTAAAACTACCCCAACTCTTCGACCGACGATCGTAGAATATTCCCGATATCCGACTTTACCACTTGTCGATGAATTACAAATAATTATATATTATTCCAGAATATTAGCTCTCGCCATCTCATTTACCATAACTTCCCATTTATCGCGGTATACAAATCTTACATTTCATTTATGGTACCGGTAGCTATTGATCGGAAGGTTAACGTAAATAATTCAAATATTCTGTCGTGTGACACGTAGAACGAGTAGAAATAAGATATTTTCAACTTCAAATGTAAAAAGAAAAGAAAAGACAGTAGATACATCCCAAACGTTCAAAGTTGAATATCAAAAGCGTTTCGCAGTGTAAAATCGCAAACGAAAATTTCGAACAATCTAACAAACAAGTCATCCAGTGGTTCGACTATTAAAGAGGGAAAAAGTAAAAAAAAAAAGAAAGACGACCACAGTAGCCGACATCGAAACGACAAAAAGAGAGACAGTGGTCGTCGAGACAAAGTACGAGACAGCTGTAGTAATGACCCATTGTTTCCTGCAAAAAGCCTTGACGATGTTATCGATAATTACGAAATGATACGGGAAGCATAAATACATATCCGAGTGCACGATGCACGTTCATCGGAATGGCGGACGAAGTATCGATAGGCTGTCGAGGCTCATCCTGTGTATTTGTCACGAGTCGTTTGGAAAAGTGGGGGAGCAACGTCAGCGTAGCTATATAAGGCTGATGAAGAGGATCGAGAAGATCGCCGATAAAGATCGTCCGTCCGCGATCGTCACATTAGCGGCGGAAGTCGTTGGAAGATAATGGCTTCTTTGAACGTTCCTAACGACGTTGCTTTTGTCGTTGTTCTATCAACAATCGGCTGTTAAGAAATTTAAGTTATGGGATTACGGGAAACTCGAGCAGTTCTTCCGCTCTTTCGATTCATTTCAAGGCTTTCAGATGCTTCCTCTTTGATTCTCTTCCTCCTTCGTATCAATCGAATATGATTGCTTCAACGATCGTTGATTACTAATAGATTGCCTATGAAATATTGCCATTAAATGTTCCATTGTCGCAGTCGATATTAACGTGGAAAATAAGTGAAAAAGACGCGAAACGTCCCTTTTCTTCCACCTGTACAACGTATTATGAATTAATTGTAGCTGGATAAGAATGGTTTTGAACGTTGACAATTGTTCGAACGTTTGATCATAATTCATAGATGATAGGAAGTTTCGTGAAGAACATTAGGGATACGACTAACGTTATGATCGCATTTAGCTTGTTCATGCAAATTCATACCTTTGGCAATACGCGTTAAAGTATGGAACCTGAACAAAGATTCGTTTCATCCACTAAATATTATAACTCCTATAGTTTGGATGCATCACATGCTTTCGCATATCGTATATGTACACTTTCGCATCTTTCAACTTCCTATCCCCATCGCGAACATTCTATCAACATTTTTTTCAATATTTAAAAAGGAAACCGAGCACGCATATTCAATACCAAAACGAAACGACAGAAACGATTTAAACAATATGTGATTGATTGACAGTGTACAGAATTGAATATCCGTTCCCATATGAAAGAAATGAAAAAATATAACAGATTTTGCCGTGACTGCTGACTTGTATCAGAGTCGAACGCGTTAACACAGATATTTTGCGAAACACAATAATTCAACGCGACAGAGATCACGTTCGTTTTTCGTCTATGACATCGCTTGACAAAGAAAATTCGCAGGATTGATAGGAAGCAGGAACCTGTTCGGTTCGATCGTCAGACAGCGCCTATTACGTACTCGCCTTTCGACCCTGACAGAGTGAGAAGGGGAGGTGAAGTTTCGATCACGACAAGGCGTTTCGTCTTGGGCCCGACGCTCGTCTTACACCCCTTCGCAAATTGACGGTTATCCGAGTTGCACGGCGTTCTGAGCATCGATCGATCGCCACTCACCGATTCGATATACGGAATCGCGGCTCATTGCACGTTGCCCGCGTGTGCAAGAACCTGCTTCGGGGCTGCTTTTAGGCCGGGTGGTCACGCACTTTCGGATCAACTACCAGGGCATCGATCGGTTTCTGTCGTGTTAATGCTTGTTTCCACGTTTTCTGCCCGTTCAAAGACTTCGCTGTGTCGTGTAATTAAGCCCCGTAATTCGTTGTAATTTCGGGGCCACGGTTTCGTGTATCCTCGTGCATTTGTAATTCAAATCTTTTTCCGTTTTCGACAAAGTTTTTCTTGAGAAAAGGAAGCGTCGCCGATTCTTGCAGCATTTCAGATTTATAGATAAGAAAATTCTCTTTTTCTTGGTTACTCGTTTTCTCCATACGATACGCAACTCTTGATTGTTCGTTTTCCAACACGATCGTGATTTCTTTTACGAAACGATTCTAGGCTTGTTGTTAAATTACACCATTGGCCTCGGAAAAATTATAATCTCAGAATGACGTTGATATAACGATTGATTTAGTTTAACGTACCTACTTATGTACATATACAGCTATGTAACTTTGATATAATCCGAGCTTGCCAAGTATTTGAATGGAAATTGATCCTCAAGTTTTGTGCAGTAAATTTTATACAAATCTTAGAAGGTATTAATAAAACTATACGCAATGAGATGATTAGAAACGATCCGTAATACAAAAGTCGAACGTAAGTAGTATAGGCTGGAAGAAGGTAGTAGTGTTCCTGATATTATAGTACGTTTATAGAAGCGCAAGAAGAAAGTAACATAAGCTCAAGTTGTTACTTATGTCCAGTATAGCGACAAATATTTCAAATTTAGATAGGTAGAAATGTGTGTAAAGAACGTTGAAAAATAGCATTGTTCGCAATAAAGAATCATCGTCGAAGAAAATCTATCAGCAATCTCTGTGCCTTACATTGGCACATATTTATATTCGAAACCATAATAACACATATATTATAATATAATTTTACAAAAATTATGAATTTATGAACATTTTCACAGGAAATGAATTATACAAATATGGTCCTTTTTACTTTTTGCTTTTACGTAAATTTACTTCCCAATTTACAAAACAATAATAAACCGGTTCTTAATCATCTCAGCATGAAACGTGTTAACCTTGCAATAAAATACTGTAGTATCTAATAAAAATGATCTTCTCTTGCAGTATACACAGAAAGTTCTTTGCACTTCGTACTTCAAAAATATGAAAAATTCGTAAAATATAAACGTCTTCGTACATAGACTATAGAGGTGCGTCTGTCCAGAAAAGTCAAAATCTACCTAAATGTCTCTTAAAGTCAACTCTATTTAAAGTCATCGTATCTGCATATTCTACATTTTCTTCATCTTTTCGTCAAGTTTGAGTAATCTGACAGAATTCAGAAAGGAAAGGGGCAATCGTCAATGAGCACTCGTAGCAAGTTGGCATAGCCAACGTATAAGCGTGATTCGAGAACGTTTGCGAGTGCACGGCATGCGAGTGTCGCAGCTGGCGACGCGCGGTGTCGTAGCCCGTCAAACGCCGAGCATTCTTTGTGCCCTGCCGGCGGAATATCCCGAATAGATCAGCCTCCCTCGCGGCTCGCGCACCCACCCCGCCGCACGTATTTCTATTTTTACGCCCTGGCCCGAATCATCAGCGTGTCCCGTTCTTTTCTACCATTTATTTCGTGACGGTTGACTAATGCGCGAGAGGCATCGGGAATTCCGGTTGGATCGATGCGTGTGTATTTCGATGCGACCTGCACCCCAGTATCACTTCACTCTGGATATTGTGAGAAGCGCGAGGAAAAAAAGCGGGAGATTGATACTGCTTTTTTGATTAATTTTTAATCGTTTATTTTCAATTTAAATCCCCTGGTGGTTTTAAATTCTTTCGGGCTTATGCTTCTACATTCGATCAGTCCTCAGTGTCACTATATAGAATTTGTTCTTTTGTGTTGTAATCCGGTTTGATAGAAATAAAGTATATATGTGGTTGGTTAAGAAGCATTGAAAGTACATCGACATCGCGAAGAGATTTTGCAAGTAATAAATGTCCCTTGGAACGCTGCTTCAATCGCGAAAAATTGATCGTATTATAGGTACGTTTTTAAAATAATTGATAGGCGTAACGATAATTGTGTTTCCTTGATAGCAATTTTTTGTAATTAATAGAAAATTGAGTATGTCTATTGAGTATGGAAGTATTAATCGTGTGTAATTTATTATATTAATTATATATAAAATATTAGGAAAATACACGAGTAGTACTTTTCAAATACTTGTTATAACTGTTACCTAATTGAAATCCAATTTTTGATATAATTAAACATATGTTAATATATGTTAAAAAGTTTCTAAAAATTCATAATTGAAGATTAACGAGACACGATACTGATCATTCATTGAAGCAATATGAACCTTAATTAGAATAAATGTAAATCAGCCATATAGAAACAACAGATGTACAATAATTACAAGCAAACCACTTGTCAAATTTGAATGAATTATCTCATTATCAGATCATTTAAAAACAATGTGTACCGTACAATTTTCTCCATAATCTACATAAGTACATGTTAAGCAATTATCGAATTAAAATTGTGTATGCACGCATCTGCTTTATCACTATAATGGAACTCTTTGCACATCAAACGAGCGTAACGACGTCGAACTACGATATACAAGATACACTTCTTTGATTTATTCTCTCATTTGGAAATTTATTTTCGAATACCTCGCACGTGCTTTCACCTCGAGTGTTCCTTCTTTTTTTTTTTCTTTTTTTCTTTTAAACCATAAAACACGCATTCATGCCGAGACGTTACTAGAGGCGTTTCCATGATACTCGTTCTCATTGAAATGAATTTTAACGATCGTGTGCCACGCTATTCCCCTCTATACTTTTTCGAAATAAAAGGAAAGCCGCAGCAGCTAAATAAAGCAATTTATACTAGCAGCTAAAACGAATATCTAATTAACATGAAATGCATCGTTTACCTTTACGACGTGTTTTACTACGCCTTTGGTTTCGTTTCCAGATTCGCGTGATCCAGCTAGTCGCGACTTCCTATGTCTGACCTTTGACACGCCGCAGTAATGTCCGACTATTGTGCGTCGTTCTAAAATACATGAGTCTGAACGGCGAAGTCTCGATAGTCGATCCTCGCGAAATATTTTTACGCGATCGCGATTATTACGCAAGACGTTCAAGAACATTTTACGATCATTCTATTTTTTTCACTTTTCTCGCAAACGCTGCCTGCTACAAATTCGCGAACAGTGCTTGAAACTTAAAAAGATATTTGATATCCCTACCATGTGTATCGTATTCGCAAGAGCTTTGATGTAGACACGTCATGCTAGAATTTCCAGCAAACGTCAGACGCGTATGCGAATGTAACATTTGAAAATCGTTTAGAAGTATATGGCTTTTGAACGTAACACCAGCATTTTAGCTAATAGGTAATCGAAAGTGTCTATATAGCATATACGTCCAAACTATGTTTCGCTCTATTACTATATGTTATTATACGTGAATTACATTTCAAACAAACGAAACATTAAACAGCTTTGAAAAATCATATCCAGCTTTCCATTCCACTGCAAAGGAACTATATACGAAATATCTATTTTAAACCATTCGGTGACCCTTCGAACCGATATTTGTACAACTACAAACTCTCCCTAAGAATTTCTGTCGATCGATACGGGGAAGCAAATCGATCGGTGGTCGTAAGCAAAGGACTGTGAACGTGTATGTAGAATCGCGGTTGCCCGGTTGAACACCAAGGGCCGGGGCGTTATATGGTGGCAAGAAAGGGAGGAATACCTTACACCAGCCGTCTTTATAATCTCCCGCGTGGCAACAGAGGGGGTGGTGGAAAGGTGGCACTGGGTTTGGATCAGCCGTTTATGACTAGCGGCGGTGTTATATTTTTTGGCTGGTGGCAGGAAGCAGGAGACGGTCGTGATATTTCAAATTTTCTCATTACACCTCGAGGTGCGAATGATCTCCACCCTCTCCTTCTCCCTTTCCTTCTTCTCGTTCTCTCGAGCTCTCTCACCCCACCTTTTCGCTCTGTTCCTTCGTCGTGCTCTGCTACCCTATCTAGCGCAGGCTCTCTTTACCGCACCGATACACCGTGGCGCCGTTCCACCACCTCCCCCAATCACCTCCCCACAGCCCCCTTCTTCAATCTCACACCAACCAGCCATCAGGGTGAACCCCTCTTGTATTTATTATTAAGATATCGACCGGCTCTAAGTCCCGCTAGGTACTACGTGCAATATGCGGCGGGAAACACTCGAAGCATACACACGAGTCGCGAAAGAGAATACCCGAGGTTCGACCCCTCTTTACTTGTTCCCCCTCTCTCTCTCTCTCTCTTCTACTCGCGCTCTCTCTCTCTCTTTTAGCCCCCTCCACAACGGAGGAGCTTTCAGGGGTCTCCTCTTTTTTCGACGGGAGCAGAATACCATCGATGCTAATTCGTGCTTTGTTCGGGACACTTTTGTGCCACTGCAGAAACGCAACGCGGAGGCAAAGTGAAATAGATGAGAGTGCTCTTTGTTTCGATCTGATTAAATGGCGCGCTGATTGGCGCGGCCTGAATTAGTAGTCCGTTGAAGTGCTCGCGCATGTGACGTTCTCGGGGCCCTCCCTAAGAACAGGGATTTCTGCGATATATTGTCTCGCGACGGCCATTATTTCCCTGTGTCTATGAATATTTCGTTCCGAGGTGTATGACGTTCGAGAATCCGTCGATATTGTGTTCGCTGGTTCGGCCGATTTTCAATCGCCGACGAAGATCTTGCTGCGAATATCTTTGGAAATATATTTACTCCAGCCGCTGTCTATGAAAAACTACAAATTAGGAAGTTTCTTCCAGATGGAAAATTATTGACTACCCAACGATTCAGTAGTGGCAGAATATTTTTCTGGTTTGACTGAGTCTTTGGGTTGGTAGTTTAAAAGAAATATATTACTCACTGTTAAAAGGAGGTAAACTCTGTTTTGTATTATGATGTCGTTCCCTTTTAAATATCTACTGTACACACACATGGATGTACGTAGTACAACTTTATTGATTACCTATGAAACTGCTAGCAAACTTCTATCAAACTAAAGATGCATAGAAATGTAAATTTATAATCGCAGAATTCATGGGAATTAGAAAAACGAAGCCAATAAATGAAAATAATTAACGTTACAAAATACATGCTTTATTCTATACACTTCACATCACTCACTCACACTATACAATATCTTCATCCTTCAATTTCTCACAATTTCCTCAATTTTAATGGATAAACAGTGACGCTGTGCAAAATTTCCAAACTTTTCCAAAGCCTCTACTCGGAGTTCGCAAGAACCGCTGCAACTACGACGATCGAAAATCCGTTGGAAAGAAGCGGCCGAAGGCGACGAAGAAAACCGCGAGGGCCGAAGTCGTCTGTAGCCGGCGGTCTTGGGAGGTCCATTAATCGTAGGACAATAAACGCGGTCCTCTTCTCGAACGAGATACTTTTCGGAGGGTCATCGACCGTCGCGTCGCCTTCGTTTGCTTTTCTCCGAAGCATGTGTGCCGAGGACGGCACTCCATGTGGCACAGGTTCCCACGTGTGAGACCAGTTTCAACATTCACATTGAAAGAAGAGAGACTCGAATGAAAGAGAGAAAAAAAGAGGGAAAAGTAAGAGAGCGACAAAGAGCACGTCTTCCAATAAGAACGCGTCCGTACAGCGATATTTAAGAAATGTCAATACATCGTGACGACGATGGATAAGGGGTGGCGAATGAAGGGTTCGTAGATAGAAACCGGGCGCTGCGACGACGACGAGAACGACGACGACGACGACGACGACGACGACGACGACAATGCCAATGGCGGGGCCATCAGTTCCCGAGCAACTAGCCCCGAGGCACCGGTTAAAAAACGAACGAACCCCTTTGATGTTCCCCGTTGTCCTAATGAAAAATTAAAGCCCCTTCTTAAACATCATTAGACACGGCCACTCTTTCAAGTCTCTCGTCGACTCGCGATACGCCTGCAGCGCGTAATCATGGCCCCGAACGAAGATGCCTCGTGTTTTGGCCGCAGGCAAACGATCGAGAGGTTTGACGATGCTGTTTCAGGCCGTTAGTGAGTTTGCAAGTGGGCATTTTTTGAAGGTTTTAGGTTGCAGCTGATCGATGTTGGGCAGAGACAAATATTACGTGTTTGACTTGGAACGAGATATATCAGATATTACGATAGATCGTTTCAGATAGAATCTTTGTATTGGACCTTAGGATAAAACGTGATCGGTTTATTCGAAGATTTCACAAGCTATTTAAAGCTTATTTAAATCGCAGCAAAAGTGCAAAATCGAAGCATTAAATATTCAAATGAAAATTACGATGGAATGTTGTAAATACTGTTAAAAATAGAATTTTTATTCTATAGCTCATTTCCGAGTTAATTATAGATAAACATGGAATATTAGGAAAACCAAATCAGTCGTTATTTCTGCGACACAGCGATGCCAGCCAGTCGAAGCTGCTACCCGACTTATTTTTAATCTCTTTTTCTCTATGCAATCATTCCCTCGGCGAATTCCAGACACACGTGCGAGTCAGCACCCGAGATCTTCTCACGCGCGATCCACTAATAAATCACGATGGGCGTAAGGAAAAAATCGGTGATCATCTGCTGCGGAAAGAGAGAAACGGGCTATTTCTTTCAGCCGGCGTTCTTAGGAAGCGTCGGCGTCTACTTCCTTTTTCCAATACGAATGGAAAAAAGACCATAGCCACGTTTAGAAAAATCCTCGTTCTCTCGAGGAAAGATATCAACCACGCCGATGTATAATTAAATGTGGAGCTTGTTTTTTGTATAAATTAGGTGGGCAAGAGGAACGCTTCCATCCGATGTTTAAAAATACTTTCTCATTAGTAAAGATGAAAGTTTAACGATTATATGCCTGTACGATAGAAGTGAATGTCTCATTGGCTTTCTTAGTGCTCAGTTTTACTCATTTCACCGATGATTGAATCATTCACTCTATCGATGGTTTGTATACATCAAGGAATTAAAAGATAATGGGAAAAGAAAGCTTTGTCTATATTATTTGTAAAAAATCATCCACATTAAAATATAATAAATCTATAAGGTTTCTATAAAATTACAAATTCATCTACTTGCTATTCTTTATTTTCCAATTGATTTTACTTGCGTCTACGTTCTTCCTTTGGTATAAAAAATTATCAATTATGCAGTCGTAAGAAAAAAATTACTGCTTAGTAATTGATTATCACAAGAACATAAAACATTTATTTATTTGATATCTAGTTTCATTCTATTCAATCAATATCTTGTGAAATTTTTTAGAGCCAATGTGCTCGCAATATACAATAATCATCGAAGATATTTACAGCAATATTATCCTTTATTAAATCTTTATTTCGATTAACTTTCAGTCGAACAATAGCTCCGTTTTGTATTAAACATCAAAACTTATCACACTCACGTCCTACTTAAAATACCATAATTCCTAGATCTTTCGATAAATAAAATCAATCGGCAAACCACACGAGAGCAAACGATACATTTATTATATACAAACAATTCGATAAATATTCCGATTGACAATACGACCATTACTATGGATTAACCAGCTTAACGCGTATCGCAAAGAAAGAAGGAAACCTATTTTCTCTGAATTTTCGAGAGTCTGATTTTTCCGATCGGAAAGCTCCTGGGGATCGCGGCGCGCTCTCGAAAACGAATTTCGGTTGGGACAATGGAGGACTTGATACGGCGGAATCGACGAAAGGGACAGTGGTCGGTGGGCAGGGCGATTGTTGGAATTTGCATGAATCGATCACGATTGTTTGGCCGCGAAATGAGCGCGCCACCACAGGAGAAATAATTCGCAATCCGTGTACAGGCCGGCCAATCGAGTTACCGTTTGCCATTTCGATTCTGCTCGGTCCAACGGACGACAATGGCCATACGCTAAAAGCGAATCATCTTTGTGATCTGAGCCGACTGATCGTCGCGTCTCGTTCGCCTCTGCATCTGTCTCGTTCGACTCTCACCATCGCGACGTTTTTATCGAAACCTCCTCTACAATGTCTCCTCTTTCAGTTCGACGTTAAAACATTTCAATTACGGTCCTTGAATTAGTCAGCTAATCGGTTGGTTCGGTTGGTCAGTTAGTATTGCTGAAAATTTCTCGTGTTTGCATCATTGTTTTTAAATTGGACCTTTTATCGAGTTCTTTGATTATTAGGTCGTACCAGTAGTTATTCTGCTTGAAAGTCTTTGGCATGTAGAATTTGCGTAATCCAGTTTGATGGAGGTTTTTTAAAGAACGCGAAGTACGTGCGCAGGCAAGCGTGTTCAAATTATTACAATGGGTTCGGTAGTTTAATATTTGAACTTCAAGGTTGTTATTTTTGGTTGGTTTGTCGAAGGTCCGAATGGATCTACAGTTTTTACTAGAAGAATAAGAGAGATTGAATATATTTAATAATTAGACTGTCAACGTGTGCGTAGAAATGTAAAGATACTAAAACATAGCATCTTCCTTTTCTTAAACAATATCTTAAAAATTCAACACCGATATAAGGAAGTTTGAATATATGCAACGAAAAATATGTTTCCTTGAAAGCGAGGAGATTTTTAACCTGTCTAACCAGTGCAACCAGTTAACCAAAACCTTCCGTAATCACGAAATTAATAATGTTAATAAAGATAAAAGAACCGTATTGGAAATGGTAACAAAACAGGTCACAAAACGAAGAATTATGATTATACGAATAAGAAAAGTTTCGAGATCCATAACAAGACCAAGCATCGCTTAAATTCGAATTAAGGAAAAGAAGAATAATGTGCGTTTAAAAAGCAAGAAAATAATAGATCAAAATGGAAAAAGAATAGTTGGCGAAGGAGTGCGAGACAGGGTGGACGGGCGCAGGCTTGCGTTGTACGAAGATACATGTGGCGAAGACAGCAGGGACTTTTAGTGGCTGCGAGGATATCGATACCTGAGCGAGCACAATACGGGCTATATTTTTATAGGGCCGCCGCGGGAGTCTAATGGCAGTCAGCGTGAGGGAGAGGGTAGAAACAGGGATTTGGTATAGACGTCATTGTTTCCGTTCGGCACCCTTCTTCCACCCCCGACTGGAAACTACCCCCTTACAACGGTGTGTGGCTGCCATTGAAGCCACTTTTTCATCTCTCCTGTGTTTCTCTTCCCGCGTTCTTCCACACATAGATTACAATATTACCGCGTAACCCACCCTCAACGGCGCGCCGTTAGCCGCGCCGCAACGCCGGAACGCGTCCTCTGATATATACGCGCACTTCTGATCATAACATAAATTTTAATGATGGCCGTGATGAAAATATAAGAACGCAGCGATATTTATGGCCGCCTGGCCCGGCCAGTTCCTGTGCGTGCAACCGTCAACCCCCTTTTCCCTGGACCACTCACGACACCCACACCACGACCGAGCTACTTGGAGGAGAACGCCGCCACCCCTTTTCCCGGTCGACATACGTGCGAAACACGCCATTTAATTGTTCGTACTACTCGTCCAGTCTGCGAAGCTTCTCTCGTAGCTTCGTTCTTCGATTTTCGGTATACGTTCTACATCTATGAAGAATTTTAACGTTGAAAAGAATTCGCAAGCCTGTCAAATAAATGTTATATTCATTTTCTATATAATCGATATTTAGCAAGCAATAAACGCGACGATAAAACTCAGAGAACTTGTAAAATTATTTTGTTAATTAACAAGGAAATTATTTTTCTTTCACCACGATAAGTAGACAAATCTAAGAACCTTCGTATCTTACCCATTATGTTTTGTATTTTGTACACTCTCCGTTCGCTTGTTAACGAAATGTTCACCTTGTCTGTATTCAATAACCCAAATTTCTCAATGACGCTCTATCGATCTTTATTCAGTTAGCTGTCCTCAAGAATCCTGCGCGCAATTTTTTGCGACACGATTACTCACGTGCCAATATTTCCAAACAGCTCTCGATATTGCGTCAAGGCCGTCGTCTCGGTTCGAGAACGTGTCAAACATACCTGGCTACGGAACATATTGGCGGTAGGGATGTGCTATAGAGACACACGTGCATCGTCGGTGCACACGCACACATTCAATGCCTCCCAACAACTTCTGATTAGAGGTAGAATTAATGATTCGAAAATCAATACAGGCCCGTCCTCCCGTGAGTATTAAGACACTGACGAAGCTGACGGTATCCAAAGACGAAGAAGGGACTACGGTGAGGAGGGAAAAGAGGAGGAGGTAGGAAGCGAGGAAGAAGGGAGTCCGTAGGAAGAGAAACTAGAGGGTTTGATGATGGTAGTATATCTGTCGGGGGTGCGGAGCGAGGGTGCTCCTCGTTTCAGGATCTACTATTTTGTCACCAAACCCTTCCTCGGCCTTTGATAACTAATTAGTGTTTTACCTCCCCGCGCAGCTCGGTCCCTGCGGCCCTCTTTTATCGTCCCAATCAGGGGACAGGCTTGCAAGGAACCCCTTTTCATGCGAAGGCGCATCGACGTTTCCCGAGCCCTCGAAAAGATGGGAATCAAAGGATTTCCAAAGCGAAGCGTCAAAAGTGCGCGCGGGGACGAGAGGACCGCACCGACAGGGGTTTGTTAAGCGGAAAAACGAAAACTGCCGGAGTCACGGGACGCCCCGGACTAAGCAGATCAACGCTCATCCTTCCGAGAATGTGATTAAATGGTTTCTTTCTGTAGTCGGCTCATTTACACTACTTTCAATCCTTTACACTAATTTTTAAACCTAGTAGAACAATAGCTATATTAATACTACAGAAATCGTGATCGCAAATATTCCATCACTCGCGATATTGTTCAGAAGCATTCAGAAGTATTCTGCGTGTCAGTACTTTAGTCAGTTTGTAAGATACTTGAATTCGAGCAGAATGTACAGCCGAGACCGTTCATAAATATAAACCCAGAGAAAATCATCGGTATTACGAGCAATACTTTTTAAACTATTATTTACGTCTGCTTGCAATATAAAGGCGAGTCATTTGTTTCTTAAGAATTGGATATTAATCGTGTAGTTATATAACGAAACTGAGAAAAAAGTGCAGTTGATCGGTTTGGTTTCTATGAAGTTTAATTAACGATGAATTAGTCATTAAAAGCAACACTTACTACCATTGTATGGAGTCAGCAGATCGTACATTTAAATTACATCTTGATTATGATTGTTTGCATTAACACTAAAAGTATCAATAAAAAGTATTCCTATTATTGTAAAAGGATGCTCTTAACCAAATTTATAGTTTTAAAATTGGAGAATATAATCATATAGAAAGGAATTCGAGAATATGCCGAGCGATGATTTATATATATTTTATATATATAAATAGTTTGTTTCTAGATTTTATTGACTTTCTTTTTATAGACACGATTTGTTACTTGTCTCGCTAAACAGTTGCGAAATCTATAATGTTTCCAATAACAAAGTTGTCGTCGCTCTGGTATTGCCCAGTCATCGCTATAATTAGCGATATTCGCGTCGATATATATACTTATATACGCTTCGATTCGTTCCAAGAAGCAACTATTCGATAGATTTCACTAGTTGCACGCTGTGTTAAATAAACGGCCACGTCTCCGAAAAGGAGCCGCGAAGACTAATGTTCGCGGCGAGAAGCGTCGACAGGAATTCGACGATTACCCCGGTGACTCATCTCTTGACATAATACTTTTTGCCTCGTCTTACGTTATTTCGACGGAGTTTCCGAGAATTTATATTTCGCCTCGCTGCCAACCACGATCAGATTTGTGTAACAGTTTCTCGTTTTATTTCTTCTTAATTTTAATCTGCTGATACCTCGAGAACTTAACTTTTAAAACTCTGTTATCCGATACGTTCGTTCGCATTTTCGCCTGAGTTTTCTCATTTAGAAAATAAATAATTAACAACATAAATGATAGCCGTTACGATATATGCGAGCTACGAACGATCCTTCCCTTTAATTATATTTTATATGTTTATAATTTAGATAGATAGATCCATAGTCTGTCAGTTTTTATATACGTTTCTAGAAATGTCTCTTAAGACGTACGATATTTTCTTTCATTTGTTACAACGACGCTGATACATTGAAATCGAGGAAAACGTATCTATTGAATTCACCATACGCGAAATCTAATTATCTATGTGCCTTTTCTTTTTTTTTTTTTTTTTAATTCGACGCAATAAAATAATTTCCAAGATAATTTCTCAACGAAAGAATTATTAATAACTGCACAGAATTATTTTCCGATAATTTTCATTTTACCAGAACGCGAAAGTGACACCAAAATTCGCGGCTGCTTTTAACAAGAAACATTTTTATCGAACCATCTCCGTCCCCTTGACTCCTCGATTATTCTTTCACCTGCACGCTTGTCTACACAGCCTATCCGGCCACTTTGTTCTTCCTTGTGAAGCGAAGGGCCGTTAAAAATTAAGTAATCGAATAAACGCGACTCACCCATCAGGGATCAACGGTGAAATTCGCTCGTACGAGCAATACTAATTAACCGAGACATCGGAAGCGAGTTTCCACACACCCCCGCTCTGCGCCCGCCCCTTGGTCTGCCCAAGGGGGCTGCACAAGAACCGGGCGTTACGCGCTTAACAGTGGAAAATTGCCAATTTTCCCGATAATGAAAATTCTCCCGTCGCGGTTAATTCAATTCCCTTAATTTCTTTCGCATTGAAGCCAGCCGCAAAGATTACGATTGCAATCGCGAAAGGGGATTTCGATGGTTTCAGAGGCCTGAATTATTTGAGGATCGGTAATACGCCACGGCAAAGTGTATTAATGTGTACGTTGCATGGCGATTAAATGTTTAAATAACCAGTTGCTTCTCTGTCCAGTTGCACGACAATCTACGTTATTTGTCTAGTAACGATTTAAGTAAGAAGTCAGAATTTGGATGTTAACACTAGAACTACCGATAGTTAACACGAAGCTATTTCTACCAAAACCAGTGAAAATGACTGGTTTTTAAAAAATACGTAATAATAACAGAATATTTTTATATTTATTGATTTATTACTTTCTTACAGAAGAAATTACATGTTAAGTAGTACAGTTTTAGTATTATTAATCCATCTGGGACCATGATCCTTAAACGGGGCTAGACAAGTTTGTAAAATTGTAGAACCAGTCGTTTTGACTGCTGTGGTATTTCTAGTGTTAGCATCTAGCGATCCAGCGATCGATCCGGAATTTTCCTGATATCTGATATCATCATATCGAATGATACGCAGTAAAAATTTTAAAAACGTGTGGAAAGTTGTACAAAACGTGGAAACTGGTTAATTGAGGTTCGATAAACAGATTGCAGCACCCTTTTACACTGACAAGTACCATTTTGACTGACGTTGGTATAAGTAGCCTTGATATAAAATTATTTTCAGTTTGAATACATAAGAACAAAATAAAATTCATTATATTATTCTGTTAGTTATCGTTGCGAAAGTCATTACATCATTGTGGAAAAAAGTATAACATGAAGTAGGAATTTTAAAATAAAATTGTAAAGCCAGTCAATTTGACGTGTGTGGTAGTTGTAGTGTTAAGAGCGGATTAAGAACTGCCCGAGAAATTCTATTTTCTTGTCAATTATCAATCGTATTAAGGAAGAATAAATTTTCTACGAATATATTGAAAATGTTAAGGATATTAACAATACAAGTATACAAGATTCGTTATTGGCCATTATGAATGATCGGTATATTCGTGTGATTTTCTTATGTAAGCTGGAATTTAGAAAATTGATGTGAAAATTGGTGGGAACGTTGCATTTGGAGAAGGTTACAGATATCCTGTATATTACAGACACTATTCCTTAATCCATAAATTATTTTAAAGGAACTGCGATTGGATCATTCCAAGAAGTTTGGAATTCTAGAACTGATAACGTTTATAAATCTGCCATAGTAAAACAAATTAGTGGTTGGGAACTGCATTGAATTATGTGTAATATGATGAAATCACGCGCGATTAAGATTTTATTCGGAAAAAACGTTTGATACTGAAACTTCATCACTTGCATTCAGAGGAAATGAATAATTGAGGACGCAAACGCCTTGAAAGAAACAAAGAATTATATCTGTCCTGATTTTTCGATTCGCTATCTTGTTTGCAATCCACTAATCGACTCTTTCAGCGATTTAATCTTCACCTTCGTAATCTTAACGATTTTTTCGATAAAGCACAATGGCTATGAAGAGTTATACTTATGAGATAAAAAAATTTCCTTCAAAAGAAACCACAGAGCAATTGATATAGTCGCGAAACGTTGAACTCTCTTAATTCCTGAGCAAAGAGAAACGAGATATTTCGCCATAAATCTCAAGGTAAAATTCCGAAACGTACGAGCAAGCAGCTTCCAAGTTCAAACGGATGACGCTAAGGTTCGACACGGGGGCGCCAGTAAATTTTCGCGTTTCGACGAACAACGATGTTCGCGATGATCCGTGGACTAATAGATTTATTGTTCTTGCCCTGATAACGCCGACTGCGAATCGCTTCGAGGGCTCTGTTACCTCTCTTTTCTCTTGGAACGAAATCCAATTTATGAGAGTTTCGATAACGGCACAATATCGTGATAGGCGGTATGATTGAGACTTCTGATATTATGAAAGCTGTGGATGCTCTGAAATATTTCGAACAATATCGTTTCTCGTAACTGGAAACGATGTTCTTTGTTAAAAATTGTTACGTTGTAATATATGAAATAGCCGATTTTTAACAATGTACATTACCGGCTTTTATACGTAAAAGTAAAAAATTAAAATAATGCTTTTAAAATGATGTATGAAATAATCCACAAAGATAGAAACAATTGTGTAAAAAAAACAGAACATTGTTTGGAAAATTGCATAATGCATAATCTTCGTCGCTTTTGGGATAGTTAGAGATAAATTGTAACAGATTAATTAAATAGAGTAATTAAACTTCTGTTCGAGCAACACAATATGCGCTTGAATTATCGAGAAATTATCCGAATTATAATAATTCTTGAAATGTCGAACGTAATAAGAAAGATAAGAACAAATATTTCTGTATTCATTTTTACAACGATTTCATACTTCTCTTCTGAAAAAATATTTTTCTTGTACTTTTCACGATTACTGCAAAGATAAACATATATTTTATGAAGATCAATTTTTATGTTTAATGATTGCTTATTATTTTCATGGCGCTACAAAGTGAAACGAAGAAATGTACGAGGACAAATATAGATGAAAGCTTTATCTAAAAAATAATTAATAATATAACACGGAATAATAATATTTGATTAGTATTCGCTTGTAACAATCTGTTCGACTAAAAGAAAATTACTCTTTCGTGGAGACGCATTGGTCAAATATTTTATCTCTTAAATATTTCGTTTAAAATCGATTTTATAGAATTTAGTGGAAACGTGGAAATGTCTAAATATAACTTATCAGTATAATAAAAGCAAAGATAGCGATCATTGTAATCAAAGGTATAAAAATAAGATACAATTAACGATGGTAATGAAATAAGGTTGATACGAATTTAAGATTTCGCTGCATTTTATTCACTAATATTATATTTCCCGCCAACTTGTTATCATCATTCTATTCACTCTCGTACACACAAATTATTTGATTATTATTACTATAAAGATCTGCCTCATCAATAAAACATTTTATATCGTGCTATTGAATCAAAGAAGATTAATTTTATTTTAATCAAAGTGAAATACTTCGAACTAACTGGGGAACAATGACGTTCATAACGAGCGATCTGATGTTAATAAAATTATAAATTTACTGTATGCTAACAAAAAAAAAAAGGAGAATTTTCAATCTAATCGCTAAGCGTTACAAATCACGATTTAGACGCGTTAACAGTTACGAGTCATAATTTGCAAGTTTCCCAGTGTTGCGATACCGCAAGTGTAAAAATATAGAAAGATGACTAGGATTAAAAGTTAAATATTTGAAAGTTTACTGTAATCATTGACGTAAGCCTTGGCTATACGACGAACAATTATAATCGAAATTTACATATCCATATTTTAGTAGTCTATATGAGATATTCAATGGACATGTTTCATTGACTTAAAATCGTAATACAAATATTCCCTACAGAATTTGTTCAGGATTTTTATTTATTCTAATTTGTAACCTAATCTTTGCCAAATGAGGCTCGCAATAGATTTTTTAAGCACATTGTCTCTGAAAATTTATAATTAATATTCGTGTCTTATTGCACAGCCTAAGTCTCTTTACATGGCAATATACCAATTAATTGTAATACTAAAAATTGTATATTATTAATAGTAATAATACTTAATAATTTTACAATTTTGATAAACTTTCCAATTGTAATAATCATAAAATAGATAATTTGTAAGATCTTATCGTAAACTTTCACTAGACCTGCTACAAAATTCCTTACCGTTATGCAAATTACTGTTATACAAATTTACTATTTATTATTCATTTATTAATTTCGAAATTCGTGATTGGTAAAACACCAACTAAGAATATTCTATTAATGTTATTGGAATTCTACTATCGAAAACATAATTTTGAATAGCACGAACATTTTCAATCAACGGAGAAAAAAGAAAGTAAACGAAGAAGAGGTTATAGGTAATGCGTTACAATTACACGAAAGGTTGGAGCAAAGACGCAACGCGTGCCGGGGCTCCGTTCCCACAGAAATTTCGTGCCGCGAATTGGCCGAGAGTTCGTCGCTGCCACCGCAATCCCCGAAGGACGGCGCGCCTTTTACCGAAAGAATTTTAACTCGACACAGTCACGTAGCCGAACGACGCGGCGTCGCGTCGCGATCCATAGGCGCGGGAAACTTCAAAAAGACCTCTCAGGAGACAGGCTGATTACTCGATGAGAATACGACCGTTTCTCGGTACCCTTTCCTGTTTGTTGCTCTCCGCGCTCTCTCCCTTTCTCCCTCCACGCCCGCCTCTTTTTCCTCGAAACAATGAACCGACGAGCGAACTTCGTTTCCCACCCTTAACCCTTCTTCAGTCGCCTCCGCGACGACAGCGACCGATATGCAAAGGCCAACACTCGTACACCCCGCCCTACGATTATGCGATACACTGAAACACGATTCGAATCGATACACGTCCAAGAGATCGTTCTCATGATTCCTCTTACTATAATTATACTTCCCTTTCATGGTATTTGAATCCCGTTGTTGATTCGGTGACAAAAACTTACTGGACGAAATAAAATATATAACGTAAGAAAGAAACACACGTTGCGGTGCAATGTAAGTGAAATGAACATTACAAGCGAAGAAATAGAAAGAAAGTTAAGTATGGTCAGTTTGGAACGGTTTATCTGATTCGAATTTATGTTGTATGAGAAGATAAAATACTATCGTCGGTAGTTTCCATAGAAAAAGAAGCAAGATATCAGTCAGCGTACCGTGTAATAAACGCAAAAGTGATTACTCGATTCTACGCAAATTCATAAGCACAAATGTCGCGATTACACGGTACTCGGTTTATGTTTCAACAAAATAACGTAGGTTCATATTCCTTCCATTTTGCCTTTCCTCCTTCATACTTGCGTGTCGTGTGCGAGAAAAATGTCGTAAAGGCACGCAGGTCAAAATTTGTCAGTGTTTCCCGCTAGCCTACGCTCGACATTGCTCCTTCACGATATATCGGTACGTTTCAACCCTTAATATCAGCTTGCATACGGGATCGCGCGAAATGTACGCGTGTTCGTGTTCAGAAGTTGAAACTGCAGTCTCGTTGCATCGATCGCATGCTTAAAACGAGTGGAATTGAACGGGATCGATCGGTAGTCGAAGCGATTCAAAGCGAATTCAAAACGTAACTACATGATACGTGGGGTAGTAGAGTGAATAGCGTAACGAAATTACAAATCCCTCACGGTTAGCGTGTATATTCCAACGTTGGCAACTTACGCGGTGAAAAAGATTATTTGTTTCTTTTTACGCGGAATCTCGAGTCGCGAAGCACAAGCACGACATCAAACACGTTTATTCCTACGAAAGTCACCCCTATCGCGCACGATTCGCTGCGATTGCAAGGCGACTGAACAAGTTAAACGATAAAATCGTCCGGAGGTCTTTTGAGGAATGGATTTCTAATGATTGATAAAGATAATTAGCTGAGCACGGTACGGGCGCCCGACTCCCGCAGCTCTGCAACCCTTTGATTCCACCCGGCAAACCCCCGCTCTTCAACCCCTGTAGTCGTCGTGCCAGTCTTTGAAATCCCGACGGCAGAAGCGATTTTCCGACCCCCTCAACCCGGACTATCCACTTTCTTCGTCGCTGAGGCGCGCTTCTTTTGACAAGAAAATTCGAGTCTCAGGAGTTTCGCTCGATACGCGGCTGTTATGCCGATCGTTGCTCAGGCACTCGCGATAGCGCCGCCATCGATCAGCCTTGTTTGCTTCTTTAAACGCGTTCGAATGAGTTTCGCGATGAACGTCGTGCAAATAACAGACATCCATAAAATTCGATTGTCTTGTGATTTTTTACGATACAATATAACTCAGTCAAATGCAACATCATAGAAATATTATAAATAGAAATTATTACAGAAATCTAAGAGTCTCGATTAGATCAGATACGTTGGATGAATTCGAGTACGGTGACACTGCATTTATTTGGACCCATTAGGGTATGAATGGTTTATATATGTATAATAGTGTTTCAGTGATTTCTCTCACTGATTATATATAATAATCATATACATATATAATAAGAATCCACGTTTAGACACGTGGATTCTAATCAGCAGGAACTGGTTTCATTGGACACGAACTGGAATTTCCTTCGGATAGTGAAAGATAGCGTTTTTTATTATGCGAAACTGTAAAGCACGTCATGTTTTTTTATATAATGTAAGTTATAACTTACATCTGCAATTATACTGTACTAAATAGCTTCACGAAGATTAATCTCTAATTTAATGGAAAAATAATATTCAAAATATGTCCAATGTATTTCCAAGATACCATGCCATCGCGTGTCACCATGCGCGGAAAAAGTTCACGGTAGCTTTTATCGAAAGCTCGCAAAGCTATCTCCCGATCTTGCACCCTTTCAATCGCGAAAACCTATCGAACGTAGATAAGGGAGACACGTTACCACTGACGCCCCCCTAAAGAAACGAGAAACAAAAATCCGAAGAATATAAAATCCCTATCTCGACATCAGCAACCACCGCCACCACCATCACCAATCTAATACGGAAGCAAAAAAAGAAACAAAGGAAACGAGAGTTTGCACGACCGCTCGATCCACCAAAAGTTGCACACGAATCGAGAAAAACTTCTAACGGAAGGGGTGGGTCGCTGGCTGGGTATCGTGAAGGGGGTTGAAAATAAGCGATAATGCGGCAGCTTTACTTAGCTAATTAGGACTCTCTCCCTTTCTCCCACTTCCTTCGTCCGTCCGATCGTCGTTTCCTCGCTCATCTCTCGGCTATCCACTGGCACCGGTCCTCTCGCACGTCACTCTCCTTTCACCGCGAGTATTAATTCATTTAGATATTATTTTGCGAGCCGGGCATTAACATTCTCAATCAAATTAATTAAATCACTCCCCGAGAACGTCCGCCTCCATCCAACCCCCTAAAAATCCCAGTCATCTCTATCTACCGGAAACCTTCTCTTACCAATCCTCGCCTCTCTCTCTCTGGTTCTTTTCGGTTGTGCCTCGATGTAGAGTGCCTCCGCACGCATGCGGAGACTCGACGAATTCGAGACGAGAGAAAGGGGTGAATTTTCGGAGGATTCACGGCGCCGTGAGGGGGAGAAATCCAAGTAGAAAGGCAGCGGGCGCCGGGAAAGGGGTTAATGCAAAGGTCCAGGATAATTACCCACATGGCTGGCAATGCGTATTTCACTTTGATCAAGTCTGTGTTTTTCTTCGTTCGCCTATCAGAGACCCTGCTACCCTCTTTCTGCGACCTCTTTCCATCCTGCACGCCCCCGGCTCGCCGTTCTTTCCTTGCCAGAGCAAGGGCCACCCTTATATCGTCCATCGGCTAACTGATGATGGATAGGTAACCGGTCCTTTTGTCTTTGCCGCTGAAGCAGGTTTTAATTATTTTAAAGCCGACACCCGCGAGCGTCTAATTTCCTGTGTTTTACGAAAAAATTCACCCAAGAACGAGCGGACCGGAGCGGAGAAAAACCTCCTGGCGATAGAAGGTTTTCGTCCAGTGAAACTGGAGTACCAGCAGGGAAACGCGCGAATAACGGATTCGGTGTTGTCACGTGGAAAATTTCGTGCACAGGTAAAGGCTGTGTGACACTGTCTTTTATAGGGGCAGTTTAAAGAGTTTTCATCGGATTTTAAGGCTGAAACTTCGGTTTCCGCTCTTTCATCCGTTCCAATTATAGCGAACGAGCGAGTGAATGAGCGTATGACACAGAGCATTGCAGAAACTCTCAGTATTTACTTCTTATAGTTTTCTGCGTACCAATTGCGGCAAAGATAATTTCTAATTATAGAATCATGCATCCCGCAGAAGCGAGAACTGGAAGCTAGCGGCCGATAAAATGTAAACTCTTTCTAAAACATAAATTACCGTTTCTACATATTTAGTATGAAGACTGGGTCTGGATTTGATTTTGGATCGTTTTGACACTTTATTCGTCGACGATCCACTGCTGTAGATTTTTAGACCACGTTGTTATATAACGACTATTCGTGGAACTGAATTAACAGTGACAGAAACTATAGATATCTACGACAATCTTGATTTATGGTAAGATAATTAGAAGCACGTGCTGCGCGGTATTAAACTTGTATTAATAAACTTGAGCGAGCAGAGGATATCGCGTAAATAGATCTTGTTCGATTATGTATCGCTTCTTAGCTAAGTAATACTGTGAAAATACATGGAAATTGACAAAAATTTTATAAAAATACTCGATAAAACCATTCAGCGGAAGCATACTATTCAACGAAGCTACTTGTTCAACATCTAAAGATCATTAACTAGATCGTGAAAGAAAAAAAAATTTGTTCATCGTTAAATACTTGATTGATTAATAATTTTCTATTTAAGATCGATTCCCTGAAAAACGTACTTTTCTCGGTCGACTGACTCCTCCAGTAAACAGAGGACCACATATACTCAAGTTCGAAGTGTAATCTGTTTTCCGCTCTATTAATACGGCCAACTTCCTCGTAAATCTTAAAATCCAACAACTTCCACTCTGAATAATCTAAATGGTACATAATCATCAGATTCTTAACTTTCTCAACACACGTCGGAATAATCCGTCGACGAAGTACCTACGTTATTAAAATCAAGAACAAAAACATTCCTCAGGCATGAGGAGCATTATTTAACAACGCAGTCTTTAAGGGCTAGGTATTATCGTGATAATCGTCGTCTCTCGACAGGATACGGCCAGGGCAACGAGAGGAGAAATCCGAGAAGCTTCTATTCAGTGGAATCTCTCGACTCAAACCAATCGAACGAATCCGAATGTCCCTTGAAAGTGCAACAAAAACTCTCTCGAAGTCTCTCTCTCTCTCTCTCTCTCTCTACCTACCTATCTATCCCCCCGTCTCCTCTTAGCCTCCTCTGTTGAGGATCGACATAACGCATATCGGAATTAATTAAATCTCGTTTCCTCGAGCAGCCGGCCAGGCAGCGCTCGCGCGCCTAATTTATTAAGTCCGTACCGCTAATGATTCGCGAGATCCAATAATTAGGTTCGTTATCACTATTATCAAGGCAAGATAAAGGAGTCCCGGGAGCCGGAGACGACTCGAAGAATGCGACCGCGGTAATTAATGCAACGGCATATAATAAATATCGAGTGCGGGCCCGGTTTCGCGTCCCGGCTTTCCCGTTAAATTGAATTCACTATAGCGAGCTGGCGCCAATATGCTCGCCTTCAACCCCCTGGCCGTCCCTCGCCGTACTCACCCGCCCCCTCTCACCCGTGAAATGTCGCCGATGCTAACCCTCCCTTCTAAGTACCCTTTGGCTCGAAGCGACAAACAAGCTCGATACGAAATGAAAATCAAATGAAGATTAAGGCCTGACTTATAATGAGAAGATTGCCTCGGGGGTGGGGGGATCAAGGGGTGATTACCGGCAGACTCTTTTCATCGGGGATTTCGTTCGTTCACGCTGATTTGTTTTCTTTTCCTCTTTCGTTCCAGCATTTTTTTTTCCCTTTCCCTCCTTCGCTTCTCTTTCCATGCTTATTATTCTTTCCTTTTGTGTTTCGTTCCGATCATCGAAGTTTCTAACGCTTTTATACGGGTTTCACGTAAATTATGGAATGATTATTTAGGAATCGAGGTGTTAGAATGATAAAGCATGTAAGTAACAGAAGAGAAGATTTTTAATACGAGAATAAATTTTCTCACTGCTCTCGTCCACTGTATTCTTCGTGGAATTTTCATCTTTTGTTATTAAAACGTCGTTTTATATCGTTTATATCGTTTACTATTTCAATTCGCTGATCATTATTGGTACCATGGTTATTGTATACGTGTTGTGAAAAGAAACAATTTCCTTTTCCCGATCACTATTTGCTCGTTTCCCTTTTGTCGCGAAAGTCCGGAAGTAGTGGAAAACGAAATTTTCTCTGTAAAATGCTTAACTTTTCAGCAACTCTAATATGTATTACACGGGAAATTCCGTTTTGTGTGAAATTTCAATTGTGCGAGTTGAAAAAGGACCAATGATTCTTTAATTAATTCCAATAGTATTGACATTCGCTATGTGAAAGTCTTTTGAATTATGATGGATTAAAATTATGGTAGATCAAATTTTTTCCAGGAAATATTAATACAGTTTCCGTTATATAGTAAAGACAATTACGTTATATCGTTTTACACTGCATCACGGTCATTTCGACATTACGATATTAACACAGATATTGATTTAACGCAGTACAATAGAGCCGGCTTTATAAAAATTTACTATACTTCGCGTTACTAAACGTTATCGTAATAATAGACTGTTTTAATGAATTTGTTGGAAGAAAAACCTGATTAAACGCCGGTTGACGATATTGGTTTAACCAACGCTTTATCACCAGCGCGATTTTTCACGCAATTTTTACTCAAACTTTTACACAAACATCCGACAACCTCCAGATCAGGAAGAAACGAATTCTTATAAGCGTATTATAGTTCTGCATAAAATGATCTTTTCTCCAAAACGATACAGACATTTATCTTTCATTATTGAAATTGAGAAAGTTTCCTCTACGGAATCGAAGATTAGTCTACTCTATACTTCAATAATATTTTTCAATTATATACGTATTTTCTAACTACATTCTATTACTTTTAAAAGATAAATTAAAACAGTAGTTGGAATTTCTTTATTTCAAACTATCGTTCTTAAACTAACATCTTTCTTAGTATTAGAAATGATTAAACTTTAATTATTTAAAATCTGCTAATCATCGTTGCTGCGAAAATCATAATAAATAATGGCATCCAATTCTATTAAAATACGGATCATGTGCAACAGATCTGGAAACCACAAACATAAGCGAAAAACTTCGCACCGAGCCCTTTCCCACTGAGAGCCATATTTTCGTCCGAAAAATAACAATCGAGCTGGCTGTCAAATAGAAAAGAACAAACTCAGCCTTCGAAACTCACCCTCGTAACGAAATTCGAGCTCATGCGTATTCATAGCTTACCCCTCGCTCCCCTAGGCTTCATCGTTCCTCCTCAAACTGAACTCACATTTTTCCATTTTATTTTTTTTTTCCAGCAAAGGAATGCAAAAAGAACGAAGAATTGGGGCGCGCGACGACGACCACGGCGACGTTCCTTTCGACAGGAAATCTCCCGCACAATTTGGCTGAGAGAAATCGTGGAAAGGGGCGATTCTAAGCTGAAAGGGGGGTGTTGTTCGTGAATAATGGTGGCCGGTCATTGTTCTAATTATTCGTGCATACGATTAACGCGTGTGCGACAAATATGCGGCGTTCTCGCGGGAAGAAAAGGGGAGAAGGGACCGGCGATACTCCCACACGGGGCACAGGCAGCACAAAGCGTGTCAGACGGACACAATGCGCGCCATCTGACACTCAATTAACGAGTTAATGCGGTACCGTTGATAATTAAACAAATACGTGCGGTTTTTTGCCTGACGGCCCACTAGCATTCGCTTTTGGCAGCGAGGAATAGGATCTGGTCGGCAGGCAATGTTATTTAGCTGACCTGCGCGACCACGCTTTTAGAGGCTTCGCGGTGTTTATTGGCAATTATTGAGGGCAAACGATGGAACCAGACGCGTCTGTTTCGAAGCTCGATCCCATTTTCCGATTATTTCGTGATTTTGCGGAGGAAAGTTTCACGACAAAGACGAGAGCTGTGACATTGCAAGCGTTTCCTCTGGATAATTTTGCTGAGAGCCGAAGATGAACTCGTGCAAGTGATTAGAAGATACAATATTACGTGGTCAACAAGTGACAGTAAACTGGATACAAAATATAAATTTCATTTTTATATAGTAAAATAGTGAAAGTCAGTTTCCCAAAGAAATGAGTCTGCACTACAAAGTTATCGATAACTTGGTCATTCAGCGATGGAAAATTTTATTTAGGCACCGTAGATTTCTGAAAAAGTCTCGACAATTCAATATGGATCATCTTACATTGCTGCAGTTATAATTTATTATTACGTTTTACAAGTTAAACTTAAGAGTATTCACGACCGAAGAATCAGAAAATAAAAATAAAAATTATATCGGTCTAGCAACGTGTTTCCAGTAATTGTAAATATTATACCTACATATCTAATATATCACATCTTCTCGTAATCCTCGAAGACTCTTAAATTAATTAAAACCGACAGAGATATATGTAGACAGGACATAATCTACCCCCATCAACAATCCGCACGTTAGATTAACCATCGTGTACGACTGAAGCAAACTGCTCTACCATCTGGCATAAATTCAACTGCAAAACACCTCAAATCGAGCATAATAAAGGAGATAAAGGGGAAAAAAAAAGAAATTACGTAAGCATCTCTGTGCCAAATCGAATGAGTATACGTAACTAACCTGGCTCATAGCTACGTGGAAAACTTTAATTTGTAAGTAGATTCGAAAACTGTTCGAAGTTTCCAAGGCGAATCGCGATAATGTTCCAGCTGGTCGTACCCGTCACAAATAACACGCCAAGGAATTGTACCGAGCGACCGATTATTGTACTACCGGAAGCGGATGTGTGAAACATAGGAGGGGGGCAATGAACGTTGCGTTGCTTGTCGCGAAGAATAGAGAGCCGAAAACGAGCATTGGAAACGAAGAACGACGGCTTGCATCCGCCATCACCAACGAAAAATAAATATGCTTTGAAGTTGTTCGATGCCTCGAAAAATTACACGTTCTAATCACATTTGTCGAGATACGAAGATAATTCGAGAAATGTTAGCTTTATATCGTGGCGTTTTAAAAAACATTTTAAACTCTAATCTACTTTGCCAAGATCCTTAGATAATGAGAAATTAAATGTATTATTAGTTTGCAGATACTTACGCGTTAAGAGAACATTTGCATGAACATGGAAAATATTCACAGCATAAAATTACGCTTAGTTTATGATATTTAGAGAGTGAAAACAAATCTGAATTTAACTCCTTATTTATTTGTTTTTCTGTATTTAAATCTGTATTTGACTGTAAAAGCTCGCGGTCTGTTCAGGGAAATTCGCAGATAACGAAAGATACTTTTCGTGACTCGGTGGATGTTTCGATTGAAAACGATGCTATTTGATCGTTTTTCGAAAGAAATGTTATAAGCTGCGCGGTTATGTTATGTCGCAAGCCGTTCCAATTACGAAAACAGATCGTAGCTAGAATCGATAGGGCGATCGAAATATTCGGATCAGGGATCGAATGTTTCAGTGGACCGTAAACACATCTTTATGAATTGTACAGCAGGACCTGACGTGGCAGCGTGTTATGTCTTTGTCGCGAACGATATCGTATCGCGTTAGCTTATCAGCTTCGATACCGCTATCGACTCGAATTGTTCTCGATGCTGCGAGCCATTGCACCGGAAGTGTGCTACTGTTCCTCTTTCTTCCTTTCTGTGGATTTCCTCTCCGCAGGCAAGTCTCGAATAAAACCTTGGATCGTGGTTTCCCCAACGACGTTATCATTTTTT
Source organism: Bombus pascuorum (assembly GCF_905332965.1). NCBI lineage: Eukaryota > Metazoa > Arthropoda > Insecta > Hymenoptera > Apidae > Bombus > Bombus pascuorum. The sequence goes on along the minus strand of NC_083491.1, from coordinate 11,891,009 downwards.
CTTATGGAATTTTCCTCCATACATTGTAGGTTTTTAAATTGCGTTAATCTTCTTTTAGTAAATCAACAAAAAAAAAAAAAAAGAACGTTGCGAATTTTATGAAAGCGAGAGATATATTTATAAAACATTACATTTCATGAGATGTAAGTTAAATATCGTGCATTTTTCTTGCTGTATTTCAGATACTCCGATATTCCAAGATGTAACTTGAAGTTTTATACGAAAAAGTCAATTTACGATTTGCAGTGACGGCGCTGATTAATAATTATAATTAATTAGAAATTTTAATTAATACAACTTGAAATTCCATCTATTTACGCTACTTTGATATTTCTGTAATATTACCATCTTTTTCACAATGTTTAGTTTTGTCCCATGAATTTTTTACTCCGTCCATAGTAAAACATAGTTTAAACGAAATATACGACAAAATAATTCTGTCGGAATTATGATATGAAAATAGATTAAACCGCTGAAAAAATCGAAACAAATCATTTTTAAATCTGACCATCGGAATCGTTCGATCGGTTCTGAGAACAGATAGCTGCCTTCGATGGCTTCGCCTGGGTGGCACGGACCCCATGCTCGTTATCAAGTTGAATGACACCTAAACACCGATGAAGCAACATCAAACAACACGCCAGCCGATCTCCCGCTGTAAACATTTTTGAGTATTGTTTTCCTATCTGGTAATTATCTCGAGGTGGTGTCTCGTGAAAAATGATCCTTGTGGGATAGTCGATCATCAGAACCAGTAGTTTCAAACCTTCACACATACTTTTCATGAATTTCCTTCAATTTCAATTTTTTTTTTTTTTCATAATTCTTTATTTTATTTCCCAAAATAAGATTAAAGAAATGCGACGTTTTTGCAAAATTTTTAGAACGATCGAAGTTTCTTATTAAATCCAGTAGATTTCAACCCTTGGATTATAAATGGCGGAAAATTTTTGTGAAGGGTAAATTCGTTTTGTCATATCGGTCGGTCGGTAAATAGAAATTTGACAGGGTTCGTGTTGTTGCACCTGACTCGCGTCAGTGGTTTCCACTCGCCTCCCTTTTCTCGCCCCTCGATTCGTTGAAACAAACTCTCCCTTCGTTTCTGTCGCGACCACGCGTTGCTTGAAAGAATTTTTTTTTCAATTCCTTCGATAAAGAATTATTTCTCTGATACGTTCAATTTGCCAAACTATGAAATTACACATGCAGCATCTTCTATAGAATTCGATACACGCCTACTAACTTTTACAAATTGACGCAACAATGGAAAGCAGGTTCCTTTTACGAAATCATTTCTGGCGAAGCAGAGATCTCGCAGATAAATTGGCCGGCAGTAAATTTATCAACTTTCCTTTGAAACTTCCGAAGGAGAATATTTCTAAAAGAATTCCTTCGTATAACAAAACTTCGCTTTAAATATCGTCACCTGTTAAAATGTTAAAAAATTACATAAGAATGTGCATTGAGAAAACGTTAACTAGAAAACACCTAACTAATCGTATTATGTTGTCCGTGTTTTTTATAACAATGAACCTTCGCACAAGCGCGAAACAGTCTGTGAAATGTCGCGGTGTTTATCTCAAGAGAAGAAAATGGATCGTAAATAATATAAAAGAAAAACGTTGTGCGTCTATTATTTCCTCATAAAACGAAAGAAACTTTTCGGACAATCTAATAGATTCGGATTTAAGTGCGCTATCCTGTAGAAGGACGATCTGAAGAAAGAGTGGCTCGATAAAATCTAAGCGGAAAGATTGCCGGGAACACGTAAACACCCCGTAAATTTAGCTAGAAGGTTTCGCAATTCGTTCCGAGGCCCCGGTTGCTCGTGAAATTAATTGTCCGGGTAAACGGCGTTCCTTAAACACAGTAAGAAGCGTCATTACACGTTGCAAGATGGCTGGCTGTCGTCACCGGCCACTTGGGCAACCGCGCGAAATTCGTTTTACTATGAAAACAATGTGATTCTTACGCCGGTAGCGCAGCTGTGCCGCTAATTGCAAAACGATTATCTCGCAACGTAGTACTTGCTGCGCGGCCAAACCGCTGATCCGAGATTGCTAGCCGACAATACGATGAAAACTATCATAACGCAGACGTGAAATAGTTACACTGAAATTCTATAAACGTTTCTTGCCCAAACGAAAACAGGTATTGTGAGTAGGTATTATGCTGTTTCATACGAAATGATAGATTTTGCAAACGTGTAAAATCACTTAGAATTTAGTCGCTAAAACCTCAGTCTGCTGGTGTTAAGTAATATTTATTAGACGTCGATTTAAGATCGTGAGTTTAGCTTACAAAAGGCAGTTTGTGTATGAAAGCGAGCCATGGATTAACATCGAAACGGCGTGTTCTTTATATAGAACTTTGAACTTTTAAAAAAGCTACCTGACGCGTGTGCGAAAAATTTCGGCCGGATAACATGGACATCAAAATTGAGCTACTCTCAGGAAAGTTCATAAAAGATATAACTTGGAAAAAACGAGGCTGGCACCCCGCTGGGGGTAGCCGCCCACGTGCTATATTTATTTTTTATTTATATTTTTTTTCTTCACCAACAAGATATAACACTTTACCAAATGTCCACAAGGACAAATTGTAAAATAACCAAAATAAAATAAAAAAAAAAAAACTCAGGAAAGTTAAAAACATATACATCTTTTCGTTTATTTATACCTGTCAATAGAAGAACTTGATAAAGTTTTTTTCTTTTTATAGTTTATTTTGGTTTTTACAATTTGTCCTGAAGGACATTTGGTAAAGTGTTATGTCTCATTGGTAATAAAAAAATAAAATAAAAATAAATATAGCATGTGGGTGGTTACCCCCATCGGGGTGCCAACTTCCTGTTTTCTAAGTTATATCTTTTATGAATTGATAAAGTTTGATCGAAAAAAACTACAACACCCTGTACCCTAAATTTCATGCACAAATAAAAACGAACAGTGCACAGCGAATTATCTGGACAAAGTGCGGCAGACCCTTTCGAATGTCAATTAAATAGCGAAATAGCGAGTTGAGAGGCTTTCGTAGGCATCGAGCGAAACGTCATCGAGGAACGATCATCGAGATTTCAAGCGTTGGCAGACGATCCGAGAAGTTTACGAGAAGAACGTCCGGTAGCAGCTCTCACAGTAGCCCGAAGAGCCGAAACATCTGTTTGACATCCCTGTTTGTCAAGGCGTGACTCGGCACTTGCGCCTCTTCCATACAAAAGGGATCCGCTCTGGTCTTCTCCACGATCGTCCTCGCGATCGATCTACGAACTGCGAACCATTCGCGTCCAATTACGCGTGAAAATCGTAAACAATCGTAGACAGATGGCTCGCAAGCTAACTGTTTCCTTTCTTTTACATTTTCTCTTTCTTCTCGCAAGCCCCGATACTCGTTCGTCTCTTTGTTTCATCCCTTTCCTTTTGAGTACGGTTCGACAACGATCGAATCGCGATAGACTCGCTTCCACGGGGTTCAACAGAATGTCACTCGAGTTATCGTCATAGGCAAATTTTAGACAAAGTGGTTTCTACTGAGAAATTTATTATTCTATACAGTTGGAATTGTGACGGTTGTAAGGGAAGGTATATCATTTGGTTTTTAATCGTGGCTGTTGGAAACTTAGAGAAACGTTTGCTATTTTATAAGAAAAAATTTAAGTTTCTTTATCTATTTATCTATTTATCGTTTAGAAATTTTCCTTAGTAATATCGATAGATATAATATGAATATTTCTTATGGTTTAGATGAACTCCCGTCGATTCAGTGCATCTATTATGCGAGCTTTTATCGGAGAAAAATGAGAAACTCGGTTCATACTTGAAAAGGATGCAACAATTCAACCGTAACTTATTCTCGAATAGCATCAGAAAAATTTACATTAAATGCTATTGTTAGACTAATATTTGTTCTGAGAAATTGTGGGAATACAGGCTGACAGGGAAGGAAAGAGAATGTGAAAGATTCTTTATTGATATGTTTAACATGCTAGTGTATCGCGATATTGCATTGCACTGACTGATATTACACACCTCATCAGTATGTACTGACAGACGTTACGGTTTCTCAAGAATCGCTACTTGTAGAAGCATTTTTTTTTTCTCCTGGAATATTAATGAATCATGATTGTCAAAATGAGAGAATAATTTTCCACTGCTGTTATTCCGTTCTGATAAGAACAATAAGATTATTTTCTTTAATTGTGAGTATAAGAATATGAATCTGCATAAACATTCGCAGTCTATTAATTACTATCGCATAATTCAAAATATCTGGCAAGTATACTGACGAAAATAGATTTCCATTGTGCTCCACTCACGCGGATCACTTGTTGCTTGATCCTGCCTGGGTCAGGATATCATATCACTCGTAACTTTATGGCAGCGAAAATTACGCGCCTTGGTATGTTCGAGACTAACTTTGTTTTGGACAACAGCAGTTTCCTCCAAATGATTTAATTTCATCGTTAAAAGTACGCGTCTATTACCTACAAGAGAAGAAACGAAAATTTCAGCTACAAAATAGCTACGTATATGCCATGTTGAAAAGAAGGTCTCCATGAGAATTGTGTCGATACTTTGATAGTAAAGATAAACGTCACACGTGTTAATTTACGGAATATTTAAGAAGAAAACCGAGTAGAACTAAATATCGTAAATTTCTTGTTATCTTATTTAAATTCAACTATTGCCAAGAATTGTGAAATTTCATATTATTATTATTTGTTGTTTATTTTAGATTGATATATATATATATATATATTAATGTATATTATATTATATTATATATATATATATATATATACTTTATATTATACCATTTACTTTCATACACTTGTTATATATATATACTTTATATTATACCAATACCCCGCTGGGGGTAGCCGCCCACATGCTATATTATTTTTTATTTATATTTTTTTTTTTCTTCACCAACAAGATATAACACTTTACCAAATGTCCGCAAGGACAAATTGTAAAATAACCAAAATAAAATAAAAAAAAAAAATATATATATATTATACCATTTACTTTCATACACTTGTTATATATATATACTTTATATTATACCAATACCCCGCTGGGGGTAGCCGCCCACATGCTATATTATTTTTTATTTATATTTTTTTTTTTTCTTCACCAACAAGATATAACACTTTACCAAATGTCCGCAAGGACAAATTGTAAAATAACCAAAATAAAATAAAAAAAAAAAAATATTATACCATTTACTTTCATACACTTGTTACAGAAGTAGCAGCTACTACATACGCAATGTACACTTCTGGTTAAAATATTCAGTAGTTGACGAGTAATTCTCTACGTAATATCTTGATAAATGATTTATTTTCTGGAGAAGTATTTTGCTCAATGATTCATTCCGCTAAACCAGTGGAATTAGATGTCGTTATCGTTTTAATTTATACACGTGCCGGTTATATATTTGCATAGATAAAAAGCTGTTCATTTAGATCATCTGCCCTTAATGCAATACGCGGTCCAATCGTTGGCAGTCACGTATTATGTGTTTAGAATTCACGTTATTCTCTACAGATAATAATTGCATTATCTGGAATAACGCTGCTTTGATTTATCCGAACTTGGTAGCTTTGTTGTCTAAATAATTTATTGTCGTTTATTGAAATAAAAACTGTCCGGGATGGCTCGGTATCGCAGCAGGGGCATCATAAAAATATTTTTAGACGATTCCCAGCTAGGGAGAAAATGTTAGGGAACCAGCTCGATCGGAACAGGCAACACGTGCAGTCAATACGTCTCGAAAAATACGAGAATCGAATTTTTGGAACCGAAAATTAGGAACATACACTAGACTGTGTTTTATGCTTCCTTCGTTTCGAACACGTTCTTCCCTTTACTAATCTTCGACGATTAAAATATTACAACGAGGAATTTTGAAATTCTAAAAGCAGATTTTAAAGGGCGTTTGTCGTCCTCAGAGAGAAAATAAATTTAAAGAACAATATTTTCCGTTACATTTGTTATGAAAGATATTTGACGAAAATTCATCAATAATCAAGGAATTGTTTAATTATCAAGTTTTTCAATCTATCGAGATTCAACAATAGAATAAGCTTAGAAAAACAACCCTACCAAACCTCGAACGCCTATAAACTAAGTGGACGCTTCAATTCCATCCCATTGTTTCATCCTTCTACTAATAGAACAATCACCGTAATGTCCTCGGAACCCGAGTCATCGATCATGATTATCAACCGATTGGGCCCGCGTCTCCGAGACAAGCGAGTGCTCGTGCACAATCATTTGCTAACTAATAATATTAGTAAATTGACAAGCGAGAAATTGAAATTACAACACGAATAACGTTATAACACTTTCTACTAAAACGACTTTTTACAATTTTACAAATTTCACGTTTAACGCTACGATCGTCCCATTTAATACAATTTATTTATAAAACATCATCTCCTTGTCAACTTGTCATTTGCTAAACGTCTCTAATACTTGTATCACGGATGTTCATGCAAAAATATAAAGAAAAAGGAAAAAAAAAACAGCACTGGAAATAAAATACTCGATAGAACATTCCAAGAATAAAACAAACCTTCAAATTCCGTTTCTTTAATCCTGTCCATATAATTACGAATCTTCGTAAACGGTCACAGTTTACCGACAAGGTTACTCCAGTAACGTAAGAAGCTCGTCTATGATGTCGATCGTCTATGATCCACCCCCGATGGAAGACGGTGGCGGGCGAAAAAGTGACAGCGCCCCGCGACTCCCCGGAAGTGGCGTTGCGGGATCCCCGCAGCCTGCCGCGATTTGAAACGCGTCGAGTCACCGATCCGTGCCCCGCGCGTGATGCCTCCCCTCCCCCAGTCGCTGTCTCTTCGACTTCCCCCCACCGCCCCGTGTCGAGACGCATTCAGCAGCCGGCTACGAGTTTCCCGCGGTCAATACTTTCACGGCTGGATATAAAACGTTCGCGATAAACGTATCGAGATAAAGCGGCGCGCTATCATTGGCTAGGACCCTCCGCCTCTCGCCCTCCGCCTCTTTCGCCCCCTTCTGCGCGCTCAAGAATCCCGTATTTGTCCGGCGCGGATCGCGAGTTGCGGGAGAAAGAGCTATACCTTCACCGGCGAACCGGCGATACGGAAAGAAAGAAAGAGAGAGAGAGAGAGAGAGAGGGAAACGGCTACCGATAGAGAGAAAAGGACAGTGTGAAGAATATAGGTGAGAGAGACAGAGAGAGAGAATCGTATCTTTCTCACGTTTCCCTCACCTCCCTCGATCGTCTTGGACTCGATCCGAGTTCGATGCCTCAGAGTCGTGGCGGGGGAGGGCGGAGGCGGTCGACAGATTGCGGGCGGGGGCGAAGGGGAGAGAGAAAATCGAGCGAAAAAGAGAGAGAAAGATGGGACGAGGATCCGCGGCACCGCCCCCTTTTTTAACCACGCCTACCCTCGATATAATATTATATCCACTGTGACCCCCCTCCCGGACCCCTCACCCACCGCGACGCCCCCCTGCAACGCGCCCAGAGACCTGTCCCGCGGGTTTCTCTCTACGTGCACCGAGAGGAGATACGTTTATGTGGGACGCACACCGCCACGCGGAACGATACAATGCCCACGTTTCACGCGGCGCTCTTCTTCGAGTCTCCTTCCATCACCGAAGGGATGCTGCTGCGCGGACAAACGGAGAATACTTTGCGGGAATCCTTGCGACTCCCTTGAATTCTAGAGTGGATCATTTCTTCCTTGTTTTTTCGAGTTTTTGATCCGTTGCAGAGCGTGAAGCCGGCTTTGAAGTATGGGGCAAGCGAAGTTGAAGGTGTTTTTAGATTCCCTTGATTCCGTTGCATTACGAGTTATAGAAGTATCTCTGGCTATAACAAAGTAACGAAATTGTAGGAAGCGAGGATTTATCTGGCTTTCGAACAGTTATTTTCCTGTTGGTTCGATGATAGCAGTTAGATCGCATCTTTGCTGAAATGACTTTTATCCGCGTGTTCTCGACAGGTTTACAAGAATGCACGCGATCTTGTGAACTAACTCGGCGAATACAAGGTATCATTAGTATTGTTACGAGCTGCGGGTACATAGAAATTTTCAGGTATTGATGTTTTACAAATGGGTATCTCTTGTCTTTTAACAGTCACAGTAAGTTACGAGTCACTGTCGCGTTTCCTATCAAGAAATGTTCGTTGCTCCGAAAGGATTCTTATGGAAACACTGTATGCATAAGGTGATGTCTGAATTAATTGATTTATTTTCAGATAAATATCCAGACAATTATCTGTACCCGTGGTGTTGACAATTTGCTACAACGTAAAAGTGATTTGATCGACGGAAAATTCGATCTAGATTTTTCAATTTTCCTCGAAAACCCGTGAAACGAAGCATTTTGAATTTCAGTGGAAACGAGGCCTGAGAAATCCCGCTGTCAGTCGCACTCGTACTTTCTCATGTGACGTGTCTGATGTATTCCGGAAGCGCATTTTCCGGGATTCTTAACGACAGGCCAGATTCTGGGGTGAGAGTTTCTACTTGCTTTAGGTTTTCCTATATCTGTTTCGAGTGCTTCTAATGAAGTTGACACGGACTGATTGTTGCCGTTTGGAAAATAAATGTGACAGGGTTCATTGTTTCTGGGAGAAAGTGAGAGATCCTAACGAGGGGATGAGCACCTTGTGAAATATGACGTAAAAGTTCGACAGGAAGGAAAATTAAATACCAAGAAAAAGACCTTTCCTGTGACACTCGATTATTAAATAGATTATTTTTACCAACGATTATATTATTAGATCTATCAACAGAGTAAAGGAACGTTTAAATAATAAACGAAGCTAAATTACGATTTACTATGCCAAAAGTTCGATGATATAGTTAAAGAACTGTCATCCGCGTGTCAACCAATAGACAGCAATTGAGATTTAATTAGTCGATTAGTTATCTTAAACTAATAAATAATATGATAAATTATTTAATTCATTTATTTTGATTTATTTGTTGAATTACTTAATTAGTCAATAGAGATCCGTGACAAGCCCATTGGCGACGCTGCATTAATTTGTGTATTTAAATATCCAGATTCGATGCAAGATGACTGAAGATAAATACAAATTGATTTATTCAGCAAAGCTATTATAAAGCACCCATTTTAATTTCCATTGATTGATTTCGTGAAAAATTTTGAACTACTAGTGTTAAGGTTATTAGATGTATGCGAATACAAAGGAACGCGTGGATAAATTGTAAGGTAGAAAATATATATTTTAAATAAATACAAATCGGAATGTAATTGAGCTGATCCAGATCCGCACGCTGGCAGTGTTACCCTAGGACTGAAAACCCTGAAGCCAAGGTCGCCTATCTACTGTTTATGGTTTGCCTTTGACGCGGTCTTTTGTCTATGCGCTGTCGATGGCTTCAGTGCTCGAGAAAACTAAAGGACCATATGTAGAGTTTTCTTAGAAGTAGTGACCACTTCAACAACTAGAAATAACCACACAAATGAAATAGAAGAGTGACAAATTTCAAATTCTTGTTCCATAATTTTCATTTCGATTCCATTCACGTTAATTTCATGTTAAAACAAATTTGAATATTATCTTTACGAAATTGAAATTGAAAAATGATCGAACAAAATGAGAAGACTGGAATACTTCTTCTTCCAATGTTTTAACGACATAAAAGATATAACTTGGAAAAAACGAAGCTGGCACCCCGCTGGGGGTAGCCGCCCACATGCTATATTTATTTTTTATTTTTTTTTCTTCACCAACAAGATACAACACTTTACCAAATGTCCATAAGGACAAATTGTAAAATAACCAGAATAAAATAAAAAAAATGTTTTAACGATATCAATACCAACAATCTGTTGACAATTTATTAATAAGCTTCAGCAGTGCTTGCACACAGAAATCGAGCAAACAGCGATCGACCATGGCCGATCCATTGGTTGTTCGATCGACTGGACACGTACTTATTACGTATTAACGCGACAACCGGCTAGGAAACACGTAATTTCGCGTTCTTACTGTGGTGTCATCTGGCCGTGGCAGCGGCTTTACGTAACGCTGGGATACTGTCACGGTATCTGTGCTTGCACTAGTACAATAACGCCGTATTGGCATTCGCTTTTATTGTCTAAACGATAAGAACGGCAGATTTCTGTGTTGTCTATCGGAATTCCACCTCGTCGGCGATTAATCGATCCTCGGCCGATTGTCTACGGCACATATTGCAACTTGTGAATCACTTGGCCGCCCTGTCACTGCCAATCCCCCGGTTACATTGCTGCGAGCTTTTTACGCGCGCTGACAATCAACCCCGCGTTACATTTCCATTTCATCAGAATGGATATCCTTGTGAAGAAACGTTCCCTTTTATCAGCTTCCTTCGGATTCGCGTTCCATAGTCGTTATTGTACGACTTTATTTTTGCATTAGGAAATTTTTATTTCCAAGGCGGTTTACTCGAATTAGAACATTTTGACCGTTTCTATCTAAAGGATAATATTTTTATTACTATATAATCCCGATAATTATTCGGTGTGTGACAAAGAGAGAGAAACGATTCCATCATCTTCTTGAAAGAGCTTTGCAAAATTCACCGAAAAGCAGCATCATAATTATGCAAAAAGACGTAACTACCCTAAAATACAACTTAGAATTTCGCCATGCTGCTGTACTAAAAATTAAAAAATTAAAGTACCTAATCGATCATTGTTCAATAAGGGCAACTTCGCATGAAATCTCTATGAAATAATGCATAAATATAAAACAGCAAGGAGGAAAGGAAGAACGGCAACGAAGAGGAAAAGGGGAAGAATCCGAAGTATGAACACGAAAAACCAAAAAGCCGGAATAAGTAGCGAAACCGAGAAACAATCAAACGGCCGATTAAAGGCAGCGAAGTGGTGCAGCCATCTATCAATAAATCGCGAAGCCGAACGTGCGATAATCGCGTTAATCCGGCGCACATCCGGCTGATGGGATTCCGCCCCCCGGTTTGCCTCGTGCAAACACACTCCTGCGTGCGAGCGAGCGAACGAACGAGAGACGGGGGTGAGTGGCGAGTTCGATTCCTCGTTTTTTTTTCCAGCCGCGGGGTGGCCGAAAGGGGTCAACCACGCCACGTGGTTTCCACGCGTGATGCGAGACACGTTGCGTAAACGGCGACCAAACCATACAGTAGCCGACAAAAATGTGCAAACACCGACATGAGGTATACCAAATATGTTCTTTTATGTATTCAAGAACCAGGGAAAAAATCCATATACGTATATCTGTATCAAATGGATGTATGAAATTTTGATCCCTGAAAACTTCAGTTCGCCATTAATTAACATTTATTTTTTCGTTAATTGTCTACGATATTAAGGAAGAACATTTTGTTATATGTATAAATTATAAATGTAGGGGTGTATTAAGTGTTTGATATAGTGTGTATAATATACACAGACTCGATGGAAAAACATTGATGTGATATTTTTATCCTACCCCTTATTGTTATTCTAATAAACTGAACAAACGCATTGCGTATTTTCATATGATGATACTTTTCTATATTTCTTTCATAAATATCTGTTAGTTGATTATGTCTATAATATCAGTGAGTCTATAAAATTTTGCTAGTTACTGTACACCGAAACCACGCGTCTAGTAATAGCCTGTGCATTCTATTGCTTGCATGTTGACGAAGGGTAGTGGTTACCCTCCGTTATGCAATCAATTATTTGAGCCGAGATTCGACAACTTTTAAAACGGAATTACCAAGTACTGGCATAATACTTTTTTAATAGCCAACAGGGTCTATAATTAAGTATAAACTTCGCTAATAATTCACGAATATAAAAACAGCAAAGAACTAACTTTGTTCGTTAAACGAAGAAGATGACAATTCTTATAAAACCAATATATTCCACGGTACATTTGCTATCATAAAATGTCATTTGTGTGCAGAGAATCCTTTTAAAATTTCCAAATCACTCGTTCTTACTCCTCAAGATTCTACTTACTATTGGTTTGCAACTAAGTGATTGCGAAGTTTGTCATTAGGTGGCATTGACTTAGTTGCCAACCCAATATATATCATGGGCCCTAGCACGATAATAATATTAGCGAATTGGTAAACTACAGTTTCTTCGTACAATTTCACGTCGAATGTCCATAATCAGACGATTTATCATTCATAAACTATGATCGTAAAATCTCATTTTATTGGCAAGACAGTTTGTCAGTACGTACTAGCATGCACCGCGCGACTCGTGGCTTGTAAAATGTCGCTAATGATATTAGTCTAATTGCGCGGTAGGAGGTGCTGGTCGATCAGTTTGCAATTCTACCGTGTTCGAGCCCTTAACCAAGACTCGCGGTCGAATATCAGCGAGTTGCAGCCGCAACCGCGATCCCGGCCGCCGTTTCCCGCAGCCATGGCGACGATCCGTCACCGAGGAAAAAAACCAGGCAGAATAAAGTCTAACCCGGACTGCTGTATTTCTCGCTTCCACGATCGCGACAATCATCATCCATAAACACCGAAGGCCTTATCTTTGGCCAATGATCGACGTTATTACGAGCTTCCGGCACCGATTATCGAGCAGCGATGCTCGTCTTACGCAATGCATCGGGAGGAAAAACCGGGGAAAAAGGAAAGCGAATTCCCACGTCGCGATCCGCGACAGACAAATCGGCCGAGGTCTGGACTTGGTGTACGTAGTAGGGGCGAGCCAACGTCGAGGCGAACGTCTTCAAGTTCATGGCTGCGTTTAAAACACCATCTGCGAACGGACGTGGCCTGCGAGCGGCCGGAGGGGGCGGCCGTCTGATGCATTCTGACGCGTGATTATGCCACGGAGGTCAGAGAGGATCTATGCCTGACTGCACCTCCGCCATTGCCCCGGCACGATCGCGTATCTTCCACGATCGCTCCGAAAGTCCACGTTTCTTTTCCATTTCGGGGATACAGCTCGTCACGTTCGGGGATTCCCCATATAGCAATTAGCACCTTTTTTTTCATCATCCTCGACGGAACAATGTTCTTACCGGCCTTGAAAGACGTAGGTAGCTGCCGGTTCGTCGACGCTGGATTATTCTTTATGGATCAACTGGATGGATCGTGCATAGATGGAGTTGCGTGTGGACGTCACGCGTCGCTTGCGCGGCAAACGTCGACGGGATCGTGGTTTACGAGCACGATGAAACGCCGGAATTTACTGCCTGTCTTCGTGAAAATCGCCGTTCTTCTAGCGCCAAACTGTTTTCCGATAAATAAAACACTACCTTTCTATTGTTTTCCAGCACAATGTTATTCTCTTCTTGTCTTAGGTATCTTGATCATATCGGCAACGTTGTTAAGGGACCATAAGAAGCGATTCATACGAACTTGTCTCGTAGAATTGTAACACAGATGTACCGTGATATTGAATGACGAATAAAAGAACTGATACGTGTGGCCCTTCACAGCAATTCGTCAGTATCATCGGGCAAGTCTCGTACATTTCTTGATTCTCACTGTAACGCACCAAGTGTACGCTCTTATACTCCCGATAGGTTCTTCAAGTTTTCGATTTTATTCATAACGACTAGTTTCTTCTGCTAGAATTTAGGTTTAGAAGCTACGAAGCCCAATAAGATTATAATTGATTATATTCTAGCAGTGCGTGCAACGAACGATTCCTATATCTACTAAATAGCAATTTAGCAGGAATACAAAATTCTGATTTATTAATTATTCTCTGATCTTCATTAACTGTTACGTTTCATATCCAGACAGACCAGGCTTGCTAATATTTACGAACAAAAGAGTAGATGACTCATTTGTACATGTGACTATATATTTCCTCCAATAACGAAGCTACGTACGATCTATTTTTAAAACAGTAGCACATAAGGTGGCCCTGCTACGCTATAAATCAAACCTGCATCGTTCCTACCACTCAACGTTTTCGACCTGGACGAAGCACAAAAGCCAAGTGTAGGAGCGAAGGAGGCAGAAAGTGATCTTTGATCGATCGCTCGTTCCGTTTCAATTCAGAAAATTGGCCTATTTTAAAGGGTCTCGAGAGCGATTCTTTTAATCAGCCGGGGAGAAGGCTTGGACCGAGGGGGCAGCAAAGATGCAGCGAAGGAAACCGACGAGGAGTTGAACCGAAAGGGAAATTATTCAAAGTGAAAAAAGAGGAAATACTTTTGCCAAGCCCTTGACACGGAGGAGCTCAAGTATGGAAAGCCACTTCAAAGCCACGGGCGCTAATTGGATTTACAACGAGTTAGTCTCTCCGTGGACGAAGTTTTGAGTAGCTGCGAAGCAGCGCGCCCCTACGCGTGCAAGTACGTGTCTTTTGTGACCGGATGCGTAGTTAAATCGACCGGCAAGTGAACCGCGACCTTGTTCTGCCCGTTTCTCCTCAAGACGCTATTTTCATGAAAATTATTAACGTTTTATCGGCCATCGAGCGTTGGTGGGGTCGAACTGTGTCCCAGAGGTGGGAATGTTCAGAGTTTGGTAAATAGCTTTCTCTTCAATGATGGATCCACGTTTGTGTATATTTCTATTATTGATGTATCGAAAATCAATATTTCTCTTATAGGTCTGCAGTTTTCAACTTTGAATTTCAAACAGGCAGTAAACTTAAATTTCAGGAATCTACTTTATCAACCCTTCACCTTCTATTGTATTTATAAAAGCTTACGTTAATCGCATAATAGCTATGATTATCTATCTCCTTGATAAATCTGGTTAGAATATTCATGAGATACTAAGAAATTAGACAACAATTAAGAAGTTATGTTACGTATTAACTAAATTAAGAATATTAACGATAAATAGCCTGAGAGCGTTTATGTATTCATGGCAAATCTAAAGCTGCAACAATATACAAAATGTACATAAAATATCAAACTGCATCAAACATGGAAAATAAAATACCTACTAGTTAGATACGCTATCCAACAAATGAAACAAATCTTCCTTTGCTCCCATTCCTAATGAATCTACATAGATACCCTTGGTCTAAAAATAAGAAATTAACTGCTCTGAAAACACATCCCCGAAGTCGCTTTGAAAAACAGTGAAGATCCAATGGATTGAAATCGTTGGTGGCCGATAGAAAAACTCGCGGTCGAGAATTGATTTGTCGCGCGTCGAATTCTTGGTGAGGGTATTTCACACGCGTGGTTGTTCGGCACCGGTAGAGGCATGTGCTCCGCAAACCGTGCGACAAAGCCCGTTCCGTAAAGCGCAAAATGTAAAAAACGAACGACCGATATATATTATCGTGCGCGGGGGCCATTCAGTTGAAACCAGTTTGTGGGCCAATTCTTTTTCCCAACACCACTCTTCTTCTGGCTGACGCGCGATTTACATAGATCTCGTCCTGCCGATCTGCATATCGGGTGTCGTTCAAATTAGCTTCGCTTCGAGGGGCCACCTCTTGTTCCCCCTTCCTTTCCTCGCCGCTGGAGAAGGGATAACCCCTCCAGGATGACGCGTCACCCGTTTCAAGCTGCGATTGGATGGATTTCTCGTTCCGGTGGTTGCATAAAAAGCAGTTAAATCATCATATTGCCCCTCAACCCTCGGTAGCAAGGGTACGATTTTAATTGCCGATTTCTGTGCCAATGATTAATGTCAATTTTCTTCCAGAAGCATAATTTTCACATCTTGTAATCTGCAGCTTTTATGCCTTCTACGTGCCTCGACGCATCGTTGAAATTACTGACAAATTATGATTTACGTGTGACTGTATAATTGATGATACGTGTTATTGAGTTGTACGTTTTACTCGATATCATATCTAATAAAGAAAACGTAACTCGTCTTTCGAAATTTCATGCGACAGTACATTAATCACATCGATACAAAAATATCCGTTTCACAGCCTCGTAAACCATATTCGTCGTATCTTCGCATCTAGAACTTACGGATAAACCGAATGAATATTTTCCATTGTTATAGCTTCCAAATTCTATCCAAGATCGAATACGTTAATTAAGAAAATAGTCGACTGAAAGACAGACAGGGAACAACGCTTCATTAAAAATCGACAAAATCTAACGATTTTTCAAAGAATTTATTCATCCCTCTATCTCAACTCATCTCGAGTCATCTAATAACTTAATGGTAGACGGATTAATAGAAAAACAAAGGAAGCTAACCAAAATCCATTGGACTTGGATATCTGCGAAGTATATATGCGTTCGATTCTCGTCAGACTCATCATGGTAACGGCAACAATGACTCCAGGTGATAAGTAATTAGAGCGAGCGTTCGCAACGCATCCAAGGTGAGTCTACTTAATCCTCCCCAGTCGGTCGTTTACAACCGGAAGCAAGCGGTCTGATTCACATTGGCCGAGTAATATCTACCACTCTAACCGGCCCCGACAACGACATTGTATCCGTATTCAAAATATACGGGCACACGTGTTATACTCGGCCGCGTTATTTCGAGCGTCCCGTTTCCTTGGGGGCTCGACGCGCGTCACTGGCCCTTTTTTCTTCCTCAAGGCACTTGTCTCCCCCTCGAATCGCAGCCACTTCGTCCGTTTTATGCGTTTCGGAAACTGAAAAACAACGACGGAGCGAAGATCCACGCCATCTCCCGGAAGCGAACACCACCGCTGAAAGTCGTTAAAGCTTCTGTGCCTGGTATCGGCTCGATCCATCCACTTCATGGCGCTTTCCTTTGAATACCAAAACGTTTGAAGGGGTTGTTGGATGCTATACAGTAATAATTTCTCGGAATTCAAAACTCAAGTCCCATTCGACACTAAAATTAGCGACGTGTAATTTATCTTTTTATATATTATTGTAAATATGTAGCATGTACGTAGACGATTATAATTATAGAGATACGATGAAAATAAATGGTTGATGTTAATTTTGTCAGGAACGTTTGCATGATTTTAGTAAGTGGTAATTCTAGTGTTGTTGTAAGAGCTTCGCGAGTTTGTAACCACTTACCGCTTGTTAGTGCACAGCTATGTGATGTAAACGAGCAAACGTAATATGTATGTATATACATACTTACAATATCGTGCAACTGCGTAGATAGCGCAGGCGGTACGATTTTGCAGGGATTAAAATATTGTAATCTCGAGTGATAGACGCGTATACGTGTATGTGTTTAGTATGACAACTTGCGTTTTCTACCTATCAATGTTGGCTCTTTCTAAACTTGATAAAGAGAAAACAAAATTCTTGTTAATCGATATGAGAACTTTCTTATACTGAATAAAATTTCAGTACAACTTTCATAGCATGTTATGGTTCACGCGTCAATCTCGTCACTATTTGAGCACCCATTGTTAAAGAATTAAGGCATATAACTTGCAGAGAAGCTCAATTATCCTCATCATTGATTCAGCAATTAATTAATCTAATAATCAAACAATGGCCAATAAATATCAATAACTGTCAACTATGAATTTCAATTCAAACTCATTGGCTCATAACTGAGGTAAAGTCCATTTTATGCTCGACCAATTTAAAAAAAGAAACCTATTAAATAGAAATTAACGTCTTACCATAACTATAGTGATCGTAAAGAAAAATATCATTCGAGATCCTTTTATACTGCTTGCTTTTGAACGTCAGCGTATCTCGAAAATTTCAGATTAGATTATTCATTTTAGAATTTTACACTTGAGAGCCATACGGAACACGTGAGCCGTATAGCCATAAACTGAAAGGTAGGAAAAGCGTTGATATTAAAAATATTATCATTCTTAATTGTACTCGAAACTCGTCGTTAATTTCGCAGTATTCTTGAAAAATTGAAACTATGCAATTAATTTATTTTTGAAGGAGTTGAAGGCTAATCACGAGACTACGAATCCTGCATGTAAATTCACATCTCTAAAAACGTAACTAAGCGCAGATTTGTTTGTTCCTTCAATTAGTGGTGTTCTCAATAATGCAACATCCGCATTCAACTAATCGTGTATCCTGAGAAAATGACAAAAAGTAGAGTTGATCAACTTGACTTCTAAGAAGCTCTCGATGGAAGATATCGCCGCTTGCGCGTAAGAAAATAAGAGAAGAAAAATATAAAAAGAAGAGCAACGAGTAGCAGAACAGTTTGAGCGAACAAAAGCAGCCAGTTGCTTTCCTCGCGGCGGGATCCCGTTAAGACAGCCGGATGCGGCTTGTTTTCGCGACGTTTTCGCGGCGCCGCTGGCCGCGCCGAAAGTGCAGAAAACCGTGGCCGCGCGAAAATAGCGGTAACTCGGTATAATGCGATGCAGTAGCGGATACGTTGTTACAGTAATGCGTTCGTATCGCGCGCATCTACGCACATGCGTGTCACGCGCGTCTCTTCTCTCCCTGAAGCTAGAACAATAGGTTCCCGCGACTGGAGGAACGAGCCCCGTACCGTCATCCCAGCGTCCGTCGTTTACTTGATGGCTTTGTGGGTTACAAGTGCAATTAAACTTCAGAAGCCTTACCAGCGGAATTAATCTAACCTAACGTTGCTATAGAATAAAAGAAAACAAAAAAGAGTTTACGAATTGAAACGGTAAATAATATGACGAAAAAAATGTTTTAACCTTCTTTCTTTTTTTAATGGGGAAGAATATAAATCCTTTTACCCCTAATAATATTTTCATCGTCTTCGTACAGAAGAAACACATTCTTTTACCATTTATTCTCTCTCTAAATCTGTACAAGTGGTAAAAAATGGATATCCATAACGATAAAATAATAAATAATATAAATGACATAAGTAACAGAAATCTTTAGCTCTGTCAATCGCATCGTTCGCTATCTCAACCCCTCAATTGTAATTAATCCGATTAATTAGCGGAAAATATCCAAAGTAAAATAAAGGTCCAATGCACTTCTTCTTATATACGCACGAAAGAAACAATTAACAAACGCGTATCAAACTCACTAATCTTGTATTTCTCACGTCATATGAAGACTACTAGATCACATCTAATCCTTATAATAACTACTATGTAATATGCTTAAACATAGAAGTTCAGCCTATCTTATTTTCTTCCCATCGGATCCAACAATTTCCATGCGAACATCGCGAACCTCATGGAAAAACGTGAGGCATGAAAGAAATATCTTTCAAGTGTCCCGCGAATTAGTATCGGGGCAGTGGCCACGTACAGAGCAACCAAGTTCGCAGCTCGCAACCGGAAGCACGGTTCAAGTGTTACTTATATCCCTTATCGGGACGCGGCGGTCGTTGCGACTTCATGAGACGGTTTGTGGCTCATTGTCCACGTCCGAAACGGACGGCGCAAGGCCGTATAAATATCGGGCCAAGCGTATCGCGCATGCATATCGCTAGTTTCCCCGCGGCTACTCTCTCTTTCTCTCCATCCTCGTTTTCTTGGAGTAAACGTTAGCCGAGGTTACAGTCAGTCGAGTAGCTGCTACCACTACCATAGACACCGCTACCGACTACCACCAACCGTGTACCAAGTAATTGGTACAACTGTGCCGGACCTAGACATGGACAAAGTGGGAAAAAAAGTACCGCTATTGATGAGAGAAATACATTGAACGTTAATTCGAAACTGTTACCAACTGATTTCAAGGAACTGTAGCCTCCGAATAGAAGGGAACGCGCTGAGCTATTTACCGAACGTTTCACGCTAATTACCGTGTACCAACTCGATACGAGTACTATCAAATAAGACGACGTGTGTAAATAAGTCAACAATATCGCATGACAATTGTTAGATTTAATCAAAGTATCAAGAAAAGTTAGCAGTTGAATTAAAATCTAGGGCTAGTGCCATGTTTCTTCTCAAAGCAATGACTAATTCCTAATTCGTAATCGTACGAGTCCTATATACAAATGTACATTTGGTGAATATCCACAGGGTTTGTTAACACGTTAAATATCATGAGGGGTACTAACGATCAACACTAGTCAGTGATACTCATTACGTTAAAAGAAATATTCATATTTCTAAAATTCTAAATGATTTCACGCAATGTGCTAAATGTACCACATAAAACGTATTTAATTAATGCTATTTTCTAACTAAAGTAGGTATTAAAATTGTATATAACAGTGTACCATGCAGAACGAGCACTGTAGACAAGCCATACAAAATTTCACCAGTCAACGTGTTAAGCCAGGTGAAAGACAAAGGCGTCTGAAGAACGGTGGTGCCTCGAATTTCAAGAGTTATCATTCTGTCCATCTGTAGGTGCCGCTAATTTCTCCGCACGCCGGCCTGGCACCCCGCGTTTCTTTCGTTCTCAACGTTATCATCATCGGTCTTTACGAGCGCATTTGCATCGGCCCGGAACCGCTTCTGAGTCGAGCACGACTCGCTAAGAAGAACAGGAAGAAGAAGGGGACGTGGAACGTACGAGGGAAACGCGAAAGAAGAGGACGAAAAAGAAACGAAACAAGTGGTGAGAGGGGAAGGGGAGGACGTGCGAACGGCGTTGCTTAATAACCCGTATACCGATTCGCGTATGCTTGCGATCGCTCTTCTATGTATATGTGTATGTGTTGGTGTTCGCGCGCGCATGTTCACCCACCACGACTTGCAAGACGAGTAAACGCGGTTATACTATACGCGTCGCGCTCACCAAGACGTCTGGCGTCGGCGCATAATGCGAGCGGCACGTAATTTCGTCGATTCTAATTGCGATGAGTTACAATTAGAAAGCGCACTAATTGAAAGCGTTTCGCAATGCGCGATGGCGCAAAAGTTCGCGGATCTTCGCGAGCCGTGTGATTTACTGGCTCGACGTGGGATCCGACATTCGTTGCGAGGCCGTGCCTTCACTTCGAAACGCTTCGATTTCGACGTCGATCGTTCCTTTATGGAAAATACTATCCTACTGAATTTTAGGTCATCGAAGATTCAACTTTGCAATTTTTTTCGAGTTCATATGACTTCAAATGGGTGTTATATTTCAATAAATGTTATCGATATGTATGATAGATAATTTTTAAATATTTGATTTTAATTAAGATTATAATTTTACTGTCTCTGTATGTTCTTCTGTTTTCGTGAATAAAGTATTCCAAAAAGGAAATCCGAAGAGGTATAAAGACGTAGCAGAAGCGAAGAGAACAGCAGGATTAAAAAGGTTAGGATTTTAAGTCATCTAGAAAATATGATTAATCCTTTAGCTACCATGCAACTATATACAGTGAGTGTCATTGGTGTAGGACAGTGCATACGAGCCTGCTAATCTATCTTATATTTCTATAAAGCATTTATAATAGATTTTGATAATATTTAATATATTACACATAGCCATTTATCTATAAAAAAGAAGAATATCGCACCATGCATTGAAATTAAATAAATATTGAAAACTTCCGTTTTGAAATTTTTTATAGGTAATTATGACTTAAAGTAACTAGAATAACGGTAGCGACCTCTCAAAATGCATTTCACATCCTTTTTAGGAATCTTGGCGCGCGATATAGGTTATGAGTACATATAAACGAAATACATTATTGATATCTGTATATACTTAAACCAAAAACACATGCGTCCCTCTAGTTATATAATCTTCCATATAAAAATCTCGAAATTATAATAATATCCTTAATAATATGTAACACCTAACTGACATATTCTATACAGTATGCAATCATTTTGCTCGCAGTGACAGTCATAGTAAATGAAATATCGTCTATAGAAAATATTCATATCCAAAGTATCCAATACCTAGGAAAATGATGATAAATATAGAAGAAAAAAAGAATTAAAGTAAAGATAAGTGACAGTCATACCGGAATCTTGAGTCAGGAAGGATGACGTTTGGGAGAGGTGTCCCAGGTAAAGAGGCACGTTTTTCCGAAGCGGATTCGTTCGAGTCGTATTAAACCCACTGAGCGCTCGGAAACGCGAGAAACGTCGATGTGCGTATGTGTTCATTTGTATTAAATTAGTTTCTATTCGATTGGTCTCAATGCAACGCTTCCGCAGAGACTCTACCGCGGCGCAGGCACGCACACACCGAACGAGAGCCTACTTAAAGGCTTGTACGCAAGTATCCGTTTAATGCTCGCCTCTAGTGGCACACCATCGAACCACGCTGTAGTTCCACGTGCGTGTATGTATATATATTTATACATACGTGTGTAACACTGGATATTACCGACACTGTACTTGCGCGTACTTAGCGTACACTCACGGCCGATGCACAGATAACTTCACCGTGTACACCGTAGAAACGAGAGTTACGTCGAGGCGTTCGAGGATCGCTTTGCTTTACGACCGTTTACGTGCACCCGGAGAATTCCGTGGCGGTGCGTGCTGTTGCACGTGCACGCTAACCTAGAGCCTCTTTTCTCTTTCTTCCTTTTTCTTCGGACCTCTCGTTAGAGGGGGTTTCAACGCGGAAACTTTGCGCGCAACTTTCGATCGGTCGCGATCGTGTACGGCAATTAACACGTTCGGTGCCGAGTCGATACATGTATCGAGAAGCAGAATGCCCTCTAGTTCGATACATGTATCGATATCATTCTTTCTTTTTGTTATTTTTCAACAATCTGACGTGTGTTTTACCCTTCTTTCAAGAAAAAGCAATTAAATACATTTTTTTCTATTATTTCGTCGCTTAAAATAGAAATCGTAAAAATCCTACCATATTGAATGTTTTAAGCGAGATTCGATATCTCGCATTATTCCGGATATCGATGTTACGTGGGATTAGCTGAAATGTGAACTGGTTAGACGTTTCTTTCGAACGACTTCCGAAGCAATCTCGCGGTCGTTAGAAAACATTTTCTCAGTGGGAGACGTAATGATAGTGTTCGTTGCAAATCTGCAATTTTCTGCGTAGTTAAGTCGGAGGCCTTACACTTGGCGCGGTAATAGATCGTGGTTACTAAATTATTTACGAAAATTCCGTATGTGTTAAATATTCTCTATAACCTTTTGTTTTCAGCTCGAGCAACTGGTGTTCTTCCACTTCGTTTTAACACAGTTCAGGTAAGTGCCGGTGATTTTTCGAAAAGAGACGTTTCGTAAAAGGTATATGTATCCAAACCATCGGAGAGAACGAATCTATAGGGAGTTTTAGTGACAAAAAATCATTCGGTCCAACGAGCGGCACGTGGACACTGATAAAAAATAATTTAAGGGACGGTTTCGAGGCGTTTAATCGCGCGCTATCTGACCGGATGAACGAGGAGAACCAGTGCAGGTTGTTCCAAATGAAGTAACAATTGTGACGTATGGCCGTACCGATTACGAAAGTTCGATATTCCAGGGACTTTTGCGCGCCGCTAACTGTTACCGATTGCAGTAAATTCTACGAGCGATGCCCACACGACGCCACAATAAATTTCCGCGAGCGCGTACGTTCGTGAATCACGTGCCGCAGCTGGTATTGTCTAGAAAGAAGAAACTCGGTCTGCCGTGACGCGATTGCACGGTGTTGCGATAAATTTTCCATCGCATCGCGATGTCCTTCCGAACACCAAGAAATACAATTTTCCGATTTCCCGACAGGAAATCATGCCGTCAATCAACTCAACAATAATCAACTCATCACGATCGATTCGTTCTCTCCATAATCGTTCTTTCTTTACATAAAGATGGCGACTATGTAAGTAGTACAAATTAATCCCCTTCTCATTTTATTTGTCACTCTGCTATTATACTCCATTGTCATATCATTGTATTGTATATTTATAAGAATTGTTGATCTTTACTATGATTTTCGTAGTAGCGTTTCTGAAAATAAATTTGTATTTATAGAATACACAGAAGTCTATGTAGTAATAGAATTTTTAGAATTGCAACTTCCGCAACATCAAGGTCGAATTATATAGACTGCTCAATTCTTATCTCTGCCTAAAAGAAAACAGAGAAATTGACATTGTAATATAAACTTAAAATCCTTGTATCTTGCAAGCTAGTAATGAGATTTTTAGAACCGCAACTTCCGCCAAATGAAATAACTTTTCCTTAACTAACCAAGGTTGAATTACATTACTGAATTCGTAATCCTTCCTCCTTTTTTCAGAAAAAAAAAAAAAAAAATAAA
Source organism: Bombus pascuorum (assembly GCF_905332965.1). Lineage (NCBI taxonomy): Eukaryota > Metazoa > Arthropoda > Insecta > Hymenoptera > Apidae > Bombus > Bombus pascuorum. The sequence goes on along the minus strand of NC_083491.1, from coordinate 11,867,027 downwards.
CCAACATTGTTTCTCAAAAAAATGTAAAAGTTTAGTCTACCGTGCCAACCGCGTATCCAAACAGTGGTCTTAACCTCAAATCGAATCACCGTTGACGCACTTCGGAGCAATGTTACGGATGCTAATTAACGTTTCACAAGTTTCCGCGACAACGGCGATGCAGGTGTAATGCGTAAGTGCCTAATGCGCGGAAGTTCGGCGCAGACGGACTCTCGGTTAGAATTGAAGGAACTTTTCGGCGAAACGATAAACCGATTTGCCAGGCTGACGTTAGTTAGCCAGACACGGGACAGCCATATTCGCGCTTCGGCCATTATCCTGTTTCGGACGCGACTGTAATTAAGCCTGTTTCCGGGGATTAGCGCTCGCCCGCACGCGCGTTCACTCTCTTGCTCTCACTCCAGGACTGTTGCCTGGCTTGAGTTCTCTTTCTTTTTGGTCGGAGTCCATTACAGCCCGGAACAACCACCGGTCGGAATAGTTTCGCGTACGAATGCGCGCGAAATCATGTCTCCTGTTCAACGCAAGACGACTCAATCCTGTTTTTATCATTTCCTAGGCTTCTTTTTTATAATACGCATTACAAACCTTGCAAGCATAGCTAAACTTTTCCAGAATCTATGATGCAAGCTATTGGCTACGTTCATGTTTTCGTTATTTGATGATAAATGTGTAGAGTTGATCAAAATACAGATTTTTTAGTAGTAGAGTTTATAAGTAGATATAAGTGTACTGATTTTTCAGACACCTTCTGAGTTTATATTTATAATATATATAATATTTCATAAGCGATACCTTCGAATCATAGCCAATATCTCATCACATACGTAAAGGAAACTAACAAGCATGCGCTTGGATTTAAGAAACAAGTTAGCAATGTTTGACATTATAATAATATAACGTAATAGAAACAAGCATCGAGCATCTTCTTACTTTTACTCACTGCAAGGCAACAAATCTGAAACCTGTCTGAATAACAGGTTTGGAAGCTCTAGTGTCGAGCAAATTACAGAAGTATTTAACCGTCCAATAAAAGTAGTTTAACCGGCGAAGAAGTCTAATAACGGTCATTTGATGTAGTCAATAAAATGATCGAAGACCGTCCAGCGTCGAATTGTCTAGGTTTCCCACGTGTCACGGGTTGCTGCATTTCCTAGCAGCGGGTGGTTAAGTTGGTCCCGGTGCACCGCGATCGGCCAGTGGTTTCCATGAACGGGTCCCCCGGCGGAAAGACGACCGGCAGCCCCACACATTCTTCACAAATGGGCATCAGGGTTGTGTGTATCGATTGATGTCCGCGCCTTCCTCATTAGGAGGATCGGTCGATTTCGTAGGTGCTCTTTTGACGCGATCGCGGCTTGCGATCCGGTCCTAAAGTGGTGACGCAACGGTCGAACGAGACCCCAATAGGTCGAGATGAGAGCCATTGTATGGCAATCTTATAATTTAGACAATCACCGATCAATTGAATGGGCCTTTACTACTGCTATACATGCAGCGCCCGTACACCGGCGAGAGTGAATGATGAATGAATGAAGGGACAAGACCGAATGAATGGACAGATAGTTGGCTCCGCTTAAACGTTCGTAAATAACCGGCCGCTTCATTCAATTACTTTCAATCGCTTCGAGCCAATAGATACAATTTAGAAAAAAAAAGAGGAAAAATAAGAAAGGACGGAAAACAAGAGGCCGTGATGGACCGCGGTGAGTTCCGCGCAGCTACGCGCTGATTCCGACAGTGCATGTGCGACGTTGTAGGAAGCTGATTGTGAGGATCTGTGGGGATTTCGCTGTTGACAATAGTTGGTTTGATGATTACAAATATACCGTGATTTGATACTTCTTTCTTGCAGTAGATATAGAGATTCGTGGAATAAAGTAGAAAATTTGGAAGATACAAAGATTAGGATTTGTTCGAGTCTAATTTTCATTTCGTAACGGCCATCGTTTTTATACTGTAATGATTTTGATGAAGATTTTGATTAAAACCGTACGATATGGTAAACACGTCTTGTTTTATCGTGGCGATTTTGATGAAAATGTAAATCAAAAGATAAAAATATTTTATTGACTAATGTGCACGCGACGTGTAACAAAAAAAGAAAGCAATCGATTTTATTTTTAATTCGTCCGGCACAAAAGTTCCGAAGAAGATGTTCGGTAGGTGCCAAGAAATATTTTACGATGTCAAAGATTTACGACAGTATTAAAAATAGCTGCATACTCCCGACAAGCGTGGCTTTTGTGCAATATGATTCGCATTTATTTGTATAAATTATACACGCCGTATTATTATAATCATCGTCACGCGTGATTTTACGTTGGCATCGATTAATAAAAATTCGTCGGTGTAGTATTTCCTCGTCGTGTAACGATTAAAATAAATTATTTGCTATTTCGAAACGTCGAAGGATGTTTTCAGTGATGCTCAGTTCAAAGACAAATGCGAACCGACGTCCGTGTAAATACACAATCTACCGCGGACAACGTCGATAAGATAATTTGATCGAAAGTCCCGGTCGAGAGAAAATTACACCGATCAGCAGTGTCATTAACGAACCACTAGCTGACTTGGATCTAAGAAAACACGCAGTGCTCGGACTGAAGAAAATCTCATTGTCTAATAAAAATCTTCATTCAAATACGTGTTTTTCAGTTTACGAATTTTCTTTTATCAAAGGGGATAAATGAAAATTTTGATATTTTACGTATCTATTACAATATCTTTTCTTTCGAAAAGGAAAATTATGTTACTTTGATGCAATTATTTTAAAGCGTGACCTAGATACGTCGTCAATTTTTCCTTCCATCCAATGACTCTTATTTCGATTTTCTTAAGTTTAGATTTCTAATTTCTCTAATTAATGAGTCGTTTAATTAATAAATTTCTATTCTTTGACTGATTAAAAGCCAAAATTTTCACAATTTATAGCGTATATCGACATTGAATCTACGCTATACTAATAACAAAGTATTATAAAATTCCATCATGTTGCAACTTCGACCATTGCCACTTCAACCACTTCAACCACTTGCAATTAATCGTTGGATCACGTCACTTGCGAAGAAGACGTCGATCAGAATCTTTGCTATCTCGATAGAAAGGAGAGGGTAACTAATAATTAGAAAAGCCTAACGCTGTCAGGCACGCGATTTCGTCGCGTGGTTGATGGCTGAAAGAAATCTGGAAACGTGAAACTGAAAGGCAAACGAGTCTCTATGCCGACTTAATGGACACCGATTGGTACAGATGGCCTTAGACGGCTTTCATACGGCCACGAGACTTGCGCCACGTCACGTCCGGATGAATTTATATGCGTAAAATGAGATGGTCGGGGTCTTGATTGTCGATAGCGAGTTTCCTTTTCCACTGCGCTCCGTTCCATTCAATCGATTTTCCTCCAAAAGTTCGATATTATCGATTGCATTAATCAGCAAAGACCAATTATGTCGTTGTACCAATCTCGTCTTTAGGAATCTCTTATCTTTTTGTATCATTTTATTTATACTAAGGACAACCTATAATATAATTATGCTATACAATCGATCAATTTTATCGAAGTTAATCATTTGGTTTCCGAAAAATTAAATAACTCGATTATATGTTTTAACATTAAATTTTCATAACATTTTCATTTTCATAACACGAAATTTTCAGAAAATCGGGTTGTCGGTTACATGAGATAAAAACGGAATATCGTTTATATTTGAACCATTCAAAAACAACATTAATCAATTGCACAAATAGAGAAGTACAGAAAAATGATGATGTTATAAAAATTGTATTTTAAATTTATCTTAGAATTGATCATTGTTTATGTCAATTTTCATACGACGAACGAACTTATAAAACTAAGTTATTAGTTTCTTCAGAATCGAATATTAATCATATGCAATATTAATCGTACGTAATGAAATTAACAGATAAATAAATACCGGAGTTGATTAGTTTGGCTTCTAAGACACTTGCTTGTTACATCGATATTGGCTCGTTCCTATTAATTTCTAGTTAAGAGACGACTTGCTTAACAGGTCAAAAGTCCAGGATTATTTTTCCTTCGTGTACATGATCTCGAGCGTTTCTGTTATGTGTAGTCGTACGGTATATCGCATGATCCACACGAAAAATAAATAGATATTCGTCAAATCCAGCGTGGCGTGTCGACAATTGAATTCCCGAAACGAACATTCGGACGGAAGAGCGTTTGATAAGCAGCCGGAAGTTGGTCGCGGGCAAACGCCCAGCTTTCCTCTCGGCTCCGATAGCGGACAGCCGCTCCAACGAACATCACTCGATTCGTTTCGAGTCCACTTGCCGGCAGATTCGTTTTCGATCTATCAATCTCGAGGGTCGAGCTCGTGCTTTGATCTATGAAAGCAATCTTATCGATGCGCATACGATATGCCGCCGATGCATATGTATTTGCTGTTGCAGCCTCAGAGCCTCGAGGAGTCTGTGATATTTGCTTAAGTGATTTTGTTACCTTTATGGGGGATCCACAACGGTTTCATTGATACGTAATTATTCGTCAGAATGGAATACAATTTTGTTGCTTCTTAATTGCATCCTTTACCGATTGCGATATCTTTTTATAATTTCATGAAGCCTGAAAGGCTGTTGTATATTATTTTTAACGAATAGTAGGTTATATTAGAATAATAAATACCGTGTTTAGTTATCGTATGGGTTCAACGAGCACTTTGTAGCACCTCGTTCTTTCCAGGCGATGATGCATCTTGCTCGCTGTTCAATTTAAATAAATACAGATATAAAAAATTGTGTATTTATTACGTAGTTAGCTTTCTCGTTTAAATTGAGCTTTTCAACGATACTAATAGGGAAAAATAGCGAATAGCTACTTACGAGTAATCTGGTACCGTACAACTCGAAACGTACATGTAAAACTGCTTGCGCGAGAACGATGGGCCATTAGGTTCATACGCAATAACTTAAAAGGATAATTAAACATCGCTGTTTTTATATTACACGACATTGTAATCTCATTGCGGTGCGCGGGATTCGCGCAACAACATCGTGTAACAAAGCTAATCGCCGTTCGTAAAGTAATTCCATCAAAAGTCAATTTTGCCGAGTGGTGGAGTGAGGTGGTGGTCGGAGCGGCTGGAACCGTTCACCATTAGCAGCGATTATTTGCAGTCATTGTGGGCCCGTTTGAAAATTACTCGATCGAAACGCGGCCGCGGCTTCACGAGTCGAATAAGCAACCGAACCGATTAATCCGTCATTCTGATTTATTTCTCCGTTGGCGGGCCACGTTCGAACATGCGCCATGCGCTGCGACGAGTAGCGTTATCGCGTGACAAAGCGCGTATAGGTGAACGATAGACGGTCCGTCGCACCCGTGAATATTCATCCGACCCGCTAATTGGCGATACGATGACTATTCATGAATCAACGATTTTCAATAGCTGTTATTTGACGTACGAACGAAAGGCGGAGCAACAATGAGCGAAACGGGGCGAGGAGGCGAGGGGCGGCGCGCGCGGGTGAAGGAGAAAGAGCGCGAGGGGAGGCCTGAAGGAAGATGGGGGAAGGAAAAAAGGATTCAAAGGAACGGGCAGAATCGACGGCAGAAAGAAATCCGCTGGGGTAAGGGAGAAGTCCGAAAATCCAGCCAAAGATAGGAATCGGATAGGACGGTTCGAAATAAAGGACTCGGAGAAAGATGGGGCGATGGCTGAAATAAATCGGTCTAGGAGTAGGTATAAAGGAAAATGTTCGACCTCGACGCGTCCGAGACAATGAGTCAAATGGAAATTTGTTGGTAGAATAAAATATTTGAAATAAATGGGTTCTATTAGAAACGATACCTAGATAGCTTTTGTAAATGTAGAGGTTTACAAATTATATATGCATAAATGAAGTGTTTCAATCGTGTGGTTTAATAAACGTTTTTGGAGAAACACTTAATCCCTTCGTTCCTATGTACATCTTTCCGAAGCAAAAGTTTCTCTCAGACCAAAGTACCAGGTATGTATATCAATATCTCGTTATTTACTCTATCGTTGTAACTAATTCTTTTGTGTCTAATGTCTCTTTATGATCTCGTAATCCCACGTAATATATATTAAACTAATTTAAATACGAAACATGACCATAAGAAACTCATTGAATATATACCATGATCTAAAAACGAAAACAAAAAGTCTATCTATCCAAGTACTGAGAAAACTCGGGCAAGGATAATAAAGAAACGAAGGCAGAGAGAAGGAAAGCTCGCATAGCTAAGGCACGTTTATATTTGTTGATTGCAGCAATATAGCGCAAATTATGATTCTCAGGTAATTGCTCGTGCGCACTGTTCCTCCTTTGCTTCTCTCGCACCTTCTCTCTCTCGCACCTTCGTCCTATAGCTTTCTTTCTCTCGCTTAGTTCTTCCCTCCTGCTCTGATAATCACGCGAAGTAGCCGCGTACGCAGTAATCGCACATGTCGAACATAAATTCGTGCGTGCACCACGCGCTTGCGTCGGCAAACAGCGACGCTCCGCAAGAACGCAGACGTGGTGCCACCCCCGCGACGCTCTGCGACGCCCGACCCCGTCATCGGTATTGGTCATCCTCGATGACAAAGGAATCGACGCGTGTGCTGCTGACAGATCATTTAAATCGGTCGCCAACTGCAGCCGGAAAGTGGATCGTGAACGTGGCCCGTTTCGTTCCGAGATTTCACGCGTTAGAATAATGGTATTGTCGTTGGTTTTGGTCTAACCCCATTTTACGAGTAATTTTCTAATGAAATAATACATACGGAAATTTTTGGAGCGTTGACATACTATGATTTGCGTCATGATTCCGAGCAAACGTGTTGTTACTAACAAATTTTTCCTATGTTATGAGATTATTTGCAGAGTGATCGTGGCTGGGTGTTAGGAGTTTGTTGAAAATGAATTGTAGAAGTTAAGGAGAAGTTAGGTAAGAAATATAAGCGAAACATAAAAGAGATTTAGATAGATAGGAAGATTTAAAGAGTACATAATACAGAATGACTTTTTAGTGACTCCAATGGTTGTTATTAACTTCAATGTCGAGCCTAAGAATGTACAGTTTTTATATAAAGTACATTGCTTTGATAAATATCGCGTTAATAAAACGAATGAAATTAAATACCACGAATAAAATTCCGTTCTTGAATAAGAGAGACTTATTCTTATTCTTGAATTTCTAGTTCCGTCAGTGACAGTGATGATACAAAATAGATAAAGAAAGAAACATTGCCGGCACCTTCCACCTATTAGGTTGTCCGAATATTGTCTTTCTTTTACAGAGACGTCCTTTACAACGACGCATCTTTATACAAACATGAAAGCTAATCCGTCGAACGTTGTGATCCTTAGTTTGATATAACAAAATGGATCATACGTAATTCGTAATAAAATAATATAAAACGAAAAATGTTGTGTATCTATTATTTCCTTATAAAACGAAAGAAACTTTTCGGACGACCTAATACTTGAGAATTGTCAAGGATTAATACATGTACGTAAATTATTACTAAAATCTTTCTAAACTCGAAACGTCAAAGTTGGAATCGTCAATGGTAGTAAAGAATATGAAATGATGTGAGAATGGTAGTAATACAGGGTACCGATGCACGAGTCGCTGAGAAAAGGTGATCAAGCTCGGTGGAAAATCGAGCGAACGAAAGTCATCTGAGAGGGGCGTCATTCCCTCAAATCGAAGTTTATTTAGCCTGGGTTTACGGCTCACTCTGGATTCACTTAAGCTCGAATCGCCGCAGGAATCGCAGCGATGTCGTCCCATGCGATTCGGAATTTTGGAACGGTTCCAAGCGACCTTTGAATAGTCTCCGAACGCGCGGCCACGTAGAAAGGGGAATGTTAGCGATCGGAGGCCGGCTCGCGGAAAAATTTACGACGACAATAAACTTCGTCCATCGTGCGGGGAGCAGGATTATAAAAAAGCGAAGAAAAAAGACAGAAAAAGCAGCGTGGAGGAAGAAGAAGAGGAAGATGAAGAGAAAGATGATGAAGAAGAAGAAAGGGGAAACCGGTGAATTGCAGGTCGCGAGGCCGCTGCACAATTATCCAAGGCGTTTCGTTCACCAAACGTTCTCGCGATGATATTCACCCCTTATGATACTTGTGGCTGATCCTGGCGCGTCCCTACCTAACAGCGACTGATAAATTGCGTGATAGTCGAGACTCCGAGTTCGTCAATGTTGTTGATCTATGTAGTTTTCTTTGTACACGTTGTGATAAACGTATAAATTAAACGTGAATTAATTTAGGATCTATTTGATACTAGTAGACTGTAAATATTATCAGAGAAGTGGAATTTTTTATTTCTTCTCAATATTGTGACGAGTATTATGCTCTCGATATTTTTTGCATTTTTTTATTCCGTGCAACTTCGCATAAAAATGTACAGAAAGTACGAAGATTTGGTAATTAACGGTTGAAGAGTTACGTAGATGTAGAGGATGCAGAGATTTAAGAAGAATAGTTATCATATATTGGAAATGTAGATTACAGCTATTTTGAAATTATAGGTGTTCTAGCGTAGAAGCAGATAATAGAATGAAAGAATTCAATGTTCACTGTTGCGCATTCGTCCGGTACAATATACTTAGCTTGTCTATAAGGAATCTGATTTACAAATTATATCTAAATGAATATGCCAAGTTCTTAATTAATGTAATCCGAGTACCTGTTACAGAACAAAATTCCTCCAAAGATAGATTAGATTTTCGCGCGTATACACGGCAAAGTATTCCAAGTATCCATAATGGTTACTTAGAACAGTCTACTGCGTGTCTGTTTAAAATTACAATGAAATTTTATCGCGTTCGCTTTGGATCACCAGCTTTAATTAAGCAGAAATTTCAAAACCGCGTAAATTACGGCGTTTCACCGTGGAAATTTTTGTACTCGCCGGGCTCCACTTCCAAATCGGCGATTTAGAACAAAACGAGCGAAAGACATGTTATATTCGTATCCGATGGAGAAGCTCTCGGACGAAACCATAAAAAATGTCAATTTTTCCCAGAGGACGAAGATGATAGACATTGAAATGGAAGTGGAAACATCGTCCCCTGCCCCGTACTCTTCCCACCGAAAAAAACAGACGAAGAGAAAATAACGGCGAAAAAAAGAAGAGAAAACAATCCCGCGCTGCTTGATTTTCGATTCTTCGTTTCGACGAATGGCGGACACAATAGCGTGCTTGCTACCCTTCCGGATGGAGCAGGGCTGGCAAATATTTCCGAACGCGTTCGCGTGGCCGGCGCATCTGTTGCACGCACACGCGTGCCAATTTGCGATTCCTACGTAGAAATTAGCGACACGTAGCGAGTGACCCTCGAGCTTCCACCCTAGCAGCCACGGGAGGAGTGTTTAAGGGGTTGCGCGGGATAATTAACTCGGTCAGTGCCATGCGAAATTCGAAACTTCCGATGGATTCCTGAAAACAGGTGAAAAATCACTCGTACTGCAATGTCCAATCGTTCGATGATATCGACAAGTATGTAATGGATGATTTTGTGAATTGTAGAGGCTCAATTTGTTTAATCAATTTCTAAATGCATATCGTATACATTTATTGCGATCGTGTAAGTGATAAACTGCGAATTCTTGTTTAAATTCAGATCTTTATAAACATTATATACATAGATGTAGCAGTTAAATTTGTTTCTATTAATAAATATAATACATAGTAATTAGTCTATTTTAAATATTTTATATATTCTTGCGTTTTATACGCGAATTAGGATGCAGTTCAATAGGTGTAATTAATATGCTATCTTTTGTACCTTTATTGCCAACTACGTGATTTTATTTTCAAATTTCGTTTAACGACACCGATAAATTCTCTAGATATATTTGCGATGATATTAATTCGTATGAAAAATTCAGTAATCGTGAAACATTGACCAAAAAAGGTCAACTCGGCTGATAATGTCGACTGAGAAAAATTTTTCGAGAATTCGAAAATTTAAATATGTAAAATTTGTTCGTGGAAGGAACGTTTAAAAAAAGCCTTGGTAATCTGGGAAACGTAACTGCATCCATAATAAGCAATCTGAACAAGAGATCTCGTCGGGGAAAGTGCATTAATCGAGAAATAAAAATATACGTATACAGATACTCGTGCTCTGAAATTGGTCGGGACGATCGTTAACCGCTTTGCAAGGGTTACATTCGCCCAAATTACGTCGTGGAATTTCGTCACGAAATTTCGAAAAATAACAGGGATACCTATGTGGCTATTTTAATGGAAAGCTGTTAAGAATGTTTTTATTTCGTTGATTTTCTAGTGACGCAAGTAGAAAAGGTGGAAATTTCTCCAGAAAATTGGATTCGAAATAGGGAGTGTAAAAAAGCGGAAATGAAAAAAACTTTTTTCTTTCTATAATGCAATATCTTTCTGTTTCTCAAATATTTAAGAAAATATTCTTTATATAACTTAATGATCGATAAAAGACTTAATACAGTTTCCGTTAAATAATACGATTCTATCAGGTAGTTAAATAAATTTTTTATCGGGTTATTAATATTTCCAGTTGTATAAAAATTGAGGATTTCTTTTAGACTCGTGTCACTAAGCTTCCAACAAACCAAGGACTTCTCCACTAATATAAAAGTATAATTTATTCGTCATTTATTTATTCTACATAATAACAATGAAAAATCAACGATCAATTAGAAAAATATAGGCAATCAAATTCATAGAAAGTCGAGGGAATTTGAAAAGCGGCTGACGCAGATTCGTTCGAAACGAACGTTAAATCAAGCGAAATGTCATCGTCATCGTCATGCGCGCTCGATGGCGTGGTCATTAGCTGTCATTCGCTAAACCAAAATGTGCCCAAGGTTTCCCGGCTCTCTCGGTGTCACAGAGAATTTTCTTTTCCCCTCCAGAGCGAACGACTGCAGAAATTCTGAGAAACGCTCATTAAGGCTTGCACGAGACTCGCATTTCGCGATGCGTGTATCCCGATATTTTTAGAGTGTGGGTGAATCACTGTTTGGCGGGAGAGCTCTACGGCTGCGGCAGTTAAACCGCCGATTTCAGAAATAACGGCCACGGAAATTAATAACCGTTGTATCGCGACAGATCGGCCAGCGATCGAATTTTTCGTCCTTTTTGCTCGAAGCTCTCGTCGTTCACGTTTCCTTTGAATGGAAAACGTTAAAGAACAATCCATACGTAGTTTCCTTAGCGATAGATGTTTCAATTTAGGGATCAACATTTCTAGACTTTCTCGATGATAAGATTTTGCAATATCGTCAAAGTTTCTATTATATTTATAATTTTACACCTTTTGTTCTTTATTTATGATTACAAAGGACAAGATACAGCGATGCAATCGATCTCCTTACCATCTGAATGTACGTGGGAATTTTGAATAACAGATTGATATATGATGGATAAAAGGCAAAGTTTATGTGTTATAATTGAATAAGAAAGAAATTCGATGCGCCATCGAATCGAGTAAAACTTGGTAAAATCGAAAAATATAGTAGCCTACGTAAATATTACAATTTGAAATTATCATAATCACCATAGTCTACTGTTACCATAATGTCACTTAATTTCCAGAAAAACAGCAGTAATTTATATATTTAACACTTTGACAAATATCGCATTCAAAGCATATTAGCGTGAACCGTGGCAATAATTTAGCCAAATGACATAGTTTGTGGATAGGGGTAAGAAAAGAAAGAAAAACAAGACACGGTATAAATTACACGAACACCTGTCACAGGTAAACCCTAACGCATGATCAGCCTCTATAAAACCACCCCCGTTGTTCTTTCCCATGTTCGAACGGGTTCACGTGGTGTTCGACACTCGTTACGTCGTTCGTAACGCGTTTTAATAAGGCGACGAGACGAACGGCAAATATGCACGCGGCACGGTGCACCTGCGCTCGATTCTAGTCACCACCTAAGCGGTCGTGTTGCCTGCCGGCAGCTCGTAAAACGGGTGAACCTCGGAGGTCTAGACCAGCCCTGGACTAGACCAACGAGACGACGCATCCGAAATAACCCTGTATATTCTATTTCGAGGCCGACATGCCGCGCGATACAGTTTCTCGTGTCAGTGGAATACGGCAATGATTCCCTCGTTGGCCCGTTTTCATGCTCGCGACAATTGTCCCTCCGCTAAGCTTCACGTTTCTCGCTTCGTAGGCAATCTCTGATCAAAATTTCTTCTTCTTCCAACATTCTGCCATGCTCTTCAAACTTGCTCGTAATAGTGGCAAAAATATTGCTAATTGGTTTTAGATCGAGATACAGGATCGAGTGCCGATCGCAGCAATCGGTATATAATTTTGTAAACGATTCGTTTATTTTAACCACTGAAGTAGATCTAAATCTTCCAAAATTATTTGAACGATAATAACTCTGATCAAAATTTCTTCTTCTTCCAACATTCTGCCATGCTCTTCAAACTTGCTCGTAATAGTGGCAAAAATATTGCTAATTGGTTTTAGATCGAGATACAGGATCGAGTGCCGATCGCAGCAATCGGTATATAATTTTGTAAACGATTCGTTTATTTTAACCACTGAAGTAGATCTAAATCTTCCAAAATTATTTGAACGATAATAATCTTCAAAACTTTGCGCGTTCTAATTGCAAAAAAAAAAAAAAAGAGGAATTATATTGTTAAATCTAGTACATCGTTTCGCTATACTTCACCCAGCGTTTATCGCGTACATTCCGATTAGTTCAGAATCACCAGATATATACATCTTCGTTAGCCCATAGATCGCGTTTCCCAGTTTGCTATATCAAAATTACAAAGTACGATATCGTAATCGCGAAGCAGCAATTCTACCGAAAACGTCAAACTTATTGTTTCTCTGTATTTATATGAAGAAAGTTTTCGCGCTGGATGAATTAAGCCGAAAAGAATCGATCTAATAAGAAAAGCAGAGCGCGTCTCCGTCGCTAGTGACTTAGCACCCGACAGACGAGTGTCCGCGCGGCTGCTCTTCTCACCGGCATCGGAGCACGCGTGACTCACGTCTCCGCGTCTCGGCAAGTGCCGCCGCCACTCGGGGATCTCGGGAACCGCGTCAGGGATCCCCCTACTCCCGTTCGGATCGCTGGCGCTGGTGGGGGTACGGCGAGCATGGGGTGGGGGGCCGGCAGGGGAAGCCGAGTCATGGCAAAACTTTTGTCCATTCACGGTCGACACGCTCCTAATTGGGAGTACGCTTCGTGGTCTCGTTCCACGCGCACGGCCGCTCCGTGGAAACTCTACCGGACGCCGGCTCTGTCTCTCCTCTCCGAATTTTCAGTCGCACGAAACGCGCCTCCGTCCCTTTCGCGAACAACTAATAATTGGCGTAGCAGCGATTTTTCCAAGGCTACCACCGGCTGAATCACGCATTCGCCTAACTTCACCGCGGGAAGATGACGGGAGAAGTGTAGGAGGAGGGAGAGGGAGCAGGAGGAGGAGAAGGGTTTCGTTAAAAATCGGGAAACGTGCGGCGTGACCTCGCTTTTGGCCGCCCGCGTAAATCAATCCTCGCGAGACGGGCATATTTTTGCCTGACTGACGGACGAGCCAGCAGGAATTTCTTAACGAGCGCGTCGATTCCGGAATCATCGTCTATCGACACTGCTTCGACGCGCGTTTCTAATTTTCCAATTATTCGTCTGTAGCTGATACGTAGCTACGATCGAGGCAAAAATATGGGAAAGTTTGTACAGGATAGGGTAACGATCGATGGGAGAATCGATTCTCACGAGATTAGATATCAATGTGATGGTGCAATTTTTCTTTGCTCTACGCTACGAGCAGAAGTATTTTTTTTATAAATTACCGTAAGAGATACCGTTCTTCGATCATCTTTCGACGAACACGTATAATCTTATCTGCGGAAAATTGAAATTTTTCATGGTTAATGATACGCGTCTAATTATAGGTTACAACGGAGAAATCAGATTTTCCATAATGGACAATACGTTTATAGGAAATAATGCTTCTTATAGAAGCATTGCCTCACCTCGTCTGTTAATAACGTTAGAGTATCGTTAGAGTGTTGCCACAACAATACCTTTACCACCTTTAGCAAACCTCCAAAAATAAACAGTACAATCTAATTGGAGATTTGATACATTCTAGAAGATCGGAAAGCCAATCTCAAAAATGTAAACAAATTACGTATTTATCTTGCGACAAACAGAAACGATACTTAATCCTTAAAACGAGCTTATTAATTCGTCCTATTTCTCGATAGTAAGTCAACTTTTCTTCCATTACATATCGACGAAAAATGTTCCGTTTTCACGCAACATCGTCAAATCATGCATATGTGATCGGAGTACGGCTGTCAGCGTTCCAAGAAACCGAAACCGTTGACTGAGTCACCGCTCGCTACTCCACGAAAGAATGTTCGTTTCAGTCTGAAAGAATAGCTGGGAAAATGGTGAGATTGCCTGACCACGGTTTAATCACGGTCGACGGTTGAACGACGAGCGGGTTGGCTTTTGGCGTTTTCACTTTCCTCCGAAACGTGTCAGCAGGTTATACCGCTTCATCGATCCTCTCACTACGACCTTTCTGCACCGCGTCTATTGCGATTACGTCCGAGCGAATTAAGTCGGGAAAGGGGACGTGACGACAAGCTTTGCCAATAATTGTCTCCGCGTTTCACAAATATCGACGTGTAAAATTTCCAAGCAGCTGCTAGAGACGATGGTACATCGACAAGTTGCAGGAGCACGCGTGGAAACAACGGAAACTGGTGAACGCGACGAGTCTTCCACTTTCCGGGCATTCGAGCCACGTTCCGGCGTCGTTAACCCGCGGCCTAATCAATACACATAATTATGAAACTATGTGGCATTAATAGTGGCGACCCGGTTAGCTTGTAATCTTCTACCGGTACGGGACTAGTTCGCGCGTTATTAAGCGGTCGTATTTTATCGGCAGCATCTAGCCGACCGGCACCAACGCTATGAGAAAAGATCGTCGCCAGTTTACAGCCAACCTCAACCTATAACACACGCGCGACGTATTGCTCTTTGTAATTTAGTGTTTTTTTTTTTCGCTGTTGGTAATTTTTCAGAGGTAACTCGTGACATCGACAGTTTATCGAGATAGACATTTTCTGTCGGTAAAAGCAATGGCACAGCCACTCGAATATAACGAGAGATACATCACGTGTGTTTTAGTAAGAAATTACTTTTCAAGCTTTTCAATAGCGATATTATGTTTAAATTTGGAGAAAAGTAAGTTACGCGTAGCGGAGTTTTCCAGATGAACGTTCCTAACATACAGCGGGTTAATAAACTGAAATAGGAGGAAAACACGTGACGTGTGATGTTCGAAAAATTTGTAACTTTCCAAGGCAGAGATTTTTAACGACCGAACGAACGTACTTAAACTTGGAAGAGAATAATTTAAATCACGTTTCCAATGTATTTTCACGCGCATATATCAGCCGTGTGTCATCTAAACGTGAAATTTATAATTGACTAATATAGCTATATAATTCAATTATATTCCGAGATAATTACACGATAATTCATGGGCCTAGGAATTCAAAGATAATTAAGTATGCAGATGATAGGCTTCATGGACCAAGGAATTCATTAATTCTAAACAGTATTTCCATAATAACGACGAAAAATTCTGAATATGTATATTTTGATTGGTCGCAAGAAGAAGAAGAAGTTTCTGCGTTTCGTATAAAATATTAAGTGTCAGGAAATAGCAGGAGATGTGCAGAGCTGTCAACTTTGTATCGCGTCTCTTCTCACTGGTTCGTGGTGCAAGGTAAATAAATAACCGCATTTATTCGCGTTACAGGTTCGCGTGAAATAAAGAAATTGATGGCGGAACGAGTTTTGCCATAAGTAGCGCGGCTCGAACACACTTTAAAAAGAAAATCACCGACGACGATAAGCCTCGGTTCGATACAACGGACAGAAAATTTGTATAATTACGCTTCCGTTAATTTCGTAGATTAACCTGCTTCGTGTTCCAAACGTTTAGAAAATATCGTCCGCCTGTCTTGTCCAAGATATGCAAAATCAAGAACAGCTTGTAAAAATGTCTCTCACGTGTCAGTCGATAAACCAGCGGAACTAGCAAATGCTTCTATGTCAGTTTGTTTATGCCGACTATCGTCTCTTTCCAACCACCAACACACCTCTGACAATTGCAATTTTTTTCAAACTTCTTCCAACCAGCTATAGCTGACAAACACTTGCAAACGACGATCTCTATCGTTGATAGCGGATTTTTAAGACGAAACCGATATCTTTATGACTACACGGCGAATATTTACAGAAATTCGTATTTTTATGGTCGCCATAACAAACCAAACGAGAGATTTGTTTCACTCGCTCTGCATATTTTCTATAAGATTCTGCTCCTTTGAATTTCTTTCGAGTCACGTTCGTTAGAAATATGCGAAATTTAGACACTTTTGTCGTCGTTCGAGATACTCGGATAGGTATTTAATATTACCAACAAATAAATATTTATAATTGATTCTTTGCAGAAAGGATTTGACTACGGAAACTGACATTTTTCTCGAGGCTGAAATTCGTTCGCTGAAGGACTCTCGATGGCAGCTACGATTATAGAAAAATTACAAATCTCCTATGGCGAAAGTGACACTTCTCGATTGCCTGCACATAGCAGCACGAGCATTTCTTTACGTACGACACGCAGAAAGAAAATGAGGTTGTCAACCACTGTATGTGGGCCACTTTGCCGCAAGTCGGTCAAGCCATCCCCTAAATCGGTGAACTATCCTCGAAACAGCAAGTGCCGGGGAAACTTCGCCACCCTCGCACCCTCGTTGAAACTCGGGGTCGGCCAAGTGGCCGGGAACCTGACCGGCAATTATCAGTGGAAAGACTGACGGCAAGGTGATTCGATTTGATGTTACGAGATCGCGAAACATCGCTCACTAGTTTTACTCTGGAGAATTTGACTCGAGAATCTGCACATCACGATCGATCCTTTCTGATCACTAAATATTCCTTTGCTAATTGCTAGTCACTAAGAAATGGTAAATTTCCATGGTTGCTATGGCTGATGGGAATTTCAACTGTCAGCTACACTGTCACCGCACGATTTCTCATCCCGATGACGATAATTCGAAGGTTGAGGTTGCGATCACACACTTGGGCCCCGAGTCACAATCACATTTATGGTTGTCGCGCTCCACCGGGCCCGGAAGCTACAAGTGTCCGCGGTAAACCGGGGACTGTGCAGCTGGAAACGGAGCGTTTCCCTTGGGTGGTTAGAGGCGATCGACTCGAGCGAACACGTTCGAGGGTGCAGAGGGTGGTGGCTGCTGTGTAATATCTGTTTCTGACGACACTGATGGTATACACACGCGCGTACCAAGATAGAAGAGAGGATCACAGAAAACACGAGATGACGCACGTCGAACACTTACCTGTTGCCAGAACTGGGCGAGCAGGTATATACGCTCCTTCTTGAACAGCCAGTCCATGGACTGCATGGCCTGAATGTCCAGCGAGTTGGCCTCCGCAGAGGCCTGCATGCTGGCCAGTGCCGGCGTGTTCAGGCTGGCTAGAACGGGCTGCTGGAGCACGGACGCGTTGCTGCTGGCTAGCAGATTCGCGTGGTACACGGACGGTGCATCCTCCGAACCGCCAGTAGCCAGTAGTTGGGCCCCTATCGGCGCTGAAGGCCCCTGGAGGCCCAGTGACGAAGCCACTTTGACGGCTTCGAACTTCTCCGCCGGGCCCAAAACTGTTCCCCTTGGTTTGCCGGCGCCGCCGACGCCTCCTGGGGCGCACGCCTCGGCCGGCGGGCCCGTCGCTACCGTCTCTTCCTGTTCCTTAGTCCCGGACACTGTCCCGGAACACACTGGACCCGTCGCACCACACACTGGCCCCACGGTCACACGAAATCGCACAATGTCCCTTCCGAGTTCACCAAAGTCATCGACGTACGCTCCTGGCTCTCGGCACCAGGTGTTCTTCGAATCTGGATTCAGGCCGGACGTCAGGCTGCCCGTCGTCGTCGTGCTGCTGCTGCTGCTGCTGCTGCTGCTGCTGCTCTTACTACTCGCCACGGCATCACACCCACACTCGCGCGGAAAAACCGACAAACATATAGGTACACTGCACGCGGTCACACTTCACTGGCTCCGGTTTTTCCCTCGTCTCGCCCTCGTCTCGTCTCGTCTCTTCTCACGGCTGACTTCGGGAAGAGAGTACGAGACCCGTCCTAGCAGGCTCCTAACCTGAAACTAAGAGCTACCGAACGACCGATGCGATGTCTGGAGGAGGTGCACGGCCGCTAGAGGGGATTGGGCGGAGTACGGGCGGCGTGGTGGGGGTCGGCCGGCCCACCGGCTGCCCAATCCCACGCCGCTCGCTTCCCCCACTCTCCTTCGCGGCTCTCGCGTTCAGAGGAGAGCGTGGTCGCGGTGGGGATAAGCTGCGCGGAGAAGGGAGACGCCACGGAAAGGACCGGAGGCTGGCTAGGTGGTCCCTACCAGAGCGGATCTCATATTTTCAGCTCCCCGACCGCCCTTTTCTCCAACCCCTGCCGATCGTCGGTTCCCTTCTTCTTTCCTTCCTCTTTTTCTCCCGACCTCTCCCTCCTCTTTGTATCTATGTTTCTTATTTTCGCCCCCCTCTTTCTCCTCACCGTCGAAACCCCCAGTCCCTTGGTCCGCGGTGGTCCCCCTACCCCCTTACCCACCCTCCACGCGCCCCATCAACCCACCCGACCGCCCCGCAGACAGTAACCCTTCGATTGCTCGTTGGTGACCGAGCGTTACCTTTGTTGCGAGCACCGTTACGATTTTCAGACGTTCGGCCGCACCAGAACGAGGTGTGATTGAGTTTCCAAGGGGTTACCGACGCGCCAGCACCACCGGCCTTTTTTTCCAAGCGCAGCCTCGCCACCGACACGACGCCCTCCATCTTTTTCTTTTCTTCGACCCCTTCGCCACGGAATACCGCGATCTCCGGCCCTTTGCCCCTTCTGCTTCTCGACTCACTCCATGTCGCAGTCAACTTTTCGATACAAGAGTCGTTCTTCTGAATTTACTAGCTCCAGGCGACCGTTTGTACTTCTAACGTCTCTGCTAGAACGTTTCTTTCTTTTACAATTTGTTTATGGAGAATCTCCTCCGATGGGCGATATCGATCACAAGCCACCAGGGTACAAGACTAGTTTTTTCCACGATATGTAATTTTTTTCCTTTTTTTCTTTTCATCGTTGCTGAAATTTACGCGTGACGATTGAAAACTATTGGCTGGACGTGGAACTTTGTCGAAATTTAGGCCAATGGTTCAACACGTGCACGGCGAATACTCTCGGAGATTACGCCACGGCGAAAGGGTCGAACGCTTAAGCCTGTGCTCCCCTCGCGATTTTCACCGAAAATAAAAGTCGCGGACAACGGAACGCAGGAGAACACGAGGTCGATAGCGACACCGCGAAAGCGTTATTCGCGTTATTTACGCATTATGATCAGCGAAATGGGAATACAAACGACAGCCTAGCTTCTTGCGAGAATTCACTGCCTTTGCTTCTAAAACGAAATATTTTGTAATCGACTTGAAAATGAAAATTCCGAATTGTTTGAAATTTCTTACACGTGGAATGGTCGAAATTCGGATCGTAATAGTTTCTTACTAACTTTCGGTTGCCACGGAATTCCTGGTTTCCGGGAATCTCAACGACGTGCGAGCAACTTTGATTACACTGTGTTCTTGCACTAACTCGTATCCCAACGTACTCGATACGACTGTAATTTGACTTTTAGAAAATAAACAGGCGACATACAAAATAATTCCAATGATCTACGACGAACATTCTGACGAAGAAGTTGATTCATCGAGAGGAAAGTACGGGACCAAACATGTCACGATGCGGTTCGTACTTTCTAAGACAACGCGATGGAACTTTGAAGGGCTGCGAGGAAATTCGAATCGGTGGCCAACGATTGAAATTTGTCGTTCAGCAGAGTTAATTAAACCTGACACGAATGAAGGGCAACGGTAGATTTAAGCTTGAGGCGAGATCGATATTCTCAATACGAAGAAAAACTTGTCTGCAATTAAATTCCAATTACAATTTTAAGAAATCTTACGACCAAATGAAATCGCGAAGAAGTGATAATGCAGCAACGCTAATGAAAACTTCGAAAAAAACGACTTACCCTCTTCCATCAACCACCATTGTGTGTTTCAAACTTCGTCACAAGTTTCGTCGCAACTTTACATCACAATAGCGTCTTCAAGATTTATAAAACACCGAGAATGTACATTGTCAAAAATACTGCAATCATTTTTTAGGGAAAAATAAAATACTCGCTGGAGGGAAAGATGAAAGTTCTGCCGAACGTTGGTGGAAAATCGAAGAATCTGACGGATGAAACGATCGTCGAAGCAACGTGCCCCGATTACCACGAACCGTGAAAGACGCGCGGCTTCCGGCGAACGCGTTAATCCGCGTTACCGTGTTAAGCACACTTCGTGACAGTCGAATTAACTGGCGCCGGGTCCTGGATAATGCAACTTTAATTTCCGCGGCGTTCACCGGTTACACGAGTTAATCATCGCTGGTGGATGATAGTCGCTGTTGACGCGGAAACGAAAACAACTGTAACTCGATTCACGCCAGCAACGCCGCGTACTTGTTGCTGTGCCTTTCGGCTCATCGATTTCCCGTGTCATGGAATCATCGATCTTTCGCGTCCGAGTTTCCTTCGAAAATTCCCCGTTTCGAGCTGAACTCGAGCCGAGGAAGCTTGGCGGAAATAAGAAAACGTGGGAAAAAATTCAGCCAAGTTGTAGAAAATTCGCTGGTCTAAGAATCGAACGAGAATTGCAATTTTTAAGCAGCAAGAACGATTACGTTTGGTTGGTAAATTTTGATGAAAATTAACGGAGCAAGCGTGTTAATTAATGCGAAGCGAAATAAACCAGCAAAATTATTGCGTCTGCGAATGATTGACGAAAAGCTGTCCGAAATGAGAACACGTAACGCAGAAAAAATGGTTGTTCTTACGCGATAAAAAGGATGTAGATAGCAATCGGTATAATAATCGTTAAATGCGAATTTTTCAACGAATTATCCAAATATGCAAAATACTGTCCACGCAGCAGAACGAATATAAAGGACTCTCGATGGGCAAATTTTGAACCGCTTAACGCGATATAGAATTTATCGAAATTTATAAAAACGCTCGCTAGAATGAAAATTTCTCAACTCGCTCTTCCATGTGTTTCGAAATTGGTAACACGTCGAAATTAACCGCAAGGCGAATTGCAGAGGAATTATAGAAATGACAAAACGTCGAATTTCTCGGATGGAGGAGGCGAAACGGTCGTTGCTCGATCCGAAGATGGCATAGGGAGAAATTTCTGTCGGCGAACGTGTATACGTGCGCCGCGTGTTCCACGAGACACAGTCGGCATCCGCGAAAATTCGTCGCAGCCGCCCACGAAAATACTACGCGGCTGTTGACTTGTCACCGCGTGCTTTACGATCACCCGATATAACGCAGGGATTAGTTTGTCAACGCGGACCGGCGTGCGCGTACACGCGCCGCGTGCATCGCCATCACGCGTCTTCGCCGACCGAGCGCAACACATTGTTGCCGCGAATTTCGTAACGATCCCTGCGCCGATGAATCGCGACGTCTTGAAATTATAAGGCACGGAATTCCACGCGGCTCGCCTCCGAGAAACCAGCTCGTCTCTCCCTTCCAAAGTCACCGAGAACCGACGAAAAATCGACGAAGAAATCGCCGCCGAGGAATTTCTCTATTCTGCGATAATTCGCTAACGGGGGAAAAAAACAACGAGATAAGAAATATTCGAATTCGAAGGAATACCTCGAATATTTTGATGAATATTTTGATTGCGAATTATTCCGAAAATTCCTCTGCTCATGTGTAACAGTATTTGCTAAAATAATTTCTCTCGTGTGTTCTTTACCTTGTACAAGTACCTAGTGGTAGTCTGAAGGTATCGAGTATAATAATTTCGAATTTTCCTTCTCCACTTTTCAGTGTCCACCGAAGAGTAAAAGAAAAGAAACATTTTCACAAAACCGCACTAGTATCTTTCATTACGTTCTCCATTACATGCGTTGCACCGAAGAACGCCTTCCATCAACGGTTCACATACACTGCGCGGGAATACCGCCTTGCTAAGCCTGTTAAGCACTGAATAGTCCCCTACACCCCCTTATCGTCAACCACCCTAACCAACCTAAACACCCATCAAAACTCACAAAATACTCGAAAACATGATCCACCACTGAAATACGTTGCAGCAAAGGTGGAGCGTAGATACGCTGTTCGATCAATATCGAGCACATCAATCAGAAGGAAAAAAGAAATCCAGGAGAAAAAAGATTCGAAGCTGAGGATGAGCTGGTCGAAGAAAGGGGTGGTTAACTGGCGGATGGAAGAAAAATAAGCGGTGGAAATGGCGAATCTGGATGACTGTCTCGCCGGTGGAATTTCGCTGGTCGCAGCACCTGGACTCGCTTTCTTCTCGCGGTCGCACGCTACTCAATATACTGGTCGACGATAAACGACAGCCCCCGCGGCCCCTCGCGTCGCGACCCCCGTTCGAAAAGCAACGCGACGCTATTCGAGGGCGATTGTAACAATATCTTCAGGCGAGCGAAGGATGCGCACAACACTACTAAGTTCAAGAGCCGCGCTCAGGGACATCGCGCGGATTTTTTTTCGCCGGATAAGACGATCGCTGCACGCGGGGTTGCTGCACGCGAAACGGGGGTTCCGAGCTGAGCTTTTCTGTCCGCAGCGGCACACTCGAAGAACACGACGATGAGATTTTTCATTGGTGCGCGTAGTCTTCGACGAGGCACTGGTTTCTTACGCTGGACAACACGTTTTAGGGATATTTTTGTAGAAAAATTGTATTATCTTGGTGTCGCGTTTTTAGAAGAAAGCTGATAGTGCAGGGAAACACGGTTTTCAAATTGATTAAAATTTCATCTGTTCTCTTTAATTTTGAACGTGTCGAACGTTTTGAAGAGGAGAGCGACGTTTTTAGAGAAGTTCGTAGAGGAATTCGTTACTCGAGAAACTGTCAGGAATTTAGAATCACTGAATTTTTGGAGGAAAATTCGATTACTTTCGACGAATTCGTTAGAGGCGAAGGCTCACTCCGAGGCAAGTTCTCGAGGAAGATTGTTTGCAATTAAACCGATCGAGCATGTGGTGCACTTGGTGGAAAGCATTTTAAAGAGGAACAAAGTTTCAAAAAATTCGCCTGGATGTTACGAGATGTTCTTCGGGAGATTAACGAAATTTCCAATCACTACCATTGCAAAAAACCAACGACTTGGATTACAGTTCCTTGGAACGCGACAAATTTTTATTTGCTTTCAGCGACGAACGGAATCGACGAGAATCGAATCAAATAAAATTATCCTGCACGAGAATCACAGAAATATTCCCCGGACTAGAGCAGTGCCAAGCGGAAAATTCATCAAATTTTCTTTCCAGACGAAACATTTCGACGATCAATTTTAAACTGTCACAAGCGTCCCTCTGCAAAAATTTCTCTTCCAAGGAAAATTCATTGCAAATTCCTCTGTACCATCTGCGAGCTATTCCTCCCA
The DNA here is from genome assembly GCF_905332965.1 of Bombus pascuorum. Taxonomy (NCBI): domain Eukaryota; kingdom Metazoa; phylum Arthropoda; class Insecta; order Hymenoptera; family Apidae; genus Bombus; species Bombus pascuorum. The sequence goes on along the minus strand of NC_083491.1, from coordinate 11,843,413 downwards.
CAAAAAAGTATTTCAAATAGAAGGGATTCAACGTAGAAAATATTCGCACGAATCACTTCACGAGGATAAATTTTCAAAGGAGACCACCGAAGAAGAATGCTGGAGAAGAATATGTGAATCGACGAGCGACACGAACGATTCGAAAACAACGATGAGATGAACGACAGTGGTATTTTCAAGTTGATTTGCTGGTTCGCAGTTTCTTAGGACTTAATCAGCTCTGCGGCGTAGCTCGATGCTGGCGAAGAACGCCGGCTAGATTCTAACAGTCAGCTAGGCGCTATCACTCGGTTCTCGGGTTCTCCGCGTTCCTTTTTCTCTCTGTCGAGGCCGAGTTGGTTGACCGGTCGAGATAGAGTGGAGCAAGCGACGATCAGGAATCCGTCCGATGGTCACGTTCGAGCCGGTCGCGTTTCGGCTTTCAGATAATCCGAGGGCACGGCTGCACGTGCGTGCGCGTGAACTGGCTGAAGATGCTGCGAGATCGCGATCAAAGGGCTACCAATTGCAGTTTCTTCACGCCAGACACGATAACGACGAATAGAAACGAAAACTAAACATATTCTCGCGATAACGTCGACCTTGCTGCGAAATCGCGATGGGGAACACAGTCACAGCACAATAATTAGCACAAACAATCACCTGTGCACTCGCAGCGGTCCGTTGGTCGTGGCACAATAATCGTCGCATGCGAAACTCGCGATCGCGGCCAGTGAAGGGGTGGGGAGTGTCTCCTAACCCTCGGTTTCCTTAGTCCACGCACCGTACGCGGCTCCAGTGCGTGCACGTAGATCCTACTGGGCCTGTGTTCTGGCCGAGACTAACTCGAACGCTCGGCTCCTGCAGCCCTCGCAGTCATCCCTCCAGCCACGCACTTTTCCACCCCGGCGAAACTATTGTCCGTGCCAGTGTATCCTCTTCCTTCCTTCGTTCATCGAAATTCCTAGTTTTCTCGCGGTGACGGATTGTCGCGAGGAACGAGCGTCCGGTGAATGCGTTCGATGGCAACGTGTCGCATCGCGATGCGCGAAAGCGAGCGTCTCACGCGGCCGCCAGCCACTCACGGTTGGACAAAAGTTGAGCGGCGCGGCGCCAAGGGACGTCCGCCGCGCACGCTGTACGGTGGCGCCACGGCGCGGCCGCGCGGCCAAACCAGCCGCAGAAACGCAAGGGTGGCCACCCCCACCACCAGTCGGCACCCCTTCCAGCAACGGCCACGAGGACACGATGCGCTGTATCAGCTATCGGAAGTATCGGTGACTTCAACGGCCTGATCGGAAAGAAGGGTTGCGTTCCGCCTCCCGTTCCACCCAACTTTGCGTACCAGCAGGCTCATTCCTGCCAGTGATTTGTTGCTTCTTTTATGCGTATGCACTTTCGCACCGATTAGTCGCGTTGCTGTTGCTTTCGTCAGGAAATGAGATATTTTGTATGGAAGAGCGGATTACGGCGTAGTTGCGAAGGAGTTTCAGCCGAGTGAGACTGATTTTAACGTTTCATTTCTGAGTGTTCTTTTGTTTTTTTTTTTTTTTTTTGTACGTATAGTATCGTGTAAGGTGGATTTTAAAGATTTCGTACGAACAATGGTATTTTGTTTGAGGAAGTCCTGTGCTTTGTGAGATTTGTAATAGCAGTGGTATTCGAGAGAATGTTACTTTCGAAGAGGATTGTTGAAGTTGCGAACGCGTTAGAAACAATTTTACGTTTCGTCTTCGAGATGGAAAGTACTCTGCTGTTATTAAACGACGATCGTGATATTTAAACGTTAATTACGAAAGAGAATCCTTTCGAGGAATTAGTGAAATAACTATATATTTAATATAGATTTAAATATGTAATGATTTATAGCGTATCATAAATATCGACAGGTGCTTCAGGTAACAAAACCAAATTTCAACGACGACGGTAGTAGCTTTTCCTAAGATGTATACGTATGGAGATAAAACACATCGGAATCTCCATAATCGAAATAGAAATACGCATATGATCTTCCCAGACGTTTAATACGAAACTAATAGACTTGAGGTTTTGCGTTTTCTGGGTAATTTGGAAAAAACATTTCCATTGTGCAGTAAATGTATCAAACATTTTTCGACACAAAACTAAGGTCACGGTTTCCCTACCTTGAATAAGGTTCATTACGAGGAAAGAAATAAGAAAAAGAGAAGAGCAGCGTGCAATTTTTCACCAGGGAATTGTCTTTCGGTTTGCTCTATCGAAAGGAAAACTTTTTTAGATAACTTAGATAACTCGAAAGGAATTCACGTGGGTCGTCTTTCTTTTATGCTTCGTACTTTGTCTTACGAAATTTTTCATCGCAGGAAAATGTTCCTGAATACATTTCTTGCATCGAGCAGTCTTTTCTGGCGGAAAAGTTCACGTGGACTTTCCATTTTGAGAATTAGTTTCGAAAAAGTATCGTTGAAAGAAAATACATTCCAGTTGATCTCTGATCTTGCGCTTTTTATTGACAGATGGAAGTTCGTTCGTCGCAATTTTGTAAAAGAAAGAATTAACATTTGCTATATAAACGATAGTAGAGATGCGAAATATAAAAACGTTAATGATTTGAAATATAATTATGACAATAACAATATTTGTATAATATTGTAATTTAATTGTTAATAATATATACAGTCATTGCCTATCTATACATTGTTCCGAGATCTATATTTTTTAATGAATAATAAATAACGTAATTTTACTTGTAAATTGCGTTCTAGAATAGATTCGGGTTTCGTAACACCAATTTCAGGATTATAGAAATAGTCGTAACAGTAATAACGATGTTAACCGCTATGGTAACAGTAATTATTAATGTCTGTAGATTACACGTTGCGAATTATTCATTCGTCTATTTGTCTATGGACACAATGAACTTTTCTACAAGAATTAGAATTAGCTTAATGTAATATTTCACGTGTAATTATTGCAATTTTTGCGTATATCACTTTTGCAGTACGATTAGGGCGAAATAGGATAGTACATTCCATTAATACAAAAGGGCAAGAATATGGAAATAAATTATTCTATCCTAATTGTATTTAAAGAAATCCATCGTCCATTGTCCACTTCTTTTTACCTTCACGTGACTGTGTTCGCTTGAAAAAATTTATGATAAGAAATTTTCATTCTACCTAAATAGTTTTTACCATTTGACATAAGTTGAAATGGAATTTATTAATATGAATATATCGTAGAATTATAATTCTGCTCTTGCTATATGCAGGATAGATGTAGAATGATTAAAACAATAACTCAATATATATTATAAAAGGTGGTTTATGTTGTCATAAATGACAGGTTAAAAAATGTACAACTCGCTAGACGATATAAAACTGAATCTTTCATTTTCCATTATTACAGATGAATAAACGCTTGAAACTTGTGCAAAATTAAAAAAAAGCATTTAAATCATCAACAACGTATTAATTACGTTCTCTTTCATCACCGTCCAGTTTACGTGGTAATAAACCATAATTTTTATACAGCCTGTCATTTTTTATTCAATTACTATGCTTTCTGCATTAAAACAACAATGTAGGTTCCTTCTCAACGAGAACGCAATTTATCTCTAAACTATTAATCGGATCTTCGATCAAGAGCTTTTATCGATCAGAAAATAAAAGGCATTTAAAAATTAATCAATTTCAGATAGCTCGGTTTTAATCTTTTCAAATATAAATATAATTTACTCCTATGTGTCAAATGATATAACGCGTTAAAAAGCAATGGGATTCAAAAATAAAGAAATTTAATGTATTAATTATTAGACATCAGGAAGAACTCCTGTCAACTAACATTCCTCGCCTAACAAATTAAAAGAGCAAATAATCCGCTACAAATTTTCCTACAAAAAATCTGCCACAAATTCTCAAAAAACCTAGTCCGCAAAAATTTCCAAGAGTTCGACAAGCTCGAACCTAAATCAAAGTGAATGGAATTTCCGATGTGGCTTTCCGGTGTATCTTCGGTTTGAAGATGTTTCGCGGGATGGCCGCGAGTTTCAATGAATCCAAATGGTCGTAGTTTAGCGGGCACGGTAACGACAGAAAATACTAGGGGCTGAAAACGAGTTCACGAGGGTGGTGGGCAGGGGGTGGCGGTGGTGGTGGCAGTTTAGCTTCTGGCTCCTTTTTCCGATCATATCGGGAGTCAAACCTCGGCGACAGGGTGGGAAAAGTGGTGCAGGAGCATGCGCCGGGAAAGGGTAAACTTAGGCGCAGGTTCTAACCCCTCGTGATCCCCCACTACCCGGCCGCTTTCACGACGATCACACGACCCGACGTTTTTCCACCCTTATCTTCGCTCGCTTCACCGTCTCAAAAACCTGTATAGGCACTTTCATAGCTTGCGCCGCGAAGATGTCAACGGGGATGTCGCTTTTTTCTCTCTCCCCCCCTCCCCCCCTCTCTCTCTCCATCTCTTTGTCAAGAGTGGGGGACGACGCTCGCGATCGTCGATACGGGCCTGTGTTTCGACCACGGGAACGGAAACTTTTGCATCCTGCTCTTTTACTGGTAAGCCACTCTTTTTCCTTTTTTTTCCATATTTTGTCATGGGTGTTTGGAATTTGAGAAATTTAAGCAGATCGTTGGCGTTGCTTTTTTAGTTACTTTCTTTGGTCTTTGGCTGTTAGTTAAGGAAGATTCGTAGTTCTTATTAGTTGAAATAATTTTCGTTTTGGTGTTCTCGTTATTTAATATTCGTTTGTTTTATTGGAAATTATTCGTATGGCAATTTGTAACGGTATGTTACTCGGACATGAGTCTGAATGTGTGTTTATATTGTAACTTGTCGCGAGTTTTCAAAACAAGAAGAAATGCAATCAAGGTAGAAACAATAATTAAACGATGTATAATACCTCGATTTAGCCCTAAATCGTTTCGTAACTCGTTCTCTCAGAATTATGGTTGCACTGTATTTGGAATAAGTAACTGCCTGTTAGCGATATCAGTTCAATACACGTACACGGTGATACAACGATGTCGCAACTTGAATGCTTTTTATTACTTAATATACGTATATTGATAATTACATTTTTTTTTCTTCTTAATCACTGAACATTCAAGTGTAACCAATTTTACTAATCCAATTATGTATACGAAAACAAGGTAAAAGAGCGCATGTATTCGATATGATGTTTCTTTGATTGCACATTTATGTACATTGAATTGCTCTACACTCTGGCTTTATCGTTATTACCACATATTTACGATGGTACACTTAAGGTAAGCGTCAGAAGCAAGGTGGAAAGGGATTAAAACGAAGTTTTAAGTTATGTTTGCCACTTGATGCCATTCGAATGCAATTCTTAGGATCTCACGAAATAAGATCCAAGTTCTTTGCGTTGGGCACGGCCATCTGCTGTGCATTACTTTCCTCTGAAAGTACACAAAGAAACTCTTCCTTGGGTAATGCAAAGCCTTAAATGTCTGTAACGGCATACTTTTCATGAAGCATTTACACTTGTCTTCTTATTAAAAAGAAAAAGAAACTCGAACAACGATATTTCGCGAAACCGGGAAATTGGCGTACACTTTGAAAATACGAGCACATGTTCAGGCTTACTATAATTTTAGCATTACGCTTACCAACCTTGAAGGTGTATCTCGATATGTTATATGCATAAAAAATAAATACGTGTGGCATATACAATCTGTGCGAACAAATGTATTAATTTACAACATATTACATCACGTACAACATTTTTTAAACATTCGTGAACATTACCATAAACGCGTCAAGCTACAATCACAAATAGAACTTTACGTGTAAGCCTCTCTGACCAAGTTTTAATTTTATTATATAAATACATTGATAATCAGTTCTGAAGGAACAAATGAATTACTTTTATAAATTCGTTCATTGCATTATAATGACATAAATAACGAGAAATTCCAAAAAACAGTTTTCCTGACATCTTCACATTTTTGTACTTTCCAATACATCGAATTGATCAATATAGTTTTGCAACGATTCATATGATCTTTCTATAATGTCGAAGCAAACCTTGCGGTTATTAATTTGTATAAATATTTAGATACATTTAAATACGGACACGTACTTTGAATGGAAATAGCAAAATCGGATGAGAAATTGAAATGGTAAATTATGTACCTAAATAGCGAGATCGATAGATGCGCATCGTAAATTTTCATCTCAGTCAGTTACATGCGTACGTGCCATTTGCGATTTCAACAGCAAAATTCCGATTTTAACGATGCTGTAATAATTAATTCCAAGACAGTCACAATTTAAAAGACAGTTTTCCTGACATCTTCACATTTTTGTATTTTCCAATACACCGAATTGATCAATATAGTTTCGTAACGATTCATATGATCTTTCTATAATGTCGAAGCAAACCTTGCGGTTATTAATTTGTATAAAAATTTGGATACATTTAAATACGGACACATACTTCGAATGGAAATAGCAAAATCGGATGAGAAATTAAAATGGTAAATTATGTACCTAAATAGCGGGATCGATAGATGCGTGTCGTAAATTTTCATCTCGGTCAGTTACATGCGTACGTGCCATTTGCGATTTCAACTGCAAAATTCCGATTTTAACGATGCTGTAATAATTAATTCCAAGACGATCAACAATTTTCACGGTCGGTTCCATTGACATCTAAGCCCAGCGAACGTAGTAAAGACGGGAAGCCGTGCATTACAACTTGACACAGAGCAACAAAGTCTCGAATCCACGTTCCGTCTTTCCTCCCACTTGAAATCCAAAATGACCCTGAATGATCCCGTCTTGTCTCGAGCCACTCCCCGAACCCTCGGAAACATCAGGCCGACAAAGAGGAGAGCAGGGAAGGATGCACGATACACCTGATGAAACGGTGGTCTCTGTGACTGCGTCCCGCAGCGTGACCCATTGTTTCCTGTCGTTCTGTCGAGAGCCAGGGCCCGTGGTGCGTTTACTTTCGATCATATAATGAGTGGCAATGTAGGCCAGGAACGTCTACGGAATCATATTTCGCCGTACGAGGCGACACTCAATACCCGGCCCGGAGTCATACAGAGAACAGACGATTAACGCGATAGCGTTCCGCGTTTCGCGGAATCCAAGGTAATCGTCGCGTAATAAAGAAACTGAAACAGCCGTGTCGAACTTGCGCCGCATCGAGGACATGCGCAAGAATACCGGAAAATCACAGTAATTTTCGTTCAGACCAATCAAATTTTCTGCAATTCGTCGATTTCTCGAAATTTTTCGCTAAAATTGATTCCTTCGAGTTCTTCTAGTGTTCTTTTCCTTTTTTTTTTTTACTTTTTATATACACGTGATGGATGGCTTTTGAGGTTGCTCGAGTACAATTGCCTCGATGTGTCATTTGGTAGGTTTGTTTGTTCGTAGTATATCACATCCATACAAGCTTTTATTTATACTTAGGTTAATTGTACAGTTATGGATAACATGATTTGCAATGATTTTGTTCTTTATGGCTACTACACTTTTTTTCTATACCGATCGCTTGTTAACTTTATGCTTGGATTTATAGTAAAATATAGGAGACGAAACAAAGTATAGTTTTAGTATAGTAACGTGAAAAGTTCGTAAGTGTGAAGATATTAAATTTGAATGTAATTTGAATCAATAAAATTCAGTTCTTAATATTACGAGGTGAGCGAAGCAGACTTGGAATAAAATAGCTCTGTTTGACGATGGTTGGTTAAAGTTTGCTTCAGCTAGTAGTGTAATAAATCTCTTTAAAAAATATGTAAATATAATGTTCAAGCGTTGATTGTTTTAATTTCGAAGCTTGTTTGTCAGCTCGTTCGATGAAGCTCGCAGTTGATTCATCAGACTGAGAAATTTATCAATTTCAAAGCGTCTCGCGATACTCGATACGTGTAAGGTTCTAGAAGACGAGAATCTTTCTGCGCATAAGGTTCTACGATACGAGAAGAGTCTTCCTGCGTGCAATGTTTTCAAGCTCGGACTAATATCTAGGCTTCTTGAATTTCTGAAACTTAGAGCTTATTTTATTTAGCATTCTTTTCCCATCGTATTTTGCGTTTATACGATTTTATGCACCAGTTGTGTTTCATGACACAGACCTTAAACCAAATGATACATAATATTACCATCGACTTCCTGATAGAAACGTTCGATTCACGATTGTCGCTACAGCAATACACGAACCATCGTGTCGAGAAATAAGTGCGTGTACGTATAAAGTAAACATATGCGGAATTTCGACACGCAGTATGCAATATAATTCCTTCCTGAAACAAATGCATGAAAATATTTTCGGCTTACGCAAGTTGAACAATTTTTCAAAATCGAAATATTCTTACGACATATAGCGCTTCATAGGAGCGCACGAGGACACGGAATACTAATTTTATAATAATAATTTTACATAAAAATCACCACCTCTCGTAAAATAATGTCATTTTATATCAAAGTCCGTACACTTACAAAATTTGAATAATCACATTTATTGGATCCCAAACGTTAATACACACTTCTGAAATTAACTTCTAATTCCATTAATTTTCAAATTCCAACATTTCGTTCCTCATGAAAATAAGAAAAATTCTATCGCTTTGTAACTTCGTATTGAAACTGTTCCTTGATCGAGCGTCTGAATTCCTTGAAGAACGTCAATAAACTTCGGAAGAAGACAATTGCCTAGGGAGGTATCGGTAGGCACATCGTTTCGAAGCGTCCGTTGTCGCGCGATAAGCAAAATTCAAGCTCGGCCGTTGCCGCGACGCCGTTCTCAGGCCTGTTGTGCAACGTCGTAATCTCGCCTAATTGCCGCTGCAAGAAGCAATTCGCGATAGACGTTTCAGAGGATTAATTAAGACGTTTCCTAAGACGCCGCTTAATTTCCGCGCTTGTATATACGTGTGTGTGTCTCTATATGTACACGTACAGGTGTGTACACACTACTGTTTCAAAGTATTCGGACATTTGCTTACCTTTGACATGATGTAATTCAATCGCAAAATTAGGGATAAAGGAATGCACGATGATTTTATTCTTCGCGATTATTATGCTTGTGCATGCCAGTCTTTCATGTTATACACAGAGAAGATACTGTAGGACGTAATTGACTGGGTATTTTAATTTTATGCGTTTCTTCGCATCGATATATCTGAAAAATACGATTGCATCTTATGATTAACACTAGAATTAGCGGTAGTTAACACGAAGCTATTTCTACCAAAACCAGTGAAAATGACTGGTCTTTAAAAAATACGTAATAATAGAATATTTTTATATTTATTGATTTCTTACTCTCTTACAGAAGGAATTCCATGTTATGTAGTACATTTTTGGTATTATTAATCCATTTGGAACCATGATCCCTAAACGGGGGTTGGCAGATTTATAAAATTGTAGAACTAGTCATTTTGACTGGTATGGTATTGCTAGTGTTAGCATCTAGCGATCCAGCGATCGATCCGGAATTTTCCTGATAACTGATATCATCATATCGAATGATACGCAGTAAAAATTTTAAAAACGTGTGGGGAGTTGTACAAAACGAGGAATCTGGTTAATTGGGGTTCGATAAACAGATTGCAGGACCCTTTTACACTTTGACAAGTATCATTTTGACTGGCATTGGTATAAGTAGCCTTGATACAAAATTATTTTGAGTTTGAATACATAAAAAATAAAATAAAATTCATTATATTATTCTTTGAGTTATCGTTGCGAAAGTCATTACATCATTGTGGAAAAAAATATAACATGAAGTAGGAATTTTAAAATAAAATTGTAAAACCAGTTAATTGGACTAATATGGTAGTTCTAAGGTACTTTTTTTTTTTTTTTATAACGTTTATTGTCCAAGAAGATGAGTATTACATGTGTATGTTATTCACAATAAACAATGAATTTCGGTTGTAGAGTGGATTAGGCAAAAGTACCGATACGCGTCGGTACGACGTAGCCATGGTCTAATATGTGTCGTGGGTTTTAGGTTTTTGCGTTTATTTTTTTGTTTTTTTGGGTTTAAGTCGCATTGGTGCGTGATTTTTGTGTATTCTTGTGTGTGTTGTATTTTGTCCTGAAACTTGGCCGCAAAACAGGACTCCTCGGTGTATTACTTTTATGCGTTGTGGGATTTTGGGGGGGGCGGGATGAGTGGGAAGGGGAGGGGGTGTTAAATTATATTATTTACAATGATTATAGTATTTACATATTTACAGTACTTACATCTAGGTTATACGGTGGTAGGAATGGTTTTTTTTTTTTTTTTTGTCGAATTGGTAGTTTTCACTTATATTTTCTTATGGGTTTGGAATCCACCAATATTTTTTTGTGTTTCTTCTGTGTTTGTCTTTAGTGTCTTTTTGGGGGAGGGCCATGTTGTACCTCCACCTGGTGTCTGCAGTCAGTCCGTTTAGGTTTTCCTCGTAGAGTATTGTTTTTATCCCTATTTTTTAGTTCTAAGGTACTTATGTGTCGAAATGATTAATTTAAAAATTACTACAATGTGTAATCTATGAAGTTATTTTGCTGTATCAGCGTACGTTATGATATTTCGTTATAATCTCAACATTCTAAATTCATATTGAAGCGTACCTATTTCAATCTATATCACCTGAAAATTTTTATTCAACCGAATTTTCCACCTTTTCTTAAAAAAATTTTCTAAATAAGTATCGCTTCTATTCGTTGGTTCTTCGTTAATTTGTTAATCTTTGACAGAATTGTACCGTTGCTACAGATCCACTGAACCATCGAGATATTAACGGTAGCGTATGAGCAAAAGCATTGCGTGCATCGGCTACTGTTTTGAAAAAAAGGGGGATACAGATCGATCAGGAAGCCGGTCGAAACGATACCGAAAGGGGTTGCGAACTAGTCTGGCCGGTTTACCGATGGGAAACGGACCCGGTGATTAATAAACATACGGGCAGAGTGTCACTCGACGCTGCTCATTAGCATCGAGCATCGATCACAGAGCCACGAATCGTGAAAAAAACGTTGCTACAGCTTGAATTATCGATCCTCCTCGTTTTATATCGCCACTCATGCGATTCCAAGAGGGTGCTACTGCTCGATTCTGGGTCTCGTTTTTGCGCACTTAAAGGGTGAACCTACTGGGAACACCGATAATACGACTCGTTTCGATGCCAGGCTGTTTTTGTTTATTGATTAATTTCGGGTTTCGCCGGGCTACTAGGAAACAAAAGTTACGTATGTTACGGTGTGGAACACCGCTGTTTTGTTCGACGATAAAAGGTACCTCGATGGAAGTATTTAAAAAGTAGACTTGTAGTTAAATTGTTTGAAACATTTTGGAATAAGAATGAATAGGACATGGAAGGAAATGTGAAATATTTTTCGCTTATTAATCTGTTAGGAATAAAACTAATGTTGATATATATATATTATATATTGGCAATACGAGTGTTTTAATAATGACAACGTAGTGAAGTAAGATGGCGTAATAAATAGTAATAATGTATAAATTAACTTGGAAGTGAAAAGTAATTTAAAACAGCGAAGGTAGAAGATTCAAGTTAAGTTTCCCTATTAGCAAGCTATATTATCCATAAGTAGCTGTACCAGAAATTAAGATGCATTCATCATTGCCATCCTCATATAATATAGAATTCTAGCTATCAGTTACTTATTTGTATTAAATATCGAGTAAGTTACGTCAATTTTAATAAACTGTTCTCACTATCGATAGAAATATTATCTGTCAAATTAATAACGATTACTCTGAATTTCTCACAGTCTCGTATCGAGATCGATCCTTATATTAATTGTATTTATATGAATAATAAATATCATCTCTGATGTTAATTTATGTAGCTGATTAAAAAAAAAATCTGTACAACGATCATAAAACGCCAGTCTTAATCGAGGTGATTACACGCGTCCGATGGAAATACGCAATGATCGTATCCGATCATCTATTTGTTTTCTCAGCGAAATATTGTATAATAATCGAATATCATACATCGATCGTATAACGTGTTGTTTGCACAGTAATTGCGTGCGCTTGCACAACGCACCGCCACGCCATTGCAATTCATCGCTTGGAAAACACTGCGTGAAACGCAAACATCGATCCGTTCCAACTCGATAACATTCGTCGAAGATCGTGATATTTCCAAATTTATTCGTGTCTTTTTTCACTGACAAGCAATAACGTCTTTGTCTTGTATACGTGTTCCACGGAATCGACAGTTGTAACGTTCATCCCCACGCGTGTTAACGACAGCAAAAACAGGTGTAAAACGTATAGTAACACACTTTATTGAAATAACAACGTCGATGCAAAATTTCGGCTTCGATCTTTCTCAAATTTCTGTGATATTTTCGTGCGTTTCGAAATGCAATGTCGACCTTGTATCGTTTCACGTTCATACAGATTCCCAATATCGTCAAAGAGATTTCAAGAATTGAGGGAAATGTTTTAAGTTACCACTAAGGAAAACAAATATTCACCTTCTTAACTCAACACAAATATTATATTTCTATGATAAATACTTTATTTCTGTAACGAATACTTGCAACAAAAATTAACCACTAACAACTAACAATATCTTACGCCAACTAATAAATCACCCAACACTCAAACAATATTCTAACAAAACTCTACGAAAGATACAAACATTTGATAAACAAAAAAAAAAAAAAACATGAAACACCGAAGGAACGTCTAATTAATGAAATTTCAGGAAGTGGAAGGAAGGGGGCAATGTGCTCGAGAAACTCATAAACGCATCCTTCGGGCAGGCAAGTCGCGAAGAATGGGCGCAATATCGACCGGAAGTCGCGGAAATTTTTCCACGAACGCGAGCCGCACGCCGGAAAGCGCATCGACTCGGCAATGCGGACAATTGCATCCCCCCTAAAAGCCATTCGTGATGAAAGTCCAGCGTCCATGGGGGCAATGGGGTAGCCGGGTGTGGGGGTCGCATTCCGGCCGAGATTAATTCAGAGCGAAGAGGAATTCAGCGTCTATCTCGCCGTTTGCGGAACCGTTTTCGAGCAATTATTTCAGCAACATTGCAAAACGATCGCGCCCAACCTCCCTCTTACTCCCCCCTTCTCACAGAATACCACGTGTTCCGATTAAGTTGCACTACGTTTCTTCGCGATTACCAGCCTTTCTTGTCCGTCTTCGGTTCAGTTTCAACTTTCACCTTTTTTTGGAATGCGTACTTACTACGAAAGTTCTCCACGCGAGTTTCTTAACTGTCAGTTTCATCGGAGATATTCTTTCCAACCTTTGTATATCTTTTTCGGTGGTATTTGAAATTCCTCGCGTTTAATAAGCAAATAGGTAATATGACGTCTATACGAACGAAGGAAATTTTAATTCTTTCATTACATCGCGATCTCAAGATTCCCACAGTCGAAGAAGAAATATCCAAATTCAGTAACAGATATAAGAGTTAACAACCTCCAAAATCCACTAGTTAATCAATTACTTGACACGTCGGATCAGATCCGCAGGCTAAAAAGACATTACCCTTTAGATTTAAGCACTAGATTCAACTAGAATCAAACACACGATAAACATTTATTAAACACGACATGGTACCATGAAAAATTTACTTATAAATCTGAATGAGAATTGATTGTAAAATTCATCCACAGAAAAAAAATTCTTCCATTGGAATTTTTTATGTCTCATTTAAATACAATTTTTGACATATAGGTAATATAATTTGAATATTTTCGTCGAACATCATTTTGTAAAATTGACTTTATTATACACATAGCACATTTTATATTACATAGTAAAATTAGAAATTAAAAAGCACGAGTTTTTTTTCTATTTCTTAATTTAATTTTAAAAGACAATCTTCTTGCAATATCTAGTTACGGTAAAAAGACAATTATTTTAAAACGACGAAATACCTTGACTATTCGCGTATCTTGTACCACCTCTTGTACCTCCTGTATCGTGTACCTGGCAGAAATAAACGCAACAAAAGAATCAACTAACGATACAACCAACTAAAAACACTTACACACAAACATAGAAGCACACATACACAGAAATACTTTCCCCCTTCTTTTAGCATAAAAAGATTCATCCGGTCGCTCGTCAGTTTTGCTTTTCATTAATTCCATGCTCGTACGATTTTCAATTCAGATTACTCGCGCCGATCAGACTGCAACGATCATTTCCTTTTTCTTCGTACCGCTTGCGTTCAGACGGAAGATCAAGGCCGGGGTGACACTATAATAAGCTGTTTAATAATCAATGCGCATGGACCAATAATTACGATTCGACGGAGGAGTGGGTATGCAAAGAAGCACCAGCGCGAACTGGTTTCAGACAATGACGACTCCGGTACGATCGCGTTCGAAGAATAATGCGATCCTTCCTCTTCCTCTTTTCTTTACGTACTTTCTCTTTCTTTCGTTCTCTCTGTGCCTCGTTTCGATACGCTTTCGATTGTCCCGTAATTTTGATATGCCAGACGAACCGGGAAGGACTGCGCCCCTTTTTTTCTCACGTTCGCTGTTTCTTTCTTTTATCTGATCTACATCGCTGTTAAATAAGCAGCTGCTTACTCGAAGGTGTAACGTATCGAATAGCTAACGATGATTCTTCTTGTTAATGGCGATTACACATTTTTTAATATCATCGTTCGCTTAATTTTACGAAATCTTCTTCCATTTGATTTTAGATATACAAATATCTTCCACCAGAGAAATATGCCTTTTTATTATCTATTTTCAAGTTTTGTTTGAAATTCTTAGGTTTTATGCTACTATTCAAGATTATTATTTAGTCATTTAGATGAAAATTTCACGAAGATTGATACAGCAGTGGTATTCATAATTTGTCAAACAAAAAAAAAAACAGGGCACCTGTTTCATAATTTCGTAAGAAATACAAAACAAAAGCAGCGACTGAAAATATCAATTCAATTCATCCACAGGCTCTAGACTCAAAGATACGTTAAAGGCTCTTCTCGATATTCCTTCAAAGCATTTACGAAAAGTTATTGAGCAAAATCAGTCTAAATCACGAAGACTCTACTTACGAAGGGGCAGAAGCATCAATCAGTTTCTATGTATAGAAAGCGTTGATAGAAATCAAACATCGAAGACATTATATCTTCCTGCAATTTCATATTGAATTTTTGAGAAAGCCTGATGGAAGAAACATGCAACAGGACGCCCACGAGTCCCTACCACGTCATATCCACCTTTCCTGAGTTTCATTCTTTCCATTCCCTTCTTCAACCCCATCGCATCGATGATTCGAGTCTACGTTTGATCGAGTCCCGTGCAGCATCCGGCATCGAAGAAACCGGAAGACGATGTTCTCTGCCGGCAGATTCTCCTGGGAACACTCGAGGCTATCTGTCAATCGTGGCAGCAGTTCGATTCAA
The DNA here is from genome assembly GCF_905332965.1 of Bombus pascuorum. Classification (NCBI taxonomy): domain Eukaryota; kingdom Metazoa; phylum Arthropoda; class Insecta; order Hymenoptera; family Apidae; genus Bombus; species Bombus pascuorum. The sequence goes on along the minus strand of NC_083491.1, from coordinate 11,828,057 downwards.
AGCGATATTCGGATTAATGGTTCGGATAGACGGGAGGATCGCGGTACAATGGCCCCGATACAATGAGAGGAAATATCCAAGATATGCAAATACCGATGATCTTCGGCCGGAAAAAGGGTTCGGGAAGATGGGACGGGGCACACATGTTCGGCCATATTTGCATACCGGCTGATTTGCATACGGAAATTTGCATCGCACCGAAGACGATCTCGATCGGAAAGGGAATTCTTCTGTTTGCCTATTGGCGTGAAAGGGGTGCGTCGTAGAGAAGAAGGGACGAAGAAGGTGCTTGCACGTAAAGGGTGAGAAGGAGAGATAAACGGAATAATATATTAAGGGCGCAAAACACTGTTAATGCCTTTGTATCGCTAGGCTAGGAATAATGCCACTTTTTCCCTTTGTGGAAATCCTAAATGTATTTTGATTCCCGACGCTCAGCCCGTTCTCACCGGGCTGATTTGAATTCTCGAGTGGTGGTTTTCGCTCGTCTATTACTATCAATCGGGGCACACATGGATTCTCCGACCTTTCGACACCGGCTGTCACGTTTCCACTGGGATTTCTCGATTGCGGTTTGCGAATCCTAAGTATTTATATCTGGATTCTTCCTATTGTCGCTCTCAGTCGATTACGTGTTTATCCGTGTTGGTGAATATTAAAGTAGATACGCAAGAGAAAACTTTAGTTCGTAATTTTTAGTAAGACAAATTAACTACGTTCAAGTATATTTCAATTTTCTGAGTTACTGCAACTTAAAAAGGGGCAAACACGAAAATTGTATATATTTTCATGTTTTTAGTAGTATAATTATATTTATTTTATTATACATTTAGCAGTATAGTAATAGTATAAACTATTTAAAGTCGATATAACCATTTCAGTTTTTACACAGGAAAATGTTACAGAAACCTGCCAATGTTCCTTCCTTCTTAATTTAATATTAGACAATCAAATATTTTGAATTTTTAAATTAATATCCAGCAAAGTTTCCAAGGTATAATCTCGTGCTATTTATTTTCATAATAGCTTTATTAACCAACTAATGGTTGCAAAGCGTAAGCCTTTATTCCTGAACAAACAATCTTTTCAGCCCTTTAAACTTCGATCTACTGCAAGAAACTCTAGAACGAATCAATCTGATCTACTCAAACAAGAAAGAAAAAAAAAAAAGGAAGAAGAAAAAAACTTACTCCATGAATCAGACGAAAGCTCAGTGAATGGTATGTGATATAAAACGCGTCCTCAAAGAAAGGATTGGTCTTTCTATTAACATCCGATTGATCTCTATGGAAAGGAAAAAAGTCCTCTCGACCCAGATACGTTCGTGACGTATCAGAGTCATTTCGAGAGCCATAGTTGGTGAAAAGGACGATGGTACGAGTCGTTTGACACTGTTACGAGCCCCTGATCAATGTTAGAAATCGAGTTCGAGGAAAGTCGTTGCAGGTAGCTCGGACGACGTCCATTGTGCTCGACGAAGAAGAAGCTGCGTGTGCCAGCCACGGAAAGTGATATCTATTCAAGCTGTTCTTCTTCATCCATGGGGCGTCCTGGAACTGGAAACGTGAGACGTCGCTGGCTGTAACAAAGGCGACAGGTAGAAACACTTTCGTCGAGGGAAAAACCTACGCTCCTTTGGGAAATCGAACAATCGGGTTGTCTGTTTTTCGAAAATCGGAATGTTTGCCTTCTCGCGTCCAACCAAACTGGGTTTGTATTCTTCGACTTTTGACAGGATATGATATTATCGGTGTGTGACGTATCGCACACGTGTATCAGTTTCAAGGATTTTTAAGAATTTACGAGCATTCAAAGGATTTAGAGTTACTGGAAGATTACTCGATCTTGAGTTCATTTAATAGTTAAATTGCTTGAACTATAATAATAAAATAGTTTAGCTTTCGAAAGATTGTTTGTGTTACATCAATTAATTGTGATAAATTAGATAGGCAACTTTTCTTTCATTTATAAAAAAATTTTTCGTGTTTCCTTAATACCATTTAAGAATCAATCGTTCTAGTAATAATCCAATAAAATGATCTTTTTATATTGAATGTAAGCATACAAATTATCATGGAATGACAAGTATTGCTGCAGTAGATCGTAAAGTAAAGTAACTCGGTGAATAAAAAGTTTTACTGAGAAACGTATAGAAATGTCTTGACTGTATCTTCAGCGCACATTCTTCTTCTCGGTCATCGACATTTTCTGTTACGTACATCCGCTCTCTGCACGTATCTAACTACATCGACGAGACAGAAACATATTGAAAATTGTTCGTTTTCCAACACGACTGTATTTCAATATCTTTCAATAGCCGAAAAATTCCCTATCAATAGTAATTCGAAAAAAAGTATTAGTTTCTATCAAAACAAAAAGTACTGCGATTCTATCAAACTAGAAAAAACCACAATGGCGTCCCATATGTATTAATACAGAGTACGAACAATCACGAATTGACAATTTAAAACAAATCGCTTTTGCTTCAAAACTTTTTGCTTTTCCCTCCGTTCAACTCAATTTATTCGCATCGAATCGAACACCCAGAGTAACGCAATTTTCCCTTAATATTCCACCTGTTCCTCTGGAAAAACTTCAAATTTCCAAATCCCCTACGGATACGTTACTATACACGTCCGTAACCATTTTCAACTATCGCGTTCGGTTCCCGTTGAAGTAACAACGTTACCGGTCAGTTTTTCATGGAAAAAAATTCCCGCCGTAACCTTTCCTACGCGGTGATCACGGGCATTGGAAAAACACGTAAGATGGTGCAATGCTAATCCGTGATCATCGATCCGCAACCCCTCGCAACGATCGAGAAGACGCAAAGGAACGGGGTCCGACCTTGGCCGGGCCCCTTCACCTGGCCCGATAAAGGAGAGGTAACCGTGCGTGCGGGAACACACGCGTGGCCTTCTGGGCTCTCCTCGTACGTGTCATACGATCCACGTTTGCACACACCACGTATGCGTTTATATACAGCAGTTTTATCGGCCGTCGGCCTCCCCCTGTTCGTATCTACCGAGGGCTAGCGCTAGCCTATGGAATCCGCATACGATCGCGCATATGCGCTTTCTTTTTGCCCCGTCTGCACCGTTTGATATTTTTCCTTACAACCTACTCGATCGTCTTTCGTTTCATTCTCTTCTTATTGCGTCTCTATATATTTATACGTGTCTATATGTGTTTAGGTTATCTATCTTGGTAATCTCGGCTGATGTGTTATTTTCGCATTGGTAGCTTCGAACTTGATTAGGATTTTGGAATATTCAATGTTGCAATCTTTGGTTCAGGAATTGTCAAGGATCTCTTTGGTATTAACACTTAACGCTCCAAGTGTGCCTCTCAAGCACCACCGATGTACAGCGTTATAAATATTGCGGTCAAAATTATATTACTCCTGAAATGAATAAAGATTGTTTCGAATGACTTTAATGTTATTATTTACACGTCAATGTAGCATTTAAAATCTGACACTTAAAAACTTGCAAGTCGAAGTATGGTGAGAATAAGTTGGAGTTGCTGGTCGATATTCACAATTAATAGTCGGAGCGTTAAGGGTTAATAAATCGACACGATGAGAGGTTTAGGTCATAGACTTCTACTTTACAATCCTGCGTCAACATTGACGGTTTATAGCAAAATCTGCTTAGAAAACTTCATTTGACGATAAAGAATTTGATCTGCAAAGATTATTAGGACTTAGATACTCGATGAAAATTCTTAATACTAACTGTTCACAGCGTTGATTTCTTCAAAATTACTGTGCTTTCTTAGTTATTATGTATTCCACATATTTGCAAGGCTTCTATAACGTAATAGACAAATCAACCTATAATACCAAGCAAGAACGTTGCTATTTCAATTCTTCTATTTCACTTTATTCCCTCTCACATCTAATCATCACCAGCCTACTTCATTTTCAATTCCTATTTCCTGCAACTTTCTTCGAGTTACCCTTCCTCTTTGAATTGCTCCTCCCTGAACCATGCAACTCCACCAAACGATTCTTCATTTTCTCGCTTTTCATTTCTCCGTTCTTCGTTCGCAATACACCTTCCTCGCCTTACCTTCTCCATGCACCCTTTCCTCCCCACTCTATTCATCCTTTCTCCCTCTCTCTCTCTTTCTCTTTTCTTACAAACTTCTCGCTTCTTCCAGTGAACCGTGTTGGGCCGCGCGTACGCATATATACACGTGGATATGGTAATTCACCGGCATCGCCGGTGATATGTAAATAAGTTAGATTCGAGTTTTGTTGCGGAGCCACGGGCGGGGGGTGAGCGCGGGCCAGTCTCGATGGGAACCATGGTGTAGGAAACGAAAGAACGAGCCATCCTGGGGGAGAGGAACGACGAAAAGAACGCGTAAGTGTAAGCGCCTTAGTAGCCGCACACACGATCCGGACGACCGGATCCAGATTTATTGGCCGTTCGGCGAACAGAGAGGAGAAAAGCTGGCCCGTTCGGTGTGAACGGAAGCCAGGGATTTTACGATCTTGATTCCGAATCAACCGGCGACTCCGTTTCGTCTTTCTGCTGCCTGATAATCTTCTCGGGGCTCGACGACGCGCGCGCGATCGAAACTGACGTCTCTCGATCGGAATTTTTGACTTGGTCTTTCGAGCTTTATCGTGAAAGGTTAACGCGTTAACAGCCTCGCGAAATTTATATATTTTGCCTATATAAGAAATACTTGAAACATAGATATATATTTATGACCTCGATCATTCTGTATATTATTTTTTATTTGTATCACTTGACTCGGGTATAGCTTAGTCATACGCTATATTAATTAAGTAAATAGAAAATAACTTTTGCAAATTATTGTGCTACGATAACAGTTATTGATTGTAGAATGGAGCATTGTTCATTTTATATTTATAACGTTGTATAATTATTTACGTTGTGTAGAATTTTTCAGTCGATGGTATTCATCTTATTTGTGTCATTGGGAAATATTTAGAAATACCAGTACCACGACCATCCGTGTGTTAAATAAGAGAAATTTAACCAGTGAAGAGCCTACAAGCTTCTGAATGTTAGAGAAATGTTTCAAAATTAATTTATACGAAGCAATGCGCATCTCCGCTCAAGGGAGCGTTAAGATATCGTGGAATCCTTTAACAAAATTGAAATACGTTAGTTTACATAAGTTTTTAGAGTGTACATGTGCTAACTTTCCATTTAGTCATTAACCTTATCATATCATTTGTAATGTGGATTAATCTTATGTAATTGTATCATACGTATGTGTACGTGTTCTTGTTTAATGTTTTCCGTTAGCTGTACATATTTTTTAGATTTAGAAAACAGTCCTTTGGATAATACAACGCGAACATACTCATTTTCAAGATGCATCTTTACCGTAAAAAAATTATATTTTTTTTTTTCGACGAAATTTTCATAATAAATAGTTTCTTCGTATCATGTTATATAATACGTTGGTTTCTTGTCGAAAACTTAGGAAGTTTCCCAGAGTTTTCAAAATACGTGTCCCTCATTGGTCGTTATCTTTCACCGGTACACGAGTTTGACGTTCTACCACGACTTGATAGATCGTTTCTACTGTTTCACCTTCGACTATCGCCACCGGAACAATCGCAATAGGGGGTCTGTCCCCCTTGACGCCCGCGCTTATGTTAATTCGTAATTACGCACTGCTACTTAACGAACGTGACCTCGATTTCTGCTTAAAACCGGTTCAACGAAATAGCAAGTTCTAACCGTTTACGGAATAATCGACAGTTCTCTAAATTTCGCGCATTTCAACAATTCAAACCTATGCAAAATTAAATCAAATGGGAAAAGAAGTTAAAGATTAGACTCGTGTTATTCAAGATTACAATTAGAATATAAGATCAGAATTAAAATATCTTATATTATAGATCAGATCACATGATATTCCTTATCACACGATAGCTTTTATGTCACGTAAGCTTCTATTCAAAAAGTCATTCTCCTATTCTCGTGATTCCAGAAACATTCAAGCAGATAATTCTTGAAAAGTTGCACTTTCCAATATCACGATTTAATATTTACGATTTAACTGAATTTTTAAATTCAATCCTATTCATCCCCAATTGTGTCTGGAAACAATGATGCAAAATCTCGATGAGAAGATCATTTTAGGTGGGCGTGTGGTGGCACAGAAAGTCGATTAAAATCTCGTACCCTCCGCGAGTTTGGTTTCTGTGGGCCGGATGGTTGGATCGGATCGATCGATAGATCGTCGGGGCGATTACGCGCGGGTGCGAGGTGGCAGCACCTGTCCACATCGTGCTCCCTCGCGGGGCCCCGCGCGTAGAATTGGGCCACGCTGCACGCACGCGCACGCGCGCGCGCCAACGCACACACGCACGCCGTCCGTCACGCGTCTCTGAACAATGGCATTAATAGGCCCCGGCGAGTTATTAATTGCCGGTACCAGCCGGATATGACTGTCTATAGCGCCGTTCGCCGACAGAACGTTCGACTAATATCTCTGCTATCCCACCGGAGACGGGTTTTTCGATAAAGCCTGCCCGTTCCTCGTAAATTCACCGAATACTCAGAGAGGGGACGCCGTTTAAGTATTCTTGGATACTCGAGCGCCAAGCTATCAGCGGATGCGTGCAAGTGCTCCTCCGTTTCGGTTTCGAGATAATCGGTTATCGAATTTTTGGACGACCAAGTTTTTGGAGCACAGGAAACGTGTTCTGTTTATGTAATTTGACGATATTTTGAATGTCATTTGGAGTAAAGCGAATGGAATGGGAGCATTCATTTTTTTTTTTTTTTTTCAAACAGAGGTTTTCCAAACGGTAATAGTTTGAAGAGTGACATTACAGTAAGCAAATAAATTAGTATGAAGTTTCACTTGTTCAAATAAGAATATCAAAAAATACAATTAAAATACAATAGATAAAGACAAAATATGTTTGAAGATGTTTGAAGGAGTCTGCAAGAATCAAGGTCAAGTTTAATTCCTACGGCTTTTATTTGATTACCTTACTTCTACATGATTTTACATCTTCAGCAACATTTCGAATTTTGATTTGAAATTAGTGTGAAGTTCCACTTGTTCAAATAAGAATATCAGGAAATATAATTAGAATACAATAGATAAGGACAAAAGATGTTTGAAGATGTTTGAAGGAATCTGCAAGTATCAACGTCAAGATTAATTCCTACGTCAATATCAGGAAATACAATTAGAATGCAATAGATAAGGACAAAAGATGTTTGAAGATGTTTGAAGGAGTCTGCAAGAATCAACGTCAAGTTTAATTCCTACGGTTTTTATTTGATTACCTTATTTCTACAGGGTCTTACATCTTCAGCAACATTTCGAATTTTGATTTGAAATTAGTGTGAAGTTTCACTTGTTCAAATAAGAATATCAGGAAATATAATTAGAATACAATAGATAAGGACAAAAGATGTTTGAAGATGTTTGAAGGAATCTGCAAGAATCAACGTAAAGTTTAATTCCTACATGAATATCAGAGAATACAATTAGAATACAATAGATAAAGACAAAATACGTTTGAAGATGTTTGAAGGAGTCTGCAAGAATCAAGGTCAAGTTTAATTCCTACGCCATTTATTTTATTACTTTACTTCTATATGATCTTCCATCTTCAGCAATATTTTGAATTTTGAATTTTTTTGTAAGATACACACGCTGCGAAACCGATTGCATTGCATAAATATCGTAAGACGTACAAGTCTATCGTAAGATGCGTCGTCGCTTAAAAATATGTCATGATACGATTGTCATTGTAATAGCAGCTAATCCATGTAACATAGTACAATAGACAAGCAAAAACATTTGAAAAAAGCAAACGTTCCTTGAAATTATCCTGACGACGAAACGTTGTACAATATAGCACATATCAATTCTTTCTTTTACTTTACTAGCGTGTCATGATTCACGCTCGCTTCAGATTTCTCCCCTTACAATTCACTTATCCTTTCTGTCAAGTTCTTGTTAAATCCTTTTGTTACACAATTAACGTGTAAACGCAGATATTTTGAAATAACGACCAACCTTGAGCCGAAACATCAACATAAACTGGATAATTCAGCCACTAACAACGTTAGTTTATATGGCAATTTGAAGGAAACCAGTCGGCCGATTCTGTGGACTGACCGATCCTCGCCAAAAACGCAGACTACAAACAGCGTGTCGGAATGAAAGCGGAATTTCGCGGATCTATTAAACGTATTTAACGACACCTTGAACGTGAAACGGTCGGAGAATGTCCTTGTCCGGCGTACGGTTATTTGCCGAATGCCCTCGGTCTCCTTTCATCGAAGAATCGACTGGGACCAAGCGATCTTTATGGTCAATCTACGTGCGCGTAATTAAGAGCCCGCCACTGTTGGGGCTGATTAATAGAGGACGGTGCGAGATAATCGAAAGGAAGTAACGAACGGAGAGCAAGCGTAAGATGCCATCGAAAACTGGTACGCCTGTTTCGCAGGAAATTGCGTCTGTTTGGCCACGGAAAATAATTATTTCTTTTTGCCCGTTTTCCTTTTTATTAACTACGTGCACGATATGATGGGGCTAACCGCGGTTTGAAGGCTGTCGAGAAGGGGGAACAAAAACGAAGACGATCGAACCGACGATATCCCCGAGCACGTGGAACAGGCAACTCCATCCAGGAAGTTAAGAACCTGGAAATAAAAAAAATGAACATATACGGGACAGAAGGAAACGTACGAGTCTAGTTGAGCAAACGATATTAAGAAATATGTGGTGATATTTTGTAGGAGACGAAAGGGAACATTTACATTTGTCGACTATTTTTTCTTATTGCCTTCAATGGTGTCTTTGTTTCGCTTCCTGTATGTTAGTTTCCTTTAAAATAACAGCTGTATTATTTTATTTGATACGTATTCACGAGTAATATGAAATACATAAGATACAATGTTTTTTTATCGAAGAATTATTGATTACCGATACAGTATTTTTCATAAAATTTGGAATATTATTTCTTATTATTATGCAATATTCTTTCTTTCTCTTGGTTTTATAGATGAATTAAGAATTCTGTCGTTTTCTTACATTCATATCACTGCACGAAACATAACCGTTAATAAAATCTGAAAGTAGCTTTCACACTAATATCAAACATTCAACAACGCAAGCATTCTACTTTGTATCAATTATTACAAACTCGGTAGATAAAAACCAACTTGGCTTTTTCTTGCTAAAAAAGCCATGAAATAACGGAGAATTATAAATCCGCAAATAAATACGTCCACGCGTATTAACCAAAAATTCTTTTCAAAGTCGCACGCGTCTGCGACGCTTGCCATAATCCAGCGAAGGGTCGATGGAGCAACGAAGAAGGAAACAAGCTCTAATAAGAAAGAAAGAAGGGAAATAGGAAGGCGGAGGATGCGTTTCATTGTATTTATCGGAGCGGTGTGGTATTTTCACGAGGCTCCGGTCAATTTCCAGTAGCGTTTTCCTCGCGAACGAATTTTCCGCCGCTGAGGTAAAGTTCTAGAGCCACGTGGCTCCCTTTTAACGTGTGCAGGCCCCGCCGAGCGAGACGCTCGAAGCGGGAATGTTAAAATAATATTCCGCCGCGTCTGTGTTTTGTTCCTGGCCGCTCATGCATACGTAATTTCCGCGGTTAACGATCAGTCGATTCCCTGTCGAGGAATTCCTGCGCCGGATGGACGACTCCGTCTTCCTCGGGTCTGACGTCGAATGACAGTTTGATGAACGGACAGGAAGAGACTGCAAGTCCCACCTGGCTCTCCCCAGACAATTAGGACCAGCGTGCAAGGTGGCTCCCTTTGTGGGGCACGTCGATTCCCGTGATCGCGGTCCGTTTTCATCGAAAACGTTTCCTTCGATCTTTCGTGACAGCATGATCGTTTTGAGTCGTTACGATTAATCGACGCGATGCCAAGTGAAACGAACATTCTCCTTTGGCTATAAAAATTTATACGTCTGCGTACAGTTGCTCGCGTAAGTATGCGAATATTTACTTATATAAAAAAACGTATGTAATATAATAAAATATACTTGTATAAGAAACATTCTCCTTCACAATATTTTGAAACTTGATTAGCGCTATAATGACGTACGATTATCACGATTGTGTTAGTAGAATTTGAATGATAAAATATAAAAGTTTGAAAAATATTTACTATAACCATAAGTTTAGTAAAATGTAGTATAGTATAATTGCAACTTGTCGAGGGACAAATAGGTTATTTTATCTTTCGTTCACGTAATAGAAGCTCACCTGCGGATAAGTGAATTCAATCAGCAACAGTTCAGTTAACCTGGCATTAATTAAAATTTCCTTCCAACAAATGGATTTCAGATAAATGGAATACTCTATGGAACATGAATAGTTATCTTTAAACATACACCTAATAAGTGGTAAAAATGCTACCAGTAAATATTTAAACTTATTAATACGAAGGATAATTGACTGTTTAAAGCAATGTGATAAGTATCTTGTAGCTTCTCTATACACTTTCAGATATGAAGAACTTTACCAATATAATCATGATAATCGAACCACGTTACGATGCTAATGAAATTTTAAAGTGTTGGGTATAATGCACACAATGTATCACCATATGTACACGTGTTCGAATGTTTTCATGAGTCACTGTATATGAAAAAAAAAAGAAGGAAAAACGAAGATAGAAGAAGGATACAAACATTTAATTCGTGCCCTTGCTCGTCGACTTCGTAATTTTCTTCAGCATGGGAACGGTTGCCACCGGGGGGAAGTCCGTGTATATACGACGTTTGATGATTCTCTGATTAAAGTAATACGCTTCCGAGAAAGGAGACAGTTGTGGAACGTTTGTACTTTGTACAAATTTGTGCACGTGTTGTTCCGTGACGATGATTCTTTTTTTTTCACATTGCGTGAAGAGCAGTTCTGTTACTTAGTTTAACGATTGGAATCGAGGAATTGATGTTTGTTGGTGTTAATTAAACAGAGGATCTTCGAGAGGTTAATTATCAATATCGTGGGCGTTCTTACTGCTTTATCTTTCCCTCATCGAAATTTAAATATTCATCGCGATCGATCAATTATACAACCAACTAATTAATTTTTCTGTAATTGAAACTTCGAATAAATAATTATGGTTTAAGAATGAGGTATAAATATAGGATATGGTAAACAATGCAGGATTCTTTGTACTATATTTTAATGTTGTCTAGGACGATCGTACTCAAGAATAGATAAATCAGTCTAGAAGGAAATCCAGTTCGGGGCATAAAAAGAGGCGCATTTCCTGTTAGAATATTTGTGACGAACTACAGACTGTCTTTCCTATTCATGCACTCCAAAGAGAGTAACCTAAAAGTGGAGAGGCTCCTCGAGGCTTATGTCTTCGCCAAGGAGAGCCAATTCGTTAAGACTGTTATACACATGAGCCAAAATCGTATTCAAACAGAATACATTCTCAATACTATACTACTGTTTATCATTCGTTATATTGATTCGATATATAATATTAAAGTGTTAACGTAGCACCTGAAGAGTCCACTTTCATATAAATCAATCGTTTAATATTCCAGTCCCTCTTCAACGCGCAACGTATTCAAAAGTATAGTAAAACCTTAATTTTGTTTCTATACAAAGGGAGATCGTCTAATTTGGACCACTTAGTTAATTAGTTAAGACAAATAAATTAATTAAAAATAAAATAATTATATTATATATATTTTTATACTATGATTATATTATATTATATTAATAAGTTAGTTAAGAAAAATAATTAATAAAAAAATAAAATTTGGACCAATTAGTTAAGAAAAAAAGACGTGATAATTGTTGCCAGATTTTACTTTGCTTATTTCTCTGTCTCTTTTTACAAACAGGTACTTGCAAATTATTTGTTAATCAATATTAAAAGTTTTATCAGAGATTTTAATTTCCCAATCTTTCTTACAAGGGACAATCGCCGAATTCCACATTGTCCAGTAATAATCGGCGTTTTCGATAGTAATTGAGATTCTACTATGCAACAGAGTAACAACGAAGTTTTCCAGCGTCCTGAAGTCACTCGAATATTACACAGCCGTTGTTACCGGAGCGGATCGTGCTCTCCTCCGCGACAACTTGTGCAATGTTGCAGCAATATCGGGCCGGTGTGCCCCTTTTTATTTTCCTCTTCGCGCTGTTTCACCTATCGCGGCGTACCGGGGCCCCTCGAGACCCCGATTCATTTGCACATCTCATTAACTTCGCCGTTTCAGCCGAGCCAGCGAGGTATCGCCGGCTATCATCCAGGCATCGGCTTCGACGTAGGAAGTGAGTCACGGTTCACCGTGCATCATTTCACGCAGGCTCCGAGCCCGCCACCGCTCCGCGTGTGTATGCATATTTCTCGTACGCAGTTTCGTGCGTTTCGCAATTTTCCTGGCCATTCCGATGTGTTATTGTTAACGGTTAGCTGGTCTCGTCCGAGCTCTCTTACCGATTTTTATTCTCCATTAAAAAAAAAAAAGAAAAAAAGAAGAGGAAAGGTCGTTGTCTTCCATCGTTGCATTTTCGATGGATCGTTGAAATGTTTGAAATGGTAAACGACGAATGAGAAGGTTTTCAAAGGCAGCAAATTCTTATTAATTTTTTATCAAATTGTATTATATGCCACTTGAATGCTGCGGATATATTTATCGCGTTTATAGATTTACAGGAAGAATAAGTGGTAAGAAATACATTTATTTTTACATTTTGTTAGTATTACATATTATACTTTCAATTCTTGCTTCATACTCTAGTTGGCACTTGTGATCATAACTTGATCTTACAATAGCATCGAAAGTTAACATAAATTCTTGGAATAACTTCTTGGAATTTACATCTTTTCTCGCTGTGAAATTGTTCTTCTCAATTTTCCTCGCTCGTACATCGTTTATCAGCTCAATTTTTTAATTATAGCCAACAAAAATAAATAAGTCATATGCATATGATAAATATGCATAGAATATTCTATTATTGCATCGAAGAAGCTTGGTCGATCCAGGAATAAATTAATTTGATATAAATGAAAAGCTGCTTGTGTGTAAATAACTGTTCTCGAAATGGATGAACGGTTGATAGATCATTATCGGATGAGTTTCTACATGCAGTTTACGCGGGCGAAATTTAATTTAGCTTACTTTATTCGAACTCTTCTCGCGCAGCTTTGTGAACTGTAATTCCTCTTGATTTATTTTCCAAGCTTTTCCTGTGGTGCTTAAAAAAAATTTCTGATAACTGGCGCGCCGTTAAAACTCCAACTCGCATTGGCTACTGACGCACTTGTTTAATATTTTTCCATTACATCGCAAATATTACATTATTACGCCGTAGAGTATCTGCATTCAGATGCTTTTCTCCTAAAATCTTTCCCGTGATTTTTATTTATCCACCAATTTTACACTGTACAGCACATTTTTTAAACGACAATTGTAATCACAAAACTGCCCATTTTTTCAAACAAATTATTAAACAAAATAAACAGTAAAATTTCTTTATCAATAAACTACGCTACCAAATATTGTCTAATTATTGAACAACAATTTCTGTAATATACATTATAAAATTCACCAAACGTCTTTCTTTTTACCGATCAGCCATATACTAAATACCGAAATCTCCGTAAAAAATATTCTTTCCACCTACCCTCTAATTAATATTTAACAAGAGTTTCTTCGATCGGGCCAGGTCTGACGTGTCCATCTTGCTCTGCTGGCAACAACCACTACAAAAGCCACCGACCAGGTTCCCCTATCGTTCTCCGACATGTTTTCTCCGGTATCTGGTTCCTCTGTTCAAGTATTCCGTGAACGTGGCTGGCACAGCGGAACACCCGCGGCGCTAGAACGACGCCAGAAATCGGCGTCGTAGCCTGGTTCGGTAAAAGGAGCTGTTGGTGACAATCGAGTCAACAACCTGCGCCCGTTCCGGTCGCTGAACGAGCGATATTTTCGAGAGGAAGCGGCGCCATTCGGCTTCGCGGAAAGGATCAAACCAGCCGTTACTAACGGCGCCGGCGTCGATACGTCACGCGACCAGGACCATCGCGTTCCCCCTTAATCGAGGAAGCTCGATCGCTATCTTCACGCTTCATATGCGTTAATTGGGCGTTGTCGGTGCGACTGAATTAATTTGCGATCGCCAGAGCTAATGAGACGACGACGCGTTCCTCCATCGGAGAGCCGAGCGCGCGGGAATCGCTACTGCTTGCTTGTTCGAGGATCTTTGCTACCCTTCGTTTCGTCGGTTTTATGGCAGTTGTGCTAGTAATTAGGTATTTTTATTAATAACTATGCATCTATAGTCTTTAGGAGACTTGAAATATTAGTGAGTTTCGTGAAGAACTCTATTCATTGGCAGTTTTAGTTACAGTCTGATTAAATGTGTATCGATTGTAGCTATTTGTCTGACTGTGAAGGAAAAATAGGAATTGTTAGGTGAACTCAGCTGCTGCTTCAGGTTCGTATAATGAGTGGAACTGTACAATTTTGTACATTTATACAATTATAAAGTTATACGATTTTGTAACTATATTAGAACTCTATTTTTATTAGAAGCTGATAGAAGAATGAACTCTTGCTGATCGAATCTAGTTTTCTAAATGTGAACTCCTATTACGTGAACGAGAAGATCATATAGGAACTACTATATGAAATTTAGTGCACATTATAGAAATCGTAAAACTATTATATGAGTCGCAGTTATATGAACTATTTGTCTCTGCTCAAGTTCAGATAAATAGCATTCTACTCTAGTGATTTATACAGCTTGATCTTTCGAAGCCTTAAAGTTCAACTTTAAAGTCTGAAGTTTTACAACTAACATCATATAAATTTCAAGCTTATGGAGCTTTGAAACCGAAGCTCTAAGGTACAGTTCCTGAGGTCCAAATAACAAAATTTACAATAATTATGTCGTCTTATTGACTTTACGAAACGTGTAACTATAAGTATGCAGATTCGAAGACGTGGAAAACCGAATTATTCGTGTCTCGGTATTTGAATATTTTTGAACGATAGTCTGTCTGCCTCGGATAAGGAGGAGATAAGATTAATTAAACTACGTGCTTCTTTGTTGCATAAAATAGTCGACTTAAAGTTTTCAGTAGGAAGTTGATATTATTAGAGAGGAAGAACGAGTCACGCGTAAATTTATCGAATTCCATAAACGACTCGAAATGCATAATTCAGTTGGAAAAGGAAAATTGAACGGTGGCAGGAACTTATCGTGAGGTCTCCTTTGGTTCCCGCAGTTCTCAGGCGTGTGCACCTGCAACGGCTCGATAGGCGATCGCTTAAAAGTCAGAGGCGCGTAACACGAAAAGCGCACGAGTACCGGAAATAGATATCTGCCTGGTGGCACGGGTACAATGGAGACGACGTATTGGCAGTCGAACGTTGAACAATGGCTGCAATGTCAGAAGAAAGTAGGGGCCGTGCTTCAGAAACCTGACGTGCCTCGGTGCATCGTAACTGTCTATGGGAATGTCGACTTCTGTGACTTTTGTTGCTACACATCACGATAAGAAGCTCTTCGCAATGACAGACGTTCACTTACTTTTAATATTTTCTGTGCATTTTCTATTCCAATATTTCATATCCTTCTTTCATTCCAATAATTCGTCGCTTCAATACCGTATCAACCATTCTAAATATCCAAGTATAATATTATATATTATATTCTGTAATGTTTATAGAGGCAAAATGGATGTAACCATATAAAATTAAATTAATGGAGGGAAAGAAACAACACGAATGAGGAATATAGAGGATGCATTTTTTAACGAAGAAAGTAGATGAAGAATGAATGAATGGATAAAGAAAAATAAAAGAAGTGTATAAATTAAATGCAATGAAATAAAACGGAAAAACAGGATAGATATAGTAAAGAGTTAATCACTGGAACGTAATAATTTCTTCCTCTTCTCGCGTCAGTTTCTTTCTGTTAAAAATAAATTACATGTATATTTACTAGTCTTTAATATTGATTATAGAAACTTCTGATTAATAGGTTAATGTGAAATAATCAACACCTGCTTCGATCTCCTTATGATCCTGCGAAGCGAAGATGATCACGCGTCTTCAGACCTCACATCACACAGGTTTTTGACCACGTCTCGTCGCGTCGTTATCCAACATCTCAAACAACATATAACATCTCCAAGCTATAGCAGGTTCAAACGCGCCGAAACTGAAATTTTTGTAAAAAATTTTTTTCACCAAGCGTCGATGCATCTAATTAATACCTACCCACCGAGCAGGGCTGGGACATTAATTATTCAGAACGATGATGTCAAGTAGCACACGTATCTGAGTAATAAAGCATGAAGTAATCATATCCTTACCGCGAGGATAATGATGAAACATGGTAATTGGGCGGCGTGCCATCAAATTTGCACAGTTTGAAGGTCTACGGGAGAACAGAAAATTGAACATTTTACGGGTTGCTCGCTCCGCATTAAAAACTGCATCATGTGCTCGATCTCGACGGATGGGTATAATTATATGCAAATCGGCCAATTAGTTGTGCCTGACATATTTACGGTACTTGTTAATTTCACTCTCGCTGCGCAACAAATTGCAAAGATTACGACTTTGTATACATCACCAAGTGCGCTCGTTTAGTTCGGCTATTATCTTTATTGATTGTGCTCTTGTTATTGCTTGACAGTATATAACGTACCTCGCTGTTCCGCTCTCATTGACGTTCGATTACCGCTAGTGTCCGCTAGTGACGAAACGTTAACAAACCTCGTGTCACATTACCTGCTTCTTTAACTTCGGCTGAATCAATTGTCAATATTTCACTAGTATAGCAGCATTGGTGTTAATATTAAAGTAATACAAACTTTTATTTACTTGCACATGTAAATAATTAATACAAATAATATTTTTAACTTTTTCCACTTTCTTCTATAACACGGTAACCTTTCTGTTTAGATACATACCATTAATCCACTGTAGATTAGAATTGGTACGGATTGGAATCGTTTATTATATTTAAACCCGATGTCTTTTTTATCAGGTATTTCACGTTTTGAAAAGATCTGAAAAAATTCCAGATACTTATCAATCTTGCTTAACGATCATACAGCTGTTCGTTCAGTGAAATATTCCAAATCTCCTTCCGATGAGAATAAAAGTTCCAAGAGAAGCATTTATCTATGACGCTTGAATACCCACACATATTATTATAATCAACATAATATTCGCAGGAAAAAGCTATCACGAGCAAAACTCGGCAAATACAAAGAAAAAGGAAAAAAGCGAGATGAAAGAAGCGCACGTTCCAATATACCAAATCCGCTCCGAAAATCGCGAGGTCGAGACAACGAGCAGAAGGCGAAACGACCGACTCCCACAAAACCAACCCTTAAATCCCACCCCGTCTCATTCCAATCGTTGCCTTCCTTCCTTCCTCGAACGAAAGACGAAAGAGAAACTGGAAAAATCGTGGCCAGAGGGACTGCAGGAAAAGCAGGAGAGAGAAGGAGAGACGAATTCAGGCCGGGCAGGCTGCTCTCGGCTCTTCGAAACCAATATCGCAATGTTCTCCGCAGAAAGTTCGTCCGGTAATGCCATACAATATCTACTCCAGCTTCCATTACTCCGGTCTGGCCTCCCCTCCCGCCGCTCGATAGGCTTCCCCTCCTCGTCTTCGTGAACCCCGAGTGGAGTACCGGTCCACCTCCACCCATTCTGCCTCTGGACTCTCTGCTGGACCTTTCTGAGCGAGCAGAGGCCGAAGGGGAGTGTGGGGAAGAAGGAGAAACGGCCGAGGAGGCGGCTGTCGGTTTCCTTTTCTCTCGATCCTCCTCCTCCTCCTTCACCACGATTACGCCACCCTCTGCACTTTTTCCAAAAATATTTCGATGCGGTGTATTCGACGTGGACACTGCGTTGTTTGTGGATTCAATGGTTGCCAGATAATAGAAGCAGGGCGGTGATTGATATCTTTATGACCTTTTCGGCAGTTTGATTGTTGGAACGTTTATTTATATTTTTGCTGGTAGTTTCAATTTTGTTGATAGATTCTTGATGGTCTTCGACGAGAGATTCTTCTTTGGGTTGATATTGTACATTGGAGGAAATATAGGGGAATAATTACGGAGTAATAGACATTGATGAATGAAGAAAAATATAATTATTTGTAGGTATGTTGAGGTATGTAGGTATATTATAGGTACGTATATGAGTATATATATACCTAGATAAAGTTACCAATCAATTTTAATTTTAGACAACAAACGTTTGTAAGAAGATATTAAGAAGGATAATCAGACGTTTTCTCTAGAATATCACAATACGTATAATGCAGCAAACTCCAACTTACAAGACGAAATTCAAATAATCAATCCGCTGTTACTTCCAAACTTTGTACCTAAACATTCACTGCTTTAAAGCCTTAAAAAATCGCCCACACAGTAATACGCGTCATCAACCACAAAAATATACTCTGATGATCAATATCAAAAACCGATATTTCCAAAAGAAATTACATATCCATTATCACACGTAGATGATCATTACGTAAAAGTATAATTACACAGAAAGCAATTTTCTGAAAGAATTGGTCGTATTTATAAAGGAAATCGTAACGATGGACGAATGGAAATAGAAATATGGAAATGATACGCGAAAGAACTAAGTATAGAATTCTGCACGATGGAATAGGTTAACGGAGGCACGGCAGTGGCAGGCGAGAAGATAGCGAGCAGATCGCTCGGTCTAGAGCAGCCGGTTCGAGCTGTGGTTCACGGCAGATCTCGGAGCGAGGAGGACAAGGCGATTTAACACGATTGGCCGGTGGAAATAAACTGGCAACACGCGCATTGGTTCCATCGGTTCCATTGGCTATCGGGGCTCCTCGCGCTTCCGTCGGCCTCCCGCTTCCACCGACGCGCTCCCCCGCGGCCTCGTCGCGCTCTTTTTTCACGTTCCACTCCACCTCCGCTTGACCGGTGCGTCGATCCGCTCGGCCCCGGTGGCCTCGATCAGCCGTCACCAACCTCCGACCAACTGCCTCCCGGACACCAGCCACTGCTACTTACGCGCAGCGCCGCTTTACGGGCATTCCACTTGATTTCCAGCAGATTTCCCGACCTTCCACACCATAATTCCTCGATTATTTATTACCAAGTCTGATTAATTGGATTTTGGGGTTAATTGAACCGTGCTGAAGTTTACTAAGGTTATTCATTTAGCTGGAAATCATTGGAACGAACCCTTTTACAAGGAATTATCCTTGGACTATGGAAAATGATTTATTAATAATTTATTGTAAGCGATTATTGGTGATAGAAACGCGTATTTCCTGATGTTTCTGCGAGGAAGACGTGTGATACGCTAAAATGGAATTTATTATATATCATATACGTATATAATATTATAAAATCGAATTACAATAATATTAATATTTATGCGATATTTATATTTATTGAAAAGAAGAGAGACAGGGATAAGATTCATATTCGAAAGTGCAAAAGTTTATTACTACGAATATTAATCGAATTTATAACACGCTCCAAAAAGTGATTTTATTTTGACTAGTTTCGTGTTGATTTTTATTGGCTTACTTTTACTGTTGAACTTGCGTATATTCCTGTGACAAGACGTTCGGTGTTGAATAATTTTTCTTATCGATCGATTGCACGCTATACAAAATTCGTAAATCGGGTTCACCGTGTCGGACACGTATTTCGCAGAACTTATTACTACGCTTACGTTTCAACAGCAAGAACGTTAAATCGCTGGGAAGCGATGATGTCTGCTTATTATAGCAGTTCTTCCAATTAGGAACAGTTTTGTCAGAGATAAATCCACTTTTCGCTTAATTACTTAGTAACGTTTTAAATTTACTTATGCGCAACGTCCATCGATATATTTGCTAATAATAAATTTTTGAAATTTTTCCTTCCAATCGAATATAGGCCATTCGTGAGAGTTTGTTGGAAAAGGTTTTGAAGTTGTTTTCGCAATCTATTCACGCGTGAGTATTTTAATCATTTGCAGTTGTCATTTAAAGCGATATATTATCGGGTAACAAATAGTGCGAGCTAACTAGGAACGTAGCGCAGAGGAACAAGACACAGAGTGACAGAGTACCTAAATAGTATGATGAGGTTACTTTCTCATACCCTTCGGCGAACAATTCGTTTTGGACAGGATAACTGATCGCTGGTGCATCTTGATGACACTACTTGACAGAACGATCTAGAGATTACCGCGTTTTTATTTATCCTGCTAAAAATTCGTAGTCTATAGGAAAGCTAAGATCGGCATAGTTACACGTACAAAGTTGTATCAGAAAAATTCATCGTCGAATGGTATTATCAGAAATTGCAATACTACGATAAAAAGTTACCATCACAAAAGTTAGAATTACGAGAGTAAAAATCTTGTTAGATTGGCAAACGTAACGTTTTACATAACAACATTAATACTTGTCTGCATAACGTGACGTATCCACAATACGCTATTATATCTTACTTACCAGTAATACGAGTAATCATAACAACAGTAATAGTAACATCATTGGTATGAAAGCAGTATTATAACGCAGCCTGAAACAAGCGTCGACGTTAACACGAGCGTGTCGACGGGATATTGATTGTTGAAATTTTTCTATAAAACTGAATTGAAACAAATGAGCTTATTAGCGTTCCTGGTTTCTCGCGCGGTTCTAATGACTCGGCACATAAAGTCCAATATACGGCAAGCCACACGATGACCATGACTCAAAAGTTCCCCCATCACGTCGGGTAAATAACACCCACGTGACGGTGTCGCTTTCTTCCAGTCGGTGGCTAGATTACCGGGATGAGTTATGATAATTTCTGCCGGACGGCGATCAACGACGTCGGGCAATCAAACATGGCGCCCGTCGAGCAATCGAGCGTCTTGAACTCCGCCAACGCCGTTGCCATAATATCTCCTGCACGCGGAATGTGGATTCGCGGCCGAACACTTTCTATCATACACCTTTCTTTGATTGATCTTCCCTTCGAGCGAATTCCAGACAGCTCCCAAGCTACCTTCTGTCTTCGATAGGTTTTGCTTAGATTGCTATGATTCGAATACGTCTTCTAGGATAGCGTAATAGCGAGAGAAGTATAATTGGAAAGAACAAGCTTTTCGTAGAAAATGATCGCTAGATTGATCGCTGGATTATTCACCTTCTTATTCTGAAGTTTTCTTTATGTTCTGATATAATTAGTTAAATGAGAGCCAAAGGTAGATTTGTTTCATGCTAACGCGAATATCGTAACGAGTATCTTTCTTTGACACATACGTAACATTTTTCTGTTACACGTGTGCATTCTGCTGCAGTGGAAATATCACGAATAATTTGGAAATTAGTTGACCAAAGAGGAAAGGTGACAAGATTGATATAAAATATCTGTTGGTTCTATAAAAATACGAATTGCCTTCGAGGTTCTCTCAGACTTTCTTACTGGTTTCTTATGGAATTCAGTATTTCGGAGCAAGTATTTTTTGGAATACAATGCTGGTTCGACAGGAATCGAGGTTTTTGGTAGAACATGATATCTTATACTAAACGATAATCACCGTGAATCCGTTAGTTCCACTCTTTCTTGCGCAATTTGATTTCTGGAACCATTTGTGTTGGAATAGCGTGCTATGTTGCCCGGTACTTTCTACAAGCCGTTCCTGGAAACGACGTGCTACGCATGTTTTTTGTTCCTTCGGCTTAGATGGTATCGCGCTTTGTAACCGGTTAGTTTCTGGTAAACTAGCTGCAAATCATTAATTGTTACGATATACTATACACCATAATTACTACTAATTTACTACTATTACATTCTATTATCACCCTACACAACATCCCTCTAAGAAATCTAATTGTAAATCCATCTGTGCAACAATTGAAAAATCGTTCGATTCCATAAAGTATTTTAATTTTATTCAACTTTTCTTTTTATTTAAATTACAGGTATACATAACTTCTGATCCGGAAACAGATTCAGAATATCCTCACGAACCTACATATTCGATAGCTTGTTACGAAGGTCAGAAAACTCGAGCGGGTGATCTCGAGCTGGACCAAGGTCGAACTTCAAGGAGAACTCTAGCTTCTCTGGAAATTCAGCTTCGCGTATTCTCTTACTTCTGGTCGAACTGAATCCCAACCTCTGCACCAGCGAATATTATTTATCTTATGAATATCAAACACACGACCACGCATTGTATTATAATTTACTTATCGGTCCTTATAATTACAACTTTCAAGCAAATAACCGAGCCGCCCTAAACTTGTATGCAGTTGCGTTTGGGGAAATTGGTGCAGACTGCCAAAGATGTGTTTGCAGGACCGACGATAATATTCAATTGCGATTCATCAGATATTAATTCTGCCGTGTAACGTGTAACCAAGGGTTGATCTGCCTTCGAAACTCGTAGTTTCGCGTAATATCATAATACGATACTCTTTGCTGATAATAAGGGCGTATTTGAGGCAAGATGGTGTTTCTAGCGTGTTTCTTGGGCGTCTTAACACGGGGGCCATTTAGAAACGATCGACGAACGATTAGTATCGAGGAAGAAGGGGCGAGTTCGCATCTGGCGCACCTGACCGTCAGTTGTGTACTTTCTTCGTTACTCTCGAACAGGAACTGCCTTTCTCCTCTTCAACCCCTTCCTTGAAATGAACGCAGCCGGACAAGCGCACTTCGTAACGTCTGCTTCTTAACGACCATTATTGAAATTTTACTGCCTTCTTAATTGGAAATTAATGGTTACACTGACGCATGACTCATCAGGGAATTAGCGTGTCTGAATCTGCTTTTCACGCATTCTATGCTCCAAATATCAGGACTGGTTCTTTACGGGCGGGATCTAATTGATCATGTTTATTGCATCTTGCGGGCTTTAATTATTCTGAGAATCGCCATTTATTTTTCTTGCCGTTTTCTTCATTGTTCGCATTAAGGAGAATGCTTCGTCATTGACATTGGTGTGGAAAATCAAATACATTTTTATTTAAATAGATCGGATGCGTTGCGAGTTAATTGACTAAGCGAGCTAAGTTTGGGCTAAGTGTTAAATAAATTTGTTTAAGGTGCACTGGATTAGCAATGATAACTCAGGGTTACATAGCAGATCAGGTAGATTAGGTAAATTAGATCTGGGTTAAGCGTAGCAAAGATGAAATGGAAACTTATAATCAGATTTAGACTAAAATGACTCCTACAAAATGATATATACAAAGTAGAAGTGTTAATTTATAAGAATATGTGTGATAATAAATGATTATTATGATTATTACTTTTTTTTATTACACAATTAATATGAATAATAAATGTTTTTAAAATATAATATCTCTGAGTACGTGTGAAACACAATATTTTAAGAAGTTTCTTCATTTTCCATTTATGAAATACGATTTTTCTTCAAACAATTAATGGCTAACAATCCGATGGTGAAAGTTCTGTTCCATAAATCAAAGAAGTAAGGATATAGCAACAAGCAATTTCTAAATTTTCATAAGACAATACCCCTCGGCTTATTACAACGATGCTCAAATTTCTCAAGTTTCTCTATCAATATTGTTTTAATTTATTTAAGATTCGAAAATGTTCAGATCGTATCTACGTGAAAGTTCCCTTTCGTTTCATTTTCATATAATGCAATCTAGTAAAATCAGTATCAAGGCACGCTTACTCGACTCGTAATTGCGAATGAGCAAAATTCCTGGCCGAATCTTCGATCGCAACCATCTTAATGACGAAAGTGTGCGATCGTGGGGTCACGAGTAGCATAGGCGACGCGATGCCCGGTCGATGTCGAGACGTTCCGAATTTACGCGGGGAACGAAAGGAAGACGCCTCAAAGTGAGTTGGCTCGTCCACTTATGCACGCGGCTCCGCTCGAGTGACTCTCCGAACGGAATTTCACCGACATCTGCGCGGCTCCCCTTCGGTTTCTTCGCCACTCTGTGCATCCGCACTCGCAATACGGTGTGCATGTAACGCGCAGGAGGAACATTCGGTCTCGGAGACTTAAAGGTGTCGCGTCAAGGGTGAACGAGCACGACATAAGGAGCAAAGTGGACGTTCTACGTCCTACGTGAACTTCGAGTACGTTGACTTCTGGTGCGGAACCTTCCTCCAACTTGGACATCGTTCGAACCCGGTGACTGACTGTTCGGACCAGTTCCTTTCACCTTGTTTACGTTACACTTTAGTCATATTTAAACCTTTAAATATGTACGATGCAACATTTTAACCCTCCTTACATTCATGGTTTTCTTTTTATTAATTAATTGGTTGAGTATAATTAATAACTTTTCTCGTTAAATTCTTTATTTGAAACTGATTCCTTGGAATATGTAGATTTTTCTGTGTAGAAAATTGTTGGGTTGTATCGATATGTTATGATCTTTATACTTCATGTACGAAATATTGTGAGATTATGGCGTCACTATATTTTAGAATATTTTATTCTTTTCTCTGGAAAGTACTATTTCTTACAACATTTTTATCGTATATCGTAAGAACTTCCGAAGAACGCAGAGCGATTGTGTATCAGTACAAATGAATATGAAGAGCATTAACGAAATTAATTTTACAAAGATAGTAATTAGAATCGTCTATATGACGCAGTAATACCATAAACAACATTGAACAGCGACTATACAAAATACTCCGCTCCGCGCTAAATCATAGCTATTTGAAAAGCTCAACTCTCACTAATCACGAAGGTATAATGAAACTATTAGTCAAACGTTAGAACAAATTTTTCATTTCGTTCAAACTTCCTCCACCATATCTCCCTCATCAAATTTACTATCCACGAAGTGTCAACTCTGTAAAGGTCTCGGTATGTTCTACCTGTTACAACGTGTACAAACAAAATCGATAAGTAAATTAAGACTGGTGCCGCTTACACGAATATCCTAAATCTGAGCAGGAACTAAGCCGACCGAGTAAATATCCTTTCGCAGGACCCAATCGACAAATTTCCTTGTCGGAAGTTTTTCTTTCCGATAACCATTTTACTGGCACAGGTGTAACCTACCTGCTTCGTCCATGGAAAGGTGTCCGCCGGACAAAGAGCCTAAATTGAAAGTTAATTTTCTGTTGCTCGTCCTTGCACCTTCCTCCCGTTACTAGATACTTAACCACGGTTAGCTGGCTACCTAACCTACTCTCACCAGTCAATCGATAATTAATATCTGCCGCCTGTTTCGGCTGGTGAACTCTAATTGTCGATTGCAATTAGTTCCGGACGATATAACCGGTCGAATCGGCACGGCGGCCTTCACCGGATAAACCAATTCACTTGGGTTCATGGTTTTAGGAGATTGAAGGCCAGAATCGAATATTTTCATCAATGGATTGTGTAGTTTTATGGTTTCGTAGTATATACAGTGGCTATAAAAGGTATTAGCATAGCCTCGTATTTGTTGCCTTTTATACTAATTGTTAGCATCATAGCATTGTATTTTGGTATTTAGTGAGAAAAAAAATGAAAATGACAGATATATGGAAATATCCTTAGAGATGCACCGTTGTAAACTTATTAAGTTTCTATGAAAAATTGAGAACTGTAATGATAATTCTAGTTTAATAATGGCACTGCCATGGGGGTCACTGGTGACACTGGACTTCCTAATGATGCCATATTTTCTATTGCAGAGGCTCGCGGCGCATTTCTCCTATACATATAAATATACATGTAGGTGAAGTGTTCAATTTTGCAGTATAGATTTTTAATGTAATTATGCACGTACAAATGCGCAATGTACATAGTGAATAATAGAAATGTGAAAATAAGGGGACTTTCTATACGCGTGGGACTGTAGTTAACCGTTTCCACTTGTCTATTAGTCTCTCGTTAAAATAACGAGATTATACTGTCATATTATTCCATACCTGTGGCGAACACAAGATGTTCGCCTCCACCACATTTCTGTACACAACCCTGTTGCCGCCGCTGCGGTCAAGGGATGGCGAGGATAGCAAGAAATGTGGTCTAGTTTGGAGTGCGCGGCTACCTTTAACTCTAAAAGTGCCAGTGAAACTTTTCGACAACTCGTTGTTCTCTAGCTCATTGAAAATCTTTGCAAGTTTCCATCGTCAAGTTAGATAATTATATATTCTCAAATATTTTATATGTCGAGTTCTCATTGGTGTTAGGGGCGTGTAACGAATCTTCATTTAGATTAGCCATTGTTATTATACAATATAGATGGTATTTACTAGTACAAATATGATTAGTGGCGATTAGATACGCGAGATGCTAATGACAATGATCTTAGGTTCAATAACGAATCCATGGTCAACGGGATAGAAAATGCGCTTTCTTCCAAATTCTAAGTCGAACTGAACTTGTCCACAATTCAAGCGTAACTAAATTTACTTGTCCACAGTACAAGTAGAACTCCAACTTAGTCCAAATATAACTGCACTATACCCTTCTCCATACCTCTCTGTACCCCTCGGATCATTTATATTTTTAAGGAGAGCTATACAATTACTCCATACCTCTGTCAGGTAAAAATGTCCATCCCGTGACCGTGTCATAAATCTCGGGCACCCATACCCAGATTAAATCATAAACAACTATTTCTCAGTTTTATTATTTAAATACAGCTATAATAAAAAGTCTGGACTAAAGTATTGGGGACCTTCCCAAACATTCCAAAAGAAAGGCCCGATGTCCTTTCATCTCCGATATATACATTCGTGTTTATAGAAGGCTAAGAGGAAATGCGGGCAATTTCCTAGAAACTAAATAAAATCCACCAATTTATAAATCCACTTTATAAACACTTTGAACATGTTCTTAGTTTCTGTCTATGTACTCAGCAACGCGTAGCAACGCAACATTAAACGTAATTAGCAAATTCCGGTACATTTTTGGGATCGCATCACGAAGGATACTGTTCGTTCTTCGTACGATTTCCCGCAGGGACTATTAACTTTCAGTAACGTGTGAAAACGGTTGTAAATTTCGACGACGGCCCGTAATGGCTGGTGGGACTTTAAGGATGTATAGTTACAAACGGGGGGTTCCTCCGGCCCTCTTCGGTTCGAGGTAGTATGAAAAACCCTCGTCTCAACCCCCTGACTCGCCCATTCGCGGCCGTTGGAACCCTCGCACGCACGTAAGAATGTGCAGTAATACACTCTACAGAGCACCCCATTCGGGAAAAGGGGTAAGTAAGCTCGGAGGCGCCTACGGCCGCATAAACATAAATTATCAGCTGGTAATTACGAGATACAGCTCGAACCCCCTCCACGAAAACGATGTTGCCTTCCTTTTCCAACGGGGGTGAGCCTCCTCCACCTTATGCGGAACGCTGGAGGTGGCTAGCAAAGCCAAAGAAGAGGAACCATTCGCACCCCCTTTCGGAGTAGCGGAACGGAACTGCGTGGACCGGTTAATTGTTATATACATTCCATTAGGTTAATTGCTGAATTAAGACTTCTTCTGGGGGCTCTCGCGGGCTGGATAATTATCGCACGCTTCCCTGAGCTATGACAGATGCTGTGATCGGTCGAAGTCTCGCGATTTACCAATCCTCGTGGAGGTGGCGAATGAAAATGGGGAATATTTAGTCTTATAAAGATTCATAGTTTCCGAATTGAAATACAGCGACTACGAAAAGTTCTTTGAAAAGCTTCTTTGTCGGATTCTATATTTCATTTTTATAGTATAATTTTTCTAATCATACAAAGACACTACCAAGTGATAC
Source organism: Bombus pascuorum (assembly GCF_905332965.1). Classification (NCBI taxonomy): domain Eukaryota; kingdom Metazoa; phylum Arthropoda; class Insecta; order Hymenoptera; family Apidae; genus Bombus; species Bombus pascuorum. The sequence continues at coordinate 11,800,336 of NC_083491.1, read as the reverse complement.
GAAATTTAATACACTTGGACCTGATTACTTAGTACGTAAATAATATAATAAATTCAGAGGAGTTGAAACGAGTGGAAAAAATTATTTTCTTACTCAAATAAATAAACATCCGATTATTTGAAAATAAAATCTCGTCAGGTAAAATCATTTGAATAGTTGTTCTTCGTATATCTTACCGAAATATCGCCCGAGTCAGACTTAAAATAGGCCATTGTAGTATAAAAATTGCTCGGTTCCGTCGTCTTGGAATTACGGGTGTTGCGTTGATAAACTTCCGCAGTTCGAAGGAAGTACGAAAGGGGTCCGGCTACATAAACCTTGGCTGAGAAGCGGGGGTGGGCCGTGAAATGGTGGATTCAACGCGTGTGCCGGCTAATAAATAATTAAAACTTTTGTTTCGAAGGTGTCACTGATGTACGGCCTCTTCCCGGCTGTCGCGGCTGCTGAGTAATCGCGCTTTATGAATTAAGGTTATGCTTTATGTTAAAAGATTCGCTCGGCATCTGTTTCTAATTACCCGTTAATGGCTATAGCGCCGGCAGTAAAGCATTCGTTACTGTAAAGTTCCAGCTTCCTATAGCGTGTCTGCCGCGCTCTGTAATCATCCTAGATCTCAATACCGAGTGCATACTTTCTGACTATGAGTCCGCTTATGCGAACGAAAGTAGCGGAAACCAACTGCTCCGATGAATGATCAATAGACATACTTGTACTTGAGTTATGTTACACTGTTTCTTGAATGAATCTGTTTCTATCTACATACATACATATATATATATATATATATATAGTTTTCAACTCTCAGACATTCAATATATATATTGACGATTGAATGTTTGAGAGTTGAAAACTATATATGAAATGTGATGTTGTGTCTAGTTGTAAATTTGAAGAATCAGAAGAAGCATGGAAGATTAAGATGTAGACAGAAATGATGTAATAAACCTTTGGAATAGTTGTTCTTTTCGGAAGAAAGTTTAGGAGTATGTTGCGCATATTGAATTATAGCAACATTAAAATGTAGGATTACTTTTTGTTCGTGTAAATTATAACTTGTCGCAGAAACGTGTTTAATAGCGTGTTTAATAACGCGTTTAACAGTGCATAATGTGCAGAGTCTGTACCTGATAACTGGACACTTTACATATTTATGTATTCCATATTATCATATTTCAAAACCTGAAATTTTTATTAAATTGGAATCGATGTATAAATATATCGAACGGTACAGTTACCTAATCCACATCGAGTCCACTGAAAATTAACTTCAGACGCTATACCCTCAACAAACTTTGTAGTCTTTCATTACGCATGCTCTTATCGTTTCTGCATTTTAAATAACATTAATTCAATTATAAAGAAATATTTATTAAACCATAGAAAATTGTGCTTTCTCTTCTTAAATCATCAGCAAAGTATACAATAGAGAAAATAAAGCAGTAGCGGGTTAAAGAAAAACACGAATTCAGACGTTGGTGGCTAGCAGGTATTGTGATTCAGATCACCGAGTTCCATTCAGTGTGATCTCGAGTCCCACGTGGTGGTTTCTCGAGCGACGGATGTTCGATCGCGACCGGACGCGCGGGCTTTTTCGTCCTTTTATCGGGGCCGCAGGACTCCACGTGATTGCGTGGCCCTGTGGGAGGGCAGACGCGCAAAACATAATGTGCCCATGGCCCGGGTGTGGGTGAGAATGCATGCGACGCACTTGGCCGGTTTCTTACGCGACCATTCAACGCGTATGCGTGTGAGTAATTAAAGAGAGCGACTGTCACATCCGGCGACCCACGCGTGAAGGGTGCGGCCTCTGTCCCTCCCTGTTCCTCTGCACTCCGACTCCTTTTCTATCCCTCCCTGCCCTGCTGGCTAGCCCTGGGCCACGTCACTCTGCTGTTTCCAACGCGTCGCGGACTCGTTTTCGAGACCTCTTTCTTCTGCGATACCTCTCATTCTTTCACTTTCTCTCTCTCTCTCTCTCTTTCTCAGTCTTGGATTCAACAAATTCACTGGCGCCTAGCCTGCTCCAGAACTCGACAGAGAATCGGCTGGTTTCTCTTATATAAATGGAGATTTATCGTAGTGAATAACGAAACTTTGATCGATATACAAATTATATAGTCGGTATAAAAGTACTTAAGTATACCGCGTGATGAAATAAAGAGAGCTTTTAATATAATGTTTCTGGTCTGTGAGAAAATTGGTGTTTCATCAATCGTTGGTAAAAATAGGTCTTTTGCGTGGTTTTTAAATGCAAAGAAAATCAATGGTTTGAAATTTACGATCAGCTTTTTTATCGAAAAAAAAAATACACCTATTTGTATAAGATGAATTATAGAGAGTGTCATAGTCTGTTGAAAATAAATTGTAAGAGTAAAGATACGCTACCAGAAATATGAAGGGAATAGGTTAGTATTCATTTAGTTAATTAGTAATTTACTAAAATACCTTAATTTACGTATAATGTTGCGACGTCGGCCGTGAAAATGTAAACGTGAATTAGAAATATTTTATAATGTACCTACTTTTCATTGTGTTGAAATTGGTTCTATGTTTCTGATTCTAATTACATCGCATGCCAGTTGGTTCTTTTAAAATAGAAAGCACTTTAGATTATAGTATAAAGCAGGTATATTTTAGCATACTTACGTCATTCTGAAAAATGTTATTCTACACTCTGCGTGAGTTGTACAAATGCATAGAAGCTGCATATAAATGATATCACTAAAAATCAGCAGGGTATGTTCAAAGGCGTGAAAGAATGAACGATAGCGCCCCATTGTTGCGTGCATGGCTACTAATGAAAAAAGCTTTGAACATTTGCTATTAAAGGGTGCCTTGAATAGGTTTGCCGTGCCTCAACAATAAATGGATTGCAAACTCCTGTTTACTTCGTTTTTAATTTAAAATATGAAACTTTACTTATATGCGTGAAATTAGTTCATTAGATTTCTAATGGACGTTCAGGTTGCAAAATTTTTAATATTCCTAATTTGATGCTTGCGATAAATAAAGTTGGACGTATCCAATCGTGCAAAGTAATATTGAATTAGAAATATTAATTTATATCATTTTAATTGAATACACTTTATAAATTTCATTCAATGAACGAAGGGTTCAACAAATATTTTATTTCGAACTGAAAAAATAAAAGTCTAAACAAGTCATTATTTGAAATATTATATATAAATACAATTTAACATTATGCAAGAAAATTTACAATTTTAACATGTAAAAGTTCATTTGTAATTACTTTGCTCTTAACTTTTCCAATCAAACACACATTCCATTATCTACGTCTACATCTTCACAAACACTTCTTTACGTACATCCGCAACACGCTCAAATGTTCACTCTCGCTCTTCGTGCTAACACGCTTCATCTCCAAAAGAAGTTGCTTACCAAACTACTTAGTCTTCTGCCAAATTATAGCTACATCAAAAATTTTCTGCAAATTACATTATTTATACAATATACCTGCGATGATTCTTGTAGTTCTATATATTGAACAGAACACGCATAGTATCATGTTCTTATGTTATCTTAAGTTTGACAATTCGAAATCTTACAATACTGAGAAAAAAGTTTCTAATTCATGGAGATGACCGGTGTGACTTTAGTTTAGATTTATTAGGTTGTCCGGAAAGTGTCTTTCTTTCGCAAATGTGTTTTTTACAACAATACTTGCTTCGTAACCTTCATACAAACGTGAGAGCAAGTCTGTGAAATGTCGCGATGTTTATCTGAACAGAACAAAATGGATCGTACGTAATTTGATAAAATAATATAAAACAAAAAACGTTGTGCGTCTACTATTTCCTCATCAAACGAAAGAAACTTTTCGGACAACCTAATACGTTAAGGTCGGTATCTCTAGCGTTAAGATCAGTTTTAAGCAAAGACATAGCGAAATAGCGAAGGAATCCATCCTCGAAGAGCATCCAATCGGGAGCGAGCGGCATAACTTCGCAGCTGCGAGGCTCGATGCCTTTAAATCCGCTCGTCCCGCGGCATAATTCAGCTTATTTACGAGGTTGGCGGCGCGGGATCGGGGAATGGTGGCGGGAATATGTGACGCATTTCGCTGATTGAAATTTTCGCAAGATTATTCCGTTCCCCCGACTGGTGGTGTCCGCCCCCACAAGACCGTGGGGGGTTGCATTGTCTTCGGAAGGCGAGCCGGGGCCCTCTTAAAGCGCATTGATCCAGTAATTTACCGTGTTACGGCACTCGCGACATCGTTATGAAGATTACAGCGAGGGAAAAAGTGGCGTCGAAATTACGAGCGGACCGAGAACTAGGCATAATGCTGGCTGCGTGCGCGCTTTTGTAACAAGAATTACGCGACCGGCTGCTGCCTCCTTAATTCTGCCGCCCAGCCAAATAGAAATGCAATAGAAATTGCACGGCTTGCAATTTTTCCCCCCTTTCTTCCTTCTGCTTGCAGGAGGAAGCTTCCTTTCTGGTCCTTCGCCTGTACCGGAAGATGCACTCGAAGCTGAAGACATCGCTGGACTGGCCTCTTTTTTAGGCAGTGCGGATCTATCGAGGATTTGGCTGCGATTAAATTCTTAATGATTCTTCTTTGTGAATCTCTTGACGATTTGTTAATCTGGTTCAGTAGTATTAATTTGGTTTTGTGATAACGATGAACGTAAAGAATATGCATTTTCTATGTTCGAGATCGTAGGATCGGAACCTGAATCGTTATGAAGAAGTTTGGAACTTCGTGCGCCACTTTCTGAAAACTGGAACAATTTGAATGAAATCTTGATTCATAGTTCTTGGCGTAAACGTTGCCTTCTCTATACCCTCGTTAAGCATGTTCAACAACTTGTTGAACATAATCATGAGCAATTTAAACGGATTCGCTTTATTCAAATCCTGAGGAGAGATATTTTTCGTCAAATGCTAGTAATTCATTTATTGATCAACCTGAATAAGAACATATCCGTAAAAGATAAATTTAGAGAGCGTGAACTACGACAATTTATATAAAAAAAACAAACAAATTATCTGGTTCATAAAATACGAATGAATGCACGATTACTTTTCCCTTAATAATGAAATTTAATTTTCAAGATAGCAAGGTACACATTTCTAAGAATATCTCGATCGGTAAAACCCGTGCCATGAATTTTCCGGAGTCTGTGCAACATGAAAACGAGAATCGTTCGACGTCTAGAGACAAAGCAAGAAGAAGAAGAAGAAACGACGGATAGTCAGAGTTAAACTCGATGGAACGAACGAAACAAAGGGAAATCAAGGAAACAACGAGCAAGCTCGGAGGATCTCGTTCTCGGTTAATGTCGCGCAGGGCTAAAACTCTTCGAGGCCCATAGATCAATGGTTCGCAATTATTGTAAGTTCATTAGAGGCAGAGGGTCTGCGACCAGTGTTTCTTCCCAGTCGACGGTTCTCCGTCTTCCTCCACCTTCCCTTTCGCCCGCGGAAGAAGTCTCCACGGGCCGAAAACCCCTGTTACCAGACCTGAAATTGCGACATTCCGCGCGAAACGCCGAAACTATTTGACTCTGTAATTTGTGATTGTAGTTTATTGCGCGGATAGACTAACGGACCGTCGTTGCAACGCTGTTGCTCAACTCCCCGCAACGATTCCTTGCAATTTCGGGCTTGGAATTCCTACGGAAGCCTGGGACACGCGCGCCCCGTTATGGATTGCGGCTCTTCGAAACTTCTATCGGCCCAGAAAGAGTCAGCTTCGTTTCGCTGTTTCACCGAGAAGATACACGCCGCACCGAGATATTTACTGTATACCAGCGGTACTCCTCAACCGAACTGCGTCCGTGTTCGCTTCTCTTTCGCCTTTCGACTCGTGTCTGGCAAGTCGACAACAATAAAACAAGCTAACTTACGGTCTTGCTTGAATCTGTCCGGCTTTATATCATTTTTATATCGTTTGTAGTTATTTTTACATCTTGATCTTGTAATATCGTGATCCTAATTGTTGAGGTTGAGGTTGACTGATTGAAGAACGAGTGGATGAATTTGTAATAGAAAAGTATATTGAGATAATTAAAGGTATAAGTATAATGTATAAGTTTATGCTGATTCAGATCATTACTCTCTTAGTGATACAAGAAAATGGGAAGATAGGGAGCACGTTCATATATTTATAACAAAAGGACATTATCAAAATAGTTAACCTTATATCTTGGGCTAGAGGCTTCAGGGAACATAAATAGAAATCTGTTTATTAGTTCCTTTGTTCCTAGACCTTCCAACCCAAAACATAATGTATATTTAAGGGTACAATAATATGCTCCTTATTTAGAATATTTCTGTGTAATAGCAGTCTCCAGGTCGCGGATATACATAAATAAAGATGTAGAGTTTTTCTTGAAGTAGTTACTTCAACGCTAATGACAAAGAAGAAAGTACATATGCCTTGCTACGAAAATGAAAGGAAGTGTGGTAGACGGTGTGACGTGTTGTTGATTAAATCAATAATGAGACGAGATAATTTAATTAACTATATTTACAGATATTTTAAAATGTAGAATACAAAGTTAATCGCATGATAATACTCGTTATAATATCACGCGATACTGTGGTACTGATACTAATCGTTATAGTGATTCGCTAGGCTGATTCGTATACTCGTTCGCCCGATTGACTGATTTGCTGACTGATTCGATACTGATACTGGTTCGTGCGACTGACTGTGTCTGGAGAATATGGTCGTCTATTTATACTGGTCGAGAGAGTACCGAAAGGTTTGAACTTGTCACCGGTCGTAGGTTGCACGTAGCAGCGAAATTGCATTGTCCAGAGTTCGTTTATTACATTATGTGCGTCGTACAGCGTTAATCCTCTGTGGCAAAACAACTACGTGAGGCATCTTCGAGTCGAAACGTCCTATGACGCACATGCCACTACAGAAGAAAATATAGCTAAATCTTCTTAAATTTCACATGGATTTTACGTGTAACTTTGAACTTAACAGGTTCTTTCCATTCTCGATGGTTTCGTATCGAAAACTCTTTTGTTCGATCATTAACCGATATAAAATCACAAAGTCAACGAGAATGTAGCAGACAATATTTTTCTCCTGTGATCTTCGTTTTCGTATCTTCGCGCAGGTCGTCTTTTATTTTTGCTTCGTTACGGTCTACTCGATCTTCACCACGCCGGACTGTATCTTTTTGTCCAGCGTGTTTGCTCGATAACAACGTTTGTTTCTCGATGTCGCGAAAGCTCTCTGGTGTTCCCCTGTGTTTGTCGTACAAGTCGAGAAAAATACATTCGATCTCGCATATTCGACGTTGTAGGTGTAAACACAGGGAATGGGACGCAGGGTGACTGGTTGTTTGAAAAGGGTGCTTTGGCAAGAAGAAAATCCGGGCGCTACGGTAGCAAACGCTTTCTGCAAGGAGGAAAGAAACCATTTACATGCTACTCGACAGGCAATATTGAGCGCAGACGCCGTTAACTTTAACCGCCCGAGCCCAGCCATTCTCACTATCGCAAAAACAATTAATGCTCGTTAAAAGAAATCCTTGATTTACTGCTAGATGAAGGTACGGGGTCGAGATAACTATTGTCGGCGTGTAACTCGCCTTCCACCAACCTTCTTTTTCGCATCGAGTCTGCCAGGTTTAAAATTCCCTGTAATGTTCGTCAGTTCTTGCTTAGTCTTCTCACTTTTTGTATAGAAACGTGGTAGAATAAAGTGTGTAATATTTAGATGTCCTACTTTCGTGTTTTCAAATCTCTGGCATCTTATGCTTTAAACCGAAACTCATGCAGATGCAAGAAGCAGGTCCATCCTATGAGAATTTAGAATTCCACTGACATCGTAGAAACAAGTGAGAATGAATAAGAGGAGAATATATACGGTAGAGATATTAATAATTTATTGGATCTAATTCTGTAAATTAATCTCTAAATGTATAGAACGTATAACGTTGCTGTTTAACAATATATTTAAATTTTTTTATATATTGCAGTATATGATATATGTATTAGCCATGTACACAACACTTATCACATTGTACATTTAAATAAACTATATTGTTTTTTTATATTAGAGTACATATAATAATACATCAAAGTAAACGAGTAAATGTAATTTCTTTATTATATATATATTTTTTTTATTTTTAGATGAAATATTAGGTTGTCCGAAAAGTTTCTTTCATTTCATAAGGTGAGAATAGACGAACAATAACTTCTGTTTTATATTACTTTATTGAATTAGGTATGATCTATTTCGTTCTATTTCTATTATTAAATTCGTGCATAATTTAATAAACCAATATAAAACAAAAAACATTGTGCGTCTATCATTTCTTTATAAAACGAAAGAAACTTTTCGGACAACCTAATGTTTGTAGATTTAATTTATAGATTACGTTTTAAACAAGTCAATTCGTATATGTCTATCTATCTCTCATTTTCATAGAGTTGGTATCTTAATATTTCCCCTGATATTTTCCATCATCATCTTACGATATACATTTAGTATTATCAGAAATAAAATGGGAAGAAAATACTAAAAACGGAAGTGTTCATAGTAAAATCTATAAAGTGGATTACAGAATAAGTGATAAATCTATACGAAATTTACAGTGACAGTTGTAATAAGTAGTAATAGCTTCACTGTAATAAGTCAATAATAAACTCTATCTCTACAAAATAGACGTATCATAAACACGCGGTAAAAACGGAATCCATTGCACGTTATGTGGTGACAAAACTTTGGAAAAGGTAGAAACAAACTCTTGATGCGTGAATATCGTAATAGAAGGAGGAACAGAAACGGTTTTAAGCTGCGAGAGCGGGCACGTGGCCGTAGGACATTCGGAGATATCCGAGTGGTCTATTCGTAGTAATGACGATGCCTCGAAAGATGCAATAGGGCAATTACCATTTCTCCCCTCCATGCGGCGGCGTGTGACGACACGATGAAAATTGTCATTACGCGAACCGTCGCGACAATTATCGCAGCGTTCACGATTGCAATTTGCAACCGTCTGGAAACGGTCTGGGATTACTCAACGAATCATCTTGTAACTTTTAACTACCGGGCTGTGCGCGTCCCCCGCTAAATCCTGCCCCGGTTCCAGGAGCACGAATCTTCCTCTCTGGGAATCTTGCACTCTTAACCGGGACGGCCCGTTCAAAATCTCGTCGTTTCTTAACTTTCTTCTTTCAATGTGTTTCTCCATTTTCCTTTCTTAATAAAAATTCGTATTGCGAAAAATTAGTTGATATCTATTAGGTCTTAAATAATGTATTTTATAATGTAAATAATCTATTTTAATATCTATCGTTACAACGTTGTCTAATATACACGTTGGATGCAGGTACTTTTGAATGCCTAGTTTGCTTCAATTTTGCTAGAAGAATTATATGATTTGTTTCAGACAGTACGTTGTGGACAATTGTAAGCATTTTCCACAGGAATTATTGTTTTGTGTGTAAGCGAGATTAGAAACTGATTTCGACTGTTACTATCAATTTGCTTTTAAGATTCTGGTGGAGTGTGTTTCTGTTAGAATTTAATCTTGAAGTTAAGATTAATAATCTGCGGAAGACACAATGTTTCTGTTGAAATAATATTCAGTGATGTTTATTAAACAGAACTACAGAACCTGATGTATATAAGCAAGAGATATAATTAACAACGTATACAAGAATTGTTGATTGCTGGCCAGTTACTCTCAGACTAGATTTAGGTAGTGACCCATGGTCCCTTAAATACTTCTGAACCCCACTCTCTATACAGTAACGAGTATGACCTGCGGAAGTGTCCTGTTCAAATGCCTGTGTGCGGTCCTGTGTATGGGTACTTATGCCTATGCGTGAAATATCGTTGTATTCCAACAGTTTTTTTTTTTTCTTTGGATTCATCTTCGTTACTTCTTGGATTCATAAACTTCAAGTTGACCAAGTAACTTCTCTATATTTTTATATTTCTTATGAAACACATATCTTCGCCGTTGTAGTCTAAATTGTGAGAGATATTTGTTTCCTAACTGCAGTACCAAATAAAATTGATGTCAATAAACTGTAAATATAAAGAACGAATTTGTAACTTACTATTAAATTACATAAGCTATAACACACTAGAACAGTTCCAAACCTGATATTAAATATCTATTACTAGACATTGTCTCAAAAACAATATTCAGTAATATTAAACACAATATGACGAATTATATCGAACATCACCACGTTCGTGTCACCGATATATCTTGCATATTTACATCTATTAGGCTGTCCGAAATGTTTCTTTCGTTTTATAAGGACATAATAGACGCACAATGTTTTTATTTTATATTAGTTTATTGAATTATGCACGAACATAATAATAAAAATAGAACGAAATTGATCACAGCTAATTCACTAAAATAATATAAAAGAGAAATTGTTGTTCATTCATTATCACCTTATGAAACGAAAGAAACTTTTCGGACAACCTAATACAAAATATTATAATTGCTTCTTATATTTTCAGCATTATACCACTACAAACATCCACATTCTCCTCACGAAACACCAACAAGAAAAGAATAAGCGTAACGATAAGAAAGAACCACAAAGTTACCGAAATTGGTCCCAAAAAGCCTTAAATCCCAGCGTTCTGAACAGGCGTAGTTATCCGAGGACGCGTCAAACGCGTTGAAAAAAATCTGCTCCTTCGCCGGCGATAAATAACGAATAATTCTTAAAACAGTCGCCTATGCATCATCGTGTCATTTTCGCGGTGCTATATGCGCGGCGGTGGCGTCGCCAGCGTCGTCGTCGTCCTCGACGTCGCCGGCGACAACGCGGAACGACGCGCCGGAAAATTTATCGATGCTAATTTCCCGGCCGCGGTCCTCCGTCGTCGTGGAAAAGAATTGTTGTCATCCCGCCCCATCTCACCCCCGGCTCTGGCTACACCCGTGTTCACGGCCCGTCGTCTTATCCTGTCCTCGAGGCCGTTACCTGCGAGGGCTGTTTTCCTCCTAAAATCCCCGTTTAAAACGCTGTTCTTCGGGTTTAAGTCGCGCTGACTGACGCGGATCGGCAACCTCGGAGACCAGCTTTCTTTTCTCCTGGCCGATCTTCTCGGTTTTCTCATTTTCCTCGTGTTCTCTCTATCCAGGTGCTTGATCAAACATCGTGCGAATCGTAATTGAAGATTCTAAGGCTGAGCGCTGTGTCGCTTTAGCTTGTTTTTTAATTGGTCGTTGCAATTTCTTTCTTCGAGGGTGACTTTACGATGCTTTATATTTTTATATGTTAGCCTATGGCGGTAAAATGCGATAGGGGTGTTTGAACAAGTGATACTTATGTGGGTTTTGGATGTATTGTAACAAAACTTGGATCATTCGTTAGTCTCTGTTGTTGTTAGTCTCGATGGTAAGTTTGCGATGGTTTGTTCTGGGTTTCGACGATGATTTCAGACAGAGGCGTTTGGAAGCGGTGCAAGTGTTGTTTCTCAGAATGTTTGAGAATCTTTGAGAATCTCTATTACCTGTTAGACTGTAGTAACTGTCACGGCAATATCCTGTTGTATTGGAAAATGATGATCCACTAATATCTACATTGTATATGGATTGTATGCAATATAATTACGTACTTTATGCTCGAAAAAGAAGGAAGATACAATTAATATTCTATATTATATGTATATAACTGATACTCTACTTTATATATATAGCTTTTAATTATACATACATCTTAAACCAGCGAAACTTCAAATTTTTTTAAAATTTTACTAATACAACTTTAGAGAAGGTGCGTTGTAAAGAATTTAATAGCGGTATTTTATCATAAAGTACGCATTGTCTCGCAAGACGTGAAATTTACATAGGCAAGACAGCTGACGTTGTAAATGAAAGTAAACGTTTGTAGAAATGTTTTCGCTCGAAATGCGCGTCGTACGTCCGGATTCGCAATTACCGGTCGAAAAAAAGGGGGCAACGAAACATCTTGGTGAAATCGAGCAACGAGAAGCATCAAGAGCCGCGGTTACAGCAACACAAACCACGGCAAACGTTCTTTCGTCCGCAGATTGAGTAACAAGGAGGCCAGCCACGTGCCAAAGCCAGTGCCGTTTACATTTTATTATCGCCCCTCCAGCAAATTTTCCATTATGCCGTAATTAAATGCGAAATCGTTAAGTGCAACGAATTTACCGACCAAGTGCCTGCCGTTTTAATCAACTTCCTAATGAAAACCTGCCAATCGATATGTAATAGAGCGATAAAGGTTTTCTTCTCATTACTTCGCTGCATCGCGATGATTAAAATATCGATTTTCCATGGACTGTTTACTTTTTATGATGTTCGCTAATTAGTCATTAATTAGGTAATGCAGTATTCTTTAATTAGATAATGTATTATTTATACACTAGATGTGTTTTCGTAGATACATATAGATTATTATTACGCAAAATGAGGATAGATGACGAGAGTTGGTACAACCAGGCACAAGGTGATCCTTCGCGTAAAAGTATGCAATGAAATAATTGTAAAAGACTCAGAAGTGTAGATGATAGTTGCTTAACAAAACTAGTATACATTTAGCTCTAACATTATTGCCGATTGTAATATTAATACGTCTGTATAATTTAAATAATTATTAATTTATAGATTAAAATTCTTACGTACAATTCTTTGTCACATAGAAATATCAGAAAATATTGAAATCTCATTCTACATTTTCCTTTCGATAGCACATAATCTTAATTTTTAGTTTAAATAAAAAAGGTAATAAATATTGATTTTGATTATTCGTTCATGATTAATTTGCTCCAATGTATCTATATATTTATGGATGATCATCTATCTCTTTCTATTCTCTGTACGAAATAAAACGACATATTAGATCCATTTAAATAAAGATAAAATATAATAAAATATAAAAATAAAATAATTTATAGATTAAAATTGTTACGTACAATTCTTTGTCACATAGAAATATCAGAAAATATTTAAATCTCATTCTACATTTTCCTTTCGATAGCACATAATCTTAATTTTTAGTTTAAATAAAAAAGGTAATAAATATTGATTTTGATTATTCGTTCATGATTAATTTGCTCCAATGTATCTATATATTTATGGATGATCATCTATCTCTTTCTATTCTCTGTACGAATAAAACGACATATTAGATCCATTTAAATAAAGATAAAATAATCAATAACGTAGCAATGTCCATATGGAGTTGTCGCAATAAATTCATTTTCAAAGTCGAAACATCCCACAGCAAGATGGATAACATCTAGTTGGTAATACAACGAGTACTATCGTATCTTAAGCTACTTTCACCATGCATTCGATGGCAATGGCCAATTTTTATCATGATCCGCCGTGGAGAACCAATTTCCGAGCGGACAAATGCATTTGCTTAATACGCAAATAGCTGTTGCTATTAAATTGTAGCGACGTTTAACAACGCTGCCGTGTGTACAGCGGAGCTCGCGAGGAACGTAATTAAATACGAAATAGTATGCGCTTCCTAATTGCGAGTGGCCAGAATTTAGCAATATTCGCGGTTCGTGTCCGTCTTTCAACAGACTTTTCCCAGTTGCTATCGCAGTTCAGCCCTGTGCCTTCGATGTTTGCTTTTCAATTCCTTCAGTCATCCATATTTGGGAATAATCGTAAAGTTCGAACGATAAACGACGCAAGTGTGTGAATATGCGAGCAAACGTAAGTGGAAATTTTTAACAATTATTAACATTTTTATTACATTTATGTCATTTATCATTTGAATGTTCTGAACTTTCAGCGTTAACTGTCTTTGGAGATTCTGCAGAAGAATAAACGGTTAACATGTTTCATTAATTTTGATATATTATTGTTCGATTTTTAAGTAATTTTTGTCATCGATTAAAATCTTTTGTTATCTGCTTAAATTTTTATTTTAAATTTTATTCCTAGTTATTTATAAATTTACAAATTTCTCTTTCGATGGCTCTAAAAATTAAAATATCAGAGATTGAAATGTGTCAAGCCACAAAAATTAAAATATTTGGAATGCTGAAATCCTAAATTTCGGAAGAAAAGAAAATTTTGAATATTAAAATATCTAGAACTATTTAATTTCACGCTCCAAAGATAAAAATCTAAAGTCTAAAAGTCTGAAATTCCAAGCTGCTAAAGTTAAAATATCTATCGTAGAATTCTAAGCTGCCAAGCTCTTTTTTCTAATAAGCTTCTTTTAAGCTTTTTTCCAATAAAACCATTTCATATCTTTCGTTTGCATTTACATGGTTTATCATTTGAAATGTTCAATTGCGGATCACAAGTTGTCTTCGTATTCCTCCGATCGTCGTCGCTCCTTCGGGCGATGCTTCGCGAGGGATTGTTGTTCCGAGCCCCTGTTTTGCTAATCCTGAATAACCACATGTATTGCTAGTGAGTGTTTTCGTTTCACCTGGACCACAGCTGGAATTGCTAAGTACGATTAAGCGTGCGTGGGAGAAACGAAACAGCAACTAAGTTTGGGAAATGAGCTTGCGATATTAATACATTGATGCGTTATTTCAAGAGATTAATTCTTGGGGGGACTGGATAGCGCGCATGGGATTCGCTGATAAATTTCGATATCGAATTAGAGACGGAACGCATTCGAATAATTTCCAGTAAATATTTATCCGGGATGATCATTGCAACTCTGTTCGGCGGTTTGCCCGTATAATTTCTGCGGAAACTCATTATTCGTTGGATTATATTTCCATATGTTTGAACCACAGTCTAGTCGGTATTTACGGTTATAGCTCTCCAATCATTCGATTGTTTATATAAACAATTCAAACACGAATTTTAAATCAAAAGCATATACGAGTTTACTCTTGAATACGCTGAAGACTATTGTTAGAATGAATGCGTGTTCTTACGAATGAAATGTCTCAAGATCGAAACGCATATATTTGTAAGAATTTACATATTTGACGTTGACGTGTTCGTTAGAACGATATTTCATGTAACCATAGCCTAACTTGTAAATAAATCAGCAAAGGTTTTACAGTGAATAGAAATTATATTGGCCCATACAGGACTCACTATTGGAGTACTGTCAATCTATTAAATTACCGATCATCAAAACCAAAGAAAATGTCCAACGAAATCAAATTCTTCCAGCGATCCTTCTTTCTTAACAAAATTTTCGTCCACGGATTTGTCGAGGATCGCGTTTCTTCCGGTTTGCGGGCTGGTGCCTGACGAAGGTTGAGAAATTTATTATCGTTAACGAGGCCACGAGCGTTCGATCAGTGCGGACAAAGCGTAGAACGGCGAAGTAATTTTCTCGGCAGGTGCAACGCCGCTGCGACAACAAAGTAGTTTACACCGTTTACACAATGAGGCTCTTTGAGAGCGTAGGGCGAAGGCCTCTAATCGTTTCCCTCTTCCCTTCGCGGAGGGGATTGTAAGCGTTTCAGGGTTTTTGCAGCGGGAGCAGCAAACAGCGTGCTCGCCGTCGTCGTCGTTGACATCGTCCTAGCGAATTCGTCGATGCCTCGGCACCGAAAACCTATTAGCTGACAGTCAATAAACAAAGGAACGGTTCTGGGCGATATAATATTGATTAATGGGGAGGTTAAGGAAGCGTGGAGCCGTTTAGTCAAAGTTCTCTCCAAGGCGGCGCGAAATCGACGTGGAAGGGGCCCCGTTTGTGTGCGTGCCGAGTATATGCCGAGCGATTATCGAATTTCCTCCCCGTAACAACGAGGTTCTATTAACTCCCACCCGGCGCCGGGGCTCACCCGATACAACCCCAGCTTTTGTGTATTGTTAAGACTATCCGCATTAAGCGATCCATAATAAGGAGTTACGCCGCGCGATAAATCGTTTCAAATTGCCGTGGACGCCTGCCTCGATCGATCGCATCTCACTGCCTGCTACTGGTTATTAGCTGGAAAGATAGAGCAAATGATAAGTTGCAGGTAAATAGGTGATAAATTATACGATTTTTTTTTTATTCACGATGTTAAGATGTAAGTTGCTGTGAGAAGCCGATCTCTTGGCAGTTTTACATTAACGAAAAGCAATTTTTCTAGGGTAGGGTTTATATAGACGGTAAACTAATATATTTATGTTCACAGCTTTTTAATTGGATGTAGTTTCTTTCTCGTCTGTGTTTCCTTATTCTTATTTGTTATTCCTTTCCTTCCTTATTTGTTATTCCTGAAAGTAAGATTCTAATAGCATTTTGGATTTCTCAATTCCAGATACGATTAGACGGATCGATTACAGAAATCAAAACGATACCATTTTACGTGATTAGTTTTAAATTTTCTGTGAAATGCAGATAAATGATATATATATTATATTTATAAATTAAGGTATCATAAAGAGGCGTAAAGAATAGTAAATACCATAGCGAATTTATAAAATGATATTTGATATAACGTCACATTTCTCTACTTCTCTAATTCGCCAATTCATATTGATCTGGCTGCTGAGAGACTCAATTAACGGCTCGTACTTCTACTAACGTGTTCGAAATACTCAATTATTAATTGTGCACTGTAAATGAAACATGAAATAATAATTTTTTTAAAAGATAAATTCAAGAACTAAGGTTCATCATTCTTTAAGTTTGAAGTCTAGAAAAGTGTAGTATGTACGTATAGAAAGACATGTATGAACGACACTACAATCTTCGACCCGAGAATATCTTCTACTTTACACACTTATCAAGAATTCCTAGAAGAGACATATTTCAAGTGAAGCGAAGTGCACGTTCGACCTGCATTTAAAACGATATAATTCGCTTCACGCGTGAAACGATTCCAACAATATATTGCGATGAACGAGTTCATGTTACCCTCCATTCTAAACCTCAAGTTTAACAGAATAATGAGCAACATCACGTCATCGCAACTCATTAACCAATCCTGCTATAATCTTGTTAAAGCTCGATTCTATTAAATAAATAAATTACTCGAACCTCGTCAAAGAAAATCGTTACGTGCCAATATTTTCCATTACGTACCACTCGTACATGAGCCGTGGAACAGTTGCAGGGACGAGAATTTTCCCAGTGAAAAGGTAGCAGAAGGGGTCGTTGCTTCGCGGAAACGTTTTCTTAACCGGCTCTCGTTGTTTCCGATAGCCGGAACAGTCGCATTTTCCGTCTGCGAGAATTAAGTCCGTGAACACGAATGGCAATCCGGCCCGATATTAAAAAAATACCTTTTGAAGCGGAGTCCACGGATGGGCGAGCAAACCGACGTTGATACCACGGAAATCCGAACAAAGCGTACTTTGAAAATCGAGAGATATCTACCGGCAGGACGTGGAAGAGGGTGGCGGAAGGGGGAAAAAATAAATTCGAACACGGACGCAGCAAACTGAGAATTCGGGTCATCCTTTGCGATCTTGCGCATAATGTCCTCCGGTGAATGTTGCCTCTGTTCCGCGAAATTTGACGACGAAAGAGGAGCAAACGAGGAAACGTTTTGAAGGAATGTTTCCAAACTACCCCCGTCTAACTCGCCGGATCGCGAGCAAGGAAAACCACCGCGAGTTCTTCCGATTTCAGACCAGACCTGCTATGGAATTATTTGCCCAAAGCGATCCTAAATTTTTGGCTATTTTCCCTGGCCGTCTCTGTATATCGTAAATGGATTCGAAGTGCTCGGTTTCGAGTTTTTACGTGTATTTATAATTCCCATTCCTATCCTTTCTTCATGTATGTTTTTTTACGCCACGTTATAGTTGTTGTTTTTTGGTAATTATGGAGGCGGTTACATTACTCAGGATATTCCTTGTGATAATGTGTATTGGGATAAAATGTAGGGTTATTACAGTAAATAGGGTTGAGATAAGCAGTTTTTCTTGTAATTCTACTTAAATGTAATTTACATAGTAATATGATAAATCTATTTATTAATAGTAATGTAATAGATCTATTTGACTCGATGGTATTTATACCTTTCATACAATATCTAATGAAATAAAAGCCTATATTTGTATTAATAACAAATAATATAACATCAGCATCTATCCTTTTTATAAAAACAAATCTAAGTCTGATATCTAGCGAGAAGTAAAAATTATCTAAAAATTCTTCTTCTCAATCATTCACAATCTAATAATACTCGATTAGAATTAATTTTAAAATAATAAAAATTAGTAATTTAAAATCTGAAACTTAATAAATGTAAAATTTTAATAGTAAAAGGCCCACTGTTTTAATAGTAAATTTTTTTCCACAAAGAGATTGCAATATATGTCTATACATATATATATATACATAGAATAAAGCTAATTTTTCATCTTCATCCTACGCTCGCCATTATAATAATAATACCAGTTTGCGATCGGGACGAGAGAAAGCTGGCGAAGTTAACGAAAAGCAAGGAATGGAAAAAAAGGACGGAGGTGGAATAGAAGCCGGAGGCAGGACGTTTATTTGCAATTGAAAGTAGGGGCAGCAGATTGCACGCCAATTTCTCGAGGACGGTTTCCGAAGGAACGGAATGCAGTTTCCGTAAGAAAAATGGAACTAATTGGTCCCCTCGAAAGACGCGGACGTTCGTGGCAAACAAGACGACGTTGGAGCGCATGAAAAGCAAGCCGTCGGTGGATGATGTAGGGTTGAGGGGAGGGCTGGGGGAAGGCATGGAGGAACAGAGATCTTGTAGTATCTGGAATTCTAGAGCATGGCGTCGAGTGTGTACCGTGCGCTGCAGGCTTGCGAAAGATAGTTGGTGCACTCGAGAGATAAAAGGGAGCCATTCTTTTTTTAGAGCGAACGCAAACGAGAAATTAGAGCATGGAGACACTGCTTACCAGTCGAAATCGTGCGAGTCCCGGTCGTAGACTTCAGAAGAATTCTTCAACTTCTCGGCTGAAGATACCGGACGGAGAAGTCGCCGCGGAAAAGAAAGGAACTTGTATGCTGCTGCTGACTAGAACGGTCATTGAAAAATGGCTCGAGAGCAACTTTTATGAGCTTCGAAGTCAAATACGGTTGCTCCTCTGCTTTCGAGAACTTCGAGGGATTTTACATGGTTTTCATGTTTAGATTTTACTATCGATAGATGTTCAATGACTCTCATAATCGATCAAACGTTTCTTGAGCACGAAGGGATTTTTAGTGATAACGAAGGACAATGTGCGTGATAAATCTTAATTCTCTAAAATTTAGATTCAAAGGGTTTCTGATTATTTTCTTGTTGTTTCTCGGAAGCCGAAGTATTCGAGTTGTTCGTAAGAAAAGAGACAGAATTCTTCGATATATTTTCCAATGTATACAAACTCAAAAAGGGTCCAGTGGAGCTTTGCTTGAAGGTGTTCGAACATTGGAAGATTAGATTCTATTCGTTGAATTTAATCATTCAATTTATGATTATTCTACTGTTAGAAGTTGTATAGAGAAATTTACAAACGCGAGATAAGTTTCTTTTCTTACAGAATTCGCATCGCTATGAATACTATTAGTCCTTCTTCGATACTTATCAATTACTCAAAGAGATTATCAGTTTCATTACATATTTAAAGCAACTTTTGAAACGAATGGTAATACGTTCCAAGATGAGTACCAGCATAACTTTGTTTTAGCTTCAAGTGCTTTGTAAATTTCAAAGTTCCATTAATAACCCATTTAACTTTGCTTAACCTTGAATTATTAGTCACTAAGTTTGCTATGAAAGGAATTGTAGACACAGGTATTTTGAAAACTATAAATTCCTACGTAAGTCGACAGGTAAGTTTAACCGTCATTTTTATTCGAAACAAGTTCCTATCGACCGTAAGATATTCTCGAACACGAATTAAATTCCATTAAAAAAATCCTCCCATATAAGACGGTAATAAATTTCTACGAAGATAAAGCTCGCAAGTTTCTTTATTCAAACTTAACAAAACCTTAATTTTCCGCTCTTCTAAACTAAACGCGACCTTCGTGCTTCCAGCGAAACGAAAAAATCTCCGAGTCCTCGCGCGAGACCCTGAAATCCTTCTTCGTCCTGCGGGATTCGCTAAAGACGATGTCGTTAAACCTTAAGTGAATTTTCAATTTCTGAAGCTTGCACGTGTAATTGTGTAGTTAATTGCTTCTGTTGCAGTCTATACACTGTATTTCAGTATTTTCAACGCACATTTTTAGCGCACTTTACACATAATTCAAGCAGATAGTTTACTACTACACTAGAAATATTTATCGTATCTGCCTTGTATTGATGTATCTATTTCACGTCTGTGTTTCATCCATGTATGGTCTCAAATCGTCTAATTGTATATCAGTTTCGCTAATTTCTCAGCTAATTTTTACCAAAGGCTCGATTAAAACGTTTTAAAAATTAAAGATCGATTATTTTTCCTGTACTAAGCTACATCTCGAATTCATACACGTACCTCGATTTGAACCTAAATCTTGGTGTAAACTCTAGACCTTTGTTTAAAAACTCCCAAAGATTAACAGATTTCGTTATTAAATGCTAAACTGTAGAGTGTAACTGAAAACTCCGTCAATTATTCCATCGAATACTAATTTCTATAGAATCGTCAGATAGAGATGAATCCTCCGCTGCGACGCAAGAAACGCAATAAGCTAACGAAGAATCACACGAATCTTCCGATCTACCTGTGTTCCTTCGTCCTGACTGAAAGTTACGATAAGTCCGCAGCAGGTCTAATAATACTTGCAAGGTTTTAATCGAAAGAAGCTGACCGGCCGCGCGGTCCGCTCGGTTACAAATCGACAACGGCTCGTTTGTTACGGCGGTCCAGAGTTTCTAACCAGATTTTCGAGACTTTCGAGTGGTACTTGGCGCGTCAAAGGATACTTTCCGCCCGCGGCGGCCCGACGATCGCTCGGGAGCGAAGCGAACAATCGACGCGGCGCGGAGTCAAGTGTCGAACAACCGCCGCGTAATCATTCCGGAAGCTTTGTCGCGCGCATCCGAGTGCGGCGTACAGTTCGCTGCTGCTTCCACGCTATTGAAGAGCCTCATTAGTACTGTTTGTTATTGTTTGTACGGCACTCGGGGTGAAAAAGAGCGTGATACTAGAGGGTGCCCGAGGTGTCACCGTGATCCCGCTGATTCTCGCACCTCTCTCGTCGTTACGAGTCCCACCCACCCCACCCCCCATCGTCCGTCTACTTGTCCTCATTTTTGGTTTCCTTTTAAGCATGTTCCTCACAATACGCGAAAGCTTGTTAAGTAGAAGCACACTTGGACTGATACGCTGAGGTGCACGCTGTCGTCTGTCAAGGGGAACAGGGGACACTTGGGACGTTCTTGCGCCAATTTTCGTCCGGTTGCATCAGTCCCGTCTTTGGTACGTAAGTAAGAGGCAAGTTACCTAATCCTTGCATCGATAGCCGAAATTGGCGACGTCGAACGATCTTTCACGTGGACGAACGCAAGGAAATCGTGCGATGATTCGTGTGGACTGTACATTGGATGTTTCAATCGTTTGTATCGAAATTTAAGCAATAACTCGTGCGTCGTAGTCACAGCATTATGGCAGTGTTTGTAACTGTCTCACAACTTTTTACGGTAAACTACAGCGTTGATTGTTCCACCCGTGCTTTGGTTTCTTCAGGGTAAATTCCTGTATCGAACATAGTTTCTGAGTAGTATCATCTTTTCTTATCGTCTGTATTGGACTACTGAACTATGATATATTAGGTAGGCACAAGGGTCTTTTTTAGGGAGTTTGGTTATTGACATAAAGGTCCATTTTTATTCATTCTATAACGTGTCAAATATAAAATGCTTGGCTATTAACGTAACAATTTTATTCATTTTACGAGACGCGAATGTCCCTGTCGTACTAAAGTACCAATCATTCTCATTGATTGCTTGGGACATTGCATGCGTAACTATTACGTCTACCTGTATAAACATTTATGCAAGGTATTGAACAAACATTTAATTAGTAACAGAATTTGAAACATTATGTAGATATCGATAAGAAGTATATCAAGTAAGAACGACGATTCATTTACCGACAATATAACGAACGTCAAATGAAAGTTTGTAAAGTGGTTACCAGACTATGCAATAAGAGTTAAGTAGGCGATCGAGACGAGCCAAGGCTATCGTAAAAGAACGTTAAAATGTATCGACGTAATCCACGTTGTCCGGTTAGTTCTGTAAAGCGGATTTCACATACAGGGGGTTGTAACATGCCAGTTCGTGACCCGATCTGACGCTAACAAAGGGGTCGAGTGGGTCCACTCGTGTATTCGTTCGCACACAGTGACCAGAGCATGCGCGATTACCCATTCCTTTAGAATTAGCGGGACATCAAACTTGCACGGGGCAGAAAGACAGTAGTTCCAATGGAAGCAAGAAGAGAGAACCGGAAGAGCAGGCCGGGAGTCTTTCAGCTCATCGCGCTCCGCAAACAAAGCGGTCCCGTGGAATGCACGCGCCCGTTCTCTGTATATCCACGTACATCCTAGTCGCCAAGGTTTACGACTATTCCCTTAATTGCGAAGATATCGCTTTTGTACTTCCGTATAATAATCTTCCCGGAGGTGAACCATTAGCCACTGCTAAATGAAGAAGGCCCCAGCTTCTTTCTTTTTCTTTTTTTATTATTATTTCTTCTGCCTTGCAGGCCTCCTTTTCTCGTTTGGTCCTTCGTTCGTCCTGGTACCGCGAGATAAACGACGCTCGCGGATTATTCCGCTTCCTACGTTTGGAAAAAAGGAAATTTCGCCGGCAAAAGCAAGGGAGAAAACGCGAAATTCCAGGCCGCCTTCGGGTCTCCCTGAACTGGCCGCCTTATATTCGGCAAGGTACGAGCTAATGAGGAGCAAATCCCGAGGTAAACGCGGCCAGCAAAGAAAAAAGGAGAAGAAGGTCCGCCAGGAATTGCGGGAGTTGTTTGCGTCATCAGGAGGCAAACGCTGTTTGTCTTTGCAGTTTGCATTGCATTAAATTCAGATGTAGCCACACTCCACGTTACCTACTTTTGATTCCTTTTTTTAAGGAGTTTCGTGTCTCTGATTGGTTGCACGCTATCTTTCGAATATTGAGAATCTTTAATATTGCAGTTTTATTTTATTTCCATATAGTCATTTCTGCTATGTAGGTTACAAATTCCGGAATATCAAAATTTAACACGGAATTGCATACGAAACGTGTAAACTTCTATACACAAAGAAATGACAATAGATATTGATAATACAATCAACGTAGTAGTAGATTATTATCTCTACTTTCACATGCATATAACGCACATCCTGAGTTCTTCAATTTTTCGTAAACGCATAAATATCCACGCTAAACCAATAAATTTATTTGCCGCGTGTCTCGCATTATCTTCGTCTAAGTTATTACATATTCCCCTTAAAATTCGCGGCATACGCATCCTAGTAGCTTTATGAAACCGTTATAAACCATCTTAAGCAATAAAAATAGCGAACCAGCTGAAAAAACCAACGAACGAAAGAAAAGAAGGAGGCTCGTTGTTGGTGCGTTCCATAACGAATCAAACTGTATAGGCGAACGAGTTGCCGGTTGTTGGGAACGAGTAAGTGGCCAGGGATAAGGAAGTGGCAGTCGAGTGACGGGGGGTAGGTCTCCTAGCTGGTGCAAGGGGTTACACGAAGAAGAGAGGGACGGTGGTGGAGCGGTGGTAGTTGGGTGGCAGTAGGATGTACTCATCCGTTGCAGTGCTGCAACTAATGAGACATCGCTAAAGGGCACGGGGTAGGTGGGTAGACACGGTGAGGCATATACGTGCGGGGGTAGGCGATACACTTCACCTGAGACTGCAGACTGCAAGAGATAGACGACGACGACGACGTCGACGACGATGAGGACGAGAGTGCAGGCACAATTAAAACTGACGCTCCTAATGGCAAGTCAAACGCCGACGGGCTCGAGAGATTCTTGACTTTCCAATGAAGCGATTGTTTCATATTCCTCTGCTTTCCTCCTGCTCCATCCATCGACCGACCCGCACATCGCTCCAGCTCCGTCTCTCTCTCTCTATCTATCTTTTTCTCTCTCTCCACCACCCCCTTCACTTGGCCCCTTGTTTCTACCGAGCCGACACGTGAATCCTGGTTACGCGACGGAGCCAAGGGGGAGGTGGAAATAGAGAGAGGACGAGGCCCCGTTGAAACTTTAGAAGGGAGAAATCGGTAGGAATCTGCGTAGATCTCGACCGGGATAGGGATGGGGTGGATTCGTCTGTTTCGTCGTTCACGCCAGACACGTGCGCCTTTGTCCGATCCTTACGTTACGAAAAATTCTCTTTCTCTTTTCGAGATTCGTATGGACTTGTACAGTTAGCCGTGTCAGAATCAATTTCTTTCGTTTAGTTCCTGTTACGTACGTTTAATTAAGAGAAGTTGAAATCTACCGATCGTCAAACGTAACACGTTACCGTGTCTGGGTATTAACGTTGAATTTAATTGGTTACTTACTGCAACTGTAAACGCGTACTACATATTGTAAAACGTTACACATAATACCAAAGTGAAGCTACAAATGAAACAAACTTTATGTGTAACCGAAGAAGCACGGAAGTTAACGACAAAACTATGCCAACACCTTTGCTCAATAGTATTACGGTGCATTCTAACGATTAATATAAATGTTGGTAATTAAAAGCAAATTCAAAGTGTTGAACTCGACGAGCAGAGAGTACGCATGTGCACTTACGCTCAATCTATCATAAACTGGATTTTACAATAGCGATAAATATGGTAACGGGCTGGCACGAATTTTACGTCGCGTCTAACACGCCACGCTTTTGTTAATCAACGTTTGCGGTTCCGAACTGAAAACTAGGTAAAGTCTTCGGCAACGCCGTGCACGGGCAGAAAGACGAAAACTCTGGTCACAGTATCAGAGAAGCAGGCAGGCTGAACGGCCTGAGAAAGCGGGAAGACAGTGATCGGTAGATTCAGGCTGATGTCTAAAACAAGCGACGACGCGAGGCAACGACTCCGATACGCGGTAGGAGCAGGCGGCACGGGGTGGAAGGTGAACGCGCGGAGGGTTAAGGGTGGGTTGGATACACGAATGCTAGATAGTAGCTTCGGGCGGAGCTTGATTATTTTCCGCTAGCTCGTTCATTCAGGTGGAGAGCGTGGCGCACGAGGGGTTCAATTGGAAACAGCAATCACTGCTCGCCTGTATTTTGTTCTCTTCTCGGGTGCAGCGAACTCCAATAATAAGCTTTCTCCTATATTGCCTCTTCAGTTCCCCTCCCGCCGTTGCCGGCCTCCTCGCCAAGTCTCCAGAACCGGCAACAGAACTACCCTTTCCCTCTTTCCGCTCCCCTGGCTTCGACTGTCCTCCCCCGACCCACTCTCTCCCGGTGCCGCGTTTCCTTCGAGTTTCCAGCGTTTCGTCTCCCGTACGTTCTCCAAACGACCTCGGTTCCCGAGTTCGAGTCGTTTGCCGAGATACCCACCCGCCCTTCCTCCTCGTCTTACCGCCCACTCACCCTGTAAGCTCACAGGTTATTCCACGGAATTCCTGCGTTCTTCAACGATGGGAGGGAAGAACGTTCGTCTGAGGATGAAGGACGAGACACCGAGATGAAAAGTCTTCGGGGCTTCTTCGATCTCGAAAAACCACCAGCTTTTGTCGTATCTTTGCTCTATTGGGCATTTGAAGTATAGATGTGGGCAAGATCGCCACCTTGAAACAAGATCAACGTTAACGAAAACTGATATGCGAACCTCTTACAGGACATACTGATTAACCGAATTTTTTGATGAACTTGCCAATTTTCGTAACTGGTCTTCAACGTTTCAAAAAACGAAAGGTTTACTATCCTGAATTTATTTTTTACGCGAAGAGAGTTCAAATAATTGTAAATACCAAGGTGAGTATTAAAAAGTAAACACTATAAACCACCACACTTATTTTTTTCTGTATTTCTATTTAAGAAGTGCACTCGTATATTAAAATGCTATTTATATTCTTTGTCTAGCCTGGTCGCTGTGCGATTCGTATATCATATAGCATGAGGCTATGATTACAATAGATACATAATTGAATACACTTAATACATCACAGCGAACAATTTATAAATTTCTATGAATAGAAGCGATCTTCAGATATTTTTTCGTTCGTTAGTACACTCGCATTCACTGTGCTCATAACGTAAGACGAAATGTAAAACATGTAATACCCATCGTGTTCTATTTGGATATAAAAGTTTCCACATTTGTCCACTGTCTCGTCCTAATATGTTAACGTTCGCGGACACTATCCAGTGAGTATTAAAAAGTAAATACTATAAACTACCACACTTATCTTTTTCTGTGTTTCTATTTAAGAAGTGCACTCGTATATTAAGATGCTATTTATATTCTTTGTCTAGCCTTGTCGCTGTGCGATTCGTGTATTGAAACGTAAGGCTATGGTTACAATAGATACATAATTGAATACACTTAATACATCACAGCGAACAATTTATAAATTCCTATGAATAGAAGCGATCTTCAGATATTTTTTCGTTCGTTAGTACACTCGTATTCACTGTGCTCATAACATAAGACGAAATGTAAAACATGTAATACCCATCGTGTTCTATTTGGATATAAAAGTTTCCACATTTGTCCACTGTCTCGTCCTAATATGTTAACGTTCGCGGACACTATCCAGTGAGTATTAAAAAGTAAATACTATAAACTACTACACTTATTTTTTTCTGTATTTCTATTTAAGAAGTGCACTCGTATATTAAGATGCTATTTATATTCTTTGTCTAGCCTTGTCGCTGTGCGATTCGTGTATTGAAACGTAAGGCTATGGTTACAATAGATACATAATTGAATACATTTAATACGTCACAGCGAACAATTTATAAATTCCTATGAATAGAAGCGATCTTCAGATATCTTTTCGTTTGTTAGTACACTCGTATTCACTGTGCTCATAACGTAAGACGAAATGTAAAACATATAATACCCATCGTGTTCTATTTGGATATAAAAGTTTCCACATTTGTCCACTGTCTCGTCCTAATATGTTAACGTTCGCGGACACTATCCAATGTGGCGTATATCGCTTTTTATCACGAGAGACACGTCTGATAACGTTTGCACCCATATTTGTCCTCGAGGGAGTTAACCAATTTTGCTTTTCATCCCCGTGGAAGTATTATCGTTATTCTAGAAAGCCGTGTTCGAGACACGAACAAAATGCACAGGAGGCAGGGATGGTATGGAGGGAAATGCCCGGCACGTGAGTGGGTCGCCGTTATATCAAAAGACCAATTACAATAAATTCCGAGGACGCCGCTTACTCTGGCGGCACGCGAGCGGGTATTAATCCGCGCGGACTGTCAGCGCGCGGCCGCGATAATGGAATGGATCGGCTTTTATCGGTCCCCAAGGCACACCGCCGTCTAAAGTTCAATCGTCGTTGACGAACGCGAAAATATCAGCGGCTGAGAAATTCCGGAGGCTACACCGCGGTCACGCTACTCCTATCCTCGTTACCTGACATTTCGATAGCGATGGGGAATAAGTATGCTGGCAATTTCTGTCAAATATATCCTGTACAATGCTTCTCAAGGGCTATATCATAGCATCATTCTTTCTGTTCTATCTTTGATGTATAAAAATCTGCCTGTAACCTAACATTCCATAAAACATTGGCGAATCTGTGCCGTGTACTTCGTTGTTTCACGAGTTTGTCGCACTTCTTCATTAAAAATTTGAACGTTCAACTAGAAACGTGCAAGTGAAAGCAGTATTAATGAAACGGACTGCGTAATCGATATTTGTTGATAGAAACGATCGGAGAATTTACTATTGGAAGATAAAAACATGTCACTTTGCCTTCGTTTCATCGATCTTGTAAGTAAAAGAATTAAATTGACAGCTTGAAACCGAGAATGACAAATTGTTCATAATATAGTAAATGTAGTAGATAATTTCATATGAATCTCTTAATCAATCAGAAGATTAATCAGAAATAATATCAAATTCAACTAACTCGTCCTCCTCTTATCTCCATTTAGATCTCATTGAATTATTCATACGAGAAACACAAATTTTTACCGAACAAAACTTCCGTGAATTAGGGTGAAGCAAGTTCTTTAAATGGCAAAGAACTCGATTAAGCGAAATAATTCTTGTTCGCGGCACGTCAAAACAATAGCAGGAGTCAGATCGCACCCCTAATCCCCCAGTCAGTGTGTGCTCTGCAATTACACGAGCGCTAACTCCAACCCTTTCCCTCCGGTAAACGGCACGTAAATATATCGATTCAATTCCGTTTCAGCGGTGACCATCCCCCATACCCTTTCGGACGGTCTCCTGCGCGCCCTTCTATAAAAATTTATCGTCTGGTAAATTGTTTCGCGCGGCGTGTTCGCGATTCCACGCGAAACGGACGAGAAGTACGCGCGTGCACGTTACGCGCCGGCATTTCCAGCTGCAACGGAAACGTCGATTCGAGGGGTTGAAAGGGGGTGAAAGGAGCAGGAGAGGTGGAGTGGATAGGGGGTAGAGGGACCGAAGTGACCCGTAGCTGCTCTAAACCTGTCCGACGGGATGTTAATTAACAAAAAGTCATTAAACTTTTCACGGTGAGCGGAACGAAAGACCGTGGACCTGTCGCTTCGCCTAGGATCGATGCACCCTCTTTTATTTTCCTACTTTCCGCATTTATTGTTCTACCTTTTTCTGCTTTCTCGAATCAAGCTGCTGAGTTCTTCGTATGGTGAAGCGAAGATCGAGAGGACTGACGTTTTGCATTGTGTATTTTGTTTCCTTTTTCTTGTGTTTTGCTTTGGTTTTTTTTAGGCAATGGTAGAGTTTGAGATGCTTTGAAGCTTCTATTTTCGCATTAAACTCATATTTCTATAAACGTAATTAAACAATTGAATGCAAACAGAGATTTATTTCACACTTTCCCTATCTTCCGATATCTACGTCTTTGTATATGAACTGTACAGATGAATCAATACGAAGAATGAAATTTCCTCACCTTGTCTCGACGATGTTATAAAATCCCCTCCACGAATGTACTCTTTCTCGCTTTCCACAATGTGAAATTTAAACAATAGAGGACAAACGAAAGAAGATAGAAAACATCCTATGACAATAAATCACCCTAATCTTTCTCCAAAAAATAACTTCCTTACCCGAAAATCCAACGTTTCGCGTAAATCCTCCACACGAATTCAAACAGCAATTAACACATGACTTCCCATATCGAAGTTGCAGGCATCGTAGAAGAGTTGGCTTTATCAATTCCATGAACTCCCGGAGCAATTACAGGGGCAGCGGAACGTCGGCCAGATATCGTGTTTCTTTTGACGCGTATCGTCCAAGAAACTTTTTCCCAGGCCTTGTGTAGCGGTAAATTTGAGCCTCCAACCCCCTTTTCGCAACGTTTAAGCGAGAATGGGCCGAAACGGTCGCGGAATTGCACCGCACGGCATAACGAGTTCAAGTGCTGCAGTCCATTGGTCGTGGCCGGGGCTGCGAGCAGCCAGACGATTCGTACGACACGGCGATAATGACAAGCATAACCATTACTGACCCGAGGTCGGTAAACGGTAACGGGCAGGGGGTAGCTTTTCGGCCTCGGATATCGTGGCGGCCGGCCAGATAAAAATCACTCGTCTAGAAGATTAAATAATAAATCACCCTCGCAGCGCTGCCCGTCTGAGTTCGTTTGCGCTCCGGTTGCAACGCCAATTAAATGTTTTCTCTTAACGATACGGGCAGGGAGTCTTCTTCCAAAGCCGAGCTTTCGGTCTCTTCCGTTTCCTGCAACTGCCTTCTTTTCTTTTTTCTTTATTTATTTATCCCTTTTTTTTTTAGAAAGGAAATATTGAAAGTGAAGTGGTGCTTGCATGGTGCTATTACACCGTTACGTTCGGCATTGAAGTACTTTTGAAGTTTATTTATTATTCGTGGATTGGGACTTTGATAAAATACGCGATGCTAAGTCTCGTAATATTAAATTGTAATTTTAAGTAAGTTTTAATTGATAGGCAGTGTAAGTAAAGGATAACAGTTGGTATATGTATAAGTATGTTTGTAGGGATGTTCCAGCGAAAGTGTGTGTTTCCAAACGTGCGACAGTTAGTTTTAGTTAGCTCCAACATAACACGATTTACGTTGGATCTCAGAAAAGTGGCGTTATATGATCGCAAAAGAAATACATCACAAGCAATTGTATCATCGATGGTCACCAACCTCGAATATACATTTGGATTAAATTTCCTATAACTTGTACACCCTATCTTTGCTACCCTAAACAAGAACAGACCTAAAAGCCATTTCAATCCAATAAGACACAATTCATTACCCATTCGATCTCTTGAACGACCCTCGAGCCTATTTCCAAGCACACAAAACCCAGCCTTTAACCATTGTAAAAATGTTTCAATTCCGTAAGACGGCGCTCATTGCTCCGGAACTCAATTAATTTCGATACGCAGCAAGACATTCGTGGAACGCGGTGGTTCCGCCACCCCCATGACCTAGTCGACCGCGGTTCGAACCACGGCGGTGCAAAAGACCTAAACACCGCAAACCCAAACGCTCACTAATTTTCTGTTTAGTCGTAAAATAAATTCTCGACGTTGGGGTCGGGTGGGATGGAAAGTAGGTGGGGGGAGAGGATAGCAACGAGTTCGAACCATGGAGAATGCTCTCTCCACCGGCGTATTTTCCACCCTTGGTGTAAGGGTGAAGGTGCCGATGCCAGCATTTACCGGGGGCCGAGGCAAAATTTGGAAGCAGAAGTAATCGAATTTGTTGGCGTCGTTTAATGAGAGCCGCACAATAGTTGTGTCTGTATAATTGGTACACACCCCCGTCGCTACGAGACCCGAACCCACCCCTTCGGCCCTCCATGGCCTTTTCCGACACTCTAACTGCTCCACCGATGCAGCCGTCAGCGAACAGAGAAAGGGAAAAGGGGATCCTACGGCGTAACTATTTGGCTCGAGTACCTTCGCGAGAGACCGCATACAGTGGTTCTCGATATCTCCTCATACTCGATCCTCGTTACGGTAGATGTAGCGGATGAGCGTATCGTTTGACTGGTGATCTTGTACGTATTTGTTTTTATTATAGTTTCATTTTATGTTATATATTTATTATAATTTTGGAAATAAGTCATTTAATTCATATACATTATGCGTAAATTACTGTAGGATATTATTTATGTACACATGATTTATAGAAATAGTGGAACTAGTAGCTACGACCGTCTGATCATTGCCGACTGATTGTATTTATTTTAATGTGCATTTCCATTATGTAAGGATTATACTGTAAGAGAAAAATCGTAGATGGATGAAATCAATGAAGTGCCATTATATGAACTGTATTTATTGAACTTTTTGTCTTTCTATGAGTTCGAAGTTTTAAATGCAGTTCTACTGTAATTTATTAAATCGTAATATGTGAAATTTACAATTCGTTTGGTTAAAATGATCAATCTTTCGCAGCAAATATGTATGTATAGTAATACGTCGATTTGGATACAATTTCTTTTCGTATTTGAACCTCGTGCTTCTTCAACCGAGCAAATGTTTCGATATTAAATTTCGTCCGGGGCAAATATTTTATGTCAATAGATATAATTTAATTTCTTATATACAAAAAACTGCCATGAAAAGATATTTCCCAATTATTTGTATTCACCCATTATCTTCAAATATACTTATACTCTATCTTTGTTTAAAACCTAATTCATCCTACACAAATGCCAAATAGAAGCCCATAAATTCTCGATGCTCCATTTCAAATTCTCTTCAACGATCGTTGAATCCTGATCGTGGTTCGTACGCATCAGCATCGAGCAAAGCTACGGAATACCCTTTGCAGTCCAATGCCCGAGAACCCCTGTTTCGGCTATTTACCAATATAGTGATTAAATGTTCCATGAAATCACGAGTTCCACGTCATAACATTTTAAGAGTACTCCTCCCTTGGTCACGCGGTGGCCCTCTTTTACCAGGACAACGATGCATGTAGCTTTAATACCAGTGGCCGTGCGAGGTGCGTATAGGTATGCGAGGTGGCACGCGTGAACA
Source organism: Bombus pascuorum (assembly GCF_905332965.1). Taxonomy (NCBI): domain Eukaryota; kingdom Metazoa; phylum Arthropoda; class Insecta; order Hymenoptera; family Apidae; genus Bombus; species Bombus pascuorum. The sequence goes on along the minus strand of NC_083491.1, from coordinate 11,768,372 downwards.
CGCGTCTCTATACGAAACTTCGACAAGCTTCCAAGTACACTATCGTTCAAAAGTAGACACTCGGTTATTTTCAGTCACTTCATAATTATCGTAGTTACGATTAAAGTGTTTTATAAAAGCCAATATGCAACAATGAAGCTGGTATTTATAACTGTCAAATCTTAACAAATTCTTTATTTTCAAATTCTTTAATTGTTGGATTACAAATCAGATCACGAAGATTCCTCTAAACTGATAGAAACTGCTGGCTTTGATGCGAGCAATGATATTTAAATAATAAATATATGTAATAGCATATATAGTAAATAATAAAATACATTAATGTCATGTTGATCAGATCTGTTGATATTATAATAAGATGGCAAGTGATGTTCCTAATTAATATTTGTCGCAATAATGTTTCTAATTAATATTAATGAATTAATATTTATCATTCATTTGAGCACTTTGATCATGTTCGACTGTTACTTTGAATTGAACAAAGTATTCAGATACTTATGAAGGGTAGTGTACTTATACACTGCATAGTAGCTGGATTCTCTTTGCCTACTGTTTAATTACAACATACTTAGTTGCACAATTGTCTCTTTTACTCTTTCCACGTTGCTTCTAGCTGGTTGGTCTGTCGCTTCCCTTTGACCGTGTCTCTTCTCTCTTCGGCCAGTATCTCGATACTAAAAATAACGAGGCTGGGACAGGGATCACGGTGTAGGACATTTCTGTTCATTTTTCCCGAGACGGTTCCGCTCCGAGAGAGGCGTAATGGTAATTAGTTTTTCGCGTATGCGCTCGGAACCAGACCGAACTCTGGTACCGTGTTCGTCGTTGGGTCGAGGTTCCTTTTCGAATGGCATCCAAGATGGTCTAATTACCCTGCGTTCACTTTTCATTTTCGTTTTTTGGAAATCACGCTTTATGCTGTCTCAGATGTAAGATGGATGTATTTTAAATGATACCAGTGGTATTTATTATAATTAATTACAATTTGTTCAATTCTTAAATACAGAAAATGATTGTTCCGCAAGAAAGTTTAGAATTCTATTTGTTAATTTAACAATTTAGTAATTTAAAAATGCGTTAATTTCGTAGCTCAGTTATTTTTCAGTTTTCTTTTCTTTCGATAGTTATAATTATCAAATTTTCATTGACGTGTATGGTTTTGTTTTCTTTTCTATCGTTTCTTCCTTCATCAATCATCGATCTTTTTTATCTGTAATTATTTTCCTTACAAATTTCCAAATTTCGCAATATTCTCTTGTCGAGTCTTCTGAAATCACTCGAATCGCGTGCCCAATGTCTTAATATCCTACATTCGTAGCAAAAGTTGGCGATTTAATATTAGAAGGGATAAAAACGTTTCGAAAAAGATCGGGAGGATTAGACATTTTTAGATCTGGTTTCCTTTCACAAATTTTTTAACCCTCTTCTCTCTTCACGCCTTTCTTCCTTCGACGAAAGAATGTCTGCGATGGTGGAGTATCGCTTACCCCGTTCACCAGCTCTAAAAGTGACAGAGAGTCAAAACACATCGGGTAAGTTGTTTTGCACTCACCTCCTTTTGCGTAGCGCGCGACAGCTGTATTTATACAAGACACTTCCGGCGAGACTCCAGCATGATAATTTCTTTTCCTTATTTCTGCCTTCTCCTACACGAACACCAAACAAGAAAAACAATAATTTTGCTGGCACGTGTACACAGAATTGGTCAGCTACTAATCCGGCTCGTCTTTCCCAATCAATGGGTAGAACGTTGATCTGAAACGTGAAATGAAACTTCCGGTTACCATCTATATATGTATCATGTAAAGAGGAAGGAAAGAGATTTATGGGAGGACTAATCAAAAATCGAGATGTTACAAGCAACTTTATCGAGGAAAACGAGTTTCAACCCTTAAATTCCTATCAACGCTAGAACTACCGATAGTTAACACGAAGCTATTTCTACCAAAACCAGTGAAAATTACTGGTCTTTAAAAAATACGTAATAATAGAATATTTTTATATTTATTGATTTATTACTTTCTTACAGAAGCAATTCCATTTTATGTAGTACATTTTTGGTATTATTAATTCATCTGGGACCATGATCCCTAAACGGGGGTTGACAAATTTATAAAATTGTAGAACCAGACAGTTTGACTGGTGTGGTATTACTAGTGTTAGCATCTAGCGATCTAGCGATCGATCCGGAATTTTCCTGATATCTGATATCATCATATCGAATGATACGCAGTAAAAATTTTAAAAACGTGTGGGAAGTTGTACAAAACGAGGAATCTGCTTAATTGGGGTTCGATAAATAGATTGCAGTACCCTTTTACACTGTGACAAGTACCGTTTTGACTGGTATTGGTATAAGTAGCCTTGATACAAAATTATTTTGTGTTTGAATACATAAAAAACAAAATAAAATTCGTTATATTATTCTTTTAGTTATCGTTGCGAAAGTCATTACATCATTGCGGAAAAAAATATAACATGAAGTAGGAATTTTAAAATAAAATTATAAAGCCAGTCAAATTGGCTGATGAGGTCGTTTTAGTGTTAAGAAAATTATGATGTAGCGCAGGAAGTTTTGTTCATTTGTATCTCTATCGAAACAAAAATGAGACTTATAGATTTCACGAATTTATAAGAAATGAATGAAACTAAAAGTGCCATCGGTGAATTAATATTTGAACAAATACTAAATTTCTCATTAGAATGCATTAAAATATTTATATAAACTACTAATTTTATTGCATTGTACGTGCCTATAGGAATTGAAGAGTTAATACCACAGTCTATCAGTAAACAAGGTTCAGTGAATTTGAAATGTATACTTTTATTAATGCGGATTTTTATCCATTTATGCGAAAATGTACAGAGCGCATATAACGTACTAGAATATAAAAAGGTATGAAAAGTAAAGTAGTCGTTATGATATTTTAATGGATAAAACAAATTTTCACCCAAATTCTGCTGTTTTGTTTAATTGCATTTATGAAACCCCGCAGCCTGTTTGCTAGGCTTGAAAAATATCATTTTCCTCTTGTTTCCATTATCCTTCAATTAACTGACGAGACGACAATTTTCACAATAATATGGCGATGTTAATGCGAATCCACGAGTGCCAATCGATCGAACGAGAAACACTGTTTTAATTTTCACAACGTTCGCAATTGAATTGATAATTTTTGCATTAAATGCCGGGCGCGGTTTAAACGAGAGGAAAATCGCGCGCGCACAGTTTGCGAAGTAGAGCGATAATTCAACTCAGATTCAACTATAAATAATTATTGCCTGGCTCGTGATAATTTCCCGTTAATTTAACTACGCTTTTTCTGTCGTTCGTTCGTGTTAAATACGGATGCCACGGGCAAGTACTCGAGCCACATAAATGACAGCGTTGATTAAAACGTATGTACACAGAAACGAATTGAAGTTACTATTCGTTTTATCTTCGCGCGCGATTAAGCTGTTCGCATAAGTATCTCCTCTGCGCGATACTTCGAAACAACACAATTAGTATAATGAGTTAGTACTAGTCCTCTAATTTACAAATCCCCCAGTTTCCTACTTCACTAATCCCGCGTCCTCGCATTTCGTGAATTCTCGACTCGTCAAATATTTCACTTTTCCTGCTTCTTTGCCTTTATATATTATAATTTCATCTCGTTTCTTCGACAGTCTAATTTATAAACTGTTAGATGTCTAACATTCTTGACGATTCTTTATTTCCTGATTTTATTGATTGTCTGTGTTAACTCAATTCATGATTCCAAGGATCTATAAATTTCCGGCTGCCTAATATTTTATTTCTTAAACTTTCCAATTTTCCCAATTAATTTAATTTTCTACCCCATCGATTTCTACATTTCTATAACACACGACGAACATTTTAATCTTTCGCATTTAAAGAATTTCTGCTTTCTAGTGCGCAACTTTACCACTCTTTAAATTTATATTACAGAAACTTGAGAAAATATTATATAAATAACGATCAGGATGTGTAGGAGTGACTTCCAGCGAAATAAATGCATGATTTTCTAGCAAATAACTCGCACCTGGTCTAGCTGACGAAATGATCTAGTCAGCATACGGTTTGCCAACTTCGATATCAATCTTATTACGCGTCCCTACTTAACTTTCAAATTTGTCTGCTTCTTTAGCTACATCCTGCTTAATATATCCGTTAATCCCGCTGTACGTTGAACAAGGAAAACAAATGTTCGCGAGTATCCGGAAACGTGGTCGATTTGTAGTTGTTGGATATCGTTGACTGACGATATGTAAGATTGTCCAGCAGACACTGTGATTATTTAACCAGAAACAAAGTCTTGTTCAGTCTCGGGTATACATTTTTTCCCACTAAATCATAGTTTTACGAAATTCGATCCTTTACAATATGTACTGCTGCCCTCAAAATTTCCAACTATAAGTTACGATCAGTTAAACTGCAATTCAGTTATCATATGCATGTGCTAACGTTTAAGCTAAATTCCGCTCGTTTCAATCGGTTTGCCAGTAAATCTTCGTAGAGGCTTGCTCGATCGATATTGCTATATATCACAGCGAATGAGTAGGTGTGGAGGGTCGAAATGTCGTTAGATTATACCAAAGATGTTTATTGGACGTGGGCCAACCTTCGAGATTCTCAGTTGCTTCCTGCGCAGATCGCAACGGTGCGATGCCAACAGTCAACGTGACGATGAGACAAGTGTGAAAGCTCGACCGTTTTGCGGCCTCTATCGCTTGAAGTACCAAAAATTCGCCAAGCGTACAACACGTCCGACCAGAACCTGGCATTTCGTAGCTCTATTCTTTCAATTTTACTAGGCTTCCGTATTTCTTTAGTTTCTGTTCGTAAATTTCATCAGGCAATTTCTCTTTTGTTTCGTTACTTGTTAGAGTCTTAGACTTAGGAAATGAACACCTTATAACCGACTCTATTTCTTAGTTTCCCATTCTTCGATCTTTTCACTATTGGTAACTTGCATAGGATAAAAGCACGAGGTCGAAAATTGTTGCTTATGACAAACACGATGAGCGTTATCATCGAGCAGCTACACATACCAATCTAAGTAATCAAAGGGTTTCGTTTTGGAATTATCTCGTGCTATATTCCTCTCTCTTATCAAACACGACATAGTACCACGCCAGAATAATTTACTTATAATTCTTAGTGAGAATTGATTGTAAAATACATCCAAATGAAAAAAAAAATTCCTCTCGACAAACCTATCTATTGCTCTGTTCTATCCTCGACTTTCTCGATCACAGTCTAATCTATTTATTCAATTTTGTTGTTAAACTAGGAATTTTTATGACTTCAGGGGAAATTTCGAGGTGCGAAAATGCACGCGACGCATATAATATGCAAAGATATAAAAAATATTCAAAATAGAGTGTTGATTATAATATTTAGTACATGAAATAAAATTTCTATAGTTACGTCCATAAAAATATAAAAGTCTATAAAAATCCTCGATCTGTCAGACATAACCATAACAGCATCTCGTAACAGTTTTAAACATCAAAATAAATTATTTCATCACCTATAATTATTTCCACCATACTCTACGCCAACTTTATATCCTTCCCCTCTAGAAATATCGTTTTGTATCTTTCTAACTTTCAGCCGATGCCCAACGATCCCTCAACTGACTGTTTGTCGAGGAATTTTTCCTTTTGGTTGCCAAACAGCGGAATCCAAGACACATCAGCCCCATTGGAGCATGTACGTGCGGACGAGCGAACAGACGGAGTTGTTAATTAATATCGCTATAAATTAAAATGTATTATGCAAGTTAGGCGGTCTCGTCCGCAGGCTCTTCGGGACTCGCGGAGTCTCGGCTACGGCCGTGCTCGAGGAACCGAGTTTTACGCGGTGTGCGAGCTTCCACGGGCGAGGGGAGGACGATGGAAAGGGCGAACGAGCGGAGGCTGAGGCAACGGGACGCGGAAGAGGGCGGCGCGGCGTGGCAACCGGCGGGCAAACAACAAGAGGTTTTCGTAGCCGGCTAACGGCAGAGTTTCCTCATAAACTCTTAGGGAAGTTCGCAGACAAACACAGAAATATTTTGTAATGGAAACACGTCCCTGAGAAATTAAATATCGCAATGAAGAAGATGAAGTTGCGTTTGTAGCCGAGTGCTACGAGGAGACGACTGCCGGCGAATCCAGAAGCGTATTACGTGCGACGAACAGTCATTAATCGCTACCGTTTTCGAACGTCGTGAATGTCAATCACCTGATCTTATTCTCTTTCGATTTATTGGGTTGGCAACTAAGTGACTGCGGATTTTGTCAATATCATCTAATGACAAAATCCGCAATCACTTAGTTGCCAACCCAATAGATAGAAAGTCATCGCGTTGCTCATTCGTCCAAAGTATGGAGGATCTGTGCTATTCAAATGCGACTCCATTTCACTGTGTAAATCTTTGATATCATGAGAAATTGAATTTGCGTTATTTGCTTCAAATTCTTATTCTCTTTCGATTTATTGGGTTGGCAACTAAGTGATTGCGGATTTTGTCATTAGGTGATATTGACAAAATCCGCAATCACTTGGTTGCCAACCTAATAGATAGAAAGTCATCGCGTTGCTCATTCGTCCAAAGTATGGAGGATCTGTGCTATTCAAATGCGACTCCATTTCACTGTGTAAATCTTTGATATCATGAGAAATTGAATTTGCGTTATTTGCTTCAAATTCAAGGAAGTGATCGTTAAAGAAAGACACGTTTCAAATTTGCTACGAATTATAAGAAAAATTGCGAAGTTCGCAAAATTTAAATCTCTTGCGTCTGTCAAACCATTTTCTTTTAATCTAATTTTGCCTCCTTATCATTAAAAACTTCTTAAGTTTCGGGTGATTTCTTGTTTGAATTTGCAAAATTTGAGGACCTTGGAATCGGAAGTCTAGCAAATACAAGACAAAGTAGATCCACTGTCAAGACCGAATATTGCAAGCAGAACGTCACGCGAAATAATATTAACTCACACGTAATACGCATTAACAATAATGATTGCCCGAAATTCCTGAAGCATCTGGTCACGCGTTTGAGGAACATTCGCGCTATTAATCGTGCCAAGTTGCAAGTGCATCCCACGAACATTATATGCCGGTACGTTCGACGGATTATTTATGTTATTTATTTGCGGACAGTTCTCTATTTAATCGTACTACAGTTTTCGATAATCTGAGTTGGCTCCGGTCCTTGGGTCTCCAAAACAACTTAGTTACAAGTTGCAACTGGCCGATTGCGCAAGCAATCATGCGAATTAAAGAGATCGATCGCTGAAGTTTCGTTCGGTGGAAATACTTTGAAAATTACAGAGAAAGAACACGACAACTGATATTTCACATTTTTTCCAACATAGTTTTATAATTCGATAAGTTGATACTTAATTTGACATACGTTATCAAGATTGTCGTCTTATTTGATTCTATGACTGCACGCCTATTTATCCACATTTTTTACGACGTGAAAAATACTGCTTGTCGTAATATTAAAATATTGAAGAAATTAAAATGTTATTTGTCTTAACAATTGTCTTAGCATAGAAAACTTGAATGCCCATATGGTGAATATTATGCGAAACATTTTGAAATTTCGCTAACACTGTAATAAGATAAGATTGTCACGATTATATTGATAAAATTGGAAACCGATTTGAATGCCTATGAATGATATTTATTGCAAACGTATATGTAATGAAAAATTATTATACAGTAGGAACAGTCATCCCATTATATCATAAGCGTCGCGAATATGATTTTACTGGATACTCAGGTTTATTAATGCAATGAATAATCCACTATTCGAATACATTTGTGATAGTTGCGAACTTTATCAATGTTAATCGCGATAGTGGAGCCTCAGAAAAGTGCCAATGAAATCTCAAAATGCTTCGTATAACACACATAACATATTCGTGAGACGTGTCCAGAAGTGTTCGAATACTTTCGTGAGTCTTTGGATTTTTAGCTATTTTATATCAAAATATTCCCCTTTTGTTATAAAATGACAGTAAAATAAAAAGATCAACAAAAATCGTGTACCTTTTTCTTGAGTTTTTCTCTTTCTTTGGGAATTCTACGAGAGCCAGCGGCCGATCGCCACCACATTGGGGCGGAATTAGAAAAGCTGGTCGTTGAACGGCAGAGGAAATCGAACGAGCGGAACGTTTGATAAGCGCGCAAATTGGCCGGGACAGATGACGGATTTCGATAGTTAGAAACGGCTGCTCGTTAAAACTAATGGCAGCAGCGGATTTAGAACTTGGCAGTGTTAATCATCAATTATATCGACCTTATTGCGGCTAGCCCACAGCATGTGACGTGCGTGACAATCGTTGGAACGAAACGGCCGCCACGTGTTTTCGCATCACGCTTTGAATCGATCGCGATTCGCTCAAAATAATTGTCGCGCCCCTGTCTCGCTTTAATTAATCATTAACCTACCTCGACCCCGGAGAATCCTTCCTTCCGATTTAATTAGTTATTCGTTAATTTCGTCTACGACGAATTTGTTACAATTCCCCTGTAAATGCATTATTCTCCAGTTCATTCGATTGTCTTATTTTTACACGTTCTGCAGTCGCATTTTCATCCCCTCTTGAGCGTCTGCAACGGAAGAACCGAATTGTTCGTCGTCCGTTTTATTAGAAATTCGATTGCGTTTATAGTTAGCAGCTTGAATAGATTGCGGAATAAAATATTGAAATTTTAATTGCACCGACTGAACAATAATGGAAGTTTAGTATTATTTTATTAATTAGAACAAAAGCTATCGTAAGAATACAGAATTCGTTTATTTTTTTTTATATATTTCAACTGTAATTTGCATCACAAAACTTTGAAAACAAGGGAATACATATTTTTTAAAAAACGATAAAGAATGTATAAAATGTACAGATATTACAATTTATCGTTAAAGATCAAAAGTATGTTCCTTCTAAAGAAGAAAGTATCAGAAGCGTATCTACTAATTAATAGCAATGGTTAAGAACATTGGAACTTATGAAACTTCTGGTTCCTCGATTGTCACCAGATTTTTCGTCGGTCTAATTATTGTCCCTGGGGCAACTACAACCCTCGATATGCCAGCCATAGTCGAACTACAGCAATCAACGAGATCGCAATTTCTCCCCGTTCTCTTCAGGAGAACCTCGAGGACTTAGCAAGTAGTTAGTCCTCCGACTTTGTCCGCCCAACCCCCAAAGAAACGTACTACGCATTCTGAACCTCATCCAGCAAACATCTAGCTGGATCGCGTGTCCTTTTTCTCGAAATACGAAGTGATTCGAAATCATTACAAAGATTGCGATGTCAAAGCATCTTAAGTTCAAATTATTTCAATTAGACTTTTTATAGTTATTTTTAGAATCGTCGATTGCATACTTTTGTCTTTGCACTTTGATTGAGATTTCTTTCGAACATTCCAATTATCGCAATTTAATTATTATCGATTGTTTATATGTACTGAGTATCATAATTACATAATTCCTAATTTTATAAATATATCTACCACCATATGTATTCTCAAACTTTTCAATTTCTGCCCCTTTAGATTCCGCAGTTTTAATTTCTTAAACATCGAATATCCTATTTACCCAAATTTTAAATTTCCTAATATTTATATTTTTCCCTTTTAATTTGATATCATTCTGTATATCTTTTATTCCTATTATTTTGCACTTTTTCTATACATTCTCAAGCAACTAATTCTTCAATACATCTCTCCCTATTAAATTTATTTACCACTTTCCCTACCATTTCTGCTCAACTTTTCTCGTCCGCTTTTACCTTAATTTTTCAATCTACGGACGGTTCGTCGGTCGAATTTTAGCGTCTCTCGAGTATCTTTTAATTCGCCGGCCCTCCATTTTCGAGCATCAGAGCGCCGATTCGAAATCCCAGCCAGCAATCTCTATGATAAAATGGTCAAAGATCGTGCGATAAATTTTTTGCGCGCGTGTTCCGCGAAATACGAAGTTGGAAAAAGGGTGCGCGCACTTCTGGTTCATCCCCGTTCCGTGCCAGCAGCGGTCGATTCATATCGTCCGTCGCAATAGCGTGGAAAACACTTCCGGGAACCATCGTAGACCATCCACCGAGCGGAGCACTTAAACTCCAGGCGCGACCAGCGTGGAGAACCTGACGGATAACGAGCGCCCAGAGATTAATCGGCGGTCACGGATTCTAAATTCTGCCACGCGGTTAAACCGCGACGATCGCCGCGAACTGCGTGCAACTTCGATCTTCTCTTTGATTCGGCTCTGCACTTCAACGTCTAAATAATTTTTTTCGTCTAAATAAATTTTTCACTTCCTCGTAGAGATCGATAGAATTGCAGCGTGATAATGTGAAAATACATACAGCGCTCGAATACACTCGGCAAGATTAATTTAGATATCATTTTGTTAAGCTGCAAAGTAAATGAATATATAATTGACGTGCTTGTTAAGCGGGAAGCAAATCTCCAGCAGTTATTGTTTATTATAAAAAAGTACGTGATTGTTAAACATGATGTATGAATGTAAAACATCATGTTTTGTTTAGAAAGTTACTTTGTGAAACTGCTAAACCTCTGTTTTTAGAATTTTTACATAGACATCGATAGATAAGCGGCTCCAATACACCATTATAGTGGATCTTCTGCTATCAAAAGGTTTGCTTCAACAATTTATTTACATTAGGTTGTCCCAAAAGTTTCTTTCGCTTTATAAGTGAAATAATAGATGCACAACATTTTTTATTTTATATTATTTTATGATCTATTTTGTAGTAATAGAATAAAATGGATCAAACATAATTCAATAAAATAATATAAAACAAAAAATGTTGTGCATCTACTACTTGCTTATAAAACGAAAGGAACTTTTGGAACAACCTAATACAATATACAACCATGATATATGTATACGTGTACAGACTGTTTTCTGTTTAATATTTAATCTTATTTATCTTGAAAAAGATATATCAGCTACATGTTCCTTGTTTTGTCATAAAACGGTGTAAGCATTTTCGCTATAGATAGGAGAACAATTTGAGCGTAAAATGGTTAAAGACAGCAAAGCTTCTTCTGCAAAATCAAAAAATACGCAACATCCAGCAAATAACTATCTGTGATGGAAAAAGAAAGAAATGGACGTGCATGAAAATAACTATGCAAGTGAATCGTTGCTAGACCAAACGATCGTTGACGCTTCGCGATAAACCGGTGAAATTATTCGACAAAAGAGAAAAAGGAAGTTTCACGGCACACCGAATATAACCGCGGGACGGTTGTCATTTTATCGATATCAACAAAGAGGAGCTGGCCGTCGTAGAAAACGCTTCTGGCATCTATACGGCTAGCTATGGTGCAAGGGGAAGGCACTTAAAGTCAAGTAACTCGACCAGCGTGGAGAACTCGACGGATAACGAGCAGTCGGAGATTGATCGTATTGCGGGCGCGAATTCGAAATTCCGCCAGGGCCGTGCTTTATTCGCTGAGAATTTCGCTATGTTACTCGGCATTTCGACTCGGATCGGCCAGAGAAAACGGCAATGCATGCCGACACACGCGTCCGCCATTTATATTTCCCAAGTCACACGCACGATTCCGATTTCAAATCAGAAATTCCTCTCGTTCTACCGATTCATACATTCTTAGCTTCTTACTTGTTTTTCTGGTTTTCTCATTCTTCGTGATTTCCACGGCTGAACCCTAATACTGGAACTACCGATAGCTAACGCGAAGTTATTTCTACCGAAACCAGTAAAAATGGCTGGTCTTTAAAAAATACGTAATAATAGAAGATTTTTATATTTATTGATTTATTACTTTCTCACAGAAGCAATTCCATGTTATGTAGTATATTTTTGATATTATTAACCCATTTGGGACCATGATCCCTAAACGAGGGTTGACACATTTATAAAATTGTAGAACCAGTCATTCTGACTGGTGTGGTATTGCTAGTGTTAGCATCTAGCGATCTAGCGATTGATCCGGAATTTTCCTGATAATCGATATCATCATATCGAATGATACGCAGTAAAAATTTAAAAAACGCGTGGGAAGTAGTACAAAACGAGGAATCTGGTTAATTGGGGTTCGATAAACAGATTGCAGGACCCTTTTACACTTTGACAAGTACCATTTCGACTGGTATTGGTATAAGTAGCCTTGATACAAAATTATTTTGAGTTTGAATACATAAAAAACAAAATAAAATTCATTATATTATTCTTTTAATTATCTTTGCGAAAGTCATTACATCATTGCGGAAAAAAATATAACATGAAGTAGGAAATTTTAAAATAAAATTGTAAAACCAGCCAATTTGACTGGTGTGGTAGTTGTAGTGTTGAAACTTCGAATCTACAGGTCGAAAAGTTTCAACTTCGTACTTTGTTAATCGTAGAAGACGATCCTTTAAGGTTCTGCTTGAAAACTTTGAAAAACACTTTTAGACACCTTTCATGTATATGTACTATGTGTGTTATACGAAACATTTCGAAATTGCATTAACACTGTTACGAGATTCCACTATTATGGTTAAGCTGGTAATGCTTGAAATAGAAGTGAAAATATATAGATATAGAAATTGCAAGATATTTAGTACAAGTATATACTTTACAAAGACCAGAAGTATTTGAACTTATCGTATGTTCATGAATCATATCTTGAACATTTACCGTATGTAAAATATAGCTGCTCACACTGTGTACAAATTTTTCACTGGATCTATTTTTTCAAGAAACATCTTGCAATTTCTATATACATTCTCAGTTTGTTTTCAGTTCTGACTAATATAATCATGGCAGTCGTGTTTCATGAAAGTGGTAATGAAATTTCTAAGTGTTTCGTGTGTATAACACATACGATATGAACATAAAAGTTACCAATATTAATGTGGTCAAATACCTTCGTGAGCCAATGTAGATGACTGTACGGAGGAAGATAGTATACACGGCGGATGATTCAGCGCGTGTAATTTCCCGGTGAACGATTGACGCGGACCGCGTGGACGGCATATATCGCGCGGCACCGCGCGCCGCGACGATTTCGGTAAAATGTGTGACGGTCGAAGCGACGGGCAAAGCCTCCTTTGACTTCTCTGCCGTGACCATAAACCTCTGATTTACGTCGTTTCGAGGCGAGCACGGGTGCCGTTCGGCAAACCACGCGTGAGATCGACCTGTCGCGAAAATCGGATTATCGACTTTTTACTTTGTCTCGTTTCTACGCGCGCGAAACCAGACGCGCAGAACCGCACAACGATGCGCTTTGCGCGCGCCAGATTGATGCGGATACGCGAACTCGCGCTTCCATCTTCGTCTTCCGTTTTCTTTTGTCCCTTTGTCTTTGCATATTGCAATTCTGCTCAAGGAAATTCGAAACGCGATGGATTCGCAAAAAGAGGAAATTAGTTTGAACGTCGCAATTATCGAAGTTCGCGTTTTGCATTTAAAACATGAGGTTCGATAACTTTTCTCCGTGGGGGCAAAGTATTGGCGATGCTACTTTTGAACTTTTATCTTGGATACTTTCTCTGATATTTTTAAGTTCACCGAACTCTTGTGTACCACACTGATGCTTTATAGTATTAGGCTGTCCGGAAAGTTTCTTTCGTTCTATAAGGAAATAATAGACGCACAATGTTATATTAGTTTATTGAATTATGCACGAACATAATAACAGAACTATAACGAAATAGATCATACCTAATAACCCAAAATTTCGATGATATTAATATCTGTAAAATTTGTATTTTTCTGTATTCGTTAGACTTTGGTTTTTATTCTTTCAACTATTTAGTTGATTAATTAGTTCTTTTCATACCATGAATTATCACTTTTTAAGTTACACTGTCGTTCTTATCGTTAATGTCGATCCTATAGTTAATGATTTGTACGATGATGTATCAGTATATTGGAATAAAATATGGTTTCTATGTTAACATATATCTTGTACTTAAAGGATCAAGTTAGTAATTAAATTACAACGAATTAAAGACAATTTTTACATTCGTTGAAAAGTATCTGGCTTTCTTTGAATAACTTTAACCTCGTTCTATACGTTTCATGCGCGCCATAGACGTTAAATAATTCATACAACACGTGCAACACCTTGGAAAGTGTAGCAACATATAAGTATTTATCCGACGTTTCTTTTTCATTTATCTAAATTTATTCCCCGGTTTGCACTCTGCGTATGTAGTAATAAACACATTAGCAAGTAATCAACAACAATCATTGCGATACTATGCGAAAAGAAACATTAGGTTTCTTCAATGAGACCATTTATATACATCTATCAAAACCAATCTTAAATTCGAAGAAGGAGAAACAGGAATGAGACAGAATAAACTCGAATAATAAAAATGTAACAATTACTAGACCAGAAAGTTATTTTTAATTTCAACACGCAACCTCTTCAGTTGTTAACCGGGAAACGAACTTGTCATTTACATCTCACTTTTGTATCTTGTTGCATCACTTTACTTACATTTTATATTACATTATATGGTAATTATATTAAAACCAAAGCTAATTCTTCTTTGTTAACGTCGGAATCTGCATACTGAGTCTTTCATGGGCCAAGTAAGATTTTCTCTACAGAGTGTTAATAATTTTGTCAAATAAAATTTATTCATATTAAATATTCTGCTAAACGATTAACCTAAGGATTATTTAAAAAAAAACAATTTCTTAAAATTCTTATTTGAATGTTATAGAAAATTCGCACAACTTTGACATCGACGTAGTAAAGAATTCCTTGAGAGTTTTGCTAAACATTGGTGACTAACTTATTCATCCATTTCGAAGTTTCCGTACTATAGGTGTCTATGGAAATCGAAGGGTTGAATATGCAAGCATATTCGAAGTGATTCGAAGTTTTAGCCGCAGCGCACTAAATTAATTATGCTGTGAATTAATTACGAAACTAGAGGAATGATACTTTTAACGGTTGAGGTACGTGATTAAATCCAAATTTTCAAAAGCTCAACTTTTCACCACTATGATTCTTGGATTTCTATATGTAAAACGATCCAAAGTGTTTCAGTGCCTATCCACTACGTAAATATCAAAGCAAACGTCACGCTTCGAGACATCCTGGCGATCGACCACGAAAAATCGAGGCGATCGCTCTCGATCGTTTGGATCGCGGCTTCCTGAACTTGGTTTGGTTCGTTCGGTTGGTTCACCGTGTATTTATAGTTTAATTTGTGGCCTAGGGCCACGTTGAGGGTCGCGGGTATATTTACTTGGCCGGCCTGGCTTTAGGAGCCTCGAAATCCGTTCGCTCCCGGTCTTCCTCGCCACGGTGGCCGAACGAAAGAATTTTTATGAGCACGTTAAACGAGCAGCCGAATGTATCTCTGTAGGTCCACGGCCTGCCGCGGTACGATCGGTTTATCGTTCACCGAACGATCGGACGTTCCCCTTTCTTCGCTCTCGCGCGACGCTTTCGCGCGACTCATCGAGGAACGACCGAGCTTCCCGATCCTCCCCACCGACCAACATTCTAATTTTGGCCATGCAAACGAAATTTTAAAGATCAGTTTCGCCAGTTTCGCACCGTATACTATATTGTGCAAGTTATGCTCTTTAATCCTTTCGATGACAATTGTGACGCGATTTTCATAGTCGTGTAGTAGAAGAAGAGACGCGGAGACAGTATAAATACAAGTATTTGTGTAGAAATCAGTAGCAAATATACCTTGCGCAATTATTTAAAGCGTTAATTGTGCAAACCTTAAAAGAAAAATCGCTTCATTATTTTCTTTTATCGTTCCGATAGACAGATTTCGAAATCCTTAGTTCGGTATCTTTTACACTTTTCATTTCTAGTTTAAATTATTTATGGCGGCTTATTTGTACGTATCGTTACGTGCAACTATATATCGACAATGTGCTAGGGCGATTCTTATCGTTACACTTGAAGACTAATTTCCGGTTTACGATAAGAAGAAATTTTCCGTTTTCAAAATTTGCTTCCTGAACCCGTCATGCGTGAAGAATTATACAATACATAATTGGTGCTAAAAGATTGAATTATGAATTTAGTTGAACCTCAATTAATGCTTTATTATCATTGTGCAACTATACCAGTAAATATTAAGGAGGAAATCGGAAATTTCAAGAAGTACTCGTAAAACAATTTAAAGAATACAGTGGGAGGAAGTGAAAAAGAAAAAAAGAAACGTGGGACGAGTTCGGAGAAATAAGAATATGTAGAAACAGTTCAATCCGTGCGTTCACGGTAACTTACGTTCCGTTCAATTCCGTGATGTTAACTTCCTTGGAGGATCACAAATTTATCATTATTCCTAAC
Source organism: Bombus pascuorum (assembly GCF_905332965.1). NCBI lineage: Eukaryota > Metazoa > Arthropoda > Insecta > Hymenoptera > Apidae > Bombus > Bombus pascuorum. The sequence goes on along the minus strand of NC_083491.1, from coordinate 11,752,053 downwards.
CAGGAAGGAATTAAGTTTTCCGTCGACGGCGACCATTAAAACGTCGGTATTCTTTTATAAAATACGGAGAGCAATTACACTTATCTGTTTGCAATTAATTACGAGCAAACCAAATCGAAAAACAGCACACACGAATTAATATCACGTAACGATAGTGCGCCGCATTAAAATTAATCAGCAATTGTTCTTAATGGGCGCGAAGGGGAAGGTTTGTAAGGCGTCTTTTAGCCTCTGGTTCGTTTACGTGAATCAAGGATCCGTGGATCTTGCATGTTTACCACAATTTATTTGTTAATAATTACACGAGTCCTCTTACTCTATTTTCTATCTTGATTTTTTTCTTCATTCCAACAAAATCGCGCGTAAGCAAGCAATCTTGTTTGTATTGCATATGCGCATACAGGGTGCTCTATAATTGGTGGTATCAAAACTAAATTGAAAATATGAAAGAAAATGTTTTTACAAAGAGCTTGGTTTTTTGAGAGAATTTATTTTATAATTTAAAATTTATTTCAATTTATCTCAGCTATATTAAAAATAAATCTTGAAAATTTATTCTACACTTAATTATTGCACTATGTTTCACGTTAATTGGTCTTGCTGTAGATCGATATCTCTATTTATATTTATCTCTAGCGTATGGTTAATGGACATCTAACAGCCGATAAAACATAATCTCTGAACACTCGAGAGTGATAAATGTTATTGTATGAATGAAAAATATTTTCAATAATTTTCTATCTCATTCTATGTTGTCTAATATCCAATACACAAACATAAATACTTAGAGATATCAGTCCTCGGTCAATTCCATTAAATTATCACGTAATTAACTTATCAGACAAAATTCAAAGTGAATTTTCTAAAAAAACACAGACTCGTATAAAAAGATCGTATTCCATCCTGTCGACTTATTTTTTCCTATAGGAGGATCCTGTACTAGCTATACGACACCCAGTATATCTATACACACATAATGTGTATATAGTTCGCGTGCAAAAACACGGATAATTTGTGGCCACGATTATGCAACGTTGCTCGCGAGCCTGCGTGCTCCGCTTTTCTGCTCCGCTCTTCGTTCCGCGTCGAGTGATTTCGGTTCGTACATCGCCGTATCGCAAATTTGTATCGTGCACCGAGATTTGTTCGTACCGAGAGCGACGAGCCAGGCAGAAACGGCCAGGCGAATCTTGTCTGATGTTTCCTTGCTTCGAGCCGCGATTAATCGCCGCTTCTAAAATCAGCCCCCGGCGTTTATCCTTTTCTTCGTCTTTTTTTCTTCCGCGAAACAAGGAACACCGAATCTGTTTTAATTTTTCGAATTTTGGATGAAGAAATGAGGGGAAAAAATTGCGTACGTGTATATTTATAGGGAATGATTTATCGCTTTCGATTACTTACAGCGAACCTTTTCAGTATTTTTCTTTTACATCATTCTCTGAATCATCGTCATCGTGGCGTTCTTGTTACTAGCTAACATCACGTGACTCACCGTTTCATTAAATAACTGCTTACTAATGAATTTGTAATTTGTACTTAATTTCTTACATACCCATATTACGTAAAACAGATATCGTTCGAAGTTTTTACTAGTCTTTCGTCAGCTACTTCTTACGTCTCTTTGACGTAAATGGTGAATAGAAAATGGATTCTCGGGAAAATTAAAGGAAAAGTAATCGTTTGCCAATCATAACGTTACAATTATTCGAAAGTTTCCAAACGAAGCTTAGTATAAGTTCATTTATGTTATCCAACAAGACTGGAAGATGTAACAGAACAATTTAAATGCTTTTACAGGTATTGTCGACATTGTCAAATAAGAATAGCGATAGTCACTATTTAATAACAAAAATCATTCTGTAAGAATATGTCACGGTTCGGCAATGTCGTGGCGCTTGCGTAATTTTCCTATTGCAAAACTTAAGAGTACACCTTTGTGCGAAAATTTTACGATGCATAAAACTATCTATTACAAATACTCCATTCTATAAAACTCGCAGAACAGCAAAAGTTTCCATAATTGCGTTGTAATCGGAGCAGTGGAAGTCAGAAGGTTTAACAGTCGGAATTCGCAAACTCTGTGTCCAATATGGCGCGTTTCGCACAGATCAATGCACCTGTCGACTCCCTCGCCAGACGCGCTGGTCCGCGAGAGAAAAAGAGAAGAGAGTGAAAAGACGGTGCAACGTACTGGCGCGTTTCTGGAAATCGGCTTTCCGCGGCACGGCGGCCGGAAATAGAAAGAAGCCAGCCCTCTTCTGAGATCGAAGTGCAGGGAAAAAACGCGGGTCCCGTTTATTTTTACAATCGGCAGTAGATTGAATCGTTCGGCGGTCGTTCTTAGGGCTCTCGGGCGACGCCGACGAAGAGAAGAACGAGAGGCAGAAGAGAACGGAAGGAAAGAGAAGCATGTGCGATACACGCGGCTCGCTGTACGCCGCGTTTGCTTTTTTGTTCGTCTCCACCGCGAGATCTGTTTCTTCGTTCGCTGCTACCGACGTTGTTGCTTCGGCGAGCTCAGCCTTTTGCCTCGGAAAGCCGCGCGTTCTCTTTGAATGGATCGGCCGCGATCTACACCCGTTCCTCCTCTTTTCTTCTTCTTTTTTCTTCTGCTTTCTTTATCCTGTCTTTTCTGCCAGCCCATCGCCGTCCATGGTTTTCCGGGCTCGCGAGGAAACGATTTTCAACGCGGCGAGCAAACGTCGACGCGCACTGTTTAGCGCTGGCCTCGAGAAGATCAGACGCAATGAGGCTGATCTTGCGACGCACGGGAAAGTGCGGTTACACTGCCTCCGCCATGCACGAGAAGGGGGTTGTTGCGCGATTCTTCGCGTACAAACGGAGCGTAACCGATGCCTCGATGGAGAAACGTCGTTTCGCTGTATCGTTTCTAACGTTTGTCACGGAAACGAGTTTGGGATGAAACTTATAGTGATCCTTCTGTAACGTGTATTTTACGAACATGGTTTTCGTACTGCATTGTTTGAAAATTGTGGCAGTATGACACAGAGAGAACGCAGGTCTAGGAATTGGTAGAATCCTTGTATTAGGTTGCTCGAAAAGTTTCTTTCCTTTTATAAGGAAATAATAGACACACAGCTTTTTTTGTTTTATATTATTTTCTCGAATTACGTACGATCTATTTTGTTCTATTGAGATAAACACCGCGACATTTCACGGACTTGGCTTTACGTTTGTATGAAGATGCACTGTTGTAGAAAGCACGCTTGCGAAAGAAAGACACTTTTCGGACAACCTTATATAAGTCGAAATTGTAGGAAATTAAAACTAGGAGGGAAGGATCTTCCAAATGTAATAATTTTGTTATGTAAGAGAAGAGTTATCGATCGATGAAGACTTCTCCGTTATTAGAATATTTCTATATGATACTGATAACGAAAATGAGTAAACTTTTCAATCTTAGTTAACTTTTTTTTTAACGTCTGATATCATTATATATACGTATCGATTTACTTTCACAGTTATCGCGATAAAACTTCACGAAATAACAGAAATAAGCGCGTAACATACAACAGGCGCACACGCGTAACATTCACTTGCAAATTCAATAAATAACAGAATGCGAAAGTTGGGAAATTTGAAAATAAACGATATCAAAATAGCTGGAAATTAATGATCCGACAACTTATAAATTTCGAAATTTCTCGGTATGAGAATTAATCCGATAATTAGCAACTATAAATCTACGCGACTCGTTGAGATAAAAACCATGAGAAATTTTGAGAGATGAAAAATTAGAAAGATCCTCGATCTTAATAGGAAATTTTCGATCCTACGTATAGGATTAAATGTTGGCACTTATTCATGACGTCTGTCGACCAGCGTTACAATACTGAACATGTACAGTATCCACAGAACGTACAGTTTATTCGCGAGACATTACGAGCAGTCGTGTTATAGAAAGAGTTAAGAGAAGCAGCCAGGAATTGGTGGCGGAATCGTCGAGATTTAGAGGCGTGCATGTTGTTGATAATTAATTGTAGCGAGAGCGTCGTAGAACGATGCTTCGCGGCTCGTAACGTAACTGTTAATGGATATTATCCGTGATAGAACTATTCTAGTTTTCAGCCGAGTAATCCCGAAGTAAAGCGCAGATAGATCTAGCAGTTCCAAGTAACAGCGTAATAAGACAAGGTGGAATAGTCAAGTGGAGTAATCGAATAAGCTGGCTCTTTTAACTGATAATAAAAAACAGCGATAAAAGCGATGAAACGTTCGCGCGCATACGTCAAACTTGAGTTTCTAGAGCTACGTGTAAAAGACGATCACGCGCAATTAATTATGAGAAACACAGATATGTAACATTTCAATGCCAATTACCGAATAAAGAAATCGGAACGTACAAAAATGTCGAGGAACAAAAAAGAACTGCGAAATCAATTACGTGTACAACGATAGTTTAAAAAGTAGCGACTCTGAGAAACTAAAATAGCAAACGTGGAGAAGGAAGAAATTAATTGATAAAAGATCGAACGATGAAAAATTTGAAAGCTCAAGAAAAACTGCGATATCGTACAATGACAGAGAGGCAGAAATTGTAAAATAGTGAAACTAAATTCTAAAGATCTAATAATTTCTTATTACAAAGATATTTTCAACATTGAATATATGTGATTTATAAGAAATTTCCTTAATAAGTCGATCGTTAATAATGGGACAAAATTTAATAGATGCTATTATACTGTGTAATTCAAAGTTCAAAGAAATGACACTTTATATTAACGGAGATAATACATATCGTAAGAAGAGAGAGATTTGCAAATTCGTGAAAACATTTCGAAAATTTGCTGACCGATCGAGAAAGCGGAGACTCCATTTTCAAGAAGCCACGTCACCTCGTTCGCGTCTAAACACATTCTCCCTTTCATCGTCGCCAGCAGCTGTACTTACGTCGTTTTCCCTCCGCTACTTCAAATTACCACTCAATTCCTGAGCAGCGTTCGGCCGCAAAATTCAAACAAACACAATCGGTTAAGTACATCGTCGCTTTGACGCACTACCGCTGTATCCCGTTCCAATAAAACGTTTACCGTATTACAACGTCAACCGCGGCGGTTCGCCGAGAGTCAGCGTGCTGTTTGCTTTGGCCGCGTCTCTTCATTTTCCTCGTACGGCCAGCACCAGCTTTTCGAGCGATTTCTTGCCGGTGATTGCTTTGACGAGCGGTATCGGTTGCCTGGAAATCGAACGATCGCTTGTAAAACGCATAGAATCGTGGCTTTCAACGTTGATCCCTTCATTACGTACCATGAAGAGCTCTCTGTGCTCGCGTTTTCAGTATTTGACGTTAAAACTATTCACAAGAAAAGCACGAAACTCGTATCAAAGAGATTAGAATGAAATGACGTGCGGATAATGCAGAGCAAGAAAAAGAGCTTCCACTTATATTTTATACGGAAAATCATTCAAATTCCTAAAAATACACCGTTGAAAATCGGAAAATTTCTATGAGAAATTAAGAATTAGTCGTATTCGATCCTGTTTTTTCGATTTTTTAACCCTAATACTTCTAAAAGCAACGCATAGACCTTTGATAAGTCGTATGTGAATTGGAAGGAAAGCGTATAATTTTTAGGAAGATCAATATTTAGAAAAATCACGAAGAAGACTAAGTTTGGATTTCTAATAATTTTGGTCGAATTTCTACTAATTTCCATGTGTCTTGCGATCATAGTACGCCTCGCTTCTTGAGATTCTATGGACTCGCTCATTAAATTTTTAACAATAGTTCAGCCTATTTGTGCCGTGATTGATGGTGAATGATCATGAAACGCGTTTTACGAGCTTCCTTTAAGGAGAAAGCTTCGGTGGCTGTATTAAATGAAGACATTAACATCAATTCAAACGCTATAACGCCTAATATATTGAGAAACTTGGTAAACACCAATTATCAGGCGATCTTCTGTTAATAACTAATTATTTCCTGTTTCAAAAACGTGCAGAAGACTGCGAAATCGGACAAAATAACGGGAATCAGTTTCTTACCATTATTCTCATCTGTAGCGCGCCAAACAGATGAGCAATATACGTATTGTAAAATATAAAACGTATTTATTTGTTATAATAAAATTATATACGCATGTATATGTGGTATACATTGTTCGCGTAGTCCAATTAAAATTTCAATGATTTGATTTTGAGAAGGAAAGTTGGTCTACGATTTTTAAGTTACTTACGAGAATTACCGAACGAAGATTACGAAAGCGAAAAGATCTCGCACTAAAGGAAATTCGCAATAGGGTACCAACAATATGTAAAATAACTCCGAATATTCAAACTGCCCATCTACGTGTATGATAATATTCATTTCCAACTCTATATTTATACAAAATCAAAAATTTTCCAAGTATCAAATTTTAGTCAAACTTCCGCAAAGCAATAAGATGCACTAATTACTAATCGCCGAAAGTAACATAGAACATAGAAGACTGCAAGAATTTTCCAATTACATTTCCACAAACCTATAAGATCCAAAAATTACACAGGACCAAATTCTCACAGGAACAAATTCTCTTTTCCAAAATTTACCTTCTAATCACACTTCCGTAAAATTGGAGGATCTAAAGACTGGTAATCATCGAACTTACATAAAACCACCAAATCCGCCAAGTACCAAGCACGTTTACATTCTACGAATCAACGATCGACGAATGTCTAAGATGGAAAAATGACTAATCGTGCTACAATCGGAAGTCAACGAACGCCGTGCTGACCCAAGAGAAGGTGAACGCGTGGGTGTAGCGTCGGAAAAAGAAACTATGACCCCGTAGAGGGGCGAGGAGGCAGCAAAAGAGGATCTCGTTGGTAGGTAACGTGGTCTCTGCTCGTCGTCACGCTGTTAGCGCCGAGTTAATCGGGGCCGGAAATGAAATGAGGGATAGAGGAATATTAATAACTGAATCTAATCAATTCCATGAAACGATGCTGGCCACCCCGCGCGGACTGAAAGAGCAAACCGTCCCTCGTTCTCTCTCTGTCTCTGTCTCTCTTTCACGCCCTAACTCTCTCCTCTTCTCCCCCTCCGCCCTCTCCCTCCACCCTTCGGTATTTCCTCCTACAAGCTCCGGCAGCGATCTAATCAAATGCATCGCATTAAGCTAATTTAGTGGCGCTGCTAGCGTGGCGAACCGCTCTTTGCTCTGTCTCTGGCCTCCTCTCTCTTTCGTCGCCCCTGCAACGAGCTGCTTCGCGGTTTAACGCGAATTGTGCCGCTGACAAATTTTCAATTGCTGACACCGGCGCGCTCGCTAGCTACACGACTTCGTTTTAGACACCAGACTCTGAGCAATATGTGACGTCGCCCGGTGACGTTCGTCACTGAACTCGGTTCAAACGTGGCAGATTTCCCGGAAAGTTTCCATTGTTCTTCTGAATCTACCTTCAGCGCGGATTCGTTATGAGTATCGTTAGGCTATGGTTCAGGCACATGTGTGTTCCGAACACGATAGAACGGTCATACACAGTAGCAGATAGGAGAAAGTTGAAAATCCGTGAAATTCTGTGGTATATGTTAGGTACATCATCGCTCTTATTAAATGTAAATCCTTTTTGTGAAATTACGGTGTCTTTTTCTACTTCTTACGTTATAAACTTTCTTTCGTCCGTCGCTGTATATGTAATAAAATGTCGAGATGTTTCATTACGCGGAACAGCCTCTTAGAACACGCATCCACTGTAAAGTAACTACCGAGCATAGGCTTACGAGTATTTGACAGCCACGGTATGGAATATCGAACAGACATTGTGTATTGTGACAGGAAGTCAAGATGGTTGTCTTTACAGGTACTCGAGATATTGATTAAGTACAAAAAGCAGTCACACTCAGACATTTCTAGAACTTTGCACATGGGGAACGTACCACAAGAATTTCCATTTAAGTCATTCGGAAGGCACATTGATCAATTTCGTAAATTGAAAAGTACAGACAAGTCACGTCACACTGCCTTGTAAATTTGCCTTAGGATCCATCATTATCTATGTCATCCCCTCGCGACTAATGAACCTACGGAACCAAGTCATTTGTTTCTCAAGAATTAAACACTAAATGTAAGCTTGTGTAATAAACAGACGACGGATATTTATGAAAATTCATATCTTTACAAATACGATTAAAAAAGTAGAATAAATATTATAACGAGTACTGTACTTTGGATATTCCACACATCTTTGACTATTATGTGAATTCTGTGGATTTTTGCACCTTTAAATTTTCCATAATCGCATAAAAGTCCGCAGTCTAGTGATGAAATTAAGAAAATAGTAAAATGTACAGTTAATTAGTTTCAGCTGAGATTCATTTGCTTGTGACCGTAATAGAAATGAATTCTCTAATCGACCAGTGTTCTCGTCTCGAGTAGAGTATTTTATTTAAAGCGTTCGCCAAAGGAAAGCAGAGTCGTCAACGCGCCAACATCTCCGCTGCACTTGCCCCAATATTTTCCATTTCACTTCGCGACTCGCATGTACGAAAAAATTGGCGAGACGCGGGTGCACGTTCGATCGGACAGCGAGACGTTTATTTTCGTTCTCCCGAAATCTGACTTTTTCTTCGGCTGGTATAATGACACGGCTCGTTTCTCTCCGCTTGGCGAGGAGTTATCGGTTGGAATCGGCGCGCAAACGAACCTAAATCCCGCGACAGGTCGCGCAGCTCGCGGCCCCTAATTTCGGGGATAAAGAGCCGGGGAAAAATTGCGGGATCTATGCCGGCGATGGACGCGAGTAATCGCCGCCACATTTCACCGCGGCTTTGCGCGTTATTTATGCGGTCAAGCAGTTATGCCACTTTACAGCGATCGTCCGAAATAAGGCAACCGCGAGTTTTAAGACGCGACCTCGGGGCCACTGAGTTATTGGCCCCGGCTGCATTTCTACTCTTACTTTGTAACTTTGGATTTGTCAGCGAATCCCCCGCCACCTGCTTGCATAGGTATTAGATGCTACGTGTAATTATCCTCCTTGCTGTATTATTTCACAATGTACGTTTCAACGTATTAATAACGCGCAATATTCACGTAGGAAATTATAAAATCCTTCGCTGAGATTCTTCACTCAGAATCTTCAAACGAACCACTTACAAAAATATAAAGTCGTGGTCGTAACTGTTGCACGCCTTTTTTAATTTTACGGTGTACTTTTTACGTACGAAGATCACAGGCTCATTTTTGTTAATATCTCTGGACGTTCAAAAAAGTGACAGACACATATTCAATTCTATAATTAACACTAGGACTACCGATAGTTAACGCGAAGCTATTTTTATCAGAACCAGTCAAATGAGTGGACTTTAAAAAATACGTAATAATAGAAGATTTTTATATTTATTGATTTATTACTTTCTTACAAAAGGAATTCCATGTTATGTAATATATTTTTGGTATTATTAATCCATCTGGGACCGTGATCCCTAAACGAGAGTTGGCAGATTTATAAAAGTGTAAAACCAGTCATTTTGAATGGTATGGTATTTCTAGCGTTAGCATCTAGCGATCTAGCGATCGATCCGGAATTTTCTTGATGTCTGAAAATTTTAAAAAAATTTTAAAAAGGTGTAAGAAGTTGTACAAAACGAGGAAACTGGTTAATTGGAGTTCGATGAACACATTGCAGGACCCTTTTACATTTTGACAAGTACCATTTTGACTGGTATTGGTATAAGTAGCCTTGATACAAAATTATTTTGAGTTTGAATACATAAAAAACAAAATAAAATTCCTTATATTATTCTTTTAGTTATCGTTGCGAAAGTCATTACATCATTGTGGAAAAAAATATAACATGAAGTAGGAATTTTAAAATAAAATTGTAAAACCAGTCGATTTGGCTGGTGGGGTAGTTCTAGTGTTAAAATAGATTAGGTATAGTACTAATATATATGTATAATTGAATAACGACGTACTAAATGTTGAAATTGCACTTGTACAAGAGATTGAAAATGTGACTCGTTCTTTCGTTTATCATCTTCGTATTATATAGTGTGGTGTAACATTGTGCAGGAAATGATAAATCTAACGATGTAAGATCCTTTAAATAGAAGATTTTTTAGCTTTCCTCTTCCTGGCTTTTCGTCAGAGTCTTAAAACGAACCAGGATTACTGTCTAGACAGGGGAAATTATGATTCCCGGTATCTCGAAAGTGAAATTGGTCCGGTAATCAAAGAAGAATACCCAGAAGTTCACTTCTGCTGAAAGTGGATCAGTTAACAGAGAATGTGTTATAAAAGCGGATATCGTTAATTGCGAAAATTTTCGATGTATAAGCGTATAATAAAATAATAATAGAATCATGCAAATACAAACTCATTTAACCCACATCTGTCCTTCGTTTTCATAATTTAATTCACTACTTTGTCATTTTACGATTAATACGATGTTCTATAATCGAATCGACTTTTTAGAAAGCTTATTTTCTTTTCAGCAATCTGTTCTTTCTCGCGAAGATTTGATTTAAAGTCAAATAAATTTTGCAAGTCTGAAATTATTTTCTATTTCATGCTACCATTACTTTCAGCTTAAATTAAGAGAAAATTATTGAAAACAAGCGAAACAAGAGATCGTCGTCGCTTCACAGAAAAAATCCACTGGGTCGATAATAAATTTTCCAAAATGTACTGGCCGTTAAATGGCACCAGAAGAGCTTCTCAATCTTCGTTCAATCGGAGCAGAGACACGAAACTGATGGGTATCACACGGCGAGTCTTTAATTCATATTATAAGCTACTCGAGACTAGTTGAAATGACATTTACGAGCAAAACTCAAACGACGCGAACCTTCAGAGGTCTTTTACCTTCTACGTACGCGTGTTGCCGATTCATATTCGCAGATCAAAAGCCGATTCGTGGAAATTGCCAATGTGGAAATAAATTAATGCTATCGTGAATCATCGTGTCGATTCATTCGGTAATTCTGTTCGTCCTTTTACGAAGAACTTAATTTTTCGATCATACTATTATCGATTCTTTCTTCATCCAATTCTATTAATCATCCACAGAAATAAATTGTCGAACTATAATTATCAAATAACTATTGTACATTTCTATTAATTAGGTAATCATCTCTTACCTAATTTAAAATTTCAGTACGTTTAGTCAGTGAAACTTCAGAAAAAATATGGAACTTAAATAAGAAAACTTCTAATTTACAGGAACTTGCATAAAGCGTGTAAATAGGGAACTGCCTATTCACAAATTAAGTGTATTACAAATAGTATGGTTTCTAGTTTCTTCTGTAATATAAAATCACTATAAATATCACGAGCAGCTTGAAAATTTTTATTTCAGTATCTAATAGTTACGAACTAAATTAAGTTGATTTTTTTATAAAAATCAAGTATCAATAAATAGAACTAAATTCCAATAATTTCCCAAGAAATTAGAGACCAAGCTTGATATATCATTTTCATGGAACTGTTAGGCCAATCACTGTAATTCTCGCGATTGCTACACGTTCTAACGAGTCTCTAAAAGAGCAACGCAATTTAGACACGTTCACGTGTTACAATGGCATTGGAAAATTAGGCAGCTCGACGTTGGTGGCCAGAACCGGCGATTTTTCCAGCGCGAACGCTTAATATCGGCATATCGCGGGCCGTGTTCCTGTTGTAAATACATCGTCTATATTTACGGGACGTATATTTAGTGTGTATTCGCGTGCAACGGTGCCGCGAACGAAGACAAGGTGGGTGTGTCCGGGGAACTCACACGCTGCCCGCGAGACGATCAGTCATTTTGAAGCTTCAGCCCTCGTCAAAATTGTCGCGGATTCCTTCCTCCTGTCTCGCGTCTGTCGCGCTTCGAACGAGCTTCATTAACGGGGGGACAGGCAAACCGGGACGGACACGCCGCCCGAACTCTTTTCGCCTCCTCAAAGAAACCTTGGGGGCGTGTGAACTGCTAAATTGTTCGGGGAACTTACGCTCCGCATATGAATATTAGAGACCAGGGTAAATTACAGATTTTGTTACGAATTTTTAGCGACATTTACAGAATTATACTTATGAATTGACTGTAGATTTAACGAATCTAAAATAAAATTAAACATTCCTGCTATCGAATTAAAAAATACCATTTAATATATACTTTAGAAATTATGTAAAAAAAATTCGTATTTATATCTTTTAAATGTTATTTTGTTTCCTTATCACACGATTGCTATAACATTGTATTAATAGCAAGCAGTCTGTCTACAGCGATTATCATCTTTTATCTTTCCACACTTGAACAAGATTCTTCCTTTTCGCACACAGAGAGGAAATGAAATTTTATTTGATATACTAATTTAATTGCTTAATATTTCCCTTAAAATTTCGGAAAAGTTAATTTTTTTTTTGGGAGTACGATAACCGAGCTGCTTATGGTACTATTCAATATCGTATACGGGAATATTACCATGACCAGGACATTAAGCTAAATTGCGTTTCAAATCCGATTTCCTTAAAAAAGAAGCTTGGTCAGAAAGAATCTCATTCTGCTTGTTTCGCATACAACCCTACTATCCATACCACCCTTACTATATCTATCATTTCGCTCCAGAAAAGCCATTAAACAAAGCGAAATATCGATCGAGATATACTACAAAACATCTCACTCTCAAACTCCTATAATTCCTTTCGCTTGCAAAGAGTTTTCCCTTTCTCAGACATTCGGTTGGTTCCGTCGAACGCGCGAACAGCGAAAGAGCGGTGGATGTGTCTCAGGCCGAATCTGATAGCACTCGCAAGTCTATATTAAGACGATGGCACGCCATGAAAATAAGCCGGGTTAGTGCGGCGAAGTTGGCAGTGGCGGAGAGGGACGCATTAAACGAGATCGGTGTTTCCGACACAAAGACGGGTTCGCTTTGGCATAAGTCAAAATCTTCGGTATGCGAGCGGACACGCGTGGCCGCGACCTGACTTCTCAACCCCCGGGTTTATTTCCGAGTCAATTAGGCTCGTTTGTTTGGAAGGCCGCGGTCCACCCGAGCAATTACGACTCCGTTAACGCCGCATTTCCTGTGGACAGGTGGCCGATCGGTACGGCAGCCCGGAACGCGACACAGGAATCGCAAATATCTCGAGACTTCCGGCCCTCTGTGACACAGCTCCTCGTCGACACGTTACGCGTCCAACGATCGAACCGTGCGACCGTGATACACTTCTCGTGAATCTGCTTAGATTTGATATACACGTACGTAGAATATCTTGCAGAAACAGGACTAGGGATATTTATTGGACGATTATAAATTGAAGGAAATATAATGAATAAGTTGATACTTATGTAAATTCATGGGGCAATAAACGCAAGACAAGCAGAAATGTAAGACACGTACGAGAAGGCAAGAAATATTAAAAAGTCATTGGAAAATTATCAAATCTTCTAAGAATTATTATTATTTTCTAAGAATTATTAGTTATAAATAATTTATGTCTTTAATGTTGCGATATGAATTTCGCAAATGACTTGCAAGCTTTTGTTTTGATAAGTTTACTGTTAATGTTACGCAAAGTTTGGTGAAATGGCACACTGCACGCAACAAACGGTAAATAATATTTTATAACGATATTACAAATCTTCAAAGGCATTAAGCGAATGATATAAAGCTCGTGAATCACAGTTGGCATGTAAAACCATTTCAATGATGCGTCAAATCATGCGTTTTTCACCTAGTTCCACATAAACTCTAAATCTGCCAAAATGCTGTTAATAGCCTCGTCTTCCAAAGCTTTTAATCACAACCACGATAAAATATTTTTCTTGATTTCGATATTTCCCATATATATTTCCATTTACCTTGCACGTTTTAAACCTTTCGTTCTTTTTGCCATCCCAAGTACTGCAAGCAAATATACAAGCGAACCGCGCGAAATTCTTATCGCAACAAAGATACCATATAGTTTATTACCAGCAAGCTACGAATTTCCCAGCAGACTTTCTACCATTTTACAGGAAGTCGTGCCACAGTTTCGCCGGGCGTAAACGTCTCACTTTCTCCAGCGGGAATAAACGTCGGCACGGGGTGCGGCTTTCGACCGTCCGAATAATTCTGACCAATTAACCCTGCGAGCACAAAGAAGCACGAAAAGAAAAGCGAGGCCGACCTTGACGCGTACAAATGCGCCGATGAATAACCGAGTCATTTTATTTAGAGAACCGATCCGTCTTTTCGCGAGCAGGAACGAATCGGGAGACGGAAACTGGGGAAAAAGAAGCCGAGAAACGGTCTCTGCCCGGTTGCTCAGAATAGCAGCCTAGTCACCGTGGTTTTTCGCTACTTCGTCCGCTTCTTCGCGGTCGGTCGATGTCGGAATATGTCGACCAATTAATTCCCACCCTTTGATTCCGTACTGGGGCTCGCTATATAAATTCCTGCTTTTGTATTCCTTTTACGTGTACTTCTCGTAGGCTATTGAAACATTCGCTGCAACCAAGATTTTAAAAATTAATTATTACGCCGATATAATATTCTTTTTTGAACATGAAGACGCATGCAACAGCTGTGGATGTTTAACAAAAACAAAGACTGTTACATCTATATATCTTTGTATTGGCTCATAAGTTAGATCGATAGAAAGTATTGAATTATGAATGATTTTAACTTTGAAGAAGAAAGGACCAATTCGATCAATATTTCGCGCAATAAGAACAGAAATGACTTGTGTGGTGAATAAGAATCAAACGTATGGACTGTCTTCTCAAATTTTGTTCAAAATAACGAATATCCGAGAAGGTATTGCATTTGTGATGTATATAAATATAATATATAAAATTAATAAATTCTAGATAAGCACGTAATACTACGAAAGAACATATTGTACCTTGCAAGATATTATCGCATTCTCCAAATGGTTAAAAATATATAATATCCTGCAATACCAGAAATATTACCCAGCCCAAAATTAATTTTTCTATTTCTCAATATTCTACCAGAAATTCTTCATCCTGTTAAGCTTACTGTTTCATTCAGGTGTTTCAGAATTTTCGCAATTTTCCACACATCCCTATACAAAATCAACTGACTCTTGTAGTTGCATTAATCGCATGTGCAAACATGCTAATTTACTCGTTCATAGATTACACTTCTTCTGCGAATCGCTTGCTATATTTAAGAGAAATGTTAAAAATGAATAATTACGTGATTCTCTGATACTGCCGCACCATTTATGGCTCTTTGTTATTACCAATCGCAATTATTTCTTCATTTGATTATTCTTTTCTTATCAAAAGGTGTCACTCGTGCATAAATAAATAATAATAATAATAATATTCCACAAAGACTCACGAAACAGCAACGACAACGGAACATAAAAATTCGAGGGTTAAGTCAACTGAGCAGCGCGTTGAAACGCTTGTCCACGAAGAAGAGGAATGCATTCCGCCCGCAGTAGGCGCATCGCCGGTAGCACTTTTGGCAAGTATTCAGCTCGCTATTTTTTCCGCGTGCACGGTTCGCGGGCTCCTCCGCGTGACGTCCTCGATTCGTCGAAGAGATTCATGGCCGCTGATCTCTCAGCGGCGATCTTCGAGACGAAGGTGACGGCTCGGCCGCGTTTCCGAGAGTTACGGAGACAACCGGGCTGATTTAAAGCGCGCTTAAGCGGGGAATAATGCAAGCCCTGCCAGACCGGCTGTTTATATTTATCGTTCCAATGAAGGGAAATTATGATCTTTTTTCGGGTCCCGTATTTTGTCTCGCGAACCCACGACCAAAGGGTGCTGCTAATTGATCATTGCCTCTTAGCATAAAGCTTCACGATGCGGTGTTTTCGGTTTCCGGGAAGATTTCGGTTATTTCGTGGTACCACTTGATGTGCGTTAAATAGTTGAATTTAACTGAAGAACCTCGTAAACGCAGAATCTAATAGATTAAAATCTTCTTTCAAACGTATAACAGTGTTTCTTAGCTCTTTTACTAGTAGACAAATAACCTACAACCAGCTCTTTCATATTTATGTAAGAACATATTTGTAATTTGATAAGTAAAGTAAAATATTTAAGACAGTTCAATAGGTACTTTTAGTTAGACTATTAAGAGGCTAGAGTCTCTCGCTCTGGTTTTCTTTTATTTGTCGAAAATGAAGCTAACTAATAAAGTATTGCAATGTAGCCAGATAGAGTAAAACAAAGGTTAAAATTATTTATAGAAACCTATTACTTTTGTTATTTGTTACTAGTTTGTTTGTAGCTGCTATTTACGTTACTCGAATAGAAGCTACTTCTTAAGAGCGAAGTCTGTTAACGCGGCGAAACAAATGACCCAGAACTCGCGGTGCTCGCGCTAAATACGCAGCGACTGCAGTGAAATAACACTGCTCGTACGACATTTACGAGTCGGCTTTTCCGATTTTTCCCTACTAAAGGAACGTTATTCGAAATGTTAAATTTTATGTCAAAAAGTGGCCGACGATGTGCATTTTTTTACGTGCCGCGGCACACGTTCTAACTATCTGTACGTAACTGCTAACGTATACTGTTACGCCGCAGCTTCATACGGCGTTATGAATAAAATGTTAACTGTTAATTAAAATTGCAAACCGTGTTCTTTATGTTACATCGTATAATACCTAATATAATACTATTATGTAATATCTCGTGCGTGTAGAGATAACGTAGCGTTATATATCGTCGTACACAATGGAACGAGTGTGTTTGCAGCTCGAAGCTGTTTCGAGGGGAAATTATCCCTTGAAAACGCCGAAATTGGAGCTAACCCATCGACGCTGAAATAGCTAATAAAAATGGCGAATGAATAGTAGGGCGAAAAAAAAAAAAGAGAGAGAAGAACCGAAAATAGCAGTCGGAACCGATGTAAAATAAACTTGTCCGTCTCCAAAAACGAAGATCGATAGTCGCGAGCGAAACAGCCACTGGGAAGCATGGTCGTTTTATCAAACTGGTTGGGACATAGAGCGGTTTTCATAACACCGAAATCGTCACATTCGAATTTGCCACTGGAGAACCTGTGAAGTAATTGCCCGGCCGGTTTCACGATGCTCGTAAACGTCCGAGTAGATCAAACCTTCATAGGTTGTCGCGCGCGTGCTTAGCTGGTTTTCTCTGGCGCAACTGCTACTCATGAAATTCCACTGCGACTATGACCTGTTAATGGCACGGCGGACACATGCAATAAAAAACGTCTGCTTAAAATATATCTACCAGCTTTGGTGAATTTTAGTTGGTTCATGACGTATTATATTATTATTATATATATATATTTACTATCGCGTAAAGTAAGTATCGGTTGTTGACCTGATATTGCATAGGGATTAATGTGGGTCATTTTCTATCTCTCTTTGTATCGATCGATTTTCTGTTTAATCCGATGAGGAAAAATAGAAGACGTTGTATTGGACATTTCTAGATATAAACGTTGCAAATGTAGAATAATTATTGACCGATGATTAATTATTGTATGCCAAGTTCGTCTTTAGGATCTATATTTATTTAGATTTCTCGATTTATTTATTTCCTGACAATTTCTTAACGTCCCATTTTTCATTCCGAGGTGGATTCTTGAGATTAGAAAGATTCTATACTGGAGCAGAATAGCGTCCAGTTTGTGAATCTTATTTCGTGCATTTCAACAAGAATATTCCAAAATATCTTTTACTTTAAACTCTGTAACTTTTAATTTCGCAATTTCCTCTCATTCCGTTAAGCCTCTCCCTTTCTCACCAATACTTTCAGCTCACATTTTTCTCAATTTCCTAACTGCATATTTTTCCCATGTCCTCAGTGTCGTCCCATTTGCCATCATTTTCCCCAACTTCAAAAATCTTGCAATATTCTAATGCCTCGTGCTAAGATCGCAGATTTCTCAATTTTCAATTTCAATGGATGCTTTTGACTCCGTCTGACATATCCGAGAAACCAACCCCGAACCGATACTTTCTCCATTCGACGACCCAAGCAAACTCACCCCTTCCGTCTCGCTAATAGCCAGAAAGCGTTGTAGACACGACACCTAAAAATATTCGGTGCACGCGATCGCCTTCCTCCTCCGATGCTGGTAGTCGTCTTCGTTGTTCGTTGACGCCAGCGTCGACGATAAATAAGCGTGTCCCTGTTGGTGCGGCGGGGCCACGGGGGCAGTTAAGATATGACGACACACTTAGTGTCGCGAATAAAGCAACGCGGTCCGTTGCACGATGCACTTTCCAACGTGCGTCGCATCGAACCGCACGCACCAGGGGCGGTTCTATCGGCTCCGACGCCCACGAACCGCCCCGCATCGTTTTCAATCGGTTATCGATCAGGGGGTGGGTTTCCGTGGAGATTGAATGGCGACGTTATTGGCTGCCTGTCAGAATTTCGCGGCAAATCAAACCTGATCAATCGGATGAACAGACTGGCTGGTCGTCGACTGCGCGGTGCAAAGAACTCCACTTGTAGTCCAGTGGAGGGTTGCTGATCGTTGCTATGCATAGTGATATTTTTTTCCATTCGCGGGTTGGAGTAGGACTGCTGTGACTAGGATTAATCGCAATTGTACAGTTATTGGATATTTTTCCAGTTAGTTTCATGTTAGTATTTAAAGGGGTGTAATTAGCGCATTGCAACAGTAGAGCGACAACGTGCGGTTACAAAAATATTTCTATGAAAATAAATAAGTATTTATATAGATAAACATGTTTCTATTTAAGTGAAAGTCAGCGTTAATTTTTAGAAAACACCTACATTTTATACATAAAGGATATAACTTAGAAAAAACGAAGCTGGCACCCCGCTGGGGGTATCTACCCACTTGCTACATTTATTTTATTTTATTTTTTTATTTACCAATGAGATATAACACTTTACCAAATGTCCTTCAGGACAAATTGTAAAAACCAAAATAAAATAAAAAAACCTACATTTTATCAATAATTGTAAAAGCAGAGAATCGGTATCCTTCGTTTTAATGGATTTAATTCAACAAATTCTGTAGTGGTAGCGTTGACCATTACATCTTCTCCGTATTCATGTCGATGCTTGTGTTTCACTCACTAGTCGCTACTATAATTTGGATATTTCATCAACTTTTGTAGCGCACCTATTGCACGCGTTTTATACTTAAAATTCTTCATAAACATCCAGAGTCTATCGATCAATCACGTTTATATCTTGCACATGATCAACCATTTTGTTTCGTATTTCACGGAGGACCGTCCTGAATTTGATTCTATAAAGGTAACAAGATCCATTTCGAAAGTTTTGACGAGACGAGGGACGTTGTTATTGCGCGGAATTGCTATGCACTTAATTCGGTGACCGGCACGTCGCCGGTAAATCGGCCGGAAAATAAATTACCGATTGCCTTGGCAATAATCCCGGCTGATTTTCAGGAAAACACGGCGGGTTAATGCGAAAATCGTCGCTTTTTTGTTGCTCGGGCCTGAGTTTAACGTCGCGTGACAATGATGCGACGAAAGTGATAACCATAACTCTGTCAAACGCTCGCCGCCGACGGTCCTATCTGGAAAAACGATAATTGCAGAATCAAATTTGCCCCGGGGGACCTCTGTCAGAAATAGACACTGGCTGGTAACACAGGCCGGAGGAGGAGCGCGGTGACAAAAGGAGGTGAAAAAAATTTTTCGCAGGAAGTTTGACCAGTTTCGCTTGACAAACGACTTCGTCAAACGGCGCGGTATCCCCTTAGCCGAAACGTTGCTGCGTCGCATCGCGTCGCGCTAAAATTGTCCTTTGCCGGAAAATGACGGAGATATTGCTAAATCTGATATCGAAGTTATTAACGAAATATGAATCGCGTCGCGTGCATTCATCGCTCCTCGGAAGGTACGAAGTAACGTTTTGTTACCAACTACAATTCCTACTTTCTTCATAGACATTTGTCGATCGAACGAATTAAATCTTACAAATTATAAAACGTTCATGACCTGCTACTGTTATGCACGATCCTTATTTAATATTTATAATTGATAGAATTTAATCTTGAAGTTAAGATTAATAATCTGTGGAAGACACAATATTTATGTTGAAATAATATTCAGTGATGTTTATTAAACAGAACTACAGAACCTGATGTATATAAGCGAGTGATATAATTAACAACGTATGGAAGAATTGTTGATTGTTGGCCAGTTACTCTCAGACTAGACGTAGGTGGTGACCCATGGTCCCTTAAATATTTTGAACCCCACTCTCTATACAGTAATGAGTATGACCTGAGTATGGCTGTGTAAGGGTATTTATGCCTATGCGTGAAATATTATTGTATTCCAACAATAATTGGAAATTTCAAACTTGTAAGACTTCACTAATGATACAAGTTCGATTTATCGCAGAAACTCCTTAATCACGCGGTACGTAGGATTTACGATTTGCCAAATAGTTACGTTTTAACCGACCTGTGTATATATATTGTGACTACAAAGAGTATCTATACAACGAAACGTCTTTTTATCAAGTTCCATGTGTAGGCTTCAGTTTCGTAGTATCACAGTTTTATAGTCGTACAAAGGTATTACCAAATGATATGAAATTTGATATACTTGGAGCACACATGACGTGTAAATAATTTTTGTGGCCAGTGTATATCGTAATTGAAAGACACGAGGTATACAACGAGCTCGCAGCACAATATCGGAATCATCAGCATTAAAAACACGTATCCTGGCGTATCGTTGGGGAGAAGAGGGCAAAAGGGAAATGGCCGATCGACGAGAGCGTCGAGGCTTCACTGAGAGCCCGGCTACGGAACCAAAATGGAGACAGTGCTAAGCTTTGTCGTGCCAAAATTCTCTGCGACACAGCGGTGAAGAGGCAGAGACAAAGGCGCGAAGGCATTACCACGAAACTTCGACAGAGGCCGCGGATTATATGTATCTGGCACAAAGAGAAAAACGCCGTATCCATTATAACCGAAACGCCGATGCAACGAGAGGATGCATTAAGTCCGGCACCGCAGCCACCCCCGCGTTGCGTGCATCAGCTTCGGTTATAAATAGATCCCGTTGGGGTTGAACCGTTCTGCCAGAGGATGATCGACTGCTGTTCGTGCTTTGAATATTTTTCCCAAGGCCGATTTTCGCGGAAACAATGAAACTTGCGTCGTTAGAGTCGTGGAATCCGTTCTGCGAAGTGGCTAAACTTGGAAATTGATTCGTTTATTTTACCGTGAATTCTGTGTTACCGATATCAAGATTCTTCATCGATCAATCACTTTAAGCTTCCTCTTGAGCTTCTAGAAGACAAGGGCTGTTATAAATTACTTAATATTTGTGGAGGTTATTAGATGTATGTGAACAAAGGTAAGGTAGACTATCTATTTTAAATACTAAAGTGTAAACACAAATCGGAATATAATTGAGCTGGTCCAGATCCGCTAGCAGTGTTAGCCTATGACTGAAAACGCTGAAGCCAACATTGCCTGTGTACTGTTTATGGTCTGCCTTCGACCCAATCTTTTGTCTATACGTTGTCGATGGCTTCAGTGCTTGAGAAAACTAAAAGACCAGATGTAGAGCATTCTTAGAAGTGGTGACCACTTTAACAACATTTTCAAATAATTTGACAATTATTGAACATTGCTAAATAATTTGATAATTGTATTGATAATTGTATTGGATCTATGGAAAAATAGTATTCGAAGCTCGTTTTGTTCGACTTGGTCGTCTTTTGCAACTGCGTGTCTCTCAACAATAACTCATTCGTCGCCAGGGAAACTAGCCGCTAAGCTCTTCACTCGAGAACTAGTGAGGTGTGACGAGAAGCTGCGACGATACTGGTTGAGCTTTTTATTAGCTCCGACTCGGTGGGATGATGTTCAGTGGGAGTTCGGATATGAAACCGAGTGCATTGGTTTCTGAGAAGGCGAGTAAATGTTTAACGATCATGTTGATTAGACCGCATTGCCTGGGGATGTTTGAGAAAAAGAAAAATGTAGAAAAATGATTTGGCATTACTATGGTGAACAGAGTAATGAATATGAGCACAACTTTTTATAACAAGAAAGCAGAAACAAATTTTGTAGTATCACATCGGTCCATTAATATCACATCCAATTGTTAATATTTTGTAATTTTATTATCATAACTTTTCGATAAGAAACTGCATTCCCTATCTTTAACATTTACATTGATAATTGACAATTAAGAAAATTTCTTATTTTTCCACTTCCAGTTTTCAACTGTCAATAATTATTTAGTATACAAAAATTGTAACAATATTTTTGATTAATTATTACAACACGTCCCTATACTATAACTGCTCCATAAGCAAAGATAAAAATATCGTGTCAACGTAAACGTCGTTAATCAACCTGTTATTACGTTAATTACCAGCTATTCCGAAACGAACGTTAAAAAACGAAAAGTACTGTAAATATCGTTGAAATCGAGAGATATGAATTTCGCATCGTAAAAATTTACCAAGAGCAAAGTCCACTTTCTCGGATAAAAATTGGGACACTTTCGTGGATCTCTTTTGTCGTGAGGCTGTTCGTTGGCTCTGTTTGTACAGTTCTCCTGCGACAATGCGAACGTAACACCGGACTACTTCCATCTTCTGTCGGATATGTTTGCCGCGCTCTCTGAAGCCGGCTGCTAAAACAACAAACCGAAGAAGAGTAGCCAGCGCAGGACTTAGCTGACTTAAAGCGCGACGCAGATGTTACTCCCATCAATTTGGAACGAGCAAACATTAAAATCCCTCGTGTAACTGATGCACTACGCTCGTTTTCGAACTTAATTCCGCGCGCATGGAACAATACTTACCACGCGAAACGGCTGTCGAGGACGTTCGGCCGCGTTTAAAATGGACGAGAGACCTTCGGCCGATGAAGTGGCCGATTCGCGTTGTTGAACAATTCGTGATACGTTAAAGAATCTCCTGAGCTTGAAAATTTCGTCTGATACATTATAATCGTGCGACATGAGCGTATAGTCAAGATGTAAGAGGAATTTCTAATTGATTGAAAAATCTAAATTAGAAAATGTGGAAACTTCCATGATGAGGAATTTCTAATTGATTGAAAAATCTAAATTAGAAAATGTGGAAACTTCCATGGTGTTTCTAACAAAATGGATAACGCAGAAAACAATCGACTTCAAGAATTCACCTATTTCCTTCTTTTTTTTTTCTATCGTACGTTGTAGTTAAAAAATTGATGGATCTTTCTTTGAGAATATTTATTCGTTCTGCAGTTTAACAAACGCACTATATGTAACTAATTTATTTCAAAACGGAGCTAAATAAAGCTTGGAAACTTCATTTGGTACGTCATAATTGTACCATATGAGCATGTAGTCAAATTTCATAA
This sequence comes from Bombus pascuorum, assembly GCF_905332965.1. Lineage (NCBI taxonomy): Eukaryota > Metazoa > Arthropoda > Insecta > Hymenoptera > Apidae > Bombus > Bombus pascuorum. The sequence goes on along the minus strand of NC_083491.1, from coordinate 11,728,793 downwards.
GGAAAATATAATGCGATGTTTTTCTAATTCATTGAAATATCTAAATTAGAAAATGTCGTGGAAACTTCCATGATCTTTCTATGAATGAAAAATGAATAACATAGGAAACGGTCGACTTCAAGAATTCACCTGTTTCTTTATCATACGTTGCCGTTAAAAATTGATGGATTTCCTAATTGAGAATAAATATTTCTTTGAGAATATTTATTCGTCTTGTAGTTTAACAAACGCACTATATGTAACTAATTTATTTCAAAACGGAGCTAAATAAAGCTTGGAAACTTCATTTGGTACGTCATAATTGTACCATATGAGCATGTAGTCAAATTTCATAAGGAAAATATAATGCGATGTTTTTCTAATTCATTGAAATATCTAAATTAGAAAATGTTGTGGAAATTTCCATGATCTTTCTATGAATGAAAAATGAGTAACATAGAAAACGGTCGACTTCAAGAATTCACCTGTTTCTTTATCATACGTTGCCGTTAAAAATTGATGGATTTCCTAATTGAGAATAAATATTTCTTTGAGAATATTTATTCGTCTTGTAGTTTAACAAACGCACTATATGTAACTAATTTATTTCAAAACGGAGCTAAATAAAGCTTGGAAACTTCATTTGGTACGTCATAATTGTACCATATGAGCATGTAGTCAAATTTCACAAGGAAAATATAATGCGATGTTTTTCTAATTCATCGAAATATCTAAATTAGAAAATGTTGTGGAAATTTCCATGATCTTTCTATGAATGAAAAATGAGTAACATAGAAAACGGTCGACTTCAAGAATTCACCTGTTTCTTTATCATACGTTGCCGTTAAAAATTGATGGATTTCCTAATTGAGAATAAATATTTCTTTGAGAATATTTATTCGTCTTATAGTTTAATAAACGCACTATATGTAGCTAATTTATTTCAAAACGGAGGTAAATGAAGCTTTAGACATTAACACGATACGGAAGGTACGACAACAACCTGAAACACAGAATTATAGGAGAAAGTGAAATACAAGAAAATTTTAATGAATGGAGAAAGTTGAAAACTAACATCGAATAATACAGATCTAAAGATGGAACAGCCACAAGGCAGCATTAGAAAGGCAAAGTATCGCTCAACCTACCCTCTCTAATTTAAAATTATTTAAAATCTCTCAATCTCAATCTCAAACAAAAGAGTCACGTATACAACCCGTGAAAGCTATCGTAGAGATCTTCAAATGTCGGAACCATCTATGTTGACAGTTTCTTCCGGGTCACAACGAACCAAGTCAAAAGTCATAGAGCAGTTCTACCCGTGTCGGAGTATTTCAATTCGTGAATCGTGCTCGGTCGCGAGTCGCGGTCTGCGTCGTCTATAGAGGTCGTGCATTCCAGGAATAGGCTGTCACGAGCGGTGCCAATGCAGCCACTAACCTATAACTTATTTCACGTATCGTTTGACGTGATGCATTCGATCCAATAATATCCGCCTAGGATCGAGAACGACGTCGGCGGGGCGCACCGGAGCAAATTCATAACGCTACATCGCATCGTGCCGGCACCGTCGTTGGATGTTCCGCGAACCACGGCCCGCGACGTGGATATTAATTGATCCCTAACCGTTGCCTCCATCTGAGGAACAACTTCCTCGATCGTCGCCAAGGGAACGAACGATGTTTGTCGTTCCGCGAAAATTCTGCTCCCGCTAAACGGACGATCGGCTCTCGCGGTCTCGACCTCTCGTTGCCGCGCGTGACTCACGAAAATTGTTCGTGACGCCACTTGTTCCAGGAAGGAACTTTAATACGGTCGATGTGATTTTGTTTCTAAGACGAAGCTTGCAACGTCGATGGAGATAAGATTTTGAAGAGCAATCGATCGGAGAGTACAGGGCCGAGGTCGCAGTTCAGGGATGCTTTGTTTGCATGATGATTAATTTCTGAATCCATGTATACAATGGCAAATAAAAATATTAGCACGGATGAACTTTTCGTATATGTGAGATTCTATGAATATTTGCAGAAGAGACGATTCCTCTGACTGACTAACTTCTGACTCGCTTCTTCTTCTCTAGAATGTAGCTATCAAGTGTTAAACACCGTCGTATAGAATATTGAAGACTTCTGGATAATCATCGTTAGAAAAATAGGGAAACTTCTGTCTCAATGTTCACCCACAAACAACTACCCGAAAGTACAAAGGAAAAAATGAAAAGAGACACGCTTTACGGTTCCATTTCAGTTGATCCGAGTGGAATCCTAGAGAGGAAGCCCTGCCCAAAAATACGCTGTGTAAGCTGGAAAATTTATATCAAATCACAGGTTGTCAAGAATAAATGACCGAGGCAATAACGTGTCCAATAAACAGTCACTCGAAAGACCGCTTATTTACGCGGGTAAATAAACAATTTATTTCTCTCGTTTCATCCGGTTGTTGCTCGTAACCGCCGCCAACTGAACGAAATCGTCAAACGAATTTAGCTGGCGAAATAATTGAACCGATTACGACCGCCAAGGGCAGGGAAAATTCAATTTCACGTTGCATGAAATTCAGACGAGTCTTGGTCGCGTCGCGATACCGACGAACAGCGTCGTCGGCCGTTAGGTTCACGATTGGATCGTCGATCGACAGATCGTGATTCGTACAACACTTCGTTCTAACCACTCGTTTACCAATTCGAGGCGTTGCTACCTATTTTCGACGAGCAACGCCGGGTCATGGCCTGTTCCTCGTTCACGGTGGGCGTTGTCGCATCGACTTGGTGATAAATTGGACCTGATCACACACCTATCTTCGCACGTTCGCACCTTCCGGGTACTGGTCGCCAACCATCTCACCTCTTTAGAAGAGTAGCCTCGATCTAAAGATACCGTGGGCCATCGAAAACGCCGGATCATCGGTTGCCAATGATCCCTGTTTTCGCAATGATATTCTTGCTGGTATACTGTTCTTCGTATAGTAGTCGATGGGATAGCGAGCGAGTTTCTTTGTCCTCGACGAGTTACTTGGTTTAACGGTGGCGTGACCAGAGCGACGCTGTATATAAAACGATGGGAAAGTGCTTAAAAATACACTAAAAGTATTTAATTAGTGTACATGGAACGTGATTTATCCGAAGTTTAAATTTGATTGGTCGATACTATATCTACGAAATGTGATCCTATCGTCAAGTATGAACCACGGTAAAGAAGAAGACATTTTCCATAAATTTCGTACACATATAATCAGAATATTCTTGTGATTTCCTTACGTGAATTTCAATTTGAAAAGAAAAAACTGCCGCGAAAATATTGATATAACGATCGCAAGCTTTTTATCTTTTATCTAGAACTCGATATAGCTAATAATGAACTGTAAGGATAAAAGAACTAGAGATATGGAAAGCAAGGGAGAACTGCAAAGAACAAGTAAAACAACTATGGCAGCTTGAAATTGAAAGAAAAGGACGAAAGAAAAAAAAATAGAGACGCGACCTATCGCGAAGAACGAAAAGTTCAAGCTCGCTTTCAGTACTTGTTGTTAGTTAACCAGCACAAAAATCTTTAAAAACTCAGGTAAATTGTGTCTGTAGTTGACAAATCGACGCAATCTCGCGTGTTGTATCTCGATTTGCTTATTGGTTTTCCGTTACACGTAGCAGCACGGAGAAGCCACGAACGGAAGCGAATCCACGAGAATTTCCCATGATTTCCAGCAGAAATAGCTCGCCACGGTAATGGGTATCTCGCATTTTATCACGTTTCGAGCGTGAAAGAGTCGTCTTCGATTTCCACTCTATTTCCTGCGTTTTCCACGAGGAATCTCGAGCCGGTTTTATATCCCCTCGACGGCCGACCGAAAATAAACGTCCGACCATTTATATCGGGAGCATACATTATTCGATTCTTTACGAGACCCGCGTCTACTCGAATGACTAATTGGAACAACAACAATGGATATATTTTACAGCGAAAGCAGCGGAGGTGGCCACGGCTCGAGCGGTTTGAAATACATTTATTGCCGCAGCCCGAGACACAATCGAATCCTGTCGGACAAGAAGAGGACCCCACCGCTCTTCCTTATCTTTCGTCGTAAATTAATCTGCCGCGTTTCACCCTCCGTGCCGGGCTTTCGTCCTGACCCTGCCCTCTCCCTCTGTTTTGCTCGCTAATATCCCTAAAACATCCCCGACTACGGGGGTCTTCTTAGAACCAGACTCTTAAAAATTGTTTTCTTTCTCCTCGGATAACCTTTTGTACAACAACCTCTCTGCTTATTTTTCTTCGCGTCCACAGATACCGATATTCATTGTCGCTCTTCCTGTAGCTAACTGTTGATGAAAATATCGTAATGTGTACATCGAATTATATACAGCGTAAGTTTGTTGCTCTATTCATTTAGATATTCTCATGTACTTCTTGTTATTCTTGGTTTTTCCGTATGATTAGTATGTTTCCGTTGCCAGTCAAGCGAATACAACGGAGTTAATGAGTTTAATGGAGATTTTTTCTAATAGTGTCGTAAAACACTCTTAGATGGAAAAAAGCTTATTTCAGTATGTTACGCGTAACAGTTGCCATCGGTATATTAAATTCCCTTGTACGCTCTTTGATTTGGAACGTTTGGAACGAAAGATTAGTTGTACTTCCGAGCGTGTACATTTTGAGAGCCAGAGATATTTTCGAGAAAACAGGCAAGGATTACTCTAAATGTTATGATGTTCCGTATTAAATAGCTTATACATTTTTCATATCACAGGAATTTATTTTATGCACTTTTGCTAAATGTCTCTGATGAATGAATACAAATCCCGATAAAGAGTATGCAAATCTCAACATAAAAGAATCTACTGCACAAGTATTTTCACGCATCCGTGCTTAGTAAAATGCTCGTTGCACGACAGAAATCATCTTTAAAATCACCTAAGGAGGTGTGTAGATTGCAAGCAAACGAACAGTGGAACAAGCTATTTCCGTCTATAACCTTTCGGATCACGGAGAAGCATAAAATTGTGCAATTAATAAATCCATTCGTGCGTTCACATCAAACGAGATGTTCGTCCGGTCGCACGTGCAAGCGTAAAGGATTTCTTTGACGATTTCCATTCCGCGAATGGCGGTCTGCGTACGGGAACATAACGAACCGTGTCCTGGCAGTTGCGGCGCAGGAACAAATGCGGCGTGTTAGCATAAATCTCGAAATCCGTTTGAAAGCGGGAGCCTATTATCGCTCCCGGACGACCGAGATCGTCTTTCTGTGACGGACGCTGGCTAATTAAACAAATGCTTGGCCAGGTCGGACCTGGAATCCCGGTTTAACCTTTAAGCTCCACTCTATTGTCCGATATATTACATTTTTTAATTTGCGGAAAACACTTTACACGATTTTTGGGCCGATCGAAATTATACGAGCTGTTTAGAAGCCGCACTGATCTACTCCGTGGATTAAAAGGTAGAAAAATATCAGGATGTTAGAGATATTACTTTTGAAAATTCTACTTATTTACACAATATTCTTCTGATCGATACGCGACACGAAATTCCAAACCAAATTCGTTTGAACTGTATGTTTATTATAATTTTGATAAGCAAGAACCAAGCAGCAATGACGTAAGAACGTATCGAAGAAGATCACCGAGGTTTCGAGAAGGAAATGTTAATCAAAGATCGTCGACCAAATTCTAAATGACAGAGATCTGACGCAATTTCGAGATGGAAAAGTTAGTTTCCAAACGATGGGAAGAAGCGATAGGAAATGAATCCTGTAATTTCATGTCAAACTTCCCATAAGACGAAACAATAAAATTATGAACCCTAATAACTCGCGCCAGCGTTTCTCGTCAATGATGTTTGGAAAAATACGTTAACGATCAAACTGTACGCCGTGTAGGACAGATCCAAGTTGCGAATCAGAACCCCGCGGAAGCTCGTCGTATTTATTCTGCATCGTCGTAGTCGAAAGTATCTTCCATTTAAGAAGCGTAGACAATTGGGATTGCGAATTCGCTGTCGACAAAGGCGGGATCGCAATCAATAGGTCTTCTCAATGGAGGCCGTCTATCTCTAATGCCGTACATAATTTAGGCATTAAAATACGAGCAGCCGGTAGCGGAGGTGCTATTAGCGTGGGGTGTGCGAAAGCGGATGACGCCACCCGATGCAATTATACTTTATGCCCTCTGCCACCCCCTGCCGACGTCTCCTCTCTATTTCAAACCTGCCTTCATCCACGAAAGAGCCACTGCTCGTCTCTTCTTTCCTCTTCGACTGTGTCTATCTTATCCTTTCCCTCTGCATCATCCCTTAGTCATCCTCTTCTTTCCACCCTGGTCCTTGGACCACCCCGTGCTCGCTCCACGGCGAGTATAGATTTATAACTACTTAAACTTTCGCGATTTATTTCCCGCTTATCGTTCGTCTGGATATGTTTACCCAAGTTTACTTATCACTTAGTGAATGCAAATGAGAGATCCGAGGGGGTGGCACCGGGTCCGACTTGAATTAAGCCGGAGTCGATCTCGGTTAAATGTGTAGATCCAGCTGGCAACGTTATCATCGATCGTTCTGTTATTAATTTCTCGATTTTGACCATTTTGACCAAATTTGCATTTTTAGAGATATAATTAAGAGAACGGAATTTTGGTAGAAAATTGTTGTACTTGCGATTAGTAGATATCGCGAAGGATGCTATTCTTTGGATATTTCTTCTATATTAACGTATTATATGCATTATTTGTATTTTTGCATCTTGAAAATTCCCATAAATATAGAGATCCGTGGTCTATTTGTTTCTTTGACCAACCGTCATTGCTTTCTTCTTTTAAACTTATTACGCTTACTATTAAACATTGATGAATATGAAGGTGGAACTTGAAAACTGGAGAATTACTTTTCTATATTAAATACATGCATGTGTTACAACTCCGATTTTGTTAACATAGAAAGTAACTAAGTACCGAAAGTTGGTGATTGTATCGATGCGAAAAAATGTTGAAGAAGAAACAATAATGTCTACTCCAAATTCAACAAACATACATGTTGGGAATAATTTGAACTAATTTTGGTGTGGCGAGCAATATTTTAAAGGACAGTGATCGAGTGTACAGAATATATCATGACAAAGCGACGGGTGCGAAAGAATGAGCCAGTCGAACGCGTTAACTGTTTCAACGCAGTGAAGTCATTTATTAGCCGTGTAGACTAAGTTGCTATTTTCGCGAAGCTGCTATGCCGCGTGTGTTGGTTTCGACTTTTGCAAGCCACGGTTGCAAGACGGATTTGATCGTGCCAAGCTGATGGCGATTTCACAGTGTATTTAGAGACGCGCCACGCTAAGGGCTCGATTAATTGTATTTAACTATCAAGTTTATATCGTGCTTATTTTCATCGTCCTATTTGCAACGCTATAGTATTTCACGTGAAACTCGCGACGATATCTTTAACATTGAAATTACTAGAATTGTCGAAATGACCAATTTATAACTTTTCATAGATTTATAACGACCGTATCAGAATGAATTTTTCGCGATTTCAATAATTCTTTACAAAGATTTATCTTTCCAACCGAACTCGTCTTTCGTTTTTATTTTTTTAGTTTCAGTGATAAATGAAAAATCGAAATGACAAACAATGGGAGTATCGGAAATTCAGGTTTCCAATGGAAACAGAAAAAGCATTCTGGTTAACGTTGAAAAAACAAAAGAATGTTATCTTTTTAAATTATTGATTACCCGATCTCTATCAACTTTCATCCCAAGCAGCCAAGTAGTTTCTGTGCTAGAATGGTGCCAAAAAGCACGGTACAGAAATTAGATCGGCTCATAATTTTTAAGGAAATCGAAGCTCTTCATTGGGCGAACCTTCTATAAATAGTAGGAGGTCAGACGGTGCTACTTCTAGACTAATTACGGATGTCATTGAACTGGCTGAGAATTAGTTTTAGCGCTATTAACAAAGATTCTGATAAAATCTTTCTATATTTGACTCGGATCTATCTCACAGATCTTTCGATCTTTCTTTCAGTAACCATCATGCACGATCGGGCGTCGAATATTCTCAAAGTTTTGGTGCAAAATAAAATTCTTCTTTCTAATCAACTTATTCTCCTATTTCTTGAAACTGGTATACCTGTCCTGGAAATGAAATTCAATTTCAACTAACAAAATATTCTTTCACGCTTGATTTCAATGTAATTAATCGATTTTCCTTCGTGCAACCCAAACTTAATGAATATTTTATAACAATTAAACGTCTGTCAGTAAAAGGATACAGAAAGAGGAAAAGAGCATCGAGAACATTGATCGTTCACATACATCTACATCGTGGAAATTCTCGATCGACATCAGCGTCCAATTATTTACCGGAAAATTCCGACCAGCGACACGAGTTAAATGGCGCAAATTCAGATAGAGGATAGGGACGGAGAGAAGGAGGGGGAGGGAGAGGAGATGAAGCGGGAGGGTAAAATCTACTTTCGGTTCGCGATGTGTATTCGAATGCACGGGCTCACCTTTCGCGGACTGAAGGGATGCCGGCGGGGATAGGAAAAGGCGGACGAGTAATAGCTACGGAATATTGCAATAATATGCAAAGTATATGAGGGATATATTAATTTCGCGAAAACGGTGGAAATGTAGAGAGTTGCTGCCTCGGCAGAGCCCGGTTTCTGCGGGCTTCCGTGCCCAAAAGAGGCGGCACATCGGAGTCTGGGGGTGGAAGGTGGTCGAGACGAGAAACCGGGGGCTTCACAGACAAATAAATACACGATATTTCACCGGATGGGAAATGAGAGTTTGCTTCGTGGCTTGCTTACCGGCTAGACTCCGCGAAACTGAATTTTAATTCTGAGGAGCGTGTATCTACATACCTCGATTACCTACTCCGCCATATAATGTACGACAGATACGCTTTATTACATGCGCCGGATTCGTTGCCCTGTAATTCGTCCGACCGATGGAATGTCGTATTAAGTCGAATATCAGCGACAACCTTTTCCGGTAATGTTCCGACACGGAAATACTTTTAACTCTTCTCTCGCTATTTTCCCAGAGATTGCGCAATTTTGACGACATTGGTCTGTGTTCAGAAAATGGGATTATTTTTCATATTTGAAAAGAAAAAATACATGTGAATTTTAGTATAGACTGTCGGTTCGAAAATTAGGTTTTGGAGAATCGAAGGATTGATCGGAATATTAGCATCTTCCAACGTCGATTGTTGTTCGATCCTTCGGAGAAGGAGCTACGCTTACTATCCACAGAGGAATTATCCTTACGCTTGCACCACGTACAATATTTCCTCAAGTATATCACAACTAAAGTATTGCAGTATGAACTTTCTATCGAGGAAATAAATAAAACTCAAGTGTAAGATAACTTCCGCGAACTTTCTCCTCGAACAGCACCGCGACCAGACTCAAAATTCTTGGAATAAAAAAAGAGAGATGGAAAATGATATCGCAAACAAAACTTGCAAGTTTTCCAAACGTGAAGGGAGAAAGTAGAAGAAAAAAAAGAAAAAAAAAAATAGAGGAAAACGGTAAACTCGGAAGGGCTCGTTTAGTAACCACTGTTCGAAAGGCCAAAGGCATCGAGGTTTGGTGACGCGGAGAGGTACGGGACCGAGAGCCGGTCATAAGTTCAAGCCAAGAATTCGCACGGGAATGAGGAATTGAAGTAAGTTGCGGCTTTGCCGACTCTAGCACTCGTCGTCGTCGTCGTCCTCGTCGTCGTCGTCGTTGGGGCCGGCGATGGTGTGGTAGTACCGGTCGGTTCTGCCGGATAAAAAGTTGAGAAAAGCAAGAGTTGAGATCAATACCTCCGACCGACCGCCCCATCACGACCCCCTGGCTTCTCCGTAGAAGTCGCCAGACTTGTGAGACCTCTCAGAGACTTCGAGCACTCTTTCTCTCTTTCCCCTCTCAGTCAGCGTTTTCTTTCGTCAGGTAACACGGAGAAATGTGGATATTCTCCTCACCCGGCCGCGAAACCTTGTCCCGAATCCTTGCAAGTAGTTCCTCTAACGCCACTTGCACTGAATTTATTCGATGTCGAGCTCGTTGTCATCGTTGCTCGCGATTATTATTGACAACACCTTGGTGACAAAACTGTTCATTAGCGTGGCCCTTCGTTTATACGTTCCCCTTCGTGATGTATCGATAATAATACACGTTCGATGCCTTAATTTAGTAAAAATTAAAAGTTGGAGATTATATGTAAAGATGAGATCGATTGACTGAATTTGGATATTATATCGATTGGACCAAGTTCTATCGTTCTTGTGCTTTGGAAGACGTCAATTGTTTTGATCGAAACTTCGATATAATACTTGTAAACGTGTTTCACATATTTCCTTCCTTTTAGTTATTAGAATATTTCCCTGCAGTTTGGTCCAGCAACTTTACGTAGAATTTATTTTATTTAAACACACGATGGAGGCAAAAATAACAATACTATAGCATTCGTCGGAAATAATCCAACGAACGTTCCGATCTTCCTTTCCAATTCCATTTCTCCAAACTTCGTCCGAAAAACGAAACAGATCGCTCTGCTAGTCACACCCGAAGACGTTTTACCCCTGGTTATAATTCACGGTTAATCCAATCTGCCTGTTGGAAGATCGCTATGTTGATCCGTGAGAATCCTTCTAGTGGCGCGAAGATACAACAACCGGTGACAGTTGCCGAAAAAGAAAACGTGGGTAGTTGAAGAAGGGGATGGACGTGCAGACGTTGGAAGCTTCTTGGTCGCAGCAGGACGAGGGTTGTAACTCGCGTATATCCATAGCACATAATCTCGGATACCGCGAACGAGAGAGCCAGCTGGAAACGCGCGAAAGAAGAAGAGAGAAAACGAGGTCGTTCTCCTCCCCCTGACCACCCTCGGTCACCAACATTCCCCATTCCGGTCGGCTTCGGGCCGAGTTGTAGCTGCTAACTTAGTTTGTGAACTGCAAAATCCTCCGCCACCCACGAGGGCATACAAATAATAATTCTTTGTTTCGCGCGAGCACGGAGACGTGTAAATACCGGCGTAGCTCTCTCCAGCTCGCAGGGAGCCCTGCCAGACGCGGCAGAAGCGAGAAAGAGCTGGCTCGGGGTTCCAGGGAGGAGACTATTCCCGCGGTAACGCCTAAATCGCTCCAACAACTCATCCGCTGAAAGTTGCGACGAGCTTCGAAGATGTACGGCGGCAGGGCTTCACGGCTCTTCTTCCTCGCGAAACACTGCTTCATGGCCTCTTATTCGCCGCTCTGTCTTCTGTCTCTGTCCCTTTGTCCCCCGTTTCCTTGCCCCTTCCGTCCTTGATGACCATCAGACCGGCCCTCGGCTTAGGTGTTCAAGCGGTGTCTTTGAAGATGGGACCAGCTACCGTAATGCTGACATCGACCGTTCGTCTTGATTGAGACGAACGGGGTGCAGCAGTTGCCAGGGTGAAATTGGCCCCATTTTCAGGTGCGATTGGTCCCGCTCTTGATTGTGTTATGCTTGAAATTGCCTTCATAATTGGATTCATAAATTTTGGATTGTTGTCCGGTTCCGAGGAACTAATTCTATTGGTATTTTCATCGTAACGATCGTGATTTTATTGAGGATATTTTTACGTTCGTTTTAACGACTTCCAGACTTTTTTTTATCTTCTTTCACGTTCTTAACTTTTTCGCCACGTGTTTAGCTATATATCTCAGATTGGTAGTCGTTCGGTTCGACCACGAGTTATGGATTAAAGATAGTTGTTTAAATTCCAAACGTCAAACTTCAAAAACCAAAACGATAGTTCCATTCATTTCGATCATCGAATCTTCATCGATCGATCGCTTACGATCTGTCGCTTACAACATTCCAGCAACTCTAAAAAAAAAGGCAAGAAACAAAAAAAAAACAAGAAAACGGTATTCCAGCCGGAAGGAATGGGACAAAGTGCAGAGAAAATTGACGTGGAAAGTCCGACGCAGTCGTCCCGGACGGTCTGGCAATAACACAGTAAACTCGAAGAGGCTGGGAGGAAGAAACGCGGAGGCAGAGGAACAGAAAGAGACAGAAGAAGAGAGAGAGAGAGGGAGAGAGAGAGAGAGAGAGGGAGAGTCTAGGTAAGAGAAGCAGCGTTGGAAGGAGGGAACGTCAGTGGAACGGTCGACAGAGAAGCCGGTGAGCGGCGGCAGTAGTAGTGGGAGGATGAAGGTGAAACTGGCGGTGGCGCGAGCGAGACGGCGATCGGACACGAGAGGAGAAAAGTGCTGAAGAAAGACGAAGATGGTGGAACCGGTGCTCGAGCTCCGCGAAGAAAACGCTTCGGTTTATTTCAGTTCGATTTTTCCAGTGTCGCCGTCGCCCTGACGACAATTCGCAGGCGCGGTACACTCTCTGTTCCTCTCTTCGTCACACACCGCACCACCGCTCTTCTTCCGTCGATACCTTTCTCCCTTGCTCCTATCGCATCGGACCGACGGAACGAACGAATGGGTTACGCCCAGATGCGCGCATCGAACCCTGGTCAATAGAATCGTTCTGTCTCCTGTTCGTAGTCGTAGCTTTACCCTCTCCAACGACCCCTCTCGGACAGTCGACGGTTCGGCAACGTCGAATCGGAAAGGGGTGTAGCGGCGCAGGGTTGAGAGAGAGGAGTGCGTGTAGGTGCGTTCGGTCCACCTATAGAGGAAAGGGTGGACCCTGGCATGCCGAAGCAGGCAGGAGTTCAGCAGGGTGCTCCGGTGGCGAGCATCCACTGCCGGAGGACCACCCCCGCGCGATTGGAAATCTATTCCCACCCTCGAAGTCGAACCTCGACCTATCGGAGGGTTCGGTTCGGAGATATTGAGTCTGCGCTCTCTCTCCATTGCCGATGCTCGTTGTTCGTTTCGGTAGTTACGTTGATCCACCCCTCTTGCTGTCTCTCCTGTTCGCACCTCGTTTCTTCTTTCCTTCGTTTCCCACTCTTTAATCCTCCTCCTCGTCTCGATGCTTTTCGACACTCGAGTTAGGCTAGCCCGCCTTTTTTCTTCCGGCATTTGTCTCGTTCCGCCGACGACTTTCACGGTGAACCGGCTCTGTCGATCTTTAATGAGAAACTGCTGCTCGTTAGCGACCTTTCAGCGATGCTCCTCGATCGATCGTTTTATACCGACGTAAGTTTGTCTCTTTCTGCTTCTTGCCATTCTTCTTCTTCTTTCTCTTGTTCTTTCGTAGAAAACCAGGTGAAAGAAAACAGAGGAGGAGGAAGAAAAATGAGGAATGGTTAACGATGCTCGTCGGTAGCACATCGCATCGTTAAAACCGAACGCAATGCGAACCAGTGCGTCGGTGACATGGAACTGTCGTTAAGTGCGTTTATGTCCGTTTAGCGGTGGCCGCGTGAAATATTTTCACAGCACACGGCCGCATGCATACGCGTGCATTGTGCCTGACCCGGCGGCCCCGGGGTCAGCCATACCTCATTGCACCGGACAGTGGTCAGATATTTTCACAATAGGTTCCGCGCCGGTGCTTTCATTGCAGGAAACTTCGCGGCTTGCCTGGGTGTTAAATGGCAGGTCGGCATTGAATACGCTTCTACAATACGGCCAGTACGCGGCAACGTAACGCGTGGCTTTGCCTTCGCTCGTGATAGGAATATTCGAGAGTGGACGTCTTCTTGCCTGGAAAATTTCACCGGGACGATACGTAAAATGGGACGGAGTTTACTTGAATAATGGCCCATTGTACGCCTGGCACCCTTCGACATTTTCTCCGCGATTAGACCAAACTTCCTTCCTTCAGATAAAATTCCTATTATAGTAAAAATAGCTAGGTCGCGTCACTAAATTATTCTTAATCTTTCAACCAACAATTGACAATCTTTCAGACAAGATAATTTCTTTATCGAAGAATATTTTACGCGTGATTTCATCTTGCTCAAAAGTAAATTATATTCATTCACATTGAAGTGGGATTTATCTTTATTTATTTTGAACTTTACCATTATGAAAATTTTCTCTCCAAGAATACGATTAGCAAGTTGTAAAATAAAAAATTGAAATCGAACGTACAAGGATAGTCATTTTGTTTGGAGAAAGCGAAGTTAAATCGGTTTGGTTCTGACTATGACGACTTGTTGATTATAAAACGAAAGGGAGAAGCGGTCGTACCGAACTAGCGTTGTTCAGAGACATAAAAACGAGCACGAACTTCCTCAAACTATCGTTTCCTCTCACCATATTTTAAGATCTTTCCAAGACTCGACCTACTTTAACCTCGTTAACATCACACTCTGTTACGGAATTACTTTACCAAATCGTACCAATGACCAGCGATAAACCACTAAGTATTTCAATAAAAATTCGCTGTATTTCTTAAAAGGAACAAATAACAAGATAAAATAATCATTTTATTCGATTCGCAACTTTCTCTACTGACCTTGATCGTTAAGACAGCAGTTCGTCATCGAGAGCGGAGAAGATTCTAAGAAATCGATAGCGGGATCGGTGTACCGTCGACCAGCCATTTCTTCGATAATGCGTTCATGCCCGACCGAACGAAGAGGCAGTGGCGCACGGCGCCGATAAAAAAGACGAGTTCTCCTTCTTTCTCTCTCCCGTTGGTTCGTCTATCGCACGCGATGCCGCTGGGGGCGGTGGCGGTGTGTCGAGGACCGTCGAAGGGGTGGCCAGACCGGTCGGGTGAAGGGTGGTCGAGAAAGAGAAAAGGAGAGGAATCGGTAGTGGAAAGAGAGAGCGGTTAGGAGGGAGGAGAAGAGGGCCGGGAGGGCGGAAGGAAGGAATGGAGGGAGTGCGGCGCATCGGGGGTGGGACAAGAGAGGGTATAGAAGCTATCGACGTTTTTACGTAACAAATCAGTCGTAACTGGCGCGCTCCGGTTGCGACCGTGCGCGGTAGAACGACCAATCAGAGAGCCAGCCGATATTCGATATCCGATCGCATCATAGGTTCCTGCCCGCTGCTCGAAACACCAAGGTAGTCCAATAGCCAGATGGGAAAAAGGGACGCGATAGAGGAGGAGAGAGGGCCGAAAGCCAGGGTGGGATGCACGGAAAGGGATGAACGCCGGAGGGAGAGGAGAGCACTCGCGCCAATGTCGTGGCGATGCGAGGGGGTGAAAGAGAAAGCGTTAAGCTTCGAGGGGGGAACAATTGCACCCAACCTTGTGGCAGACAATTCGTCGCTGGTCTCGCCATTTTTTCTTCCTTCCCGCCGCCTCTTCGAGACAAGCTCGTTGCTCCCATTGCACGCCTATCTATGTGCCAAAACCTTGTTTCCGTGATGGATTAGATCGTAGCGATACGATACGTGGAAGCCAATGCATGCTCGAAAGTATTTCTGCGCTCGAGATTTATGGTAGATAGAAGGCGGTGGAGAAATGTCGCTTCTTACGAGGTCGTCAGTCGTGAAAATGCAAACTTTTCCTCCGCGTTCTTTAACGAAAAGTTTCGCCGCTTCTCAACTAACTTTTAAACTAATCAATGCTCTCAGCCAGATAAAGAGAACGAAAGTAACCGACTATACCCTTGAGCATGTTCGCGATGCTTAAACTGGCTGGCACTTTCACTCGGCGAACAATTCCTATTTATTATCTATGGAAAATGACGAATACGTCTCCCGGGATAATTAATGGATTTTCTCGTTTATCCTGCTTGGAGCACAACGCGTACCTGCCACTCGTTTACTCGGGTAAACGTTATGTACCGCATTCGCCAGCTGCAGGGGTCAATACCTCCGAGCTACTTTCGACTCGGTGTCGTTGGAAATAACTCAAATATCGATTGCACACAGTCCAGCCGGTGGAACCTTGGGCGACCTTGCCCGGTAGCGTTACGTCGTGCCGAAATACATACTCGTCCGGAGGAAACTCGATCTTAATACGAGCGGTGCGATGGAACGAAGGACGAAGGAAAACGAAGTTGGATACGTGATCAGCGAGAAGCGGAAAAATTGCGGGTAGCGGGGATAGGAGGTACGGCTACGGGAAGAAGACAAGCCGAGTGGATGGGATAGGTGATGCGAAGAGAGTGAACAGCGGGGGTGGCCGAGTGGGTGGTGGTGGCGATAGGGGATGCCGGTGGATAGGGGTAGTTGGTGGAAGTAAAGGCGCTAGCGTAGAAGGAGCGTTTTAATCTATGGTCGCTCACAGGAGCGGGACTCTGGGGTCGGAGCTCACCCCCCGCGGCCGGATTATAATCAACCCTTTTATCCTAGGCTTTCCATGTCGCTAATTTCCATAATTACACAGACGCTAAAATCACAATATCCTCTGCCGGCAGAAAGGAGTAACCTACGTGAGCTTCCTCCTCCACCCACGGCAGCGTCACACGAGGAGAATGCCTGGTTCGGAGGGTGAAAGCGCGGTACAGAGAAAGAGAAAGGTACAGAAGGCGAAAAAGGAGACGGGAAGCTGCGACTGAAAGGAAAAGAGAAGGGTATACAGAGCAGGCTACGAGGAGGAGATGGGAGGAAGCGGCTGGCTAGAGATAAAGGTACTCTTTAGCTAGGATGGCGTTCGCTCGCATGTTTATGCACTCGTATCCGCGTGGCCGGGCATGGAAGTGCCTGGATAACCAGCCAAGTGACAACCCGGCAGGTCCCCGGCTGGCATAGACCTGCCAGCAAGAGCACGCCTCTCGACTCGAATTTTGAAAGGCAGCCAACTCGGAAAAGTGGGTTTAAAAGTCTCTCGATAAGTGCCGGCGTGATGGCCCGACGGGGACTGCCGTTGTTTCCACCTACTGCCTGTTAGAAACGTTTCTGTTCAGCGTAAAAGCGAGTTGCGCGCGCGAGTATGCGTTCAGACTGGATCGTTTCAACTTCCCTAGCCGGTCTAATCGTGTTCAACTTGAAATTCGGTTCATAAGAGGCCGCGTCGCGCGACCATCGAACACGCTGTCGAAAAACTGTGCGAACGACCGTACATTCCATGTACGATGACCGAGGTCGGCCGATCACCGCAGAGATCACGAACGTACGGAAACCAAAACGTTTGCCAAAATGTAGACAGACAGAGAGAGTAGTTACCTTCCGGATGATCGAGTCCCTGTAATCCTGTTCCGGTCGCGATCCTGTCTACCTCTCGATATTCCAGCACAGGAGGACTCACCGAGTGACTAGGGTTGACTTTTCTCACTTTAACCTCGCGATGCGATGCTTGGCTTCGGGAGAGGGTGGAGGAGGAGGTTGCTGGGGCTGTATCGAGCGGCCCTCCTACATACATCTATCTCCTCCGACTCCTACCCTCTCCTGGCCGTTCCTCTTACCCGCCTCCTCTTTCCCTCTTCCCGCCCCCCCCCGACATTCGTGGCCTTCCACCCCTTCCACCCCTTTCCAACCTTCTCTACCTCTTCCACCTTCTCCTCCTTCTCCGGCTGTGTGCCTCCCTCCGCGTCCTCTTCACCCATCCTTCGCGACTCACCTACCTAAACCCCGTCTCTCCTCGGCCACCCCCTCTCGCCACTTCTCTTCTCCTTCTCAACTCCGACAGACTCTCTCCCGCGTCCTTTCTCTTTCCTTCTTTCCCGTTCTCCCTCTGCGCCCACAGCTCTCGCTCTCTAGGCCTTTGCCTCGAAAACGCTCTCACCGACAAACAAACCGCAGACACTTTGCAGTTTTACGCAATCGTAAGTTCCTCCGTTTGTTTACTCGTTCAACGTTTGTGCGAATATTGTTACGCACGGGGGCCGAGATCAACCGAACGGGGCTCTCCGTCGCGTCGTCATGTGCAGGATAATAAACACCAGGGAAAAAACGAACCAACTTCCCGGGAACCCTATAAAACTTTCCTCTCTTCTGCTGCCGCGTCGTCGCTTCTGTTTCTCACGTGTTGCCACAACGTCGATCATCGCACCCTTATTCTCGCGGTGGACCTTAAATTTTAATTAAAGGGAAAGCGTCCGTCCAAGTTCATCGATATCGGAGAGATCGCTTCGCTACCTCAGACCTCTGAGTAATTCTTCGTGAATCTTGTCTGAAATTGTTCACCTTCTCGAAGAGAAGACAACCAAGGCGAGCACAGGACGTTCCAAGTGGTGACACTCTACAGCTTTATGCACTTTCCTTTGCTGCTCGGCGCAGGGTTAGGTGAGTAGGACGCCCGGCACGGGGAAGGGGGATTGCTCGACGCCGAAATTGCTTGCAGTGTCGAGTTGCCGAGAAACTTTGGATTTCGGACGAGCGGCGAAAGCGGCGAGGGGAAAACCGAGTACAAGGTCACGCGTCGGAGCTGATTATTAACTTTTCCGACAAAGATCCTGGCCATCCCAGTGACTCTCCATCGAACTTGCGATTACCTTTATCATACGATACTGGTTCACTTCTTATCTCTGAATTTTTTAATTTGTCACGTGTTCGCTATATGTGTCGATTTTAAATTATTAGATACGTTGCAATTACTAATACGTCTTTAACGTTTTGTTATTATTCGCAAACATTGATATTTCATTGTTTGTAGGGATATTTGTTTTTTAATTAATATAGTAACGTAGATTGTGATCATTTAGAAGTCCAAATGTTTGATTCGTTCGATAAACAGACGGTAGATGTATACCCATAGAAATTTAGGTTATATGTATGTCAGGTAATTAAGGGTTCTACTCTTGGAGAAGTACATCTCAGGGATTGTTTCAAGTGCAAGGGCACAACGAACAGGGAAGCACGCAAGTTTGCTTGTGTTCAAGGTCACGCTCGTCCTAAACCTTCCACCTTGCATTGCTTGTTCCAAGAAGCAGGAGCGCTTCAAAAATAACATTCGAGATAAAAAGCTAATTACCACTGTCGAGGTAACAACATTAACCTGACCAGATTTTCCTAAAGTTCATTTGAAGTACATATCATCAAGTCGGTCGCCTCCTAACTTCTTTACGCTGCACGTTACTCCAACTACTGACACGATGACACTGAAAAGAAATCTACGATAACAGTTATAAGTTAGTCAAATTCTCTCTTCGAAAGGAATTAATCTATATCTGGTTACAGAATGTATCGGCATATGCCTTTATTTTGCAATAAAGCAGCTTTTTTCACATTCTATACTTTATTTTCATAGTATCAAATTTTCGTAATTAAATTAAAATATTAGTAAAGAAAAAAAAA
Source organism: Bombus pascuorum (assembly GCF_905332965.1). Classification (NCBI taxonomy): domain Eukaryota; kingdom Metazoa; phylum Arthropoda; class Insecta; order Hymenoptera; family Apidae; genus Bombus; species Bombus pascuorum. Next base: position 11,709,762 of record NC_083491.1, on the reverse strand, counting down.
AAAGAAAGAAAGAAAGAATGAAAGCAATCAGCGATGTATAACGAAATGATACGAAGTTTAACCTTAATTACACCCGATTAATTAGTACGCAAATGCTATAATAAACACAAATGTGTATCGATACCTTTTCTAGCCACTGTACATTGATTTCTTTCGAGTGTTTAAAATCAGAATGATCGAAGCAGCGATACTTCGCAAAACTACACTCGACGTGACATCCACAGAGAGATAGGCCAATGACCAGTAAAAATATGTTACTTGGAATTTCTCTAGCACCGAGTTATTCGTTATTTTCCATGGTCGTACGTATTAATCGGACCCCATGCACGTGTACGGAACGTCTTGGATGTACGACACGGTCGCGAGGGATGGCGGGGGACGTCGCGGGCGCGGACGGGGGCGTCGAACGGCGCGGTGGTGCTGGACGAAGAAGAGGGGAGGGGGCTGGTGCTCGGGTGGAGGCGGAAGAGCGCGAGGAGAGGCAGGACGGGTGGAGTAGGAGAGCAGTATCTTGGAGACTTCGCACTGTATCTTGAAATGAGTTTTGTTGGATCAATAAGTTCCACTATAAGAACACTCTCGCTCTGTCCCGGTATATCGGGGTGTTGGTTCTGTTCGTGTTTATCTGTGTCTGCAAATAGATACACGCCGTACATGAGTCTCTCCCCTTCTCCTCCCCCTCGCCGCTCTTCTGTCTTTTCTTCGTCTCTCTCGCCCGCCCTCCCCACTACTCTCTTCGTGGAACGAGCTTCTCTCCCTCGATCTTCCCTCTGCCACCGAACGAACGTCTATGTATCTGTCGCACCAGTCGACTATGTACGAATAGGATAGTCGCTACAAGCATTTTGAGATGAGTCGAACTCAATCTCGCGGCAGACGTGGCTCTATCCGGAACGAATCTACCTGCCGTGGTGATCACGTGAGCATGGATACGCGAATTTCTGTGATTGCCGGTACTCGAAAATGTGCGGGGGATGATGAGGCACTGGCGATGCGCTAGAAATTTAGACTGCGCCTGCGAGGTATGATTAATACGCTCGACCAAGATACAACGCGAAAATTTGTCTATTTTGGGGGGATCGCGAGGCGTTTAAGAAACTACCGAATGAGTCATGTGTGGTGTTTTATATCGCTAACGATGCTTGTCAAATAGAGCAAGTCTTAGTAAAACACGTGCCATTTTCAATATTGAAGAATTCATACTGCTCGGTCTAATGTCTGATCAAAAAGGATCCTAATCTATTAATTCCAATATACGCGAACTCTTTCGCAAAATATTTTACAGGCTCATGTTATTTCCCCTTTTTTCGAGATCTGAATCGAACGTATCGATGATCAAATGTTGAATATCGATAGATAATTTTCAAGGAATGGTACGTTCCAAAAAATATCGAGTTATATACTAATTGCAAAAACCACATAGTATAATAAAATTATCCTTTAAATCCACGCTCTTAGGTTAATAAGTATATATTTAGGCTAAACCTAAGAAATGAAGTCACATTGTTGCAAGTTTTTCCGCAAGCTTCCACCGGAGAATCGGGGTTTTGCAGTCAGGCTGTACCAATGCCAGCCAAGCATTACCGTATGTACCAATAGAATAGAATCTATATCGGGCAGCACCGTGGGGGTGGTTACATAAGACCATACTCTCTCCCTGGTGCACATCGACAGCGTTGCAAGCAGGTACACGTCGCACACGCATTCACGTGCACCACGACGGAGCCAGACAGTGCAACCAACCAAACAGTGTCGCAGTGTAGCTAGCAGATAGGGGAAACAATTGCTATCGGCCCGTAACAAATGCGCGGCAACCTGCGTTCGCAAATCAGCCCCCGTTCTCCTTCGTTCCCCCGCACCTCCTTCCTGTACCTCACGCGTCGACTACAGAGCGATCATTATATCTCCCGATTAAAATAACGTTAATGCCTTTCTCTCAAGTTTTGCGACTATCGTAGTCGGTACGTCTCTCGTTTCAACCCCTCAGACGCCGTTTCAAGCTGAGCTTCTTGGCCCCGTGCCTGCGTCCTAGCTCCGAGCGCCGGTAATGGCGCCGTAAATTAAAAGTTTGACTTATCGTGCGATTGATTTCACGGATGGCAATCCGCGGTGCCGAGCATTCGCTCAAATGGCGTTGATAATTTCTTGGATGACTAGTTGGGAAGTTTTTTCTGTGTTGAAATACTGTAGGGATATCTTACTCGGTGAATATTCGTGTTAATCGGACGATGGCAATGTGCGGTTGAGTTAAAAACCTTATACTTTTTGCGAGTTGTTCTAACTACAAGCGAAGAATAAAATTAAGTTTCTGTACGTAAAACATTAAGAGACGGAATTTTCTTCGGTTGAAGATAATTCAACTATTAATATTGAAACAACAGTAAAGCACTAAAAATATTTAGAAGGAATGTAATTTTACATTTGATTTACCAGAATAAAAATATATGATACCAAAAATATATGATTACAAATTTTTGTAACTGTCTGACGAACAAATTCGAAGCACTAATACTTATCGTTATATCTTCAGTTACTCGACCAACGTAGAAACGAGTATTCCTTCGCTTTCATTTTCTCATATCGCGGCTAGATTAACACGTCCTAGAAACGTGCTATCTCTCGGTTCACACTAGAGCGAGGAGGTAAGATTGCGACGTTCATTCGGGCTGATTCTAGAGAAGGCCCATTCCCTGATCTCGCCACAATAAAGCTGATCATCGAGTCACGACAACTCGGAGCACCTTTCCCCCCATTTTGGAATTTCTTCGTTCATAAATATCTAAATCTCCAGGCCCTTTTACCGCGAACAGAGAGAAGCCCTTTGTGCCGGACAATCTCAAATGATAATCAGAGTCCTCTTGTGTCTCCCGCGTGTGGAACGGCGGTACCGTTTTACAACGAGTCCCGGTAAATCATTCCGGACCGTCGTGGAAACGTCTCGGCCACGTCACGAGATTTGGTACGCTCGTTCCGCGAACGTGAATTCTTCTTCTTCTTCTTCTTCTTCGTACACCTCCACTCGATCCAGCGCGGTCCGCGATGCGCGTTTGATAACGAACTCCAGTCGGAACGAACCGTTCTAGAGATCCTGCCGCACTGTCCTAACGGTGGGAGAAAAATTAGTGCCACTTGTGGCCGATGTGGCAGGGGCTGCGTTTTATCGCAGACTCTCTTATGGAGAGGTTTGCCCACGGATACCCGACATAGTAATGTTTGCTGACAGTCAATGTGGTCGCTTTTTACTACTTAAAAGGATTCAAAAGTAGCTAGGATCATTTTCCTTTTTTTGTTTTTTATTGCACCGGTTCTTTGGAAATTTGGTATAGTCGATAGGAGACAGGAGTTTTGGATATTTCTTTGAATATTGGAAGAGGTGCATAGTTTCTTTTTGTTGCGTTATTGTATTAGGCTTGTTATTAGGAAACTTGGTATAATTAGCAAGTAGCGAAGAAAGGAAGGAATAATAAAGGTTATTTCTTGGAATATTGGAAGAGGTGCTTAGTCCCTTTATTGCACTGTTACGATAGTATTATATAGTATTATGGATAAAAATGTTTACCAGCTATGGCTAAGTAAATATCGCTTGGTTGACACGAAGTTATATCATCGATGTTAATAGAAAATTAATGGAATATTCGCTAGTACAACACGTGCAGCGCACTATATGAGCCACTCAGCCATACTTATCCATAAATTAAAAATAGAAAAAGCTGATGATGTTACGAACATTGTTAGAAGTAGACATCCCTTAGTTGGTAAGAAATTATATAATCGATATTAATAGCACTTTATACAGTATAACACTTGCAGTGCAGTATATAGGCCACTTAGTCATACTGATCGACTTCATTAATTAACAATTACATTGATTAAGGATAGAAGCAAGTGACAACATCATTATTTATGAACATCATTATTTTAAGTTCACTTTATAATTTAATATCACTTACGCTAGTTTCTTACAATATACGAAGCGAAGGAAGCAAGTCATTCAATTCAGGAAAACTGAATTCTAACTTCCTACCTGTTTAGTGATATTGACAAATTTATTAAAGTGAAAATGTTCACCAATTTATATACTACAGGTTCCTGTATACTACGTTATATTGCTGCATTAATTCTAGATGCGTCTATCACGAAAATTGAAAACACCGGTTAGCTCGAATTCTCTTTATTCCTTCGATCAGTAAGCTGATTCATATTTTTACAAGTCGAAAAACTGACTCAAATTTCAACAATTCTGATACATATACACACATATCGTAAAGAAGAAAAACTTGAAAATGCATCTCTACCCAAGCCGATAACCATGAACATTATTTCCTAAGATAAAAGCAATTCAGATTGGAAATTGAATGTCTACGTCCACGGTGTATTTCGAGAAATCTGTCGACGAAAAAAAAGCACCACTCTTAAGCACAATGCTAAGCATTCCACGGCACCGATTACCTCATTCCAACGCAGATTGCACGTAGCCTGAATAAGGTATGGCTGCTCGCGCGTCGATTCCTATCACGATACGAGGAAACTCGAGCAGGATCCGGATTGCACATGCGAAAATCCGATGCAGCGGGGCGACGCTGCGCTGTTGCGATAGACGCGCAAGCTACGCTGGTTCACGCGCGTAATTAGAAGCCGCCGCGAACAATGAGGAGTATAACTTTTATTTCGCTTATCGGACTAGCCTATCTACTCCTCCTCGGGCGGTACCTAGGCGCGTTTCGCGCCAGCCGCGCCATGCAGGAAACTATTTAACTGATTGTCGCTTCGAGGTAAACTTTGCAGTCACTTTTCCGCACGATACAGCTACTTCCTGCTCGAGTTACTTAGCTGTGTCGCGGGAGGAGCTGGCGTGTGACCGGAGCGGAGATGATTTAGCCGCTTCGAAAAAAAGCAACCTCTCTGGGAAACTTTCGGCGAAACGTTCGCGTATTTTGACGATCGATGCCTTGCTGTTGAGTAAATAGCCGAGTCATTCTGATAAAATCCGATCAGAGGTCGAGTATTTTAAAGGCGTGTACGTTATACCGCTGGAAAATCGAATTCGAGATTGATATAATGTATATTATTATAATATATATATATATATATATATATTAAAGTGAAAATGTTCACCAATTTGTATACTGAAGGTTCCTGTATACTACAGTATATTGCTGTATTAATTCTAGATGCTAGATTAAATTATAAGATTAAATTATTATTATTATACTAGATTAAATTATAATTATATATATATATATATAGCTTTTATAATTTAAAACAATTTTATTGTACAAAAATACATATTGCTATAATAAACAGTGATTTTTGTGAGTGACAGGTATCATACGGGTAAATTCATTTCTCGAAAGATTTAAATTCTATATAAATACCTATATTATACAGCTATTAGTTACGACGAAGAATAACTTGCTGAAGAGCTACAATTATTTTTCTGTAAGAAATATCAATGACACGAAAGACCAGAATAAAACGAATCTACTGGAAATCGATAAAAATTAAATGGTTAAATAAGTGTATAACTAATCGGAACAATTTAATCCAGTTTCGCTGAAGTAACCAAGTTTTGCCAAGACCTACATTCCTTTTCGTTACATTTTTCTATCGCCAGACAGAGGACAGCTCTGTACAAGGGTATCACAAAGAAATAACCACCGTCTGGCATATCCACCTACTCAGGAAACTTTTAATGCGGCTCCAAAGTTAAAGTCCACCTTTTCCACCTTGAACCTCTTACTTTCTGACCGTCCTGTTCCTCCCTCTCCCTTCTACTCGCTCAGCTCACTCTCACGGAGCGTGGCTCACACCAGCGTCCCGACGCGACGTCGGAGTCCTTCGCTCGAGACGTCTCTAATCGTAATGGTCGTGGAGTGTTAATGTTCCCGTTAACACAGCTGAGGTGTTTAACCTTGTTAACTTGCGCGACTGCCGCGACTCTGACCGAGCATGCATCTCCACTTCCCGGTTGTGGTAATCACTGACGTGTATACGTATATGTATATATGCGCCTCGTAACTTCCTTTTCTTTTTCTAAACTTGCTCCCGTTTTCGATTTACAGAAAAGAGATACATACACGTCATTTAAAGGCGTCGACGTCGAACTTGTATTTACTATTTGATATCTGCCGATTATGACTGTTTTAATCGTGGATTTTGTTAAAGATTACTTGCTCTATATTTAATTTTATTGTCAATTTGTTCAGTAAATAGTAGGAAAATTGGTCAGCTGATTTGATTATCAATATTTTTGCTTTTCTGTAAGAATTAAAGTTGATCAATAACGCTAAGTCGTTAAGGTTAGACGGAAATTTACTTTTCTAAGAAATTGAACTGTTAATTTATTTGTCACTCTTTCTCTCTCTCTCTCTGTCTCTCTATTGATTTATAAGTCAATTTAAATGTGGCATCAATCAATATTCGACAACTTGTACTCAAATCTCCTGAAACTAAAGCAATTTCAGTCTCCACAATCGTTCGCTACGAGGCATCTATTTATTCATCCTAACTAATAATAGCGTTCAGTTTTCGATCACGCGAACACGCGACAAGAAAATAGGCGGACGATCGACATAGAAACGTTGTGAGGGTTTAGCTGGCCGATTAACGCGGGGGTTAGCAGCGGCCATAATCAGTTTCCGTGCTAGGACGGTCGGTCAATCGACGGAACGACAATTTCTAGAGGTATTTTCAGCTCCCGGCGGGCCAGTCTTCTGCAGGAATATATCGATAGGACGAGCATTATCATATTATGGAACTCTCCATACAGTTTCGGCCGACCTCCCTTCCTTAATTTAAATTCTATTACACCCGATCTCTATTCCCTCTTTCCTATGAATATTCAAACTCGACGAGACCAGCCTGCAGCCACCCCGAGCCATCCTCTCTTTCCAGCATCTATCGAGTATCCAAAGAATTAAATTAATATACCGGGCAAAACAGCCCCCATTTCCCTTCCGACGTCTCCTCCGGGCCTCGTCGCACTAGAATCCACTGACACATCCCCTTAGAGAAGCTCGTCTCGACGGCCATTAACGTCATTTTCGCGATAAAGCGGGATAATTAGCCTGCAAAATCAAGATCCAATCGATCTGACCAGATTTTCACGCCAGCCTGCGCGAGCCTGCCGCCGGCAACTTTGATCGGGACTTTTGTCGTTCTCTGCTATTCGCCAGTTAACATTCCGTACTTGAGAACCAAATTATGAAATAAATAAGTCCATTGTTTCTTCGAGATTGTTTTACATTCGCTGTCTTACTGACCTATCTTCGTTTTATTGGAATGGTAATCCATTTAACTCACGCTGTAGGTAAACAAGATTCAATGCTGTAAATTATTTCAACTATTCTACAGTAAACATATACAGAATTAATGTGTCATAGTTACTCGAACAATAAAAACCGTGCGATATTTACAAAAAGATGTTGCGTGTATATGATGGATGTAGCTCGCAGGATCTTTGCAGGATTCATTAATATTTGTACAAGCTATTAGATACAGTTGACCTAATTAGTTTTAATTGTGAGAAAAAACAGCTCAGACAAGATACAGTCCATTTCCTTCCCTTCTCCTCCCTTTTCTCCTTCTCTGGTTTCTGCATTGCCGGGGTAAAGTATTAAAACTTGATTTCCTCAATAAAGCCGTTTTTATGACATTCTTTGTCCTTTCCCCCAACCCTCGTAAGTACGTAGTTATCATTATTATTACACTTATTAGTAAGAAATAAATTGTCAGAGTCACTCGAAGGTCACATATTAATTTCTCTCTGCACATTCCACAATATCATAGAATGAAAAATATAATATTCAACTTAGACAAAAATAAATATATAAATCGCCTGGCGGTGCAGTGAAAAAATCATTAATCGGGCATCGGACGTAGATCCGAATCACATTCATAATATTTCGAAGCTGCGTACACACAAAGCATGGTCGGTAATGAATCACGCGAGCTTTTGTTGCAGACGCATAATGATCGCGCGAGGCGGACCGACCGCGCCATGAAATATAATAAATCGCTCGTAATGAAGCAACATTGTAAGACACCGGCCACTTAAACAGCCGTCGCTAACGGGCATAACTTTTCCACCCAACCAGAAGACGATATTAATCGCGTACATAGCGTTTAATGCGCGAGCTATGGCATTCATTAGGCGGTTGGCTTCGATCTTATCGGTTTCATCTTGCAGAGCTAATACACTCGGCCGCGCAAGGGTGCACCAGGAATCGCTCGTCACTCATTGTTTCGACGCCACCACTTTCGATTCCAATGGAAATCTACAATCTACAACTCTACAAGAGAATACACTTTCCCCTTTTTATATCATACAGACATAGAGGAAGCAAAAAGAAATCCATTAATGATTCGAAATATTTGTTGCAACGATCTACAGTAGAGCTTTTTTCATCGACAAATAAGTTCATATAATAAGAGTTCTCTCATTATTCTTACTACTTGACGATAAAAATAATTTTTCCTTTATATAATAAGAGATCACGTTCAAATAAATCATCACAAGTTCATCGAACAGGACGTTAACGAAAATTTCGTCCTAATAAATGGCGTTATGGTATATTCGATTATTATTGCGTGACGTTTTCAAAAATATCGTCAAGCTACAGTATACTAGGAATTTTGTCGACAAATAGTTCATAACATTGAAATTACGAATGAAATTTATATTCGTCGCTTTTCCTCCTTACCTATTACCGTTCGTTCAAATGATAAGAATTCACGTTTAGATAAACAAATTGAATGAGAAAATTTCCAACAAATGATGTTTGGATAAATGGATTTCTAGCGTATTTTTCCATTGGAAGCTCATTCGGTATACCGTGCAACCATGTTATAGGAAATAGCTTCCACTTCCCGGTTATTTGCAGTTTTCGCGAAAGAAACGGCGTGTAGAAGACAGAATCATTAAGGAAAGGAACATCCGGCTTCCATAAAGAGATACGTAATTCCTGCCGCTTTTGTTCAAGCTCGACTAATCGCTGGCATTATCGCCGGCTTCAACGAATCAGCAATGAAGTAACCACGAAAATAGTTTGTATATCTAGAATTGAATCGGTCTAATTAATGCTCAGAGTTGTTCGAGAATTTTATCGCTGACTGCTTTCTGCTCGATATTTGTCATAATTGGGGCTATATACAACCGTACGAATAATTTCGTATCAATCTTCCTCTTTCTACCTATACGCTCTAATAACACTACTTTTTTCACTCGCATCTCCATTTTACACTCTTAATTGTTACACTTTTAATTTACCTCTGAATAACTAAATAATTCGCTCATCTGATTCGTGTCTTATTATTATTTATCGCCTGCTACACGCTCAGAATCGGTGAGACAGTTTCGAGTCTCTGTGTAACTTGGTCATTCGTGATTCCAACATTTCCGATATCTGCGGTGAGATTCCTTTGTTCCAACAAAATTCTAATCAGTCTGATTAAGGCAACTGCTGCCAACTGTCTGAATTTGAGCTCCTACTATTTGGAGGAAAGTTATAGACGATACATAAACAATATTTTAGAGGAAAGTGTCAAAATCCAAAGAATATTTAATTAAATTGTAGAAGGAACAAAATGTCTCACTACAAACTTTCTATTTCAAATTGACTGTCTGAAAACCCTATTTTCTTCTTAAATGCGTTACTCATTCGGTAAACCACCAATGCCGACAATTATACGAATTATTTATCCTCTGACAAATTTATAAACGAACTTGTGTCCCTGCCACAAAAATTGCCACCTTATTCAATTAATATCAGATTTTATTCTATCACTATCATAGACATATGAACAGTTAATTAAGATATGTGTATATTATTTATTATTCCACAGGTTCGTACATTCGTAAAACCTACGCTACTCAGCGTTAAAATTTCATTCTATCAATCTCTGAACGTATGATTCAAAAAACTATACAGTTCGCCAAAAAAGACATTCACTGTACCACGAAGGATCTTATATTAGCACAAACGTGTAATATCCCAAGTTCTGTCGCTCATTGTATATCAAGGCATTATCATGTATCATCGTTCTTTCAATTTCGGCAAGTCGATTATGATCCATAGACGATCATGGCCACTTCGTTCCACGAACAATCCTGACACTAGAGGCACACGGTTGCACAGTTTTCCCGAACGCGATCCATCATCATTCGCGCGTAACGCATACCTCTGAAGACGCGAGTCGACCTCGGTCGAGGCAAGTAGACCGTGTCCTTATAGCCGTGCCGGGAACGCTATTTAATGATGGGATGGGTTCGCTTGTTATGTGATAAATTCGTTAGAAACGTAATTATTGATAAGTGTTAATGAGTACAAGCGTGCATGCAGGGTACATCATTGTGAATCATGCGGCCGAGCGTTTACTCACGCACAACAGCTTGCCCGCGCACAAGCCCATTGTTCGGCGAGATGCACGCGTGTGCACGGGGATCGACCGCGTTATCGAGCTCTCCTACACCAGCCACGAAGATCCGACGGTAGGGGTCGGAAAACTCAGTAAGATCACCGATAAATATAGCGCGTCGAATGAGCGGCTAGCCCTCTGGTTAGATCTTACGATCTTGATCATGGCCCGTCGTGCACAACGCCGCGGTTTCCTTCTTCTTTCCCCTTACGAATCTCTTTCTTTTCTCTCGCGACCTCGCCGCGGACGCTCTTTTTTTCTTCCGATTGCACTCTTGTACTTGAATACTTTTTAGTTCTTGTTATGGCGATAGTTATATTTGATGAATTTTTGAATGTGTACTTGGGCTTGTTTGTATCACGCGAGGCTCTGTACTGACATAGTTTTATCATTCATATAATTCTGTACGAGTATGAAGCAGGAACATCACTTAAAAAGTGGTTTAGTAATGGCGATTTTATAGAAAGATACAATTAGCTCGTTAAGTTTCTTTCGTAACATCAAACAACTTTCAACGTTTAAGAAACTATAGTACGTATACGCTTAAATAAGATATACATACATGTCGTGCATATATATTTTAAATATTTCTATTTGTTTAATCAAGAACATTTCGGTAATTGATATATCATTAAATTTACTCGATATTTTACAATTTTCTGGAAACCTCTCGCTAATGATAATTCGATGGCACCGATCGAGAAATACCAGAAAATCCGGCTCCTGTAATTGGATTTAACCTGTCAGTTTAATTCTTATTAATCGTCCCATTCCGCGTCATATTCCACCGTGAGAATTCAATTAGATTCGATGGGGAAATTACTGACAGATTTGTCTGACGATCTGGCTCGTGTTCCCGGAAGCGTAATCGACTTCGATCTACGACCTGTCGAAAACCAGGAACAATGCCAGTAACCTTAAAAGGGCCAAATGTGAATTCGACTTTGACAAACATTTTCCTTAATCGCTCTCTAAATCGAGATATGCCAGAATTCAAGAAGTTCAACGAAGAAGAATTAACCTCTGAACGATTGATCATTGGGGTCTATGAACTGAGCACTACGTGCAACGTAAAAACCGCAAGAATATATTTCGATGAAAATGTTTAGCGATATGTAATTGTGTGAAATAAAAGTTATAAAAGACGATCGATAGAAATGGTTTCTGTAAGAAGATACAATTACCTATTTAATGTTTAATTGAAATAATGAATCTTTTGTCTGCTCTTATTTAACCCCCAGGCGGTTTATCGGTTAGCCTATGGTTGGTTTCTAGGTGATCGTAACACACACAGACTTAGGAATACTTCGTCTTAATTTAAATTGATGGTCTTTAGCGTATAAAATACGGAATATTAACTGAAATAGAGTACTCTAAAATTAAGCGATTTAACAGAAACTAGTGTGATTTAGCCATGGTCCAATGATACCAATTGTCATGACATCAACTGATCAATGACAACAAAATTAGAAGATAATAAGAAAGCGGAATTATTCGTAAAAATTTACAAGTACATTGAAAAAGTAAGCTAAGCAATTGGAGCAATTAACCGATCGATTAACTAATCTATGATATTCCAAATTCCCTGTGTTAGAGACAAACATATATTGGTTACAACCTGCAGAATTAACCATACGAAATTCTCGTTCTTATTTTTAATCTTTCTTAAACAAAGTCACGCGATGACTTCATTTGAAAATATTGATAGGAATATTCAATTTAATAATTTACTTTAAAGTATTATTCGAGGTATATTTAAAAATGGATTCGGGGCGGAGGAACTTCAGGGACACTTATTTCCAGTCTTCTGTGTCAGGGGATCGACGTACAAATTTCGGAGCCGGAGCGGCCGGGAGCAGCCGGTGAAAAAGTGACGAAGAAGATAGCATGGAATCTGGATCGGCACGAACTCGACGGCCCAGTCTGTCAGCGGAGGTGAAAAAAGGGAGAGGCGAGAAGGTAGATCCGTGTTACCGATAGCGTGTCCAGGACGAAGCCAGGAATCCGAAAACACGCGGCATCAGGCCCGTAACCAGATCCCGTTAAGACTCTCGGTTTCTCGGTGTCGCGAGAGCGCAATCTTCGGAATCAAACGAAGACATAGATCATTCTAAAAATACGCTCCCACCACTGGGCCCTGACGGTGCCGCCTCCGCCTCGTCCATTCTCCCGAAGCGGCATCGTTCCGGCGGGTAATTCAAAGCGTCAGGACGATAAGGCATTCGCATAACTCCTTTTGAATTATTTGAGTTATTTCACTATTAGATATGGTATGCGGCTCTCGCGACGGCCACGCCGATGCAAACGTTCTCGAACCGTTTCACAGTTCTCTTCGATCCTTTTGGGACGCCTCGGCTCTTTCGGTCGTATTAATAGCTGACGAATCTCAGCCGTGATCGCGACAACGATCGCTTTGATCGAGCATCTGAGCGTTCTTTCTTCAATGACTCCATGAACCAACCGTGGAATCGTTCACGTCTATTTGGAGGCTAAACTCGCTGTTTCCAGTAGGAAGACACTTTTTGGCGGTTGGTCACTGAAGGCCAGAAGGAGTCTGATTAATTCAAATTTCCCACGGTCGTTTGGAAACGCCACGGAGTTCGTGTTAGACGGTTAATAATTGTAAGCGAGTGTTTCGTCTCGAGGCTCGTGATGCTCATGGCACGGTGTCGTTGACGTGGTCGTTCAGACGATGCGCAGGCCCGACCGTTTGCGTCGGCAATAATTTGTCGAATGAGAAATAAACTCGTACTATCATGGAGAAAATACACCTTGACGATGTACGAGTGAAATAGTGCAGGGAAACGTCCGCGCCACCGACTTCAAACGCTTTTCGGCTACTAATTATCGAATTAATAAATCTCGGTGATTGTTACGTGACTTTCACGCTGCTATTTTTATTCGCATAAGAATGCAACGTATAGACGAAGTCCAGATAAATATTAAATAAGAATGTAATTGTTAAAAACTGAGAAGATTCGCAATGATATGTATACTCGTTGAAGACGACCCGAGCGAGAAGTTAAAAAGAACTCGTTATTCGTTAATGCTCGGAAGATTCCTGTGTCAGTTGCTCTCTTCGGTTCCTCCGGCGTTGAAACTGCCGTGATTGGAATTTTACGACTTTCTAAAAAAGAACGTAACCAGTGTTTCGCTAATTCATGACTCCTGAATCACATTAAGTTTACGTGCCTCCGAAATCGTATCTTTACTTAATAAAATAGTCTAAACTATCTTCTGTCCATATAACTGTATATGTGTAAATACTATCTGTAAGTTCTTTATCTGCAGATGTTCTAACATTAACATGGATCAGATAAGCTGACACAAGGACTACTACGATTAATTCAAACGTAACTGTTTGGTTTTAAAGCACAAGAGCTATAACTTCCTAGATTTCGACCAATGCCCTAAGTAATGTGCTATAATATACTATATTTCACAATTTATCGATATGTGGAAAGATGACAAGATGAGAAAGTTATCTCAGGTAGCTCGATGTATCGAATCGCTAAGCTTCTGATAATTGAAAACATTAGCAGAAACGAAGCTGTTAGATCGTTTCAAGGCCCAGCAAAGACCGAGAGAAGGGTGCAAGAGAGCAGATAGGAGCAGCACCGATAATTCAAGGAGTTAGCGAGCGCCCTTTGCTCGTTCGATAATTGCAAGTGAACGGTTAACCGATGTGGCGCTGTACGGCGCACGAGGTGTGACGACGCGACGCCTCGCCTCTGCGATTATCACGTCTGTCACGATTACGCGAGGCGTCATATTGTTTGGTGGTCGCTGGCGAGAAGACATCGTCGCGACGACGTCCGCGGGCACCGCGTTGTTCCGGTAATCGTCCTTGCGGCCGTGTCGTCGTGAATGGTCGGACGCCTAGTCAAGTAACAGCGCCTCTCTCCTCTCGCACGCATGGTAAACTTGTCATTTTTATAACTGTTTTTGTAAACGGCCGCTTCCCAGCTTCTATAAATTACGCGGTTGGCTTCTGTTACGCTCGCGTGGAGCCACGACGGCTGTAGCGGCTTTGATCTGTGGGAAATGTCTTTCTCTATATCCGCCCTGGTCCCCTCTGCCACCGCGACATCCCGCCACTGCTCTCTCGTCACCTTTTCCTTCCCTCGCCAAGCCACGAACCACGCAAAGCCTAGCTGAGAACGAAACGCGGTTACCGCGCGACTTTTATCCCGCTTCCTTTTTCGAACCAAGTTTCTCCTACATTCTTTGTTCTCCTCGTGTCGTCTTCCCCTTCCCCAATTCCCTCCACTCGCTATCATCGTTCCACCTCGATTTCGTAAAGAACAGTTTAGACAAAGGCTTCCCAGTTAAATTGCCGACGAACATTTTTGGCGCGAAAGAAAATTCGCCCACGACCTTCGAGAGAAGAGGAGGGTGTTTCATTGCGGGAGGATGAGAGTGCGTGTTAACTTTATACCTCGTGCCGTCGATGCTTTGGTATAGAATTCGGTGTGTCTGAATTAGAAACGGAAATTTTATGGATCTAGAAACTTCGTGATGGATTTAATTTAATTTTCAATTGAAATTACACGTGCAGATTATTACATTGAATCGCTGGCATTCCCATTTTTCCTAGCACGAAATATCGTGATAAGCATATTACGATAATTTAAGGTGAAACAAATGAATGTTTATTTTCGTAGAAGATTTTCCTGATTGTAAAGGAACGAACTCATTCTTTCCAAATCTCTACGTAATTTCAACAAAATATATTATTTTTATTAGAAATTATCAACTGTCGTGGTAATCATAGAATTTCCTTTAAATACGTGAAATATCGTTAAAATTGTCCTAATTACGATTCTGTTGCTATCCTTGCGCTTTATATCAAACTACCTTGTCACTTCTTCGCGTTTTGCCATTATCCGGTTGCCACGAAAGCTCGTTCGACCGTATTAATTTCGGCCACGCACAATGTCAGTTGGTAATGATCGCGCGATGATTTCACCGGAAACTTGTAACGCGCTGTTTACACAGCGCGTCCATACTCATGTAGATGGTCGCAGACGATCGCTGATGGGTATCGAGGTGACCAAACTTTGAAACCTTTGAAATCATAAAACGTAACACACTCTCCCATACATGGCCCAATGATTTCACATATTACTCTACCCACGCTATTTTATTGTCGGATACCAGGGTCGTCGACAGAAATATCTGAACACGTTATTCGTTAGGAATTGTTAATTCTAAGATTACAACTAAAATTTGGTAAAAATAGCATCGAAGTGTGATTGCACGTATATTATTTATAAATGTTATTAATCTCGAGTACTTTATTTAGAATCTCTAGATTAGATACAGAATTTGCATCTCTTGAAATAATAAATAATTCGTATTACAAGATGTAATTTAAGGTGTTTGATAATCGAAGATATTGAAAAATTCAATGACAATCTAATAAATCTTTTGTTTGGAAAAAATAATATCTATACTACAGTAGATGGCCTATTTCAGCGACACGTTATCTCTCAGAATTACACATCGCTCGAACATTCTTCAACTTCATGAAACATAAACAGGCATCCCCTTTTCCGCGTTCCATCGTTCCACCATTATTAAAACGATCTTCATATAGAATTGTGTTGAAAAATGGTTGAACAGGGTCCGCGATAACGATCGCGCAACCATAATTAAACATTCCATCCGTGAGAAACGTCGCGTCGCGTCTCTGACAAAGAACGGCAGCGTTTCCACTATTTATTTGCCAGTCGCGTTGCGTTATTCAAGGATGCACCCACGAAAAGGTCATCCTCGTCGGGGCGTTTATTAAACCGGAAGTGCTCGCAGTCGGTTATCCTCTCATTGAACGCCACGACGGCGATAACTGTTCAATGGCTCGTAGCGAACGCGTCTGGTGAAATTCCAGTAGCAGTCTCTCCATTATGATTCCTCTTTTTCCCCCAAGATCTCTGCCTCCTTCCTCCCCCGTTTCTCTTCCACTCGCTTGGCGGAGATTTGATTTGTCGCGTGCAGTGCACGCGCGCGCGAGTTCTCTTTTGAGCTACGATAATAGCGTGCTTCCAGTCGCCCGCTCATCCCTTCAACTTAAGCGACGTTATGCCCAGCGATGTACAAGAACGAGCTGCGTTCTGGCGACACTGCCACGATCGAGAAAATCCTTTCCTCTTCTTTAGTCACTCACTTCGCGCCGCTTCGGGATCAACCCCCGACGCAGAACGGAATTTACGCGGCTCCCGTCGCCGGAAACGAGCTCACGCCATGAAATTGAGAGTGGTTCGCGTTTGCCCAAGCTATAAGTTGCAAGAACAGCTTCCTTTCGTGTATTAGAACAAGCAATGTGCTTGTTAACACTGCGTATCTATTTGGATTTTCTGTTGCCAACAAGCAATAAAATACAGTATCGATTTGAATTTGTTCTATTCTAGCGAAGGAATGAAGAATTAATGATTGATATAATGAAATGGTTTGATGATAAAGTAATATTCGCCGAGTAATCGTCTATTTTACACGGTTCGAAGGATTACAGTGTATTTATCAATTCTACAGTTACCATTTAGCAGAAACTATAACATTCATCTTATTCACAGCTTTAAATAGAGAATTCCACTTTATATTGCACACAAAAGCAGACGCGTTAAGTGGAATATCTCTTATTTCTACTACGGTCACTCCAAGCAAATATTTCAAAACTCATAGTCCGATCCTAATTAAACATAAATATACTGGCACATTAATAATACCGGCCGTTAATAAATTTAACGTGTTTAACAGGCGAATTTTTATGCTGGCTTTAATATTCTCATAAAAACGACCGAATATTCTTTCCTTGGAGGAAACCTGAAGGTTGAGTCATCAGGCGTGTGGACTGGTAGAATAATTAAGTGGTTCGAAAAAGACACGACAGCCAGTTGATAATCCTGAAACGACAACGAACTAAGTACTAAGAGTACATCGAACGGCGATCGTTCGCTAAACCGGTAAGCAAATTTATTCGTCTGTTGTTGAGCGACGCCTCCTCGACCACGTCCGGCCGTGTCATTACTCCCTTTCACGATCCTCGTTAGCAAAGACTCGCGCGCGTAAACCACGGATCCTGTAATAAGACGCGCGCATACCCAACCAGTTGACAACGACATCGTCTTTATGGTTCGATCGTTACCGTTACGTCTGCCGTGTGAGTTTCTTCTTTGTTACCTTTTCAAGCATTGTTCGACCTGTCGCCGTCATTTCGAAGAACAGACACGAATTGAAACGATTCTAATTTTGCAATTGATTCAGGATTACTCTGTCTAACGTTGGTAGATGGTTACGGGTTTCTTAATTAAGGATTTGTAGTTTAGATATTTTATGGAGATATTATTGGATGTTTCTTCGTTATTAGATCTCTAGATAGAAATGAAGAATTCATATTTCTCTTTCTTTGCAATCCTTGTATCCTAATTGCAACAAGCGAAAACATTTTTATTGGTTTAATACTAGAACTACCACACTAATCAAATTGACCGGTTTTAGAATTTTATTTTAAAGTTCCTACTTCATGTTATATTTGTTTTTCACAATGATGTAATGACTTTCGCAACGATAACTAAAAGAATAATATAATGAATTTTATTTTGTCTTTTATGTATTAAAACTCAAAATAATTTTGTATTAAGGATACTTATATCAATACCAGTCAAAATGGTACTTGTCGAAATGTAAAAGGGTCCTATAATCTGTTTATCGAACCCCAATTAAGCAGATCCCTCGTTTTGTACAACTTCCCACACGTTTTTTAAATTTTTACTGCGTATCATTCGATATGATGATATCAGACATCAGGAAAATTCCGGATCGGTCGCTAGATCGCTAGATGATACCACTGTCAATACCACACCATTCAAAACGACTGGTTTTACACTTTTATAAATGTGTCAACACTTTTTTAGGAATTATGGTACCAGATGGATTAATAATACTAAAAATGTACTAACAGAGAATTCCTTCCGTAAGAAAGTAATAAATCAATAACTATAAAAATATTTTATTATTACGTATTTTTTAAATGCCACTCATTTTGACTGGTTTAATAGCTTCGTGTCAACTATCGGTAGTTCTAGTGTCAAGGAAGTCTTTGACATGAGATTAGAATGGAAGATCATAAACATTAATTAATAAATAATCAACATCAATAATGAACACATCGATAATTACATAATTAATTAACAAGATGACTCTTTCGTATATTCTTGAACTTTATCAAACGTGTTAAAAATAAGGAAACACATAGAACAGAGTGAACTCTATATAACACTCTGCTATTATCTTTCCTCTAAAATCCACGGACGCAATTTCCACGGAAATTCATTGAATTCTCCACGTTTCAACTTCCAAGCTATGGAAAGCCAAAGAGATTCATCATCGATTCCGCGAATTTCAATAAAACAGCATCCTTTTAATCATTTCCAATCTTCGATTAGCAGCGTACGTAGGCAATTGGCGGGTCGAATTCGCAGAGCGCCACTCTGATCGCTACAGTATGCATCACGTCGAATTCTTTTAATTGGAACTGGTCGATCCACGAAGGAAGAGGATTACGTGTCGCGGTCGAAGAGAACACGTACGAACGCACGGGCGCCATGGCTGCGGCTGGCAAGTGTGTAATAAGATATCCGCGGATACTCGAAGCCCTCAATTGGCTAATTTACCGGCAGTTAGCGGCTATCCGACCGCTTAGGTCATCCTAACGTGGCCGGGTATTCGGCCTGAATAATTTATAACTGCCTGTTTACGAGAATTGAGAATAATGAATTTCAGCGGCAATTCGCACTCCGACGCATCATTGACGAACTACAGCTGGCCATCGAGCCGGCTCGGATGTTCGTTATTAGGTGTTACGATGATACGTTCATATCCCGTGAATAACATCCTTCTTCGTTACGATAGCCTGTCGTTGTTGCATGCCGTACACGTGATAGACCTTGATTAATCGAAGGAAATAATACCCTGATCATCAGCGGGATTGATGCTTCTGACAGACACGGGCCACAGATCGTACGAATACACTGCTGCCGGATAACATTGCGGAAACGAGCATCGATCCGACGTAGCGTAAGAGTTTTCAATGGAGTTGGTTAAGTATTGCAGCTGTGGCGTGTTCTGCGCGTTATTGTCTTATCGAAAAGTAGGCTAATAAAAAATTAAGCTATTTGGAAGTAAATGGCGAAGTAATAGAGACAAAGTTGCAGAAATGCATTACCGCAGCAATGTATACATCGTTTTATCAAGATACACAAAATAGGATTAATGTAAAAAGTCTAATGCACAAAATAGAGGGAACCTGCCATGATTTATTGAGAAAAGGAATATCAAGGAAATCAAAAGTAAAACTTTCCGAGTAACACGATATCGACACAATCGAATACGATACTTTCCATTCAGTTTCCCTAATACTCCATTATAATTGCAAATCGATTTTCCAAAGACCCACGTGCCAATCGTAAATTATCGCGCATCCGGTTGCTGCGACGAAAGTTGGTCTTAACGTGCATTTCGATAGCACGCATGTTCTTCGGCCGATATGCTTCAGATATACGCTGGAGCGTGTAGGTGTCCGGGATCGGAGAGCTTCCGGTGGCCAAGCAGGGTCTCGCAGACGAGAGGGGCAGACGGGGAGGCCGATGTAAGTGAGCAGTCAAAGAGATGGCGCCTAATAGATTGGTTTGTAGGTGGAAGCATTATCTGCGACTTGTATGTGTGCGCGCGCGTGAACCACGATGGAGCGTGTAGAGCAGTGTGCATGGCCGAGGGCGGAAATTAGTAATGGAGCAATGAGCACCGCGCTGAGTAAAGCTGTCGGTCGCGGCTCTTCATCGGGGGTTGGGGAGGCAGGGAGTTGCTCTTCACGACCGTTTTGTTGAACAAGACGACGCGTAGATTTGGACACAACACGTGAACGATTACTGGTCTAGCCATTAAATTGACACACATGAAACTTTGTGTTTCTTAAACAAACTGTTAACTAGACGTAGACCTCTTGAACGATCTTATAATTTAATTGTCGTGTAATATAGGTTATATTATATATATAATTGTTAATAATTTTCATATGATTCAGTGCAGCAGTTTCGTTATTACAAATTTATAAAAATTATTAATTATAGAATTCAAATAAATTGTGGATTGAAACATTGTCTAGATGAAATAGACGATGTCTTTAACTTTCTCTATATTTCGTGTCTCTCCTTGGAATAAAGTTAAATTAAATGAGACACTCGTTAAGTTAATCCTCGATAGTATCGTCGAATCATAAGTAAATAACAAAAATAACAATCAGAGCTGGGTTTGAGTCAATCGAATTATAAGATCACGATTTCTCATGACAAGTAATTCACATCAATGTACATGGATGTTTGCTTAAAAATTAATCGAGGCGTGGGACGATCGATTCTCGTGTCTGCGAAAATCACCGACAGGTATAACCACAAACATTGCCCTCACCCTCTAGCTGGGTAAAAAGTGAAACGAACATAAAAAGCGGCACCGCGAATCTAATCGACAGCTTCATAAAATTGAACCCATAAAGTCATAAAATCAACCACTCCGTTGGGGGATAGCCCGCCAGGAAAATATTTACAGTTCTTTTTGGCCGCTCTCGTTCCTGCAATCTTTCGCCAAATAGCAAAGGACTCGAGCTACTCTCGAACTTCATCAAATCCAATCTTTTTACTCTTGCATCGAAACCTAATCGAGTCGAATTATCATTTTCCTTGTTCTTTCCAATCCAAAGATCTTTTGCTTATTTATAAAAATAATTTAAGAACAGAACGAAGACAAAGTAGGAGGAAGTGCAGTAACAATTGAAACATTGCGAGAGAATTTACGAAAATTTGGGACACCTTAACGTCGTTTCTTCCAATTTTTCTTTCACTTTATTTTTCAGTCGTTTGCTTCAAAGATCCGGAATGTATATTCCAAGTATCGTGATCGTAAGGGCTTCGTAGCCGCCACTAGTGGCCACAAAATCGAAGGATCAGAACGCGGTCGGTGGTCAGTGCCGTCGGTTATCTAGGAGCTTTTACAGCCAGCGCCAATACTCACTTTAGTGGTGGATCGATTCGGAGATATGCAAGCAATAAGCGTTTAATTGCACAGGATTCCTCATCGTAGCAGTCTCTTTAGAGCCGCCAGCGGTCCTGCGGACTATAAAAGGCATCGGACCTATAAAACGCATCCTTGGCTGGACGCTCGTTCCTACACCATTGTATGCACGTTCTGTCTCCTTCGCAGCGTTTTTCTCCCCTCTCCGCACTTCCCGGCTGCATCTCTCTGCCTCCTCCAACAGATTGCATACTCAGAGATACAATTTAACGATCACTTTGACTTGTGAGATACCGGACAGCGTTCTGATGGAATGAAATTGTTAGGTTCCTAGACTTCAGCACGGACGGAGGAAATGTTTTAAACCGACTGAAGAACGACGAACGTTCGTTGAATAGGTTGGACGATTTAATAAAAATCAGACATTTTCAAGTATTTTTTAGTTATTTTTTAGTTACATGAAATTATTCTCATTAAATAGATGTTAGAGAAAAATTCATTTTTCGCCGATTATGGGCCCAACACGATGTTAATTTGAACGAATCAATGTTAGTATTATTAATTAATTTCAAGGTCGCTTAGAGACTCAAGTTACGATAGAAGATCGATTTAGACGCGAGAAAGACTCGGAGACAATTCCTTACAGACGTTGAAGAAAGGATTCTGCCAATTAGGAACACTTGCAAATACTTAAATGCGCTAGACGTTAGACGAACAAGCTCCGAGTCGTTTTAATTTAAACGCAATAATAAACGAAGGATGGGAATCCTTCTAGAAATGAAACTGACAGAGAAGTCTAATCCAGGAATAATTCTGTATTGGCAAATAAAAAATTGAAAGTTAGAATAAAGTTTCTATTGCTAAGAAACTAACTCATCAACCTTTCGAAATCGAACGAATCGAAAATAAGAGATTTTCTAGAACTGTAGGAAAAGAAAACGCGATTCGAAAGTTTGCGCAAAAAATTTGGAAGTCTAAAGGAATCATACTGACGAGAAAATCGGAACACGAGATTGGTAGAAACGTCCGGGCCTTTGCTGGGGTTCGAGTAATTCCAAACATCTAGAGAGTTTTAATTAATGGGATATTTTGCTGTTCCGCTTCTTTGCGAGCATCGGTGTGCTGGCCGATTAAACAAATACGCACGTTCTCTCGTGGCCGCGCCACAGTAATCGCAATTTGTACTTGTTATCAGATCGACTTTCACGAAGAATTGGCAACCTCGTCACGCGTACCGACTACATTTCAATTAAAACTAAAAGCCACTGGCCACCGTCGAAAAGTGGTAGAAACGTTCAGAAATGTGTCATCGGAAGGAAGTTGATTAGATAGACGATTTTCGATGGCTTCCTGCTTATCGTTGATAGGGCGAGAAAACGAACGTTCGATGCTGCGGTTGACGTCTAATCGCGTCGTTTCCGGTAACGACGTTCGGAAATAAAGAATAATGAACATGTAGGAGGCTTATAACATCATATTTCCACATTTATATAATTCAGATATTTTAGAACTTTCCCTTTGTTAACTTTCTTCTTGTACGTTCGTCCGTTTTAAAAATATTTGATAGAAAATTAAATTACTTAATAAATGTTTTATCTGCTGCAAGTATCGTAGATTCTTCTAATTCCAGGATACAGAATATGTTAGATGAAAAATATAAAGGGCTCGTTAAAGTTTCCCAACATTTTTGTCTAATTATTATATCACCTCGCAACTCAACAGATACCATCCGAACAATAATTTTTATACTAACCTGTACTATTTTAGAATATCGTTTAATTTAAAATATTAATTATAACAGTGAGATATCTCAATACTATTGAGTTGACAACTAAGAGATTGCGGATTTTGTTATTACCACCTAATATGTTATAATTAATATTTTGAATTAAACGATATTCTATATACCACCTAATGACAAAATCCGCAATCACTTAGTTGCCAACCCAATATATAAACCATTGTAGAATTAACTAAATGATTTTAAGATACCTTAAACTCTTTAATTAATTAAACTAAAGAATTAACTAGGTTAATGAGGTAGGATCGAAAAATGAATCGGTAAACGACTAATCATAAACATTGTAGGCAAACTATTTGATGTTGCATAATCAGAAAGCCGTAAAAAAGTTGGCTAGCATCGAAATAATCATCGATCGTGAGTCTGGTCGATTTCATGGAAGCGCGTAAATGAATTTCCTCTTCCTTGGAAGAGCTTGGCAATCCAGGGGGATCGCAACAGACGAAGCCGGGGCATTGCACAAAATGGAAGTTTAATTGAAGGCAAACAATAATGCGATGCGCGCATAACCACGCGGGTCAGGAATGGCATTCGTTATGTGTCTCCGTTCTCCTCTTTTCCCTTCGTTTCTGCCGTGGCCGGGGCGTCTTCACGTCGAACGTATTAAATTTCACGCATCGCCTCTCTCGCACTCCCACGATTCGCAATTGCTCGCATTCCCCGCAATCTAGAAATCTAGATCGCTATTAATTTTATATCTTCCTCTACTGCACGCCGTGCAGTTTTGCATCGGCGCATCCTTCTCCACCACATCTTCTTCGTCTTTACAATACTTGGTCGTTTGATCGCGAGATCTTTCCAATCTTCGTACGTGTTTCAACTTAGCGGAGATTAAAGCTCTCTCGTGTATTCCAGACGAGATCTGTTGGCAAATCGATATCAGATCGAGCTGTACAATCTTTTTTATTTCTTTCGTATATTCCAGTGTTACCTGAGATTCTATTTCATATATGCGCACGCTTTTACTTAATTAAGATGCATATAACTTGCATTCGTCCTGCTTCTATACTCATTGCATAAACGTGAATGACAGAAGAGAGTAAACCTAGGTAGCTGTTACGAAATTTGTAAACTCATTATTCGAGTAGATGCGTAATTGGTATTCGACATCTTAAAAAACGTGTTATTTGATAACGTAGATAATCTTAAATTCCAAAGTAAATTTCAGAAATTAATATTTACAATCATCATTTTCCTCGTCACCGTATTGAAGCATTGATCATAACAAAATAATTTGTCTTAATAATTGATACCTTTGTCATATTAAAATTCCCCTGTCTAATCATAAAGTGACATTAGAATGAAAAAATCAGCGCAAGCTAATCGTGTGTTTCCTCTATGATTTCCACTTTCCCTTTACCAAACTTAACAACGTGTCTGCTGTCATTTACATTCATTGCTCGAAAGAGAGTCTATCGGAATTTCCTCCAAATTCGCCGGCATGCAGCATCGTAAGAAGAAACCTGATTCCGGTAGTCGCCGCGAACAAGGTGCCGAACAAAACTCGGCGAGATCCCACGATCGATCGAGGATGCCGCGCTAACGAGCGTGTCTCGCGTCGGAAAGTTGGTACCGGACAACGATTCGTCGTGCAAACGGGCCGGGCGCCCGATGTCTTCACCTCTGCCCGTTGCCAGGTTCCGGCAAAAAGCGAGATTTCGAATCGCCAGTCGGGGCCCCGTTCAACGTGTCATTACTTTTAACTAGCTCTCTCAGGGAGCATCGGGTCCCCGGTCGGCCTAATCTCGGCAATTATCATCGCGTAGGTACACAAGAGCGGCAAACTTTTACAAGCGTTCTCGAGAGAGAAGTGGCGAAGACGGTGTACGCAGAAAAGAAGGAGAAGAAGAAGACGAAGAAGAAAAAAAAGGAGGAGACGAAGAAGAAGAAGAAAAGGCCGTTGTTCGTGTAAACGCTTACGTTGCCCGTCAACGCCGTCGACCACTGTGCTGACCCGTGAGCGACTTCCCACGACACCAGCAGGACCAGTCCTTTCCACTAATTTCATTAAACAGTCCGCGGTAAAACCGAAAAAATTACGTGTCCCTGACACGAGCCACGACCAGCTACCGGCTAAAGGACTGCTACGTGCCCATGAAAAATTTGGTAACTCCGCCATGGTATTAAGAAAGATTTTTACGCGCACGACTTTTTGGATACGAAGTTTTGTATTCGAATGTTTAAAGCCGCTGTCGCTTTATTTAATGGCAAAAGACCGGAAGCATATATTTTCTTTGCCTGGTTCTGTGCCGTAAACGATAAATGATAAGAGTTCTTCAGAATTCTGTATTTTTTTAAGTATCTGATCCTTCTTTTAATTTACACTATGCGTGATATCTTTTTTTTTTTTTTTGCTATTTTTATTAATTTTGAATTGATTTATTTCCATTTTTATTAAATACGGGACGCTATTATAAATATCGCGGCTAAGAATCAATGAAGCGAGTGGAATTTCGTCTATGCAACGATTTTTATCAACGATAGACTACAAAGAGTAGTTTCTCGTGGCAAGCTGCAAGAAAACAAACGATTTCGAGAAACGAGAGCGCGCGATCGTCGCCGCAGTTCGGACGATTGCGATTAATTAATTTTACTCCGAGCCGAGACACTTAGTTTCCGTTCGTTTAAGCTCGTTAATACGCTATCCTCTGCCCCTCTAGCTGCCTCCGGTTTCCCTTTCTCTTTCTCGTTCTCTCGTTCCCCTGTGGTCTCTCTTCTCTATCGTCCGTCGAGCAAACTGGAGAAACAGCTCACTCAGTTTACGCCGTGCATGTAAATTCATCTGCGCCAGTTGGGTCGTCACGAAGACCGACCTCCGCTCTGACCGATCTACTTGTCGCGTTCCCTGCCTCTGCCACGCCAGCCAGTTCTCCGGGCCTTTTCACTAAAAAGCTCACACGAGTCTTCGAATGTTCTTTAATTCCGTTCCCAGTCGTTCTTCCATCCATCGATTTCTTTTCGCTTTTCCGATATTATCGATAGATTATTTAATTTCTTAATATTCGAAACCAGTTAATTTCTACATGTTAAATACGCATTCAACTTCCTTCAATTTTCCTTCAATTTGCCAATTTTACAAGAGATACAAAGAACGCGCTGACTCTTTGTGTTTTAACACTAACCTTACCTAACCTTATGATCGGTTGTAAAATTTAATTTGAACTTGCACAGTCATCCTTATTTCTTTTGTTCAATCGACTTTATGTAAATTCTTATATTGCCCGATTAATCAATTTCTTAATTTTTTCCAACATAAGAATTTACATATAGTCGGACGAAAAAAGAAACGGATGAATGTATAATTTTAAATTAAATTTTGAAATCGGTCATTTGAGACCGAGTCTGATAAGGTTAGTGTTAACGTTGCGTCGAGGATTCGCTGTTTCCAAAAATGAAACGAATCAAATATGTCCAGATGAAGGGTTGAAGTCTAATTAACGACGGTAACCGATGCGTGTAAAGTAGTTTTCTTAGGAGCGGAATCGCCAGAAATTGCGATGAGCTGGTGGAATTGTCGACAGTCCGCGGAAAACATCGCGGCAGAAGTCCGCGCCTGGGGAAAGAATGCGCAATGGCCGGCTCGTTACAACCACGACCTCTCGCGCGTCTCTTTGTCTCCGGAGGCCAGCGGTACGCACCAGGTGCCCGTAATCGTTCACAAATTAACGTCGCCGGGGCAGGTTCTTCTCGACTCGCGCGGATTCAACGCTGCCTCCGTATAAGGACAATATACCAGGCCGTGTTTCAATCATTTTGTTCCGGCGTGTCTGCTACCGTTCGCGGTCGATGCCAACCAGCGGCTCGCTTTTTCTTCGATCCTTGAAAAACACGTCTCTCTCACGTACCTTTGTGTTTCCCCTTCTATTCTGCTGGATTCGAACTTTTTTCATTTCTTTTTTCGATAACTTGTTACTTGGTTTATCTTTCAAATTTAATTAGGATAGAATTAACAGTTGTAGGGAATGATATAATGTAGATATGTATTTTTGATATAAACGTAAGAATCTGTTAAAAGAGGTGAAATGGTCAGGGTAATAAATTACCGAAGCAGGTTAACCGGTTTTTTTTTCGTAGTTAATAGCTTGAAATGTTGAAGGAATATAATTATTAAATTTGGAATTTTGATGTATTTAAAGGTGTGAGAAAACACGAAATATACATGACACACATACAAAAGTATGTAAAATATCCAACGTACAGTATCTACTGGTTATAATATTTGGCGAATGAAATGTATCTCTGTTTCAGTCTCATTTTTTAAAAATGTGTTTGTAGAGATATAAATATTCGCGAATATCCTTAATTATGCTTAATAATAGTGACTGTACAAACTAATACACGCGTTTAACTTACGGTATCCTATTCGGACAAAGGTACTTGAACCATGCTACCTCGAAAAAAAAAAAAGTATACGAGCAAACTTTAACCATCCAGCAATCAGCAAAATCAACAGAATCCGCGGTATCTATCTCGAGAGATACGATCAAAAATTTAGGATCCGTGAGCTTGCACATAACTGCGCGCGAGTGGAGGTCGCCCTAAACCGATGAAGCCATAAGAGAGGTTCGCGCGACGAAATGGCAAACCTACGTCAAGTTCACAAGTTGGCGGAAAGGTCCGACCGATTAAATGCGGCATAATTCTCGACCAGTGGAATTCCAGCGTGCACGCGAGAATCCATCAGCGGATACCGAACACTGTTCAAGAACCTGCTCTATCCGGCGTCGCCGCAAGACCGCGTCCATCAGCGTCGTTCGTGGCAGTTCTCACACTTTCCACGTGTCACGTCGGCCCGATACGATCTACATAAAGATCCGGAGTTCATTGCTCAACGCGTTAACGCGGCTGACGACAAAGACGTAGTTCGTGGAGACCCGAGGACTTTCAATCTGTCTCTTTCTTTCGCGGAACGTTCAACGATACTCCTGATTTATGGATATTGCTCGCTCCTGTGAGCCGTTCTCAGAGACCCGGACACGTGTAATAAAACGCGACGGATGTGTGCGTCATCGTGGATACAACGCGCGTTTCGGACTCTCTTGGAAGTCATTGCTACTTGACCTCACGAACTCAGCTGTAATAGCCGCTTTCCGAAAGTCGATTCACCTTTCGACTGTCAGCGTGTTAATTGGTCCGCGCTCTTGCTGCTTGTGATTTGCTATGTCAAAGAATTGGGTACTTGAAGCAATAATAGCGCGAGCGACGTGGAAATAAAAAATGATTCTGACCCGTAACTGTCAAGGTAGGATCCATAGAAGATAGAAGCCAACAATTTTTACTTTTGCGATAATTCGGTAAAAATTCATCGTGAAACGTTGCGTATATACCTGGTAACTTGTGTTGCAATAAAAATTGGCAACCTTTAAATAAAGCGAGCAGTTTGACGCAAAATACTAGCTTTTCTAATTTCTTTAAAATTTCTTTGTTAACTCGTGTTCGAACGGTTTATTTCACTTTTTACGTCTATAACGCTATGAACTCGTGAATGTAAGTATCAACCGCTTGAAACTTGAAAAATATGAGACTAATAACTAAATAAATCTATGTACGCGTAGCTCGCGACCTCAAGATACCCACATTCAAAGAAGAAATATCCAAATTTAGTAATAGATATAACATAAGAGTTAACAACCACCAAAACCCACTAGTTACTCAATTACTTGACACGTCGGATCAGATCCGCAGGCTAAAAAGACATTACCCTTTAGATTTAAGCACTAGATTCAACTAGAATCAAAAACACGATAAACACTTATTAAACACGACATAGTACCACGCCAGAAAAATTTACTTATAATTGATTGTAAAATTCATCCAAATAAAAAAAAAAAAAATGTACGGGTAGCTTCAAGTATATATTCAACAGCCGATAACTCTTCTTTCGTCCATCACCAGGTATATCGTAATCAACGCTCTGTTACCTTCTACATTTTCACCTTTGTTTTTCAAATCTTTCGCGTATTCCTCGTGTCAGATTTTCTCCATCATATGTTACTTTTGACACAAGTTGCAATTAAATAAGGAAGTTTCTAGCTGTTTTACCCTGGTCCATCTATCGGTAGGACGCGACGTTTTCCGAGTAAAGGAGATCCAACTAAAGGCAGTATCTTCCGCGTATCTTTCCATTAAGCTTCATCTGATCCGCGCGAAACAGCGATTACACGGAGGGTCGTCGGTCTGCCACGAGGATACACGTAAACGCGAGCGACTCGTAAATTTTCCGTTCCGCTCCCGACCCCCGCCCACCGTTGCAGCACAGAGGCCCGGTGGAAGGGTGGGCCCTTCGGTTGATTTAGCATTCAGCACTTAAATCAATTCTAACAAGTTCGGTACTTAAGAGCTCCCGAGTTTGTACAGAGAGCGTTGCTCGCTCATTCCTCGAAGCGGCGTCTGCGGCGGGGCGGCCGGGGGTGGCGGAACCTGGGCGCAGATGGGCTCGCGGAATCTGCAAGCGTTCATTACAATTATCATAGCAGCCCCACAACCGTAACGTTGCAAACATTAAGATGCCTTTAGAACCGGGTTTCTTACGGGACCTGCATTGGTTTCCGACATCTACTACGCTTTATCCATCGTTTCTATTTTGGATTTGCGTCGAAGCGTCGTTTACTAATTTTAGTCGCTATTGAATAGCACGATTGCGTAACTTTGTCGGTTTGTTTGTTATAACACGTGCCAGCGGTGAGAAAAGATTGAAATAAAAGATACGGAACTGGTGTTTATCTTGAATTTCGTTGTGTAACAGGGTTGGCTTTGTCCATTTTGTTAAACATATTTTAATATAAAGCTTCGTGTTTTAAGGACTGATTTAAGAAATATTCTGTTGCTATTCGATGAATATAGTTCTATTTGTTAACTATGAAAAACGCGAATAACTAAATAACTTTCACGAAGCGAACGTACGATGTAAACATTTCAATTTCGCACGTACATTGCTTTAAATTATTTGCAATACGTAGTAACCGTTAATAAATTATAAAATGTTTTCAATATCCACTTGAAAAAATGATTAGTTTGAAATGAAACCGACGATAAAAGGGAAGCCTTAAAACGCGATGTTTGGCATATTTCCTCTCATTGGAGGCCTGCGGTTTCTTTAGTTATAACTTTTTCTGAAGCCCGATTCCCCGCAATCGAAAGTAGCATAAGGTTTAAGGATCGGAGGGGGTTGAGAAATGGCAAAAGAAAGGGGTGCGAGGGCAGGAGTGGGCCGCCTTTTAGCGAGTGGCGCGAGCAACCCCTTTCTTGTAATTCGACGAAATAAACGCCGAACGTTAGGCCAGGAGCAATAAAATAAATCAAGCCGCCGAGTCGGGAAGGAAAACATTACCCCCGAAGCATCCTGATGGCAAACGAGGGTCCTTTAGTCGTTAGAAGGTTTCTGGTCGAAGACACTACTCTTGGTCATTGTTGTCCGTAGATACTTCAACGTATTAAAATTATTTTATAACTATGTTATCGGCCGTTATTCCACGAAAACTGTTACGATACACAAGGCAATTATTCTGTTTATTTTTAGTCTTTTATTTCAAGATGTTATTAAAGTTATCGAAGATGAAATGGTCGAATTTTTAATAACAATTTAACGCTTATAGCTTACTTCGAAATATCAGGCAAAATAACATTCAATAGATTCGATATATTCTGACCATTGTAAGCTAAAGTTATATTCATATATATTAATTAAAATCTACAGTCTATCCTTCTTTGGTATATTTCAATGTCTGATCGATACGTTTGTCTGCTTTAATTCGGCAATAGAAATTTTTCATGCCAACAACAGACTGTCTTTTGTTAAAATTTTATTCGAGAAAATAGTGATGGAAATGAATATCTTTCCCAATAAAAACTTGTACACATGCAGTGACGAAAAAGTTAAATTCAAAGATAAAATTAACACATTAATACCCTCGAGTGATTCTCTAACGATTACTAATACCTAGGTGATACCTAGGTTCGTTCGTTTGACTTGTCACTAAACGAAACTACGAATTGAGACGTCGATTGTAAATTTCTCATAACCGAGTAAGAGATGACCGTGTTGCAGTGTCGTAAAGTCATCGGGCACGATAACAAACGACTTAACGGAAAAGTGTACGACGTTCAAAAACAGTGAACGCGTCATGTCGCGTATGTCCAAGCTGATTATTAGTGATCGTAAAATATTGATTGATTCTGACACCTGGTTTTAACTACCATATATTACGATTCCCCTGGTCTCTGACCACCAACCAGAAGCCATTACCTTGATGATACGTTCACTACCTGTGATCTACATAATTACAAGCAGACGCGTAACAAATATATTTAAAAGGAGTTCAGCGTACTTTCTGTCGTGTCTGCACATACCGCGCTGCCTGCTCCACATTTTAAACATATGGCAGGAAGTAAGAGCTTGCTATTACAAAACGAGAGAATTTCGATTGGTCTGGCTGAAATGTGAAATATATGATAGTCTCAATTATGGATCTGCGATCTTAATGATTAGTCTATCCTTTTAAAGCCAAGTGTATGTGTTTACTTGAATTTTTATTTTACAAGTACGTATAATTTGCAAGTGATATATTTTAGTGTCTGTATATTTTTTAGATTTTATTTTATTTACTCACTTTAATCTGATTATAATAGTTACTGGCTTCCAGTTTTCAAATTGTAAGAAAAAACTATGATCTATGAGATCATAAATCTTTGGACAAGGAATATGGCTGTAGTAACGAAACCTATTCAGAAGATCAATATCCTTGATTAAAATAAAAGAAAGACGATTCCATATGTTTAATAGCTTCGGAGATAGGAATTATAGAAACAGTTCTCACAACATTCGACTAATTAACCAACTGTTCTTTATCTCTTTTAGAAATCCACATTTCCCACTCGCGTATTCACCATTTCAACTCTTCTCCTGTGTAACTAAAGAAATAATGGTTTTTAAACTCTCTTTTGTTTTATATAAAACAACGCATAATTCGATATTATAAAGAATAGATCACGAAAACGATATCAATCTTCCACTAGTTAGAAATTCGCGATGCAAAGATCCAGTTCTTCCCATAGTAAAAATCGAGACGTACGATAGGGTTGAGTTAGCGGTTGCTCGATAAATCAAATGCAGCCAGCTAAAAGGATACTCGATCTCCGAAAATTCGCGGCACCCTTTCAAGAGCGGCACTCCCAGCCGCTTTCATCGCCCCCGCAGAGATAAGAATCGACGGGGTAGCAAGGGGCAATCGAAAGAGGAGCCGAGAGGAACGAGGCGGCAGAAAGTCGGAGGAATCGGGAATCAGGGAACCGGATTTAAGGACGAGGAAGAGGGGGTCTGCGTTGAAGAGTTCGAAAGATACGGGGTCGGGGGTTGAACGGGTTCCATGGGGGATAAATACGGCGCCGACGGAGAGAAACACAAACAGTAATTACGAATATCTCGGCTTGGGATCGAAAAGACATCGCAAATCTTTAACTGGTTTCAGCCATCCGGCTTCCTTCGCCTCGAAGGGAACCCGAGGGTGATCTTCCGCTCTCTTTCGCCGCTTTCACCCTTCCTCCTCTTCCCTCATTGCCCCCACGGGTCCTCCGTCTGCCGAGTATCAACGGTACGAACCCCTTTTGCTCGTACTTTCGGATTAACCCTCTCCCTTTTCCTCACCTCGTTTCGTGTCGAAAACTTATTAGTAATTACGCCGGGTATCTGCGCGCCCGGATCGAAAAGAGAGGACGCTCGTCCCTTCGATCACCACCTACAGAGTCAGCTTTCCGCTCCAGACCGTTTAGTTTGCTCGCTTCGTACCCCGGTTTCTTTAATTTTCGAACTCGATTCGATCTGGTAAATATCGAAGGAGATGAGAAAAGTTTCGCATCCCTCTGCAGTCTTATTGCTGATCGCATTGTTGGCTAGTTGGCTCCGCTCAACTCGGATGCGATCATGCTTGACCGAATTGTTAGGTGGAATCGAGCATAGGGTAGGTTTCTATGAGTTTGATTCGGTTTCGGCGAGCGCAGTTGCTGGTAGCGATCGATTTATCTTTGCTTCTGCGGATGAACGTTTTAGGTAAATGTCGTCGAGCGATATTGCGATCTCGATCATCAGAGAATAACGTTAAGCGTTGTATAGGAGCTTCAAAGAGTAAATTTAATTTCGGTTACGTTCATGTTATGAATTTGAGAAATAAATGTTACTGGTTGTTGAGGCTAAGCGTTAGTGTGACGCTGCTTAAAAGTTTGTATTACATGAGAAAGACGCAGAGTTTGAACTACTCTTTTGATAAATTCCAAATTTTACGTTATACGTACATTTCGACTATGAGATATAGACTATTAAATAACGCAAGGACCAAACATAGATACGTAGATTTATCATTAACAAAATACCACTTGTCTAATTGTTTAAAGATCGATTTAAAGATCAATGTGACACTTTGAACTTGCATAACCATAGAATGGCTATTTTCCACTGTTTTTACAGAAAGTTATCAGAAATGTTAAACGCAAATCTCAAAATCCTGGACAAAGTATATCTGCGTATGAACCATTTGTAAGAAAGAAGCTCAAAATTGGGAGGCTGTAATAGAGAGATGAAATTAGTTTCGACTGCGATTCGCTCGAAAGGAGGAATTGATCGCATCTGCGAAGCATCTCGTTAAAAATGAACATTATTAAAATCGATAAGGTCGCCCGTGCACCAAAGAGAGTTCTGTTCTCGTTGAAAATGCAAACGTGCAAAGTATCTCTGAAGGGCTATTACTGTTACCGTCACTGTTACCGTTCTCTTGATCTCTCTCAAGAGCACGAGAAGAGGGGTTCAGCATTACCCAATGGATGGAGAGTGCTAGCAGTTTGAACGGCAGTATTATACGGAAAAGAGTGGCGATGTCTATTTGAACGAAGATAACAGGAGGCAAGGGAGCGGAAAGAAAGGATAGACAAAACGAACTGGAAGACCTTTGGTGAAACAGTAAACTCCAAGGATAAGCACGTCTTTAAAACGGATCCGCATGATTCGTTTTAATGATTTTAATTGCGGTCATTTCTGTCAATAGTTCGACGTTTGCACGGATACGATTTTCTTCCAGATCGTTGGCTGTGCACAATCATTTATAGGAGCTTGAAATTTGATAATAACGCCGAGAAATAAAATGGAAATTTTCTGGTAAAAATATGATTTCAGCGAGTCAACTATCACACGGACATTTAACTTAACGTTTTTAATATATATTTAACATATACTTCCTCTCGAAGGGATTAGTGACACTAATTAGAATATGTGAAATAAATTGCTGTAGCTTTAAAGGAATCGATGTTGTTTCAATTACGGCAACTGCTCTTTTTCAATCTGCTATAGTCGAAGTCATTCTATTTTAAGAATCTCCCTCCTTTTTTTCATTTCAAACAAGTTTCTTTTTATTTCAAAAAATGTGTACGTGTTACTAACACGTGAAACAAAGTACGTGCAAAATATCGATGAAAAGATTTGTATAGCTCGTTTATAATAAAAAAGAACAGAAAAGCCCTAAAAAACTTGTACAACGGAATATTCTTTAAGTTGTCCCTTTCAATTTTTCCAGGAAATTCAACTGCGTCAACATTTTCTTTTGCAATTAATTTCGGGCGTGTTATCGGCGATTGTTTTGTCAGACGCGAAACACACTTCAAAGCCGGACCCCGTTCAAACGATTCCGGTCAACTGATGTTTGCTTCGGTTAGCCAACTGGTTGTCCCTTCCGGCGTCCTGTCGCACCCTCCTGTCCAGTCCTTTCCCCGACAATAATCACTGGGTCTCCTTTAATTCCGTGGCAACCCCATTACATCGGAGACCCTTCTTAGTCAAATAGCTCTTTCCGAAAAGCTCCACGTTTTACCACGGTGTTTAGTAAAAAAAAGAAGGGTTTGATTCCCAGGTTTCTTCATTGCCCCCTTTTTAAAAGGATTCCCATCCTTCCTCGATAAGACTAACGACTCGATCACAAAAGCGATAAAATGGAAGTTGGTTATTTGCGACGGTTTTCTACCGAATTCTACCGCGATTACGTAGAATTAACATGCATGAGAAATAGAAATAACGATAATAGAAAAAAGAAAGAAAATTATTGAATATGAAAGATATTTGGACTTGATCGAATTGAAATGAAACGTTGAAATAAAGTAAGAAAGAAAATATAAGTTAAAAGCGAGAATTCCCCAAATCCTATCATCTAAACGATAAACCTTATCATCTAAGAGAACAGAGGAAGATTTAAAAATATTTTCCATATTATTTATAATATATTTCTAGATATGCAATCGATCATTTGTACGTTCGTTTATGAATAATTAGAAGCGACATGGTTCACAGAAATTCACGAAGGAACGAGATTCACTGTGAATACCAGGGAAAGACAGGATCGCTCATCGAATCCTGGTCCACTTGGGGATGCTTCTCACCCCTGTCGTTCGGCTCGGATCGCGTTTATGTCTGGATCGCCCCAAACACGCCATAAAATCAGCCCCTGCATGTCCCACGTGAGCATGCGGGCGAGAACACCATATTCTCCCCCTCCCCTCCTAAACACAGGGGAGTGGGTGTGAAAAAAAGGAAGCGAGGAGAGGAAAAAAAAATAGAGAGAGGATAGGTCCCGTTCGCAGGCCGGTGCAAAATCACCCCCTCACCCTCGCAGCAAGGCTCAACAAGTGTATCCGCGCAAAAAAAGCCAGCGCCCCGACCATTATCGGTGAAATTGGGAATCAATAGGCCATGAAAGGATGGGGTCGAGTGCACTTCTCCCATGGCAAACGATCCTCCACGTTCGCTCGTGCGTCGAGCTGTGCGCGCACACATATTCTCTATCATCACACCCCCATTACTTGCACGGTAATTCGATCGTCGCCAGCGGCGTGTTAAAAAAGAAATGCGGAGAAATTTCCTACACCCGATTCGATAAATTACGTGCGAATACGGCACACCAAAGCGTCGTTCAGCTACACCACTGGTCATCGGGGAACAACGTTCCATCGCTTTATCAAGTACGCTATTATAAAGAGATTGTAGAAAAGAGACGAAGAACACGAGAATGGAATAATATGTGATTATTTTCATAGAGGGGTTGCTTTATGTATTTACGCTATTACTAGAAATTTTCAATGTACGCGCACAGTGATATCTTTTATATTTTTAATCGCTTCTACCATGAGAAGGTTTCGAATTAAAAAGGGTTCATTGCTATTGTTAATAGCTACGATTCTTTATTAAAACGACGAATACTTTTTTTTGATCGTATCGTTTTTTAAAAATCGCACGAGTCTTAGTTTCAATTATTCGAGAAATATTCCCGGTTATCGAAGTGATTCGATTAATTGTATTATTTCTTATCTCGTAATATATTATTGTAATTATTATATCGATGACTATTAGTTTGATTTTTCATCGACTATTATATTGACATCAGTGCAAGATGGAAAATTGAAGAAATTTCTCCCGCGCGATAAAGTATAAATACCAGCAATTTTTTTAAAAACATTCCTTAAAAAATCCATTTCAAAAATATACGACGTGCAAGTTGCAAAGAACGCAGTTTCATTGCGTCCTTAACGCGCGAAGAAAAGTAAAGCACGCCGTTCTTTCATCGTCCGAATCATGGTAAAGAAGAACGAAGAAATCTCGGCATGATTAAAAGGAAAACTCCTGGTACCTGTTCTATCGGAATTTCTTATCGCGTGGAGCAGGTGGGAGACGGTAACAATGCGAGCCTAAATAAATGTCGATTTACGGGCTCGCAAGTGACACGGGATGTATAATAAAATTTCGTTTGCCGGCGTCGGGAATCTCCGCGCGCGCACAATGCGTGCCAGGATCGTAAAACTCACGCCTTCTTTCCACGATTCTCACTCCTGCTCTTTGCTATTCTCTGACTTTATTGCGCCACCATGGTCTACAGACATTCGTTTGTATCGTCCACGAATACACCGAGAAAGACCTGGATCTTCGAAGAGGGTTGCAGAACGACAAGGACCAAAGACAATGTTTCTATTGTGACCGCTCGTAATCACGGGGTTCGGCTTCGCCAGGTGCTTTGCCGGAAACTGATAAGTTCTCTTAATTTCTTTATTGCCGCCATACGGTCCTACGTAAATAGGACCCAACCTCGTTCCCGACACAGAGTTATTGTTCGAATCAAGTGGAGAAAGGAAGGAATGGTGCAACGGATGTTCTTTTTTGAAACTGTTACCATGGTTAAAGGTGTTTGATCGTCGAGGTGTACGTATAACATTTTGACGCGTAGGTAAGACGGATGTTGAGGTGATTCGATTATTTTAATTTATTTCGTAACAACCTTTTGTGCAAATTGCTGAACTGTAAAGTAATAATATAATATGTGTAGTTATTTGTTTCTAAGATAAGATTTACAAGATATATAGATCAGTAACTGTGGATATTTTCAATAATCGTATCGAAATTACTTATGTATCCAACAGCATGACATTATAGAAATCATGTATCGATGAAAAAGCAATAATTCTAAACCTATCTTTTACCTTTGCCTCAAAATATAATATGTGCCAATATGTTGCATCGTACAAAATCTACATAAATACGATTATAACAAAATTGTATAACGTTGATTGTTCCGAAAACAAAAATATTCAAGTCAAACAGGACGGTTGGGGTCAGGTTAGTGAAATAGCGCGGGTAGCATCGAAACAATGATGAACTTTTGAATGCTTTATTCCGCCAGGAAACGGAAGATTCGCGGTGCTGCACTAGCTCCTCCTTTTCAAACGTAGTCGAGCGCAGGAAATGCGCGATCGATTGACGTGTCCTTTATAGCCGTGACTGTATATACCGAAAGAATTACCATATTGAAAAGATGGTCACGTCACCAGGGATTTCGTCGTTCTTAGGTTTCTCATTAAATAGTCAAGGACCGATAGCGGTCTCCTGGTTCAATTCCCAAAACTATTTCTCTGTAAACGAGATAGTAGAAGAGGAAAGTGAGAACAGAACAGGCGAAGAGAAAAAGGCAGATCCCGTAGCACTCGTTCGTTAGAAAAATTTCTCGAATCGACAAGAAGAGAGAAAACGGACGGGCGACGAAATTCCTTGACTTCCGCATGGGTCGTTTGCCCTCGTCCTTTCGTCGTCGATTCGCCTCTCCCTGAAACACGTTGCGTCGTTAATATTTTTAAGACGACATCAAAGCCAGCCGCGCTGCGTGGAAACCACGTCCTCCAACTCGTTCACCCCGCATCGAGAGGGTTGAAAGTTGCTCAGCCGGTGGTGGTTTAGGGTGGCGTGCGGGTGTACGTATTTAAAATATCCTGGCCGCGAAATGCCGATACGGATGGGCTCTCGAGGTAAGGGGCCGACTTAAGGTACGAGAAGAGGGAACGTTCTGGCCTCTCAGGCGGCGGCGGATGCTTGGGGGTTCGTACGCGAGAATTTGCTACCCCGCCAACCCTTCTCGTCGAGGCGAGGTATGCCTTTGGCCTTTGTCATTTAATATCGGTGCCGGTATGCAAGGACTCGGGGTAAGGAAGCCTCGGGTGATCGCTTTGATGGCTGGGCGGTCCATTCGCGAATTTATGGCAACTTCAAGCCACCCCCCCCGACCGCTCTCTTAGTCTCTTTCTCAGTCGCCTACCTGCCAGCCAGGCTTTCCTCCGGCTAGTGGGCCGAGTCACCACGACCTTGGTGAAGCCCCAATTTCGATTGAGAAGCTCGCAATTGTAATAAAAGCCTTTACCGACCAGATAGATACCGCTTTGATTTCACTGCGCAAGTTCCGAGGTTCGGAATTTCCGACAAATGGAGCGAATATAACCGTGAAAGGAAAGTAGGCTAGATCATTTTGTAGAATCAGTGGATCAGACGAATGAAATTATACAATTTTAAACGAATAGATAAAGATCAATAAACACGGTGCTGTTTTTGATAATTATTACTTCTAACGACCTCATTACCTTCACATTTATCATATGGATACCACAATTCTAATATTACGTTTCTTCTATCTATTCTTAAAAGATTCTTTGGTATTTTTTAGATATTTCTACCGTCGTGTTAAATTGGGAGAAAAGGTCGACAATTCTGTCTAACGTTTGTAATGCAGTATTCATCATAGGATTTATGTCCCTTGCTATTAAAAAAAAAAGAAAAAAATCGTTTCTGGATTTTAATAAAAATTGGAATAGAAGAAAAGAATGGTTCCATCGTCGATTATTCGTACCCCTTTATTGGTAGAGCGTGATCACGGATGCACGCACCGGCACGCAGAAATGACGGATGTGCTTTGGTAGCGCCGGCAGTTATTACTTTCCTTCAAGTTTCCCACAGAAGTCACGATCTGTGGTCTCGGATCATAGCCCAGTCCGCGATACAAATACAGCTGCGCACAATGCGGCCTGTACGCGTACATACATAAATTAACGCTGGGAATATGCAGCGCAGCCGCGCGTGCACGCATACGCGTGTCCCTGCGTGACCATACACATCACCGTATACATACGTATCTACATACTCTCTATACATTACGTATATACGACGGCCTTGCCTGCTGCCTGATATGACCGTACGCGATGCGTTCTTTCCTACTATAATCGTATGCGGTTTGGCTATGGTCGTTACGGTTCAGGCGTTCTCCAATAACGCGTACCCCATGGTCACTCAGCACGTCCGCAGGAATGTTGGGGATGTGCAGTCGCTCTATTTACGCATTCGCCGATGTTAATAAAGCCCGTCGCTTCGAGTTTTGCTCGACATCGTTCGCGACCATCGAATTCCATATAACGAGAAATCGGTTCGTTGCTCTACCCATGTTTCTACCGCTATTGTAAATTACGCTTAGTTTTATACGAATTTTACAAGATATCAAATTGCCAAAGTATATGACAGTGTAAGTTAAAAGTATCTAAGTATAGAGTTAGAAAAATGATGAGTTATACACTGATCGAATCTTCTGAAGGAGACGTTGCTTTCCAACGTGTAATTCGATGCGTTTAGCAATTTGTTAGGAGCAATGGCAAATATTTTAATCGGACAAAATCACGACTATGTAGAAGAACATTTTTGTGAAAGGAGTGTTTGTCAGCCTGTTTGAATAGAAAATTCAGAGCAAGCAGCAGGGAACATTTATTGTTATTAACCATTATTAAACATTAACAGAAAGCCGCGAAGAGAAAAAAACTGGAGAAAATCGTATTTATGGAACAGAAGTTAATTAATAATTAACTCCGTCGTTAGTAGAATTCAATCTTTAAAATAAAACTTTGTGTTCAGCATTAAAAGAAAGTATTATGCCTTGATTGTCACTTTCATCGCTATACAGTCGTTTCCATCTCCTGTAGAAACTTCAAACATAATTGTAAAACTCTACGCTGAAAGATTCTACTTTGCCACATCTCCATAAAGCTTGTCGAATTGAAGAAACAAACAAATACAAATCGCCTCCGAATCTGAAAGCACTGCCACGTACGCACGTAGCTCGACAAAAACAGAGGGGGATGTGAAGAACGCGTTGGACACGAAAGATCCAGACGGCAAAAGTAGGAAGCAACGTTGCGTTGGTTCGGCACTAAAGGAGATGGCTTTATCGTTGTGTCTCTGTAACATCCGTATCGAGACAGTCGTGGGTCTGGATAGTCGACGGGCAAATCGAATCTCATCGTAGCGTCCGGCCGCGTTCGAACGATACGGAACGAGTTTTCTCTTCGTCCGACTCTGGATCCGTCACACCGCCCCCGCGAGAGGCGGCCACAATGCCGTGCTCGGCAATAAATTACAACGTTATGGTTTCCCCTGACATTTGTGTACAGTTCGCTAACCCGACCTGGCCTAACCTCCGAGTCCTTATAGCTGCGTGTATGCGCGCGGCGTCGATTCGTGAAAAAGCGTGTGTACGCGGGTGTAGAGAGGCGGGGAGATGGCGGGTAGCTAGCGAGAAGAGAGAAAGAGAGAGGGGGGAGAGAGATAGGGAAAGAAAAGGCACTGCTCAGCCAGTACTTATCTTCAGCCGGGGGCCAACAATGTGAGCGGGGCTCACGCAACTGTCCCTCTGCATCCGCTCTCATCGAATGTCTCTTTCCTCTTTCCAAAGGGGACAGACAGCCAAGCAGACACGGAGAGACGAAGAGACGGACGCGATCTTTATAAAAATGTAAAGCTGTCGAGGGGAGGGAGAGAAAGAAAGAAAGAAAGAGAGAGAGAATGAGAGTGTGGTTGAGCAATAGCGAGCATAGAGGAAAGGAAAGGAGTCGAGAGAGATATAAAGAAAGGAGACGAGGCGCCTGACAATGCCAGCGGAGACGTGGCTACGAAGCTCGCATATCAATAATTACTGTTATTCCGTAATGACCGATGTGGGGCATGGGAAGACTCGATAATCCTATGCATTAACCGGCCGATGGTTCATTATGCCGGAGCGCAGCTCGGTTCGCCTTTATTTATGGAATTAAGCCACGACGAGAGATGTATCTGTTGCGTTTTCTATGTTTTTAACGGTGCCCCCTCTCGGCAAGCGGCCGTCTCCTCTCGCGGTTACTTCCGGTGACGGTGAGAAAGCAGCCGCGATCGTGTGCCCCCGCGGTCGTTGATAGACAATCCTGGAATGTCGCTAGCTGAATTATACGATTTAATCCGCGCCGGAGGAGAAAACCTTCGTCGCAATTACTGTACTCGTTAATGGAAGCAGCTAGACTAATAGCGGCGGTGAGGACAACGGGAGAGAGAGATTCTTTTCCTATTCCAGGTCGTTGAATCGCCCGTTGTTTCCTCCCATTCACCGCTTTCAGGAAAGGACGGAACACTCGCGACGATTTGCGTTTCAAAATCACTCGGATCGAACGAACCGTGTTGCTTCTTTAGATCAGTTCGGGTTTGAATTGTTCTGTAGGCCATTCGAAGGAATTTTCAGTCTTTCCTCATCCATTAAATAGGATTTAATAAGTATGGTATTTAGACAGCTTTTTTGTCAACTGGTTCGTCATTTTTTAATCATTTCAGTAGTAGTATTAAAAATACTAAAAAAATCAATCCAGCTTTCCTTAGAATCATATTTATCATTGTCACAGATATCTTCTCTTTAAGGTAGGGAATTAATCAGGCTTGTTTAGATCGACGGAATCGTCGCCTACAATTAGCTGTGTTTATAATTTGATTGAAACGTGGATGGATCAATTTAATATAAAAATAATAATAATTTTATTACATGTGTAGAAAGTTAGAGTTTACGTAAAGGAGAACAGCGTGTGAGTAAACGAATGCGTGAAAGAAAGGGAGAAAGGGAGGATTAGGAAATAGAAAGATTAACATCAGCCGCAATGTAAATGTAGAACGTGAGACCCAGAAATAAAAATATGCTTGGCTATTAACTTTAACCTAATTTTTATAGGAAATAACGGGAAGCTTCTTGTCTTCTTCGTAATTAATAACGTTGCGACATAAATTTAATTTCTATCGCATAATTAAAAATCGTGTGACATAAATTCAATTTTTATCACATAATTAAAAATCATGTATGTTTAAACTATTTGACCAAAAATAAAGGTTAGGCTATGGTGCTGGAAAACTCATTATCGCAAGCAACATGAGATTTGCAATACGGTTTGGTGATTCTCCGTCGTATTACCGTACAAAGCCAACGAGAAGCCTTAGTAGAAGGAGAGGTCGATAAAGCTAGATCCTTCGATCGATCAACAGAAATCCTTTGACCTGGTGGACTTAACCTAGTCTGGCTTTCACGTGGATTAACTTCTTCCACCAACTTCTTCTGCTGGTTGATCTTGCCAATTTGTTCTCGTGAACTTTCGGCTAAATTAACATCGAAGAACCGTCTGGACACGAAGACTCCTTCCCGATTTGTACTCCTTATCTTCATCGATAGTTTGAAAAATTTTTAGAGAACAGCATA
This sequence comes from Bombus pascuorum, assembly GCF_905332965.1. Lineage (NCBI taxonomy): Eukaryota > Metazoa > Arthropoda > Insecta > Hymenoptera > Apidae > Bombus > Bombus pascuorum. The sequence continues at coordinate 11,666,610 of NC_083491.1, read as the reverse complement.
CTTTTACGCGTCGAGGTTCCCAAGTTTGAAGTTTAAATTGCTCATAAATATTTAAGAATGTTCAAAACTACTTCACAATAACTTATGGATAAGTATATTAAAATAGGGATGAATTTAGATTATTTTTTATGTTATCCTAAAGACAGAAATTTCATATGCTTCCATTGGTAACTCGATTTTTCTGCAACGTAAAACCTATCTTCAATGTATATCGTATTAAAATTAAAGAAATAGATTATATTTATTGAAGGAAGTATTTCTTACAGCGATTCAATTTATCTAATTCATATCTCGATAGCAAACGAAAAAAGGAGAAGGAAGTTACGTTAAATCTGAGTTGACCGGTTCAATGGTTGCTGATGCTACGTTTGCTATAACATAGTATTACCAATGGCAATTCGTTCAGCGTGTCGCGTTCAACACGCGGAATTTCAAAGTCCCATTCTTATTAAAGTTGAAAGATGTCGGCACACAATAACGTAAATAACGGGAGACAACGTGTCTTTGTATATTTCGCCATACATCATCCCTATGCCGTGCCGTCTACTTTATTCCACGATCACGATCGTTGTTTTTCTCCCTTACGTATTGTGAGTATCACGGGGATTTTGGCTCTTGGATGGAAAGCAAGAACGAATCGGCACCCAACACGTACGGGACGCAACCGTACTAGGTGAACCGTAAATAAACCCATCCGAAGGAATTATTTTCTTTCTTTTTCCGCTTTTGTGTTCCTCCACCCTTCTCCGCCTTCGCTGAGACCTTTATACGCGGACAATCGTGTCTATCTGTGTTTCTCCATCTTTATATACAATGATTTCGTTACTTCTCATTTTCACTCCAAAAGTCAGAGTTTCGTTACGTGACAATTTAATTTCGAATTAAATTCCAATACACTGCTGACCGTACGAACTTTGGTAATATACGAAAGTATTTATGATACAGCAATTTGAGAAAGTATCAACGTATGAATTTTCAAAAATATACAAATCGATCGCAAGTTTTGCAAGTTTAATGTCGGATTAAGAAAACCATGAATTGTATAAAAATCCACAATGTATTGATAAATTCTGTAAAAAAAAAAAATCCTGCGAATAATGGAAATATTACTGCAAACCCTTCAATGATATCTTAACGATAAAATAGATATAATAAAAAATGGTTAATTAAGAAAACATGAACTCCGTATCCCATTTCTTAAAGTAATAAAGTATCTGATAGAAGAAAAAGTATCTGCTTCATTGCTTCCTGGCTAGAAGATTCACATTCGAGGAAAGAGGATCAGAGAGATCGAGGGTGTTACCGAGCATTTGTCAAGCTGACTTGCTACCGAAAGACTAACCCTGACCGATATGCGGGTTCTAGCAGAGGAATCGTTCTGACGTTTTCGGAAGGGTGATTCCAAAGCATCGTTATTTGAAACCCTGATACGTCCTGGCTGGCTAAATGATTCATGACCCTACATCAAACTTTCTTGGACCTTCTTCTACGTTTAATCGAAATCTTCATTTATACGAACGATTCATATCTATTACTGGAATAACTGACGTCTCGGCTCGCTCTTAAAACGAGTTTGATTTCAATATTGCTAACTGCTGACTCTGTTAATACATTTTACTAATTTATACGACTTAGGAGGGATACATATTTTAATATCAGCTACACCGAGGATGTAAGGATTAAAGAGCAAGAACAGAATTATTTCAAAGTTCGAAGAGTCTGAACATTTAAATTTCGCGTTTAAAAAACAATCTAATATATATATAAAAAACCAAATTTATAATATCTTAATTCTACTGAGAAAAGAACAGAATTCTTTCGCTTACAAACATCCCTATATTGCGATTGACGCCTCGCTCCAGGATACTCGTTGCAGTCATCACAGTCGCCAAGTCGAAAACAGTCAATCGACAGAAGTCAAAGCTCAGCAGTCAGAGTCAAATCTCGACAATAGTCAAAGTCAAAACGCAGTCGCCAACACGAAAAGAGTCTCAGGCGGTACTCACTCGTAGTTTGGCAGTCAACATACACACAATTGTATCCAATATTGAAGTTATTTAATTGTTGGAAATATATATATTATAACCTGTTAAAATCAACGTTATACTCCCTCAACTACCCCTATTATCCTAATCGAAATAGGGGATCGATCTATTCGTGGCGTCGATTATTCGAATCGTAACGGGAATTTACGACTCCCGTTGACGCGCTTCTTCGAGATCACGTCTCTCCGCAAACGGTCGAAACAATGTTTGTTATACGATTATTATACCTACATAACCCTGCAAACGCCTATCGATAAGTATCTCAAAGTAAACTCATTTTCAATGCTCGATATGTTTAATGCTTTCAATTTACATCTACTTTAAATCGTAAGAGTCGTTTTAATTCATCACGAGATATGGCAACAAGCTTTTGAACTGAACGATCGTTTCCATGTTTCTAACCGAGGGACGATAAAATAATAGAATTTCTTCGGAAGCAGCAGTTCGCTACGAAGTCACGTCAGTTCCAATAAATTCGCCGTCAGAGAAGGAGAACAAAGAACGAGGCAGACAATGCTTTACTTGGCGAAATTAATCCGAGTTACTTCCTGTCAGTGACGCGTCCTTCCCCGCGTCTAATCGCCTACTTTTTCACGGACTTATCTAGTGTAACGCATCGCGACTGATTATTTGATGCACAAGCGAACCGAACCTTGAAATAATAAGCGTCTTCCCTAATTCCGGGTTGTGTCGCCATGTTCACACGTGCACGGGTGACAACCGATGTGTGAACGCGTCGCGGATCCAGCCAGGCCAGCAGCGTAGAAGCGGTTTTTCATTCTCGACCGCGCGCAGAAGCTGCTTCCGTCAACGTTTCGTGCCAAGGACTCTCTAAAACTCGCGTCTGTTTTGTTTTTTCCGAACAAGAAACGCAACAATTTTTTTCCTCTTTTTCTTCTCCCGGTCCTTTTGTGCCATTCTTATACCGCTTCGTTCCCGTTTCACTTTCTTAAAACGTTCGATCGAACATCATGATCGTAGAGTGCTTACGTGTACGTCGAGGACGAATGTTTTTTCAATAGTTACACGTGTATACGTTAACTGGAAAGGTATTCGTTGCACGGGTTATTTGCAAGATTCATATTCATGTGTCGGTGGATCATTAAAATTGCGAGTTCTGCGCCAGTTTACAATAAGTTAACGATCCCCCGGCGCGTTTATAGTTCACGCAAGTGTTAACGATCTCCGACGATTTCAGAGTTCGCTGATCGCGCCTGAAATTCCCCTTCGAGTCGTTCGAAGTGGGGTTAATAGCCGCGTCAAATATGTATATTTATAAATAGAGAAATTAAAGAGTCGAACATTTTTCGATATTTCGTCTACATCAATCCAAACGGGGAATTTCTAAAATTTAATATCCTCCATTAACTCTTCCATGATTTACAAACACGTTCAATTGCGGCGAATACCAACGACCGAATAATCAAATCAAATTAAGGCAGAAGATTTCAAGTAATTTCAGTTTACAAATAAAAGTCACAAGCTTACCGTGGCAGGTGCAAAGTAGAATGTACGGTCGTTAGTTAGAGTTGTCCAGGAGGAAGCTCGTTGAGAAAATCGAAACTAGATCGAGCGGTCTGCGCCAGTGGACAACAGCTTTTCTAAGGCTACCAGTCCGTGGCATAAGTAAGTAATGACCGCGATGGCTGGTATACGAGAGCTAGGAGGCGACGTAGCGTCGGTGGTTTCCTTGAACGATGATAATCAGCGATTTCGTGACAGACACGGGGCCGTGGCTCCGCTAACGAGCAATCGCGGGCAGACGCTCGCTCGGGCGACACTCCAAGGCGTGTGGATGTGCCTTTAAGGATACCTAGCGTTCTAGCAGCCTCGACGAGCGGTCACATGTGTATCGGCCGTAATTAGGCTCGATGCTCTTCTATTATTATGGCTCAGGACGTTGGATGAAATAGCAACGTTCGGAGCTGACACTCTTCTTCGACCAATCGTATCCTCGACGAGCTACAGCTGGACGTTCACACGGGTAGTCACTGTAACGATAGAAAGCCGTAAAAAATTTTTCATTCTTTGTCTCGACTTTGAGATTCGAGCAAGATTGCGTTGGATTAACGATCGTGGAACGTTGGGTTCATGGTTAGAGGATTTTATGTCGGCTGTGCACACGCGGTATTCGTACGCGGATGCTTAGTATTTAATATAATTTGCGATAAATTCTCAGTATTCGTATACCTGTGGGAATATTCGAAACAATGCATATCGTTTCGAGTCCCGATAAATTAACACGCATTAAAGCACAAGAGTATTCATCTTTCTGGTGTTCTTTGAGTTTGCGGTGTACAGTAAAATTCACAATGGAGCTTGTCACATGTTAAAGATTCGATACGATGTTTCCTTTAGAGCTTTCTGTCGAAGCACATAGACTCGAAAGAACATTAGCTACTTTGCTAGAGTCGTTTAGAATGTAAATCAGACGATTGATTCAACGGAACGTATGCGTCAGTAGAAACGAGTATATCAAGCACACCTGAGATTGTTCCACGCATTGGAAGATTCTACTTGACTTTTAACTTTTTTCTACTAAAGATCATGCTCTACGATGAATAAATGCGTTAAACACTTCGAAAATTGAAATTTGAACGGAGCGAACATTCTAAGAGTAGCGCTCAATCTTCACTCTTCACAGCTTCACTATGCTAAGATTGCTAATAAAATTCGTCCAATACCATAAAGAAAACATTTTCTCCCATCAAATTGAATCTATTGTCTTAACTAAATGTTTTCAGTGTTTAACGATCCAGAAAAGAAATTAAGCGAAGTCCTAGAGATTTTTTATACTTCAAACATGCTAATGACCAATAGCGAAAGCAGCAAAGAATATCTTCGATACTAATTACGTGCGTTTTACCGTGCCACGAACGTACGTTTATTAACCAATTCGCGAAATAATTTAGAACTTTGTAATCGTCCTGGTTTACCCAGACCCCCGCTGATGCCTACCACGATATTACTTCGATCCTCGTTAATACCGCATGGGATTTTATTAGCTATCCACCGCGGAATTACCAAAAAAGCGATTCGCGCTGATTAACACACCCATATACAAGGTGATTCGTGCAACTCGAACGCTTTGATTGCACGTTATTAGTAAACTGACGAGGAATTTGCTTTTATTGGATCATTACACTGAGGGATAGGTATGCAGGTTAATTACTAGCACATTCCTTTTCCCAGATTGAAAGTGAGATATTAGATTCCTAGAAAATATTCTACACCATTTTTTAAATCTCCTTGTTCCTTAATACCAATACGCTTTTGCAACGAAATGATAGATAATTAATTTAATCGAATGTAACAAGCAGGTTATAAAGTAAAATAATATATAGATAGTAAAATGTAAAAATCATGCAGAAGAGAATGCAGACATCCGAAACAAAGGAACTTTCACGCCTACGTCGCAAAGAATCAAAACAACGATGTCGCACGGTTCACCCTGTATAAATGCGGCTGTAATAATCGCAAGCGAACTCGTTCCGTGAATGAGCATTTTACGAGTGCCAAAGCATAAGCGCGAACAGAAATTAAAACCTTGCTTGAAAGTATCGCCGATGACAATTCAACGCAAATTCTTTTAAAGTGTGCCAGTTTTTGGCCCCTCTTTATAATAAATTTATTCCGCGTATCATCTTGTCATTGTTTACTTTTATTTGTCTATATTTCAAGAATATATAGTGTCTTTTCGAAGCAGAAATAACCGTTCAATCTGAAGTTATTGCAATCTTATGGTAACTCCATCAGAAAGATCTTTTTCAATTACAAACTTAATATAAGCGGTTCTAGTTTTCTCAAGTAAAAAATTCAAAGTGATTCTTAAGGAAATAATTTATCACCTGACCTGCAATATAGATTAAAAATAACGGAAAATTAAAAAATGTCAAGATCTAGTCTTTGCAAGGTAAAAGAACAATATTGCAAATAAACTTCTAGGTAAGATCCTAGATCGATAAACGATAAAAGAACATTTACGAAATGATGAATTCAATATAATTCGAATAATTCCAATTATGGTGGTTGCCATTTTGGAAAATACTATTTTCATATCGTCCGACTAATATCAAACACATTTGGTGGGTTACGGTGAAATAACGACGACCATCCGATTGGTCTTTTCTGTCCGTTGTAAATTCAGCTTTGCATTCGCTTCTGAAGAAGCGGGAAGAAGAGAAAGGAGAAAAGAGGTGCAGGAAAAACGTGGTGGCGGCGTAAGAAAGGGGGCCCCCGTTTGGCTGATATGGACGATCGCTTCGTCTGCGAGCGGACTGATCACTCTGCCGTCGCTCTTATAATTATTATTCGTATTTTAATGGCCGTGGAAAGGCTCGTACGCCTTTGAGATCGGGCAAAACGACGGCTTCTCGAGACCCCTCCTCCTCAGCAGTCCGGAGCAGCAGCCCCTGTGCTTTTAAAAATATTGGGGATTTCAGATATCAAATGCCGCGCGCGCTCTCGCGGCAACGTGCTCTCTCTCTCTCTCTCTCTCTCTCTCTCTCTGTCTTCTCATGCACAGAGAGGGATGTGAGATTTCCCTCTCTTTCTTCGTAGTTCTTTTCTGCCTCCCCGTCGACTGCCTCCGGCGCAGCCATTCAATCAGAAGCCGAGTCCGAGGATAAGTCGCGGCTTTCATTTCGAACTCGCTTCTTCACGGGGAACGAGCGCCCCCGATACCGATAGGTGAACCTCTCTTCTAACTTATCTTCACTCTTTTCCCGTGTCGCTGCAGGGGTTCTCAATTAACAGAATAGCGAGACAACCGCGAATCCCTCGATAGCCTTTCGTTCGTTAGGAGCGTGTTCATCGATTCGATTGGTGACACAGCATGTCGCGAAGATTACGCAGAAACAATTGTCGAATGATCGTTTCGACACGATTGTACTTACGTTTCTAGGTTAGGCAATTTGGTAATTGTGTAAGGGACAGATGTATGTTAACCACGATGGTATATTCTTCATTCGTGTATGATTTCATTCTAGTTGGACCAATTTAAGATTATGAAATGAGCGTGATTTTAAAAATACCACAAAAATCAATAGATTTATAATCTATGAATGGGCTTTATGAATCAAGGATTAGTCTGCCCATTAAACTGAATGAAATCATGAATTAGTGTCGTTTATAACTTAAATGAATTTTTAAGGCGTACATGCGAGTAGATCAATTTAATAACGATATTAATTATGTTATTGCATATAATATGAAAATCGAGTGTATTTTAAAACGATCGACTTTTGTCGTCTAGGTTAGACGATTTGATTACTAGCTGAGAGTTTGATCAGACGACGCGATTATCAGGGTCCGAGGAAGATGAAGTTAATTCGTTAGAACGAAAACGGAAAGTCATAGTCGATGATGCAATTGGCGACAAGAAGCCCTGGTCGAAAAGAGACGAATAGAGAATGAGACATCAATCAATTTACAACCCTTTGGTCGATTAAGCCGAATCAGCCAGTCGAAGACGATTCGTTTCTCGGTGGCCCTACTCCCCGAGTTAATATGAATTAATAGGTAAATATACAATTAGAAGTAATCTATATTAATTAAGGGAGGCCTTGTCTTCGCGGTGGCTCGACTTGCCTCCTTTGTGGCTGTACCGTGAATATCCGGCGATTCATTCATTAACCCTCACCTTCGACCCATGGGCCTCGAGTCACGAAGACTCGAATCATGCTTCGAACAATAACTGAACGGGAAAGAACCCTAATGCGCGATCGTTCCCTTCATCTCCCAATCATTTTCGCTGTTTACTGCCTTCCAATCATCCCTAAGAATAATCGCCAGCTTGCTAGACTCGTCACGTTTGCCCCTAATTTCTATTTGCCATGCCGAATGTTCTAAATTGATATTAACGAAATTCTACCAACGAAATAACTTGAAAATGTTATCGATAATGGATTAAAACAGTTCGAAAACTCACTTGATCACTTGATCACTTGATTGCCCCTTGAATTTAAATTCATTAGCGAAAATTTTAAGATATTGTATACATATACTGTTGTTGCAAAGAATATTATATTCAGTCTGATTTCTTCGAATATAATGGTATAAAACTATAGATATATCGTGAATACGAAATTCAAGAATAAAGTTAAGAAACCATTTCCGGCAGAATTCTTCTTATATTCTTTTTGATTTTCGTACTCAAACTTTAGCAATTCTTTTTTCATGCCCAATCTACCAAAGAATTCTATAAATATTCTTCTCATTTTCCTAATAAGTAATCCTAATTTACAACACTTGCGTCGTATTTTTCCAGCAACCAGACTTGTCCTCACAAGCCTCTCTAATTCTTTCTAATCGAATGTACGGCATATAAGCAGGGTGAAAGAGACGAAAGCGAAGGAATTTCTATCGGCACGCACGATCTCTTCCCCTGTGGTCCAATTTCAAGCAGATTACGCTTCAGAAAACGATCTCGCTTCATAGACGAGGGCGGTTCCGCGATAGTAAAGCGAGGAAAGAAGCGAGACAGTCACCTGGCCGTTGTCCTTAATCCTAAGATTTGGCCGTACCCCTACACTTTGGGATTGTGATAAACAAACACAGCCAGGGGGTGGATGTGCATGAGAATGGGAATACGTCCCGGATATAGGAGGGAGCAGGAAAGGGGAATCGTTATTAATACAAAAGGAACGATGGTAGGCAAATCCCAATCTGAAATACGACAGGAAATAATCCGGTTGAAATAAAACGGGAACCGCGTTGGACCGCGTTAAGATTAAGCTCGACCTGGCTACAGAGTCACTTGCGTTCCCGCGTTTTTCGTAGTTTCCGAGGAAACTGAGCCGGTTCTTCAAGAAAAATACGATGGCCCCCGGAAAAAGGTAAGCGAAATAATTAACCGACTCGCCGCGGCCCACCTGTGCACAAAATCGTTGTACCCATTCCGTGAGACTGCGGAGGAAATATGTAGGATGACGGTGCACGGAAAAAATCACGGAATATTGCGTGAATTTCTATGGGACAAATTAAAGCCTGGTTTGGTTGCGTTCGAGTCGTTGAACGATTAGGTTGGTTTGGAGAAATTAATATTCTTACGTTCGTTGTTCTGGCTTTTACGTATTTCCCACAGTTGTGATACCATATGATCAAAGAATACTTTACGATTAAATATTAGTTTGTTTCGGTAACTCTATCGCTTATTCGTTAGTGATTTTTAAAATTCAAAAAATTCTCAGGTAGGTCTTCAATTTTCAATACTCTTCTATTTCTATTTTTAGATATACGCGACCAAATTCTCATCTCTTTAACATATTCTTAAATTTTGATATCGATGTCTTGATTAGTTTAAAAAACACAATTTTTAAAAAGAATCATTATTTACACTCCGTTGATAAGATATTAATAATTTCAACAACTATCTGAATATATTTTATATTGTGGTATAGTGATAAAGCATCGAAAATTTTAATGACACCAACGGTTACGAAGTATTCGAGCTTTTTAACTGTTTATCGAAACACATTTAGCCAGCACAGCTGCAAGGGGACACGTAGGACGGAAAATGCGAGCCACGTGAGAATATCATTAGCAAATTACTTAATTTATGACACCCCGCTGACACGGCTGTGTTTCGGCGGACCAAGCCTTTGTAATTATTATTTCGTCGACCATCGTTCTTATTTCGCGTCCTGTCACGAAATGCGTTCACTGGCAGGTGTTAGGGCCGAAGGGTAAATTACGATATCAGGATTCAATCAAGATTTCAGGGGCCAGTCTTATTTGCCCGATGAAGTTGTACGATGGCCCCTGATGAACTCAGGATTGCGTTACGTTCCAGATCATTATTGATTCAGGCGGGAATTAATCGTAATTATTTTTAACGAGTTATGATTAATATTAATTACAAAAATGCCTGTCGATTCTTCGTTTATTTAGATTCCCTCGGTAGACAGTAGTGGGCGCGATGCCAACGTTGACTAATTAATTAATCGAAGTTAATTTTTCGAAAGTACGATGGAAAAATTATCGATACATGTATCATTTCTCTCAGATTGAAATTTTTCATGAAGAGAATAAAGTAATACAAATACGTACTAATATTATTAGAACATATTAGAAATTCTTTTAGATTTTTGATTATATAAAGTAGTTTAAAAATGTTCACTAGATATACATGCGTTAACTGAATTAGAAATGTATGTAGAATCAATTAACATAGAATCTTTACATAATGTCGATATAAGAATAGTTTCTTCTAAAATTCAATAATTTGAATGATTATCAGATTCTTCTTACAGAAAGAAACGATTCTTTCAACAAATTTTCTGCCACATCTTTAAATAAAATAATAAAAAGTGACTGACTCGCACTTTACAGAATCTACATACACCATTTTCTACTAATAACAAAATAATACTTAGATAAAATGAATCTTGCATTTTCCACTAATTTCACTTATAACTTTCCCAATAGAATTTGCATGGGGAAAGATATTCCAAAGAAGCCGGTAAATACTGCAGTCACTCGGTCAGCCCATAGAAAACGTATGTACATGCTAACAGTAAGAAAGAGGAGCATCGAGGGTTCTCTCGAATCGGGGCCCCCAACCCGCTTTCTGCGGTCATATATAATCCTGGACGTTAAGTGGAGACCTCCACGGCGCCGTGGGCCCAGCTCGTTTTATCACCACGCTCATACCGTTTCAATATGCCATCAATAATAACTTCCTTTCTGATATTCTACGGACGCGTGCACTGCGTTACATTTACAGCCTGGCGCTGGCCCGTATCCCGTCGGTTAACCTCTTTTGTGCGCGGCTCGGTTACATTGTTGCAGATCGACTGAAAGATGGCCACAATTAAAACCGGCGAAATTTCTTCGAATCGACTCACGAAACCACCAACGGATCGCTTCTTTCCACCAAGCAACTTTTTAGCCTGCGTCGCGTCGCGACACGGTATTTATGTCACCGAGCGTCGGCTATTTCATTTGTGAAAACACAACCAGGACAGGCTTTTGGAAGTACGTTTCGTTCTGTCGATTATAGCGTAATAAAGTCGTGAAATATCGCCGTGTCAAATGAAATCGTCGAGGATTCTTTGTTTGAGCGAGCTTTTAAAAATTCTAAAGAATTTAGGAGATACTATATATACGTATAATAGGATATAGCGTCGATTTTATTAGGTGTGGATCAGAATATGACAATATTTCGTATGGACAGATTATTAGGTAGGTGTTGAGTAGCTTTCTAATTGTGTAGCGTGTTTTATGTAGTATATTTTAGCTCGTATAAATTTTGTTATTCCCATTCACAAACCATATTTCTCATTTTTTCGAAGGAATAGTATCTTTTATTTAATTCGATCCTATATCCAATATGTTTCTGGCAACTGATAATAGAATGATATTTTATATTGAAAATAAAAATTCTAACTTAAACCTTCGATTTGTCGCTTCTAAAATCGTCAGCCACTGAGATCACTTTATTTTGAAATATTGCTAATAGATCTAACGACATGAAATATACTTACAGCGGAATTAAAGTGCGTGTATCTACGAATTCACGAGTGGCTTTCGAGCAAACTGCTGCGACTAGTCTGCAGTCAATGGGAAAGCTAACGATAGACGATGCCGCAGTAAACGATCATGATTTACGTGGCTATAATTACTAATTAGGAGGTAATTGTAATATAGTAGACGTCGAGAGTATAAATATGGATTGATACTGGCGGTATACTTTGTGAATCGTCGTGAAGCGTCATTTTTTTTATTAGGTCGCGTTTTAAAAGATACATTTTATCCTAAGATGACCGGCTATTAATCAGATTCCGAGAAATGTTTTATTGCTGTAGCTAACATATTGATTAACTGCGTAATGATCTCGCGTATTTTTAAATACACTGTTTTTTACAACTTATGCGATACTTGTGGTTGCTTCTTGCAATTCTAAAGATACTTTGCAATACCGCGAACGAGATAAACTAACCAAGTATAGAACGCGTGAGATATAGAAAGACTAATGGTTAAATTTTCAACGTATATCGTAGATAAAAAGACAACAAAATCAGGTATGGTTGATATCAATAGACGATATAATATGAGAAATGTTTCCACAACATGTAATTTAATGATCTCGAACGGAGAAAAATTATATTCACGTCTGATTAGTTTTATTCGAAGATATCGGTAATATACATTTTATAATAGTCTGCCAATTTAGAAATCTAAACGTGTTATGTTTTTAAGATAACCTAGATGTTGGAACTTAGCGCAGCCCTGTTACAGATTAATATACAATGATGTAAAATTCCATCCGTAGATATTGTATATTTGATGCACAAATGCATATTTTAGCATTCATAATGTTAAGAAAACTGGCAGTAATCGGTCTGATAACTATCTTCATACTAAATAGAATATTGGAATAACATGTTTATACGTGTTTATGCTACATTTGAGTTGTGCTGTAAATTGAAATGTAACAAAATTCTTATAAACTACACGGATTATTATGATTATGCTACTTTTCTATTAGACCGAAAAAAATGTTGTTTACCTTTAGAGTCTTTTACTATCTACGCCACCATAAATCAAGCTAACCAAGGTACATTTATGGAAAGCATGGTTTATTTTTTCAAATGACGAGGACATAAAATTCGACGATCGAGCCGCGACGAATCCAAACCGTTTTCTTTGTTCGAAGTAGGAAGTTAAATGGAATCCGCGAGCGCATTTCCGGCCGATCGTGTGCTACGGAGAAAGCACACACTTCGGAATTGATTTCATCGCCAGCAAAGCGTGCGCTCGGTAAACTATAACACACCTGCACGCTCGGTGTAGAATGGTGTGCAGCCGCATGAAAATGAATTTTTATGTGATCGAAAAATCGATGCTCAGGCTGCCGTGAAACTCGCTGGAAACTCTTGGCAAATAGGAATAATACTTCAGCGAGCAATAGATCCGCCGATAGCTGGCCAGTGAACCCGCTCGATGCATCAGTGACCACATCTTTGGTGACGATGCTGCTTCCAATATTTTTCGAAGCCAATATTATAATCATTATCATTAATTACAAATTATTATCAACATTTAAATATTTCAATATTTGCCTAATAAATTTAAAAGACTTTGAAACTTTATTATTCATTGCTTGGATTAAAATTCTCAAAGCATACACAGAATTTTTTAAAAACTAGGCCACCTCTGACGACCTCCGCGATAATTTCAATTCAATTTCTCATGTTCAATCGCGTGACTTGCAGTAACTGTGCAAAGTATTGATACACGCTTTTAGTCTCCAATAAAGCGTTTTTTTAAATTTCATAGTATCAAGTATTAATAGTGATAAAAAAGACGTAAAAGATACGTAATTTAATATACCTGAACGAAATTAATTAGCACCTATGTAAATGCAATAAAAAATACAATAGTACACCAATACTTGTTGTAAGCATTGTAATTAGCTTGATCGCGATAAAGTTGAATCAAAATTCTGTCGAAACGAAGATAAGCAGGGATTGGAAAAAAAGAATTGATTCCACGCGAGTGCACGAGCATCTCCGGGATTATGAGCGTCCCAGAGTTCGATGGCCGCGCAGTGGGGACAAGAAAAACAACAGTAGACGAAGAAAAGACCGCTGGCCGATACGATCTTTTCGTGCTAATAATTATTGCATTAATTACACCGAGGGAAGCGTGCGCATCTACGACGTTTCGAAGATACAAACGCGAGCGTACGCGCGAAAAGAAGAAAAAAAAAGGCCGTGTACGTGGTTAGCCGCGCGCAGACAAGCGAGTTCGCACAAGAACTCGTATATACGCGAACGAACGAACGCACCGAGGAGGACAGAACGAACAAGTAGGCAGCGTTAGACATTAGCGGAGGCACATGGGTGAGACTGACTTATGAGCCAGATTTCCTGCGATACCAATAGCGATGCCGCGAGGACATGCAGTGAAACGCGTGGGACTTGCCACGAAGACACGCAACTCTGATCGAATAATCTCGGTGTGTAATTGTGGACTGCACGCATGGATTATTTCACCGGGCTACCTAGTACGAACTGAAGCAGCACGAACCACGATCGATAGAATGTTAATGTCGTCTTTGATCAATTGTTATTTCGTAATTCCATTCCTTATTCTTTGTTCCTGTTTTTTACGCTGCATTATATAAATATAGTACTCGATGGAGAAACAGTACAATTATATTTTGTTATAGAAAAAAATTGAGATTCTAATGGATTTTTGACATTTTGATTTTTGCTGAAATTTCAATCCCAAGATTTGGTTGTAATATCCTCGAATTTTCTTGAAACTTTAAATCAAACACCTTTTACACTTTCAACAACTTTTGGAACGATCAAAGCTAAATTTGGATATTGTTTTCGAAATTCTGTTAGTCGAAATCCCAACGTCAGAGCGTCTTTCCCTCGAATGAGATTGATTTTGGCTTCAAATCGACTTTACTAATTTTAAGTGACTGTAGATCACACGTGAGGATTCAAGGTCGAAGAATCTGACAATTAACGCTATCAATGCGAGCACGGTCGAAGGTCGGGGCCAAAAATCGACTGAGAACGCTAGGTATTTGGCAGCGAGGTTTCGTCGCGCGGGCAAAGACAAGCCTCTCGAGCTGGTCGGCTTCGAATTCTTAGTTGGCACGTGTGACCGATGTGTACGCGCCACGTTCTGACGAGCGCGAATGTGCACGTCCTCGTTACAAGTCCCACGCGTCCCGCGACATGTGCCTCGCCGCGCTGCCGCTTATTACGGATTTTAGGGAAGATTTGTCTTGTTCACTGTGAATTTCTGTCAGAGCTCTAAACGTTGGCAACATTCGCCGTATTGTTGGATACCAGGTCGCGAAAATACTTTTCACAGTTACGGCGTGACGTTCAAACGAGCCGCAGCCGTTTAAACGCCGTAACACCATGCAGATTGAAATGTCGAGGTATAAATAATATATGCAAATAAACTGAGTTAAACTGTTTTTTACACGTTCAGTGAACACATTATTTTTCTTTCTTTTTGACAAATCCGATAAAAGATCCATTCACATACAAAGATCACGGACAAATCATTTTGATACTATATATAAGCGATCCGTAGATTAAAAAAATATTAGGCAATTTGCAGATCTTTGCAGATCTCAAAAATTCTAAACTCCCAACGTACAATGTCGGCGTTCATTTATTACGATCTATCCGATCACCAAGACGACATGAGAAGCGATCGCTCTGAAGCGTTCCTATACCTAGACGAAAAAAATTACCTCCAAGACCAAAACAATATCCCGATAATTTTCCACATAAAAAGAAAAATAGGGATAAAAACAATACTCTACGAGGAAAACTTAAACGGACTGACTGCAGACACCAGGTGGAGGTACAACATGGCCCTCCCCCAAAAAGACACTAAAGACAAACACAGAAGAAACACAAAAAAATATTGGTGGATTCCAAACCCATAAGAAAATATAAGTGAAAACTACCAATTCGACAAAAAAACCATTCCTACGACCGTGTAACCTAGATGTAAGTACTGTAAATATGTAAATACTATAATCATTGTAAATAATATAATTTAACACCCCCCTCCCCTTCCCACTCATCCCCCCCCCCAAAATCCCACAACGCATAAAAGTAATACACCGAGGAGTCCTGTTTTGCGGCCAAGTTTCAGGACAAAATACAACACACACAAGAATACACAAAAATCACGCACCAATGCGACTTAAACCCAAAAAAACAAAAAAATAAACGCAAAAACCGAAAACCCACGACACATATTAGACCATGGCTACGTCGTACCGACGCGTATCGGTACTTTTGCCTAATCCACCCTACAACCGAAATTCATTGTTTATTGTGAATAACATACACATGTAATACTCATCTTCTTGGACAATAAACGATATAAAAAAAAAAAAAAAAAAAGAAGCGATCGCTCGATACCGCTAGTGTTCCGCGTGTCACAACGATAATTAAACAGATCATTAGCGTGATTGCGATGCGACCGGCAGAAAACAGTAGCGAATCGCAACGCCTGCTGGCGCATACCGTTACGCGATGGTTGTGAGCCGATATGGTACTCTGACTAATGTGACCACGGCGTTGCACCTTGCAAATTGCTGCGGACCGCGGCTGCACTGCTCGCTCTATGGACGTAGAAAAACTATCTGGCAGCGATTTAAGAGGCGCGCACCATCGCTCGCGTTCGGTGACGACTTCAGGACGATCACCCGGATCGTCGTCGACACCTGTCGCGCGGACATCGCCCCGGGAACAACGACCACAACGCTCCGCTTATTTATCTCGAAAAGTTTTGACGCGTCGCGCCTTTTATTAATGCGTTCGAAACGTTTTGGAAACGTGGTGCACGTCGCGAGATACTCGATTTGCTCTGGGAATATTTATGAGAATTCACGGTTTGGTACGTTCGAAGTTCGATGGGGTGAGTGTATCGGTTGATTCCCGTATAGCTGGAGATTGATCGAGGGAGGACTTTTATCGTTTGGCTTTTTGTGTACCTTTTGCTTCTGAAAGTTGTATGAACAACTGTAGGGTAGTGTTTTGTATATGAAATGAATTTCATGAAAATTTCACGAAGACTTTGTAATAGAAATTAAATGCGTTTTCAAACAGAGGAGTCTATTATATTCTGTTCTCAACTTTTTAAATTGAATCTTCAACACGTTACCCCCATCTTTGCACGATGTTGATCAACCAATAAAATATTAAAATGTACAATGTATAGGTTACAATACATCGAGCTTAAAGATTAGTCGAAATAATTGAAAAATTCTTCGCTTTACGTATTATAAAATTTCCATTTATATCTCGTTTAAACAAAAAAATTCAAATCCATATACCGCCCAACTTCGACACCTCCCTACGTCAAAAAACATATTCGTATCCGTTGCTTCAATTAGCATCCGGGACCTTGAAGAACGATTAAGCTTCAACACAATGGTCGAAGCAGCAAAAAGCAAAAAAAGAAAAAAAAAAAAATACGGGGGCAGGTGCTTAATTGAAACGCGAATTTCAGTCATTACTATTTCTCCAAACGCGACTCCGACGTCACAGAAAATTTCAATTTTCCGCTCGAGTTAGTAGATAATAACGCAAATATTTTTCCGTGTGACGGAAGTCCTGCCGTGGACAAAGGATTCCTTCTCCACCTCTTGGATCCCTCGCCGTCCTTTTCCACCCTCTATCTCGACCAGCGCACTTTGCACACAGAAGAGAACGTCTGTGACGACAGAGAGCGTCGGATACGCGATGCTGGCGTCGAAAGAAAGAGGGAAAGAGCAAGAATAGCAAGAAGGGGTCAAGAGGATGTCGGTGTCCAGGAGAGAGAGAACGAGCTCGAAACAAACGAACTGAACGGCGAGATCGGCGCCCGGTAGCGTTGCCATTCTATAAATATGTATAGCCAATATCCGCTTACATATTCGGCCATGGCACCGGGTAATATCGTCATGCAGATCCATGGTGGGGTTAAGGGTGGGTTTCCGGGGATCGGCGAGCACGTAGCGCGCTTTCCTCGGTTCCGCTGAATCCTTTGAGCCGGGGACCAGCCACGTCATATCGTACGAAAATATCTAATCTGCATGTGTTTACGTTTGACGTGTCGATAGCTGCGAGACCCGCTCTTTCGCCTCTTACTAGCTCGTGAATTGAATTACATACATACTAAGCTGAGATAGGACGAGACACCGTGATTCGTGAATTTCCGAATTTAGGAACAGGCCAACGAGGTAGAAGTAACGAAGAATTTTATGCACACGTGTTTGCGTGATTAAAGGGTTTCTATTTGATTAAGATAGCGACTGATTGGAAGATACGCGGTTCCTTTGTATAATAATTTCTCAAGAATATCAATGTAATTTCGCAATTTTACAGTGTAACGAAGCATGGAAAATGTTAATAATTCGCCGTCATCTTAACTTCCGATACAATCCGATAGAGAACAATTTCTGTCAACCATAACACGTCAAACCGCAACATGTCTGCGTCATGACGCAATCCACGCGACACTGACGAACTCAAGCAGCGAAGAACACGACTTTAGCAAATCGATACAGCGAATATCCCAAGGGACACAGCACTCGTAGGCGGGTTCGCCAGTAGCAGCAAAGTCGACTTTGGTATTTTTCAATTAATTTTTTCGACAGGCTGAAGGAAGGCTTTTGGTCGCGCGTGCCGCGCCGAATATCGACAGGGTCTCGGTACATTGGCTGCGGTTATTCGCTCGCGGACACCGAGGCGAAGTGGCCCCGGATCAATCAGAAGCGGCCTATAATTAACGAGTTACGGCCGAGCCGGCGCGTTTGCATTAAGACGCGGCTTTTTGTCACTCGGTTTCTCGAGGGAGAAGCGCGGTCCGGCCGTAATTACCTCGGGCGGCAGACGGTTGGTATCCGAACACGTTAGAACCCGGTCGAGGCGAGAAGGAGAAAGAGAGAGAAAGCGAGAGAGAAGAGAGGAACTAGTCGAGTTTCTTCGCGGACCCTGCGGATTCGCCTCGAGGGCCGTCTCCACCCTCTCCTCGCACCGGTCCTCCACTCTCACCCTGGCGTGCCACTTCGATTGGCTATACTGTGTGGGTTTTTCTCGTTAGCAGCGGTGCCTTCGAGGCGAGAGTGCTTTCAGGGGGGCATAACACCGTCTAGAATCGTAATTAGTAGGCGTGAACGCACGCCTACCAGACACCGCGACTTCTTTCTCCGCTTCGACATCCGTTTGGCCTGTTTTGCGCACCTCTGCCTCGCGAAAACTATTCGTGAGGGGATCGGACGACACTTCGCCCCTTGCTAATGAGGATGTGACGCCTATGAAACGGACTGTGATCGGGCCGATGCTGGCCAAGTTTTCGCTTATGATGTTCCTTACGGTATGTTGGAAATTTTAGCTGATATTCGATTAAATGTCGATCCAATCTGTACGAGAATGATAGGTAACGAGCAAAATTAGTCAACTACAGTTATATGAGTTATTTCTTCTTCGATAGTTATTGTTCGAGTAACAGAGCAAAGTATTCTTTCACATAATTACTTGGATCGTCTTGCTACATTTTGCAGCTTATTAATTTTGAGAGATTTTCCTTATGCGAAATAACGATATTTTAGACGTTTCATAGAGATTCTTTACTTGTTAATGCATAATTACATTTGTATTCCAGACGTGTTATGTTATATTTACATCGTAAAATCAATTCTTTCGTATACATCTTTAATTCAGTGGTTGGAAGACTTCGCGATTAAAAAATTATCCAGTTAACAAGTGGCAGGAATAAGATAGACGACACTTCTATCCAATCTTTATATCCGATTCAAATTCACAGAATAATATATCAAGGAGAAATTCTTTGTACCGATATCAAAACGATAATTTGTTCTTGTAACTAAAATTTATTCTGCGTAAAAAATAT
This sequence comes from Bombus pascuorum, assembly GCF_905332965.1. NCBI lineage: Eukaryota > Metazoa > Arthropoda > Insecta > Hymenoptera > Apidae > Bombus > Bombus pascuorum. The sequence goes on along the minus strand of NC_083491.1, from coordinate 11,647,177 downwards.
CCGTTCCAATCTTTTGGTCACAAAATGCAAGGTGAAGGAAATTCAAATATAAATGCGTCGTCTACCGCGCAGCCATTTACGATTCCTCCCTACCCAGCTAAATGATCGGCTACCGAGTAAAATTACACGTTTTAGTACGTTGCTTTTTCATAAGTCACCAACATCGAAATGCGTTTGGTTCTCCCGAGGGCAGTCGGCTGGAGCGCTCGCGCATTCCTTTATCCATTATCGCTTCGTAGTTTCCTGGACTTCGACGCCCTTTCATCGCCTATCATCTTCATCTACCGCGCGCGCAAGAAACAGATGGGGACGGCTGACGTGCAGGGTACAACGTACTCTTCATTAATTTTCCGTTAGCCGCGGTTCGGTTGCGGCGAAACGATCTCTCTAGCGAAATACGTTTCACTCGGCTGCGAGACGGTCACCGGTCGGTTCGAGATCATTATCGATACGAAACGAAGTCATAGCGGCACCCTCTTGAACTGTTCCTTATAATGCTACTGATGTCGTCGCGATTGTGACAAAAAATGACGCGTATCCGCCGGAAGCAGTCTTCCTCCCTTCGGAGGCCCTCCATTACTTTGTACTTAGCTCTTTTTCCCCGAGGCTCGCTGAGAGAGATGATTCGTCGTTTCATGGCCGGCGGAGCCCGCGAATTGACGCATCTGCCACTGCCGTGACGAATTCGACGGCAAATTAATTGATCGCGATCCCGCGATCGGTCCACATAATTGCCAGTTCACGCGTTGCAATGACATATCTTGTTGATTACGGGTTATGCTACGGCTACCCGTGTCTCTTTCGCTAATTGCCCGACTTTATTTCATGTCGTCTATCTGGATATCGAATCACGCGAACAACGATACTGAGAAATCAAATTGTCATTTTCTTTTATCAGACGAAGATTACAGAATAAAGACATGTTAAGTATATTTTTATCGATTCCCTGATTTTAACGCCTATGATTGAACCAAAACCACGATGAAACCAAAGATACCTGATACTTATTAAGGCAGGTGATACTTTAATATCTTTATACAATTCTTCCAATATGGAATTGATTGTCATCAGAATCTTAAGGTAGTTATCGTATAGAAGAAAACAGGAAATATTATTTATCTTGTTTATGGTTTTCAGGTGAGACGAAATTATTAGATATTGCTATTGTTTTCGCTCTTACGATGATTACCATAATAAATCAAAGAATAGGTGTAATTAAAAGAGTGCGAATGAAAATAAATACAAATGCAAAAATTCCTTTCGATGAACTATAATATGGTAATATAGTTGTTCCTCGGTTGAATTTATGTTGATAGATACGAATTATCGATCATTGTAGAATAGATTGTGAGGAAAATTACATGTACCTTTCGGTTGTAATGATAGCTTATTCTAACACGATTCCGTAATATGCATCTTAATTTCTATACGGTTCAGTTATATCACGGATATTAAGTTAACTATACGTTATACACGGGAAAAGATTTCTTTTGAGCTTAAGTATCCTATAAATAGGGACTAATGATCGGAAGGAGCAAATTATCGAATTTTATATTAATTTGCAAGGAATTAATAGGAAAAGAAAGGAATATTTCCTTTCATATTGCGGTATATTGGGAAATATTATTTTCTCCAAATTTTAATAAGATGAAATTAATAATAAATATTGACTAGTAAAAGAAATTTCCTTTGTAATTACTGTACAAAGATCTCTGAAACGATACATCAATTTGTATATATTTGTGTACTCGTATCTACTTTACTAACAATCTTTGTTACAACAATACGTTGTGTACAAAATAAATGTTGTATATTCTGTATAACATACAAAGTGTAATTTGTTACTTATTTCAACATGTGTCTGCAATATGTATCTATTTTATTACAAATTCAAATTCTTCAAATGTTCCACGATACACTCGGTGTTTTGCATCACTATCGTAACATCAACATATCTCTATTTGCTTAATTCACGTGCTTTAATATCCTCCGACGAGCTTTGCTTACCAATGACTCCCATACGATATATCTTATTAAAAATTCAGAATGTTCAAATGTTCTACAATATACTCGGTACTTAGCATCGCTATCGTAACATCAGTTCATATCTTTGTTTAATTCATCCGAGTGCATTAACACACCCCAACGTTGTTGCTCATCAAAGACTACAATGGCGCCACTGGCAAGTCTAGCGTCTATCATCAACTGACGCCATCGCAATCCTTCCTTAACATTCGCATAATCAAATATCCTATACATCAAACATTCCATATAATGATCTATACAACCAACGATTATTTTTTCCCAAATTATCCACTCCAAACGTAAAATCCTTGCCTTCGTTGTTCCATCGTTGGAAAACTTCGTTCTAACATTAGCATGCCGCTTTCTCAGACAGTTTGTCGATCGATCGACGGCGCGTTTCACCGCGGACGTTTCCCCGGGTTCGTAGAATCGGCACAAGAAAGAGTGAAAAGCGGTGCGTTACGCACGAGACGCTCGAGACGCGCGTGTGAACGCGCAGCGCGTTCCTACGCATAAATCATTCCACGCTCGCGTAGAACACAGTAGCTGGCGCAATTGTTATGCTAACCAGTCGACCAGTATCTGCTCTTATATAGCCTATGTTTCCTGCTCGACCACCTGTTACCCTCTCGAACCACGACCCCGGTAACGTTCGACTCATCCGTCCCGGTTCGGCACGTGTATAATTGCCCTCGCTCCAACTCCGCTCCTCTCCACTCCGTTCCGCGCCACGCAGTCACGTCGCGATTTTCTTTTTCCATTCCTGGCTCTCCGTGCGAGCTCTCCACGGCGTAGCGCATTTTTTATTTCTATATTTTCTTTTTCCCTCGCTTTTTTTTAGCTGCGCATTAGCGAATATTGATTGAAACCGGTAGTTGAATTATTCAGTGCGCTCCGTTGATTTGAATTCCTTCATGAAACGCATACGCGCGCTCGGTAATTGTAGCTTCGCACGCAGAAAATTTATTGCTATGGAAAGTTTGCCTCAAGTTTAGGAGCTCCTTGATCGAGATGATAAAAATCGAGTTGCTGATAGATCGGTGAATGTTTACGCAGCGGGTTTCGTTTACTTCACACGTTTCAATTCATTTACGAGACGCGAATTTCGTAAGTTTCTGAGGAAATGACCAGTTGCTCGGTTGGATTCCGTTGCAATTTAGTATCAATTCTACGAGATTATTGTAGACAAAGTTTGTGTTGTTAGAAATGTATGTTATTATTCGGTAATAATATGCTGATCCTCTAATTTTATTTTATAGCAGGATGACGAAGAGGTATTATAGTTAAACAGATGGTTACCGAACAGTGATCGATTAGACAGAATGTCATGGGCGAATAATGTACTTCTTCTGAGTAATAAGTTTGCATACTCTTTGATTAATCGCAATAATTAACATTATGGTAGTTATAATACGCTATCCAAGTGACTAAATATGTAAATAGAAATCAAGATATCTCACTGAAGAAACGAAACGATCCTGTTTCATTATACTTCTCATTATCACATAGATTAATGACTATCGCCATAAAAGTGTATTTACCGAATTCATTAAAAGTTTCATCGAATCTGGCAGATCCGATCAAAATCGTTCCAAAATTCATAATAATATTTCACATCGCAAAGTTTTTCACAGAATAAATCCTATCTAATGCCTGTAATACCATGGAGTGTGCTCATAAAAAGCCTTGGTGCTTCCATGAAAACAGTGAATTGTTTCTTAATTTCCCGAGGCCATTGTTCACGACGAAGGGTCCTCGCGATTGTGCTGCAACGCGATACCGGACGATACACTTTATTGCCCCCTCGTTTTTACAAATGGATCCACAAGTTTGCCCGATACTTCGCCCTTTTATCACGGGCGAACGCACGGCTTCATTTCCCACCGGCTAGATAAGAATAATGGACCATACGAAGGTGTTCCCTCGATCCCTATCTTAATAACTATCTGTTTCGCGAGTAACGCGTAAATTACGGAGGATAAACTTACGAAGGAATTTAGAAGAAAACGATGCTATCGATATCGCGGATATTATCAGGCCATTACGCCATTCCGACAACCAACAACATGGCTGGTACACGAGGCTCTCTTCAACTAGCTCGCTGAATTATGTATAATGATGAGCGCGCGCGCGTTCGAACAATGACTGGCCTCTTTAACCGCATTGTTCGACTTCTGGACAGGCAACCACGGCCATAAAAGTTCCTCAAGAAGATGCGCCGTCAAGATCGTCAGGGAAACAAATGACGCCTGTGAGCCTTTTAATTGCAGCACCTGCTCTCTCGTACGGCCTCTGCGAAAACGCGGAGGTGATAATTTTTCTTCTACAGCTGTTCGATTTCGTTTTCAACCGCGTCATCGACGAGCCAGTCGTAAAAAAAAAAAAAACGGAGCCACTTCGTGCACTGTTACGGTAGCGACTACCACGTGACTTGGACCTACTTTTCCACTCGAAATGCCTGATGGCTTTGTGCTGCAATTAGTGAAATTGCCCCCGTAACGATCAAGATTGTCGGAACAGTGGTCAATTTATTGGAAATTTCACATTCGGACTAATTTTAATCTAAGCAGATAGAACTCGTTGAATAGAATAGCTAACCATTGGAACAGATATACAATTTTCTTTCGCGTCAAATTGAACTTAAAATTGAAATATTTTCGACATTTTCGTCCCAGTTGTACTTTCGTATCGTTAAAACATTTTGTAGATTATCAGGATGAAGTATTCTAGTAACGCTGATTCCCAATTTTTTGGAGAATTTCAGATTGAATCACCAATACGAAATTATAAACTTACACTCGTTTTACAGTCACAAAAGTAGAAGCGCATTAACATATGGAAAAAATCCGTCCGACTGGCGTGCAAGCCAATCAGTCACCGTCTCCGTCGTCTTCTGTTTTTAATATTCCACTAGATAGCATATTAAAAAATATGATGGAGCAGGAATAATTTCTTCGTTAGTCATAGTAAATAATCACCGATCTCGTCCTACACGATTTATGTAAATCAGTACTTCCTTCTTTCACATCGAAGACACGAGTAATAAATATCAACGTCAAAGAACAAATAATTACCCATTAAAACATTTCGAAAAAGATCATTTAGACGTGTATTCTTATTTTATTTAGTGCTAAGAATTTGCCGTATTACGTTACGAATACTGTATTCGGACTCAAATAAAGAACCTTCATGTAGAAATACCAAATATGCCTGTTGGTTCCTGTTACCTTCCCTCCACCGTATGTGTGTCCATCGGTTTTCTTTCCAGGTGCACCGAACCGCAAAGCAGCGTAGAGGGGTTCTACGAAGAAACGCGCAACCAACGCGACTAATCATCGACGAGATATTTATTTTCTATTATTTCGTGGGAATCGAGCAACGCGCCGCTTTCCTTCTCGATTTAGAAGCCCTCGGCTCGCCTATGCTCGATGACGGATTTTTATTTTCGGTATCGCGTTTCCATCAGAAAACCCTCGCGCACCTTTCCTCCTTGACGTGTTCCGAGGATGAATCTCCTGCTCACCTGTCACGTGTCTATTAACGACTCTACTCGCCGCTCAACGATCCCAAATTAGCACATACAATTGCTGTTTCAGAAGGAATTTGGTATCTCGAGTCGGTTCTTTGTCTTCGACGTGTAAACTTTTTTCTAAATATCCTAGCATACTTTTTTACATATAAACATATATCTATTGTATCTGTAGTACAGTTTAATGAAAATGTAAATAATTAAAAAAGTATTTACATTTTCATTAAACTGTACTACAGATACAATAGATATATGTTTATATGTAAAAATTATAGAATAACTTAGTTTCATCAAAAATAATATGTTCCTCGTTTTAAATAAAAAATCATCAGCATTAAATTCTATGAATCAACATTGAATTATTCCAATTTTCGCATAATTTTACATAAGCTCCTTCAAATGCTAATTTTATACTTCCAACAATTTTTACGATGCCTGGTTCAAGATTTAAAAGATTTAGAAAGGTTTCGTGAATATCGCAACGATTCGTATCCTAATTTAAATTTTGCACCAATCTAGTAAATTATTACGAACTACACGGAAACTAGCAATTATTACGTTTCGATTACCAGCTCAGACGTGATGAAGAAGGGCATAACGGTAGATCAATCATTCGAATGTTCGATTACGAACATAGTCAGGTCTGAGAAGATACGAATGCGTGCGATATGTTGCGTGGTACATATACACATTGCGTGATACGCAGGCGATTGGTTCTGTGGGAACTCGTCAGCATTGACGAACCCCGTTTATCAACCTATTTAGATACCCAATTGCCGCTGGCTTCTTCGGCAGATGGAGATATTCTCGGAGATTCATGGCCACTCGTGTTTTGTCCTACCAGGACTTAATTACATCTGTGTGCCCGTAATGTTATATTGCGAATTGTTCCACTAATGGTCAAACTGATACAAACTTTGTGGCCGAATATAATTAAAGAAAATAATTAAAGAAAAATTTCTAGATACGTAATAACGGATTTTAAAATTATGACGTATCATAAAGATTAACGTTTATTTAATATACAACGAAGGAAATAACAATACTAAAGCTATTATCAGTTAGGTGAACTTGAGTCGAGCTTGAGTCGAGCTTAATGTAGGTATGTATACGCTTGTGTCGCGGTTTCCAACGAATCAGGGCGAAATTGTGAAGGCGCTCGGTGTTACATTAAGAAACAGGAAGTCGATTTCTAAACGATGCCGTCGGAATCATTAAATGATGCCAATTAAAAAAGATAATGAGCGGGATTCATTACTCCCGCGAACAAAGATTCCATGCCCGTTTCGTAGAACGCCGTGGCAGGAAAACCGCAGCTCTGACGCAACGAAATCCAGTCGAATAGCATCCACAATGGACGCAGATCGAGAACATCGCTATTAGAGATAATAGAATGTGTAGAGTAATTTTCCCACAGTCACAGGCGAAAACACGCGGCTTTCCTACCTTTCACCTAATGCCACATTTCACATGTGTTCGCTCGGTAAATCTACTATTGAATGCTACGAATTAACGCGGTTAATACGAGCAGAGAATTGCCGAAGATACCGTTCCGAAAATCTACGCGAGTTCTTAAAGCGCGTTTTCCACGGTTCTTTCGCGGAACCGATAATTAATAGATGAAAGAAAGCGTGTATCCTCGCATTATGCTGGCGAATACAGTTAGCCTAACAATTTCCAAAATCTTCGTCCGAGCGAAACGACCGACAATTTTCCGCTTTTTCGTCACCGGAGAATCCCTCGGCAAACTTTTTTCCAACGGTATCAAGAACCGACACGGACGCTTCCAACTTTTTCACTACGCACGCCACACTGTCGCCAATCGTACGCCGTTGCACGCTACCGTGCGGTTTGTCGACTTTTCAACCAAATAAAATAGTGTGTATTGCGTAAAACGATTCCCTGCACAGCTATACCGAAACAGAATTTAGAAAATAGCTTGATAAACTTTAATCTTTGCGTGGTCTTTTCTGTGAGCTTCCGATACAATTTTTGGCTGAGATAGTTTCACTGAATTACACAGTTGAGATCTAATATTAAGAAAATTAATAAAATACAGTAGCAAAATTTTACGAATCAGAAGTTGCTATCGCTAGTACATTCTTTTGTATAAATTGTAAAATTTTTATTGTTTGTATAACAGTTTCTAATTTATAACCTATAATTTGTCACCTGTCAATTCGTCGTTATTATTAATTAGTAAATTATTGTGCAAGAGTGTCCAAGTTAAGCTTAAACACAATGGTGTTCAAAAATTAGAAACTGTAGTTTTGTAATGAATAGGAAGATACTCTTGTAACGAAAGATAGATCTTTCGTATGTATTTCATATGTTTCTTCGATGGTATTGATACGTTGCATGAATCACAGATGTGACTTCAAAATTCTGCATGTGAAAGCACGTCGTATAAAAGTGTGTTTATTTTATCTTTTAATAAAATATATATAATCATTAAATGTGAATACACTTCCGAATGAGAAAATATCTATATAAAAAGTCACATTTACAATCCGAAAATAAATTTTGAAGTCACAGTGTAATTTTAACCTTCCAGGTTATGTAACCTCCTAAATGAACTTTCTTCATTACCGACTAAGAAAACTGCAACTAATAATTTTTTTCTAAGTTATATCTTTTATGAGGTCTATTGGGTGTTAACTAATAATAATTGAAGAATAATTTCTATTTCACTTACCATTCATCTTGAACGAGTTGAGAACATTTCATCAGTCGAATTACATCCAGATGAAGCAAATCCAGTAACACCAAAGAACGATCTGTGATTCTTCGAACGAAGGGGAGCACAGTCGTTTTCGTCGAAAGAGTGATGTCCGCGAAAGCAACGAAACACGTTTTTAATTACTTTTCATACTTTCGTGCGATAAACGAGGCGTTGACTGTCTGTTTGTCGTTGTCAGGAACAGCAATATGCATGCGGGTCGGGTTTTAAATAAACGGTTGTCTTCCCCTTTGACTTTACGATAATAGGTTTGTTTGCATTCCAATTTCAAGAAGTTTAACACTGTTTCTTACACTTCACACCGCACTCCTCATCGCCGAACTAGATCCAGCTTTCACCGGTTCAATGAATTTCGATTCGTTTGCTTTTCTTTGTTCATATTACCACAAGAACAACGCATTCACGATTACAACGCGCAATTATATCAACGACGCATTACACGAAGTCTTCCGAAGGACTGTTGTGTCGACGAGTCGAGCGAAGAGGTCGATTTAGTATATCGAACGTTCGAGAATCGAAGTATTTACACGAGTGAATACACGGAGCCACTGAATGTTAGAAATTTTCAAACTGCGTAAATATTCTTCTTATTTTAATAATTATTTTAATATTGATAACAGTTTCGTAGCTTTTCGATAATTAATATTTAATTTCCTCATTCAGATAATATTCACTGGAATCAACGTACTTTTATCGACGAAGAAATTGACGAATTTTCAGATGGTGTTTGGAGGTTGGATATTTGAATATACGTAATTTACGCTTCTATGGACAGAAGAATCGCAATGATGCGATCGTGACGCAACAATCTGTGAGTAAATATTAAATATGCATGCACGTTACATTACCAATTTTTACTTTTACAAAATAGAGTCGTTCGAAATTAACCCTAGAATACAAACGTACTCCACATTCCTTTGATATAAACTTTCGATATAATCGATAATCAAACATATCACTTGCGATAGACAGAATCTTTGTCAGTCGTGAAAATTATTAACGTTTGTAGTATAAGGTTAAGATTGATCGAAAAAATTGAAATTTATTGAACTTTAAAGAGATGGTAAATATTACATTACGATACTTTTCTTAATACAAAATACAAAATACAAAATATTTTGATGTAATTTTCGTTTTGATTTAAAAAAGTGATTAATGATTAATGAATCTATTTGTACGTTATTACAATTTCTCCATTACAAACGTTCATACCAAATATATTAGGTTGTCCAAAAAGTTTCTTTTGTTACATAAAATGATAATAGATAAACAACAATTTCTGTTTTATATTATTTTATTGAATTAGGTATGATCTATTTTGTTATATTTTTATTATAAAGCAAAAAACATTATACGTCTATTAATTCCTTATAAAACGAAAGAAATATTTCGGACAACCTAATACTAATAAACTGTTAAGTCTGAAGTTAACTTAATGTCGGTTAATCAGGAAAGGCAGGGGACTCGAAAACAATCTCTGTTCCTTTCAGATTAATACAATATTTAGGGCCTCCTATTTTACGGTCTGATTACGATCCGTAATGTATCTCTGAAAATCGTTCAGAAATTCGACAGTGGTCCGTTGTTATGAGATCGTAATAACGCATCGCTTTTCGAAAGTTTCGCCCCCGCCGAAACGTGCGTTGTGATTAAACACAATGTGCGCCGTGAAACACAATGGAGTAATAATATTCCGGTGCGGCAGACGGCGCGAGATTTGCGTGCTGAATGAAAAAGTTACCAACAAGCAAAATTCCCGCGAATTCCGACAAAAGCATCGGGGCCGAGTCAGGACGAGAGAGAGTGAGCAAGAGAGAGGAAGGGAGAAAGAGATTGAAGAATGAAAAGTACCGAACACCGCCGTGTGTGTTCGGAACACGCCGCTGGCCAGGTTTCTATCGTAAAGCCTCATTATCGTTGTAATTATCAGGCAAAGAATATAATGTGAGACGGTGGCGTGTCAGAATGCATTCAATATCGGCCTCCCTTATACAAAGTTAATCCCCGTGTCTACGTGGAAGTCGTACGAGTAACTGCAGACCGCTCCGCGAGGGAAGGAAAAAGGTTCGTGTTTCCACTAAAAATTATGATTTTCGAGAGTAATGATCGAATTTAATTTAAAATATCCAGCAGTTAAAACGAGGCTCTGTTAGTAATTTATTAATTATCCGGCATTACTTAACAGGATTTCTATAATAACGCCACACGAGAGAGAGAGAACGTCTCAATTTTTCGCCATGAAAATTAACGCATCATAACGCAACACTTGAAAAATCATTAAAACCAGAATATATTTCATGATACCGTCGTGTTCCGTTTCAACTCTTCATCAACGATCATTAAACACAATACACCGCGATATCAAGTTTTATTTAATCATCCGTATCTCTTGCTAACAGTCCTGCAATCCATGCGAACGGCTCAATTTCCATATACGGATACACACATATATTCACATACTCACGTAACATCGGTGTACATACATATCGACTTTGTAACAGGTTCGCAACGTCGACCGTGGACGCTCTTAAATTCATGCTCCTCCCACTTCAAATCCGAATTGCAATCGCGCAATTAACGGGCGCAATTAGAGTCTCCGATATCAGGACCGATATTATAAAGCACTCTAATTGTCTCGTTGACTGAATGGCTCGCACAGCGCGCGTGCGGCATTGGTGAAATCGTAATCGTCAAAACGATCGTTCTGCCGACGTCTCACGCAAACTCTTCGATCCAAGGTATCTATAACTGCCCACCCTCTCCACCGTGGTGCCGCGGACCAGTTTGCTCGACCAGAGGCGTGGGTGGGCAGCACGAAACGGCCCTAGAAGCCTCTTAATCGCACCCCGTCCGAGTTTCAAAGTTTACGGGTTAAAGACCGGCTGGGTTATTAATGCACGGATTCCGTGATACAACCGTCCGGTCAATATATCGCGCGTTTCCGAGCGATTCCTCGCTATGGAGAAACGCAGCACCCTGTCTCACCCCTCTGTACGAGGCTATCGACCGATCGATGTGTATCGCGTTTTAATAGTCGGGCGAGGAATCGAAAGATTATAGAATTATAGAACATTCTTGTTCGATGTAGATGACAGTTATCTTTACTAGCGAATAGAAAAAGGATTCATTTTTAATTTTTCACAAGTATATTTAGATACACGTTACGCATGGATAGTTGTAATGCTAGGAAAATAATAACGAAAATTGTTTAACGTGTCAATTCTTCGAAGCTCCGAAAACGTATACGAAACTCTCTTCCCATCCGAGGATTATCAAATTCTCGACGCGTCGCTCGTCACAGGACGAACACTTTCCCGAGCGAAATTTCACATCCTCTCTTCGCATCCTAAATGTTCTTCGACTACAACGTTACCGCGTCGCGTCACTTTTATTGCGAATTCTTCTTTTAACACCCTCCTAACGGCCGGGACACAAGATATTCCCTGGTCCCCGGTATGAAAACGCCGGTCCCGTTCGCACGCCTTCTTATTCCCATGCATAGGACCGGCTCTCGATGTCACTACGAGACGAGTCTCTCTCTGTTCCACGTTTCAACGACGCTCGTATGGCTCGCGTGCGCTCATTCGAAGCGGATAATATTCAATTTCAGGCACCTCTGTGGGCCCGTGTGGCAATTTACGCGTTGCACCATGCCTGGATCTGCACAGCTCTCATAGCTGGTGGCCAGAAGTAGATGCGCGCCAAGTGAAAAAAATTGAACTCCGAGGTGCTCTGTTCCCATAATGGCGGAACGTCGCGAGCGAGCCAACTTCAAACCAGGTTTCTTCGATCCTTCGTCGAGTTTACAACGCTGTGCCCTTCGAGCTCGCGTAAACGGCGATAATTGCACACGCAGTTGCAGCAAGGACGCCTCTGGAATCGCGTGCACATTCTCGTTGAACACGTGCAAGTAACAGCATCGAACGGACGTTCGAGCTTGAAGTTCGGACTAGAAATAGGCGCATCCGTTTTATGGCCGCGTAAAGAGCATGGTGAACGCAGTTATACCGCGATCCTCCTGGCAAGGCTCGTACTCGGAGAGAGCCTGCGGAACGCCAGATGCGTTACGACTAGCCAACGCCGGCTTGTCAATTATTGAAATGAGCTAATTATCGTTTTCTCGAGCCTCACGGGCGGACAGCTGCACCTTGCTCGCGCGTTTAGACAAGGAAGGGGAGCTGGGTTCTTGGCTGTATGGCCCCTGCCTGTCTGGTCGAGCGCGTGCTACACGTCGCGTCATTATCCTTAGAATGCAACGGCCGCTCCTGGAACTGCTTATTCCGACATCTTTCAGAGGCATTCCATCGAGCAAGTGCACACGTCGATGGGGTAATTTATTAATCGGTTCGCAAACGGACCGTGTAACGAGTTTCGCCGACCTCGTTCGTTCGTGATTCTAGAAATTTTCTGTATATTCGCGGAAATTCTTCCAGTGAAAATATATGCAGGATGCAGTGGTAGAAATTATTACCCTGTTTCTTTCCTAATAGTCTATTCATTGATATTCATAAAGAATGATTATTTAAATTATATTTGTAGAAAGTTTTAAGAAATTCCACCTGTACCATTGTTGTTACAGTGTCAATTACGACGCCGTCTTTTAAACCATTTATTTTTTAACTAAAATTCAACTTCTCTATAGCAGTTCTTTTCGGTACTTAGTTCGATCATAATCTGGTACTTACGAGATAATATGAGACAAGGAAACAAGTATGCATACTGTACCTAAATCATATTAACAAAGAGTAGCCATCGTATAATACCAAAAATCATCACAAACAATACGTTCATCGACTTTTTCATCCAGAACACCACTTGTATCTCGTCAGATACGAACACAATCAATCTATTAACCCATAACGTTTAATCTGACACAACGTATGTATAGCTATCTCGTAGAACGAAAAAGAATTTTCTAGTTAAAATATGACTGGCCTCGGTATTGAATTCCGCGTAATCTGCGCAAAGACCAGGTGATCCGAAGTGGTAAGACGTCGCCGGGGAGAAAGCTAGAACTCGAGGGGGTCGGAATCGTTCGACTAATGGAACAAGAACGAGGGGTTTGCCGGAGAAGAACCTTATTTCGCTCGTTTATCCGCGGAGTGCAGATTCTTAATAGAATACTCGATGAATGTATTTCTCTTACGAGACTAAGACCGGTTAGGAAGGACCGAAGAACGGAGACGTGGGGACAGAGGGGGTGGACGACAGAGGACGAACGGGGGTGTAGACGAAGAGAAAAGGGAGAGGGTGTGTCTCAACGCGATAATAAATCTGTGCTTAGCTGTACGACAATGGGCCGGACGGAGAGAACGGAAAGAAGGGTTTAAGCCGCGTCCTACTTACGCGACGGGGATACTCTCAAATGGATCGTGCCCGAAGACCAGATTAATCCGCCAGGAAAACGGATTCTGCGAACGATTCGGTCCGGTGAATATAACCGCGTTTGATTTTCGTGCCTGTGAAATTGTTCCTTTTATTGAAAACGTCCCACGGTTTAGACGCCCCTAGACAGCGTTTAATTAAATTTCTTAATGGGTTTGTTTTAATCGTGGACTTTGCAGTTCCTTATTTTTGATATCGAAGGATGGTCAAAGATCATGTTTATGATTTGACAATGTACGCACTCTCACATTGTAGTATAAATTATTAAAGCTTTGGCAAGATTTTAATAAGCAAAGAATTATATCACAATTATCGAATGAAGCCATTGATTATATTATAGAGAGGATCTTTTCACATTCTACTTTTGCATTTTTGAATTTTTCATCGAATCAGAAGTACCCATATTTATGTCTAGCTTTACAAACTACTTCTGTTTCTTTTCTACTATAATAAATTTCTCTGATTAATTATTCCGTGATTTGTCTGATATAATATCATTTTGAACAATCAAAAATTTTAAAAATTCAGAACAGTATCTTGAAATACCTAAAGAAACAGATATGCAGCGTTCTGTAGCGTAGACACGATCCACTTGGGGAATGGCCAAGTGACATCGTAGTATATCCCCTTAACGATAATTGTCACGAACACCTCGGATCGAAGAATCGAAGAGGCTACCGATGCTTAATCGGCCGTCCTTTATCACGGCTTAATAGCTTTGAAGAAAAACCTAGAAAGCCTAGACCGCAGATGCGGCTCAATCAGTGTCGCATACTCGAGGCCGCACGCTCGACCTAGCCAAGGTCGGCCAAGAGTTGCCTGCATTCTACGTGTTCTTGTCGTATTCGCTGGTATAAGGCAGGTGATCGCCGCTGTTCAGGTGACCACTGCTCGAGAAGGGTAACACTGAACCGACGACATTTTCTGGATAAGCGGAGAAATTCTCTCGCTTGCTACCAACATCTACCTCAATTGTCTACCGAGGTCGAAGAGCTTCGCGACAACAAAACGGCCATCTGCTAACGATTCAACGAAATCTTCATTTTCGTCTAAAATTTCGTCGTCGATCTATGAGGTTTCCAAATATTTCGATATACATACAAATAGATCAATTTTTCAAATCGCATGTTCCATCAGTTAAGAATTGAATGAAATATTTTTCTACATTTTGAATCTGTACTACGAATGAAATAATTTGGTTCACGAAAAATCATAAAGGCAGGTATGTGTGAAGCGTGCGCAGAACACCAGGAAAGCTCATCATTGTGACCGGTCGGAAACCGGTCGATGAGGTACGACAGGCATGTTCGAGAAATGCCGTCAGCCAGCCAGCTGATCCTGGGAACAACGCCCCGCGACCATTTCTTGCTGGAATTAGGCCTTCTTGATTTAAGGTCGGCCGCCAGGTTTCTCGCATCGGCAAGGGTAGCTCCGATTCCACCAATTCGATCGGGTCTTCTATTTAAACTTCTCCGATCCAGCCAGTTGATGAACACCGAATGGAATAATTTTTGTTCTAGAAACGTCAACGACAGAGCACGAAACTTTCGAAAACTTTGGCTCAACTTTGCTCTCGTTTCATTGTGCAATTGGCAACAGAGTGAAATTTCTTTCGTTGCAATACAGCGGTTGAACCTTCACACGGTTTTAAGTTTTTTAATTAATTTCCGTTGAAATTGCTCGATTTCATTCGTGATACTGTGCTTATTGATTCAGTGCCAGGATATCTAAAATAGAATAGAATTGCCGAATCTTGTTTCATACGTGTTATCGATAATTACGTGTTAAAAGTATCGTATTTTATTTAAAAATAAATATTTCCACTCGAAAATTTACTATTACTCCATATCAGAGTAGTCAGACTTTAATTAGATTGAAAATAGAATTTTCCTGGACTAATCTTCACGTGAATTCTGTGACAATTACACTTTTATTCGATTTTGAGCTCCATATCTACAAGAAAGATTTTTTTGATTAGAAGACAATTACTTTCCTCGTTGGATGTAATGGCGCAATTCGTCGTATAGAAAAGGCGACGACGCGACGGTTCAGGCGAAACGAGACGGTACTTGAGAAAAGAAATTCGTCGAATTGCTTGTTGTCAGCGTGTACAGGTGAGCGATACCGTCGTTTGAGAGGCCGTCGGCCGGGTAGTTCCCAAGACCGTGTGTCGATTGGTCGGGATTGTTTGTGAAATTCCTTCGATAGTATTCGATGAATCTATCGAGGCACGTCGTCCGCGATTCCGAAGGAGTCGGTATGCCGGTGCCGGTCGTTAGGCGGGTCGTCTTTGCTATCGAGAGCCCGCGGATAAAACCGTCTTGGGAATCCCCTGGGCAAACGTCACTTAGACCAGAACATGCCACCAACCAGCCTCTTTCTTAATTGTTTACGCAATAATTAAACCCACTAAATCGTCGTGCGGTTCAACTTACTAACTAAGAAATTAGTTTTTCTGATTGGTTGCCCGAATCTTATAAAGTGAAGTTTATTTCTTTAAATTGACTTAAATCAGGTTTGTAGGTACAACGCCAAATTCCACTTCATTTCTTAAGATATCCTCATAAAAGATATAACTTAGAAAAAACGAAGCTGGCACCCCGCTGGGGGTAGCCGCCCACGTGCTATATTATTTTTTATTTATATTTTTTTTTTCTTCACCAACAAGATATAACACTTTACCAAATGTCCGCAAGGACAAATTGTAAAATAACCAAAATAAAATAAAAAAAAAAAAAGAAATTTCTTAAGATATATCTACTAGGATATATGTTTATTACATAATCTTATAAATGTAACTACGTTTTCATAAATGTTAACTAGCTGAAAGTGCTGTATTTAATTGATTCAAACGGGATTACAATGATTTACCAGAAAAGCTTTCAATTTTTGTTTCTTTCTGCTACTTTGCACTTTTATAGAAACATTATGAATTATCACAAATTCTAGAAACGACATACCAATAAATTTAAACGATATAACAGTTCGATTGAAGATTTATGTGCAATTTCCTTGTTCATTCTTGAGAATTTCACTATCGAAGACGAATATCCTCACGGCATTTCGAGCTCGATTTTCTTTAATCGACAGTTGTCACGATGGTAATAACTCTCTAACGAGATGGAGAATTATGAAGCCGATCCGTGGAGAAACGCGGTCGGATTTTTCGGCGAAAAAGCGAAGGATCTTTCGAAAGAGACTGACGACAAAGGGGCATGAATTTAGAGAGGAGATATTTTAATACGACTCTTTGCCAGGGCGGTGGAAAGCGTTTCGAAATAATTGCGACGACAACGGAAGTACTTCGTCGATAGACAGAACATACACGACTCTTTCCACCCTTAACCGGGCGGAGGTCTGCAGAGGTTTTGAGGGACAGAGGGGGTAACTTCCAACGTTCAAACAAATAGGAACTTTGTTTGCCGAGCGTACAATAGGTGGAAACCGAATGATATGTCTAACTAAATACGTTACCGTACCGGTATCAAAGGGAGAACCGAACCTTTATGATGGTTTCTGGTTGGCTCGCGTCTCCGCAGTTTGCCGCTCACCCTTCTGTGGTTGCGCGTATCTATACGTGCACACGATCCTCCCGTAGCCTCATCCTGCCCTTGCCATCCTACGAGAGCGCACAGACACAACGGCATCGCTTTCCGGGCGATGCATCAATTGCAAAATTGAAATTTCAGCATCAACAATAATTACCATTGTCACCGCACCGACGGCTGCTTCTCGTTCGTTACCGAATCGAAAGTGGTTCTCACAGAGTCTCTTGCCTCTCTCGTCATCGAGAATTCGACTTATAGATTACGTGATTCGCGGGTCACTTATGTCTGATTTTATTCAAGTCGCTGCTTTTAAGTTGTTTCGAATTACTTCAAGTATTTCGTCGTGTGTTCTCTTTTATCCTATGCGCCAGTAGGTTGTCATAAAACTTCTGAGTTTTTATTTCGATCAGGCGATAGCTAGATACAGCGCAGTGGAAATATAAGAGAAAGATACATTTTTATCTTTTCTTTGCTTCGTTTTCTTCCTCGTAAGGCTCAATGGAGTTTCTTGAAAACATTCTGCGGGGTAAGGTGAGAACCACTGAAAATTCAGAACATCAGCAAATGAAACTTTGCCTAAAGGCTCAGAAACATCGCGAAATAGGTAGCTGCTTCAGGCAGCAACGCATCAGCGTTTCCTGATGCGTCCCCCGACCATGTATCACGAGTAGCTGCCGTTTCCGGTTTATCTATCGAGCCGTTGAACGGTATGACAGCCAGCTCGTCTACACGCTAATATGTCAAAGGCAGGCAGAGTACCGAAGACAATTAGCGCAGCGATTCTGCGAGACGCTAGCTGCTACTCTCCCAAAGTCCTCGTTTCGGTTATTTGGAAAGTCGACTATGACTCCCGGTTGCTTCCTTCGTTCCGAATGAAAGGCTAAATGCGAGTCCTTCCTGTACGAAGGTGCTTCATCCTTCAACCCTTAACGGAGTACGTGTATCCCAAGAAAATTGCTGCCTTTGTCTCGTCTTTGCGACTGCCAAGCCTGTTCACCGTATTTATCGTAACGAACGAGACGATTTTTTAATTATTTGGTAGCCGATTCAGGTTCCGCGGATAGTAGACACAAATTATTCACTTAAAATTCCTATTCTAAGGTTCTTTCTTTTTCTTCAGAGAAATCAGTTGACATTTTTCTTTATCAATTAATTATTTATTATTAATTGTATATAATATGTGGTTTATATTGGAATTCCCACTTTAGAAAGAAGTATCTTCTTTGATTCGTTAAATGATCTTTAATAAGGTGTCGAGATTATCGATACAATCCTTCATATTCCCGAAAACTCCCCCAAAGCAGCGATGCGAACAGACACAAGCTTAAGCCAGATTACAGAACGCATCTGACTCCCACTTGCAGTAATCTCGTATCACGTGACAAATATGTCAAGCGGATTGAAACAAGTATTTTGTACATGATTGAATGCCTCATAGCTTTATCTCCAAACGAAAGCAGCTTAAATCCCATATATACCAAGCTAAAAAACGTGGTTTCGAGTTCGCTAGCGTAATATTGCAAAAGCCACCGCACAATACACATCACGCGCTATTCGTTTTAAAGCTCCACATACCTATACATCCTTGTATCACGAGCTTTAACAATATCGTCATATCGCATATCTACATACATCTACCAACATCGTTAATTCCATTTCTGCTGAGTATTCTACCGAGTATTTCACAGAGTATCCCAGCATCAGGATCCTTCTGTGGAATCCTTTTCCTCGCGGTCATATCCATCGACTGTAGCCATTCGTCTTTCTTGAATGGCAATCGATGGTCGCGCTCGAGATTCGAATTCCAGCGAGCCTGTAAGACGATTATCGCGCGTAGAGGTAAGCTCTCTCACAATTAGAATCAACGCATCCATTGGTTGCGAGCGGATCCCGGGCCGGGGCGCGAGACAAAAAGAGAGAGAGCTCGCGTGGTCTCCCGTGGGAAACCGTTCCTTTCGTGGCAGTGAGAACAGAAAGAAATAAATAGTGAAAAAAGAGGTACGGCGGACATGTGTGGGGCAAGGTGAGGCGGAGAAGGAGAAGGAGAGGGAGGACAAAATCAAATAGAAGGAAGAGGGGACGAATAGCTGGGAGGTGGAGGAGAAGAATCGGAGGTAGGTCGAGGTAAAAAGTTTGGCGACGAACGTGGTCAACTCGCCTCATGGCTGAGAGGAGAGCGGAGGAGATCAGCTTTGTCGGCAGCCTTGCTAATTAGTTTACTAACTTATCGACTCCCCTTTCGCATCTATACGCCTCCACTACCAGCAAATCCCATTGGGATGGAACATTGACGCTGCACTGTCACCATATGGTTGAGGTGTTGCACACCCAACAAAATAAACGTCGAAATCGTTCGATTCCCTTCGTCTGCTGAGATGAAGAGAGAGAGAGAGAGAGAGAGAGAGAGAGAGAGAGAGGCCGCGTGATCGCATCACAGGACAAGAGAAAGCCCGAAGAACTCGAACTCTGCAGCCCCATCTGCCCTGATGTGGCCTCGATAGTCGCTCGCGTTCCAGGAGACAAATTAAGTTCTTGCTCCTCGCGTATTCCCTGGACAATCGCTCCCCTGTGCTCGTCGATATCTAAAGATTGGGATTGAAGCATTATCAGCTAGACGGGTGTAATTAGATGCCAGCAATGAAAAACGATCGACCCTCCTAAGTCTTCTGGTCTGACATTTGATAAAAGATTGGGTTAGATGTGAAAGATATTAAAATTGGGCATCTTAATGTTTCATTTGATATTCCAGATCTCTTTTTCTGTCCTCTTAGAAACTGTTGTTCGCCCTTTCGTAACATATTTCTATCATGAATCTTTTTTCTTTCATTTTGTTCTCTAGCTTTTGAGAAGAGTCTGCAATTTACCTACTTGTTAAAATTAGTGATAATGGTTTTATCTTTAAAAGCTTATAGTATGCGATACACTTGGGAATAGACTATAGCGTAGACCTATATCCTTGAACCAATAACATCTCCTTCAAGCTGTGTAGCGTTACCTCCATACAATATTTTTATCTAGATGGAAGGGATAATTTGCAGTTACATAATTTAATCAAATTTATGGATATAGTAATATTTAAATATTTCTTAGAAGCGATAACAACAATTTGATAAGATATTTTGCCTGACGCAAAATCCGAAAGTCAATTTCTCTAGGGATAAAACACAATTGTCTTTTAATGCAACTCGTAACCTGATTCAAAAGATATTTTCATTTCCTTATTTTCTGTTTTTCTTAATATGACATACATAAAATACTCTTCTGATGCTATAAACACGTATTTTTGATTAACCGAGGTTCATCAAAGCCGCGCGATACCATAGTCGCGTATTTTTAAACAGCTTGCATATTGTCAGCTATTCGAAGCTTATTCCCAACGAAGTTATTTCGCTTTTACAACCGGGAACAACATTTCCATGGACGGTGTTGGATATTTAGCAGCACGCGAGCCATTATTCCCTTTATTTCCAGCCCTTACTTGACTCGCGCTACGAATTAAAAAGCGGGAAGAAGACGAGAAAGGGCGAAGTAACGGGCGAGCTGACTCGACGCGGAGGCGGCGCGGCGGCCAAGCGAGCGCGTCGAAGCGAACCGATGAAATTCAGACGAGGGATAATTTTTTAACGTTATTACTTGCCGACCGTCCTGCGAATCGGTTCTCTCTTCCACCCTTTCCCCAGTCTGCGCCGTTCTCTCACCCTTCGTTGATTGGCAATTTCGCGTCTTGAATTTTTATCCGGCTCGTCGGAATCGGGGGTGCGAGCCCGGCAACCCCTTCGTTTTTAAATTATCCGCGAGATTAATCAAGGCGTCATTTTTCACGTCCAATTTGCAATAAAAAGAAGCTGGCGAACCAGGAAGCGGTGGAAACGAGACTGGAGGGGGATAGAGGCCCGGTGACGTTAGAAGAGTAAACCTTATTCTTAATTGATATATTTTGAATTAATTAATCCTTCCGAGCGTGATGAGCCAATGGCGAGAACGCGAAAAATAGGACTCGCCTACCCTTTTTTCTTAATTAGCGCCAGCCGTAAATTTCTTTCATTGGACACTTTTTTCTTCGATTATTAGCGCATATATTTTCCAACCCTTTATTGGCTCTGCAACCCTTTCGTCGCTGATGTCCGACATCTGCTGGCGTCCGGGGTGGTTTGCGCAGCTTCTTGTTGTCCCTTTGCATCTTGTGAGAAAATGAGAAGTACAGTCGATACGAAAAATTTCTTGTTATCAACGTGAAATTAATGTCAGAGATATTTTTTATTATATAATACAATAATATCGGACATCTAAAATTTATTATGTCTGCGATATAGCAATAAATAGATTAAAGAATATCTAATAATAATAGAATCGTGGATTGTATTTCCTGTAAGATAAATTTAAAAACTTTCTAATGCCAGTATCATCCCTAGATACAATTACATTCTCAATGTATCGATATTCTCAGTGTTCCACTGAAAAATTCATGTCAACGAGAGGGGAACGAATTCGCGGCAGAATTTCATTTTCAGTATTGAAGCGAACAACTTACTTAAAGAAACGGGGAAAAAGAAAGTTTCCTTGTAAATACGAAGTATTCCGTCGTCTTCGGTCTCACGGTAAAATACTGTTTCCACGAGAGGGTTGAACTCCGATTCTCAAGGGTGTTCAGGATGGAGAATGCCACCGCTTAATAAGAAAGCAGCCCGATGGACTAAAGATCGAAGGACAGAGGCGTTGAAGCGAAGTAATTAAAAAATATACGTCGATAAAATAATATTGGCTACAAATTCTGTTGCGAGCCCACAGTGAGAGCGAGAGAAAGAGAGAGAGAGAGCGACGGTTTATCTTCCTATATAAAATATAAAATTTTATTCGTTCTCTGGCGCCTACCCTCCAACCCCTTTCCTTCTTTATTTCCACAGTGGCTCTTCGATGTTTTCAAAACTTTTTCATAAATCGTCTCTAGATATGCGCGTTCTGTGCACTTCTGCACAAATATTCCGATACTTATACAACTTCATATTTTTATTAACATAACTATGCGCAGATATTTTATCCATTAAATGTGAAAACTCTTATATCGCATTAAAAACTTTTATATCTCTCAGTGATATTACGTACACTTGGACAATATTACATCTTTAAATGTTTCATGACTGCATATAAATTTGCATTCTACTCGCAACTAAAAATATCCAGGAAAGACGTCGGAAATCGAAAGGTTCCTCCTTGTTGGCGGTTGATCGCGAAAAATTCCTCCGATGGAACCCGTTGGTCGAGGCGGAGATCCTTGTGGCTGGCAACGTACACGGTCGCGTTCCGGCGGCGAGGGGGCAGGGGCGCGCCATGCCGCGGGGTGTCCGCTCGTTTCCATCCTGGGAAGGCGACGGAAACGTTATGCAAATGGGTTTTTACGGGGAGAACTTTCGTCGGCGACGAAACGGAGAGGAGAGCAGGAGGATGCTCGGTGGGGTTGCGCGGAGAGGGATGCTGTGGAATCAGTCTGCCGCTCGTCTCCCGCCCCCTCGAACCGCGCCGCGGGATCGGCCAAGAGGCCGGATCATTTTTACCGAAATTAAATCGAAAATTAGACTCGCATTAAAATGCGCTCCCGATAGGGCTCGCCTCGAATCGCCGGTGGCTCAGCCAAGGAGGAATAAAGAGAGGGAAGGATAAAAGTGGAAGAGAGAGAGAGAGAGAGATGTATAGAGAGCAAGGAGGAGCGGCAAAGAGACGACGGATAGGCAGAGGAGAAAGGAGAGCGCGTAGAGGGCTTCGGGGGGTTTAAACCGAAGGAATTCCTTGCTCATGCAAATCAGAGATTCACGGCAGGCCGCGCGGGTGGACCGGGATTGTACGAGTTAATCAGGATCCGTTCGCGCGGAACACGCGGCAACGGGCACGGTTGAAAACCACTGAGAAATAAGAGTCGAAACGAGGACCGCGCGCGCGAGTCGAGGAGAAAGGGATAAAATGAAAAAAGTTGGCCGGCGAACAATCGTGTATAAATCAGGGGTGGTTAATAGGTAAGAACAAAGGGTTAGAAGCTGGCGGGTTTTCGCGGTGGCAGGCCGCCGTGGAAGGAGTACCGGAGGGATGCGCTCTCGGGGGTTGAACGTGCACGGCTCCAATTTACGATTCATTTCGTCGAAACGGCCGCCACCGTCGGCGCGCCTTATATCGCCATTTTCCCGATCTGAATAATTAATTTTAATAACGAATTTCCAGCCCTAGCGCGGCCGCCTTCGTCGAACTTGCCCCGGCCGTCACGTTCGTTCCTCTACACGGAGAACGACAGACTGCTCGGTGCCTGTCTACGACGTTTGACGGAATGTCTCTATTGTAAGATACATTTTTAAGCGACAGAGCGGATCAAGCGCTGCGTTATTTGGTTTGCTCAGATTCCCTTCTCGCTACCTCTTGCTACTGTCGCCTTTCAATTCACGCAAATTACGATTTCTTTTCTGAGAGACAGATGAATTACTTGTGGATGTTTTTTAGAAAACAGGAAAAGGTTAGAGTATTTGTTTAACTGGACAGAATGTTATTTCTTCTTCCGATTATTTAAAGATGATATAAAGTTGATACGAAATTTACCGAATTAAGTGAAGTAAAGAGAGAATAAAGATACAGAGAGGTATATAAAGCTTTAGGCACATTCTTGCAATTTTGACGGAGGCAGAATTATTTGAAAAAATGTATTGCTACGTTACTATTTCTTCTTATCTTGTATTAATGATTCCATGATCTAAATGCGTAATACCAGCGGTTAGCAAAATTGTATCCTACATATTATAATCAACGTTACCTTGTGCATAGTATAAATGTCAGCGAATCAATCAGTCAGTTAGACTGCTCAAACATCGTACGTCAAATTTTTTTACAATACCATCATAAATATCGCCACTTTTGGATAATGAAATTACGTGCCGTAAGCGAGACGCAATAACTTACGATCAGTTCGTGGTCTCGAGACTGTGTAACTAGAACAAGTTAGTTAATGAGCTGTTTCGAAGGTGGAATTGATACTCGACTCGAATTAAATACCAACATGACTGAATTATTGATTATCGCAACGCGTATAACAAATTGACTTGCGATGCCAGGATCGATCACTTTACAATCCGACTTGCTACCGATTATGGATTGACCACGTTAACAGTTGACTCGTAACTGATTCCCTAAAGAGTATGCCTGCCATTAACCGTTTGAAAAAACGTTTCTGAACTCTACTCGTACTACTGTCGCTTAAAATATTCTTCGAGCCTGTTTCTGACGCTAATTTCTTCGTAATGATTCATGCAAAACCATTCGATCAATAAATTCTTCACATCGAAACGAATTATATTATCGTTAATCATAAGCAGCCTGCGAATATTCATGCACTTATGAAAAATATAAAAGTGCAAGAATGCACATAACATAGAAAAAGATACGAAATATCCTAGGTACAATACTTGTTAAAATATTTAGCGAGCACAATCAACTTCTGCTTAGATTCTATTTCTATGGTTTTGTCCATAAAAACAGAAATTCTTGTTTTATTCAGTTTCTGAATTGAACGATTCCAAATTTGCCAGGTTTTTCATAACATTTTACAATTAACATGTACGATGAATATTAAAACATTATATCTTACGCGATGTTACTACAGCTATAAAAATACATTGATTTTTATCCTGTACTGTCAACGTTTTTCCAGTTTACGGTAACGATTCTTAAATAGTAATCTCTGTTGCAACGATAGGATAGAATAAAAGATGGAACTGCGATATTCCATTCCGAAGACGATGGACAAAACGGGACACAACGATTAACGGTACATAAACGTCAATCTTATTTATCGGTAACTAAAGTCATTGAGTTTTTCGTGTCATTGCGCGACGAAACCGGAACGATCACATGTCAAAGTCTGTTCATAGCGGGATTAATCCGCGATATTTACAATATTTCGAGAGACCCGTCATTTACATTGCTTAATTGACAGGATTGGTCGATAGGATCGTGAATATGAAATTTCGAAATTCGAAGAAAACTAGTCGCGATCTGGAGATCGATGAATACTTGATCGATTCGTGTGTCGAGCGACGATACCATCGTCTCGGACCACGAAATCGATGCCGAACGAGAAAATAAATATCGGAAAGTTATTTCGTTTCGTGCTATAACGCTTGGTACGTGCCGCTGCCATGACGGTGAATAAATCTCCGGTCGGAACCGATGATAATATCGACTTTGAAAAATAGAACGCAGCGTGATAGGAACCTCCCGAGATTCGATTACACTGGTACTGGTCGGACAGAAGCTTCGAATACGAGTGAAATTTACAATCTAATAAAAGAACGACACGTACCATAGAAAATTCAACAGCCACGAAACGTTACGAAGTTCAGAGGCGGTCAAGTGTTACCAGATAATGGATGAAAGGGCAATGAAATTTCAAAATTACCGGATACGCGGTCAAAAGTTCAATCACGCGATCTGATGTTTCATGAAACGGTTATAATCGTTCGAAGTCTTTTTCAAATGGATTAACGATGACGCGTGAAATATGACATTTTTCTTTCTAAAAAAGAATTGGAATTTATTGGCTCGATCCTCTATGTGATGACACGTTTTATGGAAATACGATTATTCACAAAAGTGAAGGAATGGAAAGCGTAGAAAGATATTAATTAGAATAGAATATCTTCTTTGTATGTATTCCAGTGTCATCGTGTTGGCAGTTCCTGCCATTTAGTAATTTTATTGTTTTAGCTATTAATCTTTATGGATTCGAGCTACGATATCTTATAAAACACATATCATAGCCATTTTCATCGTTAGTTTCCTCATTGTAAAATAAACTTGATCCTGTTTCATTGGTCATTTCGAAACAAAGAAAAGTGCATTAAGGGGTTCGTTCTACTTGAAGACATCATCTTGTCAGGATTGTGATTTTCTATCAAATTTTACATAAAAAGGAGACTTCCTAACGAATATTTCAAGTGACATGTTGCACATTAAAACACTAGAAATCATACGAGAAAACGAGGATGGAGTATATTTACCAATCGATCGGACGATAGCTTCTTGCCGCGATTAAGCATCGTGTATGTTAAATCATCGTGGTTCGGAGAAACTCGGTATCTCTGTTATGTCTCCAATGATACACGAGCCTGGAGCGGATGGTTAATTGTCAAGAATTCTCTCGTCTTGATGTTATGGCATTCCGATAACTTTCACGGATCGAATAAGCGCAATACTAAAATGAAACGACAAACCGTCACCAAGTCCGACACGTTATCGATCATTGCTTCGACTGATACAAGCGTGATGAAGAATCTGTAGTGCAACTAGGCAGTGGAACTTTATAAGTTGCGTAAATACTTGCGTCATAATAAACATTAATAATGCGCTTAATATTTTGCACGTGCAAGAATATACATATATGTTATCGTGTATTAGTGTGCATGTGGTTATCACGTTTAATATGCAATATGCAACTATCCGGTATTCTATACTGACGACGACAGTGGTTTTGAGTTGATGGTTGATAATATTATAGCCAAGCCAGACTTTACCTGTGCCACAAAATCAAATTAGGGAGATAATTTGGTTAACTATTGGTATCCTGTTACTAATTTTCTGTGTCTTTTAAAGTATCTTCGTCTGTCAAGAGAAAGATAAACAGATAGAAATGACACAACGCTGTTATGGTAACAGGTTTTTAGTCCTAAAGAATTGTAATTTTTCGAAGGATCCTCTCCATATCTATAGTGTTTTTTTAAATTGTACGTAAATCTTTTTATTGTCTTTTGAAATCAAATGTATCAGTTAGTCTATGTTTATAATTCTAATACAGTTGGTCTATAACTGGTGACCTAGTTCGAAAACTTTTTTATTTTTTACGTAACTGGTGTAAGCAAAAATAAGTAACAGTTTCTAATAAAGTTTCGATAGTGACATGTCATTAACATTTAGCAAGACAACCCGGCATTTCCTTTTTCAGTAAACGACATTTTTCCCTCAAATATCTGACGTAAAATTTCTGTTCGTCTCTGTATTGGAAAATTTATAATTCTGACTCTCTGGTTAGCTTAGAGAAATCCACCGTGTCGATTTTGTAGATTTTAACGATTTAATCAAAGCATTTCTCTCTTTAACTTGTATAATAGATACATGCAATTTTTATCGCCTGTTCGAGTTCACGTCCTACGTTTTATAAATCATTTTAATTGAGCCTGCTAAGATCTTCCGATTACGAAGAAAAAAGATGTAGCGCCGAATATTCACTTTATTATATTCCATCTTTACGAGATTCATAAAACATTAGAATGTAACAAGATCGTTGAAGATTTAAGGCAGAATTCATTTTTTGGAAATCATTTATCTTAATAATTACGAAATGCGACGATTATTACTTCCATACGTAACATTTTCTTCCAAGTTATCTCTATAGACATCATCTATCTACAATCTACGATAAAAACTACAAACCGTATAAACCCCTTCTAGAAAAACAAACATAGGAAACTCCACTTTAAGATTTTCACAAGCTGCATATCTGCAATTCTCCATGATTTACGCACTTCCAACAACATCAAGATCTGCCATCAACGTTCTTCGTCCAACATCACGCGGTGAACAATGAAACACATCTCCGCTTGATATCGATCTATAGAATCTAAAAGTAGAATCAGCCATGAAAAACAGAATCGAACCGGGGAAGGGAATCGAAGGAAGGTAGGAAACACACGGCAGGTCCGTACGATTTTCTAGCCACTTGGTACCTGATGCGACAATACAAGAGTGGTGGCAGCGGTGGTAGTGGTGGCCCAGTGATATACAACGCTATCACCCTCGTATTTACTGCAGTGTCAAACCAGGGCGACAACTTGGTTACAAATTAGTGCTTTGCATCGCGCGCCTGGCCACGTCCCGCTCTTACACCGTACTCTCGGTATATATGTATGTATATTGTATATGTATATATCTACATCGGTGGCCCTTCCAGCGGGCTGTACGAGTCTCGTATGTTTATGTTGCTGGCAGCTGCGCCGCAGAACCTTGCCAATATTGGTTCTCAATTTAATGATCAGCCGGTTGCGTGCACCCTTCCCAACGATTCCAATCCGAGGCCCCGTAAAGTCACCCGCTTTCGGAATCGGAATAAAGTTTCGATCGACGAACGTGTGCGTGCCAAGGGCCTTTCGAGGAATATATGTCGCTGATTAAATCTAATTGCGTTTCTTGGAAAATACATGTATACGTATGTCGAATTATTGCTTTTAATAAAAAGGTGGTTTTGTGTGGGAATTCGAAGTATTATGTTGGAAGTTAAATTTAGGGAAATTACGGAGGGAATTTCGGAGAAATTTGTTTCAGTGATCGAATTTAATCGTACACATCAAGTACACGTATCGAAATATCGCTTCATTTTAAGGATAGTTTTTGCGTAGGGATATAAGATTGAATATTTGAAGGAGGTTTTCCACAATGGTTAGTCAAGATATTTTACGAACGCGATTAATGGAGCGATTTGTTACTTTTGAAAAAACCACATACTTCGGGCGAATTAAATTACAAATGATATTAACATTCGAGGCTTAGTTTCTTACTCGACTGATTATTTTTACAGTTCCATTATTCATGATCTTCCTTCAGTCAATTAACCTGTTAACTGGAGAATTTAGTTCCAAAAATCCCTTACGAGGTGCGCAGGTAAAATCAAGCAATGACGAGTATACATGTCGACCACAGGGTAAATGCTCCTACTATAAATTTTACGAAAAAAGTGAAGCAAAACGAGGAGGGATTACATTTCCATTTGATACAAAATTAACGATTCATTGTTGAAAAAAGATATTGTTATTAAAAACTTAAAAATTGCTAAAAAAGAACAATCCGGTGAAAAGCCGGTTCATTGGGGAAAATAATCAACTCAGTTTATAAAAAGCAATACATAATCGATATACCAAAAAGAATAATCAAGTAATTAAATTCTTCTTTTTCAAATTTTTTTCCTTTTCTACAAAATACATAATATTTTTACTGCAAGTATAAAGGATTTTTTATATTATTTATATTAGTTTTTACTAAAATTTTCAGTTCTTATAGTAAATGGTAATTTTATATTTTACATGACGAGTACACACGTCAACGGTCGAAATAAACTGAAACAAAGTTTTCCACTGACGTGTATACTGGTTAAATAAAATACCACAAATTATAAAATTGACTCGTACATATCGCTTCAAAGTCCACAAATATCCAAAAAAGAAGAAACAAGAGACTGTTCCCATATAGATTTTTATTAACGTTTACGATTCAGGAATGTTCCTATGAAAGGTATTTGCACCTGCTCACGTGTTTCTAATCGATCAGAATATCGTCGTTGGAATTCTAATTCCAAGATCTAAATCACGGAATCAATGAGATCGATAGGAAGAACTGAGAACCGCTTGCTAGTAGAAGAGGCGATATATCAGCCACGGGTCAACAATGTGTAAGCAGTATCGTCCCCGAACCCCCAGGTCGTTCGACCCAAGTTCGCTCTCGGTGACACTTCTGGAGTTTCTGCTCTTTGGATGGCGCACACCAGAGATACATGTTATTGACCGTCTGTGTGACTACACGTGTGTGTGTGTAGACTGTATAAAAAGTATATGTTGCTACTATTATGGATTATACGTTTCTGGCTCGATACAGATTAAGTTGAACAAACTAATATTTCATCCAGGGAGTCAATTACATTTTTTGTTTGTGCTAGTAACATTCGTCAAATTTTTGAAAGGGACGATTGGTCGCACGTGAACAGTTCTCTGGAATGTGAATTCCATGAGGTGGAGTGGAAATCGTTTCAGATTCAAATTCACATACAAATTTTTAAGTCGAATTATTAAAAATTCCTTGACCTAATCCTTTGTGGTCCTATGTTCAGTCTAGTTTGACGTGGTAATTTTAAATTCGAAGTACTTAACGTTTGGTTAAATGACGGGAAAACTTTTGGAATAATTACATTAAACAAAACATCTCGAACTTGTAATATTGATCTTTATATTCTGCTAACTTGTTGCTTGTGCTCAATTTAATATAAGGTTTAAAAAACACTGGAAAGTAAGGGCAGAGAAATAATGGAATCCCTGAATACTCACATCCGCAATTAATAGGTCCCCTTTTTTAAAGATATTAAAAAACAAGCGATGTACTCTACTACAGAAAGAAAAATCATAAAACTTTCAACATCCATGTGCAGAAGTGCAATCAAGGTTTGTTGATCATTGAAAAGCGGACCAATTAATGTTTCGGATAATTATGAACATTTCCAAGTGGACGTTTAACGTGCACTCAATAAATGGCATCGATATAAAAATACGGGGAACCGTTGGGCCTGTGTTAATGAGCAAAAACGTATCGTCCGCCCCCGTGGTGGTGGGTAGCGGCGTCGGCAGCAGCGGCGGCCAGAAGCTTTTCACTCGTGAAAAGTGGAAAATTGTAGCAGCGGTATCGAACCGGTCCATCGTGCCGTGAATCGACAAATTACTTTTCATTGCCGCGATGTAATCACGGATTCAGGTGTCGCCCTCATTACTGGCGGGCTCCGGCAGGAGGGTGCGGAAGGGTGGGTAACAGGAAAGGGGCGGTTGCCTTCGAGGGTGAACGGTGGAAGCAACAAATTGAGGTTTTGAAAAAAAGCACTCGCCTCCGCGTCGCTTTACCACAGGGAAACCCATTGATTTCCCCCATTCAGCCCCGTGCGATAATTAAATGCATTTTATACAGTTCTTCGTGTGGTCGGTATAACGGCGAGTAATTAATAGACATTTAAAATTTTTAATAACGCCGCTTTTATGCGTGCCGTACTGAGCGTCCCCCCGAGTAATTATAGCCAGTGAATGGATCTGTTGCATTTGACTTTTAATGCCTGCCGGATCAAGCGGTTACACCACACCTCAGCGACACTTATCAACCGGTGCTAATGACGAGAGAAAATTTTCGTGACATAGGTTTTTCACAAGCCTGTAACCGTTTTTTTTCGGGGCAAACTCCGAAGAAAAACACACACCCGGCCGAGAAAGAAGGACGTACAGAGCTCCGTTACGTCTACATGTCTAACGAGCTGTACCAACCTTTTTTTTTTTTCATTTTTTTTATAGTTTTTTTTTTCTCTTTTTTACTTATCGCTTTTTCTGCTCGATTCTTTCCCATCGTCGCGCGCACTTCATTACGTTATAAGATTTGGGATTCCTGTTTTCACGCGAACCGGTGAAGCGCGAAGTAATGATAAGGATTAATTGGAAGCAAGTTAACGACTCTACACTGACAATATTTCACATCTTCAAAGGTGAAAACAGATCCCACTTGGCGGAGAGTTTACATAAAGTCTTCATTCGGCCAGTGCGATAAATCAGAGCTTCTTTTCCGTCCGGGAAGAAGAAGCAGAGAGAAGAGGAAAAAAAAAAGGCTGTTGACTCTGCGTCATTAAAATTAATGATCGCGTGATCGCTAAACGCGTTTGCGCTCCATCTCTCACATTCTCAAATCTGGTCAAACCGAGCGGCGATAAATCACGAAACACCTGTTTCATAGGAACCAGTAACTTGCAAGACTTACATTCAATTAAGTTCTTAAGCAACGAACGTTGAATTAGGACATACGAAGATTGAATTAGCCGCTTGAACGTAATTGTTCGATGGTAACCGAACCTGCTCTCGAATGGAACATTATAACCTATATTCTAAATAATTTCGTGCTTCCTGTAGAAAGTCTTTCCGTTGCTCGGTGTCGAGTGCTACGATGAATTTTTTCGTTCTTCAAACTTTCCAGTATATGAATAGGAGACCACTCGATCCATCTTTGTAATAATTATTTTATTTTACCTATGACTTCTGCGTTATTTCTATGTTGTCTTTCCAATGATATTAAACATAAGATTGACGACTGTAATATACCAACTTCATATTAAAGTAACGAAGAAACTAGACTATTTGAGTAGATAGTAGATTATTGGATAGCAGAGGAAGACTATTGTTCAAAGCTGTAGTTCATAAATCTGAATATTCTAGAGAATTTGGTTTGTTTTCCAATGTTTCTTCTAATACTTCAGGAAAACGAATACTTATCGACAACCATCGGTTCGCTTTTAAGACCAGTTTCAGCGCCTCGAGTTCGCGTGCTATTTCGTATTTGAAGAAATCGAGCCGCTCGTAAAGTCTCGTATAATTTTAACGGTGGACAGGTAACGCGTCTATACTCGTCGAAAACGCCGCCGATCAAATTACTGGCGTCAAGGCTGTGTATCGAGAAAGTGTCGAGACTTGGTCTATAAATTTGACCAATTTAATTGGTCGCTGATTTATCATTATGTAAGCAAATGGAACTCGTTGTAAATTCGCTGTGACAACTGGCTGTGCGGTCGTCATGTCCAATGATAATGCGCGATTAATTATTATAACAACGATTCTTTGGGGAACACGAATGCAGAGAATTCGACGAAACGTCCTTATCCTGCTAGAGAAACGAACTTCTGCTGTCTTTTATCCGAAGCAAATGAAAAGAAACAGAAAGAAATGAAAAGAAATGAAAGACAGTAGTAAATGCAACGAAGGTGTTGGAAAATAATCAGAGCATGGATTGGAGAGTTTTCTCGAGTGAGATTTCATAAGACAAAATGGCGAGTGGAATAAATTAAGTGGGAAGTTCCAGTTGGAGATTTTTAACATTAGTTAGATTTGAATCGATAATTATCGAACTGCGAATTTTTATGCAATTTCATATTTTTACAAACGTACCTAAAGAAGTGGAATCTAAATAAAATATACTCTACTTAATAAATGAAATAATAACGACCTTTATTTCGGACATTTTCTATATTTTTTTATATTTACATTCTAAATAAATTTCTCATAAGTGGATAAATATTCGCAGTGTAATAATGAAAATGGCTCTTGTAGAACTTGGTAGAAACTTAAACACTCTATGCGACTAGGAAATGCACTCAAAACCGTATGCCCATTTTCAGAAAGTTCTTCAGTTATTCAATAATAAAAGAAAGAGAAGGAACTGAAAGTGTTATTAAGCAAAATATTGAATTACGAGGAAGAGAGACAGCAACGAGGAAAAGATACCGTGCGATATAAGAACGATATAGAGAGTTGGAATGATATCGAGTGGGTCCTCTGTCTTGATATAGACCACCGTGAGCGAGCTGGGCCCAACCAGTAGGCTTTAAATCGTCCTCACACCAGGAGGGCAACCGGTGCCCCTCGGTACCACCTAAAATATCCTCGACCTAAGGTATACCGATCGAACGTGTCCACCACGACTGTTCTTCGTACCCTACAAAATCGACGTTCCTCCGCCTTTAAATCATTCAACCCACTAGGTGTGGTGCGACACGGTCGGTAGTAGGACTTCCGGGAACGATTACGCGCTGAAACGACTTTACCATCCTCTCCTGAAGACATCGTCTGAGAAAAATCAATTCTCGATACTGGAAGTCGTATTTATGTCTCATATTTTATGGTACTTTCATGAATCCACGTTCGACTGCGCAATATCATGTAACGAAGAAAACGTAAGAGATCTATTTCATAAATTGTTAAATTCTAGGATACATAATTCTTGTATATTTGGAACGGTGAAATTCATTGGGAAAGTACATAGAATCAGGCGAACTGTATAATGTTTTCAAGAAACCAGACGTGCTTAAAGTTTTCGTATGCAGCAGCTTAATAAAATTAAGCCTGACGAGGATATCGCTTAAGATTGTGACAAACTCGAGGAACTATCGTGACTGAAATTCGTGGACGTCGGGTCGCGTCGAAAGATAAACGAATCAGTTTCGTGCAAGTGTCAACGAGGTTGATCTTCTTCAGAATCGGCACACTTGACCAGCGGCTGTCCTCTTGTTTCAATACGAGGAGCCCAATTTGTCGTCGGCTTCGTGTCGTGAGCTCGCGTTGCATGCTCCAGTCTTGCCTCCTTCTTTTTCTTCTTTTTCTTCCTTTTTTCCCTGGTTTCCTTCGAGTTCACGCAAGAGCCAGGGCTGACAAATAAGCCCACCGTGCAGCAGTGAAACGGGCGAACGAACAAATAGCTTCGCGGCCGGGTGTCAGAATCAAGATTATGACAGCGCGTCGGGTATAAATTTGAAATTTAAGAGAATTCTACCTTTAGTGGGGCGCTACACTGACCGCACCCCCCTCTTGGCCAAACGGCGGTACCACGTAAATCACGGTGATATGCGGGTTCGCCCAAAATTCCCGGCTAATCTCGAAATCAAACAGCCAGGAAGGACATAAAAATGCTTTATCGCCGGAGGTTGAAATACACCTAAGCCACCACCCTCTTCGGGCCCGGGCGTACGATCGCCTTGTTCGAGATGGGACACCAATGTAGCACCACACTATTTTCTTTACGAAAGATGGATGAGATTTCGTTCCACCGCGTTCAAGTTACTCGAGGATCCGATTCGGGGACGAACGTTTCGTGCACTGTTTCTCCCATGTCCGTTATCTCCTTTGGTAAAGGTGTTTCACGTTAGTCACTCTCCGATCGATGTAAGCGATCATTTATCGAGAATCGATCGTTGGTTGGTACTAAAGTATAGTTGTGTTTCGTATGAAACAGAATTTAGTAGTATAGAATTTCCAGATCTGATCGAGGATATCTTGGATATTTCTAGGTTATATTTATTCTCAGTTTTTCTTCTCTTTTTGTAGATCCTAATCGTGTGACTTTCTACCGTTACTTTTAAAATACTTTTCTACACTTCTAATATTTTCGATCTTTTTAAGAGATCGATGAAGCATACAGTATCGCGAACGCTCTTGACTTGTTGCTATTCTTTCGCCATTCCGTCAATGTTCTTGACATTTCTATCTATTTTAAAGAAAATTTTGTTTTATTTTAAAAGATTTTAAGAGATAAGAAATTATTCCACCATATAATATAGCACACGAAGAGGATAATATCCACTACTTATACCAGGTAAAACAATTTTCATATGAAATCGATAAATAATATTGTTTGAAGCTTAACATCATCAATTATACGAAGACTAATTACTACACAGCGAACCGAGAATTATTCAAAACCTCTCCAGTTGTCTCCTCTCTTTAAAAAAAAAAGGAATCCCATTGAAAGAAAAGGGATCTGAGGAGAGTAACGATATATTCGGTGCACAGTCATTGCGCCGGGGCGTTTTACGTCGGTTTCGTGGACCGATACGATCTCGGTATCACCGTTCCGACGATTACGCGAATATCAATGACTTCTGGGAACAACCGGATGGATTCGAGCGAAGTATGCAAACAAGAAGAAATAATTGCAATCGGATATTCGGAGGCCGAAGAAGGGCCCCGAAGGTGTATCGTATCGGCGGACGGTGGTTATTGACGACCGGCCAAAGCAGTGGCGATGCATTGGCGGACGAGCATAAATTTCGCCCCCCAAACTGACCGTTGCGTTTTTCGATGCGTCTTAAATTGCCTGGCAACCGTATTCTCGCGGCCAAGCCAACCCCAGAGAAGGCATGAAATGCGAGGCGACGCGGACATTAATCAATGTATTTATAGATAAAGTCCTTTTGAACGTAAACTGAAACATTTCGAGGCTACGGGATCCCTGTACATGCTGATTTTATGCGCACCGGATTCCCCTACGCGTCAACTACCGAGACAATTGAACATCTTCGCGATCTCTCAAGATCTTTGATACTCTTTGGTCTTAACACCAGGAGTAGACGAATCAATAGCTTCCAGTTTATTAACCTTAAGTCTTCTAGGTTAGAATTAGATCCAGTTGTGCCACATATAGGTTAGGACGATAAACTGCATCGAGGTTAATCGTTTGATTTTTGAAAAGTTAGATATTAATCACGTACTTTGGTATCAAAGTCGGTTTAATTTTTAGGCGATTTAATTAATTTTTTAAATAGGAACTGTTGAAGTAATTACTTCAGGAAGAACTCTACAGCTTTTCTTTCGTATACCCGTGACCTGGAGACCGCTGTTACAAAGAGAATAGGATTTAGTGAAACAAAAAGAAAATTGAAAATAAGGAGAGGTTCATATTATTGTGCCCTTGAATATAAATGTTGTTTTGGCTTACAAGGTCTAGAAACAAAAGAGCTATAAGTAGATAGCTGTTTCTTGTAGCCTTCAGCTAGAGCTACACACCAAGGTTAACTTTTTGGTAATGTCTTTTGCTATAAATGTATGAACGTGCTCCCTATTGTATTTTATTGTATCATAACACTGAAAGAGTGAGCATCTGGATCACCATACACTATACCTGTACTTATTTCAATATATTTTTCTATTCTAAATTCATTCACTCGTTCTTCTGTCAGTCAACCTCAACAGGAACATCTACGTGTCTGCTAAATGTTGTCGATGTAGATCGGTGTAATATTATCGGTAGATAATACGAATGTGGATGAAACACGTAAATCTTTTCCGAATTCATCTTATTTTTGATCCCCTTGGAAGCTTATGAACATGGATATATTCATTCAACTAAACATCGACAGAGCTGTAATCTATTTCATTAATTTTCAATGTATTTTAAAGTAAAGGTAAAAAAGAGGAAACAACCTTTATTTACTGTACACGATTCTACAAAGTCGAATAACAGATGAAACATACATTTAATATCCAATATTTATATTTTGTGCATCTACACAAAATCCATAGTCTATAAAAACGTACATGTTCAAATCCGAAATTCAAACAGGATTAACCAGATTCAATGCAATCAGTGATACTTCGTACATATCGTTCCTCGTATAACACGCTACGTTCGATGGTTTTCCTTGAAGATCACCGCGTTCGGTGCTCACGAAAGAAGAATTCGTAGAAAGGAAGAAATAGAGGCGACAGATTCAGCGTTCAAGGCGAGCAGAACACGCGGCGGCGCAGCGTTCGGTTCACGTGGTGAACCCTTCGAAAGCCATCGGCATATTGCCATAGGCCGCGTGCGGTTGGCCCCGCTCTTATGGGGCCCCCACGGGCCCATAAATATCGAATTTTTATTTTGAATGGGAAAACGAACGATCGGTCGATGCCGCGCGTCCCTGGCCCACACTAAATCAGCGTTACTTTATTAAGTATTACCTTTAGTTAACAGATACTTAATCAAAAGGTGCACGCCGTACGCCACTAATTTGACTTTGGCCCCCATAAATATTCGAGGACCGGCAAGCGTCGGCCCTATGCCGCCGTCGAGCGCGGCGCATCGCCCGAAACCGGCGCTGCCCTCCAAATACCAGACGCACCCGGACGTGAACACCGACAGAACGACGGATGAATGGGCGACCAATGGCTTCGTACCGATAAAATACTCCTGTAATTAAATGCGAGGCGGCAGCATTTGTTTCGCTCTCTATGCGCGTTCCTACGCTCGCGCTCCTATCGATCACGGTTTTCGAAATTTTCAACGGTGGCCGAGATGCACGCGGAACCAAGTATTGCCCACGTGAACCGCACCTGACTCTTTCCACGGACAAATGCCGCTTCAAATTCTACCGATAAAAAGGGTTCGCCTGTCCTCTATATCTTTATCCTTGATTCCCAATGTATCGCTCCTGTTCTGGACTTGGATAACGATTGATGGCACAGTAGGAGTTGCGTTATCTCGATCTAATTAGTTACAGGGTGATAGGCTGACCAAGTTTTGGTCAGCTAAGCGGATCGTTGAGATCGTGATCACGTTCGATATTAAGAATTATAATTTATTACTATATTTATTTATAATTCTATATTGTCGAATTAGGGATTCTATTTTAAGTTAGCATATCGTATACAATCCAATTCGACGTTCAATGCGAAATATTTCACGGAACTCGTACAATCGCAAATAATTTAATTTCCGTTTAACATGACGATTCTTTTGGCTCAAAGTGATAGAATTTAATGTCTGACTGTTAACTATTAGCCAGGGAGCGATATTTCGGTGATTAATCGCACTGTATTCGCAAAAGACGCGGCAGAAACGTATCGTGTGCTTGAATCTTCGGATGGCCAAGTAAGGGAAGAGAGTTGGAACAAGGGGCACGGAGAAAGGTTATGGCAACGAGGGCTGCTGAAGCACAAATCAATTAGTGGGGGGCCTCGGGCTCTTCGGGCACCAGAACTACCCTTTCTCGGCCGTACAACCCCGGATCTCCCTTCTTCTCTCGACGTAACGAGTTACCATGGCCTTTCCATCCGTTTCTCTTCCTTTCTCCCTCCGTCTCTCTCTCTCTCTTTCTCTCTCTTTGCCGCACTCAAGGTAGCCACAGCGAATACAGATTGCGTTTCAATCTATACGCTAACGAGTGTTTAGTGTTTACCGAACCGCGAGTCGACCGCCTTTGCTTTGGCCACAATTTCCCGTGGCCCCTGTCTACAATAAACGGGGAGGATATGACCGTCTCCAACGCGGTAGAGTCTTAAAATACGCTTGATTTTCCATTTACCCTTCCTAAGTATCTCGAACAACTGGAATCTGTGTGAAACGTACGATATCTCTCTTGCAAATACGATTGTCGATAGAAATTTCATTTCTGTTTGTCTTGTGCAAGAAATTAGTTGGACACTTAGCACAGAAAACGTTTACGTATACGTTGTACGTTTTACATAGAACATTGCAAAATTTGAAACCAATCTGAAAATGTACGTATTATAGAAGTTGCAAGATATTCACCGCAAACATACATTTATAATGTCGCATAAAATATCGAGGCTTATTAACATAACAAACAATTGGCTATTTAAATATTTCTGAGATCTTTGATGTGACTTGATGCGAATATCTTGTAATTTGTATGTACGTTTTCAGATCGGCTTCAAACCTTGCCAACATAATATTACGTGTAAAATATCAAAGCAATAGCTTTTACTAAAATGAGAATTTCAAATTTCACAGTTGTCACGGTTCGCGAACATGACTGTTTTTCAAGGAAATACTTTTAGTATATCGATCCAGCGTAAAATTCTTTTATACAGGTGTGATGGCCCGAATAATGTCGCCAGGCGTCGTTCGAGAAGCTCCGTAATTATATTCGCCGTTAATTACACGGGCGAACGATGCCTTCGAGTGCGTTGCTCTAGGTGAAAAGCAACGGACCCTTTGTCGCGGCCCCGAGCTGTCCACTTTGCTTTCGTCCGGCATTTTTCTGACTTTACGTAATATCCTGAGCGGCCGGCCTAATGCAAACAAGCTGCCGTGAAGCGTGCGTCTCCTTTGCAATGACACGCTCCTATTTCCGTGTGTACGTGCATGTGAATCTGAATAGTGTTGGTATGGTATATACGGATACTGTCTGTGTCAAACATGCATGAATACTTTGAACAAGAGTAAGAAAGGCAATAGTATTACGTTATCCATGGATCATGGATAATTTCGAAGTAATTTTCTTGATGTGTCGCAGAGAAGTTCGTGTTACGTTTGTTAAAATTTAATCTTTCAATATTGATCTTTTCTATTTTGAATATTTTTCAATTTAAAGGAACAACAGGGAGAAATATTTATTAATCAATGTGTGAATGTTATAAAAAGATAAAGTCAGGAAAGAAGATTCCATATACATATACTACGCTTTCCCCTAGAAAGCATCGAACAGTTAAAGATTGTTCGTAAATCGTAAACAGGAAGGACAGAGCAGAATTGCATCGGGTAAGGAATGTTTACAACTTATCTGACTGCAATCATGTAGCGTATAGTATAAGCTTATGCGAGATATTTAGTCGCATATCGTGGCGCCACACCACCCAGGGGACCCTCTCATTATTTGCTGCCAGGATGAGCCTTTATTAGCAGTTATCCTGTTCGGTCTCGAATCTATACGTTCGCATATCCATAAATTTGCGTTTACGGTGACCGTATCTTATGCAAATGAGACGATTTAATCCGTCGGATATTTCAGGGCATTTTTAATAACCCTTTCGCCCCTCCTACCCTCTCGTTTGAGAGGTTCGCTGATCGCTTCGTCGTTCCTACAACACGATCAATTAGTGACGATTCATCGTGCTGGCTCTTCAATCTTGTCAGGTTTTCGAGGCCCCGAGAATGCCAGATGCAGTCATTTACGACTCCTCTCGTCAAGCAATGAAACCCTCTAAAGAGTATTTCGATATTTGATTCATTCCAATATTTCGGTATCCTAAAAATATTTTTATCGCTTTAATATAATGTTAGTAACGTTCAAAGTTTAAAAGGAAATCACTGTTTCAAAGAATGTACGAATAATTTATTAGACGATAGGAAACGTTAAATTTATTCGGAAAGATTCTTAAAGAAAATTTATTTTCAGAGGTTTTATTATAAGTAAATTGCACAAGTATTTATAGCAAGTATATATAATCCACGTTATTTGATTTTTTTCGGTACTTACGCATGTAATTTAAATTACATCTATCCTACCATCTCTGATAAAGACAACATAATCGTAAAATTATCAAACGATTTATGTTACCAGCTGCATTCGAAACGGTTGACCGAATAATAGAGTCATTGAAACGATGATTCGTTCCATTGCCTTAAACAGCCAATGGTTAATTCTCCCCTGAGAACCTGAAGATTCGAATCAGGCAATAAGAAGTCGAAGAACTTTATTAGAGGGTTCGGACGTAAAATCTCGATAATGTCTCAAGTCACGAGATCGACTATGTATTCCAAAATGTTCTTTGATTCGATTAGATCGATTCGCGTTTAGATGGAAGACTATGGAGGAAAGAAGGCAAAAGGAATCGAAAGATTATGCAATGCTTCTGTAAATCGGGCCTCGAAATCATCGTGTATAGTGAATCGAGCCGACTAAAGCAGCAATTTCGCTCGATGTTTCGAGCCGGCAAAGTGCGATAATAAGCCCGCGGGCAGTCGGTGAGAATCTGCAATTCGCTCCGCTCAAATTGAATACTCCGTAGGCAGAATCTGGACTCTCCGTCGAGGGTTAACCTAAGATCAGCGATCCGTGATATAGTTGAGCTTTGTAGTCGACTGTACAAACGCTCATTTACTTCGTTCGACAACGAATGTCGTTTCACCGCGCTCAAGGGGAGAAGACATTACATTAGCGTGAAAAGTAGTGATATTCTCCAAAATTTCTTTCAGATGAACAATGCAAGCAAATCAATTTATTGCTTATCGTGGTTAATATATCTACTGAAGAATGAAATATTTTCAGCTTATGTTGTCCATTCGTTTTTGGACTATTTCACCTTGGAATATTCGTTACGGCAAAAATCGATATTCTCTCGTTGGCAGTGATTGCACCACACGATAAATATAAAATTAAGGAAGATATTTGGAAACTAGAAATCTGTGTTTATAATAAGTGCTTATAAATTTCAGTATGTCAAAAAATTAAGAA
Source organism: Bombus pascuorum (assembly GCF_905332965.1). Lineage (NCBI taxonomy): Eukaryota > Metazoa > Arthropoda > Insecta > Hymenoptera > Apidae > Bombus > Bombus pascuorum. The sequence continues at coordinate 11,605,631 of NC_083491.1, read as the reverse complement.
AATATCGAAGCGCTCACTCTTTCAAATTTCCAAGTATTTATTTTATGTTCGAAAGAATTTATAAACTTTAGAAATAGTATCGACTTTTCAAAATGTATGCCATTTTCATGGTAAATACCTTAGACATATATTTCTCTTGAGAATATACCATCACGTAATCATCTTAAAAGAATCATCAACTAAAATTACATAGTAGCGATATATCTCAATCCAAGATAAATTACTGGAATTTACCAATCGACCACTCGATAGAAACATTCTTTTAAGTAATTATCGTGTTTTTCCATCTTGTTGTTTCGCCACGAAGTATTAATGCAAAGAATCCACGGCCAGACAGTTACAGTCACTCCTCGTGTACGGAAAAGCTTCGTTAAGCGCGGAATTGCCGGTCGTCGTCTATGCTCAAGATTATAAGCGAATGAACGTTATAATATCCTTCGACGAGCCACCTTAACGAAAGATACGATAGTGTTTGCTATCGGGGGATCTTCAACAGGCTTTTTACGCCAGCATACCTGTACTGGCACGTGCCGTACCTCGTTACAGACTGCGAAATAATATTACCGTTTTCGACAGTGCAGATTTTCTGACACGTGCAAGATTAATCGATAGGTTGCTTAAAACGCGTTGCCATCCTGGATCACGTTAATTTAATTACAGCATATATACGAGAATTGAAAATGGGTGAAATAAATTTTAACGGCGAAACCACTACGAAAGATTGCAATCGACAGCAGCTGCTTTGAGAAATGAGTTCGTGCGTCTTGGACAGCTGGAAGTACGATTTAAAATTAATTCGTAACTTTGAATATTAGATGTATGACGCGGTGAAATTTGTTGAAGTGTAACCATCTAGATTGAAAGCAAGAAATTATATGTATAGTGGATACTGATAAAGTATCACAAGTAAATTTATACTTTATATTTATATTTTAAGCACTATGAAACGAAAAACAGAAGATAAAAATACTGAATCTTTGGAATTGATTAACAATTTCATCAGCGTCGAGTAACTTGCAACCTTAGAAAATAATTCAATAGAATTAATGTGCGGAGGCATTCATTTTGCAATGTATTATGCAATTATTAATACTGTTGAACATATTAGTACATGTTTAAAGAATTGACTAGAAAAGAAAGGTGACACAGATTTATTAAATTTATTTTATCTCACAGATTTAAATTTCCACGAAACAAACAAGTTAATAATCATTCGTCTGAATATAAAATAAATAACAAAAAACCGAGTAAAACGATATACTTTCATTGTCACCTCGAATTAATGTATCAAAAGACGGTAATTGTTTCTGCAACACACCATACACCCATGGGTGCAGCTCACGAGATTTCCAGCGGATATAAAGCCCGATTACCGCGGATATGCTGAACTGTGTTGGAAAATCGGAAGATATTCCCGTAGGTCTCGTTCAATCGTCGTTTCGCAAGAGTGATTTCGTGGAAACTAGAAAGAAAGGAAAAATATAAAGGTCGTACGTGTAAATGATGGCACGACGATAAATTAATCCAACGCAGCGTCGACGGTGCTGCGAGCTCGTGGTATACCAAATTCGCAAGCTGTTCCCTAACCCCCACCCTACTGCCCCACCCCCGCGTATCCCTTCGCCCGACCACTTATCCATGATTTATTGAAATTACATCTCGACACGCGAAAAAAGGAACGTTTTCCCGCGGCATTATCTTCCGTTCTCTCCTCTGGCCCGGCTACGAACGACAATCCCCCGTATCCGTGACAGGACAATATAACTATCATCTCTTTGAAGATTAACGATCTTTTCAGGTGAGCCGAAGGGCGGAGTTGTACAGATCGACCGAACGTCTTTCTTCGCTTTCGCGTCTTTGTGCACGGGTTACCAGCATGTTATTTCACGATTAGAAACGGCTGTTAGCTGGAAACGTACTGCCTTCGATTCGTTCTGTTCGCGTTACTCGATGACCTACGAAACTTCTAAAAGCGTGATATTTCCACCTTAATTTATCCCATTGGCTCATTCAGTGTCATCGACTCTATGATCTATTACAGAACCTTCAAGAGAACGTAATCTCTGCGCTTTCATAAAAATACAATTCTATCCTATTCATCAAACGATGTACATGTACCAGAAATTAATTATAATTTTCTTCGTCAGCGCGTTGCGACGTTATCGCCCAAGGCAAACACTCATATTTCAAATGAAACCAGTCTTCAGCGTGACCCAGTCTTGGTCATGCGAGATCCAAATGACCATTGATTAGAAGCAATAAACGCGAAGTAAACCGTATCACCGGGTTTATATCCACAGACATGACTAGGAAATATAAACCGAACCTTTGCTGACGATTATTAGAGTACCAGGTTCTCCAGAGGAAGCTATCGACCGGCCTTGTCGCCAATTAGATCCTACAGAACATTGGGTCGAGTCGGTTTTCCATCGATGGCGACGATATGTAAACAACTTCGCTGGAAAAACCAAGCTTCATCGCGATATTGGAATTCCCGGTTTTAACGCTGCCTTGAATTAACACGCGATAGCGGCTCGTTAACGTTCGCCATCACGGCAACAACTCCGACGCGCGTCGTTCCCCGCAGGAAGGCCGCCAAGCAATCTACACAGAAACCATAATGGAGTGCGTGCTCCGTCCGCGCGATCGAACTGGTTTATCGATGAAGGGAAATCATAGTTTGCGGAGTTTACACGAGAGGCGAATCTAACGAAATGGCTAAATGAATAAGTAAGTACGCGGTGACTGTGGTTGCACGTGTTTCTTCACCGATAGATATCCTCTACAAGTCTCATTAGATAGCGTTGGGTCTACTTAGCTTCTTATCGGGAAGAAACCGAACCATATGGGACGACACGCTGTTATCTCTGACATCATTACCTACAAATAAGTACTGATTTTGTTCATTTTACGAGGTTGTATAATGTTTGGTGTTAGGCAGTTAATAGATAAGTGGATTTACAAAGTTGAATTTAATACTGTTAGCTATACTATGTACTATTAAATAGTATACTATGTAGTTTTAAAAATAATCAGCCATATCGTCATCTCTCATGTGTTCTCCAAGTTGAAGAAATTTCTTGATGAAATCGTGGCAAACATATGACATTTCTTCTCTTCGTTTCTTCTACATATGACATTGATAGTAGTTGTATGTTGATGAAATCATATTTTGTCTCGTGTGTTTTTTCATTTACACACGAATAAACAGAAATTATCGCTAATAAGACGAAGTTTAATAGATCAGTTAGTCTAATTGATAACATAATCGAAAATGGTTAAATCTAATAGATAAGCGGGATGATTTGAGCACAGCCTTCAGAAAATCCCCAGTGTGAGTAACATGAAGCGATCAAGAAGCTACGTAATCGCATCAATGAAACAATTTCCAACTTCCTTTCTATACAGAATTAGTCCATTAGAATCACTGTGTTAATTATCGAAAGCCAATACGCAATTATGGCAAATCTCACAGCAAGTAACCCGCATCAGTATCTCGAGTATTGGGCTCGGATGACACAATACGATCGTAAAAAAGAGAAAAGGAGAGTTTCGCCAGAGCACCCCCTGCATTCAGCCAGCTACTTTGCCGTTCCCTCGTACACCAGACGTTTCCTGTTTCTCGTTTCCGTCGAATTGACGCTCTCCAGATCCAGATAATCGAAGCATCGCTCATTCGAACGCACGTATTTACTGGCGCGGAGAGGGTGGAATCGGCCTGAGTCCCGTTGTATCTGGGCGCTATTAACGCGAACAATACCGGAACCAGTCCGTGATGTATCCTGTCCTTAACGCCTCTCTCTTCTCCGTTCCCATTTCTTTCTGTTTCTTTCTTGGGCCCCTCTCTCGCGCCACCGAACAGCCTCGAGTGGCCGATGCTTTTTCTCCCGGGCAATTTATCAAGGCTCTCCGATGTTTTTGTGTCTGTCAAAGTATGGCGGCCGGTTGCGTGTGTGCGCGACGCTTCTGCGGCCCCAGTGTACGCACAGGGGCTGCCCGGTCTGTCGTGGTGAAGTGGCAGCTCGACGAAAAGGGTTTCACCGCGATTCCTTCTCGCGAAGAATTACGGCGATCCGGTGCAACTGGCGCGCTCGCACAAGGATTTGATGCATCGCTCGGTGTCACGCTTCAATGTCGCCGTTCGACGTCGCCACGCTTGCACCTGCGAGCTCAAAAACCCGGCAATCGGGCTTCGTTTAATTGAGATAACGCACGGCTACCGCCCTTTCTCTCCGATTCCATCATTCGGGATAAGTTATATTAGAGCATAAAGCTGCGTTTCCTTTGATCCTGCGAAAATTATTAACGGAGAGTAAATAGGAATACTTTTTGGTTGGAACTCTCTGTCAAATTATTTTGAAATGTGTTTTATACTATACGAATAAATTTAGTGGTAATATTAATGTTAGGATCGGAAAATATGTGATAAGAAATGTGGATCATTTACGTATTGTTAAGTGTAAGCAAGCTAATATTTCCATAGTTTCTTTTACATATGTTACTTACTTTCAATTTTATTTCTATTCAACTTCCAAAATCTTTCATTCAGAAATCTGATCATCTATTCGGATTTAGTTTTGAATCTAAATTGGCAATCAAATTATACCTGATTCTTTTTTCCAATTGAAATGGGGTTTCGTTCAATTTTTAGGTAGCCAAACTTGTTATCGACGGTGGACGTCACCGATAGGAATATACTTCTCGAAATAATTTATATATTTTCTTTTGTCTGATATTTGTCATCAAAGAGTGGCCATTAGTAGACGAGTGGGGCAAAAGAAAGATCTTTGGGAGACACAGCAGGAGGCATTAGACCATGGCTCCCATTAGGTCGACTGGGTTTTTCTCTCGAAAAGAAATTAATGGCCGATCTTCGCACGAATTTTGTTGGTATCAAGGCCAGATAGACTTTACTTCCATAATCTTTTTCCTATAACTCACTTCTACTTTTCACAAATAACTCCATTACTCCGAAATCTAGTAAATGTTACATTAACACATAATACTTGATATTACGTTATGCAACAGCATTTATTAACACTAGTAACTTGTAACTTATGGCCCGTAAATCTTGTTAATGATATTTGTCCGATCGTGCGAAAGGTTCGGATAATAAAATATTCAGCAGATAGCGGCGTTAGAGCATGATATAGGAATAATATAGCAAGTTCATAAAAGACGATCGCCTAATGGAATTGAGTCTTTCTAGCTAAGAGAACGTGTATTTACTTCGTACGACAATAATTCGTTTGACCACATTGTAAGAACCATTTATTTATCCGAGTGGAAAATTTATTTTCAGTGTACGGGACAAGACTTTTATTAAACGATCAATCAAACCACAGCACGCGGCAAGAAACGTCCTGGTATAAACGTCGGTGTTAAGCGCTGTACCTTGAAGCTATAGTGCCTCATAGTCGTTCGCACTCGCAGTTGGGAACCACGTGAGTGGCACGTGACTAAGAGGATGTAGCAATTATATCTTGACTCCATCCTCTCCTCCGGTCTTCTCTCTTTCTCTCTCTCTCTTTCTCTCTCTTTCAACACCACAATCACCTCCTTCTTCTCTCCGTCCTCTTATTCTCCTTCAGCGTCTCCTCAGACGCGGTCCCGTCTTCGTAACGCAACAATTAACGTGGCTTCGTGATATCAAAAATGACCCTTCCTCGAATCCGAAAACCGGCGGCCTACCGTCAAAGGCGGCTGCAATAAATTCTTATTGCCGTTCATCGGGGTATTTACGGTTCCCCGAACACCAACGCCAACTCCTCTTCCCTCATTATTTCATCGCCTGATTTCGTCTATCGATGCTCCGACCAAGCGTGCCCACTCCTACGCTCCGATTCGTGAAAAGTTTCAAATCGCCCTTCTACGAGCAAGCAGATACGTCTATTTAACGTTTAATTGGTCGATTTGCAGAAGTGAATCTATCGATGAATAGCAAGTTATATCCTATGTTTTATTTATGGGATATTTATTTTATTTATCCCACTTATAATCCTAGGACTGTCATGTTCTTTCCAGTAGCTGGCAGAATTCTTGAAAATTACCCTTGATATAATTATTAAACAACAAATTGCAAAAATAATTTCGCGAAGGAACCATACTACTTATAGGTATATAGGTACTAATCAAGATAAGGTATTATTAAGCGAATCATATCACTCATACATGACAATTATTATATGAAGAGCTACCGACTACTAAAGTACGAAATTTCTATCAGAGAAATCGAAACGAAAGATATTTATACAAAGAAATATACGACGCAAAACGAGAAAAACATCTTCATCTATAAATTGATAAGATAGAATGTATCGTAAGCACATATACGAAAATGTGTATGAAAAATTATAAATCCATCCTTCCAAAAGCTGCCGATAAATTTCGCCACGAAAGAGAAATAAAAATGCCTGCGTACATCGGACACGTCGGAAAAGCGTGAAAACCCGTGAAATCTCTTTCGACGGCCGAAGATAAACACAGATCGAAATGCACCGCTTTCACCAAGATGACTTTACTTCGGATCTCCATCAAGCACGTGATAGCCACACGCACACGTAAACGCACATCGGACGTGATACGGAGGATCTACCCTCTTCTATAACCCGTGCGCACGTCGACTATAATTATCCTCGGGTAATCACGACTCACACCACTGTCTTCCAACGTCCGCTTACCGCAGTCCGGCCACCGTATTCCGCAAAATTAGTATTTCCATTCTCCGTAGAAGAGAAGCGAACAGGGAAGTAAGAGGAGGGATCGAGAGAGAAAGTGAGAGAGAGAGAGAGAGAGAGAGAAAGAGAGTGAGACAGAAAGAGCAAAAAAAGGACGGACTTCCAACAGCAGCGACTGGTTGTTGGTCTTCTCGATTCAACCGTTCTCCTTCTTCCCTTATCCCTTTCCTCCTTGTAACCCCTCGGCCTTAAGCTTACTCCTATCTGCCGTTGCCGCCACCGCCGCTGCCGCTACCGCGGCCGCACGCCGACGTGTTTATTTTTGCAATTTGCCCACTACGTCGAAGACCGACAATTAGATTTCCTGGGCTACGTTGTTCGGCTACCGTATAAGTGCAAGGCACAGGGAGATCGGGCTCCGATCTGTCGGCCCAAAGGGCCTCCGCAAATGTGCCGGAGGAAATGGAGAGGACCACCTACACCTGCCCCGTGTAATTCCTTCTTCTCTTATCTCTTTGAATTCCTCCTTCCTGATGGATCACCGTGATGCGCTTACAAGGTGAAATATCGTACGCCAAACGGACAGGTACACCGGTCCTCGTCGAGCCTTGGATTTATATGAGAGAACCTCTGTTCTTTGATCGAATCTTCCACCCGACCGAAAGGGTAGCGACGAAATTCTTCGACGCACTTCGATCATCGCTATACGAATCGCTATATCCTGTTACGGTTTGATAAATATAAATTCGATTTTCTGGATCGAACGATGCGTAGAAGTGTTGTGAAAAAGATGAAGCAGGGTACACCGCGAACGAGTTGGGAAAACGACAACGAGGTCATGAACTTGCGCGCGGTTCAATTCGTGTCTTTGTCTCTTCGATGAAGGGCGCCGCGGCAGATATCTCTCGGGGTATATACGCACGCGGTTTGAGGTGGAGGCACTAAATCAAGGCCCCGCATGCTTTGGATGGCGTCTAACAAATGAGCCAATGACAACCAGCCCGGCCCTGGCTCGGTTCTCTCGTTCTCCGCTGTTCCATCTCGCTCCGACTCGCACGAACAAAACGATAATATATTCCAGCGAGCGAGCGAGCGAACGAGCGCGCGAGAATGAGCCGAACGTCGAGCGAGAGCGCGAGAGAGCACGGACGGGATCTGGACGGATCGAGCGAATACTATACGCCGTTTCGAGGCCCACGCCACGGAACGATGATCGAGCCTGAAGGAGAAATGAGGCGGCGCGGCGTAGGGTTAGGTCAGGGGGTGGCGAGGGGAGCAGAGGAGGAAGGGGGGCCAGCTGAGCCTTTTACACGTCACCGGGAACTAATACCTCGACGCACGCTAATGACGGCCAATAATTTAAAATATGAATTTGTATAAATCACCGGTAATCGTTAATTTCTCGGAATGTTAGATCGGCCCCGGTCCATCAGCCGAGCGCAGGACAACTGGCCGGCCCCTTGCGTCTTTGAGGTCCTCGCTGAGGTCATTTGTGCTCGAGAGCCTAGATTAATTGGATTAATTAGGCATTACCGTGCCCCGGGGCACGGCGCTGCATTAGTCGGGAACGAAAGGGGGAACCGTGCGGTAAGGCACGCGGGAGAAGGCCTGGCGCGATGCGACCTTCGTCGTGGAGATCATTTCAGGGGATTCGCGGGGTCTTTGATTTTGGAACAAACTGATTTCGTCTTTCGTCACACGGCGACGGGGACAAATCGTTTGTAATTTTTATCCATGGCCTCTGATAGCCCCAAGCTTCGAATTTTGGCTACGGGATTTTCTTCTCTCACCTAACAGACTTCTCTTTGTATTCTTTCGCTCTATCGAGAGAAATTCGTTGTTTCTTAACGTTTGCACGCTGACGTTGCTACGTATGTATATAGAAAGACGTGACGGGTTCAGGTTTATCCAGAGGAAAGTTCGCGAGAATTAATCGATTCCTCGGTGATTGTCAAACGCAAGTAACGCAGTTATTATTTACTTTTTCTGTTGCATGGTCAAAAGTCATTACTGGCCAGCGAAATTTGACATGGTTTTTACTTTTATTGCGCGACCGTTCGCCTATAATTATTTCCACATCTATCACTCCGACCTGGCAATGACCAGCACGGCCGTGGCTCGAAGATTGAAGATCGGCTCGGTAGAAAAAAATGAGACGCGAAACCAGGGCCTTTCGAGCAATAGCACTGAAGGAGAAGAAGAAGAGGAAGGAAGGCCAAGGGGTGGGTGGAGGAGCGAGGGACGGCGGGGGCCTCGTCTATATGGGCATTCGTTGTCGACTGAATGCCAGTCGGTTTCCTCTTGTTCGACGAGAACACGAAAGGCTTCGATGACGTATGGTTCGTGGAAGAAGGAGAAATAAAGAGCGTGAAGGGAGGAACGAGCGTACCTGTGATTGTCCTCGGCCGGGATGAAAAAAAAGTGTCATTGTGCTCGAGCGAACGAATGGTCATTTGGCCCGAAACCGCTTGACATTTCTTCGCGTTCGTACTATGGTCGCGGCGCGACCGTCAATCGACGAACGCTCGACAGTCATTAACGATTTCAAATACACCTGGCCCCCTGTTTCATCTCTAGAGAGAATCCTCCTTTTCTATTAATATCTCTAACGAGTGAATTTCTTTCAAGTGTCCATCAATATTTCGTCCGACGAAACAAAAAAAGTAAACCGAAGAAAGGAAAAGAATCCTTTTTCTCGTCGTCGTTGAGTTTTAAAAAGTTCCACGAAGTAAAAGCGGATTCACCGAAATCCAGCTGGCTTTCGTTACATCGGCTCATTCTTCATCGAATAATGTTTCACCGTCATCGTGTAACGTTCACACTCTCTGCTCTGCCTCTTCAAACAAGACGATCGAAATATTCCAGCCTTTTGCTCTCGATAAACGTCGTTGCGTACCACGTACTTGAATATTCCACGATTTCTATGGAATCCGAGCAAATATATCTATCTATAGTGAGCCGGTCTCATGTATTTCTGAAGCTTGGCGAGCGGCCACCATTATGCACATGATAATTAGAATGCGTTAGCGCGTGTCTCAATATATCCGCACGTGCTATACGCGCGCCATGTGAGTTCGACTAGCTAACTGGTCGCGCCGCGTCCACTGGGTTGGACCTGGTGCTCCTGTCGTATTATGGGTGGGTGGTGACCACTTCTTCCTCTCGTCTGCGACTCTGCGACGTGACTGTTGTACACGCCGTTTCTACTGACGCGTGCTACGTAAACGCGCTGCCTGTCTCGGCTTTGAATAAATTGGCTGATTCATCACCGCGTCAAAGGTGGACAACAACAACCACCTTCACGCCTTATCGACAGGCTGTTTTAACTGGTGAACTCTCTTTTTTACTCGTGGATTTTATTCGTTTCTAGAAAATTACTAAATCAGAAATTAATCGTAAATCTCATCGTTAAGATTCTAAGATTTCTGCAAAATCATCCGTGGATAGATAAACATTGTGAATGCAGATGTTTCTCATGGGTTATTGATATTATCGTTTAGCATTTATGTTGGAGAAATCGAAGCATCGAGGATAGGAATTGGCAGCTTTGGATTTTCAAAGAGTTTACTTCAGAGTTTACTCAACAAGTATTCACCTCTGTCGATGCAACACATGACGCTCATTGAACTACCGCAGCTATCCGAAAATAGAATTGCGAACAGTGTGAGACTTATTTTCCTTAGAATTTTCTTCCTAAACAATAATGAGAATCGATCGACGAGCTATTTTTGAAACGCTCGGAGTTCAGGGTCGACAGGAAAGAGACGAAGCCGTTCTCACGTTTTCAGCGGCAAGAAAGCGGCTACGACGAGCATAGTCAGCAGGATATCGAATATGGTAGAAGCTCGCACAGGAAATCGTTGAAACTCTGTCTGATGATCAGGACAAGCAGGCTTACGCGTTTTTTCCCTGGCTGTCGCGGAGACGCAAGTGCGTGCCATCTGCAGCGAGCAGTAATTCTCGTGACTTTGAATATATCGAGTTTCGGTATCGAGTGCCTTGAGCTGGCAAGAGGTGTCCATAGGTAAAGAAGGACGCGACGTTTTCTCAGGAAGAACTCCGACTTCGGAATCATCCAGCCAGACAGCGATATCTTGTTTCTTTAATAAACGGAAACGGAACGTAATCGTATTATTTGTTTCTACCTTTAAGAACACTACCCTCCTTCTAATACTCGAGTCGACGTGGAGTTACGTGGGGTGGGGAGGCGGAAAGAAGGAGGAATGCGAAGATCTTCCAAGCTGAGAGCAAGACGGAGGAGGGAAGAGAATGGGGGGAATATTTAAGAAGGTATTAAACTCCCCCACCAACCCTCCCTGCACACCCCGCCGCGAGGATAAGGAAGCATTAACGTTGTACTTTATTCGCGAGTACTCGATGAGTTCTGAAATATGGAAAGTATCGTGAATTCCGGTTTCGGGTAACAAAGTTCCTTCCTGCTGGTTGTCGATTCGCCGAATAAGACGAGTCCCCGCTGGCTCAGACAGAGAGGAACGGCTAATGCTTCTCCACTAAACTTTCAGAGGAAATATTTCCGCGGATGAATAAATGGGTTGATTCGAAACGCTAGGAAACTGATAAAAATATAGAGAAATGAGAAATGCTTTTTTAATTGGTCGTATGAATATACATTTGTATATAAATCCTATTGTTCAAAAAATTGAATCGCAATGCTTGATATAAACATTTTAACATATTTACTAAACTTATTGGTCGAAGAGTTCTGTGTCTTTTGCTTCCTAATAATTATTATCCACAATTTTAGCAATCTTCTGATATTTACAGGATTTTTAAACGAGCTTGTACATCTTATCAATTTACCAGCGCCCTGCTAGGATTCATTAATGGAGAGATTTTTTGTTCCTAATATTGATATTGGATGAATCGCTGCTAATAATGGGATTCTGTATCGCGTAACAACGAAAAATGGTGGAATTAAATTATACTAACGTATAGAAGAAGGTGTTATTATTGGCGGGATGCACCTGTGATCGATTCTTCAATCGAGCAGTACCATATGTACCTTTATCGAAGATCGATAGAAAACGAGAAAACTTCAACACATATGCAATTGTCAAGAGACACAAAGGCAATACTAATTCCAGTCGTAGCTCCTGCTGCGAGATTCTTGTAAAGAATAGTAACGAAAGCAAAACGTCGAAAGATCACTGAATGGACTAGCAGAGTCAGGTGTTGAACCGCGAACCAGAAGAGAAACGCATTAACAGGTGCTATGCTCAGGGTAATAGCCAATATATCATTGCCTGGACCTACCTGAAGGACCTCGCGTATACTAGAAAAGGAAAAGATACGTTCTCCGCTTTTTTCAACAGAAGTTTTAGATGATGCGAAAAGATGTTTGAACCGAATCAGACGGGAAACAGATGGCTGACGGATGTTGGAAACACATGTCACATCAAAAATCCTCAATTTTGAACTATCTATAAAAATGAACTGTCAAAGTGAACTGTCTCCTAAAATGGACGTATCAACAAGAAACACGCTTCGATTGAGAAGCTTTTTTGTTAGCATCTGAAGACCTATTACCTAAATCGTGAAAGAAAAAAGCTAGTTCATCGGTAAATGGCCGCGAATAATTTTCCATCTTGACTTAATTATATTATGTCTCCGCTACAAATTCATAATACGTGGAAAGACAGAGAGAAAATAAATTGTACGGATAGAATCATCGTTTCCAGCAATTTGATCTTGACATATGTTAACATATTTTATATATATATCATGGACGAACTATAGTACGATTCTTCTTAAAATGAGTAAATGAGGACCATTACCCTGTAATGTACGCTCCTATAAAAACAACCAGTAAAATAAAATTGCCTGTATATCGCTCAGCAATCTCGAGCTAAGTGCATGAAACCACGGGAAAGATTACTTGCCAACAAGAAGCGTTTAAAAAGTGTCGTCCAACACGGGGATCGTGCATGTACCAACGTGCGATTCCTCTCGCGATCACGCGCGAATAACTTCTACGTTACGTATCTTGTCTCCAAAAGGGCCGACCAGTGGCTGAAGGCTCCGAATCGGGCTCAGTTAACGATTACAAATTGGCTGGCCGATCGGTGCCTATTCGTGGATTAATAGAGTGATAAATAATCGAAAGCTGATTACTGGGAACGGCGTCGGTATATACGTATGAATTCCAAACGTTGTCGACGTAACTGTTAGAGTTGACGGGAGTGGGAGAGAAGAGAAATAAAGGAAAAGAGAAGGGCGCAAACAGGCGAGAGAAAGAAAGGTTGAATCGGCACGGCGGCGACGACGATTTCTTAAGGGCCAATGAATCCTTGCGCACCCGCGATACACACCAACCCTGCGTTACGAGCTTGGTCTTAAGTTATACCAGAAGGAACGTAAACCCGTAAACGTGCCCGAGGCCAACATATTACGTGCATTAATTCGCCGTGGTTGACGTGAGAGGCGATTCGTAATACGCGGCCACGAAGAGGGACACGAAGAGCAACCGGTGAGAGGGCTGGGGCACAAGAGGAGCGCGCGAGATGACAGAAACGAGGGAGAACGCTCCAGTGCGATCCTAGTTTATAACGAGATCGGTAGGGCCACGTCCGATATGTATATACGCGGCGTTGGATTTCTCGGTAATTATAAACTTAGATTCTAGTAAATATTCCCGTCAACTCTCGGCGACGGCAATTTACGAGATTAACCGAGGGTACGGATGGAAGAAAAGGAAAGACATAGAGCAACCGGAGAGGATGTTTAAGCGTGTTTTTCAAGAGTCCTTAGCGGAACAACGCGCGACCAGAAGCGAATACGCGAATATGATTTACTCGCCTTGTTTGCGCGTCACAGACCGCGATTATTTTCGCGATAGGTAGATAAATAACGTGGATTTTCTCTTGTTAGAAATCACTGTCGATAAACATATATGGAAGACATGTGTATTATACAGTGTAACTTGGTACATTCTACTCAAAATTTATGGGCATGCTGGATACATTTTTTACACAGGTTGATGTATATCGCTCATAGAATGGTAACGGAATGTTTAAGAGACGCATGGTACGAAGGAACAATATAATTTGACAAAACTAAATCATATTTGTCAAAAGCAATAGATGGATGACTGTTATTAACGTGGTAAAAAATGTCTAGTACGAAAATTACTAATATTCATATACATAAATATTAATTTTATATCTTCCTTTTACATAATATTCGATAAGAATTTGTGACGCGATAACAATTTTCTTATTGTGTAAAGTTTCTATCAAATGTCTAGACTATAATTGAGTATCGTAAGACGAGAAGTTAAATGCAATTGTATTTTATAATTTCTTTGAAATAAGAAATTATACCTATCGGTGTATAATCCGAGCAGTGAGCGTATTTGCAATCATCTTTTCGTTCTTGGCGAGATATTCTACGTTGAAGAGTTTCGTCCTTCATTGGAGACGAAAATATTGATGGCACAATAGGGATTGACATACAGACAACATTGAACAGGTAATGAAAATTACACGGCCGCAAATGATCGAACCACGAACACCAATTACTCGAGTTGGAAGAGACGATTCCTTGATTCGCTTTAGCATCTGTCGTGGCCGCCGCCCTTGATGGACCACCCGTTGTTCACCGTTATGAACGCGCATCAAGGACGTCCAAAAGTGTCGCTGATTTGTAAGATGATCATACGTTGCTATGCTTTTCTCTCGTGTCATCGAATAAAAGTACATCATAGAGGATTGTTGCTCGTGTATATTTCTAATGTGGTGAAATTTTCCGAAGCCATAAATCGGAACGCCTTTCCTGGTTCGTGAATTGCGAAAGTTTCATTAACATACTTTGATCTATAAAATTGATTATTTCATTAAATCTACCAAATCTTTTATGAATTAAAATATCAGTAGGAAAAGAAAATAAATCGTGAAACTATAAGGAAGTGGAAGTTATTCTTTAATTAAAATGATGAAACCTTTCATCGCAGTTGTAGTTGAAATTATGTGTAATTGAAATATCTGCAACGATCAACAGGATAACTACGAATCGCATTATCCAACTGAAATAGCTATATATATATATATATATAAATCGTAATTATTCATTTGGATTAAAACATTAGAACGGTTATTAATTAAGATAAAGTATTGCACAGTGTAAACTTGTAGATCAACATTTCCAACTGTAAATTGTTGCATATTAAAATCGGCATGTGTATTAAATCAATTAATTTGCTTATCTAAAGAAATTAGAAATATCCAGCTTCATTTGCATGACATTACTCCTGATGCATTTTTACGATAAGAGTAACACCGTCATTTACATACAGATAAGAAGGCACTTGATATTTGAAGAAAATTTTAGTGATTTTCAATTCTGATTCTAAAAAGATCAAGGAGCTTATTAATTCCAAAATTTATCGTTAAAGGATTTTAATAGTATTGAATTTTACACGAATAAATGAAAAAGCAAGGAAATGTTTCGCACATAATTTATAAATTTCGTTTAAATAATATTCTATACATGTATATCCTGCGTTCTCTTGCCGCAATATCACGAGTAGGGTTGGTTCGCGTGTTAAACGCAAGGTGTGTGAACTACTCATCATTGATGAGTCGGAAACTGGAATCTAATAGCAAACTTAGGGTAAATTTCCCACGTGTTAATTACTGTTTTCTCTAGCCAGCGATGTCGGTTTCACTTATTCTACTGGTGTTATATCACATTACACTAATAGGAAACGTTCCATATTAATCAATGTTTTTCGTGCGGCGCAAACGAGGGGAGCGAATCGTGAAACGTTATCGGTCTAAATGATTCCATTAGTAAATCGATTAATGATATTCTTCGTTCAATTCAACGTGAAAGAGTTTACTCTACTTTTGAAAAATTTGCAATATTATATTATTTTTCAAATGGTGAAAAAAAATCCTTGAATGCTTAACTATATCTTCTCTTAAGGAATATTCATAATATGAATATCTCTAAAATACAATATTCCCAGCAAGACAAACGCATCTACATGTAGATACACAAATCACCGTTTATAGAAATTTTGTCGAACAAAGCTAATTACATCCCTTCGTTCATCAGTCACTCTAATTAAAAACCTATTAGTTTCGAATACAAAGACGTAATACGACGATACGCCTATCTATCCAGCTTAAATTCTCTTTATAAAATTACATAACATCCAAATATCTAACACAGTCATATACAGCATTAGAGATGGTATTTTCTCCATCTTCCACGCAAGTTCCATAACGAATATCCGCACGTGTATTTGCAAGAGGGGGAAGAACAAAGAGTATTCATAGCTCGATTTAAACAAAGACGCTAACCGTCCTGCGAGTGTCAAGCGGACCGACATCACCGAGCTATTCGAATGAATGTTGGTAGAGCGTGGACGTTTGTAATACCATGGAATTAATCTATGCCCGCGTTCGTAATAATAAGGAAATGTTTCAATCTCCGTGATGTATAGCACACGGTGCCGGTTCGTTCACAGTGGGGAAAAGGGTCTTCGTTGTTCCCAAACGACAACGATTGTCGCTGAGAAGCGATCAATCTCGTCAACGAGTCAGACATTGGGATCAGGAATCCCTTTATGACAAGTTCTATCTAGGAGAGATGCCGGTCTTGGAACAATAAAATCTACCAAATCGAATAGTCTTGATTGTCGCGGTGATTAGAAGAATTGAATCACCTGGCAGTGAATGATTTATGAAACGTAATTAGCTTTGTTCTGTAAAATACCGTGTGAAAGACGTAGCCGTAGGAACAGTGACAACGTACAGAGGATCGTTTTAGAATTAGTCAATCGTTATTGCTGACGATTAACAACGTTTAAATGTCTAGTGTTAAATTCTCCTTCAAAGGTTGACCACTTACTTAACGCTTCATGGTTTTCGAAGCTTTCTAAGCAGTATTTAATCGCCAGATAATTCCTCGAGCTGTTAACACTCGGTTTACGTGGAACAATAATTGGAGACGAAATAATGTGTAGAATTAGAGGCTATTCAGACTTAAAGTCGTTTAGTTTCGATTAACTTGTATTAGAAATTTCAAGTTTTTTTACTGAATAGCTACGGTGACTTACCATGGGAAAGAATTCCATACACGGAAATTATGGCAATTGAATTTTGGTTACCCTTCGTAATGATGAAATTCATTTGTTTAATTTCACACGTTTCTCGCGCGATGGCAAGGATATTTAAAAATTAATTCATTTCTTTTATTCGATTGAAAGTAATTTTCTTAAATATATAGATTGCTCGTCAATTTCATTAGCAATGAAATAGCCCAGTAAAATTGCTGCAAAATGTTCATAGGAAAATTTTCGTTCAAACATATTAAAAATTTCAACGAGCACCGTAATAAATAAACGAAACCAGTACCACGAAATAATCATCGATCTCACCATAACTTTCCCTTTGATCGATACCTTTACATATTCAAAACCTAACCGAACTTCGACAGACGCGCAGAGGCACATTCGACGACTCGTTGTCTTTTAAACGTACCAAAGCCGAAATATTTTATCGTAGTCACATTGGAACGCGAGTCGTCGTTCGTGGTTCACGTGCAACGAACTCGACGGGATTTCTGATTTATCTGGATAAGTTAGCAGGACGTCATCCCCTCGGTGGCAGCCCTCCTCCGTTGACGGTGCCCCCCCGGAGCTTCGGCGTCCTGCTTTGACTTTGATAACTATACGATAGTTGCTTTCCGCTGGTGGGGTGGAAAGCAGAGACGCGGTAGCGCGGTACGGCGGTTTATCTTCGATTACGAACGTCTTGGCTCTCGGTTTCTTGACTCCAGATTTATGGCGAGCGATTTGTCGGTAGCACCCAGATTAGAATTAGTTTGCGGAACCTCAGATCCGCGTTTGTTTGTGATCCGACACTCCGTCGGGGTTCGTACCGTTGGGAGATCGAGATCTTCTCCAAGAGAAGAGACGTAACCCTTGCTCGCTCGTGATCCTAGAACCAGTTGATCGAGGGCACAGCGAAATTAAAATCGTGCCTCGATGAAGAAATCTCGCGGTTATCAGAGAGATCGTTCTATTCGTTATTTGATAGGCTTTCGCAACGATTCGGTGCTTAGGAAACTTAATCGAGAAGTTCGGTAGAAAGGTGATGGATATTTTTCTTCAAAAATGCAGCGATTATAGGAATTAGCATAGCGCATATGAATTTGAGAAATGTCACAATTCGCAATAAAGTATTATAACTTCTCAAATAATTGTTTAATTTTCCTGAACAATTCGCATAAATTGTGCCATGTTTTAATATGTAAAGTGTTTTCATAGAAATTGAAGGTTAGCGTAGGAAAAGAAATACATGCTATGAATTTTCTGAAATTTTTAGACTATGAACGGGTAATCGTTAGAGTATGCTTGTCAGAAGTACGTGTGTCTCTTTTGACATTTCTGATAGGATTGATAGACAGCGATAAGCCACGGTTCAGTCGAACCAAAGACTGTCTATAAATTCCTACAGTATATGTACAGAGGATAATGTGTAAAGCACGTATCACCCTTTCCGTAGGACTTTGGTAGTTTGCACCCTTCTACCGAGCAATATTAATATCTCTAATCATTCACCAACCCCTTCGTACCCTTATCAAGGGACACCATAGCCGTCGGTTGAAACGTGTTATTCAGATTTATCCCATTTGCCTTTTGGGACCGTATTTATCCGTAGAACAAACCAAGTACATAGTCTGATAAAGCGTTTGTTTCGCGAGTGGGATTAATGCTAAGCCGCGAATGAAGGGTTCGAATAATTTTTTGTCTTATACAATCGCAAACTCTCGAGCCGTTTCTGAACAACCAACGAACTACTCCGTGACCACGTTGAAATTCTAAAACTGAACGCGCGTTCCGGCTTAGTCAATTGTCAAATTGTAAAGACATTTTTTACAGACTCGGTAAGTCGGAATAATATAGTTTTTGAAAATGAAACATTTAACTTTGCATTAACAAGGAAGCATTTTAAGTAAACCTTAGACTATAAGAGAATGAGAGTTTTTGTTAAGATAAAACGAAACACTCTCTTGAAACTTGGTTTCTATGAATTGGAAACTATATACCTACATTGAAGGGGATAAAAATCATTAAAAGCTCGAGAATCTATATCTACTTATTACTTTCACGATATCTCTATTTTTACCAGCAACCTATCAAACGACCAGTCGAAAGTTTTCCAGCTTCCTGGCTGGTCGAGCAGATAAGGTCGTTCCAAAAGACGGCGGATCATTGGTGAGATATTAAAAGCTCGCAGAGGAGAAAGGACACGAACGAAGGGAGGAGACGTTCGGCCATTTAGCCGAGCTGGTTCACCTTTGGCCAGCTTCGTCTGGTTATTAATGAACTCGCTGATAGGAAGTGTCCGTCTCCCGGCGAAGAATCGCCTCCCAGAGCAAGGCTGTCACGTATTCGGCTTCTATTTCCCTTAGCTAACGCTCTCTATATGCAAATACGTACGACCGGTCCCTCCACGTGTCCTCTTTCGCGTGTCTCCTCTCCGCGTGTATGTATGGAAATGCGTATTATCGAGGCCGGCGTGTGTCGAGCCGCGTCTTTACGCCATATAGCTCGTCGGTGTTGGTGCACGACCTGACTCTTTATAAATAGCGACTTTGATATCCAGTCGCGCCTTTATAGGGGATGAAGCCGCCCCTATACGCTGACCCTATGGGCCAGACAGAGAAAATGCTGACTACGTTAAAAATTAGAAGGTCAACATTATGTATTAACCGGACCTCTTTTATCAAGCTGTTGTGCGTGCGTAGATTAACGCCCCCTATGGAAAAAATACATTCTCGCTTATTCTTGAAATTAGTTGACCTAATGAATGAATTTCATTCGTACGTTTGCTCGCGTGATACTCTGTTTCTCCAAAAGCTTTGGAAATTCGACGAGGTTCCGTGCGAAGCTCGTTAAATTTTCACTTAGAAATGAACTGAGCAATTTTTAAATTAGGGGAAAGTAGATACGCGAGTTTATTCCATCACACATCATACTAATAATTTTGTTACTATTTTGAATATATATTTTTAAAAGTCGCTTTACAAAAGTAGCGTGCTACGAAATGCGGATGACGAAACTCCGATGTATCCATTTGTTATTTCATAATTGTTGCTCGATGAGTTTGAATATTGTAAATATTTGTGTGTAGAAAAGGAATCAGAATCAGCTATTTCTTGTACCAGTACTCTGTATCTGAAAGAATCAAATCTTTATTCTACTTTCAGACAATGGAAATGACTTTGAAGTTTCCAAAACATTTAAATCTAACAAAATAACTTTCACAAATAAAGTTGTTCGATCGTACAAATGATCCAGTAATCGAGATATTCGAATTATCGCGATACTCAGTGCAAAAGAAATGATCTTGGCCCATCTGATCTGATGAATCGAGTAAAAACATCGTCTCGGAATTTTAAATAAAAAGGCGAGATCTATCGATATTTCTTTCGGCTCGCGTTCCACGATCGTTGATAAAGCAGCCAGTGCTGTTCAGTTTACTTGCAAGAAAGACACTTTATCTTCCTAGAATGGTCTGACGGTAAATATATATTTTGCTCGGCGCATAGTCGTTTGTGTTTTCACAACACAATAGCATATTCGATAAGGAAACGGTAGAGAAACAATTGCTGTCAGAAACTTGGGGCCGTATGAATGATATTGGAAGCGAGACAGCAGCTGGGTGGCGCTGAGCGCACCTGTCGACTTCCTCAAAGAAACAACCGGAGCAAACAATCTTTTTCTCTTCATCTAATCAAATGTGTCATTCACAGTCGAGTTCAACCTACTTTCCGACATAATTCTCGCTTGAAAAAAATTGCTTCGTGTAACACGCATCCTCTACTTCGCCTTTATCGTTCGTTCCGTAGATAGAACACGTGTTGCAATCTGCAGGTGCTTGCTTCCGTTAATTCATGACTGTAATTAACACGTTCCACATCGGAAATTAGGTTTCTGCGGCCGTTTAGGAGAAAATTTAGAAAATTCAGCGTATTAGGATTCAGTGGAAAATGTCTAAGCATTTAATTGGCGTAAGATTGCAGTAGCACTGATTTTTATTTCCATCGATTATCATAGGTTAATAATGGTCCACATGAGAGGTGGGAATAGGAATTTCTAAGATAAGATAACTAAACTTATGAAATTATAATAAAATAATTCAAATGTTCAAGGATAATACCTTGATTATCAACGCAAATCCATCGTGTGTCTAAAACTATTATAAAAGACTCCAATGATTTCTGGGATAATAGTATAAAAAATGGAAACTTATCTCACAAATTTCCTAACAAAATCTTTCAATTCATCTTCTGATTATCTTCCATCGGTTCTTAAAAAAAAAGACCCATTTCTTTTCAAAAAAACACCGATATGAATATAAGTGTAGAACCCATGCAAAGTACGGATGAATTGAATTAAATTGGAATCGCCGAAACTCAATGCAATCCAGTCCAAACCTACAAATTATCAAACCTAAGCCACGGTGAAACTTCTACTTACTGATTTCGAGAAACCCGGACAACCTCATAGAGATTAGGGAGACTCGCAATGATAAAGAAGCATCCACCAATCACGGGTCCGGATAGATTTGGTCAGAGGTGTACATTTTAGACGCGTGAACGGTTGGCTCTATTAGGGTCGCCATAAGTTACAATTAGGTCAGTTGGGGTGTGCCAGAGCTCTCTCTAGATGTAGGTGTCGACATGGAGGGTGTGAGGAAACTCCCGTGGTCGACCGGGTAATGGTGAAATCGGTGGTCCCCGTGCCCGACGAAGAAAGCCAACTGGTCTCTGCATCTTCTGGAGATATCCAACAGCTTGGTCTATACTGATTTAGAGGCTGTCTAATTTCAGCCTTGCGACACTTACTGTCATGCCATCTATAATGCATAAATAATTACCACTTAGCCTCTTTGTTGTTGCAGTGCCATGTCCGGTCCTCGCCTGTGGTCGATGCTCCACTCCGATGCTTCTTTGTCCACTGGAATCGTTTAGGACCGCGAGATTTATTGGTCTGTAACGCACGGCTTGCCGGAATCATTAAAGATCGATAATTTATAGCTATCAGAACGCTTCTGTTTTCTAGAAAACGATCACCCCGCCGAGATTAACGAGGCTCGCACAAAGGATACTTTAAACGAAGCAGAAATTTCGATGACTAGTTTGCGTTAGGATAAAATTGACGGAACATTTCTTAAGGGGATTTTGTATAGATCGTTTAATTACTTAGAAATGTATCGAAGGTGTGTATTTTCTTCAATTTTTCTTCCTATCAATTTTTACTGGAAGAGTAGTCGAATGTACCAGATACGTTTGGTTATAATAGACATATATAATTCATAATTATTACGTAAATATTACCTTGTGATAGAATGTTTAAAGGAAAAAATCTTTGAATTTCACTACTACGGGAAAATTGTCATAGCAGCCACGCAAGAATATTTTTGCAGCCACTTTCACGAACAGGCCATAGCTTTTAATAAATCCATTATTTTCATTTGAAAAAGATTCAATATATACCCGGAATCTTATCTAATAAAGTTACAGAACTTCAAATTGATACGTTAAACATCTTTCCTTAACAAGATTTCCCAAGATCGCCACATTTTATCATTGCCACACGAGTCTAGTTCGTTAACAAAGTACAATCTCAAGTGTTGATACGCGATTCCTCCTCACATTTCCATCCCTATTGGGCTATTTAAGCTCGAGTCGACGTCGGAAGGATTTAGAAACATAGAACGAGGTTTTAGCATCGGTCGGACGATTGCACGTGTCATTAGATACTATCCGTCTACTCTAGTCGGTTTTACGGTCGAATCGTGAGAGCAGACCCGATGTTCGATAAGTTTTTTCACGTAAAACCATCGTCGGTTCGATTCGACAATATCGACGCGCGTCCTGTTCCACGAGAATAATCGTCCTCCGAACGAAAAATCAAAGTGGACGTTAAGATAGCCGGGCATTTTGTTATCTTTACGGCCAGCCAATCTGCCGACCATGATTCTCCATCCACTTGGCTGGTCTATGAACGCATACAGGCGGGAAAACGAGCTCAGGTGGACAACGCGATTTCCAAAGGTACACGACGATACTCTCTGGTCCCCCGTAAACATTTTACGACACCGAGTTATAATTATTTTATTATCGTCGATCGTAAACGATCGGGCAAGTGAAGGTAATAATATGCAGTAAATACCTTTAATGGACAGCCTGGGACCCGACAGGACGTGTTAAGACGTGGCCGCCGTAAAACAGCAGGACGTCGACATGTTTTCCTGCATCGATCCTCGATTCGCCTCGATTCAACTTAATTTATCTCGAGTCCTTGCAAATGGAAGGAGGACAGGGCTGTGCGCGCCGATTGTCGACAGGCGATTTATACCGATTTTCTTGGTAAACGCGCCGATCCATTCACAGCGAACACGCGGACCTCTAATGTCCTGGCTAATTAAGTACCTATTCGTCCTTCGAGAAAATAATTAGCTTTATGCTTCGAGGTGTGCAACGGTATTAAAAACATTCTGTAATATCTATCGAAAGTATAGAAAAATTCATAATTCATAATAATGAAATTAAAATTTAATATTTTTATTTTATATAAATATATACAAAATTAATATATTATTAATAAATATATATAAAATTATATCAAATATATATAATCTGTTTTTTAGGGTCCGCAGAAAAATGTTGCAAAAATCCGCCAATAGTTCACGGTACGTGATTAGTCTTTATTCAATGTCTTGGTTTCCTTTATTTACGTAAAACTTGAACAGACGTTCGATCCGCGGAACTGCTCCGAGAACCCCTGCCGCTCTATTCACAATCACGGATTTGATTTAGCGGTGGAGAGGCAATATAATGTCTCTAACGAGAGTGTAGTATAAGGATAAGGGTAGGAAGCCGAATGGAAGAGGCGGCGAACGAGCTGAAGGAGGACAGCGCATAATACCATAATGCCAAACCAACACAGTCCCGCTCATCAGTATCTTTGATTAGAGGCTCTATCCTCCTGATTTGCTTCTAATAAACCCGTGAAATCGCCAGGGGTTCGTGCTATCCACCGGGCATGTGATTCTTGAGGATCCGCTAAGGAGGGTAACCATTTTTATCGATAAGCCCGGTATCATTTGAAATTACTAAGCAGCTGGAATTACACGGGGCGAAACGCTCGAAACGGAAGTTCGTGAATGGCGGATGAAACGAATCCCGGGTGGATCTGTTCTTCCTGATTACACAAATGCGAGAAATTATCGATAATTCGTCTCTAGTTTGGTTAATTCTTTGTTTTGAACTAAAAATTTGAAGATGTCTCAGGGACTTCTTACGTCTAACAGGTTTATTACATTCATTCGAAACATACGCGAAGACGCAGTAAAGAATATTCAGGGCGGAAAATATAGGGGAATTGTTTCAAGCAACAGAACAAGCGTGAAAATTTCTTCACTGAAATTCTATTGGGGATGTACGGGACGATGATGACAAGTTGACGAATTAATGAAGAACTTCATAAACTTTCAAACTAACGTTCCATAAAAGGAAGATTCAACACTCCAAGCATCGATCTGTTCCTAAATTTGTCGCAGCAGTATAAATTGTAACGAATGTGATGGACTCGAGGAAGAAATGTTTCACATTTGATAAGCCCAGTTCGATTTAGGAATAGCCATCTACCAATGTGTGGCTGGCAAATATTGCGGCGGAAAGTTGGCCAAGTTACGTCGTAATTTCCAGGTTGAAAGTTCCAATACGGCGGCCGTTTTTTCCGGCGCGTTTCGAATCTGAATCCTTGGAAAGCGAATGAGCCTCTTTCGAGGAGAGGGAAACGAAAGGAGAGTGGGTTGACGGCTGCTCGAAGGCAGCATTATATACACTGGGAATACCTCCCGCTGGCTGCAGAAATCACTGGCGGGACTTAATAAGCGTGGAAAGAGCCGAAGAGATAGAAGATAGCTAGCCGGATGATGCGAAAACTTTGCTATATTAGCCGCTTTGGCGATCCGTAGCGCTTTTGCCACGCCGCGGAAACTTGCGGGATACGGGCACGCGTACCAACATATTCTCTCTCTCTGCCTTTTACACCCGTATCGAACGCCAACTTCCCGTGGAATATGTTTTCCCTCGGAGTTTCGACGAAGAAACGAAATATCGCCTTCCTGTATGGAGACCGAATATTTGTGCTTCTGATTCTAATCGAGAGGAAAGCCGCACAGAAGTTCCCTGTTTCGCTTCAAACCACCGAAATTAGTAACTAGTCTAGTTCATGGGATTTTCTTTTTGGTTTTGTGCTTATCACGGTGCCCTGAAGTTTTGTCAAAAAGTAACTGAATATCGATACAGAGATCAGAGTATAAAAAAATATGATTAACGATATATCGTAAGTAATACTTAATTTGTATAATCGAGCAGAAATATTAGAATACCTATCAAATTTAAAGATATTTGTTATTATTTTAATTCAGTTACTCTCATCATTAGACAATTTCTGTGTCAAAGTTTTAACAGTTCACACGCTAGAATTCTTCTGAAATCAGCGAATGTCCGAAAATATTTCAGCTAAAACCACAGGAAGACGTTACTAGCTGATTTTCTTCCAACTCCGGCAAAACTTGCGACGCGTTTCCTTGCTTTTAAATCCGCGAATCCCACGCGGCTCGTATTTAAAAGGTCACGAAAAGAGAGGAGAGGACGGGGAGGATCTTGACTCGGACCAGACTTTATCAGACGCCTTTTCTCTCTTCCTTTCTTTCCGTTCTTTCAGTGGCAAGAAGTTAATGAACGACAAACACTCTCGCTCTCAGTCTTTGATACACTGGCGTCTTGGCCCACGCGTCACCATAATTACGTCGTGCACGCACGCGTGTCCCATACTGCGTGATCGGGGTGCTAAGTGCATTCGCAGCTTCTTCTAGCCTCGCTATTCCACCGATGCTGATTTCATTTCTCTTCCAATGATCCTCTCACTTACTCAGAATTTCATTTTCATTTTTTTCTTAAGAAGAGGTAGATGATATCTTGTATACTGAAGTACAATTCCAAAATGACATGAATTTTTACAATACTTTTTTGAATACGTGTAAATCAAAGACTAACAATATCTGTGTAGATATTTAAACGGGTAATTATTGGTATATTGGAAACACGGAGACCTTAACAATGTTCCAAAATTTTAGTGTGACTTTTGAAAATATTCGAATATTCAATATTTTAATTATTTGATATTTTGACCTAGAAACTACTAATCTATATCTCACACCACGTAGGTAAATCTCAGTATGTCAAGAAATAATAAAGTGTCAAAGTGTTGAAGGAGGAAAATAATACTAATAAATATCGAACATCGGACAACCGTATACATACTTTTATATGTAATTAAGATCCAATACTCGTAACATAATCGAACAAATAAGTAAAACAGTATGTATAAAAAAAAAAAAAAGAAAATTAGCAACGATATCATTCGTTACGATCATTCGAGATCAGTGCAACAAGTTACGAAGGGTATATCGGAATGACGTTATGATGTCACGATGACATCATTGTCCGGGAGATCTGCTGCCACTGCACCGAACGGAGTCGGCCAACGCTCCAGACAGGATATTATCGCGGCAGTCATTCGCTAATTGATCCACCGTAGTGTTTTATTTTACGCCGTCCAAACGCGGTTCTCAATATCTGATTGATGCTCGGTTTAGAACCAGCTGTGTACAATATAGTCTTATCTGTAATTGCATTACTTCGATCCTACGGTGTAATTATACTTGTCGCGCAGATGTCTCTCTGCTACGTGGTTCATGCAAATTTTTCAGCTTGCAAGATTGAGACATTTGAGCTCTGTTCATGTTGCATTCATTGAGAGACGATCTTCCGTCACGGTTGTTTCGCATTCGTTTCGATAATATCAGTTTTCTTAACTTTTTAATTATCGGCTATACGATGCACGTCACAAGATAGAATTGTGTCGTTGTAACTGTCTTTGTGCATATATGATATGTATAAGGTGTTGAGTATAAGAATGTAAGATCTTAAGAGTTCAGAATACTTATTAAAAGTCTGGAACATGATTAACGATTTAAAAAAAAATTGTATGTGCGAGTATTTGCCAATGTGACAAGTAGATAATCTTAATGTTTATAGAGGTCTGTTTAAAAAGAGAAATCGATCGAATATGATGTTAATTTAAAAAGAAGATTGATAGATGCTTCATCTCGAAGCGGAGAAATGAGAACCGTTTCAGTGACGATGCTATTAATTCATAGAGTTCATAATCTATTAGTTACGTTAGCGGAGGAGCGTTAACGAGTGTAATGGCAGCACACGCCATCTACGTGTCATTTAATTCTGACACCCTCACACCATCGATGATCTCATGCCGCGAGCCGACTTGACTTCGCTTAATTGTTTGTTATCATTACCGAGCGCGTGCTATTGAAATTAATGTTGATCTGTCTCAGTTAACATGTGCGCTCCCATAAAACCTGCTTCCGGCGCGTTGGCCCAGCTCACTTGATGGAATTAAGCTGCATGCGTCTCGCGTCGACGCTTGTTCCCCTGAAATAACCAGTTTTTCGACAGGCATCCGCTTTTCGATGTTACGTTCACCTCGACTGCACTCAATATGCTTGTTTGATTGCGTGCGTACGACTACAGTTTACTTAAAATAAATTACCCGAAGCAATTTTATTTTTTCATTTTATTTGCTTACAAGAGTAATCCAATTTTAATTTGTCTAAATTTTATAAAGGCAGCAATTCATAAGGGACTTCACCTTCGTTCTCCGTGCAGAACTTTGTTCCCGATCAGTCGACTGAACCCTGAAATCATTTCTGGTTGAAGTTCATCCCGTTGATCGCAGAGAGAACTTCCTCTCATTGATGGACGATAAACGATTCTAATCTAACGCGACCAGCAAGCCAACGCATAATATGGTCGTTGACCCTCAGCCAATGATTCTGATCTCTCGACCCCAGCGTGTTATTTGATCGTTTGAACATCGAAAATTGTAGAAATGCAAGCTATTGTGCGGAAGTAAATAGCTCCGTCTACAGAGAGTCTACTGCAATTTGTGTTCATTTCCCAATTATGAAGCTAATATTTGTATTCATAGATACTTCACACTGCTTCCACGTTTTCTCTTACATTTGAATTAATTTACATATTTATCCATTTAATTAAAAAAAGGTTTTAATTCATGGTATGAACATATAATATATTATACAAAATATATGGTGTTCAATGAGAATATTCATTCGACTATTATATTATCTTACTCACTATAGTCGTTACTTTATACTCGTACCTTTTTAAGTTGGGCATTTTGTAAGATATCAAAGCAACCTGCATATTTTTAAGTACCACTTTGTACCCCATAAATAGTGGAATTCGATATGTACAGGTAGAAAATTGCATAAAAGAAGGAATATTATTCGACATTCGTCAAATGTGTAGATATAGTATATACTCGTACACGATAGCTAGTGAACATTATCTTGAACAACAGTTTTTCCAAAGCTGATAGGACAAACCTGATTGGCCTTGCAGAATCCAAGTACATATAATTTGCTTTTATGACTCGATAGCTTCGCGAAACGTGTTCCCAACGACGAAATCGTCGCCGGAGGAATCAGAAAGTCATTCATGATATCGATCCCAGACGAATCCAAATGGACAACCCACTCGCGATATAATTTAATGATCATCGAAGGTTTTTCAAAAAACGCGGAGCAGTGTTGTCCGTAGCGCTAAAACCGGCTATCGCGATCGGACACGTCCGCAACGGACATACATAGTCGTTGATCGCAGTTTATTACGAATCGGGCACGGTCCAGATACGGCCGATCGTCGTTACGTGTGCTGCTCGATCGACGATATTATTACAGATTGCCTGAACGGCCTGTGAAATTCATGATGAGCCGTTTAATGGCTTTCGACAGCCGCGAAAATGATCCATTATGTTTCGACGCAGCAGCTTGGCCTTTGTTGATCAACCTCGAGCATCATCGATGCACGAGAGAGCTCTATTAAACTGTTGGTGCAATGCTTCCTTCATAGTCGCTAACAGTTCTATTCTGTTAACCTGGTAAACAGAAAAATTGAATTGATTCGACGAAATCGTTCACGTAATTCAGTTGTACCTCCAGTATTTGAATTAAGGGGAATAAATAATAGTAATTCGAATAAGAGAATGTGAAACTTGTTAAGATTTTCGGGAGTTTCGATACTTTTAGGAGTTATCGAAGTTTAGAAACTCGAGACAAAATTCAAAACTTACCGATAGTTTGCGGATCTTTATGCAAATTCATTGTTTTATGAGCACAATTTAAGAAATAAAAATCTAAACGACGATTTGTTTCATCTATTAAATAAAATATTACAAAGAATATTCCACGTTAAATACTTTATACAATATATTTCTACGAATTATATGGATAATAGACATTTTTATCTTTGCGTTTCTTATACTTATTAAGAATTTTAAGAGTTTTAAATATTCCGAATTATTTGGAATAATTTTGCTGTTTCTAATACACAGTAAGAAACTACGAACCGCTTTGAATTTAAAATTCAAATGGGCCCGCCGCTAGTAGCGACGCTATAATTGTAAATGACCAATCACATCAAACGTCGAAGATGCGAAACGTCATTTCTAAGATGGCGAGGATATTGATGACACGTAGAATTTTCTCGCGATTGAATGTAAAATTTGTGATGTTTTTAAAAATGTTCCGTGTATGACTGTGTGTATATGTGTGTTTGTGCTGTGAGCTGATTGCTGCATATGAACTGATATTTAACCGATAGCAACATAAAATATCAGGTATCCTTTCTTTAATATTAACCTATACAGTAAAGGTTAGATTTCGTTGTTATGTTTACGAATGCAACATATGAAAAATTAATATAATAAACATGTCAATGTATTATTACATTCATATTTGTAATATATTGTCATTATTTGAGTTTGTTATTGTTCAATTCTGCGTACGAAAATTTCTATATGATTTAGAAAGAACAGGTACGTACATATATATACACATTTGACAGTTTAATTATCATTAGACTTTTGCTAATATAATTACAGAAGTACAGATTCGACAGACAATTATTTCACTTACCAAGTATTATGGAAAGCATTATACTTTGGATATTTTATATACGTTTTCATATTCTGTGCGTTTTGTCGTGCAATTTTGCACTTCCAAATTTCCTATAAATGAATACAAATCCGTGCACTAATTATCACTATCGAAGATTCAAATATGTTTGATAAGATCGATGGAGTGAAACGTTTCTTTCTTTATTCTTTCTTAGGATCTCTACCTATTTCCAAACTTTTAAACGTTCCGTTTTTCTATTGTACTTTTTCTAGCGATCCATCTCGGTGCGCGCGCATAATTAGACTGAGTTATCGGCGCCAGATTCGGGGACAATGGCTGTATAAATATTCTCGTCGGGAGCGGTCCACGTACGTGGGCAGATGCGTCTTGCGGATACAGGGTGGTCCTGACTAAATGCAACGTGGATCAGAACAAGGCCGACTCGTAACGAGCGCGTCGCGAAGCGCCTGTTACGGCCACGCTTGATGCACGACGATCTGTCGCGTTTTTGACGCGAGTCGTTACTTGCCACTTCTCAGGCCATCGCCGAATTCCCTCGCGTTTCGTGTACGCGTTGCGATTCCACGAACTTTCGTCGATCCTTGTCATCTAGCAATTCTTCTAACCAGCGAAATAATAGTGTCTCACGTGTCTTCAATAAATCCAAGATATTAACGGATCAAAGACCTGTGTAAGTTACTTGCAGCTTAGGTTACTGTTATTCTTACCATATGTTATGTTACGTAACTGAAATCTAAAAGCGTAATAGTTCTGAAAGAATTTATTTATGTGATATAAGTACAGATGAATGCTCTATTTATCTGTATGTCTGAAGGTAAACGGTTTATGTAATAGACATTCATTGATTCTGCCCATTACGATTTTTTATTCAAATAGATGAATTCATTTGGTAGAAGTTCAATCCGTCCTAATAAATAGAGATTTACTATAATTCTTCTTTATAGGGTATTCTTGTAAGTAGTCCCGCAAAGTATTACTCTGTTTATTAGAGTCCTGAGAAGAACTTAAAAACTTGAAATAGGTTGAAAAAGATCTGCTGAGAAAACAATCGTTTACTAAGTAAATATAAATTATCTAATATATAAAATACCATTTCAATACTATTTGCACTGAAAAAATTTAAAAAAATATAAATATATCTGTGTAGCTTCATCGATAGCTTCACTACTTTGATCAATTACTCCATCGATACTTCTTAAGTATAAGTTACGCTATCAAGGACTCTGTATTTGTAATCTTCAAGGTGTTAAAAGTTATGTAAAAATCTAATTCCATTCTCGCAACGAGAACCACCAACGAGATAGTGAACTGATCGACACGTGGAAGAAAAAAAAGCTGCAACCATTAATAAACGTGCAACACGACATCGTAGGTGGAATGGTAACTCATGCTGGGACCGGAAGAGGAACGCGGTTATAAAATAAATGTAACGAGTCCTGTTCGATAGTAAAAGGCTAATGAGAATAGGTGCGTGCGAATGCCGTGAGACAACGCCCCAATTAACATAACGCATCGTGCGGAGACATTTATTTATTTATATTCGTCTCCAGAGAGTGGTGGAGGCGGTTGGTGGAGGGGACGGGTCGAGCTTTATTTATGGTCTATCAAGTTAATTAATAACGCTCTCTATCCTCTGTCTCTCTTGTTCTCTTCTCGGGCGTGTGTACGACTCGTCGCATGGAAAAATTAATTCGGTCATTAACGGATCGTATCCGTAACAGTATGATTCGTGTCCCTCCTGAGTCTCCCGAGACGACCGAGAAAGATGAGTTCGGGTCCCATGGGCGTTTTCAGAAATATCGATTAATCAACGAAAGGGAGAGGTTGTGGATACAATTGATGGCTTCTACGGTCTCTATCGCTTTGCTTCGGTTCTGACGTACAATTGAAAAGAAAAACAGGCAGGATGTGGCAAGGGACAAGATGATATAATGTGATACAGCTCGGATAGATTATTAGTGGATTAATGGATGTTATAGAAATGCTTTTAGCTTCTTGGTTAGTTGCATAATTGATAGATTTAATTGATAGATACGTATAACGATGAGATACTGGAAATAAAAATTTCATATAAACAGGCGATTCACTATATTGCAAGAAACTCATAAATAACAAGATACGAAGGATCTGCGATTGATTGTCTTATTGTGTAATACAAACTACCAATTTCTAATTTAAAAAGAAATGAATTTTTGATATAAAGCGTAGACAAAGGGAACAAGCTTGTTAACAACTATTATATTTTTCTCAAGACTAATTAACAAAAGAAAAATAAATCAGGTGATATGGCAAAACGAATTAAGTAATGAAATGGATATCGAAAGAATAAGAATAATTAAAAAGAAATATACAATGTCTACAGAAAGCCTTAATATTAAATACAAATTGGAAATTTGGAATTCTGCACGAACGTATGGCGAGGGGTAGAATTTATTTCGCAGGCGTAAAAAATGATGCCCACTAATTGCATAAACCAACAAGTGTAACCCAATCCAAAGTGTCTCCATAGTCAAGAGGATGGATAATTACCATGGTACGAGGCCCGAAATGCCGGTGTAACACGATCGGGCCACTTCTCGGGAAAGAAGGACCTTTTCAGACGGCCGTTTGAATTCGGTTGACCTTCCCTGTTCGAAGGATACTATCTCCTTTAAACCGTAGAGCCCTCTATAAAACAAAAGTCCTCGTGGCCTCTTAATGACCCGACCTAGCGTGTTTCTCGAGGTCGCGGACCACGAATGCGCCACGTCGTAAAATATCGGACAAAATCTTTCCATCGACGTCTTTCATCTTTCTTTCGACGACGTTCACGGCAAGATCTTTCACTTCTTTTCTCTCTATTTTCCAATTAAACGAATTTCCATTAGAAATGATCGTTGGATCGTAATAAAAAATAAAGGTTGTATAGTATATATTTATCGAATCAGCGACGTGTAATCGACGTTTTGCAACATTTCGCGTGATGTTTCATGTTATGAAACGTCATTTAAACGTGGAATGAAAAGAAATCGTGTATAATAGAGATCGCATGAATCTTGCCGGCGGAATAAATTCTGCAATTCGAGATGGAAGTCGTAACAATTTTTTCTCTTCGGATCCGGTTATTTTAGAGTAACGTTCAAACCAGCCGCAGAAATGTCGCACCTTCGGTCTTAACAACATGATAGAGTGCGAGCGACAGCCAACTTTATCATTCTTGAGCGTGGTGGGTGCGTTAACTGCGGTGCACGCTAGTATTTTGCTGGCCCTATTAATAGATACGTCTGTGTCTATGTAGCCGCAGCATTAC
This sequence comes from Bombus pascuorum, assembly GCF_905332965.1. NCBI lineage: Eukaryota > Metazoa > Arthropoda > Insecta > Hymenoptera > Apidae > Bombus > Bombus pascuorum. Next base: position 11,572,533 of record NC_083491.1, on the reverse strand, counting down.
AGATATTAATAGCCCATAAATTCAACGCTATTTCCACAGGTAAAAGTTGTACAGCAAAAACTCGCAGGCAATTCTTTGCTATTTCGCGGAAGCTATCGTTCAACTGATACTGACAATAAGCGACGTACGAACAAGGAAATTACATTTCTGACGAACTGATTTCTGATATGATTTTTATTGTTATTTGGTATTGAATAACCAAAATACTAATTATAATATTAATTATATTTCAGAGCGATAATTGAACAATTGTCTTTAAAAATGAAAATTTTTAGTGACGAAATAACGAAGGAAGTAGGTGTTCTGCAAAATATAATAAATAACACGTTATTCAAATGTTTTTATGTAACATGCGAAGATAAATACAAATCACTTCGTAGGAGGACACTACTGAATGAATCTTTAGTAAATGCAAAGAAAATGCAAGTGTCTCAAATGTCTAACAGCTTCCACCGTACCAGTACTTTTTAAACAATCAATTTATTATTCAATCAATTTGTGTAAAACTAATAATCAGGTTATAGGAGGAAAAATCATATGAAATTACGTAAGCGAACTTTGAGTCCTATTAGAAATAGATAAATCCACAGGTATCGTATTAATTTACACACAAAACGCATTAACCACCGAGCCAACAAAAACACGAACAGCGTAAACAGATTTCACTGTCCATTAAAATTCCCCGATTACCCCGTCTCATTACCAAAAATACTCCAACGACGTACGCCAATTTCGTTAACAAACATCATCTTCACGCTCCTCTCTAATACTTTTCGCACCTGCAACAGGACAGGTCTTCGAGGAAAGGTCTACCGTTGCAGACATGTAGTCCGCGACGGAGAGGAACATAAAAACTCGGGTTGCTGGCTTTTCGATGGAGCGTCGCATTTTAATTATTTCGCTAGGTTTCGTGATGACGGTTTCGCGGGGGAGCGAGGAAAGGCAGGCAGAGGTTGTGCACTGGGCGGACACAATGGGGCACCGTCGAACGAAGGTCTCGCGGTTCTCTGCCGAGCCCTGGTATAATGTTTTATGGCTGCGATCAGCCGTAGAAGTATGAAGTGTCGATAGAGCGAGGCAGAAGCGAAGAGCGGCAAAGATCAAAGGGCCTATAGACGCCGCGTGGTAGCTCGGGACACGCTCGCCCCCCTCCTTCCAGCTCACGCGTGTTCTCTTTCTCCTTTGCCGACTGGATGGGTCTTCTTGCTCCATCCACATCGTGATTTCAGCTATTCTCACCGTCCTCCTCGCTCCTCACGAGAGCTGCTCACTCTTCGAGCAAATGTCTCTCTCTCTTTTTCTTCGTTTCTTTCTTTTCCTTTTCGTTTTTTCGCCTTTTTCCCCTATTTGTTTCCTTTCGCGTTCGCGATGCTTCTTCCACTTCTTCTTCGCGACCGCGACCGCGTCCAACACTTTTTGCATCTTTTTCCCGAAGATTCCGTGCTTCTCGCGAGGCCATTGGTCCTCCATGCAGTTCTCCAAGATCTAAGATTCTAAATGGAAGAATTCTGAGTTTAAGTGCTTGTCAATGATAATAGTTTGAATGTGCAACGATAAGCGAGAGACTAGGAACGATTAGTTGATATTCGATTGCTTTTGGATGATTCGTATCGTATTTGTATTTTAGTATCGGACCTTTTTAGATTTTTATTTTGCTAATGTCGTAAATGATTGGTGTATTAAGTGGGGTGTGAAACCTTTACGTGATTTATTCGTCGGATAAATTACAATAAATGGACAATGTGGAAGGGTCAATTTGCAAGTTTGGATTGCAGGTTTGCAATCGTAGTGTATGTTTAACATACACAATTTCTTTCTAGAAAAATGTTGCAAATAAGAATTGATGTATTCAGGAATCCATCTAGTAGTAAATTTTCAGAAAATTCCGGAAATATTACCATCTTCTAAATTAAGACATTTCATCTGTTTAAAAAACTTTCAAAAATTAACTTGCTAGAAAAACCTAACAATTTTATTGTTAACAAAAAATTTTCAGCAACTTGTAATAAGGTTCTTTCAAATTTCGCCGAAGGGAAAGTTTGCTAGAAGTGGTTGAGGAGTGGTAGAAGACGTCAGAGCTTCGTAAGTTGCGAATTCGTTCTGACGACGGAAACCCCGGCCTGAACGTCGCGTTTCGAAACTAATAACGGCCAATTGTCGGCGTATCGCGTACCCGGCGTAATTGGAGGAATAAATTGAAAAATTAGCAGAACGGCTCGGTAGCTCTGAGTCATCAGAGTCCCTCCAGATCCGCCGGTCTGCCGATAATAACAACGACTGGAATGTCAAACGGTCGCTTCGGCCTGCAACGAGCGGCCTAACTCCTTCATTTCCCCGCAAATTGCGAACCTCGTGTCCCCTTATCGGCGTCGCTTTGCGATCTGAAAATTTCATCACGTCATCGGTGACGTGCAATTACAAACCCAATACGGATTATATACTTTGAGCAAGCTATTTTCCAAATTTTAATTTTATATCCGATTGGTCTGAATCACTTCCAAAGAAAATACCGAGAATATAATTATGGAGTTTGATAAAATTTGACTTTGCAGCTCTATATGGATGCTATAGAGAACTGTTCCACTAACGAAACTCTTCCGATTATTTTATTTTATTCTCAGTTTTCAAACTATAAGTTCTCCATCGGTAACCTCAAACCTTAAAGATATACGTAAAGTATTACATTTTTCTTAGTTATGTTCGTGAAAGTATGAAATTGCATAAGAATTTGCGACCTAATGATCACAATCAAAATTATACCTATACAATTCTATCGTTAAATTTGAATTTCAAGTTTGCCAATCATCTACCAAGAATTGCATCTGGAAAAAATTAGCAAACTTCTTCCAAATTCCCTTAACCATATACGTAATTCCCTTTTGATTCAAACAAAAAATTCAAAGACACCGAGGACACTGTTTACCTTGTCAACAGTGCAAAGTCTAACCATGAAGAGCGAAGGGGTCAAGAACCCAGTTGCTAATGAGCGGAGGAGGCATCTCTAGTCGCAATCGCATAAATCAGGGCAAAAGGGGCAGAGAACGACGAAGAGATGACAAGGGGAGGGGGGAGAACAACGAAGAAGCAAGTAGGAGAGATAGAGAGAATACGTCGGGCAGGTACGTCGTATACCTGGTGGGTTCAGGAAAACATTGACACGACACGAGGCAACGCACCCGTCCCGCCGATGACACAGCGGCGCACGTGCACTCTGAGTAGTCGGGCATAAATAATACAAGACGCGGACAAAGATGCCGCCCTCTTGACCATTTGTTTAAATTAAAATTATCCCTGGACCGAGCAGAGTTCGTCTCCTCTGGTGTCCGCACGCCGGCTCTTTTATTATAATTGTTAATGGACGCTTGTCTATGCTGCCCCGACCACCTCTGCACGTGGCCTATTCGCGCGCTGATCCGCTCAAACCACCAATCTGCGTTAATTTGTTCGTTCTGACGCTTAATTTGATTTTTTGGCGCCTATGGTTCTTTTGGTATCGTAAAACATAATTTATAGAGTGTGTCTTTGACCATCATCAATCTACTTGCAGAAGGTTGTTTTTTAAACTTTAACGTTGTTACTGTTTAATGTTGTTGGATCACAGATGATCTTCGAGAGTATAGACTGAGTTGCATAATGGTTTCCAGTATTTCATAATAATTGTTTTGTTGCGTTTTACGCGACGAGATTTACCAATTATGTGTATCGCGAGAAACATACAAATTAAACTCAAATACCTTTGAACTTAGAGCTTGGCATCCACTCGAAGAACAAGAAAGCCCTAAACTTTCAAACGGCCTAAAACCAGTGTACCTTGTTAAAGCCATTATTCTTGACGTATCAACATATCAGAACCGTAGTAGAACCATCATGCTGTTAAAATCGAGACTTTTATTGGCCGAGGAGATGGGATGGCTCGGTATAGTTATCGAGAAAGCTGATGACATAAAGATGGGCCAGGATCAGGCTGGAAAGGCAACGAGGTTGAAATAGAATCATCAGGAATTCCGGGCATGACCTTAAATCGACTCCCCGATACCAATCTCTATCGATAGCCTCTCGCTTCGAGGACTCAACTGGATCCTGAAAACACGATAATTCGTCGAAGACTTTATGACGGTCATTTCAGACGTCCTGTCGATTCTCATTCGTGGCTAATTGAACGTTTTCTCACAGGGTTCAAGCGAGCCAAAACAGAAACGAATAAAAGGTTCGTGACGTTCTTCGAATCCTCGAATCACCATCAGATTCACCGATCTGCTCGCGTATGCCCAAACTAATTTTCCAATTAGCAACGAGTGGATTAACACCGTTGTATAAAATTGAAATTCGAACGAGCATCGCGACTATCATATAATGCCGCTATCTTATAACTGACTGCCGTGGTGCTGAACCACGTTAAAGTTTCCGTATATCTAACGATCGGCTAGTAGAAGCTAGACGCTATCGGCTAGCCTGGATCACAGGACAGTTTCGTAAAAACCGTGCTAGACCTGCTGGAATCTTTTTACGCGGGGGAACACATTAAAATACGCAATAAGTAATTACGAGCTGATGTTACTGTTAATTAAACATCGTTTTCGCTACGATGTTACAGAAAGTCAAGTCGACTGGAGTCTGAAAGTAATAAAGAGGCAAATAGGTAGTTTCTTGCGCCCAGTAATTATATCCATATAAATATAACGCTTCCTTCTATGGTAACGGCTGATGCAACACATTTTCTGTGATGTTATGTTCATGCAAAATTTCTATGGACATCGAAGTGAATAATATTGTGTATTTCTAAATTCCAGTTATAATTGTCAATCTATATAAGTGAGACGAATAATAGAAACGCAAAGAATCGAAAACTCGATAAAAGTAAATCAATTTTCCACGTCTATGACAGTAGCCTGATTTAGGAATTTTTGTATGTTTCATCCTTATCAATTAACCACACTAGATCAGACATTTTGTCGAGTATGTAATTCGTAAGAAATATTTGTCTAATGACATAAAACTGATAAGCATAAAATTCATTGGCGCTAATGAAAGAAAATAACAGACAAAATTATAAAGTTAAACGCGATATAATTGAAACCGTCTGACAACAACCCTTTATCGACGTAAACCGACGTTTCATCCAATATGACGTTCCCGCATTCGGCGAACTTAATTCCAGCAAAGCGTGGAATCTGTGGGAGAGATGCGGGCAATCGAGAGGAGGACAGCCAGAAAAATGTTCTTCGGAGCATTACTCATAGCCCATTGAAGGAACTATCCAAAGGCAAGCAACGTCTTCAGAAAACACGAACGTTAACGTGGCCGTGGCCATGACGCATTGGCGCGCAAGAAAAGCACGACGGGACGACCACGGAGAACAGAGTTGCTCGCGCGTTCGTTCTTCGTGGCTCGAAGAGTAAATAGCCCGACAACGGATCCATTCGAGGAGCGAATAAACGGGGGATCCAGTACGATTCGATTGGTCGTTTAGTAGAACGATCACACGCCTGTAAAATGCGAAACTCGTTCCTACAAGATCCGAACGCAGCACTACGCGCAATTTACCTCCTGCTCCGGAGCGCGGTAAAGCACTTTACACCGGGGTCTGGAGCGGTTTTATCGAATTCTGATCTCCTCCCGGTTCCTCTGTCCTTCACCGCCGTTGAATGTGATCCGACTGATAGGCAAACACGATGCCAGATGTTGGGCCAAGGCAATTTGCGCAACGATCGATTTATGACGGTCATATACGTGCACGATGTTCGCTGCTTTTCCCGTTTAATGTAGCTCCAATAAAGTCGTTCCTCGACGAGGCCAATCGCGAATTACAACGGGTCCTCGCGGCGATTGCTTTTTTCATGAAATTTCGAGAGGTTAGACGGAGATACCACTGGACGATAACAGCCGCAAATATCGTGTTTCAACGAACGTTGTTTATGAAATTTGAAAATCCCCGGGAATCAGGATTTTCGTTACGTGCGTTTTTGGGTCCGATTAACGACGTGCTTTTCTGACGAGAATGACTGACAGTAGGGACCCAGGAATAAGATTTCAGAAAATATTAACACCGAAAATGGCTTCGTGTGTTTTCGATTCAGCGTCATTAAAATATATCAGGCGTTATCTTTCATAAATGTTTTAATAAAATTCTTATTTATTGCAGAAAGCGTAGCTTGTGTTCTTAATCCACAACATGCTAACTGAATCATTTATGTTCAAACTCCATTCTTTCGCTTTTCTAAACCTTCAAAAAGCATGAAATTCTGGGATAGCAATGTCTTTATTAGATTACCATTCGTCGAATAAAACGTTTGAAATTTATTTCAGTGATATAGTAATTCCGAAGGAACAAATACAATTTTGAAATTTCGTTGGGATTATCTACTATCGCAAATGAAAGTCAAACTTTTCGATTAATTTCGATGTCAATGTTCTCCAAATTGTTTCATTCCACTATTCGTTTACCTTCGCGCAAGAACTTGCACTATCTCTGAAGATCATATCATCGTTGTAACCGCGCGCTGTATGTTCTGTTAAGTAACGAGACAATCCCTCGAATAGCATAAAGAAACGTTCCACGCGATCATTCACTCTAATAGGAGTTGGCGAGCACTGTTCGAATGGAATGATAGATCGGCATGGCGTTGATCGCATCGAGCCCGCGACGAGAATCCGTCAATGTCGTCGGGTGCGGGGAGTTTCCGTGGCCCTCCTCGTTTGACACGGATACCTTTTCTCTCCCCTTTCTCCTGTTCGCCTTCTTCAGAGACTTTGTCTTAGATGCTGCGAGAAGATACCGTGTGGAAGGTGTAATGGATCGCCACACGACCAGCCGCCCCAACCCCCGTAAGGAACACCGGCTGAGATCGGTCAGATTACAGAGAAGCGGGGCATAATGTCCAAACAGTTGCTCGTCAACAACCGTCTAACGGTCCTACAAAACGTCTACCATTGCCGATCGAGCGGCCGACAGTCGAATTCCTCGAACATCGGCCGATCGAGAGCTGAAATCTTCACGAACTGTCTTGGATACCGTTACGAGGCTCTACAACATGGGCTATCGTGGAAACTGCCGATGTTCGCGCCGATTCCAAGCTGCTCCGCCAGTAAACCAGATCCCCCGTGATCTGGAAACGAAAATTTTACGGTGGCAACCGTGGTTCGTGTTAACTGGTTCGTCTCTCAATGAGATTGTGGATTCCTCTGACATGACGGTAGGCTTAAAGGCTTACTTCGCTGAAATCGTATTGTGCGAGCCATTGAGCAACTTGGATGAATCAGTAACAGGAATATTAGCTAAGTGTGACGCGCAGATTTCGATACAACTTTCTAGATTCATAGTGTAAGTTACTTGCAACGTATATGTTTAATGCTACGACGATTAGTAACGTTACGGCCACTCCATGTAAGGGTCAGTCTTTTTTCATTGTGTATTTTTAGCGAAATATTCGAAGTTACTGAATTTTTCTACTAACATAACAAAAATCATATTTCATTAATTATTGTCGTAAAAGTCGTACTCGATTCCAGTCGATAGTCATAACAATGTTCAATATTCGAAACTAATACATCTTGATTAGGATAAAGACCCTAATTTATAAAATGCTTTTACTATATTGCTACTACATGAGGACCAGCATCGACAAAGAAACACGACACCAAACCGACTTAAAAACCCAGCGAAACCCCTTCGAGTCTAACGAACTTAACAGCAGTACAAACAGCAGTGCAAACATAACCAAGAGTCGATTTAGACTCAGGAAATTTAAGAACCTTCCAATCCAACGGTAGAGACATGGAAGCGTTTCAATCCAGTATAGGGCAGCTGAAGGGATTAATAACCAGGTAGAAGGTAGCGAGAAAATCAAAGCGTAGGATTGGTGTTCACGATGAACAGGCTGAACTATCCCACGGTCGAGCTTCTCCTCCCGCAGGATATTCGATTTCGGTAGCTGTGGCTCGCGTTCGTACGGACTCTACGTCGTAGGAAAACGATGGACGTGGATCTGCGGAAAGACGTGGCACGCCGCGCCGTGGGTGTGTGCGCGGATGGGACGAGGAGATCCACGAGCACACGGCCGGAAAAGGAAGAGGAGAGGGGCTGGTAGAAAGAGCAAACGAGCTGTGGAAGATGAAAGAAGGACGGTGGTATCTCGTGGGTCGTAGTCGAGAAGAGCGAAGAAGGAAGAAATAGTGGTCGTGGGTCGAGGGGGGTGAGTTGGAGGGCGGGTGGATGGGGGGAGGCAAGAGAGACACAGAGGGAACTTGTTATGCTTTGAGAGATATGGCGGAGGCCTGCGGAATACATAATTTTGTAAAGACAAAAATGCTGCGGTCGTGCCTCGGTGGAGTCGCATTTTTCCTTGTTTCACGAAATGTTCAGGCTCGCCTTCCCTCCCACTCCCTCTTTTCCGTTCGTGGCCTGCTCCTTGTCCAAGCTTCTCCCTGCGCATCATCCCTCTCTCGTTCCTCTAGTAATGCGCCGCGGAATGAGAAACGTTTTGTAAAAAATGTATCCGCATCTTCGCAACGCCGCGGCTCTACCGGCCATGTCCTTTTCCCTTTTCCGTTCTCTCCTTCTCCCTTCCTTGCTGTGTATGGGGTAACATGCTGCATAGAATCGCGCGCGTGTTCTTGGAACGCGATCAAATGAATTCTGATGCACTTGAAGCGTTCGTTTCGCTGTCGATGAGGGAAACATGCGGCACGGCACGTGCCATTCAACTTTTCTAATCTCTTCAACGGCGGAGCAGATTGAACACCAATTGTTACTAATTGATCTTTATGGTGTAGAATTAGCTAATCTTGTCTCTCTCTCTCTTCTAAGAGAACGTGTGAATCTAGATTGATTTCCACCGATGATATTTTTATACGAGTTCGTGAAAATAATTCTTAGTTTATCAGCCTTGAAAGTAAAGGTATACTTCATCCAAATCACATGGTCGAAGTGAACAATTTTTATTTCTCATAAGCGAACGAAATTTCAATTGTAGAGGGTTAATTATTAAAAACCGTGTTCTTCGCTTCAACATACATTACATAAATAACAATGACGAATATCACGATCAGAATATCCAGATGATGTTCTTCCGTACGATACACGTAACGAAAAAATGCAGCGTTGTATCGATAGCACAGTGAGATTTCAGCTTCTCTCACGTTTTCCTCGTTTCCTGTAGGTCGCGTGGGTCGGGGCATATTTCACGATTTACAGACTAAAGGACACAAATTCCCGGACAATAATTCTCGAACTGAGATATCGGCGGGATCGTAAAGGACGACAAACTATTGTCTTAAGGACAAAATGTAGCCAATAAGTGGTCGTGCTACGGAAATAGGCGAAACGCGTGTAACGGTCCTTTTCTGAGGGAAAAAAAATTTCCATAAACTCCGCCGATCTTTTCGTGTGATCTCCTAGTCCCTTCCTCGTCGTTGGAGTCTGTTCTCTCTTGTCCCCTCTTACTTTCACGCATAGTTGAGATCCCTAACTGATTTTAGTGGTTTCCCTTTGACTTTTTGACGTCTTACAAGGGCCGACAGCCATTCAAATACTTCTGTAACCGCGCGCGGGGACTGTCGCCGCCATAACTAACCTAGGATAACTCTCTGGGAACTTTGCCTCTCTTTCTCTCCGCCGAATATTCGCCATTGCTCTCTCAACTACCGCTCCTTTTCTGCATCAACTTTTGTTCAGGGTTAAAACGGCTCGTTTTGTGGTTAGGAAAACTGTTAGGGTACCATGAATTATTGGAATTTGATTGTGCTTAAGTTCTCCAGCAACAAAGGTTGGACAACTTTGGCAACCTTGATAGGATCAAACATAATCGTAGTGCTAATTGGGTATCGTTATATTGTACTTAAAGCTGTGAATAATTAATGAAAAGTTCACTTCAACGTTACATATGATACATTTATATTAAATTATGATTTGAACGTTTCTGTAGGTATGTTTGTAGCTTTTGTTAATGTCAATGTACGAAAAATGTATCTTGCAATATGATTTCTGGAAGTTTTTAAGTATATTTCATTCTTTTACGTACAAACGATATCGAAAATTATGATATTGATAACCGAGCTTCTAAAAATCAGATTAATTGAAAACTTTTCGTCAATCATAGCTACAGCAATGATCTCCAAGGAATGTTATTTAACGAAACTTCTCATTACCGAGAATCTTAATACGTTCCTTCTAACTGGGGGAACCGCCTCAACTTATTGGCAGAAGAGCAAGCGCAATAATTCGAAACGGCTCGATCTTCAAAAGCGGAACTTCGACGATCCACCGAACTACGGTGGAACTTTTCTAGGTCAAACCCCTTCGCGTTCACATAACCCACTTCCGTCCAGAGGTTTTCCAACCACTTATCCGCCCTAACACGACGGTTCTTTCAACACAGAGAGGAGAGGATAGACGGAACGAAACGAAGGAGACTGAAAAGCTGAAACGGGCAAAGTGTGTCCGTGAGATTCAGAGAAACGCGAGTTCGCCTCGCAACTGTGGAGTTTGCATTCTGGCACGTATAGCAGTTTTCAAGATGGGTATTTGATAGGATGTGGACACGTAGGCTATGTATACGCGGTGACTCGGTAGATTAGGATGATATAATTACAACATTAACATAAGTCACCGGACAGGCACGGCCGCGGAATAGTAATCGTGTCGAACACGTGTGCGCGTCATCGCTGTTTCGTTTTACTGCACTTCGTTTCTAGGGACAGTGCCGCCTCAACGGGTTCACGTGCGTTTTCGTCGGCTGGATATCCTTCTCTTAAATACCGAGATATTTATCGCTACGATTCGCGCAGTCGGCCACGGTCAACTTGTCTTTCGAATTTAATCGTTCGACCATAATCGCCTACTATGCATAATTATTAATCAACTGGGCTTAACTATTTAACTTGATATCAAAGTTATAGAGAACCTTTGACAACGATTACTCGGAGTAACTTCAGCAAATGGGAGCAAAGATTGATTGGTCTTTTTCAAATTGTTCAAATTAATCAAAATACTGCTATAAATTTTGGAAGATATATCAGAGAGGTTTTGATTATTATTTTTGTATTGTTTAGTTACTCCAGATATACTTGTGTACACATTACATTTGGAATTCGTACGTAGAAAATTGTAATAGTTTAGTTTCGTTTAGCATATTGGGAGAATCAATCGGTGTACAAAGAAACTTTGTCATTTTACGAGAAGCGCAGTCATCTTCATTTTATTCTCTTTCTTGTGATCGATATCTTTGTTACGTTACGTTTCTTCAGGTCCTTCGGAAGGATATTTGTGAACCTGAAAATAACGACGCAGGTGGTCGAATGGCATAATTCTATTAACGCAACAAACATTTCAAACAAGTTCTAAAGGGAATGAGTATGATATTGCGGCCTTAAACTTGGTCCGTAAACGCGATACGTAGCTCGAGCAGCAAAGTTGATACAAATTCTTTCATTCGATGAACGTGGGACGAAAAATTTCCGCGATTCACCGGCTCGTGGCCCGTTGCAAGCGCGGTCGAGCCTGTCGCGTAACAATTTCCAAATTGCCGTGAAATCCGCGATCCAAACGTTCCAGTGGAGCACAAAGAAAAATCCGTTCCGCAGCAACAAGCAACGAGCCAGAGAAAACAGAGACGAAAGAAAAAGGTGGAAGCGAGGAAGATAGAACGGAAGGGAAAAAAAGAGCGAGAGGCAGAGAGGAAGGAACACCATGAAATCAGGAACCTGACTGGGCATACAGCGTTCGGAAAGTTGGTGAACTGATGAAGCAGTCAGGCGATCATAAAAGGTAGGCAAGTTGAGCGTTGCCTGATGAAGAAATAAAAGTGTATACCTCCGTCTGGCCCCGCTTCCCTCTGTCCGCGGTCCAACCGGTCGGAAGGTACAGAAAGCACCGAGATAGGGTTGCGGAGGCAGGCAGATTTCGCTCCCTCTCTCTTTTTCTCTCCCTTTCTGGGTTTATCCGAGTCACCGATCGCGTAGATTCCGAGAAGCAGCCGAAACAATATCATAACTCGTCGGCCCCGGGAGCCCATGGCCGTAAATAGAAATGCCTGATACCGCGAGAGAGAAGAGACTCGCTGGCTGCCCCGGCTGCTTCGTATTCCACCCGCGCAAACGGGGCTCCATGATAATTATGATGCGTCTTGGAGTCCCGCGCGATCGGTTTTTGATGTGGCTGAGCCGCCGAAACGGTCCCCGGTACCGGTTCGCCTTCATTCGTGATAGAAATTTCTGATCGATCTTCGCTAGTTCCACATTTTTTCGACGGCTTCGCTTGAAATAGTATGGTTGGTGTTTCTTCGTATGATAAATTATTCTCTGAGGATAATGCCCTCCGATCGTTATCGATACGCGGAGGAGAAACTAAATGGTTTCGTGGAAGTACGCTGGCAAGATTTAACGATCGGGAATATTAGAAATCGCTGTAAAATATTTATTACCTTATTATTTTTTTATATTAAGTTACATGTAGGGTTAATTAGATTCGAAGAAATACATCGTCGTATATTTGGAAGAATACTGAAACTAGGAAAGTCAATTTTTTAGCAACTCGATACGTACCTGATAAGACAGAAACATGACGAATGTAATTTCAATTGTGATACAGTTTGATGTAGTAAGAGCAGTCGTGCAGGGATGGAGTTATTCAAAGGAAACTGGATCGTTTTGGCGATGCTTTCATAGATTCTGGTCCCTTTGACGATTTTATCCATTCTCTACGGTCCGAATCTTTCAACATTCGCCACGGACAGCTCCGGTTGGCTAGCTTCGGCTTTCAGGACGAAGAATAGACACTAGAACCACGGGTTGCGCTCGCTTAATCCGCGAATCGAAGCTTTCATGCATAATTCATGGCCGCGCCTTCGCATCCCCGCTTCTCCACGCGGCGTCTTTTGAATCGGAAACTTTTGGAATTCCCTTCCCGACGGGAAATTTATCGCGCTTACGGCATTTACGTCGCCGAGAAAACTCCGCGTTTTACACCTCCGTGCTGCCCCCAAGAAGAAGAACGATGCAACGTTGTATGAGATCTATTTTTCTTTCTTTTTCCTTTCCTCTTTCTTTTTAATATGTTGCTAGCAAAGCATTTTTGGCGCAAAGGGAAAACATTGTTTCGTTCAGCTGAAAAATAGAAACTATTTGGATAGAATTGCTTCAGAGGTCGAGGCGTTTCACGGGTTTCTATTTTTTATTTTTTATTGCATGTCAAAATGCGATGCACTCGACCTAAAGATACTTAAACTTCATTTGAATAATATTACGACAATTAATGAAACATAAACTTAGCATTGTATGCAACTAACTAATCGTGTATTCTTACGTTTATTTGTTACAGCACCTTTGACGAACACCTTCTGGATTCTAACCAGTGAATGTGCAGTACGAGTAAGTAACTTGTATGTATATTTCATACGTATACTTGAAGCTAAACCTCAAAATCTGTGAAAAAGATGCGATTTAACCACCGTCCTGAAACTCAAAAGTAGGAAACAAATCATTTTCCATGTTTAAACGCTTTATTTAGCGTATCAATCGCTCCATATAACCTTTCATTCTTACCACAATGCTCATCATAAGAAACGCAGGTATCGAACTCTAACAGCTCCAATAAAACCATCCTAATATATTTCCTTTTCTTTCTTTTTCTGTTTTGTCTAAACGGCCATAAATTTTCAAATAACACAAAGCAACCCCAGTGAGGGTGGTAGGAAGGAAAAAAGGTCGTGATTAATATTTGAGAATTTATTTGATGACGGTGTTGGATGTGCACACCGCGTTAATCGTGGAAATCGTTCCGAATGGACCGAGGACCGCGACTGATTCGCTGATACAATTTAGGCATGCGGGTGTGAGGCCTTCCTCCCCTTGACTCGGTGTCAATTTCAATTGTCCGTTGAAGAGATTGATACGGGCGATTTTGGCTGGCTGATAGCAGTGTCATTCAACGACAGGAGCACGTCTCCCATAAATGCAGAAAACGTCGTTTCTGTTCCGGAGGACTCGAGAGAAGTTTATGGGCACGTTTTTGGTGGCCGCTTTCGGGGAACGATGATTTGGGTAATTCTCGTTGGACGGAAGATTTCGGGGCCCGATTAAGCGGAACGACTGATGAAGAGACTTGGAAATCCAGCTCTCCGGCTGAAAGGTACTGCGTACTTAATAAAGATGATGACAGTCGCGAGAGTCTTTGTGAGAGCTACTCGAAAGGCCTACTAGGCTCTTCTTTTTCGTGGAACCAACTTGTACGCTTGGAACAGCTTTGGTAAATAAAACCGGCGATAATCTGGCCAATTATCTGATCTAAATCTTGCGAGGAAGTAATTTTTATTAGACATTCTCCCGTAATAATAAGCAGTTGGCTCTTGTACGTGCCTGTGTCTATGTTTTTTATCAACTAAACTGATCTACGAGCGTGTAATAGAGCTGGATTCAGGATCGATCGGGAAACGAATCGGTGAAACGAGTCAATACTATGTTCATTAGAAAGTTTTCAGGGTAAAAGAAGTGTAAGAAACTGTAAGTGTTTGTCAAGCCACCATTCCCATTGTCAGTGAGCCTTTTTCACGAGCGTGGCTAATGGATTTATGGTCGCAAAATTCGCCGACCAGACATGTCTCGCCTTCGTACAATTTCGGAGACGATATTAGCATTAGAGAGACGAGCAAAGTCTGGCTGTGGGCAAGGTATGGCCCAGGTAGATCATCCTACGCGTTGCTCCAACAACGACAAACCACACCCGCCTTTGGACAATGGGTGACGCACTCCACCGTGCCCCGCTCGCCTCCCTTTTTCTTGAATTATGGCTTAGCTGCTCCTTTCGCGCCGTTTCAACTATCGTTCGACCACCATTCTGCCGATCGAAGATCTTCGAATTACGTATGCTTTTACGCAGTCTCACAGCTCTGAAACAGGTAGATCTGTCGAGAAATTAATAGCGGTAGATAAATGGGGATTATAAGTTTCTATTTATTGGAATTCGTGATATTAATCGATTCTCGGAGATGTTCTTATTATTGTTGTTTATTCCCTTCATTCTTCTACTCAGCTTTTATCTCTCTTTGTTTCGGGAGTTTATTATACTATGAGCTACATCTAGGGAAGCGTGTAAAACAGATTTGAGAAACTTATGTACCAATATTAAAATGCGGTATTTGGCTGGAAATTTAGAAGTTTCAGATCTTCACTATCAACCAGTAACCGATCGAAGTAATTTTTCTGTCGACCTAGAAAAGGACTAATCGATTCTGTTAAGGATGATCTTTCAATACTGACTCAAACTTCTTAATTTTCTGTTTCCAAATTCCTGCACTCTTTACGAAAAGAAGATATGGAGCTAGCAAACTTTGTGCTATTCGTGCAATAACTTAGCAATAGAAAAGTCGAATTTAATATTTAAAATATGAATTGTGTACGATAAAAATGCGAATATTTCAGTATATCGACGCCTTAGTACACATATGATGTGTATTGGATGTAAATGAAGACGCACGGATTAATGTCTTTTTAATTAATCATTAGTCAAAGATATAAGGAATAACGTACGCCATGACAAATGTTTTTCTATAGCCTATGAAATAATGATAAATTAATACGTTGATAGTTGTACCAGGGCTCCTGTTGATTGCGCAATTACTCTGGCTGTGATTTAACATCAGCGTAACTTTACGCTCATCGAAATGTCGTCAGGTTCAACTTATAGATTGTTTTGCATCGCTCGAGATTAATGAAGTTTCGTTGCCATTACATAATTACTGTAAAGATTTTTATTGTCTCATCGTATATCATAATCGCTGACATTCAACGAACACGTGCAAATCATATCTAACTGCAACTTGTAACTCTAAACTGTTTCTCGGATAAACTCTCAATGATTTTGTAAGTTATATTTAACTTTCGAAATGTCAGGAAATGGAAGAAATTTAGGAATTCAACGTTAGTTATATCAGTAACACACTGTTCTACAACTAAGGATACGCTCATCGAAATCTCTTTTCCGGCAAGCGAGAAAAAATTCGCTTTCTACAAGATCTACAGCGAATACCGGTAATTCTTCAAAAGAAAAATAAGCTGAAGAAACATAGTCTACGCTATGTCAAAATCGCAAATGTGCAAATTTTCCCAATAAAACATAGACTGAAGTCTTCTTTCCTCTTCCTTTAATTACATAAATTAAAATGACAAATACGAAGTTGGAACGATGATTACGCTATAAAGCTTCACTCGTCTTCAGGATTATTCGATTATCCTTTATTCAATTGCAAACATCCACTAGCTATTTACATAATCTTCTATTCCTGACACCGATGTCTTACAAGAGATATGAAGACGATGCGACGTAACCTTCGATTTCCTCCAGGAAGTTGACCAAACAGAAAGAAACGCGTAGGGAAGAAGGAGACGAGGCTTGATTACATTGGAAAAACAATTTAGCATGAGCGTGCAGTACAGTGGCGCGCGGGGCCATCAAGCCATCACTGTCACGTCGACAGGCGACTATCCGCGATCTGCACAATAAGTCAATCAGCGGGTCGATCAGAAGTAGACAGACCTCCAGCCGCGCGACGTGAAACTCCTGACAAATGATTCTGCCGATACGAGGCTCGAACCGGAGCCAGTGACGTCTTCATACGGTCTCGCGGTGGCCGTATAGCCCGGTCGCTTGTCCGTCACACAAATCGCCCGACCAGCCTTCCAAGATGTCACCGATTTATTTTACGAGATGGCCCATCGTCCTGGACGCGCCGCGCCCCCTGTTCACGCTTGTATTGAGTCCTTACGCGACGCGTCCCACGGACTCCTGATATACACCGACACGTATCGATGCTTTATTGGGATCCATTACCTTTCTACGGCCGCTATAAGTCCTCTGCGGTGGAACGCGGCTCCGGATATCGATACAGGTTTCGGCTCGGGCCCCGGGGACAAACCGGGGAAAAAAGGGAAAGAAAGTCATAAGGCATCGCAATCACGTTCTCCGCTCGGAAGATCGAACGTTCAGATACAACCAAGATTTCGTCCATGATTCCTTGCTTCTTCGATGATTCTGACTTCTCGGTTCTTTCTATTGCTGTACTATTTTATCTTTTCTGGCAGCGTCGCTTCGCTGGATCGGTTGATAATCTGTATGGAGCATTGTTTGAGATTGAATGACGCGTGTGGGTCAGGTGTTGGGATTCCTGAAACTGCTAGAAAGTTGGTGTTGTATATATCTCGATGTAGGGAAAATTGATTTTCAGTAGCGATATTATTCGGTCCTTTTCGGTATTTTCAGTGGAAGATTCAAAGGAAGTAGATATATTTCTTTATCCTTGACATTTCTTGCATGTTTGACATTTTAGATATAAGAAATACATATCCTCGATTCCTTATGACGTTTAAGATGTGAAATTTATCTCTGAATGTGTCTTACGCTACACCGTCGAAGGATTAAATTGTTAGTTTAGAAATTATGTAAATGTATTGAAATTTCCCACAATTGGAACTAATTTCTAGCGCAATTATTCTTCGTTTTCTCTTGTGCCTACATATTTTAAAGTATCTAAAACAATTCTTCTCAAAATTTCAAAAGAAAATTTACAGGCCTGATTGTCTACTATTAACACAATAGAAGAGTCAGCCGGATGACAACTGCTCTTTTACATAAAACTTAACCACTTTCTAATAGCATGAAGTCCGACAAGCAAATCGGTTGGCTTGGTCGAAGCGAGAAGCCTACTAAACGCAAGAATGCCGAGAAAGTGGTGAGGACAAAAGGTGTGGGACCGGCCAGGCAATTTCCTGGTAGCCTCAGCCGGAAGACGGTCCTTGGAGCAACCCTTAATTACGGCCAGCAATTAGAAAATTGCGTCAGGCCAACCTAGGCGCGATTTATCATCATCTCTTTGGAACTATCGACCTGTCCGATTCCCCTGTCTGCCCTCAGCGTGTCTTCTCGGGATTGCTCTGGATTTCGAGTCGATTTTACCTGACCAGAATGAACCAGGTAGAGAGAAATAGAGAGAAACAAAGAGAGAGAGAGAGAGAGAGAGAGAGAGAGAGATCGGAAATTGCAAAAGTAGCGAATAGAAAGGTTTACACAGGTACGAGACCGGGATGCAACTTTCGTTCCCGTGGTAAGAAAAATTGCCGAACATATTTCACCCGTGCTTCCCGACGGGGCTCCTAACTCTCGATGGCCTGGCCGATATTCGTCCGGTCTTGGAGAAATAGATCGACGATCGGAACCATTATTCAGAGGCGACCGCTCGAAAACCAGAGGACGGATTATGCCGGTGGATCTCCGGGTAAATTGGATCGCATTAGATGCACGCGGGAATTAATGGACTGTGTTATCGAGGGAGCAGGTTGGTCTAAGAAAAATGTGTGACGAAAAAGTTTGAATTATTTGGAACTCGATGGCTTATTAATCGTGTAAAACTTGGTTATTTGATTATTGGTAACAGACTTATACAGGTGAAATTTGATTTCTCTGCTATTTGAATTTTATTATATTTTGTTTCATCGCTTATTGATAGGGCACATTATAGAGAAAGAAATTTATTATCTTTATTAGGAAGATTTGTAATAAAAATATGAAAGCCATCGTGAATAATCCAAATAATTATGTGATGCTTTGATATGAGTTTAACTGTGAAGAAAGCGATATAAAGGAGAAGACTCAAGACATTTCCTATTTCGTGTAGACAATTTATTAATGGAGAAATTATTATAGAAAAACTGTAACATCTTCGTTCCAACAATTCCCAAATGTCAAATAATAATTCTCCATATTGCTTAAGAATATTTGTTAAGAATCCATTGATTTCTTAATTCTCTTAGTAAATAAAATAAACGAGCAAGAGATATTCCGTGGTTCGAGAACTTCGGATCCTGAATCGACTGCTATTTTCCACAACATTCCTAGTCGGTCCATTATTTATCAAGTTTTGATATATTCCTATTTATTATAATTTATGCGCGATCAAGCGTGTCCAGACTGACTAAGAATACCGGTTTCTATTAGCAAGATTTAAATCACGATGTCTAGCGGTGCAATTTATCTCGACCACGATTCTTCTTCGTTTGAGGAGTATAGGTATCCACAAAGACAACTTTTATTGCTTTCTTAACACCTTTCAGATGCCCGTACACTTTTAAACAATTCGTACGTATATCTCCAATTCTCGTTGATTCCCAACGACTGCTGAATTAACATATACAAATTGCTACGATTTCATAGGTGTCTATGCAAAAACAAGAAACCGGAAAAAAAGAACAAAAAATTAAAAATGTAGAAATCTCCCACAAATGATGGTTCCCAAGCAGTAATATAGTTATTGCTGAGTTACAGTTGGTATGAAAGGTGCATACCTACACTTTAATTGTCAAATGATACATTTTTTAAACAGATTATACATTTATACAAGTTATACATTACAGAAAATCTAATATACTTGAACCTAATTAATCAGCATGCAAATATAAATACTTCTCCTAGCCACTGTACATATTCTTATTATCTCTGCCCACGCGCAATTTTTCGCATCGACATCGTGTCACCAGGCCGTGTAGCGCGTCGATTTTCAATCTCATCCGGGTGCAGCGCGGCGGTGGCATCTCGGCTACAAGAAAAATTGATACGTGGGCCTCTAATGGCCCAACAAAAACGGACCCAACAGGGACGCGACAACAAAAGCGTATGCATATTATGAATGGATGGACGAGGCGAAGGAGGAACGGATGCCAGAAATATATTGCCTCGGTGCACCCACTCTCTACGAGTTGCACACGTGGTCTCGACACGGGGGTGGGAGGGTCAAGGGGGAGACAGAAAAAGCAGGGAGGAGGTGTAGAAGCGCGGAGAAAGAAACGGAGACAAGAAGAAAGAGAAAAAGGCGGGGTCCAAGGAAAACAACAGAGACAGAAAGAAGCAGAAAGGGGAAGAGAATCAGAATCAGAAGAAGAAGAAGAAGAAGAAGAAGAAGTTGAAGAAGGAGAAGCAGGAGGTAGAAGTAAAAGAAGAAAAAGGAGGCTAAAGTTGCGAAGCTCGCGCATCCCTCCTTTTATCTGCCTTTGTGACGAGGAACAGGCGAGGCCTGCACGACAGAAAATTAGTAAAATCCGGCGGGTAGCGCGTGGAACTGTCTGTCCTGGTGCCCAGAGTCGGATTTATAAGGAGCGAAGCCAGGATTTATGCCGGGGCCTTGGTTATTTATCGATTTCGATGGTGCACGCGATATCGTTGCACGGATATCGATACGTTCTTGCCTCGAACTCCGGTCCAGCGTTTCTCTTTTTTCCTCTCTCTTTCCCGCTCTCCTTCTTCCTTGTCTTTTTAGATTTTGTCTTTTTAAGTGATTTTCAGTTTTCCACGTGTTTCTAGAAAGCGTCTACACGTTGGCGGAATACGGTGATCGAAGCGTTGAAATTTAGAAAGGACAAATGAAAAGGCCGTATATTCGAAGCAGAAAATTTTGCCGGCTGCCACGACAAAATCCTATAAGCTGTCTATCGCGTTTCCCGAGTTCCTTGGAACTTCGGATTTACTTTGACCCGTAAAATTTATCCGAAAGCTCAGTGGGAGCTCGTATCGGGAAAGGAAGCGAGGAACTACGCAATAAGGGGATGGAATAAGTTTTCAATCAACACGTTGAATCCCTAAACATCTTATAAGTCTTTGCTTATGTAATATCAAGAAGCAATAGCGGATGCTACCTTTCACCTATAACTGTTAAAATTACGTACCATTGACTGTATTCTACAACTTAATATACCAGCTCCTATCTTTCTGCCGTGCTAAACATAGAGTTCCTTAGACAACAAAAGAAACAAAAATGTATTCTCGCAGAAATTTTATACCTTTTAATTGTGAACGATCGAGCAACCGTGTCGTCGATTCGATTATTCGAGAACGATGTTCCATTGAAAAGCTAGTTCGAGACGACTGAATAACGCGGCAGTCATCTCTCTGTCCTTAAAGGCCTTTCTCTTCGAGAGAAATCGTCCGTCTACTTTTTCTACGATAGATTAATGCCATAAACGGGGGAGCCTCTCTGAAAGACGAAAGATCAGGCCGATTACCCACAGTGAACGGGGCGCAGTGTTAGGGACGGGAGTGGTTTGCCGTGCAATTATTAATTCCAGGAAATCGATAAGCTCAAAGAGCTCCTCCCGAAGCCGCGCTTGTAATTATTGCCGGCAGAGTAATAGGAAGAAGAAGAGAGCAAGGAGCAGAAGGCAGCCCTCAAAGCACAATGCCACCCTCTAATCACGCATCGACTTATCGACAAGGAGAAGACTGAGAGCTCATGTTTTACCTACACCTTAGGACGTCAACAGTTCTTCCAGTCTGTCTAATAGTTAACCGTTCGACCGGGCTCAAACTACAGGAAGCACTTTCTTCTCCGTTTCACGCCAGTTTTAAACAAGCTACCGACGAATTTCAAGCCGAGACATGCTTCATTTGAATACTTTAGACCCCCATCGATGTCACCTAAATATGGTGAAATTTTGAGAAAATTGCTTCTTCTTCCATGGTATTGGAAAATTGTATAATCGCTTCTAGATTTGATGTTTTAGATTTGTAATCGAATTCAAAGTTCAGCTTCCATGCTTTAAAAGAAGTTGGACGATGTTTAGGACATGTAAAATTGCAACAAGTTTCTTATTTGAATAGGAGAGAAGTTTCTGGGAACTTTGGAAAGAAGTTTGGAAACGTGTGGCAAGAGCTTAATAACTTGGTTTCAGCTAGTTAACCTTAGTTTTTGTTTCTAAATTACGAACGGCTCCGCACGTGTCGCGTTCACCTTATAATTAACAATTAGAGCATTTCTTACATTTATGAATATTCATGAGGAACGATGCTAAACGGTAGTAAATTCGTTAATGTGATTTCGCGGAAATTTATATCAAGTCGTAAACATGTCAAAAATCTCGAGCTAAAATGGTGATACATTTATATACAAAAGATATTCTTGTAATCTTTTATTTTTTATAAATCGCCAATATCTGTGATATAATTTAAAATTATTTTATAATCTTACTACTTTTACATACATATATTTCTATTACGTTTTATTGCCATTCTATTAATATTCTATTTTCATTTATAATTAAATTCTTTTAAAGTAATTTTTTTAACGAGCAGAAAATAATTTGAATAATTTTGTGCATTGAGATTAATTGTAGTGGACAATAACAATATATTTTAAAATGTAGCAGCCGCTCATTGTTGATAACGCTGAACGTTAATTAACGGATCGATCGCAACGTCTCGTTAAAAATGTCCAAAGTAAATCTCTGGTTTATTATCCGGAACGCTTAGCTTTTTACGAAGCTAGTCGGCAGACCCTTCGATGGCTCCGCGCCAAGCTGTTACCGAGCGATTAATGCGTATTTGTGTGTATTTCGTAAGGATCCTAGAATCCAGTAACGTCAAGTTATTTTCTCCCCCCACACGATTTTTCTTCGCGAACACTTCCATAACGAATGTCTTTGCAATTATGATTGTCTGTTTTCGAAGTAAAATCTCCGCTGCCACGATAGTAAATTTAAATAGCTCGCGAAATATTTTCAAAATTTACTAGATTATATTATTATATATTACATAATTTGAAAATTATAGAAATATATTATATTTTAAATTATAGAAATATATTATAGAAATATTGAAGATTATATATATATTACATAGTTGGAAAATTAGAACTCTACGGTTAATTATTATAGGTTTTAGATTTGCGAAAAATTGGAGAATATGGGAGAAGAAGAAAGAATTTCACAGAGAAGTTGTATCAAGCTTTAATACTCGTTGTAAGATATTCTTTTTATATATATACTTCTAAACAGGCATATTGCAAACTTTCTGATAAATTCCTACGTATCAAAAATTTTAATTTCATACGTATATTTGAAGTAGGTATTTATGTAGACTTATATTTGGTCGTGCAGCTAAATAGTCAAACAAACTGATGAATAAATATTAATTAATATGCTTGGAACAATGACCCATTGTAAAAGATTTTAATACAGGACGCGCCACGATGCATGCCTTGTACAGGGTATATTGCACATATTCAAAAGAATTGTAATAAATTTCTGCGACTGCAATTACAGCTAATTAATGACTTGTGGGAATGCCTGTTGTATAAATCATGCGTGTTACTGCTGTCGCTGACGGATGAATCATTCCTTAATATTTATTTTCGCTTCAAGGATAGGGTTGTAATCACCAAAGGAAATGAAGTTTGTAATTTTTAAACGAAACAGTGCACAATATTATTATTCCGAAACTGTTAGGCTATTTATTTCATAAATTAAGTATACGACGTGTTCCGGTATCCTATTAAATTTGTGCTAGACTTTTGAATATTGTTAGGACTCAGAAACGGATTTCTATAGTTCTTGTTTCTTTTGTATTCACGTTTTGTCTTCTTGATACTCTTAATCTTAGGATATGATCAACAACTCCTCATACTTTTATTGGATTATCTACTGCAAAATGTGCTAGTCGTATACGTAACTAGGAATTTGAAATTAGTCCACTACCTGTTAGATTGTAAATAAAATTTAATTCTGTCGTTTATGAAGTACACCTCTATACGATGACTAATACCTCATTCTTTACATTTTCACATTACACCCAGCATTACGCTGAAAAATAGTTAATTGACTACGAAGTTACTAAAAATACTGAATATTACCCAGGAATATAATATCAATACCCAATAATAAAGATTCACACGGAATAAAATTTCGTTCTTAGAATTTTTCTCGGATTAAATAACAATTCTACTAAACATTTGCGGTTTAGTTTCCACGATAAGGGGAAGACAAACAAAAATAAAAATATCAAAGATACTGACAGTGCGTTTAAAGGGCTTGAAAGGTAGAAAAGAAACGGGAGGAATGTTACGATACCGGAAGCTGAGTGATAGCGGTTGCGATATCGGTCGCGGTACGACCTCTAGGAACGAGCCTCTGACCACGGTGGGCCCTGTTCTCTGTGGCTGTGGCACGGTGTGCCCTATAAGAAGTGATCGTTACTGCACGCCGCCCTATAATCTACACGGGCTAATGACGTCC
Organism: Bombus pascuorum; assembly: GCF_905332965.1. NCBI lineage: Eukaryota > Metazoa > Arthropoda > Insecta > Hymenoptera > Apidae > Bombus > Bombus pascuorum. The sequence goes on along the minus strand of NC_083491.1, from coordinate 11,548,491 downwards.
ATTACGTTACTGCGCGCCTCGGACCGCTCGCGTCGTCCGCTCCCTTGGCCACGGTCCCGATGCGCGACTCGGTGTGTTCTCGTGCCGGTACCATGGCAAAGAACACACGGAACACACGCTAGGATTTCGCACCGTTCCGTAGAGTAGTTCTCTGAGAGCACAACGACACACGGGCCATGTGATTTCTCGAACGATTTCAATTTTCTGCCAACGCTATATACGCTCCTCTTCGTCTCTCACGACCTCGAAGTCTTCTCGTTCGCGCCATCTCGACCTTTAATCGACTTTAGGTTGAAAACGAACGCCCTAACGTCGTTTCTGATCACTCGGTGAAGTTGTCTTTGACTCGCGCCATTTTTATGACTCTTTTACCCCCTGCCGGCGGCACCTTTGCGACGCCATAATGGGAACCGCTGAACCTAACGCTTCGACACAAAACAGCTCGTTTTAATTCATCCGCGCGTCTGACGTAGCGTCCATTAAAGGCGGCGCCTTTCTAGGATCCTTTATATCCTTCCCGCTAGCGTTTCGATGGGAAATATCGCGCTGTTCGTGGATTACTCTAGCTACGAAAGCGAAAGGGTGAAATTTCGAACACGAAGAAGGTAAAGAGGAAACTTAATCGTATTCCCTTCTTATCAGAACGACAACGTGGCTCATCCGGATTGATCGTGGAGCAACGTTCATGCTTCAACTGGAAAACAGTGTCTCCTTCCTCCTTCTGCCTGGCGCGCTTCGCTTCCACGCCCTATTCCATCGTCCCTCGACAGCCATAACTCGGTCGAGCGAAACAGAGGAGCGCGCGAGCGAGCGAGCGGAATCTGTGTGTGGCCGCGCGCAGGCATGTATAAATACGCGAGGAGAGCCGCGTATAACAAGTTATGGCAGATAAATTTATAGCATCTCCAGTGAAACGCCATTACTTTAAATGCACCCCTCTCCGTGCCGAGTGCGCTATCCTTCGCGGTCCTTCGTACTGGCTTGTCTTCCACCTCTGCCCGCGTCCCACAGCTCCGTTCGCGGTGTGTATCGGCTTTTACGATTTTTAAATAGCCCGCGCGAATACCTTCGACGTTGCAGGAACCGCGCCTTTTGTCCGGTCTCGATCCACGGATTTCAATGATCCCTATGGATCCCTTCCACTCTGCTCTCACTGGCTGCGATTTTACGGCCGGTGCTTCAATGCCGCTCCACTGTTACTGTATCTCGAACGCAGTTCCCAAGGGAACGTTTCAATGTGTGCCACTTTTTGCTACGTCGTAAAGAGTAATGACGATGATCGCGACTTCGTTGCGTCACAACATAGGCTGTTCCTTGCCTTGCTACCTTTTGCTTGTTTTGATGTCTCAGCATAATAGTTACACTTTCCTTTAATGATTATTCACATGTTTAACCGGACTTTGTTTGAGTATTCGTGATAAAGAACTTGTAGGTTTTCTATTTATCTTTACAGAAAAATGATCAATTATTCGTAGAAATTTACTTAGGTTTACTGCGACGTATTTTTAGAGATTTTGTGTTTGTTAGATTTTTTTCTACATATCTTTCATTCTAATTTCCTCGATAGAAATTCTTCGTTATAATTTACAATAGTTCTAACGTTGCTGTTATTATACAAAAGATCGCTAGAAAGTGAGTACTACAGTTCGAAACCTTGTTAGCTTTCTTCGACTACTGTCTATTGATGACTTTGATCCAAACTTGATATTCTTTAAATATCTTTTTTCAAGAGGACCGCTACAAATAATTGTGCGACTTCTCTTGCATTTATTAAGATACTGTAATTTGTTTTTAATTATACTGCAAGAAAATATTTCTTTATCTATGTACATACGCGAAGAAAAGTCGATTTTTAGTGTTTCAATTATAACATCAAGAAAAAGAAAAAAAAAAGAAAAAGAGACAAGAAAGAAGAAGAAAAAATACTATAAGTGTACAATCGAAGAATAGTATAGGTTCAAAGAAAACTGCACAGATAAATTCGTGGGCGATAAGTCGAGAGGGTCGTGTCGTTGGTTGAAAACCCACCCCGTTCGCCGCTCTTCGCAAGAGTTCAAAGTTCAACCTCCATAATCTGGCCTAATCATGGCCCGGTGCCCCGAGTCGCTAACTTCTGTGACGTGTGCCAAGTCGTGGCGGGGATTCAGGAAGAGAGAGCGAGCAAGGGCTGGACGAGGGTTGGCGGGGAATATGGCGAGGGATATCAGTATCGCTGCGAGTAGGTTGCCAGGCGGGAATAAACCGTTTATCCCATATTATAATTAGTTAAATTCTTCGGGACGTGGAGGTGTCTTTACACGTCAGTCAGCCCACTTCGCTTCCAGGCTCACCCACCCCCGAGTCCCCATCTTTCCGCCTCCTTCTACTCTTCCTCCACCGCCTCCTCCTCCCTCGACGTCGTGCGATCATCTCCAACGCAGACGAGCCAGCCGTTCCGACTCAACTCGTTCGCCTGGCCAGGTCGAGTAGGGATACGTAAGATATTAAACTATCTGAAAATTAGTTAAATCTTGTTTAAAAGTTGGCCAGAGAAGTATTTGCTAGCGGAGAAAATCGACAGCGGCTGCTGCAATGCGGCGAACTGACGCGCGTTCCCTTCCTTTCGTCGATGTTTTGTTCTTCGATCTCCTGCCACGTGTTTCCGTTCATTCCTCATTCCAGTAATTTTTCTTTTTATTTTTCTACGAAAGAAACGAAGAAGTTCAAGAAGTCGATCTATACGAACTCGACGCTTTGCATTTAGCTTTCGTCTCTTGAGATTATTGATCGATGCGAAACGAATACTACGTTGCTTGATTGCTTGACCTGCTATAGAGACGCGGGCTGTGTCTTTCTCTGTTTCTCTGCTAAACAAATGTATATATTTACAATGCTACGATGAAGCACGTTGTTTAGCTCTTAACGTGGCAATACAGATCGTGGTTTATCTACGGCAAAAGCTTGAAAAGTCAGCGAAGAAGAGATGAGACAAGGGGGGAGCAGCTGTTTTCGGCGAGGCGGCACGGCGGCGTGATAATTTATTCTAAAGTCGTAGCGGTTAAAAATCGAAGAGCCCGATTGGAATCGGAACGGGCGAACAGGACGAGCCGAGCACGCGTGTAATCGAGAACGTCCAATTCTGAACGAGAGATTAACACGGTATTATTATTCTGACAGGATTTTAATTTCGTCCGCGGCGAAGCGATGCCCCAGCTCGCCCGTGAGAAGTTCCCGTTCGGTTTTCTGTGGAACGTGACGCGCGCGCGGCCATCAACTCCGAGGTGGGTGTATCGATATTGACGAGGGTGCAGGCCGTGACGTTTCCAGCTAGAAAGGCCAGAAACACCCCTGGTTGCTTCTCAGCGGGGGCTGCCCACAAATTATAACTACTCGACGTGATGTTAATCTGGAGAAAGTTTGGAAAAGCAGGCTTGATTGATTCTAATTTATACGCGTCGCCTTGTTCGACCAGTCTATGCTAAATCCTCGGAAATCTGTCGAATCCAACGCCATACGTTCCTCAGGAATTCGGACCAGTTTTTCTGGTATTTTTCCAACAAAAAGATCTTGTATCTATGCAAAACACTGCTATTAAAGGAACCTGTTCTTTCAAATTTTCACATAAAATGCTGGTGTAGATACAGGAAAGTTTCTCTTATAATACAGTGATATGGAAAAATGGAAATGTTTCGAGTTTTCCAATGGATATAAAGATGTTTGGTATTTTTTTTAAATTCTGTCACTGTCCAGTAAAGTAACTACGTAGTTTGATCGAAATATGTCAGTTAACCTATAACAAATAAAATTAATATTTTATATTATCCATGTATTTTTTCACCATGCAATCACTGGATTAAGGATATTCAAGGCAACTTATTACGTAATGTAACAATTCTCGCAAAGCTAATGAAAATAAAGCACAAAAGACATTAAATATTACAATAGTAGCCTCTGCAAGACACTAATTCTTGACAAGTCGTCCTCGCTTCTACACCTCTGAGAAAGAGAAAGAAACGAAAAGATTCGTTTCACAAGATGAAACTAACCACTATACGATGTTAATCTCATTGGAGCACGTATCGTGATCTCGGAGCGGCGATCGGTTGGTGCGAAACGTGTGATTCGATCGGATTTTCAGGTCCACTAGATGAGAACCAGTTCCTTCGGTAGTTCTTTCCTTTCCTCGCTCCTCGCATCGATAGAACTCCCCCTTGGACAAATCCGCACCCGCACGCAACGATCGGATGTGTGTGCAGGGGGACGCGCGCTCGGCCCAGAAAGTCGTCTGACAATGGCGAGTTACCTGTTGAACATACGGACAGGTGACACCCCACGTCCTTTATTCGTTGTATCCGTTGCGTCGTATTTTATCGCTCGGAAAGTTTGATTTCTCGTCGAGCGTGGCCTACAATAAAATGCTTTGGTCGGCTCCCACGCCGATCAGCAGTCAAGTGAGGCCGGATTACTTTCATAAATTTCCTCTACCCCTCTATCGACTCGAAGGATTCGTCGATCGCGACTGAAGAACTACGAATAATCCAGAGGTGCACCCACGTGCAGCCGTGGCATCGTTCTGTCTTGAAAAAAAAGCGAAGAATGAATCGTAGTACGTCGAAAGAAGGCGAAGAATGGGATGCATCGAAACGTCGTTAGGTTTTTCTTCTTCCTGCAAAACGCAGGAACAACGATTCAACGGAAAACGGTAGATAGGATGAACGAAGAAGTTATGATTTATCGCATGAGTTATGCGAAAAACGAACTAATCTACTATATCAAAATTAATATAAAAAGTCAAATTTGTTTGACTTTGGGATAGTTCGACATTAGCGTTGGAATTGTGAAGTATTGGATCGTCCGAAAAGTGTTTTTTTTTTTACATTCTTGTACAAACGTGAAACCTAATCTGTCGAACGTTGTGATCTTTAGTTTGATAGATCAAAATGGATCATACGTAATTCGATAAAATAATATGAAACGAAAAATGTTGTGCATCCGTTATTTCCTTATAAAACGAAAGAAACTTTTCGGACGACCCAATACTATGGTAAGGTACTGTGTTCCTCGTTTGATTTTATTTTACTCATTTCCAACTAACAGACGGTAACTATTTATTTATGTGTTCTTCAGTTATTCGTAATTGTCAGGTTTATGTTTATTTGAAGAACTTGTGATATCAATAAAATTATTTTGCAACCATTTAATCTCCATGGATATTCATTTTCATGGGTGAGATATTCGATCTTTTGGTAATAGATGTGTATCTTGGTACTAGAATTTGCAGTTTCAAGAAATGGAAATATTAAGACAGTTATATCGATGAACTTTATCATTTAACGAAGCGTCATTTCACTAATTGAGAAATCGATTTCCAGGCACCAGCATAACGGGTTTATACTGATTTCATCACGTCCAATTATCAACGCCCCATATCGCATAAGTTTTATCGCGAGAGGAAATTTACGATCGGTGTTCGATCAGATTCCACCACAAGGAACTGGTTTTATCGTTCTTATCAATTAGAAAACATGTTTTTGCATGTATATAATATTAGCATATTAAACAGGTACGATTGTTTCTAGCTTTGGTAATTACGTCTGTCTTCGCCTCTTGTGTGCCGCATTTTATTAAAATTTATCCGACTTTTTTTTGCAATCAAATTCGTCTGATACCTGCTCTGTCGATCATACCGATAAATTTCACGGTTTATGTTCCTTCAAATAACACGTTATGGCGTGTAACACTCGCCACACTTTATCTCATCTAATGTCTTATTCAAATAATTCGAATCGTTTTATTGTCGCACACGCGTATTTCTGAAAAGTATTCGACATATAACGAAAGTTATATGAATGATTTTCTAGAAAAACAGAGTATGTACCTGTAATAGCGTTTTGCGCAAAGTATGTCGGAGAAATTGCGTGTAGAATTCAAAATATTTTATGTAGAAGCTTATTTATTTAATTTTGAATATTATTTGTCATCAGCTTTGAAGACAGGTCAGTTTTTACTGATTCTCTAATTGTCATATTACACAGAGTGTGTCTCATTACAGTTTTCCCACTCTATTATTTTCCAAACTATTCGAAACTATTCACTGCACGGAACATTATAATAGAAATATTGTTGTTTCGCTATCCAAACGATTACCTACATGTCACCCTCAATTTAAACTTCAGAAATTCTACTACACTTGGTTATGAAAATTCATAATCAGAGATTATCATAATCAGAATAGAGCATAGCATTATATATGATTCGTAGAAATCACATTTTCAGTTCTTATTGTTTTAATTACCTTTTAATTATTCAACCTGCTCCATTATTCTGTATGATTCTTTAGATATCGAACTGATGAATGATACATTATCCAATCTTGTTTTATTCTCTAGAATTTATTCTTAACGTAGAGTAATGTATTCTTCAAAAACTAAGCAATCTATCTCCACAGTATTATCGATCGTCCCGAAGCTATTCGTACACTATACATTCTTCGAGTAATAAAGACTGTTGTAAATTTATGGAATATACATAATACAACATAAAATTAACATTTACATAGGAATGTGGGGAATTCCATATCATTTCCGCCAAGGATTCAAAGGCACGTATGAAATGGGGCCTCTAATCTGCACCGAAGCACCTTCGTCCCAGCGAGACAGGTACGAAGCCCAAAACGTCATGGGTTTCAGATCGATTCCCTCATCGATGGCTTCTCGAGTGTAGCCTTGGATCTGACATTCGTTTCTACGAGCTAAGCCAGCACCGATCGAAGGTCATCCGATACACACGCAGCCGAAAATCGAATGCGTTCATCCAGCAGGTATTCCAATGAGACAAACAAGTCGAAAGAAAGAACGAAAGAAAGGCTAGAAGTGGAGGAAGAAAAAAGGACATCGGGACGATGAGATGTAGACGGATGGCGTGCTAGGATCTCGTAGTCTTGTTTTAGCGTCTACGAACGCTACCAGAGATGCTACCGGAGCCCTTTAGCCGACGCAGGGCGTAGCCTGCAGGTCCGATCATTACCGACATTGTCCGCTAATGGATATTTATGAATGCACCAATCAACGCCGCCACTACCGGGCTTCAATGCAATCAGAATCGATTATATAGATTCCGGCCGCAGACGCAACCTTCGATCGTCCTTGCGGACGCCTGCCTCGAGCTTTCGAAGCCGGCCTTCTTACTCGTGGGCGGTCTTTGAAAAGCTTCGAGGAATCGGGAATCAGCGGCAAATTGTTAGCGGTGCAATTGTAGCGAACATGAAGCAGCTCCTCTTCTTCGCAGACTACTTCAATGGTATAGAAGAGGGTTGATATTCCTTCTTTATGTCATTTTAACGGAGCAATTGAGAGTGATTCTAAGTGGAGCTTGTAATTTGGCTGTTGGATTGTGGATAAATTATGTTCGTAATCTGAATGATAGACTGATGAATACCGTGTTTCTGTTAGTACGAAATCTTAGATCTTTCAAAGGTGCAATGTATTATATTACGTTGTTATGAGTTCCTAAATGTTTGCAACAGGAAATCTATTATAAAGTGTGTATTACCGTAACATCTGCGAGGTATAGTTTCATCGCGTTTGAATTTTACGTACAACTTTCGACGTGTAATTATATTAATTCATATGAAATATTAGGTAACAAACACGAATTTCAACACCATAGAGAAACTAATATTTTTAATTAAGAAAAAAAAAAAAATATGAGCCAAAAATTACGACGTTTGTTACCTTGTAGCAAATATCAAGTGACAATGGCTGCAGTATAAAAATACGAGAAAATATATTTTTTCATAGCACTGTGAACTTTCCAGAAATACATATACATTCCACTGGCAATAACAATAAGCATTTCTCGATATTCGTTCGAAGAAAACGTGCGTTGCGAAGACACCGGGTTTTGATCTTACCGCCCACGCCTTGGCCAAAGACGTTTTGTTTCCTGTCCTCGAAGAAACAAAGGGGCGATCAACCGAACTAATGAGACCCCATTCTCGGACCTGGTATATGTGACGTAATCGCGACGTTTTTAAAAAGTCACGAATGCGTTTGCAGTTCGGCACGCGGTGAATGCCGTCACGGGGCTTAACACGGCGTGACCGCAGCGTGTATAATATCGCATGTAGCTGGCGCGTATTGTATGTTTACGAGCCGGCCTGGAGGGCCAAAAGAGCAGCCATAGGCACGTCGGAGAAAGGTGTCGGGCAACACGTGTCCATATCGACAAGGATGTATCGACGACAGCCGCTGCCTTCGGCCATCCGCGTGTGGTCGCAAAGACTGCCTCCTCGCGAATATTCCTTGCCGGAGAATTTCACTTTTTTTGTTCGCTTCCTCTTGCGTATCGGCCTCTTCTTCCTTGTATACAGTGCTCCATAAATACTGTGATCGTCTTGCAAGAAAACTCCGCTATGCTATCGAGTAATTAAAGCAGATTGATATTATTTGAGAGAAATCGCTAAGATATCGCTACGGTAACTATTATTGCAATATTAATACGAATGTATGTTGAGCAGATAATTAGTCGTGTTACTTTAGTTTAAACTAGGGCCACGAGCGAGTCTAATGTGTCGTATAAACAGTAACACTAATTAATTGTTAGCGAGTAACGACGTGATCGAATTAATTATAATACGCCATTAACTCATTGCTTTAATGGTTTTTTAATGGCTGTTTTATTACAGAATTCGTTGTTTAAGTGTTAAAGTACCATTGTATTATCCGTTTAAATGCATATAAATGCATTATTAGCATAATATTTATCAGGATGTTTTAACGTGAATTCTAACCCTACTACGAATCCTGACACTCTCTCGTTTCAAACTTACCTTCGTTTGTTTTAGGAGAAAGTCTCCTCCTTGTTGTAGAGAACAAAGAGACGAAGCTGTATCGTGAAATTGAAAGAGAATATTTTTCACATTTTATTCTCAGCCCGTTCATCTGCATATAACACAAATTCTAATTCTACACCATAACTGTGTTAAATGTTACTTCTATAAACTTTGTAACCAAGCAATAACGTATCAACATCTCCAAACGAGAACGTACCCCTATACTCTGTAATCTGAATTAGCCATAATTCGAAGTTTCTGAGAAAAGTGCGTAGCAGCGAGGCAAGCTGGATTTTCCGCGCAAGATAGGATGCACTCATATGCGTCCGCGTAACGACCGTTTCATGGGAAATAACGTATAAAATGAATTGGCTATAAAGTTGGTAGCTATGCAGCCAGCGAAGTTATTCGTACCCCGGTTCTACGTGTAACTCGTGTACCCTATAACTTGACACCCAAGCCGCATCGGGCCAACCATAACGCGCATACGCGTCCTTCCCAACGTATATCAGTATAATCCATCTTAAATCTGGATCCAATTTCCCTTGGACGTCGGAGTAAATTCGACATTACGAATTTCCCTTGGTCGCGATACACGTCGCGGTGCGATAATCCTGAAAATGAACGTTTCGTTTCGACCAATGGAACTGAAGCCGTTTTAACAGTCACCTGCGAGACAGATCTCCGATCTACGATGCAACGCCGATAATAAAACATCGTTCCTATCTGGTTTGATGCCCCTATCGTTACACATGGCTATCGAAGATACGGATGCGAGAGAATAATCCGCCTTAAACCAGGATATGGGAATTTTAAACTCATTCTGCTATGGCGGATAGCAGTTTCTGTCGAATAAATTCGTCCTGTTAAACTGTGATAATATCTGTTGCAGGGTTTGCTTGAGTTTTACGGAATAATTGCTAGCAACGTTGACGACACGCATTATTTCGTGTTTAATTGTGGAAATGGTGGTCGCGGTAAGAATTGTGAACTTTGTAGGTTTTATCGTCTAATATGTTATAGATGTAGAGTGGATAATATTGAATTAACACGACCTTGGTCAATTTGTACAAACGATAAGAATTCTCCTCGTTCCAGTTAGCGAGATATAATAACGACGACAAGAAATGGAAATAACGTTTGCGTGTGTTGTCAGAAATGAAGGATAATTTTCGTTAAAAAGAAAGTAGTTCAAGTGTATTGAAATCTCACGATAATTTTCATTTCTTCACCAAGATCATTGTCACAGAGAAACAACCAAAAATACAGCATCCTTCGTACAGAATTTCACATATCCTAGCAACCGCGTTCAAAGCTTAGCAGCCCATAATATTTCAGAAGAAAACGATAAGTCAGAAGTCGAACGCTATCTGGCGAAAGGAAAGTGGAATCTCCAGAAGTGGCGTTGGTCCGAAAGAAACTTAAGAAAATATTTTAGAATGATCGGCTTAGATGGCACAATAGATCACTGGGTGAACAGTAGCAGAGGCCCATTGAATCCCTCGGTTTCTGATTCCTTTCAACGTGCATTGAACCTTCGCCCGGGGAAGCAGACGTGCTGCCGGTTTCCTCCGAGAACCGGCGCAGATACGGTGTCGGTCGCCAATGACGACGCGGATCGGTGGATTCTGAGGCAGTGGCATCATCAGAATGAAGAACGACTCGGAGGTGTCCACCTAACGTTACTAATGATCTCGTGGGCCCCGTAGAATACATATGGAGCGGCCAGTCTGAATTAAAATCGCTCCGGCTATAGCGACGGCAACCTACCCTTCTCTTCTCCTATGATTAATGGAGAGTTCACACTCAGAATGCACACACAGGATAATTAAGGGGATATATTCTGGCCACCGAGTCCGTGTGTTGTTTGAAGAATGTAACGGGTGACGGGATCGTCAGCTAAACATTCGTTCATCGATGCTTCTTGCTTTAACCTTATCCACAATTATCACCAGTAAGAATCCGTTGGAAATTTATTTCAAGTTGGAAATATTTTCTAATCACCGTGTCGATCGATTACCTCATTAGCGTATGGACAAAATTGATGTTTCTAAAGACATGTCCTTATTTTCCTGGATAAGGTGATGCATGATTGGAATTGAAAGAGTGGAAGGTCGCAGAAAGACACCTTGTATACGGCGTTTGGGCGGCAAGCTTTAAGATCTGCCGCATCACGGTACGGAGGAAGGGTGCTCTAATCATTAATTCAAGGCTTAGGTGTAAACAAACGATAATTTGATAACGTCCAGAGACGGAGGGGCGTCTCTAACGGCTACCGAGCGAACGCGGAAAGGGCGGACGGAATCTTCTCTTGATCCATCCACGCATGATGCGTGTTGAGGCGGTACAGGGGTTTCGACCTGTAACTACAGGTGCTGCACTTGCTCGTTAATTATGTATACGACTTGCAAGAATTACGGTCGATTAATTTTCGCTGATGTCCGTCCTCTAACAGTCGCGTGCGTTCTTTGCAAATGGTATCCGTGTTCTTGTCCTACGATCGTAAAATGCCCCTCTCATTTATGCTGGATTATAGGGAATTCTGCATCCGGCGAAATGTTCGAACAAGGAAACGAGTACGAAGGTTCGAAGATTTTAAAAACCACCGTTGTTGTCGAAGGTTCGTGGAACTTGCTGATTTTATTGAACTTGTAATAAATCCCCGAGTTTACAAGTGTGAAGAAAGATAAAATAAACGTAAAACGTGATAGTCGTCCTAAATCGTCAGACAAAAGGTTAATTTGTTAAAATTTGGTGATTCAAAGGGATATTAATTAAATACGATATCTTACAATTTCCTTATATCGTACGAGACAAAACAACAAATATTTGCCTGTCTTGACAAAATCAATTGTTCTTGTTGAAGAATAAACAACTCGCAATGACCGCATTGCAAATCCTTGGATTAACAAAACTCGTGCAATCGTTGATACACTCGTTAGAATAATGGAAAATTTAAACCGCATTCGCGTTCACAAAAGAAGAAATCGGAAAAGTAAAATAAATTCCTTGGGTGCACGTAATCCTTCAAAAGCCCATTTTACTCAAAAATAAGCCACGGCTACTCTAACTTACTACACGTTTAATCCTTGTAACCAAGAATGTATCTCTCACTTGACGATCGCACAAAGCAGAAAATTGAAAAGTGGATTCATCGGAACATCCAGGGACGTTGAACGCCAGCAGCAAATCCAATAGCAGTAGGTCTGGCGGAACAGGACATTAATTGTAAGGTAGGCTGACTATAGTAACTCGGCGCGAATTTATAACCAGCCTAATCTCTGACAAATTGGTCAGAAAAAATAAACGTCGTCTATTCGGTGGCACGTTGGCCTCGTGCGCACGTCATTGAACCTACCAACTTTCATGGTGCTGGAAACGTAAGAGGTGGGGGGTTTGGGGGATGGAGGTTGGCCCGAGGGGGTGATACAAGCCACCGTAACGGAAAAAGGGGGGGAGAAGGAGAGATTGGGATGGCGATGCTAGTCCGGGTTAGTGGTGATGTGTACGGGAGCGAGAAGAGCGCCATTCTTTTGTAAGAAGCTCACATAAATTGCGACACCCAAGAGTTAAAAGCAGTCTTAAATTACGTGCCGTCGACTCCTTGATGAATTGAGTGCTCCCACCTACCTCCACCTCCGGTTCTATCCCCTTCCGCTACTTCCTTTCTTGACCTCTTCTCTAGCTTCCTTTGCCTAGTAGTCCGGCGATATTATACATTGTTTTTACGTTCCCCTTTATACCTCGGTCCGACGTTTGCTACCCTAGCTTCGTCAGGTAACTAGAGCAACTGGTCGTAATGAACAGCTTCTTTATACTTTTCAAGACTCACTGTTTGCACAGCGTCCATTCTGCACACCGAGGTTTTACTCACTTTCCCTTAAAATCGACCAGTTTCACGTCACTGGAAAATTGAATAACCGAAGGTGAGGCGTAAAACGGGAGAACGAGATGGGATGTTGGTACCGGGGTCACTTGATGATCTGGTGATACGGGATTTGAGAACTTCTTAAGCAACGTTGGACGTGTTTCGAATATCTTATGGGAGATATTCATTGGTTTAATCAGTTCGTAACTATCTGCTCTGTTAAAGTGAACCATGTTGATATGGAAACTGTTCATAGGATGAATTTAGTGTACGTACATGTACGGATACAAGGGTCGTTCAGTATAGTTTTATGTCTATTATGTGTTATAAAATGTCTATTTTATATTTAAATTAGTTGAAGGTTATAGATAACGATATTTACAATGGAGACAGCTTCCATTGTTTTACTTGAATATGGTTGGTTTGTTTAGGTCTCCGTAAAGCTTTCTTACAGGAAAGACGCCTTCAATAGCCTGAATCAAACTATTCGTAGATGCCATAAAAGAATAATTTTGATAAAAACGAAGTGTTCTACGACAACGAAATAATTTAGATGGATAGGTGGAAAATAAATACCAACAAAGGCTAATTAACAGAAATTGTAGTTAAAACGACAAAGAAGAAAAATGATGCGTTACTCGATCGAATATTTTATACATCTATGTATTAGAAAGTATACAATATACAATTCTATTCTCACATCGTTACTCATATTTTCGAAATTCCCCCACGACGCGAGCATTTCGTTCGAGGCCCGATTGAACTAGTTTCGGTCGGCGGTTGTTCAGGTCCCCGAATCCCGCAGCTCGCGGAACGCGTATAAATTAGCCCGAAATTCGCGTAAACAAGTTGTATCGCGGGCTGAATCGTGGCCACCAATCACCGCAGCTTCTCTTGTCCCGCCGACAAGCTCCTTCAGCATCGTTCTCTCCCCCTTGAAGCCGGCCTCCGCCGCCGCTTGTTCCGTGCCACGGCCTTGCTTCCTTTTGTTTTTTAATATCGCCGTGTATTTTATATTTCTGAAATCCTATCTGATCCTCGTCGACTGATTTATATGCACGATGATACACGCGTGCCGGCATTACCAACGAGGGGGCCCCTGAGAGCAGCCATCATATCTGGGGGAATCATCGGGCCAGCGCAAACAGAAAATAACTGGGTTACCTTTAGTTTTATTTGGCGCTGTGTGTTACGTTACTTGAGAGAGAGAGAGAGAGAGAGAAAGAGAGATAGATAGATAGACAAACAGACAGACATACAGTGGAGCGGGCGAAGAGAGGAAAGAAGGGGTTGACGCGGCGGGAGGGAGGACGCGCGGCGGAAGAGGAAAGGAAAGGCAGGGTGAGAGGAACAAGGGGATAGGAGGTAGATACGTTATTGTTCTTGGAATGATTCCAAATAAAGATTTCACCGGCACAGTGTGTAGAAACCTGAATAATAAAATTCCGACGATGGGCCAGCGCAGCGCTAACCTCCATTTAACTCAGCTGCCGGTTGCTGTGCACGGGTGTAAAGGCTGCCTCCTCGTAACAAATTGTCCTGTTTGGTTTTACCACGGGCCGCCGTCTTTAAGATATCAGAAAACGTAACGATCCGAGCAGTGCTGATGGAATTAGCACTTTTCAACAGGGACTTTGTTGTATTATTGTCTTATTTGTTGTTTTTCCATTCCGAGAGTTGCTATTTTAACAACTGGAATTGTTTATAGAATTGAATTTTGTTCTATCGTGTTTTGATGATGTGTCTTTATGGGTAATTAATTTTTATCGAATTACACCGAATAGAATAAATTTACTATGAAGAAATTTTTATGACTTGGAGTCTGTAGCAGAGTCCACTAAATCTTTGTTGCTATCGGAAAAATGGATATTTCCCGTGTCATTTGGAAAATGTATGTCATAGTTAATGTGTGTGTTGTTTGTGGTATAATTTGATTAATTTTTCCATTTGTTCGCGATCTTCATAAAACGACCAAGAACTTACCTATCCAGGCCGCGAATATGCTTCATCGCTTTAAACATCTCATTAATTTTAATTAGTGGCATAAAATAAACAATCGATTAGAAAATAACTGAAGCAAAAACTAATTTGTCAAATTTTTATCGCTGACGTATATATTCGGAAATCCATTTATAACTTCCAAGAGTATTATTTAACAAGTTCACAGATGTCTGAGATCCAAGTTGGCACGTAGTTTTACGATATGCGCGTGAATCATGCGTTACTGGCTGAGGTATAGAAATTAAACATCACGAAATTTTGAAATATTAAAATGAATTGTATACGTAATATTTTACAATACATAAGAAGATCTAGTGGGAAAATTATTTGTGGGCATACAGCATAGATAATGGAGGTTCCATCCTGTTAAATTGCGTTCTGGTTTGTTACAACGCGAAGAAAATTAGTTCTTCAGCCGTTCATGTTTCGTTAGAGATCTGGCATCATAAATTCGTTCTCGTTATCCTGTTTACAATGTACAGCCATACAGGGGAACAGGATGGAGTAATGATGAAGACATGGGTCACTGTAGAAGGAAAAGGGACGAAGGTATGGCGAATTAATATGAAAGGAGTTTTAAAATGGGATTTGCTGAGATTTACACCTTTTTAATCTTGATTATTTTTATACGAATATCTTTACGTACTTAAATCTTTCGAATGCTATTCTGGATATAATAAGTAACGGAAGTGCTAAAGTTAAAACATTGATTATTTAAGTTAGTATAGAATATCATAGGATATTGAATATTCATGTTGAACATTAAGACGGAGAATAGTAAGAAAATATATGATTATTTTATACTGAATAAAATATAAATGTACTACTTTTTCCCCTTCGTTTTATAGTAGTAAACATAGTTTACTATGTATTATACAGGATGTCTCATAATTTTCTGCCTAGCATTTATCAGTACATCCTATCATGAGAAAAAAGATGTTTCTCAATAAAATTATACAATTTAATACAGCAAGATATTGAATGTGGCATTTTCTGTTCATCTCATGTCTTCGTTATAACGTTATAAGTCTTTAATAAAACATTGACGGACATATTTTTGCATAGAATTTTTATCGTATTTTCAGTGCTATTATATATTCACAGAAAGACGGTCCGTATAATAGCATAATAACACGCATAAATGTTATGATGAAATTCGCAATTTTATCCTTTGTCTTACATTTCTTCATTGTATTTATATACAAGTAGAAAATATCAAATTTTAAGTTCTTGATAGACATCTTCAATCTTCTAATCACAAGCACTTGTATCACATAAATTTTAAAAGACAATAGTTTAGAATTCTTCAAGATACTTGGAGTATTTTAACAAAATTTATTTTAACAAAAAATGTATCTTTCAAATGAAAACGTGCTATTCGTATCTCCCAATAGGATTAATTTCGAAACGAAATTGACAGAAAATTCATTGGTCTTCATTTATAGAAAAAAACAATGAAAGTATGACACGAGTATCTTTGCACGATTGTACAAATTTAGCTAAATTTATAAAATTACAATCTCCTTGCGCTTGATATCACTTTCGTTTTATTTAGCCCGTTTCTTAAAAGAACGAAGAAAATGGTGGACATAGAACGAAAGAAGGCAGGAAAGAATATCTCGAGTAAGAAACAAAAGAAGGAAGATCGGAACGCGCGGGGCGTTGTTGGTTACCAGGAATGGTACCAGGGTACAGAGATCAACCTCGAACCGAGCACGTGATGTATGTCCCCGTCTTGTCGCCCAGATCCGCATCAAGTTTATATCATGGTAATCAAATCGCCTGGCATAAATTTTGCTTATGCACAGTTATGCGCGCGCCATGCGACCACGGCGAAATTGGCTGAATCGAAAGAAGTGCGAACTTCGTGACGATAAAGATCGACTCGCACCGCATAATTCGTGAGAAAATGTATCTAGATCTTCGGAACCGTATCTTCAAATATGATACCTACGTATTATCATAACGTGTATTTTAATTATTCTTCGAGACTCTTCTTTAAATTTCAGACATTCAGATAATATCGAGATATTATTGTGGAAAAATAACAAAGAAATTCTATTTCTTGGTACTTTATGGAATTATCGATTAGTTATTTTTCAAATTTCTTCGTCAATTCTCATAAAGATTTTTTATTTTAAGTCGCTATGTATTTCGTTTATTGTTCGTTTACTTATTATTTTTAAAAATTACCACTATATAAACGAATGATTATACGAAGCTATCTCGTATACGTTTCTTCAAACATTACAATTAATTTGAATTTAAAACCAAACGCACTCGACAGACATTGGGATCGCATAATTACAAGAAAGAGGTACTTCGACTCGCGACTGTTATAAATATTAATGGGAGAAAAGTTGGCACGATAGAATTTACTGATCTTCGAAACAGCAGAGAGGGGACAATTAACACCCACCGATTCACCTGCGTTTGTGTACACGCGCTCACATGTGCTGGTGTGTATCGTTCGCGATGATCCCGTGGTCGATGGGGGCCTAAATCACCAACGTCTCTTGACTCACCTTCGTCACACCCAGGCGGCACCCAGGAATAATAGCGGACCGGGGCCGGAAGTCCCTCACCTTGCCGGACCAGTTCGTTCAGAAGAATCGACGGTTTCGACGCGTTTGTGTTGACTACGGTTCGTACACGTCGCATTCGATTTCATATACGAAACCTTTGCGCTAATGATGCCTACACGCAGGCAAAAAGTCGCCTGTACGTGGGCGATGAGATTTTCTAATTCGCATCTTTATGAGGGATGCCCGCGAGATGACGAAGGGGCGGGTTTTTAGTCAACTTCAATATTTATAACTTATTGTCTCAAGTTTAGTAGTCGCATAATCGAAAGGTTCTATTGTTTCTTCTTCGAACTAGCCTTCGTACTTTGAACTTTACGATAAGTTCGATTTTGTTCATCGTATTGTACTGGTAAAATCAGTTTGGTAGATAAAATGGTCTGGTAGATAAATGGTACCATCCTCTTATATTACTATTCTCTGGCTCTCCGAGAAAATTCTTTTCATTTGATGTAAGTTTTGCGTTAGATTTTATGCTTTTGGAAAACATTTCATTTCATTTTAATTCATGAGCTCAAACAATTATTTTTACAAGTACCTTAGTCTCTCGTTTCTTTCATTCTTTTAAGAATTTTTGTCCAGAAATATACGTATAGATATTAATGTTGTAGCGTTTTACAAAAATGTTCCTGAAAATTGCTCATTTCGGATAAAATATCCAACTTATCAGGAGAAACAATTTGTGGTTCCTTTTGAAATACGACAACGTTATAAAAATCTACCGTGGCATAACTTTCCAAGTTCGAAGAGTCCTAGACAAGATACGAGATATTATTAATCGTAGTTAGAAAGAAGTTCGATAAACGGCCTTGAGAGGCTATAGAAATTGTGCGGGTATTCGCGAAAGGACAACGATTATAGGGTTCCCGTGGTCAGAGAGCATTCGATGCTCGATGCTGTAGGTACAGGCGACTATAAATCATAATTAGGCTGCAAGCGGTAGCCGCGAAGTGGCTGCAGTCCCATTAGCAGCAACAATGCAGCCAAGCAGCTTAAGACGTCGTTGTTGCCAGAAGAAGAGTAAGTTAGCTGCCCATTCAGAGCCAGATCGTATCGAGACTATAGAACAGGATATTTGCGAACGGAGAATAATGAGTGGAATGCACAATGGGTCGTTTTAAGATATTCCCAACCGAGGTAATTGGAAAATGCACGATGTCTTGAAATATGAAAATCACCGATTATCGAACTGTTTAATCTTGGCGCGTTGATTGGTTGGGAAATGAAATCTTTATCGATTAAAGTTTTTGCATGAAAACTGACAATGCCGTTTGCATAATATTATGAAATAAGAATTTTGTATAGCATCATGCCATTGAAATTAATCGTCAAGTTAATATTAAAGGATATTTGTACGATTGTTCCATCAGTCGTGGTAAATTGATCGCAAATTCAGATGTAAATGCAGCTTAAACGAAATGTTTATCAAACATGCGATTATCCCGACGGTAATTTAATTATTTCCCCGCTAAAAAGGGATAGCAAATAGCCGTTTTGTGCCGTGACTGCATTCAACACCCACGCACACAACGGTACGTCGGTACACGGTAGGTGTATGTGTCTCGGGTACAGAATGAACAAAATCGTGACGAAGCAAATAGCGACTTTTGTCCTACTGCTTCTCTCTACAAACGTGCCGAGGGGTTTCAGAGTAAAAAGAAAGAGAAGAGGATCTATCACGCGTCACTGTTCATGATTGCGTTATTCGACAGGTAAACAGATCGATTTCTAGCTTCTTATTTATTGAAAGATAAATATAGAAGTACGCAAATAAAAATAGAAGAATATACGTGAAAGAATATAAACAAAAATGCTGTGTAATTAAATGTGATGACGATTGATATAAGTTGCGAATTAATTGAAAGTAGGTAAAAACTAATTTCTTGGAAATACGATGACAGTGCAGAACACGCTCCACCTTTTCCCTCGTTTCACGAAGACGGGGAATCACGGGCTACTAATTGGAACAAACCTGCTCGAGCAAGCGATGAAATTGAGCAGAAAATTTTCAAGTTAGACAAACCAGTTGCCGCGTAATCGTCGATTTAACAGCTGATTTTTTGTTACCCTCTTTAAGCGTGACACGATTAAACAGGTACCTGCCAGCAATGATTAGGCATTATTGGAGCCCGGATAAAAGATGTCCACGCGAAAATAACTGTCCCGTTAAAAAATTCTTATTCACAATGAAATTTCTGTGTTGAAAAATGATCTATATGTGTATATCATATTACGATACAATTTTTAAAATATTGAACATTCCAAATTGACGAATCACAGATACTTTATTAATATCGAACACGAAGGAAACATGATTCTTACCAGATCTGATTGTGAGACATTTGGAATATTTCCACTTATGAGTGGACTTAATTTTGAATGTGAAGAATTTTGGACCACCAAAGGTGATCGTCAGTTGAATGGAATCTCTTGTGAACACTCGTGCCGTTGATCGATGAACACCCAGTTGATGTTGTAAAAACTGAAGATTCATCTTTGAATACTTAACTCGACTATTGACGTATCACAATATTCCTCCACATTATAGACAGATGGTATATCGCTACAGAATACACTTATGAAAAGAAGAGAGTTTATAGAGCACTAAAATTTTTTCAGAATAAAAAAAATAATTTCCTTCACACTGTAAGAAACGTTTAACTTGGCTTTTATAATAAAATTCTTTAAAAGATGATTCGAGGCACCATATCACGCGATAAACGTTACGGTCCATTCAAGAATTCTCCAATTCTCGCTCTCTGTTTATCACGTGATATCAATTTCCCAAGGTGCCTCGAGTTCGCACTTTCGAGCGATAGAAAGCTGCATGCAGTTTTGCGTCGATGCCAACCGTTTCTCTGTCAAATGACGAATGAACAGTAGTCATGACGAATTATTGCACGCGGTACGCCATGCATCAAGCTGCCAGCATTTGCCGGCAGGGAATAACGAAGAACCGAGTCAGCCGAGTGTCTTAAATTTCATACCAACACCTACTTGCCGAACTGTTCACCGACGACATCCCACCATCGTGTACGTTCGACATATCTGATCGTTGAATGAACGCAGAGCCGATGATTCCAATCTGCTGTCAATGGCGGCCAAC
The DNA here is from genome assembly GCF_905332965.1 of Bombus pascuorum. NCBI lineage: Eukaryota > Metazoa > Arthropoda > Insecta > Hymenoptera > Apidae > Bombus > Bombus pascuorum. The sequence continues at coordinate 11,528,122 of NC_083491.1, read as the reverse complement.
CTTCGGCCGACGAACCATTTACCAGCCAGCGGGACGCGAATGCTACTTAATCATGTTTCGAATAAGCGCACGGAAGCGTTCGAAGACGAAACCCTACGATTTGTTAGCCAACTGGAATCAAGAAGTGACTGCTGCTACCTTGAAACTGCTGGTACATGCTATTGTTTAATTAAACAGCAGACTGCATAGTGAGAAAATGTCACATGAGTTGTATTTGTAACGGAGCATCGCGCTTAAATTGAGAAATTTAAATTTTGTATAAATTTTTAATACCATTTAACATTTTAAAGATAAAAATCATTTTATCTTTAAATTAAACTGCAAGCAGAAGGACTTTGAGAGAAAGTTTTCTTTGTACAAAATATTTTTGAAACGGTTTTATCTTCGTGAATAAAGAAGACGATGAATGATCTGTATCTATTATCTCAAATATGAAAATCAGTGAATGACGCAAAGAAGAAGAAGAAGAAGACTCTACAGCAAATATGGAAGACTATTGTTCTCCTTCCACATACCGATGTCTTCTACACAGAAAGATTTGGTAGTCGAGGACAGGTCTTCTACGTAGCTTCTTGAGGAAATTGTTGAACGATTGAATGGATCATGGAAAGGAGGCGGCCCTGACAAATTTTTCGGATATCGTCGATTTATCAAGCGGCAACGATTCCCGGGCCGAGGTGTCAAGACAGGTTGACATCGTCAGAAGGGGCTCGCGTTTCAACGGCAACGACGTTGAGGTAGACGTCGACGACCATTAGTCGCCGGACGATATACCTCTGATGTATTCCGATGTTGACGGAAAACCTGTAAAACGGCCTCACGCCGGCTTACCGGAGATCTATTAGCGACCGTTATAAATGGTCCGACGTCTCCGTCGATGTCACCGGTGTCGCTGAAAGGAAATTGACTACTCATCCCACTGTAAACCCGCGACTCCCACGTTCCTCTCATTGCACCGCCTACTCGAATCGCACAATTCCAACGGAAATCAAAAACGGTACACTGATCGTGAATCAGAATTCTGTACTTTCGGTCAACCAGTGCTGGATTACGTACGATGGCTACATGGATTTTGGTAACCGTGGCATTTAAGGGAAGTTAAAAGAAAGATATCCAAACATCCAAACATACAGGTGTCTAAATATTCAAACACACAAGTGTTACCAAATTACAATCTAAATATTTAGAGGGCGAGACAAATCTCTATTCGGGCTTCATTTTATTATTTCTATTAACAATGTACAATTACTTTCTTGATTATTATATTTCCTGCATATATTACATTATCCTGCAATTTGAATATAAAAATAGTTCACATTGGAAGAATCTCTCGCACTCGTTCAAACATTTCTCTATTACCTAGCATTCTTTAAAATACGCGCGCGAATAATCCATAACCGAATTATCGAAGGAACGAAAGGAGACATCCTTGATCGGCAGGATTGAAAAGTGGCGAGCAGTGAGTCGCGCGGGAGGCTTTTAAGATTCCAGTAGCCGGTGGCGAGCCAATAACGCTGGCGTTAAAATATGGTAATCGAGCCGCGGGATCGGCATATCGACGACTTGACAAACGATGCGACGCCCGAAGCATCAGACCACCAACAGATCTTGCGCGCGCGCGCACGCTCTCGCGCCACCGAGCTCACCATTGCATCCCCATTCTCCTCTTTGCTGCTCCATCTCTCCCTCTCTCTCTCTCTCTCCCTCTCTCTCTCTCTCTCCCTCTCTCTCTCTCTCTCTCTCTCTCTCTCTCTCTCTCACTCATCTCTGCTCTTGCTCGACCGACCCGCAATCATTTGTTATGTACGTGACTCGAAGCTGACTGCTATCCTGGCATTCTGCCATTCCTACGTCCTGGCTGGCCGAGTACTGACACCTGGTCGCATGAACCGCGATCAGCATGAGCCTCGCACAAGGATTTTGATGCGATGAGTGTGATTGCTTTCGATAGCCGTTGCTCTTTCGTTGGCCGAGGCAACTGCTGGTAATCTCATGCATCCACTTACCCTCGAATCGACCACGGAAATAAGGTTTACTTGCAGGAGAAATCTCTGGTTTTGGAATTTTAACACATAAATGTGATACAAGATTTATGAGATCCTTCTGGAATTGATTTATGCTTCTTTATGGATATAGATAGTGATAGGATGAGATTGATATTAATTTATCGAAGGACTAATAGAGTTTTTAAAATCGTTCAAATAGTGTCTAGGTTATTTTGTTTATAAATTAGTTGATAGGGTAGTCTGTCCTAAGATTAAGGAGATTTAAATAATTCGTTGTTGCAAATGATGAAAGTGTATCGTCTTTTAGACTTAGACCAATGAGCACTGTTAAAAGTAATTTAATAATTGGTTATTTCCAATGATGGTACTAATAATATGAGGGGGACAAATACTTGAAGAAGTATTCAATTTTTGGTGATAATGAAATGTTTCTCTTTGTCAGTAGTAATTCACGATACAATGATATTATTTCAAACGTAGAAATTAGGGATAAATGTAGAGACAATTGCAACAATTCCGTTTCGCGTGTTCTGTCAAGATCGGTCGGAGGGATTGTCTGAAGGGCTCTCCGCAAATCCCTGAAGCCTCTGCCAACTGACCGCATCAATCCTATTACAAGACGCGCCTATCTCGACATGGATCACCATCGGTTGATCGCTTTTGACCCGATGCGTTTAGAGAATTGGGTTCTTGTCTCATTGGGTTAGAATCCCTGATGAAAATCTCGAATTTCCTCACCTTCGGCTATTTTCTGCTTGGAAATGCATTTCACTTAAATAAATATCTATTATACACGTATTACGAGTATGTTTTCTAATTACTGTCTTAACTTGAGCAATCTTATCCTTTGAACTTTGTCATTAACAAAGTTCTAAGAAAATAATTACGTTGGTTGGAGAAAGCATATTCTAAAATAATAAATAATACAACAAACTACTAAACTCTTTCCAGACAATATTCGATACATCACAAGCTCGCAAGTACGACAGAAACATGTTCCATCACCGAGGAACGATTAATAAACCACTTATCCAAAGGATTATCATACTCCAGTCTTCGAAGTTGAAACTTTACACGAACCTAACGAAAAAACTCAATCGATTAAGCGAAACGGTCGAACGAATGTGCAAGAGTGTTTAGATCGTACGTCTCGCAGCTCCTATGGAAGAAAACAGTGGGTTCTATGAATTAATAACAAAGTGGTCATCTGGTATCAGACAGTCGCGTAGCCCATCTAAACGTGGCAGAAGATTCTAGCAAACGGGCGATTTCTGTCAGCGTGACGGTAATATTCTTACACGACGGTCAAACATTAAAATACAGAGAACGAATGTATCAGGGTAAAGTACAAGCACGCGGTGCACGTTGCTAAATTACGTGCGAGCATTTAGCAGCGCGCCCAATAATAGACAGCCACGCCGCGCGCCGCTCTCTGGAACATCGAGACACGCACGCTACTTTCGTCGGACCGTTTTATAGCGTTGTATATCTCGAAACGCTTCATTACTGTTTACGCGACAACATAACAAACATTCGGCGAGGTTTAACATCAACTAACGCGATTTTACTGTGCCCTGTAGATTTGTAAAGTAACGTTGGATTCTTCGCGGACCACGTGGACACGCAGGGAGAGAAAGAGAGAAAGAGTAAGAGGAGGGGAAGGTTCCCTTACGAATGGAAAATTCTCGGAGGACGGTTCGAGCGGTTTTAAACGCGGTCCCCGCTGGTAATCGTCCAGTACGTTCGCCCGGCAGTAAATCTCGAAGAGAAACATTCGTTGAGACATGCCTGGAAATTCGATAATTCGAGCCACTGTAATGCGTGTTTCGGGCTACGAGTCGGGCATCGCTGAATTCAGAATCATGCCCTGAGGACTGTTTCGTTAATGTTCACGATTTACTGGCTACTTCCGTTCATAATGTTAAGGGCTGCGTTAAATGTTACGCTTTATTGGTCTTGTATCTTGTGGCTGGGTTGATTAATGCTTCTCCGCGGAAGAAAATGTCAATGAGTGTGCATTTGCAAGTCGTTCGAGGATAACTAGTGGAATATATTGGAGGGTTAAAGTAATTCGTAGTAATTTATAACATCGTGGATGTTTCTACTAAAATATGGGAATCTTTAACCTCTTTTTTCTCATTTATCGTGAATGAGACTCCTTTCGCTTTAGTTTCTAAGGATGCTTCTAAAAATTACTCTTCAGTATTCCTTTGACGACGATAGCAAAGAATTCAAAGTAGAAAACGTTAACTTCAATTTGGAGTTGTATTCGTCTAAAGATACCAGCAAGTTATGAAATCTTTGGATGATTGAAATTACTTAGAGTTTACTATGTGATAGATACTTAGGCTAAGATATTGATAAATTGATGTGACGATTATAAAATGGAACTTTTTCGATGCTATAGATACTTGTGCCGATTGAACGGAACTCATTATCTTCACTTATGATCACGTGCACAAATGTGGCAAAAAAGATCTGTGTTGTTGTATCTATCTACAAACACTTGTACGAAGAGTTATATGAAGACTTTGTTTGAACACTTTATACGAAGATTTTAATGAAATATCGATCAACAAGTGTCTTACAAATCATCGAATAAAAAAGTTATACCAACTAAATTAAAAAAAAAAAACTGCAAATAGGAAGAAGATTAGCGAATGGACCAGCACTGGTTAACGCAAACGAGCGAACGAACGACGAGTAACTTCGTATCACTGGTGCCAAGAGCACCTCAGGACTTGGGAAAGGATTGAAGGAAAGAGAAGCGGGAGGGTGGTCAAGTGGGAGACAAGACTCGGAGCTGTGGAGAACGTCTCCGTAATGACGGAGCATAAATAACTCGGACGTTTACGTGCGCATTGATTTAAGCAAACTAATGATTTCACTTTGACCGGGCGGCGGCAGAGTCTCGGAGGAACCACGGGTATGGCAAACTCCGGCTGTCATATTGACGTTTATATCTGGCCAGTATAATTTACATGTCTATGTATGACAATTATTGCATGGCCAGGTTCGCACGTTATTAGCTGCCATCTTGCTGAATCGGCCACTGTCCAAAATTATTGGCTTCTTAATAAACGTTTTGTCCATTAGCACAATATTAATTTATGGTGTAGACCGCCTAATCCGTGGTTGTCACAGATAAAAAATTACTTCGAATACTTTACTCTAATAATCATACGTCAATAGCATTTATAACAATATATGCGAATCGTTTTTTAAATTGTGCTATTCTTTTCTAATAAACACAGCCAAATAGCCTATTTCGTAATAAATAATCCCATTGTAAAATAAAAAGCATTTTTAATAAGGTAGAGCAATTGAATTAGAAATAAACGGTTTAGAATATGAATCTAGCTTAATATTTAAAATTGTTGCGTTGAAAACCTTCTACACTTCAGGATACACATCGCAACCTGTAGGTTGGAAACCCAGAGTTTATGGTCTGTCTTATGGTTCTTTTTTTTAGAATTATCACTTGAGCGTTTACGCTGCAAACGTGCCGATTAGACTCTGCAATGCTGTTCTCGATTGTCTGCCATATTATTGTCGCAATTAACTCGATTCGGTTTTGGCCAACTTAAGTATAAAGTCCAGGCGAAAGCGAATAGCGACAAAGATTAATGTAACGTTGGCTCGTGCTTTGCTCAGTTATGTTGTGCGTGCACGCAAATGCGGCACAGACGGCGAGTCGTATATTAAGAGCAGGGGTGTTGAGGCTGAAAGAAAATATATTAACTTGTTAGGAGAAATAGTGTCACTAAATTCATACTATGAGTCCTTTTGTAGGCTATAGCAGGAGCGTATAAATCTCTTTTGCATTAACTTGGAATTTGCAGTTTGCTTAAATCGAGTATTGGTTTCCAATGATTTTAGTTGAATTTTTAATATAAGACAAATTCAAATATTTTAATTAGGGAGGCAATAAGAAGCAATTACCAAGTAGGAAGCAATAACGAAAAGATATCACAATCATCTCTCGAAAGGTAAATCAACCAGGAGGAAACAGTAGACATTTACAATTTCTTAAAATTTAATTGTCTTTGCAATGAGACTGTGGATGCTTGAAAATTCAGATTTTTATCGATAGAACTGAAGAATGGAAATCTAAATACTGATTTGTTCGACTCTATGAATATTAGAAAGAATTCTTGATTAATTCTTGATCTGAAACTAGTATGAAGCACTATGAATAAATGAACCGTCTGTCGAATAAATAATTGGTCGTTTTACTATTTTTGCACGCCTGTATCTTTAATTATTTTCCTACAGTTTTACGACACATAAATTCTACAATATTTTACTGTATTTAGAAAAATGATCTATTTGACAGTTTATTTAATCGAACTTGGCATCAATGACACCATCCCACGCATATCCGCGTACGATTTGCAATACGCTTCTATATTTTAGTAAAATAGTTGGTTGTCCCGAAATCGGAAGCTTTTCCATTAGACGCGGATGGAAGCTAAAACAAGAACCGAAGGAATTCCGACATTCAGCCCCGTCTAGAACAGTGAGAATATCAACTTAGACAAACAGTGGCCAAGTATGTGTATCGTGTACTGACGGATGAGTTAAGCCCCAGGCTTTAAGTCCCGCGCTTAGCCCGTCAATGTCATCTTCTCGAGCTCAGCCCCTTCAGACTTATCGGGCCGCGCAGTAAACGGACTGAATGTATGGAGAATCGCCCTCTAGCGTCGCGGATTTCCGCGTCGTCAAGTTAGAAAATCGCGAAAATGCCGACATTCGACCGTTTCGGATCGTTGACGCTGCCCGGAACAATGCCGAAGCAAAATGTCCGGTTGAATGCTCGCCTAAATTTACCCAACCGTGAAACGTCTCTCGATTTCTTCTCCGATCTCGATCGACGTCAACCTTTTCGCGTCGATTCGCTTGCGCCTTAAATTCTGCTAATTTGTCTAAAAATAGCAATGGCTTACTTAATGAAAGAAGAATTTCTGCAATTGCTTAGGGATGTGGAATGAAGCATTTTTTATGATTTATATTGAAGCTTGTCGAGCTTTGTCAATGAAAAGCATTCACATTTATTCGCATATTTACGTACCTTGGTAGATGTTTTTGGTTGATACATTTCAGTATTTTATAGTAGTTCTTTTGTTCAAACTATTTTACACATATTAAATTGTCGATTAATGTTGGAAATCAGAAATAGAATCTGCTAGGTTGTAAACGATAAATTGCAAGGATTTCCATAGTGTTGTGATGGAAATCTAATTTGTGTGCATCAATCGAATATCTAATTGTGACCGTTCATTTTACCTACCCTTCCTTCAAAGGAGCAACGCCAGACGTACATTTCACGAGTTTCCGATCGGTCAACCTAGATGCATAGTAATACCCTGCTTGTCCATACGCTCTTAATGGCACAGTGTAATCTTATCGAAACTGCTCCGTGATATGAATATTCTATAGTGGCCGAGTATAGGTTGTTAGATGTTGCGTATCAATACAGGTGAATACACGCCGTGAAGAGATTTATCTATGGATGACACAAGTTGGCAATCTGCATCTAGGCATCTTCAGATTCTTTAATTTTTCAATTATAATTTAGTATATGGAGTCTTCTGAATAGTGTACTTTATAAGTATGAGTATGTAGTATTGTTATATTCTTTAACATTCTAACTACCGATTCATCAATGATTTATACACAGCTGAAACTCAAAGACAATTATTATAAATGAATTACTGTACCTATATATCTAGTGTATATTTACCATTAGTCTGTCATCCTTATTGGAACAAATACTTTTCCAAATTTGAAGGAACGAGCGGCTCGGGAAAAATGACAAAGATAGAGCCGCGACGCATGCTAATGCTTTCCAGCCACCGCAATCAAGTGCCTCTCGTCGAAATGATTAATTATTGCCTATAGCTAAACCGATACAGGAACGCAGACAGGGGTGGCTCGAAGAGAGTGCACCACCTTCTGCCGGAGCACGAAGGACACGTACCGGTGTTACCACGGCACGCTAATAGCTTCGTAATAATTCTGATTTATGCGCCGGTAAGCAGGCGCGCCGCGTAGAGACGCTCGGCGTCGGTGGGGGCGACTTCGTTTACACGTTCTTGGCTTTCGCGCCCGAAATATCCTTGCCCGCCTTACTACGAGCCGTCGACGTCTGCGCTATGTTGTACGGGGAGAGAAGAGACGTTCGCAGTTTGCGAGCTTTGTCTAGCTCGGGGATGAAAGTGCGAACGGGCAAAGCATCTTTCTTATACGAGGCTAAAATCGTCAAACTGAATCGCCCAGACTCGTTTCTTCCACTGAATCGCCACTCTTCTTCTGCAATCGAGCCACGTATGATATGACGTCTCCTTCGATTTTAAAAATTTCTAGTTTTACTATGCTTGGTTATGGACGTTCGATCTTGTGGAATCTTTTTTCGCCTCATGAACATTCGATTGCAAGTAAATTGGACTTGAATAACGGGTATTTAATAAGATTCTTTGTGTTAGTTTTATTATGCATGTTGAAAAACGTATCTTTTAATCTAGGCAGTTCCATTTTTGGTTAAATTTATAAGAGGATCTATGAGAGGAGAACTTTTTATGGAAATTTGTTGTTAACTATTCTCCTTTGTTAGAAGCAAGGAATAGAAGGGTAGAGAAAAGTTCCTATTTTTACTATACTTGATTATAGACGTTCGATCTTTGGAATCTTTTTTCGGTAGAGATATTTATTTTCATAATAATGGATCCTTTAAGTTTCCTTTCGTTAATGTTTATGTAATTATTTCAACGTCTCCAGCTATAGTTATGCATGTTGAATACGTCTGGAGTTATAGACCGAAACAAATTGTTAGAATTTTAAAAAATTTTTATTTCACCGAACTGTCTCTTTTAAGAAGTTTATATCATAATATATCATAATTCATTTTTAAATATGAATAATTCTATATTCACGCGATGATTATTTTACAATTCAGAATCATCATTTTACATTGCGTTCGTCGATTCATAAACAGCTCTGTCTTTCGATTCTCTTATTCGTTTCGTTTGCACTCAACGTTATCTGCAGGATAGTCGAGGATTTGCATAAACTGATTGGGAGAGAGGGCCATCGACGATAGGTCGAAAATCAGTGAGCCGAGAAAGCAGAAAGTGTTTACCCAATCGCGTTCAATTAATCGCCAGCGGAGCGATTCGATCTTCCAGCCATTATTCAATTTCTATCAGGCTGAGGAGTCCATTTTCACGGGCCATGGTGAACAGAGTCGAACCCGGGCACGCGATCACTTTCCTCCAAGCATGAATTACGCATGGAGCGGATGCTCAATCACACTGGAACACGCTAACGACATGCAAGATGACGTTCACCGTGCGTGACTTCCAGCATTCATTCTAACACTGTGTCATTACAGGTAGAGACAGTTGTCTCTGTGCATTAATAGATTTTACAATGATCAAACGTGATTGTTTGTAACATGGAATTTTAGCGTTTCGGTTACAATTTTACAAATGCTCTGCCTAGTTCGACAAAATTATGATGTTGATATTATTTTTATATATTATTAGCATTATAAATGCAAAAGACATGAATAACTTTTTGGTAATATTTCGATTTTAGTATAATAAACGATATCTGTTCTATGTGAAAATTGAATCGAAAACTTGCCAAAGTTCTTCGAGTTCTCATCTAAAAACATATTAGAGAAGAAGCGAATCGAGATTAAATAATCTTAAGTTATTTTGAATAATTTTAGTCGTGTATGCCAATTCTAGATGCAAACGATTGAAAATTCAAAATTAAACCACAAACTTATAAATCCTTCGAAGAAGGATGGTCGTCCAACCCATATCAATCGAAGAATATCTTTTCTGGGATTCATTAAAAGACGACGGATGCAGCGCGTTTTCCTAGACGCCAGGAACGCCTCCATACGGTAGTTAGTCATTGGCTGGCAATTTATCACCAGTCACGGGATTCCGACGGTCTAAGCCTTACTTATTATGCGCGTGACTGTGCAGTCACGTTGCCGATTACATATAATTACGAACAGATTAATTAATTATAGCAACGTGGACCACCTGAACCTCTATAGATACGTACATATACGAAATAACAAGTGTCTTTGATAAAGCTGATAACTCTTCCTTGAGAGACACAAATATATACATCCGATGTTTAACGAACAGAAGCTTTTCACACTTTGAAGAGAGGTTGTTTATGTTTTTCGTGCGGCAATTATTTGTTGTGTTCCATTGAGTTATATATTATATGACTTATTATTATTATATTAGATAGTATAAATTCCTCTTGCTTTTATATGTATTATATAAATATATGTTACAACATAAAATGTCATGTTAAATTCTCCTAATTAGTTAGACAGGCACACGAGTCACCTCATACATCATTCATAAAATAAAATAAAATAAAATATTAATATTACCGATACACTCGTCGTAAGTGAACTGCGTACAAAATTTCATTTCAGTTCAACTGCATTTCATCATTAAAACGCTTTTGATAAAGCTTCATCTAGCGAAACACATTCGTCAAACGTTCCCACATATCGACGTATTATACGCTACATTTAAATACGTTAGCACGTGTAACACTAACTATAGACTCTAAAAAGACTAGAATCGCAAAGCAACTACTATTTTCCTTAGCCTTCGTCCTCGGCACGATACCAAAGAGTGCGTTCAGCAAAGAAACGCTTACGACGGTAGCAGCACACGGAGACACGTTGAAACTTAGTAGCGGCGAGTTTAAACAGTTCTAGGCCGGCAAGTATTCAGAATATAAGCAAGGAACAACGTTGCAAGAAGCGTCTCGGCGTCGGTTGAAATTACTTTAAAATAGATAGAAAATAAAGGATGAAGGGTAGAGGGTGGTATGGGCAGAAGAAACGAAGCAAAGAGCGAAGAGAAGAGAAAAGAGACGAGGGCACGCGAAAGACACGGCATTGATTTATGTCTCCGGCGTGGAGGTGGCCTCTCAGCGGTGAGCTACATCTTAATATTTTCGTGGCGCGTCGAAGCCAATTGCTTTGGCAGCAGCTCCCGGCGGCCGTAATGAAACAACGCGCGGCGTGCCGTAGGAATAAATATCGCGACGATGCCGCGTATCTCTCGATTACCACTGAAATCCCTCCATAGATCCTCGGACCGCCTTGTCCCGTGGATGCATAACACGGTTCGCAGTGCAGTAAAGTAGCGTGGGTGACACGCTGCATGATGGACCGAGAAGCAGGTGCAGGCCTCTCGCTTTTACTCCTCCCGCGCGCCACCTCCGCGAATCCATACGCGGTACGCATTTATACGACCACTGGCGTAGCATGTCGGCCTTTGTCGCTTTGATGCGTGCTACTCCTTTATGGACTACCCGTATCTTTCAGCCTCCCGGTTCTAACTCTTTGCTGTTCAATGGATTCGCCGGGCTTTCTTGTCCCGCCCCGGTTACTCTTATTGTACCGGCACAGACCGTTTTCAAGAACTCCCACTCGATGTTCGTCGCGGTGTGTCACGGTAGACTGTCACGATACTGACCAGCCAGAAAAGGATCACCAGAAAGATAATTAGCGTTCGAAAATAATCCCGCGCGCGAGCTTGCTTATAAGAATACGTTGAATTGCAAACGGGTCAACATTGATAGATCATCTCGTCTTAAATAGTTGAACACATGAAATATTATTTTTCAAAGCTTCTCTTGCGTTTAAAGCTATTTATAAGCTTGCGGAAGGAGGCCTTCTGTTTTCTAAGAAGCTACAAATTGTAGGTAATAAAATAGAGAATGGATCGTAAATTTAAACGTATAAAAATTGTATAGAATGTGCATAACACGCGAAGATATACAAAATATCCAAGGTAAACTATCTGATATGATATTTGGATGGTGTAAGTTTCTTAATGTGCATAGATAAAAGCATGAATTTGTATAAACACTCGCAGTTTCTTAGATATCTGTTCAAAAGTTGAGCTAATTTCAATAAACATCGTAACAAACTGATCTATAATTCAGCATTAGTTGAACCATAGTATAATGCTATAATACTGCTAATACTAGGCTTGCAAAACAAAAGAATACAATAACATAAGATAATAGAAAATATAATATAAATATAAACAGTAGGAGCGTTCAGATACAACGATCATCTTATCCTACGCCTTTTCAAGAGGATCTTGCGAATAGCTTAACGAAGAATCGTCGAAAGACGCGAGGGAAAAGGGTGACGAAAGGAGGCTCCGCGAACCACGAAGTGTCCAGGAAAAATTCTTTCCGTGAAACGAGGGATGAGATGCTACTTGTGAAAGTACCTCTTCGAATCTACGTACTCAATGAGACGTGGAGAACGAGATGGAATAAACTTGGGCACCGGGTGGTCCGTTCTGAGATTTATGAATGGCCCGTTCTGGAACATTCGAAGGAAACAGTGCGAAAACTCGAAATGGATTTCGAGCTCTGCTCTCGCAAGAAGAATGCCGACTGATTCTGAATTTAGACAAAATACCTGCTTACAATATTGTACGCGTGAAACGAGAATGCTTTGGTTTATCCTCGCGAGACGTTTATCTCTCTTTTTGTGTCCAATTTGACACTCTTTCGAGTTCTTAAAATTAACCCAGATATTCTTGAATTTTATAGCTTTCGTTATCAAGTAGGTGTGACACGTGTGTTCCAAAATTATTTCTCATTCTTCCCATAAATAATAAAAGTTATCGATAGATTCGAATAGAATTATAGAAATAATGTGATATATAGTTAGTTACGAAAATCTTCATACAATTCATCCTACGCTATGAAAATTAATCAAGAGCTACTTTGATGGTAAAAGAAGATTTCCAACAAATATTAACGTAAGCTGTACTTCTTGTAAAAATGGCACATTTTCCTGTAAAATAAGACGTACGAAGAGTTGCATAAATAACCGTATAACGAACGACTTGTCACAAATAAGCAAATTTAGGTAAATAAAAGAATCTAAGATAACGTACAGAATTAAAGTGTCGCATTATCAAGCGTTGGCAGGAGAATATATCAAGTATGCGGTTGAATAACTGTCGAGAATATCAATGCGGATCTTTCAGCGTAAATACAGAAGCGAGTCGTTCTCTCTGTCCGAGTGTCTTTTATTCCGAGAAGTCTTTTAAAGTGCGCACAAGAACCGAGTCTCTGGAACCCTTTCGATGGTCCATGACACTTCGCGGAAACTAAATAGATCACGCGGAAGGGTAATTACAAGCGTCTCCGTGAAAAGGAAAGAAGCCCCGACTCTGCCTGGAAAAATAAAGAGAGAGAAAAAGAAAAACAGAAAGGAGAAAAAATGAAGGGAAAAGAAGGAAGAAAGACGAAAAGCCTGAGCGAGCAACGTAAGCTGAAGCTTCTTTGATCCTCCCAATGCGTTATGCCCGCCAATGATTTAAGGGCACACTTCGTCGGTACCTGCGCGCGAGCGCACGCGCGCTCACACTCGCGACGGCCACTAACATCATGTTTAATTTGATTTATCGACGCTATTACGCGTGATGAAAAATAGCTGAACTAGGTTACGGGTTTGGGACAAGCGTCGCGGGCATCGTTGACAAGCCGAAAGTAGAGAACCGTTCAGGAACTTCCGCGTCAGCTTTATAACCGTTAATTTAATCTCCGCGAAAATGATGAATACCGTGAGTTATATGATCGGTAATTAATGTACGTTATTAGCTTGACTCTATTCCCTGCTAATTCGGATTTCTACTCTGAAGTGGACCGTGGTGGATGTAAGAATTTTGTAGTTTTACGTTGTGTTTGATTCATGTTTCGTTAATGTTGCATTATTTTCTTCGTCATTTACTAATGCCGTGATATATCAACGAGCTAGAATATAAATATGCAAATACGAATGGTACACAGCCAGATTTTATAACTTATGAACCAACGATGTGCTAGGATTTCGATAAAAGTTTAAAAGCTTACGAATAGATCAATAGATGCTACATCTTTGCCAGATTATTTGATCAGTTGCCAATGTGACGATATAAATATACAAATGTTACATTTTATGGTGCAAGAATCGGTCTCAGAAGATTATTTTATAAAATCGACGTGGTCTTCGACGTAATCGAACGTAGGTAGAAACCTTAATAAGACCGTGAAGCAACAAAGATCACGTAGACGATAATTAAAATATCCTCCTCGGTGCTGTCTCGTTCGATGGTTTTGGTGCAACTCGTGGCTGGGACGTATTGAACGTGCCTGGAGCGAAACGACGTTGGTGATCCCGGGTCAAGCATTTACAAAACATTCAATCTGAATCCTTTCCCTACATATTATCCTATATTTAAATTTCAATAACTCGTAGAACGATATCATAAACGTTGAATAACAAACAAACACTAAAAACCCATCCTTTCGTTTCTTAGTCGAAAGGGACACGAACTTTTTAATTGACAAAAGATTAATGCATTTATGTCATTCCAAATTTGCATTCGAATCTTGTATATATTTGTAAACCGAGACTCTGTTCCCTCGTCTCTCTGTTCTGCATAAAAAGAAATATATATGTAACAGTTGCAACAATGAAAACTTATGAATAGATGTACTTTAATCACAAACCCAAATTAAAAATGTCGGTTCTTCGAATATTGCAACTTTGAAGAGTGATTCTAACGTGTATGTTGTCTATTGTTAGAGGGAACTTTGGTATCGTTGAAAGGCAAATCGCGCGGTTAATTTCCATGGAGAACAGAGGCTGCGCTGTAACCGGAGGGCGAATTTGTAAGCGTGCATCATGCGACTTGGTCGTCCCTTCTCCCTTCTGCCGCGGCAAAGGTGTAGCGGGCGAAAGGTAATGGTCCCGGTAATATCGGTGCTGTGTGTGGGGCCCGAGTTGCACTACTAGTAATTGATTGGTCATACCCCCCGTACCATTACTCGTTCAAACTTCGCCTCTCTTGGTTTCTCGGCCTTCCGTGACCCTCTTTTTGTTCGCCTCGAGGTTCTCGCATTTTTCGACGTGGAAATCCTCCTTTGTAGCAAAGATTGCTTTGTTTTTCACACATCGAACGCGTGAATTTCAGCCCGCCCGCGTAACATACTGCACGTATTTTGCATAACTTCTCGGAACTTCGATGATATGGCTGAAAAAAAAAAGAAAAATTGACGAGCTGGGCATTGTTGTTTGAACCCTTGTGGAAATTTTCAGAAGAAAGCAATATTTTTAAATTTCTGAAAGAAGAGTAAATTGTTTTACAACTAAAACACTAATGGCTGATGTATAGGTATGATTTTAGTGGAAAGATTTTAAATAGGAGCAGTGTGTAATTAGAATATATACTAGAATGAGTATAAAAATATACTCGAAAGTTTCTCCGATAAAACGAAGGAGTGTCATCGTCAGATTCGCGTGTAATAGCTCGTGTCTCCTGCTGACCAGGCTTTGTAATTTTATTCACTCGGAAGTTTATCGTCATAGAGGTGCTTTCCTTATAATTGGAAGAATTTATTGTCCCTGCTGAAAATAAGATTATAGTCACGGTTCGAATTTATTCGGATCGTAAAGCGCTACATTATGTTATTTCAAAGGAAGAGTGCGCTTTTGCATGCATCTATTTCGAACTATGAACGTTCACCATATCCACTGGTACTTATCACGACCAGGAGAAATATTGTCTCATCCGAAAGCGTTCGGATCGTGAGTTTTATTGTTTCGCTTGTTCTCTATGCCAAGTGTCATTTTAAATTGTGCCATTAACAGCTATAAATACCTTTTAAATGTTTCTATTTTGAGTGAAAGGCTATTGTGCCACGATAAATTATGTCATCAAAGGATTCCTTTGTGTTTTCGATGATGGCGAAACGCTTCTCACATACAGACGCAACTTTGTATTAGGAAATTTATATCGTCAAGCTTATTGATACGCTCATTGTCGCGTGTGTACTGTGAAATTTAGCAAATTACCTATAGCAAACGATAAATTACTGCTCGTTTACTCTTGACTAATTATGTGTTGCAAACTTGAATTTTTTTGATGTATTTTATTTATTGCTTGGTGAGGAAATCCTTCCATAACAAGTACCATTTAATATTTCACCGATTAAATTCCAAATTCTACCTTCTTTCATATTTTTCGGAGGGAAGTATCTTATTTTGAATTAATATTTTTCTTTTCTGTAGACGACAAGAATTTCTGTCCATCCTGGAAAATCTACTAGAGTTCTTCATATCTTAACGCCGCTCAATTATTATTTTGATTTTCGTTATCTCTATTTTCCAATCGATAACATCCTGCAACATCGTACAAAAGAGTCGTTCTCGATAAAAGAAAAGTGAGTCGATGGTTGATCGTTGCAACGTTTGATCTATCTCCTTTCGTCGAGTGATTGTCGCGGGTTCTCAAGTCGACCGCCTCATAATCCCCGTAACACTTAGTAATGGCCAGTTAAAGAGCAATCTTCGGCGAATTTGAAAATGGCCATAAAATGGCCGGTGATCCCCCGCGCGCGTTCACGCGAGACTACATTACCGATTGTACGCGATAATTATAGAATAAATAAATTCACGTCGTGTTGGAATGCGTATAATATATCTACGTCTGCCAAATGGTACCGAGATACAGTCGTATATCACTGTGCGAGTTATAGGCTCCTCCCGGTAACTCATTGCCGAGCGTATGTCGTTTCTAGCAATGCGTTTGGCTCGCATCCACTAGTCTATGGCGCGTATCGTACGGTCTTCGGGAATCGATGGCATTTTAAACAGATGAAAATTCCTGAGAATTGGAAAACCGGTTCACGCAGATTCTACCGCCTCTACCATGTTGCGTGCGTGATTCGAAACCTGGTGAATAATTGATAGTTATCGATAACGAAATCTTTCCCCTTCTGCTTTCTCACGTTGCGTGGAAATTGGTAGTAGATTGTGGAAATGACTAAAGTTATGGATTATAACTTTAAATTTATAAACGTCCAAAAAGCGATTCTTCCAATGTCAAAGTAACTAATGGAGTCTGATTTTCCAAACTTTTAACTTCAGCTATTTTCAGAAATTATTATTGGCACCTCCATGTGTGAAAGTATTTTTAGTTCATGAGTAACAGCGAATAAAATATCGAATAGAAAAAGAATTGGCAACTTGCAATAACCAGAAAATGCCAATCGAGTCATAGATCGTAACGTTTGGATTAGGTTTGAGTTAGTTTATCGCGTAGAATGTAGATAGAATATAACAGAAATAAAATGTTGCCAATCTTTTGCCAGTACAGTGCAGGTAGCCTACATAATTTAGAACGAATATGCATAAAATATCACAAGTATCATCGAGCAGTGTACACATTTTACACACCTCTTTTAAAAGATGTATGGCGTTACTTAGTATTTCTCTGACTGTCGTTATTGTACATCCGAGCTATCTTAGAAAGCTTAAGGTGTACGGAGAGTAGATTGCAGTTTCTCTGCAGCTATACATCTTGCTGGCCAGGCTTCGCGGTAATATAGAAATTCAATCGTTCAGGCAATTATGCGTTGCGGCTGTTATTATGGCTCCACTGTGTCCGCCGACCGGCCCATTCTTCGGCCTCGTCCGCCGCGTATATATAATATTTTATTGGCTTTGTTTATGACTCGCTAGTGTTTCTTTACTGTCTCTCAACAGCAAAAGCCTCTTCCGAACACCTACGTTGCACGCTATATTTTTGAATCCCTATTTTGTTAAATCTTGATCTTTGAATTGCCACTTGTATTTATCTTACGGTTCATTGTTGATACAGGAACGTCAATATTCATACGAAGAATGCAGATGAACAGCGATTATAACTTATTAGAGAATGAGATTAAGATTTTATTAGTTTGTAATGTACACCAGAGGAAATAACGTTTTTGCCTTCAAAAATACATAATATTCGAACAATGAAAAATAAATAAATTTATGAAAGTACGTCCTCTGTTTTTTTTTTACAAAATTAAACACTGGCCACTAGGCTGCAAATATTGATTGATTAAATGTTGATTTAAAAAAAGTGAGACCTAAGTAGAATTTTCTTTCACCTGTTAAGTATTATGACATTGCATTATCTACTTTGAATGTTCTATATAATACGCGCAGTGTGCATATTTCCCCACCTTTCAATTTCCCATAAATGACTCAATGATTTACTTTTAGATCGCCCCTGCAGGGTTAAACAAACGCTGTTTTCTAAAATCTCCACTAATTGCTATAATCCGTTACGCACAATGGTTCCTACATGGTCAGACCGCGTGAGTATAGATACAGAGGAAGCTGTCAATGCATTTTTGATGGCAGCAAACTCCAACATATTGCCGGAAGCAACCGGAGCCCCTCACGAAACATTTTTTACGTCAAAGGGAATGGCAAATGAAATAACGTTTGCGATCTTATCTCGTCAGGTATTTTGTCCATGCCCTCCCGCATCAAAGGTTATGACCAAACTCCGACTGACGATTAAACACAAGTGCAGCAGCACGTGTGTGTACGTGATGTGCGTGTATCGAAGATCCATGTTTCGTGCGTGGGGTACGACCATCTCGACGTAGACGTTCACAATAGCTTCTGTTTAGAGTACTTATGGCCCGAAGGGGGTTGAGGGGCTGCCGGGTAACCCAAGTCAGCCATCTTATATCGAATAAATCATCGCGGACACGTCAGAGATATCATTGAGTCGGTTGACGGGTAGCATCGCCGTGTCCGATGCAACGGGTGTCGCAAGAGTATCGGACACGCGTGTGCCCGCCTCTCTTATCAGTAGATGATGCGGGTTAATTAATCGTCCGGAACGCGAGAACGTGATAATGGTTAGACTTGATGAACTTTATCTCGATAAATTCCAAACTGAATGGAATTCGTATTACGTTCGAGTATACTTAAGCGTGTACTTTGAAATTAATTAGAATACTTGAATGTTTAATTTATTAATTAATTTATTTATTAAGCCTGTCGAGGGGTGGATTATACAGCGATTGGTTTACGAATTTGACTTTTTTTTTTGCTTTAATATAAAAATAACACATTTTAGTGAATTTCGATGAACACTGTCGATTATTATTATTAGATACTCTGTATTTTTGTAATTTAAAATTATTTCATTTAGAATCAGGGCATTTTTAAAGAAAGTTACGTTTAAAATTATTTGAAGAAAACTGGAACTAAGATTGATCTAAGAAATTAAAATGACTAAAAGAAAACGCTAGAATGACTTAAAGAAGAAAGATGGACAACAAAATTACGTTGCAAATCCTTCTTTCATGCTACTTAGTGAAATATATGTGAAGAAGATTAAAATACATTTTTCAGAAGAGTTTGACGCGTAGAAAAATAATTCAGGCAATACAGCGCAGAAAATACACGGGGTATATTTCGAAGCGTAGTGTTACAATAGGTGGATAGTATTGCGTATCAATCAGATGCCGAGGGCCACATTGTCTTACGCGTCAGGCGAATAAAGGGGCGCCTGGCCCTTATGCTTGAGGCCCCGAGTGCCCAGCAGCTCGGGACCACCCGGACTGAACCTATAGACCCGACAAGGATCGTATTGACTCCGCACAACTCTGTCGAATCGTAGCCACGTCCTTGAGTCAAGTGGCTTACGGTGCATCTTACTGCATCCGAAGGTGCCCTACGAAATAAAAAAAGAAACGGTTGTCCGGTTCTTTCGAATATGACTAGTAGGAATTGTTAAGCGTCGAATCAAGAAGTCCTTTGTCAAGATTTCGATAATTTCCCTTCGCGTGTGTCGTTCAAGCACTGGAATTTTCTAAAATAATATTGCTCGACATTTTTCACTTTCATTTATTCTCATGAAATTGGATCTTCATCAATGTACTCTCAATTAATTCTCCATATGCGAATATGTGGTTTCGTTTATATTCAAATCTGAACTTTTTAATATTCTAGTCTTTGAAAACATTTGAAAAAATTCACGAATGCTTATCAATGTCATCGATATATCGTATAATCTTTTGTTGGATCAGCGACAGATATTTGGAAGTTTGTCAATAAAAATATAGATTTTTTTAAGAAAATTCAAGGACGAAATTGGCAATTTAATTGAAGGTTAAAATTTCAACTAATGTTGCAAATAATTTCCAAAACCTACATGTATAATTTTCAGTATCACAATACGTTCGAATCAAGCATAAATCGAGAACAAAATGGAAAAGAATTCTCGTAACAGCGTTATTCATAATGATAAATTTTTCGCGGGCGAGTGATCAGTTGGTCAAAAGCTATCCGTGGACAGGAGTCTGCGAATGGAAAGGCCCAAAGAACCCGCGAGAACTGAGTACACAGTAGCAGACTTCTCATATAATGCGATATAATCACCTGGCATGACTACACACTATCTGATCCGCACGCACATCGAACCAGACGGCGTATGGTGATGGCATTGGGACCTCTCTTGTGCGTGTACGGAAATCAGTAGTCGGGCTGCGTTTCAATTCGAAGCGATCATTACTCACTGCTCCTGATATTACTTCAATTCAATCAGTGTCTTCCTACTGGCTGTGGCCTGGCCGACTCGTGTGCGGGTCTCCCGACGACATTCACATTCGAACACGCACCTATGGCCACGCGTAGTTCAACGCGGTCAGGTGATGAATGGCTTCGGCCAGTTCTGGAATGCGGTCTCGCGCATCGATGTTATTGGCTGATTTTTTGGTCGATCCCGTGGGCACAAACAACTGCGGGAACATCTTATCTCGAATAACTTACGGTTGCTCCAAGCAGACGCCTTCCTGTTAAATTGATCGTCGTCAAGGTTCATACGATTTCGAGAAATTCTGTAAAAAGTGTTTAGCGCTTCCTTGCGTTCGGCGCCGTTGATGCGTATAATTTTACTAAGTGTGGTGAAGTGAGGTATAGTAAGTCATAGATTGAGTCATAAGTAATATATTACTTTCTTCAGCAAATCCTCGAGTAGGTTTCTAATACTGAAAAAAAGCTACTGTTCATTGTAATGTATAAGTCATATGTTGATGACTTGTGCTTTAAGATCATGTACGAATGATGAATTACATGCACAAATTACAGTGTCTTTTTCATTGATTTACAAGCTGTTCGATGTAGCTATTAAAAATATCTAAGTATTTTGGTAAAATTGGTGTTGACTTTCATTTAAGTAAAAATATGTTTATACACACATGACTCTTGATTTTCATTATAGCATTTTAGTGATAGTCGTAAATAGTATAATCCTGTAGTTTAATCTTGAATTCTAATAGTTTTTCATTGTTTATACATGAAGTGTAAAATAGCTCGTCTGACTGTGAATAAATGCGAGACGTCTGGTCGTATGTCCATTTCTACTTGATTTCAATCAAATCTACTTGAATTCATTGTGTTATACCACTGAAACCACGTTTACGTAACAAGTCTGGAACCGATCTTGATATTCTTTTCTACGAAGTAAAATTTCGTAGGTGAAACACAGAACTCTGAATAATTGTGCTTCCTTCAGTGACCCTCGTTCATCGTATCGTCCATCGGCGTAGCAAGTGGATAATTCGAAATTGGTAATAACGCGATGGCGCCAACCTTTCCGTCAGCAATCTCGAGTTTTGTTATTCCTCGATACTCGGTCCTTCTCTCTGCTTCGCTCCTTGTTCCATTTCCTTTTCCTTAACCGAGCCCTTCGTCTCTCTGTTTTCGTCTTTCTCCTGCTTTGGTGCAGTCGGTGTTCATCTTCCTGGCGAGAAACTCGCGTTGCCAGTGTACACGGCATGTGGGATGATTGTGTGCAGAGTGGAACGTTCCGGTGCCGCGTCAGAGGTTTGTCTTTGTGATGGCCGACGCAATGTGCAGGGACGCGACCGGCTACTGGGATACGCGTTGAATTATCTACTACGATAGTCCCTTCAACTCGTGCCTCGGATACCCACGTTCGCTGCTATCCGCCTACTTCTCCTCCTACTACTTCGCTTCTTCATCTCGCGGAAGAATAAAGACCGAGAGGAACAAGGTCTATCGTCCTTGAGGATCCCCCGGGATCCGATACCATCTTTTGCCTCTTTTCAAAGCGAATGATTTCCAATTTTTAGATAATAATTGGAACGACCCTGTGGATTTGGGAAAATTTTATTTCGAGATATAAATGAAAGGTAATAATTTGAAATAGTGAGTTGTGCTATTTCTATTTTAGGAATAACATACGTAAGGTAACTCTACTTTCTGTGAATTGTATTTTTTCAAGCAGATGCCTATTTTAGTTAAATCTTCCAAATAAGTGTAAATTTTAATATTAATTCGAATCATAAAGTATCATAATTTTGGATCGTAAAGTATTCTACAGATATTCTCACCTTATGGGTTGGAATAGGAAAAATTTAGCCAGGTAAATGAGACTAAGTTAACGCTTGTTAAATCAGTATTACGACAACATTTGGATAGATAAGATCTACCTTATGCATCTCAAGATCGCATTTATCATCAGGAATTAGAACTGCAGGATGTCTGGAACAAGTTTTTGCATCTGGATCAGTGTAGCAACGTATCGCAGACAAGTTTAATTCCGAACAAGTGCCCGCACCGTCAATTCGAAAAGGAAGATGCAGCCAGCTGATATCAAGTCCTGGCTCACGAAGGTTAGAGTCCAGAAATTACGAGGTCACGATCTAATCCTTCCGCGTGCATCTAATGTAAGTCTCTGGTTAACGATACCGCAACGACTGGTTTCTCGTCGCAAATAGATTGCACCGTGCGCCCAGACAATGATAATCGCTGCTCCTTCTGTCAGAGACGGATAGGAGCAATCGGTACACCTAAGTCGGACCGTGTGAATTTCCGATCAAATCGGTCTCCCTCGGATTTTTCATCTATTCGATGTATCGCTGAAACTTATTTTTTTAGATAATTACGAGATCTTAAATTTATTGATCTTATAGTAGATTTGGATTTTTATCTATTAGCAACGTTTGATCAATTGTTGGCATTCTTGACCTTTTTATAATTTATTTCAATGAGGAGCTAAAATTAATGATATTCTCTGTAACATCTAGACTATCAATATTTACGTAAATTCATATTTTTGCGAATATATTTTAATAAATGGGATCCGAAGAATTGTTTCACCTACTAAATATTACTCTCATGCACTCTAGCAATATCGAAGTGCATAATGGATATCTTGCATTTTTATAAATTATATCGTAGGTTTCGAATCATTCATAGATCTAATTTCTTATGGTTTCGATCTTCTAACTTCTAATTCAAAGATATCGAAAATGTTTCGGGTAATACTTGCATCGACATTTAGATTTGCCAGATTTCCTGAGATCTCTGACTCCCTGCAACCGGACAATAAATGCTGCGGTAAGAACAGGGGGCAGTAGATTATTTCCAGTCAAATGATCAAAATTACAAGGTTCGCCTGATGATGTTCCCCGGACGTTGCTAAGGGTAACCTCGACTTTACCCTACCGTGCTGATTTTTCTCCGTTATGATTGGTTAAGTAAACTTGCTGAAATCTCGTCGTCTGGAGTAAAGAATACTAAACACTGTGGGAAAAGAAACAGTGATTATTATATTATCCAATATCATGCTTACTGCTGTTATTTGCATAGCTTATTTCCTAAGAGATTTCAGAAATAACAATTCACTTTGCTAGGTTATAATTTGAAAATCAAAGAGAGTAGGGATCAACTGTAATACAAATCTAAAGTTTTACCAGGATTCGCAAAATTCAAAAGATAAACAAATTTTCTGTCACCACCTGAAATTTCAAAAAATTGGAGGTGTCCATTGACGACTAGGAATACTTGCGCAGTGCAATGATAGTAACGGAGAATCTTTTTAAAATTCCAATTCGATAGAATAATTTTCTCTTGAAAATAAGATCTTATCATACTGTAATCGTTTGTACTTCGAACAGAGCCGAACTCACGCCACGATTTATCACGGATTCGCAACAATATTTAATGACGGTCCGATAACAGCGACCAGGCTAAATTGTTTTCGAGCAAGGACTTGCGGGGCGAGCAAAGGAAACGAATTGTAAAGAAGTCAGCATGGTCAGGACAGGTCCGATATTCTCGGAGATTGGCACCGACCCACGCCAGGAGGAATTACAAAATTAAAATTCAATTATACGCCGGGTCGGACGTGCGCTGCCGAGATATTTCCAGGAGTTTTCTCCAAGTACGGTTTCGAAAGACATCCGGGGAAATTGCGTCGCCCATTCACGGGATCCCGGATGATCGCCGGGAGACGTCGCCGGTACGGAATGACAGGAACAATCTGCCGTTGTCATTCGTTTCGTGCCTGATTCAAGGCATGGCCCTCGAAGAAAAGAAACGGAGAATCTCCAAGCAATATCGCGACACTTGGAATCGGCATTTTTCCAACGAACCTCGCCTACGATCGAAGCTTCCATATGAAAAACGACATATACCAATTTTTAGCTATTTTAAAAGTACAGAAAAATATTTTATGCAACATCTTTAATTCTCATTTAATGGGTTTCCATCTTGTCTTTCACTAAGTAGCTGCCAATATATCTAACAAGTTAGAATAGGCTTTTATTATTCATATAAACAGTATACAATCGTTAAAGTTAGATTTGGAAAATATATATAAGTTCCACAAAATTCTGTACGCCGATTGTTATAAAAGTACAATATACTCTGCAATAAAAATATCTTCTACGAGAAATAGAATAACACTAAATAAAATTGTTTCATCTAAATACTTTGAACTCTATAGGGCAAACAACTACTAACTGTATTGATAACTACAAATTGATCAGATTTTTCTGAACTATAGCAGATGCTTTACTATAATTGTAGTATCCACAAAAACAAGGTACATCTACGCTTTTTTCTCTAAGAAAGGAAATAAATTATTTGCCTTGGTTTATGAGCAGAATACAGGAACGAAACATGAAAGTTACATCTGGTAATAGTTGATCGAGTATCCGAAGGATTCGACATCAAAAACCAGTGGAATCGACGAAACGCGGACCAACGTAAACGGAAATACAAGTGGCTTCGGGCGGTCCGTTAATTATTAAATTCCAGAACGATCTTCGTTGAATGAGGGAGGTTTTGACTTTGACGAAACCGTAGTCCCGTCGAAATACTTTCGCCTCCTCTCCCCGCCGCCGCTGTTCACGGAGTCGCTTTCAGGTTCCCCTACGTTCCTGTGTTTGCATTTCGTTATATTCAATCGCGAACGGGAAAAAAGAGACGAGAACAATGCGAATTATGATATTTGTTTGCTCGGCCGGTCAGGAGAGTCCCTGGGGCGCGCGGCTCCTGCTAGAGGCCGAGATCGACCTTGAATTTATCTGCGCAAATCTGTACGCCGGGATGAATAATTATTGAATACGAGTAACATAAATATGATACACTGTGCACGGGGACTGGTTCTCGCACTGGGGACTGCCTTAAGGAACGTCCACACGAAACATGGAATTCGTTCGATTCCGGATTTTACGAGCGTCTCGCCTTTGTTCCATTCGGTTAGCTTATGGTCCAATTAAAAGAATATTCCTCCTTTCTGTGGGATATTCTTCTAAGTGGTTGAAAGTAAGAATAAATGTAAGATAAGCGTGAAGTAATGTTCACTAAAGTTTTAGAAAGCTATGAGAAATAAAAAATGTTGGTATAAATATCAGAGAAGATTTCGAAGAGATTCATTACTAAACCTAAACCAATATTCATCGCTCAAATTATAGTTGATACAGCAATTTCGATCGGAGAACCAATTCGAATCGGTCGAACGATTGAAACAGGATACCCGATAACTAATACAGGAATTGGGATCGTGCTCACAGGGGGTCCAGGCTCACTCTTAATAGCCAGTTTTTGATTTATATCTAATTGAAGTTATACTACACTCGCTAATAAATTATATTACCTGTACGATGTTGCATTCTACATCGGTATCATAATTACGCCATTATACCTAAAAAGAGTAAACTGTTAAATTGAACATCATTTCTTACGTAAAACTTAATTCTGATGAAATGAAAAAAGTTACTACTTACGTATAGTGGCTAGAAAAATACTCATAGCATCCATATACCAATTAATTTATTCCAAGTATATCGAGTTTCATATCATTTGCCAGTACGTACTTTCGTACGATTACAAAAATTAATCCTACGAACATAAAATGTGAAACCTGATAAAAAGAAACAAACTTCCTTGCGAACTAAAGGTATGTGCAAATACTTCTTCTTGCCACTATATATAACATCCACAATCTACTAGTAGATTACCTTACCAAATAACAAAATCGATATAAAAACGCAAAAAGCTATTGATTTCAATAATAGCAATCTCATACAGTATCAACTAGCGCGAATTATATTTTCCCCGATACGCGTTGATATTTATATATTCAGCATCGTGGTAGGGGGTGGAAGGGAAAAGGGTGGATAACGGGTGCAGCCGGTGTTTCGATAGTTGGAGGCCAGGAGTCGGGCAAAGTTTGGCTGTTCGTATATCGGATGCTCGCGGATTTTAATCAAGCAGCATCTGAGGGGGGACTTCGGGGGAATAGCCTGAGTCGCGAGATGGTGCCGGGGCACCACGGGGGTTCGACACGTACAATAACCGGCGTGAGGCGCGGGGCGCCTGTACCCCAGGCCAGCCTATATGTATGTTTATATACCTGGTCTCCGGCAGGCAGCTCTTCCCTCCGTTCATTCTTCCTCGACCTGGCGCCTTCTCTCTCTTCTCGCGCGAACACCTCTCGGAATCACCGATTTTATGGGCCACCTTCGACGTTTAATGAAGGAACTTTACGAGGCGGGATTTTGTTTTAAAGAGTGTATCCGGCCTCGTCGATAATTTTCGCATAACGACGAGCCACTATCCTGCCTTCTCTCTTGCCCCGCTGTGTGTCCTGTTTCGGACTGTTCCTTCCTTTTTCATTGTTCCTCTTTATATTCCTTTTCTGGGGGAATCGACTGGCTATGGTCGTGTTTGAATACTGCAATTTTACCTGTATATTTTTTAACGCTAGAATTATCGGTGATTGAAATATGAAACTTGTGCCAGAGATATTAAGGAAGATACGCGAAAAATGATATATAACGGAGGAAATCTTTCAGATCCCTAAAATCCTGTAAATTTATAAAATTTCCGTGGAAACATATGAATTGGTTATTTCAACCACTCTGATAATTCTCGTAACGTATGTCCTAAAAAGTAACGTATTTCATTTCTTTCGTTGAGATATATGAATTAAATGGTATTCGCCATCACTGAAACTATCCTCGAATTTAGGTAGATTGCATTTTTTGATAGAAAAATGCTTTATTCGTCCAGGTTTATTAATTGATAGATTTGCCATTGTTATGAAATTGCTACTACAAATTGCAGATTTTTCATCGTTGGTTAATACGACATTGTTACCGGTGCAAAATTCCGGGCGATACTCGTTGGCTGTATCCGAATTCAAATAAGTATGTTGCTGGACCGTTTATTTATTCTCGGGAGATCTCATAAATAATTCCAGGTTATCTATCGCTGTGTTCAATCGGTAATTACCCTAGCCTGGCGAGGAAACCGAGGCTTTCCCCGGGGCCGCGCAGCACGGAGTCTTTAATGGCTTTCCAATTAATATTTCCGCTGCGATTCAATTAAAATTCAATTAATCAGCCGACCGAGTTCGGCCTGCCGCCGTTGCCTAAGTCGCGGAATTAAATTTTAATCTGTCCCATATTAGTTATGGATCTGTTTGTTGCGACGCGTTCTCGGTTGCCTGCCGGTTGCCGCTTAAGAACTAGATCATTTTGTATCTCAATGAGGAGGAGAAAGAGGGGGGAGCATGGAAGAACGGAAATTTAAACAAGGGAGAGGAAAGTATCAATGGAATTTGTATTTCATGAAATAGCGCAGAATCAGATTCATAAGAAAATTTAGAACAAGGAAATCATAAAGATAGAAGAATAGTATCTACTGAAAAATTGATATTCTTATCTACGTTATATGGATTTGTAAAATGTCATATAAGTAGATGTTTTTTCTTAATTATTAGGTTCAGAAACAGACAAGAGAATTGACTATATCGCTTATATATTTCATGGGAAGATTAGTTATTTCACTAAATGATTCATTTTATACATCCCATACGATATCGTTATTTAGAAGTGTCACGCTCGGTATCTGAATAATTCAATTATTTTCATATAAATGGTATCCGAAATGAAACAAATATACGAGAAAATTCCACAACAAGCTAAAGATAGAGAAAATCGATAAGAGAGGACAGAGGGCAAAAGATGAGGTTGGAAAGACGCCGGGCTGAAAGTGAAAGTAAACGTGTCGCTTAAAAAGTGAAACAAGTTAGAACGGAATAAGACACGATGGAAGGAAAAAGGGACGAGAAACTAAGAAAAAGGAAAGAATTAAGAAAGAAAGGGGATGTTGTTGGAGAAGAGGGAATATCTAGACAGAAGGATCTTGGGAGGCAGAGGTCGTCTAAGAGCAAAAGAGAGACGTACAAAATAGTCTGCATCCCACCCGCTGACGCTGTGCACAGTATCGAGCGTGCAAACAAATTGTCTTGTTTTAAAGGAGCAAAATCAAGCGTACGCTGGTCAAGCATACCGGTACGGTTGCTAGTATGTCGTCGTTCGTGGCGGCTGCTGATATTTAATACACGATTCTTTGCTGCATATTCATCGTATTGGTGCGAGATCCACGGGGGCGCGGTGAATCGTGTTCCTGGTAAACTTACACGGTGTACGCGGCAGTAAATATATTCCTGCATCGATATTTTAACGGCAATGCGGCGGCCACGTCTCCAGAAGAATTTCGAGGACGATCCTTAAGCTCCTTGCACAGAGCGATCGTGTTCCTTCTACGCGCGCTAACTGCGTTCCCACTGCTTAATTGTTCGCCTGGATCTTGCTACCATTTAATCTTTAATTGCCGCGTTAACGATTTACGATCGCTTAATGATCGTTTAACAGGGCTTTTCGAACTCGACATTTGTAAGAAATCAATTTCTTATGCTTATGCCACGGACGTAATTTACTTGTTGGAAGACTTAACAGGTACTTTAGTAGTTGAACATCTTTTTTAGAATTCCTATAGATTTCAGTTCAGACATAATTTTATATTGCACGGTTTCGAACGGTTATATGGAAGTTCTTCCACGAGGAAAATACAGACGTTAGGCGTGCGTAAATTTCTTGCTCTTAACGCGAAGAGCTGGAAATGAAATTGGTTATTTTCAAAGATAGGTATTAGATATTGGTCGGAAGTGAAAAAAGTTGTGTAAATAATCCTACAGAGATGGTATTAAATCGAGCGAATGTGAAAAGATATGTCTAAAAGATATGCCGTCTTCCTATTGCAGAATATTAAGTAGAATAAAACTGCGTAAGTAAGTAGATTCAGCCGTGGATAAGACTGTTCTGCAATTTCTCATGCGTTCAATCAGCAATTATTTATTCCGTTTCTTATACATCGTTTATATAAAATCTCCGTAATAAAAGTTATTAACAAAATTGTTTAAAAATAATCACAAGCAAAGAGTATTAAAAGAAAACTTCACGTCAATTGATAAATACCTACTTAACTAGAAACGATCCAAAGTTTTAGATTTTCCGCTAATTTTTCATTCGTAGGTAATTATGTGAACCATTTCTTGCAAAAAATACGACTGCGCAATTTCTTGTTTCAAGATATTTCAAACGTAACATCGACCTGTTCTCTTTTAAAATTAGATTTATATTATCTTGGAGTAGGGTAGCTGTAAGGAAAGTAGGCAGGAAGTAGCTACGGTGGAGTATCTTGGAGGAAAAATTGATCGAACCTGAAACCCGGAACTTTTATTCGCTAGATATCCGGGGGTGAGTGCCCCGTTGACTGTTTGCGCGATATCGCAGCTAGAAGCTTCTGACCCTCTCTCCAACCCTTTCTTGTCTGTCCTGTTTGGGTGCAGGTGTTCCGGAGGTGGTGATAACTCGACTCGATCCATCACTGCCTCGGCCGCCGGTCGAAGAGGTAGTCGAAGGTGGTTTAAGGCGGTTTAAGCTGTACGAACGGGACGTGCACGCGCGCAACCGTGTAGACACCAGGCCTTCATGCTCGAATTGCCTTGGTCGTTACCAGTACAGGTAACTAACTGCGTGACGAAATATATCACAGCAATCGATAGAGCCGGCCTCGACCCCAAGTCGAAGATCAATGCGACTAATCGTCCAAGTAACCCTTCCCAGATTATATTCTGTTATTGGACAATATTCTTAGAGCTTCTTGCGTTGGTCAATTTCTGTTAGATTTTTGCGATATGAATTATAAATAAGTATCGATGGAGTGTAATAAGAAAGTCCTAGGAAAAGTAACAATTAGAATATTTTCATGTAATGTCGGTTGACGTTGTTTATGGCAGGTTCACGAATTTTTAGATTCATGACAGAGGCAATAAGATATGATGCATTGTATTATAATTCGTATTATATCGTTTAATCAATTGCATGCTGCCTGCTATACATATATGAATAATATTTATATGTTCAAAGAATAGTTTTATAACTGTAATTGAAAACAGCATAGATTTTACGAAATATTTACGCAACATGATAAAATGACAATGTAACAAGCAAAAATAAAAATGCACATTATACTTTCAGATTTCTAATTAGTATATATAATAATTCCTATAATTAACCATTAATCTGTAATTAAATTTCTATCATATATTAAATCAAGCAAGTTGAAAGTCCCAGTTATGAATTCATGTTACAATATCAGGAGGTAACAGTATGAAATCTTGAATAAATTTCGCTCGTTACATTTTGTAACTCCCTTTACTGCTTCATCTATTTATATCATAAAAATGTATCGTTATATATTTTTGTCGAAGAATTTATACTAAAGTTCGCATTGTATTATTCGCATAATCTATCGTGTTTCAAACGACAATCTAAACTCAAAGCACCTACATGCGCTGATAGAAATTTACAGTAAAGAGTCGACGTGACTCGAATTTCACGGGCGTCCGTCGAAGTTTTTCGTTGTTTCCACGCGACTTCGATATTTCCCCAAATTTATCGCGCAAAACTAATTCAAATTGCTCGCCGTTCCCGCGGCAGAATTCCGATGCGTCTTTGCATCATCAATTACGGGACCCGATGCGCCGGTCATGGTAGTTTCACCCGTGAAAATACCCGCTCCCTCCCCTTCGTCCCGCGCGTCCTCTCATCCCTTGGGAAAATTCAGACGATTTTCCACGATCGTGAGCAATGTCGATCACGCGACACGGTCGCACGACAAATCCGTACAATAACCTCGCACCTCCGCTGCCACGTGAAATGTGCAAATGTGGCCAACCGACACGAATCGGTGCGCAAACTGGTTGAGTTACAACCACTACCGGTTATAAAGTCCAAGGAGAGACGTCGATACGTACAGTACAACAGGCAACTGTGGTGAGACTACAGGAAAAAGGGGAAGTGTATTACATGTACAACATTCGTGCACGGTATTTAAAAGAAGAGTCGTGATAGCGAGATAGAATTTGTAAGATAATTCGGACAGGAGTAAACTATGTAAATTGGTTACAGATGTGGTTCGAGTTTGTAAAACCAGTCACTGATATTCGCTTTGAAAAACATGAGATTTTGATGAATTTTATAGTTAAAGTTAGGTAGCTAGAAAAAAGTTTTGCTAGGAGATGGCAAAAATCAGAATTTTGTACTAAATTTTGTATATGTATCTAGTTTGTAAAACCAGTCACTGATATTCACTTTGAAAAACATGAGATTTTGATGAATTTTATAGTTAAAGTTAGGTAGCTAGAAAAAGGTTTTGCTAGGAGATGGCAAGAATCAGAATTTTGTACTAAATTTTGTACATGTATCTATGTGTACATAATTTTTGGAACGAGAATGAAATTAAAAAATTGGAAAATTATTAATTGATATAGAGTAAAAAAAGTATTCTTCGTAATACGAAAGCTAGTATAGGTTTCTTGTAAAATTCGGATGAAGACAGCTTAGTAATAATAATACCGTTAATGTACATGAGAAATGTTTAGAATTATATTTTTAACATTTATGAAAACAATAGGTACATTATTTGTCAGTAGAATGTATAACAGTTTAAGCACAGGTAATGAAAATCATAACTGAACGATAGAATGATGAATTATCAATTTAAAATGAATCTGAGAAGACGTACAATAGATACACAATT
Source organism: Bombus pascuorum (assembly GCF_905332965.1). Lineage (NCBI taxonomy): Eukaryota > Metazoa > Arthropoda > Insecta > Hymenoptera > Apidae > Bombus > Bombus pascuorum. Next base: position 11,495,995 of record NC_083491.1, on the reverse strand, counting down.
AACGGTGTGATACAGTAAACGCAACAATTAAAAATAAATAGGTTCGTTATGTGGCGATACGCGTGTAAATTATCGCGTTTCCTTCGATAATAACGACCTATATTACACAAGAACCTCCGACTGGTTTTAACAACTGGCGTATTCTACGCAATGGAAAAAAAAAGAATTCTAATATTAGACGATAAATGTGTTAAGAGTAATCTATGCAAGGAAAAAAGGGGTATCCTGTGCGTCATTGTGCGTGCATGCAAAAAGGGGGAGTAGGATGTGCATTTGCATTACGCGTACTATGTGCATGAATGAGTGTCTGCGTAAAGGAGAAGGGATAATAGAAAGCCAGCATGTGTATACACGATGCATTCGAACGAAAGGAAAAGAAAGTATGTCGTACGTATTACCTTTCGTTGTGTTACGTTCGCCGACTGCATAAAGGAGTCCAATATGTAAAGGGTGGGATCAGAAGGGGGTGAAAATCGAAAGAAAACACGCGTAAAAGAGAGCACGAAACACGGGAAAAGAAAAGGAAGGTGTGTAAAAGTCAAAGCAAAACGAGAAAGAAAAAGAGCTGGTTGTTAGTAGCCCCTGGGTAATATCTCGGTGCCACGCAATTTTTAATATCGAAGGGTGTTTTCTCACCTTCAGCACAACGCTGGATGGCGGATTTTAAATTTAAAGGTCGCGACTCTCCACTATACCTATCTATCCGATATGCTAATGGCGTAATATGTAGTCACGAGGTCGATGTGATAATTCCACCATAGCTCAACTTCTTGGATCTCAAGAAGCATAAACAATACGTTCGTGTGGTAGATAGATAAGATAGCGGGGTCGAGCAAAAAATGTTACTTTTGCGGTGAATTTAAAGAGACACACGTGTTATGGGGATTCATTTAATGATTTATTTGAATTTTAGATTCTTTTATTTATGATACTCTCGTGTCCCCAAAAAACGAATAGAGAAATTTGTTTAGTATCGACACGAGATTCTTATGATATAATTAACTTTTCCAATACGAATTATTCTTCCGTACTATAGGAAATAAATTTTCTTGTTTCGTGCTTTCACTCTTAACCTTCTTAGCCAATCCTCAGACCTTTGCTCGAATCAGGAAACTTGCTAATCGGTGCTAATACAAACTTTCTACTGCTAAGTGTAGATAACCATACACAGATGATATAAATTTTCCTAGAGCGTACGAGAGTATTATGAAATATCCAGAAGAATAGTCAAATATTGCGATGAAATTGTCCAATATTACGGTTCGCAGAGTGTTTGCAACATGAAATTTGCAACGGTCTAAAATACAACAGACGCAAATGAAAATTTCCACGTTGGTATGCTGGAGGTTTGGAGTAAAACGGGGGTTAACGCGATGGATGGAGTGAAAACGTTCTATCTCGCAATTAAGAGTAATACGCAATAAGGTGTAGAGTGGTGACCTATAAGAAAAATTGACTTTCTAGTTTAGACGACGACGATATAGCTCGGACTTCCTTTTCTCTCCCTTTTCTCGTTTCTGTCGGCGTTGCGTGGCACGCGGGCTAATCTCGAATAAACTTTATGCACCGCAATTGTACGCTCCGCGACATTTACGCCTATTAATAGCGAGCGCTATGAATGTACATCAGAGGCCAGTTGTTCAAACAAACAGGGCTACTCGTGCAGCGCATTGTGTTTGGAACGCACGTGAAAACAAACCCGTCGACCTCGACAGTGTAATTCCGAGTTTATATTGCGAATGCCTAATGATTACCGAATCATTCGAGGGAGTATCACTTCATTCAAAAAGGAAACCTGTAAGTCAATCTTGATGGAGTTATTTTGATTAATCTCATATACAAGAGTCGTTTTCAATGACAACTGTATTGAGTAGTTATCACTGTACAAATTGACGTTTGTTTCGAATACAATGAGATTTGTGGTACTCTAATTAATAGAGAGACGTAACTTTTGTACTTGCAATTATCTTGGGTTTCAAGATGGATATTATAATGATAGCGGGAGATAAGATTTCTTCTTTGTTAGAATATTTTATTTCTTTTTGGCATTTTATGTATTTAGCAATTATACGTAGATACTGAAACGTATGTAGATATTGGGTTGTCCGGAAAGTTCGTTCTGATTTCTGAGGAAGATTCAAGCACATTTGTATTTCGACATACGTTTATTGAATTGTATAGGTGCCACAACCTTTCTGCATCTTTCACACAAATTAGATATTCCATCCTTCCAGAATCTCTCAGGTTTTTCGGTGAAAATTTTTTCAATATGACTTTTATGTCGACCAAAGAATTAATGCTTTTGCCATTAAGGGAATTTTGTAATAATTTAAATAGGTGAAAATCTGAGGGTGAAATGTTCTTTAATAGTTCGTTCTCCTCGATATTAATTGGAATCCTATTTTATAGCTTGTTAGTGGTCGAAGCTTAATTTTTAATTATTCATAATATTCAGATTCTCTTGAAATTTATATTATCCTACGTTATATTAATATTGTAGTAGCACTTGAATAACGTATATATTATTCGATGTAATACATACATACTGCTAACCGTCGAGATACTTTATTGTTAATAAGATTGAATTAAAGAAATTATAGTATCTAAACATCGTCGTTTCAACCTCTAATAATTGAAATACGGTATTAATAATTTTAATCGACCTGAGAAAACCTACTTTTGTAAGTAATATAGTTTTATCGGTGCTCTCCGAATTGTATGATCTTCGATTTCACTTTACGTAGTTATTTGAGATGGAGCATCGATTTCAGGAAAAAATAAGAAAAAAAAAAAAAAGGAAAAGGAAAATGTATAATAGTACTCGTATAAATGAAGAACGTCACGGTACTGTGACCTTGAATAAAAATACTATACAGAAAACCAAAACGTTACCAAGACTAGTAAATTTGTCACCGGGAACACATGAGTTTCTTTCGTCCTACCTCGGTACCAGCCAACGATTGATTTACACGAGGCGAGCGTGGAACAAGTATTTATGGAGCTTATTTGTATGCATGTGGAAGATAATTAAAAATATGGCGCTCAGGTCAAGGCTTTGAGAAAAAGAAGAATGGAGTTGAAGCGAAGTTTGAGAAAAACGATGAAGTAAAGGGACGCAAAGCGGAAACCGTTCATGGAAAAACGAACACGAACGGTATTCAAATTTAAGGATCAAGATAATTAGGAAAATCTTTTATACATTTTTAACCGGAAATGGATTCATTTGTTATAGATAAAAATTGATATGAAATACGCATTTTAGTGTTTTTTGAATTTTGCAACGTTTAACTGAGAAACACGAACTGAAGGATATTCCGAAAGTAATTATCCTATCATTACTGGAATAATTTTACCACAAAAGATTCTTCGCAATTTCATTTCAAATTTTTACATGTAAATGTACCAAGATGAAGATCGTATTCCACGTCAATATATTATTTTTAAAGAAAAGAGAGGAAAAAACGAGAATAAAGTCGGATGCGTACGAGAACTAGTAAAATTCATTTTTACATTAAAACGTAAAAATGGCGAAAAGGGAACGACGTCGTGCACCCTCTGTTGAATAGAGAATAACGTACAGGAAAGAGGCGCCACCCTCTGACTTCGCCGAGCTGGCCACACTTAACCATGAAATGGAAGAAGGATAGAGAGAGATGGAAGAACATAAACTCCCGGGAGAAAGGAAATTAGAATTGAATAGTTGATGAATTTTAGGAGTGAATTTTAACCGCTGATGCACGCGAGTGGTTAATTCGCGATGTAGTAAAACGTTTTCCGCATCGAAAATTCGCGTCCGATACTGTCTTAATCCACCTACGTATGTCGTACAAATTCCAGTAGTTGCGTTTAGTGTATTGAAAATAACGATGCACAGTCGATAAATGGATAGCCACGTTATTAGCTTGAATTCGAATAACAAATATACGAAGAAGATTTTATTAACATATAGTTATTGTAAACCATTATTAACATACAGTCAAATTTTGTTATGTATTTCTATTACAATATTTCTAATCAAATAATTTCTGAGTAATGTTAACTATCTTAAAGTTTAAAGTGTACGTATCAAGTACTTATTTCTAGATTATATTGCTCAAGTTCTGTAACTGTCTGTAACAGTGATGTAGGTACGTTTTGATCTTCTGCAGAAAATAATAACAACAAGATAATATAAAATACATGTTTGTATTCCAACGGCAGAGTTACTTCCCTCACACAGCTCTCTGAATCATAATATAGTTTGGATACTGTCAATCCAATTTACCATAGCTTACGTTAAGAGTGAACGACACTTGAAACGCATTGATCAAATAAACAAAATTAATAAATGAATCAAGTCAGCCTGATTATGCGATTTAATGTAAGACAATAAAATTGAAACTGAAAAAATCGGGAACTATTCGTGCAACAGGTATCTATAACATAAAACTGATACGCATACTGTTGAACTAATCTACGAACATTATTACTTAATAAATTTTCCACAAGAAACCTGAAATATAAAAATTCCGAAATAATAGCCTCCCAGTTCTTTCATCGTTGCTTTACACCACTGACATCACGTTCGTCTATAGAGTAACAAAATACAGCGTTCAGGATTACATTGTTACGCTCCTGATCCACGTCTTCGCGCCTATGCACAGTGCCTATAATAAAGTAGCAGCGGGGCCGTAATACATCGCATATACGGCGACCAGCGATCCATCGTGGCGTGGAAGCCGGGCAGTAAGTAATTAGGAGCTGGGTGTGGATTGAGCTAAGGCAAATATTACGTACTTGCTCGCGTACTCCCTGATACATGCACGAATGCGCATTGGCGGACGCAGTCTGGAACAGACCAGCCGTCGAAATTACATATTTATGTGTATACACGTAAGTAACCGACGAGTCTACCTCTCTACGTGCGCGTAATTTCTACACGCTTGTATTAAAATATAGATGTGTATTTGATTTCACGTTTGTCGAAGAATGCGCGCGCGTGCGTGCAACGTCTGCTTCTGCACATGGATGGTAATAAAATTAATGACTGGATCAAGCTCGATACGTACTTATAAATCCGGATCAGTTCCGATACTCAAGTTCATTTCATTCGATTCGAATACTATGTGTAAGAAATATTCATATACAGGGTGTTGCATTTGTGCGTGATTATCTTTGCAACTATTCATTATTCGGTGAAATATTTCACATAAAATTTATTGTGTTTAGAGGAACATACTTAATGTCGATCGAAGTTATTGTTTAAGCGGATGCGCTTCCGAGATTTTAAGATGATTTTTGTCTTTTTAAGGACAAATGTATATTTTCGTTTAGTTGCATGTATAGTCTTTTCAGCTCAGGCAAATTGAAAATACTTTTCGTTACGTTACATTGTACAATCTGAGCGACAATTTGGTATTTAAATGATTCCTTTCCTGACAATCATTTTACTATCCCTTTTACATCCTTACGCGTTCTTAATATTTAATTATTACTCTCAGTGTATATAATTTACGGTTATTATCGCATACAGAAAGATCCAATAAACCGAATCAAACGAAAATATAGTTAGCGATAAAAAGACGTGCGTATCCTCTTGTTCGATAATTATTCAATGCAAAAAAAGAACAAATTACCTCGAAGAAGACTTAAATAGTCGCAGGAAATGCTGTCGTTAACCCCTTCAGATCAATCAGCAGACATCCGGAAGTGAAACGAGCGACAAGAAAAAATCTCGCATGTCACGGTATATTTAAGACAGGACTACGTAACACGCATCCTGTGCAGGATTCTCGGCGATTTCATCCGGTTAGCGACACACGGTCGCACACACGCGACGTGCCGTTCAGAAACCGCAGCCACCCTCGACGTATCTATCTATTAAACATCGGCCCTGAGTTTTCTTTTCCCCCCTGGCAGCCAGTCGTCTCCACTCGACGGCCGCTCTCGCATTATCGATATTAAAGGAAGATACCCGTCTGGGGCGTACCTGACCGTGTCGCGTCGAGAGGATTAATTAACTCGAGCGCGCGACATCGAGAGCGGAAACCGGGCTTTTGTTCTCCGTCTCGCTCGTCCATTCACCCCTCTCTTTATCCAAGCTGCGGAGGATCTGCGCGTTTCCGCTCCCGGTTCGCGAAATTCTCCCGTGATTTTCGCAGGCTCGATGTCAGGGTCGGCACGCGTGAAACAACTGCACGAATAAACTCGCCTGGATAGAGCCGGATTTGTTGCTCCCTGGGACAAAGTCTCTTAAGGGCTGGTCGAAAATCCTGGCTACAGTCCTCGCTGTCAGTGATGGCTGGTAGTTGGATAGTCGCCCGTTGACGTTTCCATTTCCCTGTTGATAAGACTGGTCCATCGTCTATTATATGATACTTGGTGAATTCTGTTGCTTTGAAGTATGTGGCGGTGAATCGGTCGTAGGTAATGGATTCATTGTGAATCTTTCTGAAAATTCATATGAAATCTAAATGGAGGAATGTTTTATTTACAGTGTCTTCTTTTGTAGATACTTATTTCTAAACAGCGAAAAGAGTGTCGTATTTTGGATATCTTATGTGTTTTCACATATTATGTGCATTCTATGTGAAATCCAATAAACGAGTGAATATGATAGATCTTTCCATAATTCTGGATGCTTCGTAGATCTTTTCATTGTTTAATTCGTCATGTTATATGATAACTATACGTAGACCGGTAGAGAGTAGAAGAATATTAAAGCTGAAATATAAAATTCTACCGATGTAAAATATAAAATTCCTTCAATACCAAATCTTTAAAAATATGAAAATCAGGAGGAAGATGTCACTGGAAGGATAAATGGAGGAACAAACAGAAGTTGGGGACCCATAGAGATGTAGAAATCGGAGATTGAGAAAGCGCTATCAGGAGTCGGGGAAATCGGAAGAGGGCAAGATTAACGAAGGATACGAGAAGATCGAGGCGAAAGAAGATGGAGAGAGTGGTAGATGGGAAAAGAGGAGTCTATCGAGTTCCAGCCCTAGGTGAAAGGGGTATCTGGAGCGTCACAACTCGGCCCCGTAAATCGGGGCAACGCAATAATTTACACGACTGCGTTAATAACAGCGACGACCGAGGAAATCGCGAGGAGGGTGGCCGAGGTGTTCTCGCTGAAGGGGTGGCGATTTATTTTATTGAATGTTAAATTTCATGCGGCCACTCCGCTTCGGGCCTTCGGCATTTAATTAATTCACGGGCCGCGATAAATTCTCTGTAATATATTTGATTAAAGGATAATGCCGCCAGTATTTCCACCCCCTGTACTCTTTGACTCGCCCTTCTGCCTTTGCTGCCAGTTCCCTCACTGTTTCCACCGTTCTGTGTCTTCCCTACTACCTCTAATCCCTCTCTCTCTTTCTCTCTCTCTCTATTTTCTTCTCTCTATTCGAAAACTAAAGCTTCACATAAAATTATCATCGCTATTTCGTTATCACGATTTGTTTGATTTTTGCATTTGCACACAACTTCTCTTTGTTTCACTAGACCACTTGAAACGTAAAAAGTAGTTTTTAATCAATAGCTTTATTGCAATTCTATGACGTTAGGTGATTAAAGTAATTATTCCTATCGTAGGTATTGAATTACTATTTCGTACTGAAGTTTATAGCCGAACATAATCGTGGAATTTTTAATGTGTAAATTATTTTGCAAGGAACTACAACGTGTAACCCCATTCCGAAAATCTTCAAATTCTAGGACTGACAATTTCTACAAAGGACTGACGGATCTAAATAACAAGTGGATTAAATCATACGGAAATTATTTTGATTGAACACATAATTTGTCGAAGAAACTACGAGAAATTTAGATTTTATCCGATCGAAACAATTCGATGACTTTTCGATTCTTAACTTCAACTGTCGTCGTCGACAGATTAGTCGAACGTTACACCCGCATGTCCGTGCTTCTAATTGACGTCAGAAATTGCCACCGCCTAGCAGAACTAATTAACTGACGTTTTCTGTTAATTAGATCTTTATACTTTCAGAGCAACGATGAAGGAATGAAACGCGTGACATTTATGGTCGCGAGTGAAATTCGTGCGGCTAGCAATTAGTCAAAGGAAACTGCAACGGTTGATTTCTGAAGTGAAGAAAATCCTGAGAAATTTTTCCTGCTCGTAAATCGAACAATAATTTACCGCCATATGTAAATCGGGTGAATTTTTAATACGTTTTTGATTCGATCAATTTGATCGCCAAATCAACTTTCTATTTAATCTCGTTTATGCAAACAAATTGCAATAAATCTACTTTATCCTACGATTCACTCCCAGTAGCATTTATGTATCGAATTATTTGATAAATCATGCTGCATTGTCAACTGAACAAGTTTCGCGTGCAAGTAGTTCCTTTTGTCGGTCAAGTTTACAATTGACACGCTAGAAAAAGAGACCTTGCACACATTTTTAGATATACAGTGCATTGGCACGCAACAATATGCACTATTTTTGTACTAGTTCTCGTTGTAGTGACATGAGAAGACGACATGAAAAACAGACATTTATTCTGGCAGACGGTTCATACTTAAACTGCAGCGTTACAGATTCGAGATTTTATTGGAATAAATTTGTTGAAAGAAGAGATTTCTAACAAGTAGTCTAATGGTAAAACTTACAAACTTGCGTGACTAAATAGTTAACGTATTACTTTTCCAAGTAACTGGCAAGCTAAGGCTTCCTTCTTCTCAATATTAAAACAAAAATAGTTATTTAAAATTTTGTAGCAAAATAATCAGAACGTCAAGAAAGTTTTCTCGAGAAGCAGAAACAAGTCTACGAGAATACCACTAAATATTGTAAGAATATTAAAATATACAAAAGACACAAAAACATAAAACACAAATACGGAGCCAACACTGTAACCATTAATTAACATACATTTCTTTAACCTAAATATTCCCAAAGTATTGCGATTTCAATGAAACATTACTATTCAAAGTGATTCGAAATTCTCCCTATACTCGAAACAGGTCATTAAAAAATAGCATAGAAAATAGTGATTGCAATCATAAAGATATCTGACCGCTAACGAATAAGTGGCAGTGATAATGTAGTTTGCTCTGGTATTATTCTAATTGAATTGGAATTCAGTGCAATACCGATTCGCAAGTCGTGGAACAGGTGTTGGAGTTTGAAGCGGAGTTTGTACGAACAGGTTTTAGCGAAAGTCTTGCGTAGAGAGCAATTAAGGCGCGATCAAATGAAATTTTACTCGCGTGCGCTCGTCTCTGATTTACATACGCGACCGGGGCAGCCGCAGTATTATGACGTCACAACTGCCCCGACTATCGCGTGCACGCACTCGTCAAAGCGTTAAAGTATAGTTCGGCTGGCTTCTGGTGACGGTCAATAAGTCCTCAGGCTCGTTCCACATTAGGAAATCGATCGAAAGTCGGCGGTCTAAGAAGGTCGTGCTGACTCCTTGCAGTCCGTGTTCCCTTGCGTTTAACCTTTTCGATAATTCCTCTTGATCGTTTCACTATACAGCTTGATAAATAGGGGTTCGTGGAAATTGATAGATAGAACCACGATACAGGGTTCGATCGTTTGCATACCCAGTCTACAAAGTAATCCGATATCTAAATAGAGATCTGGTCGAAACCCTCCACAGCAACAATTCAAGGGGCTAAAAATTCGTTTGATTAGTCAAATGTCGCGAAAGTAAACCCGTATTATTCATAAATTAACGAAAGGTAACTAATTAGTGAGATCGAAATTAGAAGAGATCGAATAAGAAGATTTATCTATTGAAAAATTATTGAAATTATCGAACGGTTCTATTTTATTGCTATTAACTTATAATATTTTCATTTAGTGCTTTCTGTGCTTTATCAACATTTCTGTAATTTCTAATATTAACAAAATAGGAAAATATACTACTATTTCACTCGTAACTGAGAGAAATTTTATAAAACAGAAGAAGGGCAGTAATTTTCGATTTCTTTTTGTTGAACAGTGGCCCGTCGTAAATTTCACGCCCGTGTCTTTCGAAGAACGAAGCACACGTTGCGAATCATGAAAGAAACAGCGCGATATCGTGAACCGTGGAAAATAATAAACGGTACAACAGCATGCGGGGCTATCGTTCAAGCTTGATAACGCGAACAACGTTTACAGTTTGCTTTTTCAATTACATACCGGAAGATGAATTTACATAGTACAAGTTCTCTGACTTCGACTTTCGGCATGTTTGTGTATCGTGTTGTGTATTGAATCGTTGCTGTAGGAACAATTTGAGACTTTACATCGTATCACTTTTAACGAACATAATCGATCTGTCCAGTATAGCTCGTTTTTCATTTCCTGTCCTTTAAATATCGTTCTTTGACAAAAATGAAGTCGAATCATATTCGCGAATATTAAAATCGAAATATTTACCGATATCCAAATGAAAGCTTTCTAATGTTAGAACATTTCTTAACTTTCTCCGAAGTTATCTTAAACTACGAAAGAATCCTTATCGATACGTGTAATTTCTCCTTTCAATTTCCCTGAAATATTGAAATGTCTTTTCTCTTTCGTTTTCGCTAAAACGAAATACAGATTCGGATGCTCAAATTTGAGAATCGCAGCAGTGTCAATCAAATGTATATAATTCGTGAAATAAATATTTTTAAAGTCTTCAACAATATATATAAATAAAAAAAATGAAACAATGAAACATACTCTATATAATTTGAAAGTAAGTGCTTGGTTTTCTAAGTTTAGTCGGCAAGTGTATCTTGAGGTCGATTTCGCCGGATCGATCGCTATGGTCGGGGCAGTTAGTGATTTTATAAAACGGCGTTGACATAATTCGAACAATAAAGTGAGAACCGCTGCTTCGTGGGCGAATTTACTGCCGCGAGGTTGGCACTAATATAAAGGGGGTTGATAATGATCTTAAATTATCGATCCAATTGTTTATACGCCGGCGCAATTCTATTTAATGCTGCGAACCAAGCCGAGCCACCAACCCACTCGTTATTTTACTTGCACCTAACACCTTTCTCGTCGTTCCGTGCATTAATGTACGAGCATGCCTGCGAAATTTATCGCGTTATGCACGATTTCGGGCCAACTAATTCCCTCGACTAATAGTGACAAGTCTTGGGAATAATTCACCTTAATGATCAAAGAGTCATCTCTACCGTACCGTCGAACGAAAATTCAACCGAGATTTTCTGCTCTTTTCCTTCTTAGAAAGGTGTGTTTCTTTGGAACTTTCACAGGTTGGACGTGATATTTACGAAAGTAAAGAGACAACTTTCATGTTATCGTCTTTGCAATGTTTTACGTCGCCGTTTTACTCCATAATGCTTGCTATAACGATTATAAACATAAGAGTAGTACCGTCATTCAATTTTTGTCGACGCATTTATTTAAAGTTAGATTTATTGTGAAACACTATTATATATTTAACATTATCGTTGCAACACAGGCTTTCCTGATAAATTGACGGATAACATACGAATTATTTATTACACCACATATGTGTATATTAGAGATTAACGTTACCGATAAGAATTTGCTGTAACTGATAAGATCACTAAAACAAGGAATAAGTTTCGTTAATTGAATTTTAATTAATTCTGAAACTTTCAGAAGGATGTCGAACTATATTGTTAATAATGAAAATGGAAAAGGAAGGCCGTTAATCTTATCAACGTTGATGAAAGATTGAGGGAAAGTATACATAAGAAGTAATAATTCCTAGTTTTAAAAGGATTCATCGATATGAATATCGGTTTAATGATTAGAATGAAACGAAATAATAAACGAGTTAAGTCTCCGACCATTCACAATGTTCCAATTAACGTGAAAGTATGATTCGCTTTAAGATAGAGATTTTCTTTGTCGATGTGCGCACACGAAAAACACGCTGCTTGTAAATTCCATAACATGGAAGAATGACTCTTAAGTTCTACTCTTCGTAATTAATCATAAAATCATAAAAATGTCTGTTATTTGCGAGAAACTACATCAAACTGTAACTTATAACGAAGCGTTTGCAAATAGTTACTCATTTTTTAAATTCTATGTTTATTATATAGTATCACAAACTATGTAGTTTAGGCTACTTTTTGCGAGATTTTCAGCAAAAAATATTAATATTTATATACATAGAAAATAATAGCGTGGACTGTCTCAAAAAATTGTTTAATATATTAAACTAGTATCAGGCTTAAAAGGATTCTAGCGTTAGACAATTTTGCATTGTTTAAAATATGATTTATGCTCGAAATTACACACTCGGAATTGATCGATCGATTTTTGCAGAATCACTGATAATACCAAAGGTATTACATAGCACAAATTTTTAAACCTTTTACTTTCGATAGAAAGCGAATATTGGTAGATATAATAAGTGTTATCTTACGTAATGTATAGCAACGAACGTTCGCATAACTATATTCTGTATGTAAAACACTGTTCTGCATACGTGAAACATTCACTGCCCTTTACACTAATATCTCATTTAGAATCCGTTTCGACAACGAAAGTGAGATCGTTTCGGCTATATATTTTCCAGTGAATGATTACATAGATTTAGATTATTTACATAATACAAACAATAAGGAAAGCATGAAGTAGATGGCGAAAAAACATCAAATAGAAAAAATACTATTTAGCAACTAAGTATCCTTTACGAAGCAAATGTTTAAAAACATATTACGTCTCTATTTTAATTTTCGAATGACCAATTTCTAAGATTCAGTACGGAAGCATGCGAATTGGAAAAGTTAAACGTTGTTTCAAGAAGTCTGTCAGTCAGTGAAAATAATTTAAAGCACAATACGAGTGCGTCGATGCTCTCATGCATTGCCACTTTCACCGGGCTCTGGAGAAACATCAAAACGAAAATTAAATTAATCATTGAGATTGGTTAAGTCAGTACTTTCGGCTTTCCAATGAAACCCTGGCAAAAAAATGGGCTACCTTTATTTCCGCGAACGTTATGTAAAAATTCAGTCACTTTTACTCGAGGTGTTTCGAAGAATGATAGAAGCGTTACGATTACTGTAAATTAAGTGCCATTATAATTAGACAAATATTCCTGATAATATTATTGAAATACTTCTTAGAATTTCAATGAGAATAGAAACGCGTCATGAATATAATTTTCATCGATTAAATCGTCCCAGAAGAAACGTTTGGTTACGAAATGTTGTAAAATTTGGTACAAATTTTAGTTTGCATTTGTGTTGGAGAAGCTACTCAATTTCAGAGTATTTAATTTTAATATATATTGCATATTTTATTCTATGTAAAATATATATTCAATATTTAGAGTTCTATATTTTGCATAAGAAAAATAAGAAGCGTAAAGTACAAATACTCTCAATTTTCGAAAAACAGAGAAAACTGACGTTGAATTAGCAGCGTACGCAACTAGTAAATTGCCGCATCAGGGAATGTCGCTGGTCCGGTATTAATTGGAAACGCATTAGGGGTAATGATCGAAGAATAGATTGTGATCTGAACGTGGCTAATGTGGATCTAACAATTTAATGACAGACGCCCGTCCACCGGCCATTATTTAACGAGTCCTTTCCCAGTAACGTGACTGGTCGATTTCTTAAAAGCTGAGCCTTGCTCGTTGAATTTCATGGCCATTCGTGGAAAATGATATTAGTTTACACTAATCGGCGACAAACCAAAAGTTTCGCATCAATTTTATCACTTAAAGACGAGATGTTTAGAAAAACTTCATAGGAATTATTTTTCCGAGGATAGGTACTATTGGTTCGCTGTAACAGAATTCGAAAAAATAAAATCAGGAAGTCAGTTTAAAATAAAAGATTCAGCAATGAAAACACATCTTCCATTGAATTAACATATATATATTCTTTATGTATATTATCCAAGATTTTAAAAAAAGATTAAAACAACCTATTTCGAATAGTTGTATCAATCTGTTTAATTAAGGATTGCAAGGCTTTATAAATGTCACTCGTCTGGCAACCCACGATGCAATGAATATTCCACCATACAGAAACATATACAATAGTTGTGATATAAAAAGTAAAAAAGTGAATTCTTCCATGAGAAGACGATGGAAGTGTGGAAGATTAAAAATTTCCTCGAATCGAGCACAGTCTGTTGGACTCGTCGGAGAATGCAAGTACTATTTTTGCGCATGTTTTTCATGTTACGCTAGACTAACTAACGATCCCTGATACGAACGGCGTGGAGATTTATTTCTCCTGATACCGTCTCCTAATTATCGTACTAACTTCTCGAGGCTGAGCCGAGGCTTAGCCGGCGCTCAGGAATATCGGAGTCCTTATGCGAATCGATCGGCGAATAAAAACTTCACCGCGACGCATTTATACCTCTGCCTATCGTGCTGCACGCTTAAAATTTATTGCCCCGACGATAAACTTCTTTATTTTTTTTTTTTTCAAATCCCTTCTTCGAAAGGCGTTAAAAAGCCTTTCAAATCGTCTTATCTCCTTCTGCATCCTAAAAATCTTGAAATCAAATCCGTTCTCGCCACAAAATCCTCTACACTTATGCTGTTTTATCTAGAAAAATAGCACTCACGCAATAAGACACAGAAAAATTGCGAACTTCTAGATAAATTGTTATTATCCGAAGAACCTTCAAGTCACAAAGGTGGAAGACACTCGTTTAGTTGGAGCATTTTCCTACGGAACACCTTGTATATGACACCATACCCAAATATTCCCTAAAAGTATAATTAGTTGCCATTATAAGATCCCTATCATAAATAACCTAAGACTTGGACACAGTGTCGTGTATCCTACATATGGCTACGGTATCTTAACGAAATATCCTGCAACTGGTGCCTAAACGCTGATGATACCGCGCCTAATCACGCGGTTAGACGTTGCTGGCTATCATCGTGCATCTATCACCCGGTAGAAAATAGAAAATCGCTACTACTACTGTCGACGACTCGTTCAGTGACTCGTGCCTATCACAGATACATCGATCGTACGATGCAGATAGGGTCCGTAGATTATCGTCGTTTGCGGTTACTCGATTGTAAGGAGCGAGTCAGAGAGATGCAGGTGTACGTGTCGAGCAGGCAAGTTCGATCATGGTATGTATAGTCGGTGGTCTCCGAGTTGGCGGGCTCTGGCGTCCTTTTAAATTTGGAGTACACGGGACTAAATCGATCGGGGGGCGAATTCCCCGCAACTGTATTGAGTAGTTTATTGCTTTCATGCATTTGCATGCTAAGTAGTCGCGTGCTTACGAGTAATACCAGCGTCCCTGATACCATACACCCCCGGTAAGAATGGCCTATCTAGCCTTCGGTCTTCGATATTGCGGCCGGTGGGACACTTATAAATTGAGATTTTATCAGACCGTAAGTCGGGGATTACGAACGGACCGACGGAAACGTTATATGCGCCGTGAGCGGACCTCGCCTCGTGTCTATATATCACCCGCTCCTTTTCCGCCTTTTTGCAAACGTGGCCGCGACACCACCTGCGCATTCGTCGGGACGCGGTAACGCGCGGCGTCCCGCGTTAAGAAACCGGCGGGGATAAAACTGAAAAATGGCGTTCTTCTAACGGCACACACTCTTGAACCTGGGCTGACCGTAATCATATATTTTAGGAGATTAGCCGAGTGTTTCGCGGCAGTTACGTTCAACAGCGCGAAACTACACGTCGATCTGTTTACCGGAACACTTCATTAGAACGGCGATTAGGCCCGCTTACGATCACCGATTTCACGCGCTCGCGTGTCTCCCGAGTTAAGCGTAGCGTTCTCTTGTTCTGTATCTACGATTGAGGCTCATAATCGAATCGCTCTGGCGCATTAATCAACTTCAAAGTAGGAAGATAGAGAAAAGCGACGTTACAAATACTATTTTCTTTCATTTATCTTGAAATTTATTGTCACTTGTATACCAATTTTTCTACGATAAACCAACTTGTGGAAGTAAATCTTATTTTTTCAGGATCGAACATTAATCATTAAATGGATAATAAAATAGACTGTATGAATTTTGGTCTTCGGATGATTCATTGGTCAAAAAAATACTTGATCGATACTCGGATCCACTGTAATAGTCTTGTCTTTAAAATGCTTTTGAATGGTGCATCGTCTATTTTTTCACTTTCAAAGTTTAATATTATTTGAAGGAAAGCATTAGTACATTATTAAGAAATTTTTTAGTCGAATATAGTAGTAGAACTAGAATATCATCGATTGGAAAATTCTTTGAATTAATGCTTCCAATATACTTAGAGACAGAGATCGAAAGGGTAACTGGTTCTTTAATTCTGTGATTTTAAACGAGCTTGAGGATTTGCCGTTCCAGGGAGAATCACATTGTCGAAACAAAGGTGAAACTAAACCGCAAAGAAGAGAATCCAATCGCTTCGTGTCCGAAACTGTCGGGACCACGCTCTACAAGGGTCTCCCCTTTATATTCCCGAAGGGTTGCGTGCGCTCAGACGCGATCGGAGGCACCGTAATTTCCTGTCATGTAATCGTTCGTTTCGAATCTGCAACGCTGCGCGGACTTTCTTGCGATTTCGGTTGAACGAGCGCCGCGTTTCCTAAGCTTCCGGAAAATTGAATGCTCGAAAGTAACAGTAAGTTCAGCGGCTAATCGCGCAACGAAAATCACTCCCTAGAATCCATAAATCGCATTAAGATAATACAGAGAATGAATTTTGAAGTTATATTTTTTAGAATGATCTTTAATGTGAAATCTTTCAAATGTTGCGATGAAGTCATAATTTGTGTCCGTATCTCACGCAGTTTGTTTCTATATTGTTCATACATAATATCACGAACAAGTTATTCAATTGTGTGTGTTATTTTACTCAAGTATTATTTTAATGAACTATAATAGAAATACGCGTTCTTTTCTATTCAGTCCCGCGACAAATCTCTGTTTCGTAATTCCTGCCACGATAAATTGTCATTTTCAACTTTGCAAGAAGCAATTGACAATTTTGAAACAAACTACGATTTCGTTCTTCCATATTTAAATATTTAAATAATTTTGTCTATTATTATGTACATACTTGAAACATCGTTATATGATATTAATAAAAAACCAATAATATAATATATTAAATATGACAGAATATAAAAGGTTGAAATGCAGGTGAAGGCAAAAGCTTGGAAAGGGAGGAAAGCAAGCAAAGCAGGTTAGAAAGTGAAACGAACGGGAGTGACTCACAGCGGTAACCTTTGGAAGAGGAAGGAAATCTTGAAGGTAGCTGACGTCTCGCTGGCAGAGCCAGAAATTCCAATTTCCGAATCGGAGGCCGGATTAACCCCACGGCATAATCGTAGCTTTATCAATAGGGGATCGTAATGAGTTCGCAGATAATGGCGGCCTATCAGTCTTCAAGCGAGGAACAATGATGGATGTAAAGCTGGTGTTTTCGTGCTCCCGCGACAACCCCGTGGCCGACATTGCCCTCTCACTTTTTGCTTCTTACGTCCCTGGGGCAATGCCGTTAGCAGCGATGGGATTTCCAGTTCTCCAATTACCTTACGAATATATAACGAGGCTGTTTAATAATTACGTATGCCTTTTGAGAATTTTTAGTTTCAGCTTCTGACAAATTTTAGTAATTATCGCGAAAATGTTGCGGCTAGATATTTACTAACATGTATGAAAAATAAAATGACAGGAACTGTATTTAATGACAATCTGAAAACAATGACTCTTTGAAATCTTTCTTTTCGATTCTCGGCTCATTCTTTTAATCCTTCGATAATTCACTTCTTTTCTTTACCTTCCTTTTTCTCGTTTCGTTTGCAATCATATTCTACGCAAAGTCTGTTAAATATAATAAAATTTTATATAAAAATATTGAATTCTGGAAAAAATCTTATACAACAATATAGAACGACACAACAATAAATTATCTAATCATATTTAAGAATAATATAAAAAAATGCAATTGTATTGTATTATTATCTTTAAACGTAATTTGATAAAGATGTTTAAGAGAGTTTCCGTTCTTGTATGATGAAAATTTTGTCAGTCAAAATACCGAGCGTCCAGAAGGTGCCTCGTCGTTGAAGAGAATCGTAAAACTCTAGCAAATTGAATATCCGCACGCCTATGGGTGAGTCAAAGAAAGAGCGGTCTTGTCTAACCGTAATTACAGTGGAATACACTTGAAAGTTATTCACTCCTGGAAGCAATGCAAAAGGTATCGCGTCGCATTAAAACGGTGGAAACGTTTGAAGAAAAGCGCACACTCTGTAGGCAGTTTTGTTAACGGGAAAGAGAACGAGTGGCAGAGAGACAAGAAACTCGGCGTCACTTACAGATTATAAAGACACCTGGTGTGCGGAAAGTTCTCTGGAACGAGTTTTATATTAATTTTTATTCTCGAAAGAAGGACAAAGAAGAAGAGAGAAGGAGAGCAACGAAGAGCTATCTTCCAAAATGACGACTCTTTTCGTCAAAGGGTGCACGAGAAAAAGAGAATGCTTCATCGAAGTCGAGAATGTTTCCTTTATTTAAACAATATCGGTATTTTTTTACTCAACAGAGCAGAATTGTGTCCAATATTATTCATTTTTAATTACTAATTGGTAAAAATTGATAGGAGAAATAAATCACAAATTCGATATAACTTTGTGAAAAAGTATTTTCAATTATACATAGATTCATAGCTTAACCATTGCAGCAACAATTTACTTTGCATTTTGACTAAACACGAAATCATTTTTCCTTACATTACATCATACTTGAACAGTTCTACGTATATCGCAAATATAAAAGACGTAACCGAAAAAGAGAAAAATACGCTGAAGAGCCACGCGGATCCAAGAAACCCGGGTACGCTGTCAAAAAAAGAAAAAATGCAACAGATGTGTTCGAACAGGGTTGGTAGAGAGTGGTCGTGGATTGCCGGTATATAGAGAAGAAGAAGAAGAAGAAAATGAGGGGAAAAAAAAGGAAAATCATCGGGCATTCTTCAGGAATTTTCGCAGTCGAGCCGACAAAACGCGAATTCATAACATTTCTCTCGCGCAAGTGGTAAGAAGTCAACCCAATGAGGGTTGAAGTGGCGGCTGCAACGACGGAAGTGCTCCTTCCCCCCGTGTGCAGCCGCCCCCTCGTCACGCCGTTTTCCCCCTTTTTCCTTCATTTTCGATTACGCATGAGCGACCGCGTAAAAATTAGAAAGGAATCCACGAGAATGAGCGCTCGGATTAAAAGCTGCGGCGCGCTCGAGTATTTTCCCCCAATTCCCCGGCCCCTACGCTTATCCGGCACCCCTTCTGGCCTTCTCCGTCGGCCGCCGCCTCCACCTCCATCATTCCTCCAACCCTACGGTACGCACCCCGCGGACGCCAGCCACCCCCGGTCTCGCCCACGATCTCGCGGCACAAGGCGATAAAATGGGCCACTATGCGGCACGAAAAATTTTACAATCAAGCCCAGACAAGCTAGTCCTGCCGCAGTGGTGCATAGTCTGCACCGTTGCTTCTCATCGGGCCGAGATGCCGAGGCTGAGGTAGAGACGGGAGCGTTGCATAGCGGAGAGCCACTCACTCCACCGCACACGCCTCGGATATAATAAGTCACGTGACATTAATATTTGAAAGCAGTCGGTACGTGGATTGCATTCGGAGTGCCTCCGTTTCTGCCTCGCAATATTCCTTCCTTCCTTCCTTCCTTCCGTCTATTTCTTCACGAGCATTCACCCTCCACCTTCTCACGCTCCCTTTCTCTATTTCTCTCTTCTCCTCGCTTCTCTTCTTCGGCACTCGTCAAGCTATGTGCACCACCTTTGCCGCTGCTATCCGAGCTCTATCATCGTCCCCACGGAGCAGCTGCAATTCCTCTTGTTGTTCCGTGTACTGGCCCCTAGACCAGCACGTGTTGAAGTCACGAGATTGATTCAAACGTAATGTTCAGTCGCGGTTTTGAAAACTGAGACTAACACTGACGGCTGATAACGTCGTCGTTCATAAATTCAGGAAACTTTTATTTTCATATTCAGTTAAACAATTAAGTTCATGTTAGCGGTATAACACACGATTAACAGTTTAACCTTTTAGAAACCAGATGATCTATCTGGACAGAGGTGACTAACTGCACGAGTGCACGTAGAGTCATGTATAATTCTGCCAACGATATAGCTGGTCTTGAAATCAATCGACCAGAAAGCTATAAGTTTCGATTAGCGTAATAACGACTTAACCCAGATATCCGAATTCTCCGTTGTGTTTATCCTTTGTTTGAGATCTAAATCGCATGTGTTGATACTGTTGGTTAGTTTTCAAGCATGCTGAAAAACCCGCCTAAGCAAGGGTATAAGAAATATAGGAAGATTAAATTAGAAGAACATTTCGAAAGGATAATAAGCAAATAATAGATATAGTAAGATTTTTATTTCAAAAGAGCTATTTCAGTAACACCGATTACAATCTCTCCATCAATATTACTAAACCTACTGCTATCTATACTAACCTATACTAAAACTTCTCAAGTTTCTAAGATATCGATATGCTAAGATTCTAAATCATTGGAACCTAAAGTGATCAAAGTACTCATCACGTGGCGTAAAAGATAAAACATTGTACCGCCTGTGTAATCGAAATACTTGAAAAATCCGTATGAGGTTTATCGTACTCTCGTTGTCGATTGGTAGAAGGGCAAGTGGAGCGTTTTAAAAAATTAAGCCGGCGCATCCGTCACAGGAGAAAAGAGAGTCGGAGCCGAGCCGTTTTCCGTATGCCTCGTTTCGTGATATATTTCCGGAAGACGGGAGGAGGGGCGACGGTCTTAGAAATGGAATACTCCACTTTATGTTTTATGCGATAGATCAGCTGGCGCGGCTGTCATACGGAGCACCGCGTCCTGGGGATAAAGTAAGATAGACGGATACCTTCGTGTATGCGGATACGCCGCGGATAAATTCAACGTTACGTCCCGCGGCTTTGCCGTTTTACCTATACCTCCCCCTCCTTCTTCGCCCTCTGCATTTTCCCAGTATATATGTGCACGTTTCGCAGGGGTGCTCAAGCGTCTTGCACGAAAAAATGCGATCAAGGCGCTCCACGTGCCCGAAAATCCCCCACAAACTCTGTTTTTCGCTTCGCAGCGATTTCGTGTTTGAATAAGTAATTTTTGAAAGTTGTTCGATACTTGGAATTTCCGGATTGAGTTCCTTTCGCAACGCAGAAAAGATCCTCTTTATCAATTATTCGTAATCGAACGTCGTATCGTAAGTTTCATCGCAAGCAAATTTATCGTTCGGTTAATTAGTAACTTGTTAAGGTAGAATATCGCGAGCAAAGTAACGCGTGAGATTTAATTTCATTTCTTTGTGAGTCGAGTATTGCTTCTCTGTTGAAAAACACATTCTGATCGAATATTTAGAAATAAATGTAAACACGCATAAAATAGGCGATACAGAGACCACAGCACTGACAATCGAGGGGACATAAGTGAGGAAGCTTGAAAAATAAGAACATCAAAGAATCGACGTAAGAATACAAAAGGTGACAGTAAAACGAAGCAGTAAACGAACGAATAGCCGATTTACCAAGAAACATAAAGGCTCTCTATAATGGGAGAATAATCGAATATAAGCAAACACCGGATGGTCGGAAATCATGTCCCTTTCGTCGTGAAAGCGTCCAGGTATTTCATTAAACACAACTCGTACATGCGTATAGTTGAGAGAGAAAGAGAGAGAGAGTGGGTAGGCGAACGTTTAACGAAATATCATCGCATATCGCACAAATGAGTTTCCTCTGCTCCCTGCACGGGCGCAGCACGAAAAATCTCGGTTTGACCCACGCGGTTGTTCCGCATAAAATGTATAGCTTAAGTAAATATCGGGGAAAGGACGCGAGGGTATGGAAGAACCGGGCCAGAAAGCGTGGGTGGGAGCGAGACGCGGAGGGATCGTGGAAATCGTGAAAAATACCGCGGCAGTCTCGAGTATCCTTTCGAGTACGATTAGCGTACTCGTGGCGGCGTTCCGCCGTTATCAATTCTCCGGAGAACGCCAATAAAAGAGACAAAGGTAGCGTCAGAGGGAAAGAGCCATGGAGGGAGACTACCGCGCTCTTCTGCATCCACGTACATACGTCATATTCGGGGTGAGTTTTTGCCTCGCAGCTCCCCGGAACACGGTCGAGCGAGAGGGAAACGGGGGAAAAACGGACAAGCCGCATGGACAGACAGAGAAAAGAAACCGGTATACGACCGCCACTATATGCCCCTATGTTTTATGCATCCCTCCGTTGGAAGCTGCTCCAAGGTCGATTCCTTCGAGAAGCTATTGCGCCGTCGTTTTGAAACTACGTACAGCGATCTCGAATTCCATCGCGTGTATTATGTAACAGACTTCTCCGTCCATGCCTCGACAGTTGGAGCAGTAATCGGTGTCATTTAGGGAAAATTTTTAACGAACGTTTTCATTAAGAAAATCGTACACATTTATTTGTTAATCCTTTGGGATTGATCGATTTGAAATTATTCGATTATTTACTATTCTGGAGATTATTCTGTTAGTGTAGTTTATTGGTTAATTATGCTGTACAGAGATTAAAATACAACCGAGAGAAAACATTTAACTGTACAGTTTAACTGTACCGTACGAATCGTTCATAAATAAGGAATCGACATAACTGGTATTTAAGTGATAATATCTCAAGATTTCATGAATAAAAATCTTCCTCGTGACATTGTTCCACTGAATTCGTTGATTTGCTAAACCTGTTCTACAGCTTGTCCGGTGGAGATCTTACAATTATACAGAAATCGGATATAAAACTCGTACAAGATTGGGTCAACTCGATCGAGGTTCAAGTTTGCCAAGCAGTTCGAAATTATAATAGCAGCTTGTCCGCCCACTTTGCCCATCTTCCATCGCATTAACAACAAGGCGAAATCTCGGTTCACGCAAAAATCGTTAGGAACTTTATCGTATAATAATTGCACAGGTACGGGGAAAGTTTATGCTGTATAAATCGTCGTTCCGCGGAATCGTCGATCGTTAATACGCACGGCTGCGCTGGTCAAGCGGCTCGGATGATTTTTAACACGAAAAACCGTGATCGTTTTTGTTCGTTAGCCCGTGCCTTTCGATCGGGCTAAATTATAGACTCTTGATTACCTCGAAGTTCGGGCAAGAGGAGGCGAGCAGGGCGGGGTCCTGCAAGAAAGTCGTACACAGACCGCGGACCGATCAACTCCCTTCGAATTGCCAGGTCTGCCTGTTCGTTAGAGGGGCGAGAATGAAGTACTTCGGTGTAAAACGTTAGTTCGTGGCAGTCGGCCGACTTATCGGTCTTGATACAAAGTTACAGGTTGGAAAGGGGGATCGTAAAATCCTGCAGATTTTATTAATGTCTGCTGTCCCGATCCTTCTAGCAATCTGCATCGAAACTTAACGACATTGTAGGGAGAAAAAATACGTTGGCTTTTAACGATCGAATCCTGTCGATCCCCTTTTTTTTAGTGTCTGAAGTAATGTGAGAATCGTTTACGAGTGGGAATATTATGTGTGGCGATTTTTAGAGTTTCGTGTGGTGTCAAGTGAAAATTTACGTTATTGTAGAATTGTGGAATATCCTGTGGAATATGTTTATATATAAAGAATAATCATGAAATCACTTAATAATAAAAATAATATGATCGAAATAAAAATGCGGTGGTAGAGCATATAAAAGTTGGCGTTAGGTTAGGAAAAGTGGAAAAGAAAATAATTCGAAAGCTAAATAAATTTATTTTATAATAATTTACAATACATTAATGAAATAAAAGTCAACTTGAAAGAAGTTTTAATAGCACAACGTGCAAACAAAATTGTAAATAATTGTAGGTGTGTTCCATACAGTATTGTGAACATTACGAAGCATTTGAAATAACCGCAACTCTAACCCACTTGTTTTTATTAATGTTTAAAAGTATCGTGTCATTTTATGCAACTGCCTTGAAAGTCGAACAACTAGCAGGCTTGAACTTTTTCGACTGTTTCGGTGATAATTATTACCTCTCGTAAGTTCAAATGGGTCGGGACACCTGATCTATAGATCCAGATTATTAGACGCGTGCAGCTCGGCATTCAGGTCGAGCACCTGCCTCACCTGTTGCTGCAAAACATTATCTCTCCGGCAGCGTTCCGCGGCACTCAGCGCAGTCATCTCTCACCGATAAATGACAGAAACTATTTCGTACCGTTGCTCCTTCTCGACCTGTCGTCCACGGCTTTTTCTGCCGACATAATCCGCTGGAACGATGGTGTTACGTAGAATGTGTGACGTCACGTTAATTATATGTAAACGTGTATACGATTTCAATGCATTCGGATCTATTTTGCTGACGAATTTAATTTTCCCAAGTCTTAGGGGCGCAAGATTTGCGTAAAGAAATATTTTGTGCTACTTTCTGCGTAATACAACCGGTTTAGCAAGCAATTTTTAAATCTTCGAAAGTATAGAAAGATTGCTCGATAGTTAGAGAATTATTGTAAAATAAATTATTCGTGCATTTTATGATGCGACGATTGTTCAAGAAAGATTATAATGATTTTTTACTATAAAAAGAAAACTCATTTGTAACTTTGACCTTATTCAAGTGATTGTACATACCTTATTTCTTTTAAGTATTATACTATATTGGTTAGTATAATATCATTCTTTTTAAATTTGCGGGAACTGCTTTCTCATTTGATATAAGTATTATTCAATTTGCAATAAGAAATGACATAAAGTTACGTTGTATCTGTTTTATTTCTAAAATACACTTTTATTGCGATTGAACTGGCATCGATGTAATAAAAACTGAAATACGTTGAATTCGATAAAAAGTTGATCGAATAAACAAGTTTCTTATTCTTTGCATATCCGAACAAAATTTGCTGATGTCAAATGACTTATTTACTTAGTATTCCTGTAGTTGTAGTTAGAGGATACTCGGAGAAACGGAATGTTCTTGGCACTGTCGTTAGTTGTTGAAGTGTCCGCTGCTGGCTGCTGCGGCGCCAGTTGTCAGCAGCATTGTTTCTCGACATCGCAGCTATTCCTTACTCTCTTCAACAACTTTCAACAACACATCTTTCAATGTTTCGGCTTTTTTTTCATTTTAATTTCAAAACTGTTCATAACGTTTCTCAATTTTGTATCTTCAGATTTAAATATATGCACATTAATAATTCGTAGTATCGATCGTTACTAATAGCTCAATATTTCTTCCAGCAGACAAATTTCTTAAATAAACGATCTAGTTATCCGTCAAGGCTTACCCAACATTAAAATGTCCATTATCATTTATAAAATCCGAAACAATCAAATGAAAATAGTGAAATTTTCGGGAAAGACGAATTCTCATTTTGATATAAAATTTTCGTATTAATTCGCACGCATACAGTGAAGTCAGAAGAAGCATCCTCTTTAGACTCGGACGTACATTGAATCAAGAATAAATGTCGTTTCCAAGAATAGGAAACGATGGAAGAAAAAGTTCGATGGAAATCAACTTGACCTGGATGATCATGCATGTAACGATCGACTATAATGACGGTCGGGTTGGTGTAAGGGTGAGGAGAATGAATGAGTGGAGAGCGGTTTCGAAACTGAAAGCAAAAAATGCCGATAGCCACGGGTCAGGCTTCGCATAAAGACGAAATTGATTGATGATTAGGAGTTGATAATTAAAAGCGGTGGCCGCGACCGGATTTTGCCGACTTTCTTCGGTTAGTCGAATACTATCGATTAGACGGACCGATTCTAAAGTTGAGAAAAGGATTAGACGGTGAGTTATTGTACCAGTTTGTTATCGTTCATTGTTCTTTATCTTTATACAAATATTTTTTAGTAACTGACATATTAGCACAGATGGGATTAATGGCGGATTATGCGTCGGTAGAATCGGATAGATTTAGAAGTTTGATAGTTTCACGATACGACGTAGAATTCTGATAATTTTCCTCTGCAAGATATTATAACTTTGAATTTCTAAGTAAATTTTGTAGAGAATTAGAGAAGTAGATTTTGAATAGACTGACAAATTTAATTTTCGTATTAACCAGGTATTGTTCAAAGAAGTAATGCTCAAAAGTTTGAACTGTCATATTTCATTTAGATTTTCGCACACGATATTTATTCTCAATGTGTTTAAAACAGTAATAAAAAAGGAAGCAATCAATTGCATTAAAACATGGTAATAAAAGTACGTTTCACTTAATCTCTTTTTTATTTCTTTCTTAATTCACTTTGCAAAAACACTTTATAAAACATTGCTTACATAGAAAACGTTCAGAAAGTTTAGATTGAATACTTTAAACAAAGATTTATGAAAGCAGTGTCTATCAAATCCCTACAATTAGCCTTTTCCTCTTCGAATTCTCGATTACTGCTTCGTGAATGATGAGGGCGTATCGTGTATGCGTAGTAACGGTTTTTGGTATCCCTTTTAATGGCCAAGAATTAGAGGATATGTGGGACCAATGGTTCGCGGACCATACGGTTATTAGAAATGCGAAGGGTCCAGAGAGTCAAAGTCTCTAATGGAAATATAATTGTCGTCGCCGTTCGAGAGGCTCATCAGACATTGCCGCATCGAAGCAGATTCACGAAGATCATCGACAAAAAAGTACCAAGGGTGTCTCGAGTTGCATATTACAAAATAGCTCAAAGAACTCGAACGTCAAAGTCATTTAATCTAACTTCGTTTAGTCATTTCTTTCGTCTTTCTACCTTTTCCTATTACCAAGCAACAAAAACCATCGAACCAACCTATAAAATTAAAAATGATGTGTTTATTTAATTATCGTTTATTCGATATTTACAATCATTTTGCTGCGTTAGGGGTCACAAATGTTCATCGAATCGTCTTATTCCATTAATAAATATCTCTCGTTGGGCAAGCATCGTGACAGTGTCGTTTTCTCGTGGTTGCCAGGCTGTTGCTAAACAAATTCGTTCTGCCCGAAAGACCGTATAAATTATTACGAAAAATTAAATTTATAATCGAGCAACTGACCTTCTATGCAGGACGGCGCTCGTCGGTGCCGTCATTACGAGGCTGGTATCGTATCTTAATACGGGTTGGTTCATCGACCAGTTACCCTTATCGTGACGAACGATCGAGCTTTAATTGGCCGATTCGTCATCCCACGACGAATTTGATTATCAACGTCGACCGAGAAACTTATCGTGGCTGGCTTCTGCACGCGAATGACTCACACTTTAACACATATTGCGCCCCCCTCCTCCAAAAGTTTGTAGGAGATATTGTATATCGAATGGTCAAATTAAGATTCTTTTTAATTTCCACATGTTATATATATTGTGTTTTATATATTAATAAAACACAAGACATTCATTTCTTCTTATTATATTGTAATATTGAGAGTTATACCTGTATGTTTGGCTTTTAAATTATGTCAATCATAGCAATATATATAGTATGACGGATTTTAATTTGGTGCATTATGTTTCTGGATCAATTAGTATCTACTATGTATTAATTCTTCCATCGTTTTGCTATTTTAGTTAGAGAATGTCCTCTCTTAATATCCATAGCTTGTGTCTCAAATTCGCAATATATATTCCATTTCTTATGCATAGTGCCTCAATTTGAGACAATTAATTTTCTAACTTTGCAACACCCAATTATTTTGTTATCGCATAAGTGTTTCATAAACATGTTCTCGATATTTCCCTTTACCTCTTTATACACAGAACATATTACAATTCACCAAGTCTGAGCTAATTAGCACATAAAACGGCCGTACGAAATTCGTGTTTAATTAATATGCGAAGATTTAATTGCAAATGCGAAGAAATTAAGCAAAAAATATGCAAATGCAAAGAATGTGGAAATTCAGATATGTATAATGATAACATAAATCCCGAAGCTGCGCGTAAGGCTAATGTTTGGCATCGACATACTGAGAGGGAGCCGATCATCGCGGCTAATGCCGATTTGATGAAATTATAATACCACGGGACCGTTGGACTGTCAAATGATCGGTCATTAGGTGCGCAGCTTTCAATTTCGGCACGCTCGACTGATGTCAATATAATAGTGCAATTCTTCGAATAGTGAACTTTAGAAGTCAATGAAAATTACACGTGTCCACGTGTAAAAGTTCAATTTGCGTGTTATAGCTTGCTTTAACGACTATCGTTATTTGTTATGGAGATTTCGAAATGCCCATAAGTTAATGTTTGCTGCTCTCGAATGCGGTTATCAAATTTCAAACTATAAATTCCAGTTCGTTCGATTCTTCTGGTCTTCGCTCTGCTGTACTATGCAAATTAAATAGGCATTATTGCCGCACGTTAAAGTTCTAAAAGTTATGATGTACGGAGTGTCCTAGAAAATTGTTACGAATTTCATGCAATCCATTCAGGAGATTCAATGATACATTAAACTGTCTGTTAATGTGTGAATATTCACCGACATATTGCCCAATGTATGTTTAATTCGCAGCAAGTGTTTAGTCTGCTATGGATTTATAGCCATAAAAGAATTAAGGAGTTGCAAGAAAACAAAGGCGCTTTGTACGTCGAGTAAAATTGTATAACGTTTGTCAGTTTTATGATTCAATATATCGCGATGCGATTTTTTAATAATAAAGTACATTTCTTGTAACTTTCCGACAGTACACTGTATCTATAGGAACAAGGTAATACACGTGTCTCTTCTGCTAACTCATATCAATTATTTATAATTTCACGCACGACATTTATTTTCATAAATACTTTCTTTGTCATCAAACAACACCTTCTACATATTTTAACTATTACCAGATTTTTTCATAATTTCCACTGAAACATGTTTCCCCTATCTACTGTATCTGCTATAAGTAAATTGCATCAATTTGTCATCAAAGTTACAGAGACGATAAACAAAGCAACTACCAATCAACGGATAAAACCGAACGACACGGTGGCACGATTAAAATGGATCGTAACGAATTTGTAGCCAGGGCCGATAATTGGTCGGGACGTGTTTGTACGATAGTAAAAACCAGCAATCGACGACAATGGTCGTTTTAATTAGCACAGTCTGCATAGCAACTAGATCTTCATTGTCGGCTCTTTTCATTGCGATCCACGCTTGTGAGCGCACAGTTCATAAACCGGCGATTTATCGCCGTGAAATTCGCGCGCCGCGTAAAACAATTCCGCATATAAATATCGAATATTTAAAGGCAGATAAGAGTGGCAATCCCGGCGGGCAATTAACGTTCGTGCAGACGCGACGCACGTGCGCGAGACCGTGCATTTTCGAACGAATCGACCTGCATTCGAATCACGAGCAAAGTTACTGCATTTAAGGGAGCATTAATCTGTTTTCGGGAAACCGCGCGTAAATTTCGCTAGCCTGCTTTTCCTCCCCACTCCTCGGACCAGCAATGAACGTCGTGGAGAGTTAGCTACGTGCCCGCGCCATACGTTCTTCCCTCCTCTTTTTCCCCCTCCCTTGCTTTTATATTTTTTCCTTCATTTTTTTTTTTTTTTTTTTGCAAGCTGTATCAGTTGATATGCAAATGGTCGCGAGTCCATGGCCAAAGGCAGATAAAATATTTTATTCGCGGAACGAATGGTGGGCAAAGACCGGGGGAAAAAGTGCGACTCTCTTGTTAATCAATTTTTGATGGACTGGGACCCGCTGCAGCCGCATAAACATTCGTTAACGCTCGCAACCGTTATTGTTTGCCGGCGTTGATGGACCGCTGCGACGTTCGTCGTTTGAGAACCACCATTTTTTTCCCACCTGGCTCTGCTTCCTGTTTTCGAAATATTCGGAGAGCAGGCAGCTCGCTGAGAAGTGGATCGTTTCTATTAATTTTATATTAGATCGCTTCTATAAATTTTTACTACGCACTTTGAATACACAATTTTTGATAATCTGAATCAAATATTAGTAGGTATATACTGTAACAAATAAAAAGGGAGTTAAAACTTTTGCATAATACTATACGTAGTATCATCTAGTATGAGAGAATCGTAGCTCGCGATACTTGCGAGTAACGAACGACATAAATTTCAGTTATCGTTACTTACTGTAAACAATCGCTGCGTTCCCCTGCGCAGTCATAAAGCGTTGCACTTCGAGGCGATAATTTTTTATTCGAGTTTTACTCGAACAACGATGATCGAGCCGCGTTAAAGACGCAGCTCGCCTGTAAAATCTGAAGCAGGCCGCGCCCTATATTTTTTTATTAGGCCACCCCCACCGGCCAAGGAGATCCGTAATAAAGTTACGAAGTTATTTCCAGTTGATTATCGTAAAAATTCCAGAGCACTCGGCGATATGCTCTTCTAGGACGATCAGTTAAAAAACGCCATTTTGATAGCGTTCCTATGGTAGATAATAAGTGGATAAATTTCATGGATCTTCAGCCAACGCTTATGATTACAGATCTTTATGCAAATTTGTGTTTTTATAGAAGTAAATAAAGAAAATGGATGCAAGCAGTGACTTGTTTTGTTCGTTAAATATTATGAAGTGTATTTTACTTTAAATATTTTATATGTTTCTCATACATTCTAAATTTCTGATAAATTCATAATTGTCGCGTTTCGATAGCGAAGAATTTGGAAAATTGTTTTAAAACTACACAAAGAAATTAAGCAGCGTGATATCGTGTAGAATTCTATTGAGCATATCGAAATACCGATGAATGTTTACGAATTAGGTATTTATAATTAAATAGTCCGTCTGTCGTTTATTGAATGTAACGAACAGGTGCTGGTGTCAGGTGGAAATTATTTCCGAGCGAAATCCTGCTGGCTGCGTATTGAAATTCGAAAATCGAACTGCTGGGTAAACCGCAGGTGTCCGTTCAAATTACACTTTTAATCGCCGCGCTCGAATTCGTAGAAACTTTTTATGGATTCAATAAGAACTAGATATACGTAGAGATATACTTCTTATGGGTATCCACCCTCCCAAAATCTCAGCAACTTAAAATCTCGTTTACGTTATTCGAACAATAGGAAATTTTCACACTCGAATGAAAGTTGGAAAATCGAAAATCTACAGAATTAAGCAAAATACCAAAGATGTGCAATCTTTTTGCAATTATTCAAGGGACGAGAAGAATTTAGAAGAATGTCAATTTCCATTATACGAACGATGGAAACCTTCACGTTCAAATGGAAACTGAAAAATCGGAATCTCCAAGAAGTAACTAAACGAAGAATTCCAAAAGCCCATTGTCTGCTATCCATTACTCGAACAATAAGAAATCGTATCATTCAGGTGTGAAGTAAGAGATCAAAACTTCCAGTATGTAAAAAAGGAAAGAACCAGAAACCTAAAATTTCTTCTCCATTATCCGAAAGATAGGGAACCTGCGAGTTCAAGTAAAAGCAAAAGGAATCGGAACTAAAGAGAATCTAGAGAAAAAAATACCCTTAAATCCAAACATTTCTTTTCCATAATTCGATAGAAAACCTGGCCAGAGCCGAAGTGTAAGCCTCGGAATCGGAACTTCTTCTTCTCGGCACCGTTGAAAAGAAGAGAGCCAAAGGACCAAGGGGATCGTTGATTGCAAAATAATTGAACGGTCTGTGCGATCGGTCGGTCTCGAATCTATCGGTCTGATTGGCTGGAACCTGGGCCGGGCGCAGGGGGGCGCGGGTCTGGTAATGCGTTTTTAAAGACCAGTCCTTCGTGTGTGGACTTGAGAGGGCGGGAGCAACGCGAGAAGCATCGATGCGGCCGGGTTTCATCGTTGATGGATCACCGGCACCGATCGGGCACCTCCAAACTAATCAATAATCATGCTCCTTCGACCGGCAGCTATTACCTAGCCCGCAGCGGCGGGATCATCATTTCTCTTGGTCCCCCTCGGTTTCTTCGTCTGCGAGCGCGGAGCCGCGCGCGGAGTAATGACAAGTTATCATTATAAACGTATTACGCCGGGGCCTCGGTCGCTTCACCTGGTTCTCCTTCTCGAGATCTTTTCCCTGAACCAAGATAACGACGCTTCCGCGCAGATACCTATCTACCGGTTTCTACGGCCGCAGCTGATCGGTTGCTCAATCGGCCACGCTCGAGGGAGTACGGTGAGTTCGTCGAGAGACGATTTCACCTGTTGCGGGTTATCGAGTGTGATCGATATTATCGCCGACCGTAACGGTCTCGCTCGCGACGGGAATCCGCTGATCACGGGAACGCCCGAGTTTCCATCGATATTCATCATTAGGAACAGCTGGTCACGCGTGTTACGTTCCACCGATGCAAGCTTTAGCCTCTTACGTTCCTTTCATCGTCGTCTTTCAATCGGATTTTTCTATGAATAGAAAGTTCTCTAGGCTTGAGAAACGTCAAGCAAGAATCCTTTTCAATACGCAAGGTTTTTCATTTCAAATTTATATCGAAACGTTAACAATTCTTTATTTTTTGTAACATCACGAGAGCCTTTGTTTTCTTTAAGATAGATGTATGTATTCTTGACGAATCATGAAATTTTGAAGTTATTTCTGAACGTAAGACATTGTTGTTTTAAAACTCTGTTTCATCTGCGATTACAAAGGAGAGATGTTCGTAGGGTTTTCAAAGAAGGCGAACTTGATTCTTGGAACGAATTTGCGAACCACTGCTAATACACTGGGAGTCCCCAGAGGCGAGATGTAATATCGACTGCAAGCTAAAGCGCAGAGCGACTACATATTGCACTAAAGTGCACGCTAAACACGTGCTGCGCCTATGGTGTGTACCTGTGATAATTTGCAAGCAAAGCTAAGCATCACCAAAGACCGCCCCTGCTTGGGGATCGACCGCGAACTTTTTCGCGGGACGACAGTATGACTGAGCACGTACTTGTGTCGACTCGAAAGAAAATGTTCTACTATTTATTAGCCGGTTGCTCCGCCAACGTCTTATTCATTTTCAACTAGCATTTTCAGCCAACATTTTCAACAACCATCGCGATACCATCTGATTTTTCGAGTTACAGCGACGAACCTACTCTTGCCTATGGAATATTCGTGTGTTTTCAAATTTTTTAAATTAATCTACATAAGTTGCTAGAAAATATTCAGCGATCCTTGAATTCTTGTGATAGTCATCGTTACATGTGTAAAGCTTTGAAGTAGGATTATTATTTTCAACAATTATCGATAAAGTTTATGAAGAATTTTACATATTTTTAAATGCAAAAATGTTTCTATGGAATCTCATATCCACTGAAAAATGGAACAGTAAATTATAGATAAATATTAAATATGAAATAATTTGCAAATGGAGGAATCAAGATAAGTTTCTAAAAATGCTATAAAAACACAATAGGGGTTTACAATATTGTTAGCTAATAATTGTTAGCTGCATTTTGTAAACATAATGTAATATTTATTCTGAATCTACTAATCCAATGACTTATGAAACGAAAACAAACGTTAAATAATTTCTATTTCGTCACAATGAATTATCAAACGATTTCAAAGCGGTCTTGATTTAACCCATATTAGAGTAGCCACAAGCACGCCGAAAAGCCATAACATCTATGCGCGGTGGAAGATATTATTCTGCAAATTTAACCGGTCAGTGATCAATCAAATTTTAGCATTAATAAGCGGCGGTCGTTTTCATTTTCCGGATGAGTAATTCTCCAAAGAATATCGTAGATAGCAAACAACATGGCGATCAAATAATACGATAATGCCGGTTGATAATCCCGTTGAAAAATTAATCGGGCACACGTTTAATCTTCTCGTTGTTCAACTCGATCGTTCAATTCTAATTACCTCGGGAAATCGGCTCTCGTCGCGAGACCTATCGGGAAAGCGGATCCAATTAAGCCGGAAACAAACATCGCCCATCCTCGATGGAAATGCACCGTGCGTCCCAATGAACCAGAGACTTTCCAAGATACGTGGTAAGCATTTTTATACTACCCACTACCGAGCATAAGTATTTGAACATGACACTGTTGCACGATAATTGACCGATTAATAATATTAATAAACTGACAAATTAAAAGTTGTAAATTTTTTTTAGTCAAGTAACGGTTCAAGTAAGATGATCAGATAATTTGTAATTTGCTAGATTTACTCGTACTATATCATTCGTTTTATTATCAAATGTGTCACTGTTGCGCAAGGGTATTTACCTAATATTAGCAATTAGTAACATGCTTTGTAAAATTTGCAATATATTGCCAATAATATTAATTAACATTTTTGTTATATTCTCAAAGTTATTATTGAAATACGTTTCTCTACCGTTAATTCTTTGGTTCTTGCCATAATTGCAATCAAATGTTCTGTTAGATTTATAACTTGGAACAAGGAATATGTACTATGTATTAGTCTAGTTGTATAACTAACTACCAATATACGAGATATATTTTATTGTTTATCAACTAACGACGAATTAATTAGTCTGTCTCCAAATATAAATCGCCCAAAGATTTTTTCATAATCGAATTTCACAAATTATATGACGAATTACTTAACAGAACTCGAACGTGCTACTGAGACAAATAACGCTGCATCGCCCTATCTTAAGCATTTGCAATAATGTGGAAGTCTGAAAATACTTATGGACGGTAGTATACGTAGAGACGAGAGGTCGCGTGATTTTCATCGCTGCAGCGCGACAAGTGGAATTTAATTTAGCCCGGTGGCGGTGCTCGAATGATACATCGATACCCTTTGGCGCGGCTTGGATGCAAATCCGGTTCGGGAAACCATAACCACGAACGGAAGGGGGCAAACACAACGAGGGAAAAGCGTGCAGAGGCACTCTTTAGTGGCGTGACGGGGATGGTGAAACGAGGAAGGGAAATAGCTCGACATTCGATAGCTTATAAAGAGCCGAAGCGAGAAGCTATGACAAGGTGAAAATGCAGTAATAAAACCAGCGGACGGGCTTCCTCTGCTTCCTTCGTTATCAGTTCTCACTCATCCCCTTTCCAGCCGGGGCGTTGCAATATCGATGAAAGCTTGGATGTATTGTAAGCTCGTCCGCGAACAGAACCCGCCGCCGCAGATTCACAGGGAGTTGTCAGGGTATGGGAAAGCCATCAATTTCAATGGGCTTTGAAAACCGAACTACTTGTTGCATGCCCACCCCTCCCCCTGTTTTCCCTCCCTCTTACTTCTCCCTTTCCGGAACCGTTCGCTCACCCTCCTCTCGATACGCGAGCCGATAGCTTCCCCCGGGAACGATGCCTGTGAACCGTCCCGAACGCGTTTCCTTCCTCCGATCCCGGGACCCAACCCTCCTCTTTTCACGCTGAATCGTCCAACCGATATTCCTCACTTCGACGTTATCGCGCGCATATTACGGTCCGCGAAAAATGAGCGTCAATTTGCGAAGGTACTTGACAAGCACCTGTGATTTTCTTTAGAATCTTGATAGCATTTGAAGTGAAATTACAACGGTGTCGATACGAATTTTTATTTGAGCAGCACATATTACTTAAACGTATACCTTCCTTAGAAAAATTCCTCCATCATATTCGTCTCAAGTAGTCATCATATAAAATATACATATGGTTGGTTGAGAATTATAATGATGTAAATCAGACCATGGCTAATGTTCATAAAACAGAGCGTTGTATGTTTATTATTACGAAATCTTATTACGTTTTTTCAAGTCATGGAGATGTCTCTCCAGAGAATAAAATTACAATTTAATTAGTTATGAAACTAATGCACGGTGGAACTCAAAGGACGACGTTTGTAAGACTTGAAAAACACATATAAATTTTATATTAAAATTCTCAAAGTCTTCTGCTACAATTTTCAATTTTTTAATTTTGTATATTCCCAATTTTCTGACATAGTGATATCTGTATAAATAAATCTCCCGCAAATAAAAAATATCTTTGTAAAAAGAAATATTGGAACTTGCCAGTGTACTATATGCACCGTTTCGGATCACTTATTATCGGACCATCCTAAGCACCTAACAGGTGACGATGAACTCATCAAGGACGTAGAACAATAAACTGTAAAACCCATAAAAAATGATGTCGAAATTTGTATATCTTGGCTCGTGCAAATACGAAACAATCACGAAGCAATCACAGACCAATTAAACACACCTCTGTCTATTGGAACGAATCTGCAGTGCAAATGATATTATAGTCCGCGTGGAGGAACACGTGTACACACACATAAGGCCCGGTTCGATACAGTTACCACGTAATTATAAGAAGCCACGTAGATCAGACTAGACAATGGATGATCAGAATATTCCCACGTTAGCATTAACAGCGCTTTTAATTCGCCCAAGTAATAGCACTGTTGATTATTCTGCTATCCTAGGCCAATTAACGACGTTCCGCGGCAGAACATCAAATCTACTCGGTCAGTGATTAAAAACAAAGGCAAAATCGCGACGCTGTTCATCGACATCCTGCAACCTGTCATCCCCCTCGTTACGTTTGCCTCGCGATGTATATCAGCATGGAATAAGGAAGATACCGTAACTTGTTCCAGTGAAACCTATTCCTGGATCGAGCGAACCAATTCTTCCAGACAATAGCGCATGAATAATACGGACGCCTTTGCACGACCGCGACATCATGCGGTTCTTATAGAAAAATGTCCTATTAATATTGCATCGATCGGTATTATCTGCTTTAATATCGGAATATTTATGACAGAATTATTACATTAATTTCAAGATCAGCCAACGTAGTCGAAATGACGTTACTAATGGTGACTGATACTATGAGTACGTAGAGTTACAGATACGTGGAATTTGGAACTTATTTTGAGAAAATGGTGGCATACTTGCAAGTTTAAGGAATTACTCATTGTGTAGAATATATCGAATTATTTTACAGTGTCAGTTACGACAGACAAATCTTGGAGAATCAATTTTACAACAATCAAATGTAACAAGTAATTCGTCGAGTTCTTTGTCTCGGGACAGAAATCATTTTATCGTCACAAAATTCAACTTTTACTCAAAAAATTCAAAAGTTCATTTCTTCCTGAAACAATCTCCGTTAGAAAAGATCCAATGACTCCTAAAACTTGTATCAAACAAAAGGATCCTGTATATTATTCCAGAAAGTTACAATCTATTAAATGAACCTATTAAATGAAAGTTAGAACCTATGGAAAAATTGACCATTTCAGCGTAAATAGGGCAAAGTGCCTGGATCACATGCGATCGTGGTTGTGGCTGGTTTTTGCTATGGACCAGACTGGGGGACATTCGATCGATGAGCCCGATTCGCGTACAGACTCGGTGAGGTTGGGGTGAGTCTTGGTGGGAAGAGGTTGTGCAGACTGTGGGGAAGCTTGTGCACAGTTCACCCCCGACTGATATCGAGGTGGTTACGCGAAGCTTCCACGTTAATCACATATCCACACACACGAGTACCCGCTGTTTGTTTACCCACTGACGGCTCTAATGAATAGCAAAATCGAGCCGCTACGTTACGCATCCTTTCTCCCTTCTGCAACGATGGTGTGTTGTCTGTGTGTCCCCGTGCTTTCGTGTCGCCATTGATAACCTCCAGGCGAGAATTACGCGCACCGGTGCAACTATATTGGCCGCAAAGATGAACGGTCCCCGCTCGAAATCGCGAGATATTCCGCCGTTACTGATTTATTACCGGATATTCGGTTCTGTGCGTCGGTTTCCCGATCGGTCACGTTTAAATCCCGTGACTCGGCAGTGAAGAATCGTTACTTCATATTGTCACGGTGTTTCTGAATTTATAGGAAGGGTTAGCGACAATGGTACAGTGGAAGTCCGTTTATTCGGGCTCTGTTTATTGGACATTTTAATTAACGCACGACTAATTGAACTTTTGCCGATTGAAACCACTTGAACTGAACGTGCTGTCCTATTATGTAACGAGAAGAATTAATGAAATCTTATTATGTATATATGAGTTCGAATTATATAAGTTGCTGATCCTCTGACAGTATTTGATGACCTGTTTAATATTTACGAGAAGAAATGGAAGAAAATATTTTGTTCCTTTGTTATACTACTTACAAATATGAAATATATATTACTAAACAAGTAAATAAGAATGCTATCAAGAATTATAAGAAGGAAACCTATCAAGCGAATAAGCAAACCAGTAAATCCGTGCGAAGCGAAGCGGACAGAGCCGAAATCAGTATAAATCCGTTCCGATCGGAGGAAGCCAAAGCGAAGAGGGAGCCTCGATCGTTGGGAACACGGATCCCTTCAGGAATTTTCGCCAATCTTCCACTCAATATCCGGACTTTTATATCTACAAGGTATTGAGGAACGAGCCGAGTTCGGAAGAGAGGAAAAGCTGCCCTCCTTTTCGGATATTCTTTCAATATCGAGGGGAATCTTTAAGTGGCCTCGCTAGCAACAGGTTGTAAATCCGTTTTTTAAGGGATTCGCTGGCACCGTTCGGTTTGAGGTCGCGAGGGTGAAGGAAATTCCTTCGGGAGAGTTCCTCTTTCCTTCCTTTCTAAGTCGCAAACAGCTTCTCGTCTAGACACGAGCCAGTCGACCATCGCACGTTTTCCGATCACGCAATTTCCATCCCCTTTGACTGGTTGGGAAAACCGGATTTCCTGATACTGGGAACCACTTGTGCTGAATGTATAGGAAGGATTGCCCCTAGAGCAGGATGTTCTTTTGTAACCTGACAACTTTGTTTAAACGGGAAACCCCTTGTAACAAACTGGAACGTGCACTAGGGAGTTTGATGTTTACGGGATCGTAAATTTTTTTAACGAACTCTCTTGCTACGTTGAGAATGCATCGCATTATACCTCGTGATTATCGCAAGGAGTGTAAATCGCGTCTCGGTTGTATGCGTTTAGTAGGTTTCAAAACGCAACGTGTGCGAAAAAATGCATTGTAAATATTCTTGTAAGTACTTTGTATATCAATGAGATGTTAATGTAGCGGTAAGTTAGTCTAAACCTGCTCTAACAGAAGAGTCCGTAGAAAAAATGTTAAATTGAATAAATTCCACTTGGCTTTTCAGTCCTTTTTTATTAAAAGTTACGTTTATGAATTTATATAATAATTAAATAATCCTTAAGAAAATTTGTTGCTTTCACAGCCTGGTTTATCTCAATAATAAAAATAATATTTAAAGAATAATATTTAAGTGGCGACAAATTGCTTTAAATTCCATTTCTCCAATTGTTTTGAAAAAAATATCAACTTACACATACGAGTGTATCACACAAGATATCGTTGGAACAAAACTTTCTATAAAATATATGCTTTCTGCGGGTCGAAGATCGACACAATCGAGAAATAACCTGCCTGCAACAATTGCAGGTAGATCGGAAACGCGTTGCTCGACAATTCCCTCGGACAATAAGCATGAAATAACATTTAACTAGCCGTGGTGGCTTGACCGACAAATTACGCGGAATAATCGAGGAAAAGAGACTAAATCATCGGTATAGTGGAGGGGACATTGAAGAGTCCAGTCAAAGAGAAAGAGAAAGAGCCTTTTGTGAGACCGGATGCTTGGCAATCATTTATTTTATATTAATCATAGCCGGGGCAGGAAGAAGGGCGGACGAGTTTTACGCGGCACTAGACACAATCCGAAAAAGCAATAGCTCGGTCAGGCAGCGGATGAAAGAATCTGAGCCGTGCTCGTTCGGTTTTCGAGCGTTGTCTACGAGAAAAGAGTCGGTGCATGTCATTAGCTATGATGGGGCACCCGGATGCCCTCCAAGGAGGAAGCCGCTTTCATGGAAGACGTGTACGTGGATTGACAGATTCCTGTGCGCCATTGTTGTCGCAGTCATGCCCGTTGCCCTCTTGGAATCGCTCCTCACGCGTGTTCCGTCTTTTGTACAACGATTTACTTTGTCGTTGAGATGTTGGCATTTTTGTTATTTAATATGATTCTTGAAATAGTGATGTAGACATGGTAACGTGTACGTGTGTATAAATTAATAAATTCAGAAGAAAGACTTTTACTTTTTAAATATTAGATACGATTAGTAGATACTTCAGTTGAAATATTCTGTACATTTCTGTATAATATTTATCGTTCTATACATTATTGCACGTTTCAATTTCACATAAATGCATAAACGTCTGCAGTTTAATAATTGAAGGATCGAGGAATATTTACATTTTAGCTCTTAACTGAGGTACAACGATAAAATGTAGTCTTATTGAAATTCTATTAAAAGGACTTGATCGTGAAGTAATATTATGCAGGAGTTACGTTAATAATACATAGAATGAGGAAGAAGCAATGTGGCTGTACAATACGTCTCATTCTACTTAGAAAATACTATTCGTCTATGAAAGAATTTAGTTTGAAAGAAACGAGAATATTTTGCTTCACTGGGAATTAGAATAACAATTTTAGTGGCATGGATATTGCTATAATTAACTTTTTTGTAAACATATCTTTTTTTCTTTCTTTTTCTTCTGTAGAAATAACACATTTTCTATGATTTGTCTTACAATTCGTTGCCTTAAACAATTCTTCTTAACTCATATACATATAATTGTCTACCATATACTATCAAATTGGACTACAATAAAGC
The DNA here is from genome assembly GCF_905332965.1 of Bombus pascuorum. Classification (NCBI taxonomy): domain Eukaryota; kingdom Metazoa; phylum Arthropoda; class Insecta; order Hymenoptera; family Apidae; genus Bombus; species Bombus pascuorum. Next base: position 11,455,578 of record NC_083491.1, on the reverse strand, counting down.
ATTCTATATTTGAAGGAAAATATGTTTCCATAGCAGTCCAACCTTGTCATAATTAGTTTAATAAAATCAGCATAGGTATATCAGGAATATCCTAATTAACAGAAGTATTCGAATCGGATTTCCACGAAGGGAAACTATGATGGCATCGATTCCGAGACCTCGTTAAGGTTCCCAACATTGTGAAAGTGAAGGAGGAGTGGTTTTCTCGGAGGTGTCTGCAAGATTTCAAGGGCGGAGTTTCTGCCGCGATCGCAGCTTCTCCCGCAAAACCGGTCGTTATCCGTCGGTTATTGATTGGCCCTCGTTAGTGCCAGTTATTTGTTTTGCAGAGTGTGAGAACCGGAACTACTAATCACTTGTCTTTAATCCTTACCCGTGCAGACATCACTTTGCTGGACCTTCTAATTTTCCACCCGTTCGATGCAATTCGCGTTTTAAGTTTCTCTCCTCTCGCTGCCAGCAACACTCTACTACAACTTGAAGGTTGTTTTAAACGAATCTTTTGTACGTCGTTTAACCGAGTTTCACGAAACACCCCTTTCATCAAGTGTCATTTTATAAAACCACTTGTGCTCAACCAGTTGAACTGTGCTCGATAAACTATGTAATTTGTGGCGTATAACGTTAAGTGTGTGATGTATAATGTGAAAAAGTAAGTTCGTTTAGTAATCCTCTTTGCGTATGGAAGTAACAAAAATATTTGTATTAATATAAACTCGAAAGATTCTGAATACCTAAGATAGGAGAAAATATTCTTTGCGTTAAAATTATCCTTACGATGACAAGATTAATAGAACAACACAAATACAGATATTTTTAATGAAACTGCTAAAAATGATTAGAGTACAAACGAAACCAATACCACAATCAACTTATTGGAATACACGCTAAACTAATCACCAGCTATTTTCTAAGCTTCTCGGAAATCGAATTGATCATGTCCAACTGCAAATTTCTCAACTTCGTTGCGTACGATGAATATTCAAATTTCAAGAAGCAAACGATTTACTTTTAAAATTTAATTTATCGGAAGGAAATGACAGAAATAAATAAATTCCAAGGTAGAATTAAAAAGTATTGTTTGTAACGTTGGTTTTTTCTATTCATAATCTACGAAGTTCATCGTTGTGGCTTTCGAACGTTTCATGTAGAAAATTGCATCTGATAAATGTCTGTGACAATCGAAGGATTAAAAAACGAAAGATACGCGATGTACCATGTACAACGTCATGGATTTTCCAGCGTTTTGGAGCGGGAACACGGACAGTTTTTCTCACACTTTTCCACAGGGGCCCCGGTACTTTGCGTGGCTTCTTCAGAAAATTACTTCTGCCCGTGGCTTTAATGCGCGACCAGTCAGGACACCAGGGTGGACAGGATATGACCTCCCTGTAGAGCGTCCCTTCGCGGGATCTGGCATGTATGCCGAAATGAGCCCACTTTGACTGTTCAACCACTATTGCGAGCCAAGCCGACGCCGCTCATCTCGGAAATTACTTCCGCTCGGACATTGTTGTTGCCATCTGCGTTTGCAGTGTATGCAAAGGACTCGATTTGGCAAGGAAGGCTCAAGGAAACCGCTATCTTTATCTTCCAATGTTTGTCGTTCGTCTTTGCTCTTCAAAGTTTCGTTGTACTTTTCTTGGCGACTTTTATAGACATCGATACGTATGTAGGTGTAGGTATTACAGCTTTGCAAGATTCATATTCTGGAACAAGTGGAATGAATATAACGACAATTGTAGGAATCGAATTGCTACTGAGCATTAAGCTATATCAGAGACGTAATCGAAGCAACATTCCCTACACTCGTACGTTTTTATTGAAATTTAATCTGAATATGATCATGACCACAGTCACTGGCAGTCGTTTGTTATATTTGCTATGTTCCGTTCACTGCGTGCGATAATTTAAGAACAATGGAAATTGTCGAGAAAGTTCACAAATAAATTGTTTCAATATTCTTTTCATTCGCTAGAATTTCTTATCTTTTCTACTCTTATGTAATTTTCTATTCTAACTCATCGACTGTGAAGGATGTTACAAAATTAAATACAAGCAGAACTGTAAATCGCGATGCCAATTATCAAATTTGACAGTGGCTATCGAAATTACTCGGAACAGGCTGTCTGCAATCCCTGTACTTCGATGGAAGGCTTGCACAAGCAACAAGAACCAGTGGACATGATTCGGCAAGAAATTTCTCGGCCGTGGTTATGTCAAGAGGGACGATGACTGGTCGCTTTCTGATGCACGTGACTGCAGGACAATGAATCTTTTCTCGCCTCGACGACGTACCAATCACTGCCCTGTCACAATACGATCGACCGTGATCATTCATGAATGAGGCGAGAGTGACGACGCGCGGCTACTGTGCGCTTGAGAAGGGATCCTCTCTATTCACAGCTTTAAAACGTAGTCACGATCTCGCGCGTGATCGTGATTTCGTGTTCTGGATTTGTTGCGTGGATCATCGTGAATCCTCGCCTACCGACGATGACAAATCAACCGACTCGATTATTTGTTAACTGGAACAAGGCTGCGACGAAATCTATTAGATCGTCGCGTGAGCTGTTTGAGTCGCTTTTTATAATTAGCGTCTAATATTTGTATGTATAAATTTCAAATAGAACTCACAGGAAATTTTTTCAGACTTACAGATTCATGGTTACTTAGAAAAATCACGTGTAAATGAATAAATAAATGAGAAATAAATTAATATAATAAAAACGAGAATATCGAATATTTTGGAATTTTCTAGTATATAAAATATTGAAACGATCGATGAGGATTAAAAATTGTATATTTAGCATATCAAGTCAAGCTGTGTAATTCTTTAAAGTTAAATCGATATCCTTCTTCTCTGAGAAGAAGCTTTCATATTATGCTATGTCTGGTTCTTAGTATTACGTATTGTTCAAAAAACTACTTAATAATATTACGACTGAACTGACTAAAACAAAATGTAATAATAAATTACCAGTGCCTTCCATATTTTCATTTTTTGATAGAAACTACATATTACGGCCACTACTCGGAGAAAATGTATAAAACATTAATATGCCATTTGGTCAGTTGGAAAACGCGCAGTCTTGCAGCGCGCACTTGGAAGCTAGGCAGAGCGAAGTCGATGCGACATGCTCGTCTCCCAAAGAAAGCAGGAAAGGCGACGCGAATTTAAAATGCATACACCCGGGGCCATAATTCGATTAACCTAAGCGAAAATGCACTCGTTTGTAGCGTGCATATATAACAAATGAAATCTCCTGCATAGTAATTCCATTCGGAATACGAAAGTGGAGGATGCGCCGCGGGGTCGTAGCTACGTACGACGTCGGACACGGAGGGTTGGAGGGTGGTCTGCTAGAGAGAGAAAGAGAGAGAGAGAGGGTGGCTGTGCTGGCGGTAGAGAGGGCGGATTAAAAATGTAATCCAATAATAACGCGTCTCTGGTGCCCGTGGAAGTACGTACGTACATATAGTATGTACCAAGATAGTGGCGTAGAAATAAGGGATGCACAGGTCGTCCAGGGTTTCTTCCTCAAACATAATTACTCCGTTCGTTGCTACATACAAACTATACATTTACACTCATCGATCGTTCCATTTCTTTAAATTTCTATCCCGAAATTCTTTCTTCTCAGATCAAAGATTCTCTTCTATCTAAAATATATTTTTCTTGTAAAATAAAATTATCGACATTTTTTCTCAATTAGCGTATAAATAATTATACACTTGGCACGTGAATATTACAATTGTTAGAAATCGATTGTCAGAAGTTAGAGGTAAAGAAGTTCCGCGAAGAGCAAATGCCCCGAGGAATCCAACGAACTAGGTACAGCACTGCGCGAGCATTTCCTCATGCCTCGGCATGTCTATGTGCGGAGTACGTGCCAGCACCTACGTATATCTGTAATGCCGGTAGGTACACCCCCGGATGAATCTTGAGGCAGTGAAAATATCACGATGTCCGCTGCCACCGGAGCGTAGCTGGCCGAGGGGATGAGCTGAAACGGGTAGATGGAGTCCATTAGCAGACCAGTGAGGATGTGTGCGATTATACACCCCTCTCGACAGTCCACTCAATAATGCATCATCCTTCTCTATTCGAGGACCTCAAACCCCCGTCCATATATGACCACTCGGGAAGACTGTTCCTTCCCGGTACCACCTCCTCCTCACCCTCTTGCCTACCTCCTTCTCCACTGGTCACCACCTCCCTTCGAGCGTGGGTCCACCTTCTGTGCACGGCGCCGCGGCTGCTTATTACTGCCGCAGCTTTGATTTGCGAGGGGCGGCAGGGGGCTGGCGAGCCACCGGCCTGGGGCTGCTTCGTGTGTTTCAAAGAAAAACCACGCTCGCGCTACGTGCTTTCCAGATTCAAGTTTCGGTAATGGGCGACGTTGTTTAATACCAGTGGCTGTGTTTCGTTCGAGTTCCGCGTCAAAAATACTGTCACGTTTCTACGTAAGCCAACTCGTTATTCGTTTAAGGGTAGCACAAAGTAATTTGCACACCATTGAACCCATCAATTTATAAAAGACAACGAATTAAACAAATGTCGATAACATCGAACTATCGCCATTCGATTCTCTAGTTTCTCGTTTGCACCAAAAGAAAATGTACAACATAAACTACATATCGAGTTTAATTCCTTTTTGTATGATCTCGCTTGAAAATAATTGATCCTCATCGAGGCAACTCGCTCGATTCGGCGAACTACACATCTCTGGCAAAATGTTCTCCAATGTGAGACGATACTGAAATAATACTTGATACAGCTGGTACCTGGAAGAGAAATTCGCTCGACTGAAGTGCTCCGCCTCTCCCCGTTGGCCCGCGCAGATTAACGGCTAATCCGTACAGGAACGAGGAATTGTTGAGAGAAAAGCAGAAATGCTAATCTCTCGATGGGTATCCCTGGGATACCTACGCACTACGAAGTCTTCCATTTTCGCGTGTGTCATGGTCTCGCATGTCGGTGTCTTGGTTACATCGACGACCACCAGGATTCCGAAAGATACGTGTGAACGAACCTGCGCGAGTGTTTAAGTACGTTTGCCTCGATTGCGTGCGAGGGGCCAGGGGCGTACAGGAAGAACGCTTCAACGCGTCGCGCAAATCCTTTCAGATCGTACTCCTATCTACCGAACGACATTTCCGCGCGGAACGTTTATTTTGCGGCGATGGACTTCCGACTGGCTCATATAATATATTCCATGATTTCACGGAATTCCAGCTACGCCCGTACTAAATGGAAAATCACCCGTTGGAGGGGATTTAAAGGAACACGCGGATGAAATTACGTGAAATTGATGTTGATCGTATGATTTTCTGGTGTTCAATTTCGTTGATGGCTGATTGATTGGTGGATGATGTTCCTTTAACTCAACTTCATACCTTGAATACTTTCTTCGTACAAATGCGACGATTGTACCTTTATGTCTTTTGCACGATAAGTACAATTTTATGATCACTTACAGCAAATCAGTTGAAAATAATTGATTCTGATCGCCAACTAGAAAGTCAGTGTTTCTAGATGAATTATATTATGTTCTTCACAAATATGTACTCTTTAAATGATGACAGAGATAGCAAGATGACTAACGGTAAAACGTGAAGTATTAATTATCCGGACAAAATCCATAGGCAAGGAGAAACACAAATAAAGTAACAAAATCAGTCACTTTCAGTATCTAGAAATGAAACTGACAAAACTGTGTTGTTAGAAACTCGATTGACAGAACTTATAAAAGTCGCAAAAGTGGTAAAAAGATTTCAATGAAACATTTTCTGACGGCTCGCAAACTTGAGAAAAGATTATCACAAACACCAAATACAACAAGACTGAATAGCCGATAATTGAACGCCGATTGGGAATTTAGAAAATCAATATTACATCGCACGAATTATATTCGTGAAATTGAAAAAGAAATACCTGAAACGTCTTGCTGAATCAATAAATCCCTTAAACCCCCATGACGAGGAACATTTTCTCCAAGTAATTGCGTAGGTTCGGCGTCGATCGAGGTAACACGTACAGCTTTCAGGAAAACACATTTCCTTTGTTAGCCAAAGTGCAGGCTCTTTGTCTTTCATCTTTCGATGTTGCCGTGCTTCCCCACATCCAATCAATCCCGGCTCTCTCAAGCTCTGGTGACAGACGTGGCACGACGAACACCTCGTGACTTATAATCGCATTTTCCCGGCTCGTCGCAGCACATGAGCAAGCAAGCGGCCACGCGGCGCTCACACGCCTTCACGAAGAACGAAATCAACCCCTCCGTTAATGGGCAACGGGAAAGCTTTCAGCTAACCGAGTCTCCTTTTGCCCATCGCGTCTGATCTATTCTTCGGCTAATCTGTTGATTATACGAGGCCGTCTGGCAATACGTTATCAGGAGCCCTCGCGTTTCTATATGTCTTTCTCTTTCGCGCGTTGAAAGGCTAAATACGTATCTTCTGCAAGGAGGAGTGCCCTTTCCGAAACGCGTTCGTCTCCGGAAGAGATCACTTCGAACGGAGTTAATGGTGCATGAGAGCGAATTACTTCCGTTATTAGAGGCAATGCGTGTTGCCCGAGTGTTGCTATTTAAATGCGCGATACGCAGTCGGCTTACTCTCGAGTTTTCTCTGAGAACCTCACGTTAGACGTCCGTGATTATTCTCGAATGTTCAGAGCTAGGAGGATTTGCATGTGGCGCGATGGCTGTAAACGTAAGGATGTAGGATTGACCAGTTGTGTTTTTTAGCGTTTTGGTTGGAATTTCTGAGATTTGATTAACATCGATTAACACGAGTCTGCTTGAAATTATTCTTTTTTTTATTAATTAATTTTCTATTACTCTTTAAGTTACTTTTTAGGCGAAAATCATTGTGAATTTGTTTCGGAAAAATTCTTTTAATACCGTTCGTTTGATCGCGACATTGATCCGAAATATCTTTTACTTTGAACATTATATTATTCTAAAATATAAATACCGAAATATAGTTCAATTTGTTTGCTATATTGCGAGTAACAACTTCAAACTAAAACCAGTAATTCTGATACATCGTGAGTAGAATTTCGTCCTGTACAAATAAATGTTAACATATTCTCGATATTAGACCTTCACTGCCCTGTATGATAATAAATATCCAAAGTTTAAACACAACTAATAGTCAGTGTTCGCAAGCATTTCTTCGCGATAGCAATCTCTTTCCCAAGCATTCAGTTGACTTTCTTTCGCGTTCCAGACAATATCATCCTCTAAGAATCGAATTTTCCAATTATGCATGGACTAAATAACCGCAATTCCCCGAATACTTACTATATTCTCTAAAACAGCCTGGAATGCAGCAGCATTTCGAAAGGTGTTATTCGAAGGAAACGTGGGAAGTCTATTCAAGTCTGATCCATCGGCAACGATTGTTGGGATTTTTCTGTTTTATCCGGAATACCGTTTCAGGAAGAGGCGACCTCCTTAACTCGCGCCGATCGCTTTTCCTCCTCCTCCTCCTCCAAAGACGGTTGAAGAAAGAATAAGAACAGATCGTTGCTCTTTATTCTCCCTGACTCGACGACAAACGACGGATTGCTTCAGAATCCTGTGCACAGCCGTTACCTGGAGTCCGCGGGGCAATTAACTGGCAGATAGCATCGTAGGACCTAACCTACTATCACTTTAGTTTATTGCGAGTTATATTTCAGCACGTGGGAACCACCTACGGTTTTCAATGGGACCCCTGTGCGAAGAAGGTTGCCCAATGATCGTCCGATAGCGATTTCAGATCGACGGAAACCCAGTTTTCCATAAAACGCAACCGTTCCATCTAATTACTCGCTCGAATGCCGTTGATGACACGAAAGGGAAAACGCGACGCGGGAAACACCGAATGGACGAGCAAGAAACGTTTCGGCTCAGGATCCGTAAACCGCGTACGGAGTTTCACACGAGTGCATGGAACAATCGCGTTTCACAAGAGAAGGTGGCCATGGAAGGGATACTGGAAAACGCGTACAAAGGGAATGCAGTTTAATGTTAGTTGCAATTTGTTTTTGTTGATACAGATAAGTAATTTCATGATACTGTCCTTTTTGAGTTGATTCTATAGGCTCACGAAAGTATTGGAACACGTGTAGACGCCATTTATGAACACATCGTGCGTATTATACGGAATATTTGAAAATTTTGTTAGCACTGTTATTTAGCACGTTGACTGCTACTGTGATCGTCGGTGATCCACGTTTCATTAAATTATCTAGTGACAGAAATAAAATTAGTTTCTGTAAGAAGTTTCAACGATGTGAATGATTTACATAACATTGGCAGAAAAGGAGCGTAAATACGATATTTTGCAAAAATGAAATCTTATGATAGTATAGTACAATGAATTGCAGCTTCCAGGGCAATAGTACAAAATTCGCGTGAAACAAGAAAACCATTTTGAAAAAGATTAAACGTTCAAGTTATAATTTGGTGCCTCTGTATTGCTTCTATAATTAGAGAATAGACAAAATGTTGAAATCTGGTCATCAACGAAACGCGCATCAGAGATCCATATGCATAAGCTGCAAGAAGCTGTGCATCTAACGACTCGTTAGTTCTTTTATGTGATAATTTATTTATTTTCCTAGAGGAACGTCTAGCCGAGCGATTTAGACGCGGCCGGCCACAACGAGCCTTCGTTCGCTGCTAATTCTTGCTTGGCTAATTATGGAAAAATCTCCAGATCCCTTTACTCACGGATCGGTGGAAAACCATTAACGTTTCTACCATTCGGTTTTATAATCTTCTTCGCATTACTGACTTCCAGGAATCAGCTCCGCCTATGGAACAATGCGTGAAGTTCGCTCCAAATTCCTCCAAGCTATTGTTACTGTACCGAGGCTTAAAAAGGAATTCGTTCTGTCTTATCTACATTCATAAAAGTATTTGTAATGAAATAATAAGAAGCAATTAAAAGTCGCAACTTTAGCTATCGTTTGTGAAAATGTTGCCGTGTCTAGTACGGTAATTTGTCAATTCTTAATGCCACTTAAATTCACTGTTGTTTCGTTACGATGATTGTAATCTTGTTTGTATCTACGATTTTTACGTCGTGTCACTATAAATGAGAGAATCACTATCTGTTGATGAGAATCAGTATTTCAATTTCTGATAAAACTAATAGTTCTTCGCGCGAGGTTATAAAAATTAGCGTCGCTCTATACATCATTTTGTAAAATATTAATATACAGTTACAATTCAGAAACTCTGATCGTTGAATGGATATCATTAACTATTATGAAATCAGCTGAATGATAATTCTCAGTTTCTGTGCGTCGCATGTAATACAATTGTATTTTTCATGTAAATTTTTAATATATACATAATGCAAATGATAAGAGAAGAAATAGGAGAGTCATATCGCGCGACACATAAGAAGAATCCACCTAAAGTACTCAGTCGGTGAAGTTGTTTATGTAAGATATGAAATCTGAATAAAATAACAAATGGATCAATAAGTTGCAAATTACAGGTTATACAGGGTGCGCCGTTAGAATCCGGACAAAAGAAGTTTTGTGCAGAAAGTTGTTTATTTAAGTCAATACACAAAAACACATGAAAATGTTGTTATATCTCATTTAAAGGGTCCTTGCTGAGAACTTTTATTCTATGTAACCACCCTCTGCCTCTATGACCTGCTCTATTCTTGCTCTAAAGCGCGAGCACGCTGACTTCAACTGGTCGCGTTTAATTGTCGCGAATTCTGACTCGATAGCAGCTCGTAGGGAGTTGACGTTGGGGTGCCTGCATTTATTAGTTTGTCTCTCGATAACGCCCCACACGTAATAGTCCAATGGGTTTAGGTCGGGACTGTTAGGAGGCCAGAAATCTTTCGACCAAAACATGTCCACATTGTCAGAGAGCCAATTTTGAACAAGATGACTTGTGTGAGCAGGTGCGCCATCTTGTTGAAATAAATACGGCCTTCCAGAAGCCGTAATTTCCATCCACGGCTTTATTACTGTCTTCAGGACCTCCAAATAAACCTCCTTTGTGATTCTTTCGCCTTTTTGGAAGAAGTGCGGAGGCATGACGTCGCCCTCACTTGAGACAACGCTCAAAACGTGAACACTTGCTGGAAATTTGGTTTTGCCCACAACAGGAACATCTTCGAGATTGTGGGCCAGCCAACGGTCGTTCCTCCGATTCACTTTGGCATCCACCCGGCGCGAAGACTTTCTATAATCGCCGCTCTTCTATCGTATTCCGGGTTTTGCTTAACGAGTTCTGTCATTTTGAGGTTATAGAAGACTTATTGACATATTTAACTAACTTCAGAGTCAATCAGCACAAACATCTGAATTCTAATATGGTGGGAACTACAAATTGAATTCTGTCCGAATTCTAACGGCGCACCCTGTATAAACTTCTTCTTTATAATTTCACACCGAATAGGATGATCAATCGCCTTGTAATTTACAAGATTCACATGTAGAGTTGCATTATCAACCTTTCTGTTATGTACGCGAATCTACTATCGACAACTTGTGACCATTAACTTGTAAAATTTCACCGATATTGATTCGATTATGCAAGAGGGTCCAGACGATCATTTTCCATAAACAAAGTATCCTTCGAACGTAGAACGTACCAGGATATCGTAACGAGAAAAGGCGAGAAACTTTGCCAGGAGAAGAAGTGTATATAGACCAGACGCGAGACAAAGAGCCGCGTAGCCTGGCCGAAAAGCTGGCGTTGCGGCCGTTAAACGTGAAAGTCTTAAACGACGACGCGTTACTCGCCACTTCTTTTCCTTTTTCCCGCATAAAGGGGCAAAATCTGAGCCGACGTTTCGCCTCACGTATCCGACTGTTTGTCACAAAAGGTAGCGTGGGCCGGGAGGCACGCGCGCTGGCGCACGCGCGTCCACAGGGCCACGCGGAAAAAGGGGTAGGAAAAAAAAGTACGCGGCAAGGAGGTGAAAGGCTGACGCTTGTATAGGAACAAACGAACGGACTGTGTCGACTTTTATGATGGACGTAATTAAAACTTTTAGAACGAAGCACGCTGGAATACAAATAAAAGGACATGCACGCTCGCGCTTTACTGCTCACTTTTGTATCAAGGCATCCACGATAAATGACACACGTGTACGTACGGTTTTTCACGGCGTAGCCCGGGCTCGTCTATGACTCGAAGCCCGCAAGGCGTTCAGCGTGTAAGAGACACTATAATTACGGCGATAATGACCGTGAACAAGAGACAGAGTTACAGCTGTCTGCCTCCGTTCTTGCTTCCAAGCTACGACTACTGGCTACGATACTGGGTTACCGTTTGGGAAACGTTGAACAGCTAATTGATGAAAAATTCGTCGATATCGAATAACAGTTGTAAGGGTCGAGAGGTAGTTTTAGGATTGAGAATTCTACATATTTCTAAAACTAAATAAAATTTCGTATGTCATTAGTAAAAATGTTAGGTATTTCAATTGCTGAACAAAAGAAATAAGAAGTACATTATTTCTTAACTTTTTTTGAAAATCAAAATATTCTCTTTCTTACTTAGTTATGGCTTAATAAGCATTCACCGGTGTTGAAATTATAACTAGAACGCAAAAGGATAAGAAAGCTAGCAAACTGTATTTTAACATATTTTAATCCAAGCATTTTTGAACTATGGTATGAAAAATGTCGTAGATATTACAAAAGATGATCCAGATTATAAGATTCATAAAATTGGCAAATTCGTGGGATGAATAGCGTACACCTGGCGACACGAGATTTCCGAATAAATTCTCGGATCTCGGTTATTAAACGCAACGACAGCGTCGGCTGCATTTGCGGTTATCGATGTCGCCGGGGCGGTTATCTCGAGAAAGTTAAATACACGCGGCGGAGGTGCGTTGGCTTCTTTAGCGTTTACGTAGGTAATCCTATCTTACGTACAGGCCCGGCGATAAATCATCGAAGATGTAATTTGCCTGTGATAAATCGTCGGGGAAAAAGTCGTTAAGGTTATGCACGGGAGTAAAGTTACCGTCGTTAATATTAAAGTGGAATAGATAATATCAATGATAAATCATTAATTCGCTCGTCTCGTCTCTCGCTGGTGGAAGACGAAGGTCAACGAAACAAAAAATATAGAAAAAGAAAGAAGGAAGGAGTGAAAAAAAGAGGAGAAGCAGAAGAAGAGAAAAGGGAAAAAACGTTACAGCTAATTAATTCGCTTTATGTTCACCGCGGTTTCTAATTCTCACGCTTAACCGCGCGTCTGTGTATATGCAAATAGGAACACAAAAATCCACGAAGCTCGAGTTTCTCTTGTCGCAATAAGCGAATTATCTTTCTTGATCGCGTTCGTCGATGCATCGCCATGACAATTAATCTAAACTGTTCTTTGACTCGTCATTACGCCACTTTCCAAGATAATGGCGAAATTCGTTTCAAAAGATTCGCATTGATTTGCTAATGACCGATTTGCACAATCGACATTCGAACCAGACAATTGTACGATTGTATTATACCTACGCTGTGGATATTCCAACTCGTTATGAATATCATAGTAACTAATGTTACTTATTACTGGATGATGTCACTGTGTATTTTCTGCCATTATAAATATCAATTTATGATGCAATTAAATAGTTTATCTATCATTTGAATTTGCTGAGATCAAAACAGACGATAATCTTATCGAGCTCAGTTTGAACGTGATAAGAACGGAATTAATAACTAAAATGAATCGATATTACAGGTAGCTCCTATTATATTAAACCATTTTAAGAATGGCACTATACTAAAATTTAATTGTAAGCGCTTATTGTTGAATAACGATCGAAGAATTAAATGTCACAGAAATGTCTAGACAGACAACTATTCTTTACAATAATTTTAAATAACTAGGTTTCTCTGAGTCTTCGAACAAATCCGTAAGATATATTAATTAATTTTTCCAATTTTAAAGATTGGAATACCAACTATTACGTATTACGAAATTGAATCATGTCCTTGTATGGTATTAATAAACAAATAATCTTGAATTTAAAAAAGGAATATTACGCGCGTCATTAACAACTCGTTAACATAGTTGAATGTTAATACGGTGTAACTGATATTAGTATTAACTGCGTAATTAAATGTACCTATGCGGTTAACCGTATCGCGGAAGAAACTCAACCGACCGTATGTTTCGCGATAATTTTGGAAAGTATATGATTCTGGTTCGTTAGTAAATCACCCGGGGATTACTAAAGACGTCCTTTTTATCTGTGATAAATCGCTTACCCTGACGTTGATATCATCGAGGATAAATCATTCATTTGTTTCGCGAATAGTTGTACGTCGGCAAAAAAGGAACCACGGTCTATTAATGCGATTAAAATTCGCACATTGAGGTTTCTAATTCTCACGCTTAATGAGCAACTTTGTTTCATTTACATATGTATCTATGCAAATTGATAGAATCCCGGACCTAGTTTAATAGAATCCATTGAAGTTTCTTCTTCCACCGATAACCGATCTTCGCTGTGTACGTCATGGATAAAGTCATTCCACCTTTGAATCGAATTAACTGTAAATCAGAATCATTAACAAACAGTTACTCGCAGGATAAACTGATCAATTTACAATTATACTTCTTAATATAGAAAATTGTTTAATTGAAGCTGATGCTATCGAAAGTGAATGCTCGTCTTTCTAGATATTTTACATTCCTCAGATGCTTCTCTATAACGCTAATATTGAAACTAGAGTAAAGTTTCGTTCGCCTCACGAAGTTCAATAATTAATTTAGAATAAAGACAAAATAAAAAATCCGCAAAGGTAGTAAATTATTAAAACATTCTGATAAAATAATCAAATTATTCTTGAAAAGTATAGTAAATAATGAAAATAATCGTAGCGAGCAAAGCATAAGATCCTTTCGATGCTAAACTGTAACTTTCACAGCGCTAATTGATTGCAAGAATTGTAAGCAATCAATCATTCCAATAATTGTATTTACTTGAAACGTGTCCAACAATGTTCGCAATGTTTCAATAAGACCTTTTCACTTCATAGAAACGAACAAGAAAACGTATGGTTTTGAATGATAATTTATAACGTGTTAATTCTGACAAGCGCAAATTAATAACAACGAAAATACGTGTATCAAAGTACGAATTTATTCATTTTTCAGCGTGAACAACGGCTACTCGTTTCTATCATCGAGCGTTTTAAACAATGTCTTGAAAAAGTACGTATCGTATCAGCATAGCAATTTAAGATACAATAAGAATTGGTAAATAGATCAGATTTCGATACGCCATGGTGTCCGTGTAATAAATTTCAACCCTTCGCAACACCTGCCAAATACTACACCTGATACGTGCCTGAACGAATCCCTATTTCACGTAATAATTACATTGCAAATGAAGGTGTGCGCGAGTTCAGTCCAATTATCCGTCCTGCTGTCTTCATTTTGTTCGTGCTTTTGCTAACGATAGAGATACATCATTGTTTTCATATTTTCGCTTTCGTCGTCAACCTTCTACTAAGGTGTTCTGCGATAAATGTAATGATTCCCGATAACTAAAAATTAATCTTTTTTAGGTATTCGTCCACTAAGATATTAGATCATTTGATAAGTAATACAATATTTTTGAGAACAGAGTTTAAAACTACAGGCCCATCCTGACGTTTTTTCTAGAAATTGAGAAATTTATTTAGCTGGGAATTGATAAAAAAGAGGGAACTTAAAAATAAAAATTCGGAGCACCGGTGGTCCGTCGATTATTAATGAAGCGAAATATAATATTCTTGACGAAACAGTAGAATTCATCGCGTGATCTAGAAATCGAAAAAGTTTCTATAGTTACTGTTATGGAAACAATAATTCGAGCAACAAAGAGGTCCTGAAGCCGATGATCGTTGAACTTGAGACAACCATGGATCGGTTTCGTAGTTAAATTCAGCGCGCCACAGGTGCCAGTTAACGCTGGTTTGCCAATTAATTCGGGTGACTTTGGGGCACACAGTTACATCAGCCAACGTCCGGGATCCAGGAAGATAGTGGTCCCGCGTGAAGAGCCGCGAGTTGATTAGGCCCGAGGAATAATTAGCATACAATAAGAGAGGCATCGGATAGATCGGAGGCTTGGGTAAACGAGTCAGAAAGTCGAGCCTACAGGCAGCACCCATCACTCCTCCCACCTGATATCAATCGCTCGCCATCAGCACCCCTGCCTACCTCTCCCAGAATTCCCTTTTCCCCTTTGGGCTTGCTCGTTCCATGACAACGGGTCTGGCCTAGCCGTTTGACTTAATCAGTAATCGCTAATTGCTCGCCTGACGCGGTTTGGCTTAACGGACGAGGAAACGTATGCAAATTGGGAGGAATTATCTCTACCGAACAATTAGACGAGTATTCTTACTCGCGCGTATAATGCTACTTCCGGTTGCGCGAACACCGATCCTCTTTGTGCCCAGTGCTACAAGCGGACTATTATCGAACCAGCCAGTTCCAGGGGACGGAGGAACACTCTTTTCCTCTATCGATCAACACCTGCGTTTTCCGCATACTGTTACGTGTACGCACCTTTTCACCTTGCGTTTAGACTCGTGTTAGGACTTTGTAGAAAATACGACAGTAGGGAGAGAGATTGCTGAGTTTAGTTCTTCGAAATTCAGGGATTCGTATCGATAAAAGGAACCATATCGGGTGATTCTACAAATAATTTGGTATTTACTGTACATTGGTATACAGTGTACATTTGTACATAGCTTGTGTATGTATATTTTGTATATAGGATAGTGAAAAATAAATAACTCTGATCGATAATTAATGCATTGATTTTTATGGAAATTTGAATTATAGTTAATTATAAGAACGTACATTATATGGAAAAAGCCAGAAATCCAAAAATGCATAATAAATATTTGTTATAATCCATACAGTATCTAGTTGTATATATCCAGAACGAAGTACTCGTTATAACATTTAGAGGGAGAAATTAATTCGTAAAAAATGTAAATTTGCATAAACATCCACCGTATAGTAATTAATCATTGATGTACTTCTAATTTTCAGTCGTTTATCATCTTCCTATTGACAATAAGTCTTCCATTATCTTTTATCGTGTAGAATTCTAAAGCTTCGAAGTCAGTTCTTCGGAAAGCTACGATATTTATCCAATAGTATGAACTTGTAGTATATTATATATGAATATAACAGTATACTTCACCGTGCGTTTTGATTTGTTGTTAAAGAAAAGGGAACTGCAGGGAAGAATCTGATGTTTTCGCGGTATTTAAATTTCAGTGGGAAGGATATTGCGAAGTTGGTTGGAAATTTGATAGGGTAGAACGAGAGTAAATGCGTTCGCAATGACACAAATCAATAGTGCTTGCAGATGACGTTGAATTTAATTAACGAATTTAGTCGGATTTAATTAACAAATTAGATGTTGTGTCCACGGTGAGGTATTCCATTGTTACATTTCCGGGATAATGAAATGAAAACTACGTAATGCAGAAGATCGATCGATAAAAGCTAAATTACCAGGTATAATACACTGAAGCACAAAATATTTCCACCAAACGGCATCCTTTATCGATTATATCTCTACCTGCAACACAAGCATCCTACAATTTTCATATACATTTTCAGATTGATTTCAGACTTGACCAATATGTGGCGGCACTCGACCACGGAACTCTCCGATGGCTTCGCGACACAAAGCGCTAAACCTTCAAACCGACATGTCTAAAGTACCATCTATATTCCTACGGTTCTTTCGCCGAATATTCGGAAGAATACATACGCGGCAACTGTCGCGGACATGTAGCAAACGCGTGCGTAGTGGGGATATCGAGGGGCAACAAAGAAAAGAATTCTGTTTGGTTTCGAACAAAAGATTCATTCTGTTCCGAGCTGCGAAGTGCGAAAGGTCTAGCGTCATAGCGAAGCAAACATTCGAAATACGTGATTTTTAACTCTTGATTGTTAATCGTTGATCGTTGATAGTTAACCGTTAATCGTTGTTTGCTAATTGTTTGCTAACTGTCGTTAATAGTTTAATAAACCTTTTTTGTTGAAGTATTTCTTGCGTGCACCTTCACCAACTACCACGTCAGATACGATCATGCCAGCCGTATCCCATCACGGTGCCAATGAAATTTCCTATAATAAATCTTCGCATACTTTCATGAGCTAACATATACCTCGTATTTACACGTTGCACCGTAATAAATCCACACTTCCAGACAAGAATCGACGTATCTACCTCATTAAGTTATTAATACCAACATTTATAAACTTGAAGAATCGATATTTGCAGGAAAATTTGGTATTCTGTTGGCATAGTCGCTCTCGTTCTCATTTTATACGTGTTCCACGTCAGTATCATTTAATTTATGCAAATTTGAAAGAATCCTGGAAGGTAGCTTCTCTCGATCCTGGACGTCGACCGATCCTCGGTACCCTTTTTCCCTCCGATACGGTATCGCGGATACTCAGGCTTGTCAGTTGATCACCACTGACGTCCGATGGCAAGCACGACAGCGGCGTGAGGGCATGAATATTCATCCCCCTTTCGTAAGGAAGGCGTTCACGGTTGCGGGGACGGGGATTTGTCTGCAGGATGGGCAGGAAAGGCGGTGGGTTGAGGGGGAGGGTTGAGAGTGGAAGACGGAACGTGAGAGAGCAGGAGATTGATAACGAATACGGGACCGGTGATCCTTCGCTTTTTCGCAATGTTTGCCACGAAACGGCCGGTCACAGCGATAAGCGAAGGGACGCGTCGCAATGCTAACTGCGTCGACCGCGACGCCGCGTTTTTAATTAATGTCGATAAAGTTCATCGCGGTGGGCCGAGAGACGCCCGCCTGGAATTATTCAAAAGCCGTCCGGCCGTACGCATACTAATTATAAAGTTACACCAACCTGACGTTTCTGTTTGCGGATCAACACGATCGTCGGCTAAGACCGACGCTTTTTCTGCCATCTCAAGAACCAGCATGTGAACGAACGCGTGTGCTTTCCATCTCATACGATATGAACGTTAGTCTCGTATCTATGTAGCAATATCTGGTTAACCCCTTGCTTTATAGTACTGTGTCGCTATAAGATATATCAATACGCTTGAGTTTAACTTTAACTTTAATCTTACCTCAGCGAGAAGTACTATTTCAAAATGTGCTTGCAATGTATACTTAATAAGACTTCATTCTCGAATAAATATCGTAATTCCAATTTTCTTTACTTTACGCGAAAAAGCACTTGCTCTTCTCTCGCCACAAAACATGTTAACGTATAACTGCATCGCACTGTATATTGCGAAAAGCATCATCGTTGTGTATCGAGTAGCACTGGCTGCGAAAATACATTCAGTACTTGGTAAGAAGTGCGTTTCGTATCGCCTAATTAGATCTGTGTTAGATTTTTAATCTATCGTTAGGAGAATTCTGTTGAAAGATCCGGTTTAAGGAACTTTCGGCAATCAAATGGGTAAGGTAGATCCACAGCGTGTTAACTTCAAGTTTCGTCAAATTGTCGCGATAACAAAGAAGTACATTGAACGACGCAAGAGCAGAGATAGCTTCGAGGACAGATAACGATATGCACACAATGAGTTTTCCTAAAGCTGTTGGTTACATGATGTCTGCCAGCCAGCGTGCCTGATACCATTAGCTATGCTAATGGTAATTGCTCTTATAATCTACGATATCAATCGGGTGCGTACATATACGGAGATACCTTCATTGAGTAATTACACATCTCTGAAGATGCGTCAGCTTGATAGGTACACGAAGAAACGTTGCACGCGGATTGCGCGAATCCGCACACTTTCGATGAAAACATTATTACGAGCGTCACGCGGCTCAGCTCGCGATCGCGACTTGAAACGAAACGTGCTTGCTTGTTAACGCCTTCTATCAACAACATATTTAATACTGTCCGCGCTTTTAATCAAAGTTATTAAACGTGTGTAGAACATAAAACGTCCCCTATATAATTTATTTCGTTAAAACTTATCGCGTAAGTATATCGTGCGTTTAAAACGAATTACAACTTATTAAAATTGCGTCTATCACATTAAAATGAGTTGAGACAGAACAAGTTCAATGATTAAGAACTTTGCTTAGCCCCGAAAGATCTATAGAAAATGTTTACCGCGTAAAGTAACGCGTCGCGTAGATTGAAAAAGTAATTTGACATGGAAAACAGTCTAGAAGCCGTAATTGCTTCGCCGTAATTAATATCACGGGGTTAAGATCATCTATATATTACATAGGGGTCAGCTTCTAAGCAATTTGGCGCGAAATCACTTTTCCACGCATCTTAATTATTACCTCTGGCTGGCTGGCTGACTGGTTAACCATATTCAGAGAGAAGGTCATTACGCCTGACGCAGTTTTTACGATAACCGGACATGCGACTGGTAACGTGTTCTACTGAAGGAAAATTGTTTGTGTGTGTTGTGTGGAAAAATCCAGACAGCGGACTCGAGAGAATTACGCTTCCTTTCCATGCTTATGATTTTAATGGTCGTTGATTGTTACCTTTATTTATAAGATAGCTTCGGGGCATAATTCCTAGACCGCAGCTCTGGCTCGTTACAATTCAATAAACCAACTATTTGACGGACATCTACCTTCTCGAATTATGGAATCCATGTTATTATACATTTTCCAGTTACGTGACTGCTTGCCAAGTCGATTCGTTAAAGTTTGATCTTCAAATGGTAATCTCGCGTGTTTCCTATATTTATTTTGCTGTTCTTCTGGTAGCATCGTGAAATACCTATGATTAAAGTAACTGAGAATCGTGAAAGATCGTGCACCTTGTATTGTCAAAATTAATTCTTGTTCTTTAACATAAAGTTTAACGAAATATTATGTAACTTAGTCTGAAGTAGAGTTGTCTAATTGGAATAGAACTTGGGAGTTCTAAAAGTTCAGAGGCGTTGAACCCTTCAGAGCAACATTGAAACAGTGGCTTAATTCTTATGCATTCTTCTTCTTGCAAAGTATAATCAAGTGACAAAAGATTTGACAAATATGCAACATGTAGCCAAGTGTTATTATGTAAAATAACGCAGTCATTTCTTCGATTTTTCATCTTGAACTCAGGAAGTTGTTTCATTTGAATTCAAGAAGTTGTAGTAAATGATGTCAGTCGCGGACCATTAAATAGTCAGCATGATCTTCCTTCAAGATGTAGGTAGCATTGTCTTGGAAAAGTGTTGTGCTGCTTTTGCCATATTTGAAGTATTATGCAGAACATCTACGTTTATTATACATCATACATAAAAATTCCATCAAGAAATGTTTACGTCCGTTTCAAAACGAAAGTGTAGAATACATCTCGTAACAGGAACTATTTCAGTTTCATTCAATTCATAAAGTCAGGTGTATTAAGCACGCAGATACATGTAGTAACAAAGGATCTCTATAGTTTTTAGCTCGATGTAGAATTCATGTCCCCTATTCCAAAGTTATCATCATTTCTATATGTTCAACAATTGTATTAAATATACATTGCAAACTAAATCATTGCACATACACACACAGACTACAGATGTTTATACGATTCCTAAACATTGTTAAACAAGCGAAATATAAATAAAGATTTCTTTAAATACAATTAAAACAGTGAAACTTAAATAGACATTTGTCACGTCCCTTAAATATTATAGCAAATACCTTGCTTTAGATATTTCGTATAATATTGAACATCGTGCGCATATTGTACATTTTTGCACGAACATCTACAGTCTATTAATAACTTTCTACGATTTCCATGCGAAACAGTAGCGCCCAAAAATCAATATTGCAAAACTTCTATTCATACCAAAGTACAAAATGCTAAATTAATTCCAGCTACGAAACTCCGAGTCCGTTTCTTTCTTATTTCTATTCACAACAAAATAGTTGCAAATTATTAATTCGAACCACAATCGAGTCAATTTCCTTCCTTATTCCTGTTCGTAACAAAATAGTTTCAAATTAATTTCAGCCCAGCCACTAAACTTCGAATCCATTCCTTTCCTTCGTAATGCGGTTCAACTACCTTCCATACAACTAGAACACGTAGACGTTACAAATCCTCGAGGTTAATATAATACCACACCGAAAACAGAATTTCTTAAGATGAAGACATACAGCTGTCCCGATAACTCGTAAATGAATTCCAAGTTCTGCGGACCGTGACCGGCCATAAACGATAAGGTAATCAGGGACGTGGGCGCGTTTTCTTAAATGCGCGCGATTAGCGAGCACGTCACAACGCCTCTATAGCAAACGCGTACTCTCTACAACTTATACAGGGTTGAATATAGGAGAGGTGGAGGGTTGGAGGATGGCGTACGGCTGCGATTTCGATCCGATTCGTTAATTTGTGTGTTGCACACGAAGCGTTACGGCTTGACTTCCTTTTTCGCCCGCAGCTGGGGGGATCGCACGTTTTTTCCATAGGCGAGGATCGCGCGGTGGCATTAAAATACAATAGCTGACACAGTGTGAGCGCGCACCGCTCGTAAATAACCTTAATCGGGATCGCTAATTACAGATTACGCTCGCGCTCACGTGTGCACCCGTCCGCGGCGTTGTTCCCATTCTTGACACACGGGTCAGACGGACTCGTGCGTGTACACGCGTGTATACCTAAAGTTGCGTAGGCGTGCGTTTATGCGCCTAGCCGGACATTAAACTTCTCGAAAAGCAAAAGGCATTCCACAAGAATCGTTCCTCCTGGGGGAATCTAAGTGGTAACTAAGTAACGTTTTAACAGACAGATATACTGGGTGGTAGGAAGGAAAGACTGTGACAGGGTATTGTATCGTATATTTTTTAAAAATCAGTTTTCTTAGAAGATATACCTCAAACACGTGTATCGCTTTAAAACTCAAGCTGTAAGTATTGCGAACCTTTGATACAATTGATTTCCTTTTTTGTTGGGTGTTCTTAAAAGATGTAATCTGAAATATATGTAGGAAGATGCATGTTGGAATTGCTAATACGAGTGAAGCTATAATTGGAAAGATATATTTTAAAGGCAGACTTCTCAAAATCGTATTTTCCAAAGTAAATTTCGTGACATTTTGTAATCTAAATTTCTTTGTCTTTTTTCTCATCACTTTAGTCCACAAGAGATATCAAGTAGATAAAGTATCGTACATCTTGTATTAATTGTTATAGACGAGTAAATTTAGTTCATTAGAATAAATATATTGATTTTAGAAATTATATCGATTGAGAATATCTCATTCCTTTTGACGCGTATTATAAGTATTGAAGCTTTATTTTTTTAACACCCTGTATGCTATTGATGTTACGACGATACGGTTACAATGTAATGTGGTTTGTACGCTGTATCATTATTGTATTAATGAATCCTAGTGCTATCAATTAACAATGTTTTACAGCCACAGTATAATTATGATAACGCGGTACTGTAATAGCCTTCTGTTGAACATTGTTTGCGCAGGACTAAACTCTGTGTCATCGGTTGTATGTTGTAGCACGAAGTTATAAAGACTAATGTCACAGTAGTGTAATATAAAGGTTTAACAGCTTTGGAGCGACGCTTTCTGTCTAGCATTCTTCGTGTATCTCATAGTAGAGATATACGTGTTAATTGTGCAGTAAAATTAGCATTGTAATAACATTACACTGCAACAACGGCATTATGTCTTCATTCTGTTGTCAAAATTAGCGGTACCATTATTGCCGTGACATCGTGAAATATGCAAATTGTAATATGACGAATGTTCAATTTCGATATATCAAAGTTCGCATTTTTAACTATTTTCATACAGATTGTTTCCCGAAGTAGAACTTTATGGACAAACAATGCAAAAATAGTCCTTCAAGGAAAAATTCGTTTAACCTTCGTCTCTGTTCGTAGGCTACCGGAATCGAATCTTGTCAAATGCATATTTCATGAATTTTGGAAGAATCTTTATAATAACGTATTAATTTCGAATTAATAACAAAATGAGTAGAAATAAATTGAGATAGCGATTCCAATATTTTGATAAATACGTCCATAAGTCGAGAGAATGAATTGTGCATATATCGATATGAGTTTAAACTCAAAAAGCTTTAAATCCAATGTACAATAATTAATCGTTGGTCGATCTGCCAATTGAAGTTTGTAAAAGATATTTCTACAAAGAAGAAGTTGTAGTTGAAGCTCAGCCAAATACCAAGATGAACACACCTCGAGATACACGCTGGATAAACCGAATTGAACGTTTCGTATACGAAAGTAACGTGGCTTACCTACCGGTCACGTCCATCCGGCGATACTCTGCATAGATAGGGAAATTAATTATAATAAATTTAACGGTAACAAGAGCGTAAGAAGAGAAGACACTATGGCCTCGTATATATATGTGCACGTGTATCATTTGTCTGGGATCGTCTCATGAAAGGGCAGCCGGTGACCAGTGAAGAAAATAATCGGTAATTTAATGCGAACAGAGGAACGAAACTCGAGTTCGTAATTGATACCATTGTGCGGATACAGCGAATTAATTTGTAATAAGAAGCAATTGAGGGGCTGAGTGTGAGCATATCAAACCATAAGCTCTGAAATGTCAGGTTTATACTTATTTATTCGCGGATTAACGTAAAATGTCTACACCTTCGCAACGTACTTTCATTAATCCTGTTACGACTTATCGCACTTGCAACTCTCAGTTACTTATCACTTGATACTTTGATACAGTGTAATTGATTTCGATAAATTCATCAATATCAATACACAGTGAAAGAAACGAATTCTCGAACGATATGAAATTGCCAAGGGCGAAATCAGAGAGCGCGACGCAGTCTAGTAAAACAAATTAAAACGATCTTACACGGAACAGTTCCGGGTATAGTAATAGATCTAACACCCATTAACTCAACAAGAGATTTCCATAATACGAGTCTGCTATTTCATTCGATGAATAATTCAATACAATTTCGTTTACGGCACGAAGAGATCATTGTAAATTTCTTGGTATCGGGACGAAAAATAAACCAACCGTTCGCATACAATGTGAAACTGATTTTTTATTGCTATGCGCAATGGAGAAATTTTATTCGCCAGCGTGATTAATGGTGTTCAAAGCGGTTCTACCAAATCTCGACGAATGCGCGTACTTGTAAAATAAACGAAATTACTAAACTACTATGACAAAATATCGATTTCCTGAGTAAAAAGAGAAACTTAAAAGACGTAGATAAGACAGAGGGTTGGTTCGGTATATCTTCAGAATTGATGATTTTCATTTTCCATAATTGAAATTGAATTTGTACAGTATCACATTGTAGTTAGAAGATCTTGTATTTTGACAAAATTAAAATTCTGTTCAAATCCCAAGCTTAAGTTTAACTTCAAACGTCGTTACGTTCAAGACTTTCTTTTCACATAAAGCTAATGGAAATGTAGTTGTATGTAGATTAAGTTAAATAAATTTTTATGTCCGAAATGTACTATATTTTTAATGAAGAATCATCGATTCTGGGTTGGATGAAATGTAAAGATGCAAAGTCAGATTTTAAGAGATTAATGAAATGTAAAGATACAAAGGAAGATTATTATCAATTTCGAGCAAATGACGTGGATCATTTTTTAAAATAATCAATGCATATATAGCAGTAGATCTTAATATTGTAACTTTTTAATTAAACATTTCATCCAACATTTCTTCATTTTAATTCGTACAACAGATAGATTACATCATATTTATGAGTTAAAAAGTTAACATTTAACTAATCCTCCCATACAAAGGACAATATCCAAAGAAGAATATTCAATTATTTAAACGTGTCCAAGAACGAAATAAAACTCTACGTTTATCCAATAGAAACTAATCTCAATCCCAGTTCACGTTCCTTTAACTTTTCATTCGCGCAGAACAAGCAATCTATCGGATGGCAATCAAAAAATTCAATCTCCTTGGGCGTTCGACAGGTAAACAGCCGACCAATTACCCTCTGCTCGTCTTCGGTAGGGTGAAAAAAAAAAAAAAAAAAAAAAACAAGCAAGGAGCGGTGGGCGGATAAAACGAGGGAGACAGAGACGGGGGGATCCTCAGACGATTCAACAGAACGCGACGCAATATTCCAAGACAAATCAAAGTAGGCATCCACCGAATGCTCCCGGGTGCAAAATGCAGATAGAACAGAATAGACGGAACGGCGGCATTCGCTCGCGGGTTAATGAGAACGGTCTCAAGCCCCGTTATAGAGGCGGCGTCGGGGAAGAGGTAGAGTCGCGCGGCACCGACAACAGCCTATACCAGGAAATCGTAGCAGCGAACTGAGCTGTCGCACCGATCCCAAGCACCGTTTCTCTTCCCTCTCCCTTTTTGTTTCTCGTTTTTCCTACTCGCCCGGCGCTTCCTTCCGTTTCCTCTTTCTTCCTGTCGCCATCATTCGGCTTGAATAATTGCGACGGACCGAGAGTAGACATTAATTTGCGGGCGATAATTTGTTTATTTTCCTCCAGTCATTCTTTCATTTCTGCGCGAGCTTTTTCCCGCGTTTCCTTCTCTTCCGTGAAAAGAAAAAAAAAAATATATCAAATCGTTTCGTTCTTCCCTTCCTGCGAGCTGCGCATACACGGCAATTAAGTTATTGGAGTTTGCTATCGTGTTCTGGATTGTAAATTGATTCTGAATTATACGTTCGATTATTTATTCGATGGTAATGATATTATGGTAATTCAAAAAGGGTGTAATTATATAGTATTGCGTGTAATTATTCGAGAATGATTTAAATCTTTTATTTTAGTTTAGTTCTTTTTATTAAAGCTAACGGAATGGAAGTGATGTGATTTCTACCGTACCTTGTTTATATAGTATGGTTTAAGCTTAAATTGTTCAAGCTATGTTCACTGATCTTTGATGTCGTTCAAATAATTATGAGCGGCAATATGTATATTTCACGTAGAACTTACTCCATAATCGCTTGCTATAATATGTATTACTCGATGTTATAGTACGAAATAATGTATGATAGTTATATTATAATGTCGTGTTTTCTTTGCAATTTTTAGAAACATCAGACGATTTCCAAATGAATGGTAGGCTTAAACGACTTTACATCGATCGCAACGGAAGTCATACATAATAAAGTGTTAATACGCTTCCCCTCCGAATTATTGTATTAACTAATAACAGCATAAAATTGCTGTATCAAGTTCCCTAATGGTGAAACGTTGTTTAATTACCCGTTCTTAACTTAATCACAGCTCGAAAGATGCTGCTAAGATGAGTGCTAATGAACACCAATTACCAATTCGCCGGCTTTTTATGTCGGACAATTACCGTGCATAATTTCCCAGAAAAAAAACCTTTAATTTAAAACACTGAACCGAAACAAAAGAAACAGATGATTGTGCAATCACGATTTTTGCATTTTTATAACGAAGCACCTATACCATAAAAGTGAAACATACAAATATGAAGATCTGCAACCAAACCACCCCAAGAAATTACTTACATAGTCTGACTCGTTACATTTACGTAAATATTTGTTTAAAAAATGCTGTACATCATACAATGATTTAAAAAATCATCTAACTTCGTATTTTGAAGATTCATGTGCTACTTCACCGATTCAATAAAAAAAGGAATAATTAAGAATCCTGTGTTAAGAGAAAAAAAAGCAAATAAATCGCATTAGCTGGAAGAACTTTAACATAATTAAATCTCAGTGTACCCCAAAAGAACTAACGAGAAAATGATTTTCAAGTTACTTCTAACACGTAACATAAAATAATTTCGCAATCTCATTTAAAAATTTTAATAAACGTCGAATGATTGGTTAAATCAGTAGGACGTGGCGGAAGCACAAAGCTCGAAAGCCATCCGCAGCGATGAAGGATTAATTAGCAGTTGGTTTAAAGCAGTTTGCGGGCCGGAAATCAGAGTGTCAGTGAGGTGTCGGTGATAAACCTCTTGCGGACAGGGCGGCACTGTCTAGCTAAGGGTGGCTTTCCATGGCGAAAGAGAAAAGTGGTAGAGCCGATTGAGCGTGAGACCGAGGAAATTCCGCGTCAATTTGTCTATCGGTTAAGGGAGCGACTCGCGAAGGGAATCCAGACATTCCGTGGCATACCGAGCGTTTGATAGCATACACCCTCTCTTGCTCGACCCTTTCGAAGTCAAAGCATCTCCTCTGTCCATCCATTGACTAGAATTCCACCGGTACTGGCTGTCCTTAATCCTGTTCAGTGCAACTCCTCAAGGATGTCCAAAATCTCGGATTGCCTTTACGATGTACCTGACTCCTTGATTCCTATGGTTGTTGGTCCGTTTTGATTTGCATTTAGCTTCAATGAAAATTTCCCCAAATTCTCCAATAAATTGGTATCTGCGGTAACATTAGGGGGTAGTTAAATGGATCGCGTTGCTCTGTTCGACTAGAAAAGAATAGCCTTTCTCAAAGTGTATGATAAAAATAAGAATAGAAATAGGGCGATAGTATCGTTGTGATTATTGTATTTTTCCAAGGCAAAAGAGGATATATTTGTATGGACGAATGATCAAATGACGATTAACATTATTTTGCGTATTGTCAAATATAATTATCTAGTATAGTTCCTTCGCTTTTATCAGTTTGATTTGCTTGTACATATACAACTTTCATTGGGATTTCTAGCATTGTCGAGAATTCGATCAATAAACTGTACTATGACAAAGCGCAGCTTGAACATTGCATCTTACACGAATGTTAGATACATAGAAAGAGATAGTATGGTGGTAACTTAAAAAGCTGTTCAGTGTAACAATATAATCTAGAAAAGTTCGCAGACACTACGTGTATCTCTACGATCAATTTTCACATGAAACGTGATATCTCAGCAAGTTTCCTCCCAGCGGACCGGTATCACGAGGCAGAAGCAAGAAAAAAGAAGAATCGCGACTCAACGATTGCTCTTAAATCCGGATCCGAAGGAGCCTTGAAGAACCACTTGCCATCGACTCCTCGACTTCCACCCCATTTCCGACAATTGTCACGAACGAACGGGTATCCCTAGGAAATGAGAAAGATAATGAAAGAGCGTGACGTAAAATAAAATGTAAACACGGGGGTGAAAGACGAGGGAGAGAAGGCACGCGATACGGGACAAGGGGGAAAGAGGCGCAAACGGAGAGAAGGAAGAACGAGATGACGGGGTGACGGGATGACACGGGGCAGAGGGGAGGTGGATCGGAGGTACAAGGTGGGCAGAGGGATGAGGATGAAGAGGGGAAAAAACTGACGGAAGGAGGACGGAAAAACGCATCGACCAATAGTGCCCGCAGGCAGGCAACCCAAGAGCCGACCACTTATCTGTAGGAGCAACATCAGAGGAGCTCTTGGCTGCTTGGTTGGTTGGTTGGCAGGAGGCAAAGAAGTGCCTGGCATGAGAAGGACGCCGAACCAAAGTGAAGTGCGCGAGAGATACGAAAAAAGGGGAAGTAAGGGAGCGGGGCGAGTGGGTGGGACGACGGGGAGGCAAATGATAGCTCCTTAGGCAATTTTAATTTTGCAGAAATCACTGTTGGGCTAATAAGAATAAAGAGATCTTCGTGAAGCGCGTTCTCTTTCTCTCCCTCTCCCCTTCCTCCTCACCCTTGCGGAATTTGTCTCGTTCGCTCTCGTCTCTTGTAACATTCTGTCTTCCTTCCCATTACTTCGTCTACCTTCTGCTCTTGGCTTCTCTCTCTCATGGCCAGTCGAGGGAGATACACTGTCAGCCACCAGCGACATTATACGACCGTGTCGACGACCCGTGTACTGAACTGCGTCTACCTTTCGTCTTTCTCCTGGTCTTCACCACTCTACGGCTCCTCTCTGCCGTTTTACTCTCATTTTTCTTTTTTAATCCCTTTCTGAAGACAGGACACACTGCAGTCGTAAAAAAATATTAATCAGGAAGGCCTCGCCACCTTTGCCTCAGCTCGACTTTCCGCCAGGCTTTACGTCTATATCTTAACACGTTCTTCCTACCGATACGCTTTGCTAATTGCTCGTAACAGGTCTAAGAGAACTGCCACTTTCTTTATTCTCTAAGTCATTAATTACAAAAAATGTCTAACCTCGCGTGTTTCTAAGATTGTAAAGTCGACGCTTTCTTAGTCGTAAACACAGAAGCTTAACATTTGTTCATCACTGTCGTCGTTAGTCGACATCCTAAACAAAGATCGTTCAGCCATCTGAAATCTATCCAAGTAGATCGTATCAAAGGGCGTTGATTTTTCGGAAGTTGAGAAACGTAGGGTGGTACGAAGGAGGCACGATGACGAAAGCTGTCACGAGCACGTACGTTTAAATATTGTACGGTGGTTCCCGGTTTCGGATCGCAGCGGATCCCGATGGTGGCCGTGTGTACGTTCAGGCGATCAGGAAAGCTCGCGTCTACGTTGAAGTCTAAAGACGCGAAGGGTTGAGAACGTAGAAGGGTTAAAGTGTTGGAACGGGCTGAGGGCTTGAATCGAAAGGAGGATGAGGAATATCCGGGAAGAAGGGCGGCGAGAAGAGACACGAGAGTCGTACAGGGGAACGCGCGCGCGGGTGGAAGCTGGGGGTTGCTAGCGGAGGCCGGCGCCTAGTGGGTGGAGGAAGAAGGGGCAGGAGACATATTTATTTGACATGCGACGCGACTGCACCCGAGTTTCATTAATTGAAGATCGCGGGAATGAGCACGGCAGACAGCACCGGAGCAGACACAGGCCCTGTGCACGCGCGCGCGTTTCGTGTCTTTCTCTCTCCCTTCTTTGTAGCCTTTCTCCCTTTCCGCCCCCCCCTCTTTTACCTCCTACCAACCCTCTGCCGCCCGTTACCTGTCTCTGTCGCATCAGCGCCCATCGTAGCCCATCTTTCCCTCTCCCCTCCCCTGTATATGTCTCGCCCTGTCTCCGTCGCTCTGTTTAACTCCTTCCTCTTTGTGTATGCATGTACTCGCGGAAACGGCAAATGAGGATTCGCCATTTCTCTGACATTCTAGCATTCAAGTTCGTCTCGATCTAGGCCATACAGAGAAGGCTCTCTCTGATGCATCCCTAGCCTCCGTCCCGGGCGCTCGTATGTTCCGCTAAAGAGCGCCCACCTATCCTATATCCCAGAGCCTAGGCTCGGCTACGGGTTTCGCTTCGAGCCGGGTCTTCTTTCCATAGGGTTCGTCCTCTCTCCGGATGAATTTAACGGGTGACGGCTGATGCGAGATCGTTACGAGTGGTGGGTGGACGGCTGGCTGCAGGGTGTTCGCTTTTTTCTTCTGTTTCCTTCTAACTCCACCCCTGCCTTCTCCCTGTGCCGCTGCTTCTTCCTCCGCCGCCCCCTTTTCCTATCCCTTTCGACGCCGTCAGCGCCCGGAATTTCTCTCTTCCTCTCTTCTCGTTTCTCACCGTTTCCGCCGGTGTTACGGAAACAGCAACAACGTTTTCCACGACGCATCTAGCAGCGGCTCGTTCGTTCGTTCGTCAGCCAGAGGTTGCTTCTCACACAGAGTGTAACGCGCGCGCGAACGGCAAACGGACGAGCATTAAATTCGTCGCTTTCGTTCGTTCACTGGTTCGTTCCGTCGAACGAGCAATGGGCCTTTGATTAAACCCCAGACTCGGGTCTGCTCTACGATGAACGCGGCGGAGGCGGCGGAGGGGCGGCAGGGGTGTATTAGAGGATGAAAGGTGGTGGAGGTGGCACGGTGGTGGCGTGGCGATATCGGAGATGGCGGAAATTTCATTTACCCCTCGTAGAGTTATCTAAGAGCAATACCGGGTGGCCTTAATGAAACATTCAGTCGCGAGAATAGCTCAGCAATCTCGAAGGGTCGCGGCTAAGGGGGCAGCAAGGGGAGGATGCTCACCGAGCTGCCCCCGCTCTCTCTGTCGACCGATCCAAGCACGCGGAAGCGAGATAGAGAGGAATGGGTCTGATTCCTGGCAATGCAATTGCAGCTTTAAAGTGGCGTTCCCCCGTTTATTTCGACGGTCTACCTTCGTCCTCTCCCTCCATGTTGGATTCTCATTTCGGTCCTGGCCAAAATAGACCGGAGACTCCAGCCGTCGCTCTCGCGATAAATCCTTGATGAAGGTCAATTCAATAAAAGTGGATGTTCCTAGACCGATCGTTCCGCTTGGACGTCTTCTCCCGTTATCCGCATGGATATTCTTCACCCTAGTCTTGATGGAATCTTTTTAATTTTGTCTACAATATCAGTATTAATTAATTTTTACATCATCGCCGTGCCAATCAGAGAGTTACTTTTTCAGGCTTCCAAATGTTGGAACACAAGGGAAAACAGTAACGATTGCTGTTATTACAAATATTCTAAATATTAATTTTTTATCGTTTAATTCTATCTATGTTTTTATTGATAATTGTCATTAAATGTTACTATCTCGTTTCGTTTAATTATTTCATATGTTCAACGGTCCCATTACATTCTCTGGATCATTGTCAAAACAATCCAAAAACCATGAAAGAATTCATTATCGATACGCACAATGTCACATTTCCATTTCATCGAGACGGAAAAATTCGTGGACGATAAATCAGTTATTCATAAATCGTTAAATATACGATTCGTCATCACCTAGTCATAGTTTCACGAGTCATTCGCGAATCGTGGAAGCCCATCGAAAACGCAATCGCATGGCGAGCGTTCGCGGCAGAGGCGCGTCTCTCGGTGACTCGCCACCGTTATTTCTTTTATTATACGGGGATGAAAATGATGGCCGCCGGCGAAAACAGAAGCCGAGAATAACGAGCCGCGCAATTATTCCATAATGTAGTTCACATAGCTGAACTCCGAAGAAAATTAGAGAGGCGCCCGCCCAGGAGAACGAACGAACGAGAGTTCGGCGTACGTGAGCGGCAGCCTGGGCTCGCAGAGAAAACGGAGGCAAAGACGTGGAATCGGTAACGATGAACGAGGACAGAGGGCGGCAGAGCAATAGAGAGACGTTGCGCCCGGACACAACTTTCCCGTTTTATCTCTCAATTCGCATTCTCAGAGTCGACGAACGTTTAAACTACAAGCCCGTGGAACCGAGCCTACCTAACGGCGGACTCTTGTGATTAAAACCCTCCCAGCCGCCTCCGTATGAGCCGTCGTTCGCGCCACCTTACCAACCCCCGTCCCTAAACTTCGTCCATGACTCCGACAAGCTAGGAACGCTGCCCTCCTTGGAACCTTTAAACGGGCCTCGATATAATTATTGCTCGACATACGTTACACCGCCCCGGCAGAATTACTACTACCAACCATCCCCAGGTTCAGGGATCATCCCTTTAACCAACGAACGCCTATGCAGAGCTGGCGCCGGAGACTCGACGTTTGCCCTATGGGCTGGAATTGAAGAGCACAGGTCGCTGACGAAATTCATTCGTGTGAACTCTCGTTGCGGCAACTTCGGGAATCTCCAATTAGTCGACGAACCCACGCCCCCGGGTTCCACGTTAACCACCTGCACGCTGGATCATTTAAACCTTTTCTTTCGCATCTGTGACGTTAGACAACTGCACGATAAACATGGGGGTTGAGTTTATATTTTGTGGAATGCGAGTTTTCTTTTCATTCTGACTTATTGTTAGGGCGATGTAGCTTTTTAGAGAGCACGTGATATGAAATTAGCGAATGGAGAATTTGGTTTTTCAAGGAAATAAGGAGGTTTGTTTGTGTAGGTGCATTAATAGAAACTTTCTTTCATTCTTTTCTTTTTTTGTTTTTTTTCATAGAGGAAGGAACTTTACAAAGTGTCTGATGTCCGATATTTATATTGCTAGGTTTAAAGGAATGATATATCTAAAAATTCGTTGATTTACAGAAATCAGCTTCATAGTTCTGTTTAATAGAGATCAATAGAAATCTGCAAAATTCAACTCTAAAAGCAAAGTATTTTCAAGTATAATAGAATTTTTATACCTCAGTTAATAAATTTACACTATTTGGGTTAAAGTACAAAGACTATTATCTAAATTCTAAAAAAGATTTTCCACCGCTAAATGGTCAAATTATTCATAATTTTTATGCTTCAAAGTAATTTTCTTAAAAAATGTATTTTTCTTAGTTGTGTCACTCCGAGTAAATCGGGAATATTTATATAAAATATTATGGATAAAATACTATGGTCAAATTCAGTTTCTAAAGACACCCTGTATTGCCGGGAAGCGGAAGGAAAAGGTTGGGGCAGATAGACGCTTATCGAAGTGTCCCAGAATCTGTCGTTTTGCTACAGCACGACGTGTTGCTTTAATCCTGCCGTGTAATTACGCGCGTCAGCTCACGAGCGTAGGGCAAAGCTGCTCGATTCGTCGCCGACGAACATCACACCGGTAAAGACGTAATTTTGTTTTAATCTGCAGCATTGGCGAAACGCATCGTGGCAACTACATTAATTGACTATCCTGACTTTTTTAGTAATGCGAATGAACATTGATGAGCGCGGAAAATACTGTTAACTTTCCGCGCGTCGCTCTCGCCTCTAATCTCTGAAGTAGATATTAATTTAGATTATCTCAATAATGCATTATTGACTAATAATAACATGGAATTTATGCAAAGTTAAAATATTTACTAGATCGAATTACTTACATTATTTTATATTATTTTTTAAAGTATCACAGATTCTGAAATAATTATATTTTGTTATAGGATATAAAATTATTAAAGGCTAAAAATAAATCTACATACGATACTTTGCTCTATTGAAAAGAATATAATTATTAATAGAAGAAAATAACGTTCTTTCCTTTTACAAAAAGTATTTGCGATAATTCGCACTGTCAGGATGTCAGGTCTCGGGGAATGCATTCTTCCAATTACAAGCAATCACTAGAACTCTTGATGGTTCCTTCCTTCGCGGACAGCTATTTTCTAATCACCCTTCTCGAACCGTCATCACGATCGTTCTCAATGCAAATTAACTCGTTTACTCAAGATTCCCGAGTGAACGCGACTTTCATGTTCATCTTCGTTCACTTGGTTTGTTTTCTGCCTCGAGTAAGAGCGGTGAAACGGGACGAAGGCTTATATCCCATTTTCGTTACGTGTTTTTTCTGTAAAATTATCGGCAATTTTAATTTTGTTAAATTAAAAAGCGGTGTTTTTCTGAAGAAAAAATATAATTTGACCATTTGGAAATTAATCTTCTTCACTAGAAATGTCTAAAAAGTAAAACGAATTAATAGAAAGAATGGATAAGGCAATATATCGACATAATGAAAATAAATATTTCAGCAGACTGATGTGAAACTATCGATTAAGCTACGAATTTTTCTGCAATTTGCCATAGGCGCAATACCAATAGGTGCAGGTATTATTTAAACAAGATGTATAAAAAAAAAAGACGATGCAGCGTTTTCCACCAAAGTACCATCCGACGTAATGTTGACTTTTTAAATGCACCGTCCTACGTTTGTATCTGTTGAAGTGATCGCCATTTCCAAGAAAACTCTACATCTGGTCTTCGGTTTTCTCAAGCGCTAAGGTCATCGATAGCGCATAGACAAAAGAATGCATCGATGACAGACCATAAGCGGTACACGTGCGACGTTGGTTTCAGGGTTCTTTTAATCTCAGGGTAACATTGCTAGCGTGCGGATCTGGACCAGCTTACATTGTATTCCACACTTTGTACTTTAATATTCACAATATATATATCTATACTTTCAATACCTTACAATTTACTCACGCGTTTCTTTGATTCCACATACATCGAATAACCTTAACAGTATCATTTAATTAAATATCTTTGTTCGGAATTTTGAGTGGTTATGCGTTTATGGCACGAACAGGCCTATTCCTTTCTTTAGGAAATTCTGAATTACACGTCCTCTCCGACCTGTAAACCTAATGACTCCGAGGTCAGGTAAAAAACCCCGGGAAAGGACCAGTCGGAAGGGCACGATGGACAGTCGAAACCCAACGACTGGTAGGGAGAATCAGCAACAGTTCATCTTCAGACATCGCACCGTGCAGGTGAAATACTTCACTCCCAACAAGATCTTACCACCGCCGTGTTCTTAACATCACACTTTACGTTTATAGAAGTGCAAATACAGTGCTGGATTACTCTAACACTCGATCTATTAAATCTGCTCCACCTTGAGCGTTAATTCATTCGAGGTACGCGATATCGATCGGTTTGACCTGATCGGTTCCTCTTTAGTCGATAATTCGCAACAATCTTTGATAAAATATTCTTCATCTGAGTTGGCATTTACAATTCCTCCTAACGTCGGCGCGATGTTCCTACATCTGCAAGAAACGTACAAAATATAGATTTCTCTTTAAAAAGCGTTTCGAACGTTTAACATTGTATAAAACTGCAGTCAATGAAATGTAATCAAGCAACCTTGAAGAAGCAAAGCAACCGAAACACGTATCGAGACCGTTGTGCAAGCAGATCAATGTGCAAAGTACATATTTATCTGAGAGGTAAATCGGTTGCTGTCTGCGGAATAGCGGTCGTTCCGGGACTTGACATTGTTAGCTAATTGAAACGACGATACTTCTAAACAAGAATCTGAATCCAGGCAGCATCTCTGTCCGAAGAACAATCCGGCTGAAGCACTCCCTCGCTAAACGATAGCTTTTGACGAGTGCGTAGACAGCATTATCAAAGACGCCTCATTCTTAAAGCAAGCATAATTATAGTTCTTCCGACAGACGGTCTGGTTACAATTCGTCCCTCGTTTCCTTCTCGATGCACTGAACACACTCATAGTCCCGTTTCAAACGACAAGTACCTTCGGGTGCAAGGGATGGGAGGTGGGTGAGGGTGCGAGCAAGGTTTGGATGGTTTGCCGGGTGACTAGGGGGTGGCGGAGTGGTGGGAGCTAGGAATTTAGCAACGAAGTTGTTGTTCAGGCGCACACTCCGCGAAGACTATATGCATAGATGAATGGATGAATGGATGGTT
Source organism: Bombus pascuorum (assembly GCF_905332965.1). Lineage (NCBI taxonomy): Eukaryota > Metazoa > Arthropoda > Insecta > Hymenoptera > Apidae > Bombus > Bombus pascuorum. The sequence continues at coordinate 11,419,722 of NC_083491.1, read as the reverse complement.
GGATGCAGGCACGAGGAAATCAACCCTCAGAACGGGCATATAGAACGGTACAATTGACGACTCTTTAAAAGAATGCCCATACGAGGCTGGATTCGCACCCCCTCCGACACCATTTCCATCTCCCTGCCAACGAAAGACAAAACACTGAATCTTCATTCTACCGTATTCCGACACGCTAGCCTGCACCCTCTCCTCCGCATTCTCTCGCCCTTTCCCGCTCGCGCTTACTTCCACGTTCGTTCCGCGACCACCGCCTCTTCCCTCTATCTATCTTCTTCAGTGGCTGGCAAACTCTGTCCCTTTGCTTTCCCTAAAGCAGCTCGCAATTCGCGATCGCAATTTTCAATTTCCGCCGACTTTTCAATTAGACTAAGAGGTGCCGCTTCTCGCCGCGCCTATGCCGGTTTCTTCACGGCGAGAGTATCCCATCATCACCACCCCTTCAAAAAAAAAAAAGGAAAAAAAGAGAGAGAAAAAAAGACGGAGGAGAGAAAAAAACACGAGCGAAAAAAGAAGATGCCTGTGTCCCTTCTCGTGTACCGAGCACACGGCGCATCGAGAACGCCGTAGAGGATTGAAGAGCGAGAATCCTCTTCCCGCCTGCTGAGCCGACCCGCTGCAAACCGAGATACAACTCTCTCTCGGTGGAATTAGTTTGTTGCAACCAACCTCCGCAACTTTGCTCAAGGAAAGAGATATCAGCAATCGGAACGCCTTTTCGTTCGTGGAAATGTCGCCGCGGATAAATAAGAAACTCGTTTCTTTATGTTTAGCGTTGAATGGCGAAAAGAGGACTTACGTATGCGTGTTAATATATTGCTTCAAAGAGTGTTTCTACGATTGTGTCATCGATAAATGTACCGTCATTGGCAGCTCATCACAGTTAGCAAAACTCTCATCTACTTAGATATATTGTGATGTCTCCTTTCGCTGATTTCCCAATTATAATTACATATCTTGCAATTATTTCCTTAGAAGAATAATATCTAGATTAGTCAAACAAAGATATATCTTCCGAAATATGGATTTAAATATATAGTAATTAATAATTACCACCAGCTTTTCTCTATGGTAATACTGAAAATAACCGGTTGTATTATCGTTACTACAAAACAAGAACAATCCAAACATCACATCACACTAGACCGCAACTGTTTAGTTCGCAGCCGTATCAGTTCTTCTGATCAGGAGCTGCCTTTCGGCGGAAATCAACGTAACTTTCGGTCGGCGATTGAAGCTATTGAAAAAAGCGTTCTTTGGGAAATCTTGAAGAGTCTGAAAACGCTAACAGACGAGCACATTTCGTTCGTGATTCCTCGTCGGCAGAGATAGGGACAGGGAAGTAATAGATAGGTTTGTAATCCATCGAGAGCTCGAGGCGTTTGGGAATGAGATATTTTGGAAGGGGCTGGCGATATCGGCAGTCGGCGAATGAAATGGCGCGTCTCTCGATCCTCGACGTGCCCTAGGGGGCCTGCTGCCGAATCGAGCCGTAATCCACCTTCTACCACCCCCTCGCAGGCTCACCATCCTCCTCGTTGAAGTTGTCTTCGCCGAGATGGGTCTTCTCTGTCACTTCGAATAGCTGCCGCTTTGATGCGAGATCTGTGTTCCTCGAACTGTCCGATTCGCCACTTTCAAACGTAAACTATCGATCCTACCTGTGTTTTCATTTTCACTGTCCATCTTCCCCTTCAAAACTTGGATTTCTAACGAAATGGCCACATTACAATAGAAATAATCTTTTCCGTGACTATAATTTCTCAATGCATGAGGATTTTGTTGGATTTAACAAATGGAAGCATCGAGTTGTTTTCAGGGTAGTAGTAATGCACGTAAACGGAAGAGGAACTGAACTTTCATTACTAGTCGGATCGGAATTCGCCAGAGGAAGGTAGCCGACCCCCGATTTTAATGCCCGTAAAAATGACAACAATGACAGTCGTTCAGCTTCGCGTTCCATCGTCGTTGCGCCCCCGGCGAGAGTCCAACTGAATGGAATCCTCCATTCTCCTCATCGTGATAACCGTACCTTCTGCAATCTCGATAACTGTCCATGTTCATAGAGGCTGATGCCATCCACGCTTTTTATTCGATCACGTATCGGACCTCACACGCGTATCGCGAGTTTCATCGCGTAATGTCTGAGAGTGTTATATGTAAAAGTGTCAATCCTCCCCCTTTTTTAATAATTCCGTTAATAATCACGTCCAACAGATACTAATTATTTGAAAAACCGTAGGAAGTAAATGAAGAAGTCGAAGCAAGTTCTTACTCTAGAATATGATATAAATAGATACAATTCTCATATTTTGAATACATTCTTTAATAATACTAATTTAATAATAACATAACAGAAAGTCGTCGAATATTATTGTCTCTGCTGATAAGCAAAATTATTCGTAAGTTTTTGACTCGAATGAAAGATAATAGGTTTTCCTGTATGGCGTTTAAAGTAACAGCAAGTTTAGTTACCGCTTCTAAAGCACAAGAAGAACACCAATCTCTCATATATCCATTATTAAAGTCAAAGATTATACGTGGCACGAGGAAAAGGTTGTTGCAACAAAAAAATCATAGATCAATTCTTTGTTCCCGTTTCGATCATGGTTGGATCGTAATTCTCGTCAACATAAAGCCATCCATCCTACGTTTTCATCAGGTTGCGGCAGACTGGAACATTAGCAATTCCAATATGGCCGCGGGCACGCTTCCGAGAAACAATGTCGAAGATTACCGACCGTGCGGGAACGTCAGCGAAGCTGGAGCATTCAGTGAAGGCGATCACATTGTTCGACACGATAATATTTGTCACCGAAAATAACGCCGAAAAACCGGGAAGGAATAGAGAGTCGGGGCGTATCCATTGAAACGCAGACAATGCGAGAGATTCATCTGGCTGCCCGCTCGTTCCGTTCTCGAATCCTCTTCTGCCGGCCGTCCAACCTGTCACGTGACACGCGCCAAATTAAAAACTCGGTTTCGCTGTTCCTTTTGCTCGGCCGACATCAGATATCGAGGTGGTTTATCGAAGAACCAGAACAGTCTGGAGACTCAATCCCCTTTCTTCTTTCTTCTTTTCGCTTTTTGACTTCCTTTCCTAGAAAAGAGTCCATGGCTAACTAGTGGATTCGCAATTCCTAGTAACTGGAAATTTATTTTTTAAATAGACGGGCCAATTTGTTATCCATGACGCTGGAATGTTGTTGCTTGTTTCAGCACGAACACTGCAACTGTGATAATTGATCAACAAATTTTGACTTGATCTTAAATCACAGAAGCTATACAATAAGTTAGGGATAAGAAAGATAGTTTCCGGGTAAGAAGAAATGATAAAAAAACGAGAAAGAATGTTCTAACGATTAGTTCCTTGTATTTTCTGTACTTAAACACCACACAAATTATCAAACAGCACAATAGTTTAAATATTGGAATACAACGATATTACACGCATAGACACAAATACTCTTATACAGACACCTACACGGGCATTTGAACGGGACACTTACACAGGTCATACTCATTACTGTATAGGGAGTGGGGCTCAAAATATTTAAGAGATCATGGATCACTACCTACGTCTAGTCTGAGAGTAACTGGCCAACAATCAACAATACTTCCATACGTTGTTAATTATATCACTCCCTTATATACATCTGATTCTGTCATTCTGTTGAATAAATATCACTGAATATTATTTTAACATAAACATTGTGTCTTCCACAGATTATTAATCTTAACTTTAAGATTAAATTCTAACAATTCCTACGTCGTCGATGAATCTCGTTTTCCACTAGAAAATTCAGAGCTAGTCATTAGCGATCGTTATGCCAGTAAATACGTTAAGAAACTTTAATACTGTATCAATTAAAAAAACGAAGAAACCGGTTGGAAGAAGCATAAAGGTAGATTTCAAACGTACATTAAATGATCTCAGTTGGATTTCTATCTAGAATCATTCCTAGACATTTAGTTCTTCCAATTTCCGAATTTCCTGAAACTCATTAACCAGGCAATATTTTAACATCTGTGATTGCTATCGTAATCGGTGCTGAACGAAATATCGCGAATGACGTCGAATGGAACAAAAGGAGGAATGGATATTGAAAAATCGGAGAACCGCACGTTAGAGTGATGCGCGAGTGCAGGTAAATCGTGGAGGGAGAGATTCAGGTATGGGTGGCTCACTTTATAAAACATTGGGTCGCGAAGAAACGTATGCGCCGAGGCAGACGAATAAAACGAAAAAAAAGAGGCGAAGCAAACGCGACACGGAGTACGCGTGTATTTTTTTATATCCAACAATAGATATTGCTTGCACGTCCGTAAAAATTCAGCCGTGACGCTGTACTTAGCGAAATGATCAGCGGGAATGGTAGGCAATATCGAAATTATTGTGATCCGCGGAAACCAGACAGAGAGTACAAGCAATCTATACTGAAACGCAGACATTATACTCGTGGCTTGGATTTGAATATCACGGCAAGCGATGTCACCGTGGGCTCTAATAGTTATTGAGAATGCATGTTCGCGGAATGTGCAGTCGGTGGGAAGGAACAATGCCAGATTTTGTTCGTTATTATTACTGTCTATGTATCTTAGAAAATCACGTATTCTGGGTAAACTAAATTTTTAGTTTCTCGTATCGTCGAAATTCAGTTATGAGTAATTATGCTATATAGGAAAGTTTATATAAGAAAATTTCGTCGGTATTCTGGACTAATTGAAACGTTAATAATTGATTAGTATTATTTGATGGGTTCAATATACACTGCAGTGCTACTTTTTACTGTCTCATTTCTCCCCTTTCTTTCTTTTCTTTATCTTTTCTCTTGCTTCTTTCTCGTTCATCCCATTCTTAAGGTATTTAAGATCGACTAACAAACAGAAAACCGTTTAATTATCAGACTTCCACAAACCAAGCAACCTTCTTAATGCAGATTAGTAATTCTTTAATGCAATCAATATACAGGTTCTTCCAGGTATTCTGATCGATATTTTCAAAATACCTTTCATATATCATACCTACATCAAAATTTTAAATCTCAATCTCGATCTTTCGTCCCACCTATCGTGCAGAAGAAATGACGACCCAATAATTAGGCCAGATCAAATGGAGCAGGATCTAAACCGGAGGATGCGAAGTTGTAGAAGGGAACCGCAGCTCGGCCGGTATTTGACTGACGGAAACGAAGTGTAAGGGACGACCTTAATCCCTGGCCAACCTTATTTTTAGGGCGACGAACTCGGATAGAGCCAGGATAGCCTGATTGAGATGGAATCGGCGAATAAAAGAGTTGTAAATAAGAGATAAAAGAAGGTCGGGATGGAAGAGCGTCTGAAGTGACTGGTCGTGTCTAGTCGGGATAAAGTACAGTTTTATTGGCACGCAAAGGGGCATGGCTGGGTCAATAACTCGCATTTATAGCTTATAAATGATTTCAGTCACCGCGGGGAAGGTGCATTAGTCCGCGTTTAGGCGCGTGACACGTGGTTACATACGCGACGCGTGAAAATCGGCACAGAAAAGGACCCGCGTGTCTGAAAATGCGCCACCTTTTAAGGAACTATAAAGCCAGCTGGCTGACTTTTTGTGGCTAACAGTTTTCTTGGCCCCGCGAGTCTGCTAAACATTTTCTCGGGAAAAGGCGGCAGTAAAAGTAGATTCACTTTTGGCTCAGAAAACAAGGGTCCTGTTGGGAAGTAGCGTTTGTAGGTCGACGAGGTGACGAGTTAACGTACTTGAAGTAGTAAAGTGTACCTCCAAGATTGAACATGTCTATGTCGTTCACCGATTCTAGAAAGCTTTCCATGCTTATTGTTATTGATAGTAGTATGATTTTGAGAATTAGGATTCACAGAATAAGAATTTTAGAAATTGGTATTCTTGAAGATGATCGAACCTTGTGTGATTTAAATTTACATATTTAATTGCTTCTTCATAGATGACTCATCTTATAAGATTTAAACATTTATTGCCTATAGTTCATACTATTATTATTATTACAAAAAGAAATATTTTTGTACACGACTATTTTATATCAATCATGTGAAACACAATTTTTATATTATGTAGAAAACAATTCAAATACGATTTTTTAAATAAATCTTAACAAGTGTGATTAAATTAACGACTAATATCAAATTGTATACACGAATATTATAAAGTTAGAAAGGTTTTGTTCATCACCTACGCCTCTAAAAGATTAATCGCTAGAAATTTCGGTATTTTCCAAATATAATTATTATTCATAAAATATTTAGAAGAACATCGTTCCCGTGAGATCGAATTTCATATGGACGTTGAAAGGAGCTTCGCAGTCGAAGTTCAGAAAGTAGACGTCCTGCCATAAAAACGTTACGACCGCGTTATTGCGTACATATTTTAGTGGTGCGTGAGAATGCTAAGAAGCGGAAGTAATCATGCGAAAGGACAACTGTAAGAGGCAATAATACTCTCGTGACCTACGAACAGGGGTGATGTATCGTACGATAAAAGGCGAGCAGGTTGATGGTTAAACAAAGAATGCGTTCAGGGGAATGACGTAGACCTGAAAAGCGGCGTATTATAACAGAAACATCGTTTTATTTGGCTCCAGGCCGAAAGGAAATTCTCCATAAACGCTTATCTCGCTAAACGCACAACCAATTTCCTCCCATAATATCGTTTTCCAAGAAACCTTTCAAAAAATTAAACCAGGCATTCTATCACAAATTTCGTAAATTCCAAGGCAACGCATATTAAAATTTCGTGAAGAACATAGACATTTCTTGACCTGCCAACCAATGAGAGTGATATAGCAAGGAAAGTTAAATCAATTAATGCGCATCTTGTTTAAACATACAATTCATTACACTTATTTTTGTTATATTATATTCACTTGCATACAAAGTGTCTGTAGCTTCAAGTAGAATTTTTACGGAAAGTTAAAACGCATTGTCCTCAATGGCACAGCTCACATCTGACTGCCTTGATTCTAAAAATTTTATAATATATCACAGCATTGTGCATTACGTATTATCTGTCCACTAGTTGGCTCTTAGCACAGCGATTGATAATTAAATCCAACGATACCTATTCCAATAAACGATTGCTTATAGAGTTCAGAATTGTCGTTACACAAACCTGCCACTGCGTAATCGCAAGCCCTATCGCTAAGAGTTTACACAGTTCTTATTTATTACACTAATTACGTGTTCATTTATTACGAAGTGCCTGCAGTATTATTCGAAAGTGAACCTCAAAATATATATAATCGAGGATCATCTATCAAAAAATGGGAGGAAATGGCACAGTATATGGAAGAAGTTGGGGCGGAGCCAGACGTCGGTCATCTTGGATTAAAAAAGGAAAAACAGGAGCAAGGAACGTCAAAACCGAGAGGACCCCGAACAATTTCCATCGCACGAGCACGGTTTCGTTTGTCGGGCGCTTCCAAAACACGACATTGCGTTTACACGGTGGGAAAGTGGACGGGACGGGGGAGGTCAGAGGGTGTGCGAGGGTGGCAGGACAGCGTCGTCGACGCGTGCAGCACGTAGGTTGATAGCCAAAAGCAGCGGTTGGCAGGACAGGGGAACGTGTCACGCGATCCGTGAGTAATTCGCACGAGCCGAGGCCCGAGCCTGCCTGCCTGCTTAACAGAGTGTTATAATCTATTTACGTTAACATTACCAACGTTTAACGTGGTTGCTCCGCATCCCCGGGGTCAGAGAAAGGGGTTGGTTGGGTAGGAAGGAGGTAGAAACAGCCGTAGAAGGGGTAGACCCGGTAACGTATCTCTCTGTCTCCCTCTCACTTTACTATGTCACTGATTCTCCGTCTCTCTTCATCTAGCCAACGTTTCCTGCCGTTCTCTTTAGCCACCTCTGCAGCAGACAGCACTCAAGAATTGTCGCGGCCACGTTAGGGCTTTTGGAAACAAGCGTTAATTCGTGCGGTCGCTCGCTCTCGCATTAATCGCGGCTTCGTGCATGCCTCTGTGCGTCACTCCGTGTCCCAGTTGCCATTTCGCCGCATGGAATCAAGTGTACCGATTGGAGCGATGCGACGAAAAAAGAAAAACTACCATTTGTTACTAGAATTTCGAGTTACGAATTATGTGCTTTGACAGAGATGTCGTGTTACAGGTTTCGCGTGTTTCGCTGTGAGAGAATATGAGAATATTGGATCACAGATATAATGTGTATCGAAACTAAACAGATGTTACTTTTATCATGAACGTTAATACGAAGGTAGAATAGATGTTAAGGATTCAGACTAATTTAAAAATCGTCAATAAAGAATTTGTAATTTTAAAATAGAATTGTATGTTATAAAAGCCGATAAATTTCTAGGAGATCGTAAAATTAGTACTCGACAGCAGTTTCCATCGATATCTCTTAACCTTCCTCGAGTCCTGAAAAAATCAAATATTCATCCTGATGTACCTGAAATTTCTTCCTTCGAAATCCATATTTCCATTCACTAAAATATTCCTACGTACACACATTGAGATATCTAAATACTGAAGATAAAAATAAAAATTTTCCATAGGAATAATTCTACCTAAAAGTAACAGAGATTATAAACTTTTCACGGTTCTCGATGATCGCGGCCGACAGACAAGAAATCCCCGAGATCCAGACAGAGAAACGAAGTTATCGTTGTTCGTACGCATAATTTTCCTTTGTGCGTTCTAAATTCAATACACAGCGAACGTCAGAAATCTCGCGGCGGTTAACATAACGACAGCGATTATGGAGTGGGACGGCGCGCGGTGGTCCGAATCTCGCACGATTCGAGGCATATTAGCAACACACAATGAGGCGCAAGTTCAAGTAACAGAGCATTGTACGGAAGCGGAGGCGGCAGTTGGTCCGTGAACGGATTACGGACACATTCGCGTTGTAGAAGGTACAAGGCTCACCGCCGACAGCCAGAGGAACACGTACCTCTACGTACGTTCCGTTTGAACGAGCCTGTAGGCAAAGAGGCCTCCGAGCGTGTACATCCACGCTCGGCATATGCACGACAATACGGGCTAAATGCCCAGCTCCAAGCAAACCGGCAACTAACTCCGCGAAACGTCCTGAAACTTTAGATGCGATTATCTGGAGGTTATGTCGTAACAATTATGGGGCTGCCACTCCGCGGAATCAGGCGACTGCTAACTTGTTTGCTGCGCGCTCACCTATTGTCCTTCTGTCACAAATAATTTTCGAGGACGCGGGCTAATGGACAAGGGAGCCTGCGCGTGGAAACCGACGCTGCAAAATCACTCATATATGACGTTCTTTGACCTTCTCTTTCGTTTCGGTCATCGGAAGAAGCATCTGTTAATCTACGATTTTCATTGAATATAGTTGATTAAGTAATAGGTATCGGAAATTTGTTATCATAATTATCTAGGGAGTTAAGTGATCGGAAACAGAAAGTTTGTAGCATGAATAGTTTTAGTTGGAAAGTATATGGATACTAGCTTTTTTAAATTATAAAGATACTTAAACAAAGACTTTGGACAATTGAGTTGGCGTTAATAATTTCAGCAATGAACGCCAGAAATAGCAATGGACATTACATTGAGAAATAATTGATACAATTTTCGATAAAGAAAGTTAATTCCCCCTTCAAGAATAGTTTCTCGATCAACCTAACATAACATGGTTCACATGAAATTCGAAAAAACTCAGTTGAAGTATCTGACTCTTTATGTAATAAATGATATGATACAAAATCACTCTTTTTTATATTTAAACCAGTCGTGCCAAATCAACTATGTCTCTATCACAGGTAATAATTACTCAAATCAGACGACAAAATTTACCTGTTCTGGACGCTTAATTTTCCTTCTTATTGATCCCGCTAAAATACGAACGCAACGGCTGTAAACCACAGAAGGTGTTTCCTAGGGTGGCGAGCGCGGACCGCGCGAAGAAAAGAAACGACGAGCTGGTACGTCGATAAAAATCCCTGTCCAGCGATTGTAAAATTTTATAGTCGCGGGGAATAAAGATGGTATCACGGGCGAAACCGGGACCTCCCGTTATCGGTACGCACGAGAAGGGGAGAAGTTTAATATTTGGCCGTCTACGGATTTCTGGCGGGGCTGGGGGAGGAAGGAAGCGCCGGCCACTCAATGCGTTTGGGGACGATAAGCGAGAGAGAAGGCGAGAGGGAGAAGGGTGCCTGCCGGGCTTGACAAATAAAATCTGAACAACCTGCTGCTTCGTTGTTTACCGAAGGATACCTGCGGCATTAACGGTACAGGTGGAAGGGGGCCTTGCAGGGAAAACCAAATATGCGACGATAACAGAATGACTCCCAGGTGGTGTCAGCGATTTTTTCGTGGATCCACCGCCCGCTATCAACTCTTTTCGTGACGCGACACTGTAAACGTATGTGTGCATCTTACCGATGAATTTCTGCTGCTTCCGCACAACCAACACGACGTGATTGCTTCATTTTCGATGTTCGTTTCGATCGATTAATTGAAATACCGTATCGATGAAGTTGTTACACTTTACTATCGACACTCACTGTTTGTAATACTATTCTTGAAAGATAATATCGCCCATATATTGTTTAGCAAAATATTAGTTTTGTAAAAATATATTGCCTACCGAATTTACTTAAACGAGCCTCTCAGAAGTGGGACTGGTCAATTTCGCTTTTAATAAATTTTTCGATTTTATTATTTATATATATAAAGCATGTGAGACAAATAATCGTGAATTCCATATTTGAAAACATTTGTAATATCATCACGATTTTCTACTATTCAATTTACGGAGTTTTTCGAACTACCCAATATTACGTCAATAGGATCGTCTTATATAATAATTTACCAACTAATAATATTAGTAAATTGACAAGTTGCAAGCTACAGATTTCTTTCCTATAATTTTTTATAATCTTCGCACAAATAAGATAATCCGATATATTATGATTCGTAAAATTCATTTGTATCTCGTTGAATTATGTGAGGATATTTACAAATGCTGATAGCTTATGACTTGTAAAATTTCGTCAACAATCTATTAGTTCAATTGTGTAGGATAATCCATATGACAATAGTGCAATCTTAAACAACTAAAATAAAATAGAAAAAACGGAATAAGTATACTTGAATATACAATTTTCCATTCTCGACGACGTTAATAGAAGGTTAACAGGGAAAGGCGGTGTATTTCATCACACAACCGCATTCATTTCCGGCTGGCGAAGGAGCTCGAAGACAATTCCTCGTGGCGCATCTAGCGTATCCGGGCGAAGAAAAACACAACCGAAGCCGGATGAAATCGGATGTGACCGCGTTCTCTTCGTATATTACGGCAGACTCACCCCTTCCGGTGAGCCGTTCGCGCTGAGGGCGATATGAGCAGCACGTGGTGCGATGCGGTCGTCGTACGTGGTGGCTGGTATGGTGGTAACGCGTACGCAGAGAGGAGGAGGGCCGTGTCGCAACGCGGCTGAGAATTACTCGACGAACCTGGCCCCCTTCGCGAATTATACGATTCACCTGCTTCCTATTTTACGACGTTTATATTACACCGCGTGCCCGAATCTTACCTCTGTCTCGCCCGCGGTCGCGGACTTTTCTTCGCTTTCTCGACGTTTGTTTTATCGTGGCCGAAATGAAGCTTTCGAAATTTCGGGAGCCAACGTTTTACCACCTTCACATTTTCACCCGTGAGGTCGTACGTGGAATAAATCTTACACAGCTGCGGACAAGCCTTGCTTAGTGGTCATTTGTTTAAGAAACACCAGTATTCGTTTTTTATTTTAGTTGTTAATTACAGGGTAATTATTAAGGAACCGATACGAAGATTGAAAAGAGGTTTAGATAGCGATCGATTCTATTTTAAGATATTTTCATTTAGGAAATTATTGTGTTTCTACTCCTGAAGGAGGGGTAGTGTATTCAGAAAAAATTATATCGAAAGCGAGGACACCTTATTTTGAAACGCCATTTTCTAGATATCTTGAAATAATATTAAATGTTCTAAAATCATGTTACCTCTATCCGAAATCCTTACTATTACCTATACCTCAGAAACACCAAGTGAAATTTTATGAAGTTTATGAAGTACAGAACACATGGTACGAATTAATCACCACAACTAATTTACATATCTTTTGTATAACATAGTATATCTTTGTGAGAAACTGGAAGAATACGTATATGCTTCAACGGGAACTTGAAATACATTTAAATCAATTAACGTTATCTCAAGAACGTTCCACCGGTATTTCATGGAAGCAAAATAATCAAGTAAAAGATTCGAGTCTTCGAAGTCTTTTAGAAAATTATTTATGTTCTAAAAACCCTTGAAACAGACGGTAGTCGAGTGGCTGCTACCGGTCGTACACCCTTCGTCGTGCGTTTATGTATACAGACTAACGCCACGACCTATGACACTGTTTAGTCTAGTTCATGGTCGCCGACAAACAGGCTATAATCCTGCCTATTTTCGTAGACCTGTCGTGACAGATGCTCAGCGGTATCGACCTACCAATTACTCACGATACATTCCTGTTTATTCCAAAGGAAGATTGTTTAGTGTTCTCTGAGAATTTCTGGAAACACTTAACGAAAAAAGTTACCCATTCAAACTGCATTCCTTATCCCCTGTGAAGCTTTTTTAAATAAAATCAGTGAGAAGAAGGAGTGTATTTTGGAGGACACGATAAGTCCAAAGTTCACAGACTGTGTATAAAATGTTTAAATTACAAGATATTTCTTAGAAGCTGGTTCGACTAAATCACGATTTGAAGATTATCATAGAAATACATTTTAGGAACGTTATGATATTATATACGATATATATAATAGAATATGACAAGTAACAATTACAATTTATTGTTCACCTTGTTCTATAATCTTTCTCTATCCTCAGACAGTTTGTCATTCCATTCTCGAAGAATTTTTCGTTCAAGTTTCCAGATTTTCCAAAGTTGTCCATTAAGAAAATACTGTAAGAATTGTATATTTTTCAGTCATTGTTACACGCTTACAAAGTCAATGCAACGTTATAATTATTAACTTTACGAATAACAGTATCATTTCTTTTTGTCGATAATCGATTTTAGAATAAAACTTGATATCTACGCTCTCAGAGTGACAATAAATTTAAAGAATACGTTTCTGTCTGATAAATTTTGGAAGAATAAAGATATACACAATTAAGAGAAACCGTTCTTCTCTGGAGAAGATTTACCCACGGTACATGTATACAGGTCCGCTAATGCCTGAGACCGTATAGATTGTTGTTAATGGGAGTTATAAGGACGCATTAGCCTGATAAATAGTAATGGGGTTTATTGGCGGAAAATCAGAAAATATGAGGAGGTCGCGTCTCCCTCTTTTCTTGGCCCATGCCTGGGTACACGGCACGCCGTTGCATTTTCTTGGGGTCTGCCACGCCGAGACCATAAGCACGTATATATGGACCTGGACTTTATTATATTTGCTGACCATAAGGAGGCTTCATCGGCTATTTCCGTGAAATACGGCTTTTTGAGGGTTTCCGCGATCATTCTTCCGTTCCGTTGTTTTCGTGTATCCTTTCGTTTCTCCGAAAGATACCCAACACAAGAGCTTCCTTACAGTGTAATTAATTACTGAATGAACGTTTTCCACAAAATTAAATATGATAAAATCTAAAGTAAAATGAAATAGTAGATTGTAATTATTACAATATATATTTAATATATTTTAATAATAATTGCGATAATTAAAATATATAGTTTCTATTTAGGAAAGTACAAAATATTTGTCGAAGAATTTTTTAAGAATATTCTTAGAAAGAATAGTTGATGATTTTTTAAATAATACATAGTAGATATGGAGATGAATTATATCATACCACCTTATGTGGATTCTATTGACAAATATATTAAATGCATAAAATTTGACAAATGATTTATTTCGATCTTCTTTAAGAATTTCTGTAGACTTAATATATCTCGAATAGATTTGAACGTAAAGAAAAATTGAAACTTTTTATGATACGACGAGTACGTAAAGAAAAGATCGTTAGCTATGGACGAATAAAATTTGATAGCGATAAAGGCAGCCTACAATCATGCTTGGGATATATTTCTTAATGATACTGTATACATAAAAGTGTATAACTGAACCCATCTCATTACCTCTACAGTCATCGAAACAGGAATACCTGTACGATGTAATAACTAGTGTATCGTTCGATTTTTTTTAAATTTTTCGAAAATACTTTCATATGCATCCGCCTTATTTTGAAGTATAAAGTTTTCTACAAACGTCAGATATGAAGATTAATCAATAGCCATCTTTTAGAACTTGCGATCCCAGTCACAGGAAAATCTGTCCTACGCGTACAAAAGAGTTCGTTGAAATAATCGGGCGACTTTTTTCCGACGGTTCGCCCTTCAATACCTGGCAAATATTCGCGTGGCGGGGAGAATCAAAGGTTGGTTTTGTACTTGTTCGATGATTAAAACGTCGTTTCATATCGGCAGCCGTGGCGTTATCCAACTCGGTTCGCTCGAAAAAAAGGGGGTGGTCCACAGGGATGCTGGCTGGAGCGGGGGTGGCGAGCAGGGGACAATTAACGTGCAGCGAGTACACAATACCTTTTCCCAAACGGCTCGATGTGAACTGCACACTTGTTGCTTATCTCCGCTTCGGCGTAGACATGTCTGTAACACGTTAGGATAACATGTTTAACATGGTAGATAGCTACTTATCAGTTGGTCTTGTTTGCCGCTACACCATAAAGCCCGTTATAAAGTCCAGACAGAGTGTCACGGTGTCCTATAAATTACCTGTACCGTTTGTTGAAAAACTCGCGCTGCTTGCGTTATCGAAACGACAAACCTCGTGGCGACTGAACCTGATTTCATATTTACTTGGCAGATGTGGAGAAAGCTTTCTGACGAAGGTAACGTTCGAGGAATTTCGTTGCACAGATAATATGAGAAGAATTTGGCCTCGTTATGTTTGCCTGTATAAGTCTTAGGATCGTTTATGCTACAGAGTTACTTGCAATTACGTAATCTTATACTTGAATGATTTAAAGAAATTTGACGTTTCGTGCACGATGAAAATAGTATGGAGTTGGAAACTGATTATCTCTTCACTCGATGATATATGATTTAAATCTCGTTTTATATATCTCGTTCTGGTACAGAATAAAGTCTAGTTTCGAAGAAAATTCATATATAATACGATACGTCGCTTAGTCATTCAACGCACTCAGTGATGCAAGTACGTTTCCTTTCAAAGGCAAGCTGTACGTTGATGGGGAACTTAACTGTGAATAAATACACAGAATGTAAACAATATGGAAAAACATATAAAATATCTAAAGTGCAAGTATTCTTTATTACAGTATTCAGTGAGTGAAACAAATCTCTCCTCAGGTTTCGTTTCTTCAATTGAATCCACTAAAATATACATTTACATAAATATATTCGCATTTCACTGATGAATGTAAAATTACTTACCACGGCAGTAAAGCGCGAATGTTAATTCTAAAATTGGCTTGTTCGGTCGAGATACAAAATAAATCTTGATCTTCGCAAAATTAAGAGTAGGTACAACGAGCAAGTGAACCCTTTACCCCTAGCTTGTTCTTCCGAAAGATGGTGGCCATATCGGTAGCTGTAATTCGGCACTGGTTTCATTCGCATAAATAATGTCTTGGGGACTGGAGGTTCCCTTTCCTCGAGTGTGTACCCTTTGTCTTCCGTGTTAGAGGAACCGGTACAGCAACGAGTGGCCATTTTAACCCCTTTTCCTCGCGAGACATAAATAATGATCGTTGCTAATTTGGACCTGGTACAGCCCTTGGCCGGCGGCGAACGTAAACCGCGCAATTATAATGCCGCCACATTAGAATTTATACTGCTTCCCGGCAGCCAGCCTTTCTCCTTCGTAACCTTTTTCTAAAGCTTATGTCCTTAATCCAGTTGAAATATTTTTCCCGCAGCCGTATCGACCCCCGGATTTTCGTCAGGACTTAAGCCATTTAATTAAGTCAGGCCCACTGGTCGGTAATGTCATTCGTCCCCGTTCCATAGGGAAACAACACCATCGGGAGTGGTATCCTTACGCGGTACTCATGTTACATAATCAGAGAAAGTAAAGCCCCGATGGAAAATCTCGAAGTATTCTTCGGTGACTTTTACGGGGTAGAAGTATGCAAATTGCGATGGATTTTAAATATCGTGGGAATTAAATAAGATGAAGGTGTTAAGATAGGGATACAGATAATAATCGTAGAACAAAGGCTTTGGCAGTAGTATATATTAGCTTAACATGATTACAAAATTCAAAGAAAATGAAATAAATTTCTGATTATCTGGAGGTGAATTTATTCTCACGGTGAATTACGAAAGTAAGTATTTACGAATCTCCAGTTCTGTAATTTTTAAATTCACGCTATATATTTCTTAAGTAAATAGATACATTTGATACGATCTTTCAAATGTAAAGATAAGCTACGTTTTAATTAAGCGTTCAATATATATGAATTTTACCAAATAGTTGTCATTTTATATAACAAAATTAAAGATTTTCGTGAAGTACACCAAAGTTGCTAGGTTTCTGCTATTTGACAATACCTTAATAAGGAGAATTATGAATGAAAATATTCATACGCACGCAAACATCACTTACATATTTCTGATACTTTGATTATTTCTGGAAAATTCAAGCCCAGATTAAAACGAAAATATTCATTATTTAATTATATATAAATTTGTAAGTAGAAAACGATGTTAACGAAATAAGAGGAATATCAGTGGCGTAACAAATTCGACGTTTTATCTATTGTGAACTGCGGGAGAACCGATTGGATGGGGCGCGAGAAATTGCGATATTTCTAGTGTGTAATGCGCGGCAATACGCGCGGCGTTAAATCAAATCCAATTTGAGCTCTTGCGCGTTGCACACCGTGGCATAGAGTACCACCTGACAAACTCATTGGTCTGACAAATTGAATCATTCGCTGTTCAATCGCTTTACATGCACGTGTGTGTATGATCGTCGAACGTCTGTCGCGTTCGTTGTTCCCTGCAGCCCTGCAATTGCTGCAACGCCGTCGATACATCTACCCTGACTGCGTCTTCCGTTCCCTCGATCAACGTAAGTTTCATGCAAATCTCTGTTAATACGATCAATTAAATGATTAAATGGAACACCATGTAGATCGGTCTCAGAGTAACGATAAAAATAAAATGTATGTATAACATGTAACTGGTATTAAAACGTTACTTTCGATTTTTAATCTTCCTCGGCGCCTCTTTTTCGTTCAGTTACGACATTTAAAATCAAGTGAAATGTATGTAATTAGATTGTATTTCTATAAATCGTCAATAAATTTGTTTTGGAAAATATATATATCAAATTGAAAATATAGTAATAGTTTTATAACATTGACATTGTAAATTCGAAAAACAAAAGCGTTCTATTCTCCAATTATACATCTTAACATGTATGTATACAATCCAGATACACAGTATGTGAAAGATATGCTCGAAACTAGAGTGCAACGACACTGATTAAAATAAGATGAGTCTACTGAACTGAACGTGATTTGTGTCAATTAAAATAAAAGGACCTCTGTAAGCACAACAGGAAGTCAAACAGAAATAGTAGCAAAATTCTACCATCATATATAATCGTTTCACTATAAAACTAAGCAAATAACAATAATTCAATTAATATGTCAGCTTCGTGTAACTTTTACTTATTTTTCTGTAAAGCAAAGAACCATTAAATAAACGCTGGAATTTCGGTAGTTCTACCGAGCATTTAGACGATTTCCAAGGAAAACAAGCAATTTTCCAAATGGAAGCGAAGGTTGTCGTTGCGTGAAATCCTTCCGTGGACCAATCGCAGGCAGAGAAGCGCACATGCGGAGCGCACATGCAGAGCGCATCGAACGCAGGATGCCGAGGCGTTGGCCGTGTGACGCGGTCACACGGTGTGTGACGTGTGAAATGGAGCACGGTCCCTCCATAATTATATGTATCCTATCCCCTATCTTCGATGTCGGTACGATCAACGTGCAACCGGCACGAGCGCAAAACGTGGAGAGTGCATTGATGCAGCGGCGCCTCCGGTGCACAGTGTGCATGTGCATCGCCCACCCATCGGACGTATGGATCGTTCCCCTTCATCCGCGCCACCCCCGATTCACCACGGATGACTGGTCCATCGTTTCGACCAGCAGGACAATCGAGATCATTGCATCGCATTCCCGTGTATCCGACGATTCGCTGAAATTAGTGGCCAGTGCTTTCGGTTAATTATTGCCATCCACCGAAAACATACGACGATCTGCTTTATTTCACGAAAACTTTGAAAAGTTCCAGAGTTTTGGGTGTAAAGAGGTGTTTTAATTGCTCAATCAGGCATTGAGCTACAAGCTTTAAGCTTCGATATAATCTCCGATTTATAGAAGCTTTAATATTTGAATATTTGTATAGCTACATCGTTTGAATATATAAAATAAGAGCATTTTGAGACTTTATTAGTATAAAGTATGGTTAATTAATGTCATATCAACTACATAAATGTAATTAGTAATAGAGACTATTGTGTTTTCCAGATTCAGGAGACTAAATCCAGAAGATGGTAAGAAAAGAGAAAAATCAGGTCCAAAAGTCAGAATAACTGTTCAAGAAACGTGATTCTGCTTCAAAACAAGAGCTTCATTTCGACAAAAAGATACACTGCAACAACAACGGCTTGAAAACAAGAGTTTCCTTCAAGCAAAGAATACAGAACCTTATTAGGAAATGGACCAAATGCGCTTCGGAACTTCGGGGAGATTATGCAAGAAACTGACCCACATTTCAATCGCGTAAATAGCTTTTTTCTTCCTATCTTCCAATTTGTAATTACGGACATATGACATTAAATGGACGTTTAACTGACATTTATATACAGGAAATTAATAAATACAAAGATACATAGAATATATTAAAATATGAAAAATATTCAAAGCAGCAATATGAATCTTTACTTAGGTGCCATTTCTTTGAAATTGTGTTTATATCTATAAAGATACAATCTGTGATACTCATTCCATCTTACGATACTTTCTATGAAACAAGGAACAGAAGATCAAAATTCGAATGACAGGCTGAGTTTCCAAGGAAGTACATTCGATTAACCGCAAAAATCACGACCAATGATGGCGAGTGTCAACGTAAGGGAGATAATGCCCAGATACGTATCGAGCAAGCGCTGCACGTAATGACGAGCACGAATGCACGTAACATGGATGCGCGCGATACAACTCGGCCCGGATATCGTAGTGGGCGCACATGTGCATCGGTGATGTTTCGAGCTAGAACGATTTCGGAGCGTCGAATTACGCGGCACCGGGTGCACGTGCAGTAGGCGCCTATTGCACAAATCACACGCATTATTGACTACCTTTGTATTTCTCCGGCCGACGCGCCATTGTCCGTGTCACGTGCGTTTCCTTCTCTAAGTACCTACTAGCACAAATAAACCGAGAAAATTTGCTTTATGTACTTAAAATCATCTGCAATTTCAATTAACGTTTTAGACAGTTCTCTTCGATGGAATATAAATCCACTTACATATTGAACCATCTAAACGGAAATTAGCATAATGATAGTAACTAAAATCTCACAAAAGTATTCGAGATCTGTGTGTTAGATTAATGAACATAGACTATTGAAATTATTTCAGAATACAATTAAAGGTATTAAATTTTAATACATGTAATATAGTCAATCTTGGGGTAATTCAGGTGAGCGATTCTGAAGTCTGAAAATCGAGTTTTATTGTGAAAGTAGCTAGATAAAATACAAAAAATAAACAACAATTCATATCCGTCTATAACAATAAATAACATTTACATAGACGCGAAATAACAAGTTCTATACAATGTTTACCTGAAAATCGAAAATCGATTTTCAACGTCCTGAGCTACCGATCTTTCTTCGTCAATCTTCAAAATTTTAAATGGTTATTCTGTGCTCTTGCCTGTCTCTGATGTTGCTCTCTATTGGGAATGAGTCCGTTTGGGAAAAGAGTGTCTCTCAAAAATGGTTGACCTTAGAACCCTAAGAGGGTCGCTCTGACCGTTAGAAAAAGTCGTGCTACCCGTAAAACAAAAAGAGTCCCTATCCCACGTGAACTCTAGGGAGTTTACATACATTTAATAAAAATCCATAGGGAGCTACGTTTGTGTAGTTTCTAATAATTCACAAAATAGTAATTCACATAATTTCCAAAAAAAAGTACACAGCAGAAATGTTGCAAGTTTCAAGGAATTGGTGACCTTGCAAAGTGGCTCTCAATGGAAATGAACATATATAGCAGAAGATTCAGGGTGGTCAGTGAAAGTGGTCCATGTCCCCAGTGGCCTCGAAATCTCAACTAGAAACCTCGGTATCCAAGACTGGCGCCAGACTTGTCTGCATCTGTTTGGAAGATGAAGTATCTGGCTGGCTTTTCCTGCCTCCAAATCCGTTGAGAAGTGTTCGACCTGCAAACCGGCTTCCGTTCGACCCTCCAAAGACGAACACTCGAAGGGTACTCGATCCATCGACAAACCTATCGTCCGACTTGCAAGTCACACAGAGAGACAGACAGCCGGTCGTGTTTTCTTTCGAACGAGATCCTCGGGAGAGGGAAGTTTATTTACGCGTATCAAGCCTCCTGCCGTCTTTACGATCGTCCACGATATGCTTCGTGTTAACCGGATCTCTGTTAATGGTTCAACGTGTTTTCACAGAGCAAACGGAAGCCTGCTGCTGCTCTTTACCATTTGACATTTAGAAACTGGGAATTATTAGCGATGTGCTATCATTGCAAACGATCGACTGTGAATAAAGTTGTATCTTGAAGTCGTCTTAAGCTGAAACTTTAAGCATTTCATTTCACATTTAGTTTATTTGATTATCAATGTGCGTTGTGAAAATATACGTACGATACTAAAATTTTAAAGAATCACTGATCAAATTGAAATTATTTCTTTGAAGTAATTTTGGTGGTTATTTTCATTCATCTAAGCTTCTATATATTAGGTTGTCCGAAAAGTTTCTTTCGTTTTATGAAGAAATAATAGAACACAACGTTTTTTGTTTTATATTATATCTATTTTGTTCTGTTGAGATAAATACCGCGACATTTCACAGACTTGCTTTCACGTTTGTATGAAGATGCATTGTTGTAAAAAACACGTTTGCGAAAGGAAGACACTTTCCGGACAACTTAATATGTACACCTAATACGCGTGAATTCAATTCCTTTGATCGAAATATGAAGGAAAAATAAAATTATAACTTGGATGTTGAAGCCACTACTTAATTGCTAATTAATTACGAATTAAATATTTATTTTCCTTGGTATGTGGGTATAACTCCACCTGCCACACAGGACTTTATCGAAGAAATATGTATGTATATAGAAATTACAAGCTAGTATAAATCGAAGTCAAGAGCTGCCCTAACCTGTCTCAAACGAGACAGGGGCTTCCACGTCGACTTAAGAAAACTACCAGCCCTTCATGGATGTTTCGAGTGGCTCGACTCGATCTGTCATGTTTACACGAGATCGTGTATACCCGATACAACCCCTCACTAAACTAGATGATGTTTGTTTAAAGTCCCCCAGCTCTTCTGCTAGAATAGACGTCGATTCATCGCATCTAAAGGTCCTCGTAAGCCTAAGTAAATGAAATTACTAGTTTGGAAGTACTAGCCATTCCAGGTTTTCGACGATGTCAGATATCTTAATTTCCCATTTGCATCTTTTGATTTCACTTTATTAGATTGCAAAAAGGTTCGTATATTAGCTTTGGATCGATAAAAGAAAATATAAACTTAAAAAAATACACGTGAGTACTGATCGTCATATTTACAAAGCACAGTACAAAACCTTCACTTAAAATTAAAGACCTTGAATTATTAAAAATAATGTTTTTTATTCAGGAAGGAATTACAAATTTAAGAAAAACAAAATCTCTGGTTAGGATATTTTACTTAAAAAAAAAAAAAAAAAAAAAAATCAAAATAGAAATCATTGTCGAACATTTCCAAAACATCTTTCCTTTGGAGAAACCAAAAATCATCGTAATAATTATTTTACAACCTTATACTTTCATAGCTTTAAACACATTGAGGATATCTAATAATTACTATGAAAAATTTGATGGTGTTTTAATAAACTGAATACAATGCTGGAAATGATCACTGACACATTATATATGTGTATATAAATTTCGAACATTACAACGAAGATCGTATACACAATGTTGTTATGTTATATATATATTTTATTATGTTAGTGCAATAATATTACTCAAGCAGTAGGAACTTGGTATAAATTTCAACAGCACGATCGGTACTGATTGCATCCATTCCTCTTTCCACACGGAATGCTATTCAGACGACTTTCTGTATTACTCTAGCTTCCTCGTGAAAACTTGTTAGACGTTGATCGCCTAGCTCGTCAGAGGGTTAACCTTCTGCGATCTAACTATGCCTCCTAGGCGATAGCGGTGTCAGATATTATCATTCAAATGTATCTTTCAGTTTCAGACTGGATACTTGTGAATCACTCTATATAATCGAAATATAGTGAGCTATTATGAGAATGAACGATATTACAGTGAACTGTTTTTATCGATAAAATCAGGACCCTGAACAAAAACAGATTCTCCAACGATAGCTATCTATTTCTTTTCATGCAGGTTATATATGTTTTTTTTTACTAAAGAAGGTTTGCAATAAAAGTTAAATAAATTGATCCCACATTACTTTTATTGAAAATTTCTTATTATTTCCAAAATTGATAACTTTTTAGATGTGTCTCAACAACTGAATGATATTTAAAACACACTAGTTTGAAATGATGAAGTTAAAAGGTCATTATAATTATCTTTGAACGTTTGGCCACAGAAGACTACTGATTTTATGCAAAATAAAAAAACAAGATTGAAACGTTACTCTTTTCCCAATTGCCATGCGTCGAGTGAAAGAGTTTCTTTAATATTACAGTACAGTTGTTCGTATTTCAAAGAAACAGCTTTCTAGTAACACTTCGTTGTTTACGAATAAATATACTTTGAACGATACAAAGTTAAATTTGCTGCAATATTCCGCAATGACTTTTCTGTTTATTTTTTATTATAAAACTCTTACTCAAACATTTACATATTTTTGTCTAAAAAATGCACAATTGATTTGTACTGGAATTCAGTGTTGTAATGATGTGTGGTAAATGTAAGAAAAGAAGAGTTTTGGACCAGTTATGGATTATTGTCCGTCGGTGCATGCAAATTGAGGTGAAACGCGATGCCCGCGAACCGCAACGGGGATAACCCACGGGGAAATTATTGATAATCTCATCAATATTCGCGTTATTGTCAGGCACAGGGCACCAATAATTAACGCGCAATTGGACGCGAGTATCGATACAACGCGAGCGATCTGCAACACATGTCGCTCTATTAATAACACCGTGCCCGGTGCTATCGATACCTCACTAATTCATCGAAAAGCAGATTTACAGGTCCGCCGCAGTTGCATCGAGTAACAGGGACGTAAGTACTAACTGTCGAGTAATCATTTTATGCCTGATATGCAGTTCGAATAATCTACAGTGTCGTTGCTAATTGATCGTGTTGATGATTGAATAAAATCGTTATTGAAGATCATTATACTGCTGCCCAGTAGTAAGAGTTAGGGAGGTCATTTAGTTTATATTGTAATACCAATTGTTAGGCTGTTGATCGAGTTGTTTCAATTTCGTGTGACAATTTTTTTATTAAAAGGGGCAAAGGGATTAAATAATGGGATAAAACTGATCAATAAAGGAGCGCCATTTAAGATACAAAGAACTTTGAGAAGATCATTTGTGGTCGTTGAAAAACTGTTCCGAAGAACAAATTCTGCAAATTTATCGAAACACTGTCGAAACTATACATGCAAAGGCTACGAAGAAATTACTATACGTATTATACGTTATGTGAAACGTATTGTACTACAGAAATATAAAAATTTCCATAATATACGGAACCTGTTTATCGAAGAACGTATATCCAACGATGAATGTAATCCAGTTACTGAAACTTGATCAATTCATAAATAGTAAAAACTATAAGAAATACAATATAATGAAATTTTAAACGCATGAAGAGGAAGTTGTTTACAAATTTGAGTAGTATGTATGGAGACCACCCAGCATTCCTTACCACATTTTAATAACAGAAACGTATGCAATCAGTTAGCATTTAAAGTAAGAAAGGGCTGAAGCAGAATCATCATCGCCGGGATGAGAAGGTAATTCACGAGGGTGTTCGCGATACGGCATTAAAACATTGCTTTATTACGTCCACCGTTGAATGTGTCAACGGTGCCGGTTTATAAGGTAAATTTTAATGAACTGGCATACATGCACACTCGACATGCTTCGACTCTGGCTCCGAGTCCCAGGCTCGAAGCGGTAAATACGTCATTAGTCAGCGCAAGCTCAGCCTTTTTATTTGTGTTTATTAATTCAACCATGGGATTGAACGTATCATTTATGCCAGTCTCTGAATTACTAATGCAAACGGTTACGGAATACTTGGTTCGAAGACGCGGCTTTTTGCAACGAGGGACCTCGCCTTCAACACAGGATGCACGCACTGCCAAGTAGCAAGCTTAACGTTTCGGGAATACTCATTCAGGCTATTAAACTCACGCTTGAAAGGCTTTATAAGATCTAATTGGAAACGAATTAATTCCTTTTCCTTCCAACGATTAGACGGAGTGTCGTTTACTCGTAATTGGACAGCACGTAATTTGACTCTGTGGTCGATATCGTGTTCGATAATCTTTACGTTGCATGTAGGAGAAGTAAAAAAACTTTTTCGTTTAAGGATCGAGCATATGATTATATAATGTGATTAATCATAGTCTTGTAGCAGAGGCTCAGAGTAGTTAATAACTTTTTATTCGACTTATCTTCTTGGAGCATTAGGCAATTTGAAACGAGTGCTTCAAGAATGAACCGAGAACTGTGAACTGAGTTGTAAATTCAGAAGAGCGAAAGAAAAAAAGTTATTCAGAGAGTATGATAAAAAAAAAAACGATAAAATTTAAAAAACGCGATTTTGTTTTAAGATAAATTTTATTCGAGGGAAAACTGCGAAATACGACGTAACAATCAATCTGAAGCTTTCTTTCAATAATGTTCCAGTAAGTTTCGACTTGTACGAAAATGTCAGAAACGTCTCGTACAAGCGAACTAACATCGTTATTATTCTCTGTTAGAATTTAATCTTAAAGTTAAGATAAATAATTTGTGGAAGACACAATGTTTATGTTAAAATAATATTCGGTGATATTTATTAAACAGAACTACAGAACCAAATGTATGTAAGTGAGTGATGTGGTATAATTAACAAAGTATGCAGGTAAAGAATTTATGGATTGTTGACAGTTGGCCAGTTACTCTCAGACTGACTGTAGGTAGTGACCCATGATCCCTTAAATATTTTGAACCCCACTCTCTATACAGTGATGAGTATGACCTGTGTAAGTGTCCTGTTCAAATGCCTGTGTAGGTGTCTGTATAAGAGTATTTGTGTCCATGCGTGTAATATCGCTGTATTCCAACATTCTCCTATAAAATGGATATTATAAAACAGAGTACTATAAGTAACTTTTACAAATTACAAATCGTCGAATCTTCGTGTTGAACATTCTTAGATTATATTCAACGATAATTACAAACTACTATTAAAAAGTCACTGATTAAATGTTTATTTGGATCGTTGATCAATTACCAATTTTGTTACTAATTAATTACTAATCTAACTTCATTCGAAGCACGCACAACTTTTCCATACGAAACACCATATGTAACCAACACCAGTAGCTACCTTTCGAAACGCTGTGAGAGGAGAAGAGGCCTAAGGATCTGGATGGACACTGGGGGCCAGGTCACATGTAATCGTGGTCTGGTCGCGTGCGGATAAATCAAAAGTATGAAACGCTGCCGGCAGAATTTCGGCATATTTATGGCGGTGGCAATTCAATGATACACATTCCCGGTCGCGCGTAATAGTCAATATTTCCATCAGAAGCATACCTACAACTCACGCCCACGCCGACGAATTGGTGCAGCCAACGGTGCTTTATGAGAGTTCAGGACGCATTTGACAGCGCGATGCGCCCGGCCAGTTGTTGCTATTTATTCGCGCATTACATTACTCTGTTACCGAGTTGAGTGTCACCAGCTAATTTGCATTATAAGTGCCGCTGATGTTATCATCGCTTCGCTTATACGTTATGGCGTCGCTGACGGATCATCAGCGCGCCGCTGTCTCACGTGTTCGCGTGTTATCCCGTTTCTATGCCTGTGTGTGCGAAAAGTGTATTACCATGTGCAGCAGCCGGTTGCCCGAAACGAACCAGTAATCGCGGTTCGTTTATTCTCGGCTGATAATTACGCCAACAGCATCGTTCTATCTATCAATACGTACTCTTTTTGTAAATTTGAGGAAATTGAGAGATGGTTAAACACGATAAATTTAAAGGCGCAGGAAAGGAGATACATTATTTTTAAGTTTTTGATTAGTATATTCTACTTTTTGAAATTTTCTCAGATGATTTCATATATTGCGCCAGTATCAGTAAATGTATATCAAGGTGGTAGTAGTAAGGTACTGTAGAAAAACTTAAAATTTTTTACTTATAAAATTGAGGCATAGGTGTGATGTATGTAGATTATGGATTAAAAGCAATGACTTGTTGAAATTTCTTTCACATTGTAAGGCTGTATATTTCTGAACATTTTAAATCTTTTATTTTATATATGGTAAGTATATATCTAATACTTTTGGATACGAGCACGAAAAGAAGAAGACGATATTAATTATATACGTGAATATAGTTTTGTTTTAGTGTATTGATATTTGTCATATTTTACCCCCACTTTATCAAACGTGCGATTAAAACCTGTAACTTTCCCGATAGTTGCAATTTCGACAGAAAAAAGCGAGGAGAGATACGACGATTATAGTACTTTAATTTCAACAAAATTTTGTTAGATATTAATTTACAAGCGAAAAATTACCAGTTGTAGATGGTACAATTCTCGCGTGCATTTTCGAAAATGAAACAAAAATCACAAGTTAAATCATTAATATTATTACACCGTTTTGCAAGTACTTTAAAATAAATAGAGAAGCTGGTAGATTTCCAAAGCTTATCGTGGTTTTCGACATTTTTATCGATGTATTCAGGCAAAACGAGATGCACGAGCTAAAAATACTCGAAGCATGCTATCGGGCGACAGACAAATTGTCGGACGACACCGGTAATAATTACCACTAAATAATTTTCGCGTAGAGAAGAGCCATCCAGCAGACCAGCGGCAGATGTAAATTCCCTCCCCACGTGGTCGTCGCCCGGCCCTATGAATTCCGCACGAGTGTCCGACCTTTCCCCGAGTATATGTATGTTGAGCAGCTGAAGTGGAGATTGAAGTGAAATATGAAAATCCGGGCAGCGCAACGCCGGTCGTAGCTGACGCCGGCGTTTTCGTATTGAGCACGTCGCGTTTAACGAGCCGTATAAGACAGAAAAATATAGGTAATGAACGTGAATACAGGGCCGGGACTTTTCTTTTAAGCCGCGTTCCACGGTATTCACTAAAATCGTTCCTCGTTCCCCCTTGGTAGAAAAACGTGGCTCACGGTTGGAAAACGGACCCGAATCGTGATCCGGTTGCTGCTGCACCAGCTCCTCGTATTCCTTTCCTTTTCAATATTATCCGGACAAAAATTCTCGCTCGCCTATATTTTTAATTAAAATCATTCCACACGGCTTACACGAGTATGTGAAACTTATTAATGAACTCCGCCGCGTATGTTCGTCCGCTTGTACCGAATCAGTTCGTCGAATTTTAGCAAGATCCCCCGCGGTATTCGTGTTTCATTCCTGCTTTTCAGAATGCCCATATTTCCATGGCAGTGAACCCACGGGAGCATCGGAAAATGTGTCCGCTAGGTACCATCCAGTTTTATCGGTGTAAATGAACATTCCCGTCGATGGTTGTTAACATTCCCTTCCAAAGAAACCGTGTATCCCTTAGCAAAAACTCTAATTTACCAACGTCCGTTTCATTTTGAAGGATTATTTGCAAGTCGTCTTAAAAGACTACATAGAAAATGGTCAACGGTTACATGTTAGAAACGGACGCACGTGTTCGAGAAAATTAGTGACGGCTTGAAAATGTAATCAGCTGGTGGTTCCCCTCCCCACTCAAAATGACACCCCCATCCCTCGTTTGCACGGGAACGCGGCACAATTATTATGTACACCGGCCGCGCGTACAATGTGGGTCCATTTCAGAGTGGCAATTCGCACGATACATTATCCAGTCAGCGCGATTGTCGACCATACGATTCGCAGTTTCGTTTCAGTCCGCGTAATAACGCTGGCATTTCGACCCTCGTTCCGCCGCTTCTGTAAGAGGGGGTGGTGTCACCGACAATATTTTCCTTCGACGAGAGAGAACCGTACCGATATTTCGCCGCGCCCGACCCCTTTTTTCCCGTTCGTCGCCGCGCGCCGCTCACGAAATAACTCATTTCGAGAACGCGCGCCAGCGTGAAGCTGTCGATAGCAGCCACGTCCGGGGGCCGCGCCACGACAACGTGTAAACAACCGCCGCGTCAACTTTATATTATATGTCGCCCAGCGAGAGGAATCCGGATCGCCGCGCAAATCTGCCGGCTCGATTTTGACCGATCCACCAAAACGACTTTCCGTTCCGCTTTTTTTTTCCGCGGTTTCCTCTGCCCCATCTCGCCTCGCCACCCTCGCCCCCGATTTGCGTAGATTCTTTTTCGGCATGCGGCCACGCGTGCACGTGAAACTGCCGATGATAGGATAGGGGAACCTCTCGACTCCCGGCCCATACACCTGGCAAGTGACATGAAACAAATCTACCGATACCACCCGGCTGTAGCTCACTTCATCGTCAGAGTTTATCGGGGGGTTGGTGCCGAACAGAAACCAAACGTTATAATGCCACCGTAAATCCTTGATTTTCACTCTGAAAATTTATGAAACGCCGACTGGGGTGGTGACCGATACTTGTAAACTTGACTGTTTGCTGAAAGTTCAGTTTTTTATATAGTACAATTTTGTTGAAATGATTTGTAAGAGTTTACGTTCGTGTTCAGGTTATTTACTCCGTTACCGATTAACATTACCAATATTATAGCGTTCTATATAATTATGTATTTAATAGAGGAAAAAGATTTGAATCCATACAAAGGATCAAAGATCACAGCAGGATGAAGAACAGAAAAAGAGATTCTTCTATAAAAATTGCTCGTTAAAAATAACATCATGAAACTACGGTTCTATAAAACATCTGAAAGACTTAAAAGCATCGACATAAACCAACATAAATCACGGAAATGTCTATGAACGTAAGATTTCTATTTCTCACGCTTGTTATTAGCGTTCCAGGTTGCTCGGTAGATAATGTCCTTCTTTGCAGCGATATAACAAAAATAATTGAAGCGAGGGTATCATTCAGGAAGAAGTTAAAAAGCAAAACGATGAAGCGTTCAAACGTGCCGCGCGAGGGACACGAGGCGGGTCCGCATTATCGATGTAGATCGGTTCGAGCGTGGCGCAAAACCCAGCGAATCTGCGTGACTAATTATCGCGTTCTCCTTCCATCTATCTTTACCAATCGCGTCGATCCGTGGCTGCCTGCGGCCGAGTCCCGACACATCCGTCTTACTTTCGCGAGCCACATCGCATCAATTTAAGTTTTTCTCCTGGCCACTGGAAAAAACGGTGCATGATCTTACGATTGTACGCGCTTACAAAAGCGCCGACGCGCCGTTGAAAACGTCTGGATTCATTTGCCCCGTACTTTTCTTCGTCTCCTTTTCTGTGACTCCTTCTCCTTCTTGTCTTCGTCTCCGTCTTTTTCTTCTTCTTCTTCCTCTTCGTCAGCCACCACCCTTTCCCTTTCACTCGCGGCAACGATCTTTTTCTTGCTTGTCGATTTGACTCTTCGCGTTCTTTCTTTCACCGCGACGCGACGTTTGATGCTTCGCGTTCGCGCTGGTCATTCGATGCAAAAAGCGCATTATGAACCATAAATGCTAAGACCAGATGCTGAATCGCTGGGCCTTGATCTTTGAAAACGGCGCGTGTGTGCGCGTCGATCACTCTGCTCTTCTTTCCCCAGTTGAGTTACCAGCATAGTTACCTTATCGTGATCTGTTTCTCACAATTTAAGTATTATCAATATATTACTATATATTGATAATGATATATTGATAATGATACTTCATTGATTATCAATTTACTGAAAATTTCAACCAATTTTGTGAGATTACTCGTGAATTGCCGTGATCTTTTCCTCCGGTTTTACCAAAACGCTAATGCTTTTTCACTCGCAAATCGGTGATTAGTAGAGGTCACGGTATAGCGGCCAAGACGGAGGAGTAGGATCAAAAACGAGACACATTCATAGAAGCAAATTAGAGGGTGTTTCGAATTGAAGCGATGAGGGCTGTTCGATGCGGAAGAGGGGGTGGCAGAACGTGGAATGGAGGGACGAACAAATGAAACGAAATGTCGCTACTCTCGACGAGCAAACGAACGCAGAATAGGAAACGAGAGAGGAAGGAAGAGAGAGAGAGAGAGAGAGGGGGATTGTTTATCGTTACACCCTTCCGTCCGTCCCGTACCATTCCTATTCCCAGTTAGACTGCTTATTTGCCTAATTGCGTGGCACACCCGATAAATTTGGACAAATCGTCGCGTTGTAACGTTAATTTTCCTTTTTTTACCCTGCGTTATTCTTTATTCTATTGACTCAACTTTTTACTGAAATACGATCAATTAGACTCAGGATTTGCAAGTCGATGAATTTCATGTAAAATAGTGTTGTGTGTATTGAGAAAAATTTTGACAAACTGACGCAACCGGTGATTACAAAATTTATCACATTCTCTGTTATTATTTTCAAACTTATCCATAGTGTATATTTGACTTTTAATATTTCAAAAAATATTATCTATTATATAGAGATATAAGGATAATTGCTGTTTGTTGTTATTTTTGATATCGAAGATGGCGCAGAACTACACTTATGCACTTATGTAAAGTGAAGATTTTATATGATCAACTACACGCGTGTAATAACAATTCTCCATGATGTCGCGTCACGAAGCTGCACTAAGCCACGAGGTTCATCGGTATGATAAGAACTCTGTTGCAAGTGCAGTTTCTTCTGGAAGAAACCTAAGTGCTGATATTTCTTATATTTTCTATCAATTGCAGGAAGTTCAATGTAATGCGTGTGATTTACGTAACGGTTTAGCTACAGTTATAGAATACTAGCATCGCGCTCCTCTATATGTACATACATGATTCGTGAGAAGTCACGAGAAATCAGATTGTCACGTAGCTATACAACCACTGTCAAAAGTTTTCGATTAGAGTGTAAGTTTCATCAACAACCGCTAATGAATAGGTTCCGAATATTTACGCAAATTCACGTGTAAACTAAGTGAACATTTATCGAATCATAATAAAGTTATACACAAACGACAAATCAGATAAATATTTGTTATTAAATCCTAGAAACTATTGTAAATGGGCAGAAGCCTATAACCTAGGATTTTTCACCAACGTTATTAATTAATAAATTATTACACAAGATAACCGAAGTAATATTTAAAACTTAAACGAAATTACAATTTTACAATTCGAGTATCGGAAACTTTTGCTAGCAACTGTACATGACGTTAGTAGCGAGCGTGTTAATTGGAATCGAACAAAAACATCAACGCCTGCAAATGACACGTTTAATCATACTACAATGTTCCTGAGATGATAAAACGAACCGAATTAACAATCAATTCGACAGAAAACTCTGCCGTACATCAGAGTCGATTGATGTAATGCATGCACACAGGTATGGGGTTGTAGCTCGATCGAAAAAAGATTCATCCGCAAAAAAGACGATTCGCGGATGCTCTCGTGGCTGAACCCATGAGCCACGCGGCTCGTTAGGGGGTCAGGATCAATGGGTTCGTCGCGGTGCTCGTAATTTTATGGGATTTCATAACAACGAGCGCATCGTTTGGTATCGAACAGGGGGGATCGGTGAAGTGGAGAGAACGATGGGAGAAGTCGTCTTGTTAAAAGTAGCCCGCCTCATTGCCTCCAATATCTGGTAGGTACTGCTCTTCTGTCAGGGTAGCTCGAGAATCGAGCATCTCAATAGCCACTCGAACCTCCTACCATCCCGTCTTGTTACACGCGCGCGTGTACGAATTGAGAGCGCGATTTCTGCTTAGACTTGTAACCTTTTATACCGGTTGCCCCTATACATACATAGAGATCGCGACCGATGCTTTTGATTTTATACGGAGAGGATATTATATTTGACAAAAAGCGGCATATACTTTGATGCAATATTGTCTTGCAATTATCGGTGTTCAAAATTTTGGAAAATGTTGTATCATAAAATTTGTCTCTGGTATTTTCTTCTCGATAGTCAGGTTGTTTCTTTTTCATTTGTTTTAGAACGTGAAGAAGAAAAGAGTGAAGGAAGATATCACTTGGAAAAGAAGGTTAATTCTTTCGTTTCTTAAAAATCTTTTCTAATTTTTGCAATGAATAATTATTTATTTATTATTTATTATTTTCATCACTAACATATGATTTTAATTGGCGAATTGTGAAGTCAAATAATTTTATTTAGATAGGAAATTGGATTTATTCTCATTGCACAGAATTTCTTGATTCTTCAAAAGGCAAAACCGTTTTCTTGTTGCCAAAGTACATCACATTTATATGCTGCACATTCGCGTACATCTGTCTTAAGTTTCATTAATAATATGTCATACGTCGGCCGTGAAACAACTGACGAGTGTCACATTCGAAAATCACGAAACGCTTGGAGGTAGGAAAAGCGAACCCCGTGGAAATTGATGTAGACATATACGGTCTGGTCCTTCGATAAACGAACATTTCTCTCCAAGGAACAACTTCCCCGAAAGAAACAGCAGGATCGAAGGGAGGCAAGGTTGTAGGAAAGGCCATCTTGGTGGACGAGTTTCAGGATTACGGTGTATCGAGTTAACGAGGCTACGGGTTTCTAATGGCCTGGGGCTACTTATTTCGCATATCAGGCGCTAGCCAGACCACGTAACATTTCTATAGCGAGGGGGCGCAAGGCCAGCCAACACCTCAAGGCAAAAGCGGCCGCGTATAAAAACGTGAAATATCATGGGGCATTTTCTTATCGCTAGCCCGGCCATATGTAAAAACGAATAAAATTGTGGTAAGTTGCGTCGAGGGAACACGCTGCGGTCGCTTCAGGCCAGCAGACCGAATCTGATGCGTTTTGTTTTTGGTGAATAAATTTAGACATAAATCGTAGCCACGCGAAGGAACATATTTCTGAACCAACCTCTTACCGGTCGAATTCCCTTCCTTCGTACGACGAAATGTTGAAGGCGAGGGAGTATCAGAAATTTTATATTTCATAGCCCTAAAGTTTGAAATGTTGCTAAAAAAAAAACATGTCAATTTTGATGTATTGCAATTATACAAATTCTTTAAGATTTTGTTTCAACAAAATATTGTTGATTATAAAAAAATAATTTTGAAATATTGGTCACTGGTTCATGAGACAATGATACTTGATATAATTTCATTTTTGAATAATTACTGAAATTGCAAGCATAGAATGATGCTGCTTGATACTACCCTTATTTTCGCTCGGAAAGCATCTCTGTAAAATTTAGGAATACAGGAAATTAAGTAAACATACCTAAGTTCCTACTATTATAATTTTAACTTTCGTAGAACTATTAGTAGCCCACCTAATTAAAAGCGCTTCGATTTCCCAAGTGACTCTATCGAAACACTTAAAAAATTCTTTTCAAGACTCATATCTTTCCTAAAATCAACTAAGTCCAAACTAAAACAATCGGCGAAGAAAACGCGATTTCACACTTCCAGCTTATCATCCGCAGCAAACACTCGTAGCGTTTCTAGCCGACTAACCCCATGTTCATCACACTCCATACGTTTCATCTTTACCGAGAGCAAGTTCACCGATTCGAGCAACTTGCTCTGGCTGAAAACGCCAGCATCGACGGGTTTTTCGCGCGCAAGTTGCCAGCGTTCTCATCGGTGCAAATGATACGGCGAATCGAGCGGATTAAATACAGCGGAACTCATCAACAAGGACTACGGCACACGGCGGATAAATCGTGATTGCGTAATATCGCGCGAGCAGCATGCGCGAGTAGAATTGCGTAAAAGCAAATATGCAATAGACTACCTGAACGTCCTGTATTGTACGATTGTCTCCGTTCTCCTCTCGCCGGCGCTTCGCAGGAAATGCCTGCCTTGCATTTCCCGGCATTGTAACCACCCCGTTGGCTTCGGAGTATTGCCAGCCTCAACGTTTGAATTGCATTACCTATTATTGCTTATTGTTCGCCGCTAGCTTCGTGCGCCGAGCTTCCCGTCTCTCTTACACCGAGTCTCCTCTTTTTGATCAACCCCTCCTCTTCTTTCCATCCTTCGCCAGTTTCTTCCACCCCTACACCCCGCAAATTTCATGGAACAGGGTTGTTTGGGACACCGTAAGAGACGGGATGGAGTGTACGAAGTGGAATTGTCCGAAACAGAATGTGATTGGTCAGTGTGTCGACAGAAATGTATAAAATAGTGCAGTTACTGAGTTCAGGCTTTTAATTCTTATAGTTACACGTGTGAATTTTTATTTATCGTGTAAGAAACTGGATATATTCTATAGGTTCTATATGCTTATTTTAGTATATATATCGATTTATAATACTGCCAGAAGAATTTTTAGTTCCGTTTAATATCTAACAATTTCGGGAGGAAAATATGTACAGATTTTGTATCGATCGATTAATTTCGTCATTAAAATATCAAGAAGAGAATAAAGATAAATTATGGTTAGAGTTTAGGCGACGATACACATAGAATTTACTATTTCGTTAAATTTATTTTTTTATGTGAATTCAAATTTCAAAAAGAAATATATTTTCTGTTTCTAATGAAAAGTTTCACTCTTGGCACACTCACATCGTCCGCCGTCTGAACTTCTCAATTCGTCCTTGCTCGCGTAACGAGACAAAATCCTCGAGAAGAGGACTTCAAATGAAACGCCATTGATCTAATTCACGAGGTAAATGACACGAGAAATATAATCTGTGCTGATGGTGTGCTTCGAACTCTAGAAATACCTTACCCTTTCTCGCTCACGGGAGTCGTTCGAACTCCTTGCACGTCAGTTTCTCTTTCTCGTAGTTTCACCCCTTTCGTCCGTGTCAGTCCCTGGGAAAGGCCAGGGCATTGTCGCGTTGAAATTGTGCGTAACTACGACAATAGTTCGGTAGAATTGGCGAAATTAATGAAAACTCGCGCGGGATTTTGCGAAGAAGGGGTGAAGAAAGGGATGAAATCTTTGGCCGGAATCAGATATTTCAAACGAAGAAGGAAGAGGAGAGGAAGGATCGGCTAATCGTGACAAATACTGACCCCGGATTGCCGAATTATAAACTAATGTCTTGAGGAAACTTTGCCTCCAATGGCTTTCTCCCCTTCTTCTCAATTACGAGACCCGATTGCCTTCTCCACGATCGAACGTGCTTTGTCGTCTCTACTACGTGTAGTTTGACTGTTTTCATTTATTGAAATCCTTTTTGAGAAAATACATGTGATTTTTAGGCGATACATTATCGAAATTAGTACTTAATGATAAAAAGCAATGAATATTAATAATTGTAAGTTCATCGATTCTCTATATTTACATATACAGAACTGAAAATATCGTAAATTTATTCCATATCTAACAACAATCTAATTCATCGCATTACATTTCGCAATAATAATAATAAAGAAAGCTATTTCTAGTGAGAAAGAAGAAGGGAGAAAGCATGAATAATTCGACAGGAGAATTTTGCGTATAATTACTATAATACTGCTAAAACTTACTCTCGAATATTTTAAATATTTTAAAACTTACATTTTTTAAAATAGAAATACAAAATTCAAAATATTTTTAAATATTTAAATATTCATTTAAAAATATTTTAAACGTGAACTGAGCAATTACAAGCATACGTTTTATGTAAGATACAGAAGAAAATCGAAGAATCGTGTATGTGGCAAAATTACACCCAACTAAAAGAAATATTCTGGTTTCTTTATAATGGAGAACGGACGCGAAAGTGGCAGCGTGTCGGGGTAGCTGATGGTATAGTTAAGGATAGGCGGACAGTAGCAATGTAGACCGGTTGGCAGGGAAAGGAAATTGGATGATATTTCCCGTGACGATCAAACCTTATTGCCAATTGAAAGAGGAAAGTTCGCAGTACATTTACCGGGAAAATCAGCGGTTGCAAGGTGAACCAGAAAATGGTCGTAGCAATCCACTGTCGCGAAAATTTGGAACTCTTATTTGGACCTATGGATCGCAGGAAATGATAAATGAAATATATGAAACACATATAAACACAACAAAATCTGATACTTCATTAACATCACTTTATTAATGGTCAGTCTGTACAATAATTTCATTATTGTTTGAAAATGTATTTTAGTAAAAGTTTTGTTATGAATTTTAAATAATTATTCTGAAACCCAATGATGATTGAAATTATATCTTTTATATTTAAGAAATACCTTGAAGTTTCAAAAATGAATTATACAGAACAATACACGATACTACATTATAATGAAATTATTTTAATGAAATAATACGAATTCCCTTTATACTCTAGAAAACAATTTCAAACTAATAAACGAAAATAGTACCTATGTAGGTTAATTTAGAGCATCCCGAAGTGTATCACATATTTCTCTCAAATCTTTCATTTCGCTGACATAAAACTGATAGCCCTCGTATTATTAGACTGTTTCGGATCGATCGGGCGGCCATAAAAATCAAACCGCTAATTTCCCCTCAGCGACGTAACGTTGATGTAATGTATTCTCGCGTCTCGTTTCATTTATCTGATCTCTCCCATTACGAGGTATTCCGAGTAATACCATCAGAGACTGAGCGATCGCGTGGAAAGGACTTACAGTTCCATTCCGATGTCCCTCGTCATAATTTCATATATCAGAATCCGTAGAAGGTTACCGGGGGTGGGAGCGACGTTTTCGCGAAAAGATCACATATAGGGACGCAGCCGGGGTATAATGAGAGCCAGAAAGCGTCAGCGGCATCTAATGTCGGAAATTATAGCATATTGCCAATAAAATCCCGACCAGGGTCCGCCCTTGTACGAGCCAACTAAACAGGTTTCTCCTGCTCTTCGGGGGCGGCGGGCTTATTGTAACGAACGTTGGAACCACGTTTTGCCATTACACAAGATCTCGTCCCGAGGGAACGACCGATACACCGATAATACCGCTAGTCGATAACTCGCTTACAGTTTGACGCTGCTTTCTTTCTATCTCTAATTCAAGTCGCGAACCAAGAAAAACGGTCCACTTCCGAGATACGTGTTTTTTTCTTCTTCTTTTTTGGTGCCTTTATTTATACGATAACTGTGACACTGAATACATAAAGTAATATCACGTTGAAACTTATTAAGTGAAACTACAGAACAAATAACCAAATGAATTGTATATAATAAGAATAACAGTTGTGACATTTTTTCTTTTCGGTTTCTTTATTTAAGCGATAACTACGATACGTGATGCGCAGAGCAATATCATATCGAAACACGCTAAGTAGGAGGAAACTAGAAAACAAAGTATCCAAACGAACTGTATGTAGTAACAAGAACTGTAAAAATGGTAGCAAAAATGGTGCAAGATTATAGGGAATAACAGATATGTTGCGAGTATTTACAGACACTTCAATTGCCTGGAAAATGATCTTCTAATTACGTATTATACTTTACAACGTCAGTCTTGAAAGCATCGTTGTAAATACTGGTGTATTCACCGCAGGGTTGACGCAGGAGACAGGTATTCGCGATGCTTCTTCGAACTTTCATCCAACCTGACATTCTTCCCTGCCTTCCAGCATTTTTAAAACCAATACCGCAACCGCAGTGCACTTCAGAACAGTCGGAGGCATCGCTCTGGATCTGACGTGCGTCTACGTTCGAGTCGTTCAACCCCAAACTGCTCTCTGTCTGAAGCGTTTAAAACTGTAGAGTATAAGATAGGAAGTTACGGTTAATGTACTTTTAATATCATTATGTTAGAACGGTTAATGCACTTATTAAAATATTAACTAATTAGATATATTCGAAATTAAAATGGAAAAAGTACAGCAGGAAGCGAAGAACGTTACAAGATTTTCTCTTAGAAAATAAATTTGGAATGTTTCAGACTAACGACAGACCTTTTTACACAAAATTGTAATTCTATCTGTTGGTTACGATATATTAAATTTAGAAATGCCGGTAATAGAGCAATTTTTTCAAAACGTAAGGCGAGAAAATATTTGGAATATTTAGAAAGATAGAAGAGGGTAAATTTAAAGAGATATCCGATTCTAAAAGGGACGATTAAGCGTTAGAAAAATATGAGCGGTTCTATAATCTTAGTATCAAGAAAAAGCACCGTAAAATCACAAAAATTTCCTACTTTCCCTTTATCCTTTACTTGTAAGTAGATTATGAACGACGTACTGGACAAGACTCTCCTGTTCCATATGCACTTTTAGTATCGAACTCTTCATTTCTGGCTGATAATTGTGAATTTGGGAAATGAACATCACGCGAATTATCAATCGAGCATTCATAAATTGACGGAGATAATTCTTTGTTATTAGTTATTCTATCGACAGACGACACTTTCAAATCTTGCTTATTACAAATAGTTAGCTTCTGCAATTGAAAAACCATGGATTTGCTTCGTCTTTTATTACACAACTTGTGATACCTCAAAGTGAAATTCGTAAAAATTGATTTCTGCAATTTAGTCAGCTGTTCCTTCTTCTTCTCAACTTCTATTCTTAAATGCTGTACCATACATTCGTATTTCTTTATATTATCATTCCTATGCTTCTTAAGTAAATCCATCTCTGTCTCATTCTCACGCACTTGTAACTTTAACTTATAAAATTTCTCTTCTCTATCTTTATTCTGCTCGTAGATCTTCTGAATAATATTCGTCAAATTCGAACGAGGATCAACGATTTCGTTCTCCAATCTTTCTTCAAGATTTTTCTGTGCCTCTTCGAAATACGTCAATTTTTCTTTCATGCAACGCATGCTGTCGTTCGATCGAACGATCTCCCCGCTCAAATGTTTCATTCTTTCATCATTAGATTCGTTCTGCAGCGCCATGTTGTTGAATTCCGTCTTCAACGAGACCAGCTCATCATCTCTGCTCCGAATTTCCGTCGACAGCCACTTCAATTTCATTTCCAGCATCGACTGCGTCTCTAAATGTTCCTGCAATCGTTCGCGATAATTGTTTCTCTCCTCCTGGCACTTTTCGAGAACAGTTTCGAGTCCGTTAACCTTCTCCTGCAGCTGCTGCACCCTGAACAGATCGCTCCGCGTTTCTGTCACTTTGTCGCTCGTCTCCAAACTCTTCGCCGACAGTTCATTTCCAGATTTTTCGATTTGTGTATTCTTATTCGCGAACGATTTCAGCGTTTGCTCGTGAACGAGATGAAGCATGGACAATTGATCCTCGAGAGAGGCACACTTCTTCAAACAAGTCTCAAGTTGCTTCAGACTGCGATCATCGTCCTCTTTCTTAACCAGAAGCTCCTGAGTCAACTCGTTGATCCGCTCATTGTACTTCTGCGAATCTATCTCCACTATTTTTATCAGTTTCTCGTTCTCTTCTTTCAGTTCCTTCGCTTTTTCTTCGCAACATAGTAATTTGCTTCTGTACTCCGCGACTTCCAGTTTATTGAAATCTGCGATTCTCCTCAAAGTCTCTATTGCCGATTTCAGGTCACTCACATCGCGTGATAATTCTCTGTCCAACGACATTTCTCGTTCTTGCTCGGTGTAATGTTCCACATTCGTATGATTAGTCTTCAATTGTTTGGTTTGTTCGCATTCATCATTGTTATGTTGGAACGTGAAAGCCGTTTGTGTGTAATTTTCCTTCGTTTCTTCCATAGTGGAACTATCATTGATACTCTGGTTTCTACAACTGAAATCGATACCAGAATCTTCTTTCACATTGCCACTGTCGCTGGATTTGAAAGTATGTCG
Source organism: Bombus pascuorum (assembly GCF_905332965.1). Classification (NCBI taxonomy): domain Eukaryota; kingdom Metazoa; phylum Arthropoda; class Insecta; order Hymenoptera; family Apidae; genus Bombus; species Bombus pascuorum. Next base: position 11,379,489 of record NC_083491.1, on the reverse strand, counting down.
ATCCAAGTCTGAGCCTACAGTATTTAAGGAAACGTTCTTCAGTGAATTCTTAGTATCGTCATTAAAATATCGTTCCGCTTTTATATCCACGTGAGCTTGCGTTATTAACTCGGTATTATCGCTGTTATCGCTACAGAAGAAATCTTCATTGCTGAGTGAATGATATTTTAGGTTCAAGCTACGGACATCTTCCTTTTCAGCACATTTCGCATCATACTCGATCTCACATTCTCGAGTGTCGGTTAAGTCTTTTCTCAGCAACCGCAATTGAAGTTGCAAATTGTGAATAAGATTCGTCTTTTCTCGTCTTTCACTTTCAAGGTCTTTCACTTTATTCAACGTCTCCTGCAACTTGATGTTCGTATTCCATAGCATTTCCTCTGTTTCCATCGATTTCGCCGTAATTTTTACGCGATTATTGCATGCTACATTCAAATCATATTTCAAATACCAAATTTTGTCTGCCATTTCGTCAAACATACGTTTCAATTCGTCCATGAGCCGACTGGGATCGCTCGCGTCATTTTGCGCCTTGAAAGATAATTCAGGAAAATTCATTTCAGCTAATTCATACACGTATTTGAGTCTCCTATTAACTAACGAAAATTTGAAGTTATATTTATCTTTATCTTTATTCAGTAACTCGTTCTCGGTCCTCAGACTGCGCAACATTTCCCTTAAATCGACCACTTCCGACGTGATCATGGCATTTTCAGCTTCAAGTTCCTCGTAGGTCGCTTGAATTTCGTTACAGTTGTCGTCGTCGTCGCTCTTTCTCTTTTTATTACACATTATACTATCGACACGTTCTTTAAAATACGTTTCTACTTGGTTCACAGACCACTTCAACAAGTGTCGCCTCTCGTCCTCGATATCCTGAGTGCGTTTCTTCCAAGTTGATTCTAGCTGTTTGATAGCCGTGGAATAGTGATCTATCAATTCCTGCCTTATCTCAAATTCTCGATTTAAGTTCTCACGTTTCAAAGCTTCCAGACGCTTCATCAGTTCCGCGTGTTTCTTTTGCAACTCCCTGTATTCTAAAAACGAATTTTCCGACTGCATCTCTTTCGAAACTTTCATCGAGACGATCTGCTTCTTGTTACTAGTGGCTTTCATGTCACTCAGTTCTTCCATCAACTTCTTATTCTGTTGCTTAAGGGTTTCGTATTCTTCGAAATCCACAGTGATGATTTTTTTTGGACTATGAGTGGCAGAAGTCCACGCGGACAATTTTGGACTCCTTGGCGTCATCGTCGTCACAGAGAACGCGTTTCGTTTCAATATCCCTGGTTCGCTACCTAATTTCTTTGCCATTGCTGAGAAATTCAGAGAACTCAAAGTTTCTGGAAAAGAATCAATTCCAATATCGATATTAATAATGAAACTGACCTTCTCTCGACCAGTCAAAACCTTCTGAAGAATCCTGGTCAATTTCGACTCTCTAAAAGGACCAGTTACATTGTCACTGCTCGGATGACTGTCACACAGAGATTTAAGACATCTTCCAAGCACCAGCAAACTATTATTTATATTCCTCGATTCTGTTGATCCGCTGTCTCTCCCTTCTCCTTTTTTACACTTTCTGGAACCAGCCACGTCGCAAAATGTTAACGTACTAACTCGAACTTCTTCCGGTACGTTCTCCTTCTCATACTTCAGCAATTTTAATGTCAAAATAGTATGAGACTGCGAGTTCGTGATATTTGGTGCTGTAGAGATTACAGCCATTCTAGATCGAACGAAAATTAATAGCTGGCAAGCTTCCAATGCTGTGGTGATGTGGATAAATTTTAAACCATTCACGTAAGTAGAACAATCCTTTCGAGTTGTCACTTTTAGTGGTCGCCTTTCCTGATCGTCGATGGCTAGAAGATCGTACACGTTATCATTGTAGATTTCTGCAACGGACATCCATACAGAGGACATGCACTCGTCACTCCAAAGATCTGGTTCCTCCAATTCAGGAATTCCAGGGTTCGAATTATTCAAAGACAATCGAGCCTGCGTGTATTCTTCCTTCGCAATTACATTCGGATTTATTAAATTCGTTTTGTTGTATATTTCAGAATTTCGTTCGTACTCGTCTAAGCAGACAATTCTGTTGTCGTCGCTGATTTTATACCAAGGAGCCAAGGTGCAGTTAATCGTGGAAAATAAAAATTCGATGGTGCGAGGGATTACACCAGGTGAATCCGTCGATCCGTACAATGTATACGTTTTTCCAGAGTTAGAAGCTCCATACGTTAGAATCGTTGAACTCTCGCCGAGAAGAAAGTAAATCACTTGATGCCGTATGCTTTGACAAAATAGATCAGCTTGAGTGTACTCTGAATCGAAAATTCTTGTAAAAGAGTACTTCTTATCTACGTTCTCGCCTTTCTTTACGTGAAGCGTCTTTAAGCCGACCACTGTGTAGATTTCTTTGTTGGTTTTTGCGCAGTTCGGTTTTATTCTAAGGTACACGTTGTTCGTAGATAAACAAGTTGCTGATGTATAACGGGATACTGCGTTTTCGTTATTTTCTGAAGGCTTGGTGGGATTCGAATCTGAAGCGAACATGTTCTACGAAGTTCAGGAAATCTTGAACGAAGAAACTGGCATATATGTTACAATTTAAGAGAATGCGAACATACACAGTACGCTTCGCTATGTAGTGAACGCGTCTTAGTACAAGCCTTGCGATTCTGTTTCAGAAATTTCAGTTTACGATGATCTTTACACGCCGGGCGATCGTTGATTCAAGAAGCTTCATAACGCTTCGATCCATTGTGGAGAAATTTTCTCAGTTCTGCTAGGTTACACAACGTGTCACTGTTACCGAATTAATACGCGTGAATGTAGTTTTAAGATAATTGCACATTGTAGATTGTCTTTTCTTTATTCGCGCGGAACATCTGCAATTTCTGGTGATGCCGATGTATCGCGCTAACAGATAAAGTAATTTATGAATTAAAAAATTATTCAAATCGAACAGAGAATGTTTCCGACCTCCTTCAACAGGGCTAAGATTTCTCCAGTAACTTTCACGACGCTCTTGTTCAAATCCAACCTTCAACTCACATCGACCACATAAATCTTCATCTTCGAAGAAATATTTCTTATTCGCCAACTTATCAGCAATCATAAATTCCACATTGTCTCTACCAGATCGACTTACCTAGCATTACAAAATAACAAACGTGCAGAGCATCTGTTGTTACTTCTGTATTTAGAGGTAGGATCGCAATAGCAATTATTTTATTCTTTGGATAAATCTATCACACCGTTCTGAGCCGAAAAACTTTTATTGCACTTTCTAACATGGACTAGCGATAAAGACAAAAGAATATCTTAAACCTATCGATTGAATCTATCGATTATATCTAGAACTATCTTCTAGTTACTATTTACCGTAACTAGCGCATCTGCACATGGATGGCGAGCGCGAACTCACGTTGTCATTTTCCACAGCATCAAACCCTTCCAACTTTATCTCCACTCCGCATCAACTGCAAGGAAATTTCCATCGAGACCGATTTGCCTCGCAATTATTCCAAAAATGTTCGTAATTGACGTACGAGCGCGTCATTTGGAAACCAGAGAGACATCGAAGTGGAAGCCAATCAGAGACGCGACCGTGTGCCTGGAAATATCTTCAAAGTCGGCAATAAGAGGCAATTTATACGCGTGTCGCTCGGCTCATTAACCGCAGCCAATCAAACAGTGAGCTAATAAGCCGAGTCGGCGGAGGATTCGAGATGGACCGCGCGCGATCCGCGAAATCCGGCGTAATCTCGGCATCGGAATCGTATCGCAAGCACAAGTCGGCCACTGTGCTCTATGAGACGTCTTCGAAGAGGCCTTATTGTGAGTCGCGGCGGTGTCTTTCAACCCACAATCGACTCCTTGTATCGACACGACCGTCTGACCAGCCTCTCTTCTGCACGCGTACCGAACCTCGCGTTTCTCTTTTCGTTTTCGCCGCTGAACCCTCTCGGTGTATATCGCCTCATCGCACACGCTGGCTCTTTCCCTCTTCCCTGTCTCGACCGGCCATGGCATTCCGGACGCTCGCGGTTCCCCGCTAAAGCTCGCCGCCATTGGTGGTCTTTTCTTTTGGACCGTTCGAACTTTCGACGCGCCACGCCGCCCAAACTTTCGCTACAAGAAGACGCCGCTTTGCAGTTTTCTCGGCAAAGGGTCGAGGTGTTATTCCAGCAGGCGAGGAATCGGGCTTCCCAGAATTCGAATGCCGGCCGACGAGCAACAAGTTGAATTCCAAGGTGCGCAAGTTTTCGATGTCCGAGTTATTCACTGAGTGGCTAAACAGTTTCGCTATAGAAAGAATAATTAATGCATCGTGTACCGGAGTTTTATCAGATTCTCGTCTTTTTTTTTTTATCAATTTTATGCATTTAGTATGCATATAGTACGAAGGCAAAAATGCACAGAATGTACATGATATGTAACAAGTAAGAGTATATAAAGTAGTATCTATTAAAACATTTGGTATTCAGGTTCATTTTTCAATTATATTTATAAAAATAGGAATTTACATAAATTTCCACAACTTAGACATAGCTTTACGTCCTCATAAACTTCTTTTCGTATCAACCCACTCGTGTTACTAAATATCGTTGTATTTCACATGACTGTAACACGACACTGTATATTATATACGTATATGTTAAACAATTGTAATATATCAACAAAAAAAAAAAAAAAAAAAGAAGGGAAAAGTGTGTTAATTATTTCGTCTCAAAGTAATTCGAAGCATCTTTAAACACTTCTATCCTAATAGATACATCGTGTTTTATCTCGTGGATTACGATACGATCGATGGTATAAGTCGTAAAAACATCAAAGAAAACGAAAAATGTATCGACAGGGAAAGAAACGATGATTTCTTACCTATGTTACGTTCATGCACAGTATAAGACGTTGTTTGTGTATGAAAAATAACAGCCGTTACATCGCCCCCTTATATCGGGCGTTAATGTTTCTACGGTGGATTGATGTTCCACCTTTATGGGTTATTTATTTAATACTGACAAATTTCGCCTAGCACTCTCTCGCCATCGGGACTCGTTCGCTGCCGCCAGGCCACTTCTTTTATAGCGTCTTTAATGGCGCTGGTGAACGAAACAGCAGCCAGCGTCCGTGATTCCAAGCTCCCCTTCGAATATTACTCTTCGACGTTTCTTCGCTTACTGTTCGCGATACGTGAAATCTCGACAAACAAATTGACACAGGAATCGTACTTTCATTCTTACGCAATTGATAATACACAGGAACTTGTTAGGTATACGTAGTGTATACTAAGTGCTTACATTGATTAAAACAGTTAGAGCATCGTTTTTGATGTCATTATCTTCTTTTTCTTCTTCATTTTTGATGATATAATCTTTATATCCACTTTTTGTTCTTTTTCATTTCTACTATAAAATGTATATAGCATCTTCTTAACGTCATAAGTTTGGTGTATAATAGTGAGTTACTCTAACATCTCTTAATTTTCTTCAAAATGTTCAAAGATCTAAAGAAATTCTAAACATAAAACGTAATATTTTCCATTCCAATGTACATAGTAGCCACGATTAATCCAAGACATTAGAATTGCTCTATTAAACAACATAAACGAACGTCCTTATGTGGAGTCTATTAAACCAATAAGAATACCTAACTCTCAATCTCATCGATCTTTTGTCCATTGAAGAAGAAGTCTTAATTCTCGCAGCTCGATCTCAACCCAGCGTTAGGAATCTCAATCCGCGGAAAGACGTTGGTCGTTCTCAAGGAGCTTCGAGATATTAGATTTATCCATTTGTTTGCCGAAAGTCTCATAAATATAAGCTCCCTTTGACAGCGTCCCACGGGTCTTATCCGGCGCCATGATCTTGCGTGGGTGGCCGAAGAGAAGATGAAACCAAGGCACGAGGATAGACGAAAAGAGGGAAGGAAACGAAGGCATCGGAGCGGCATCGATCCGAATACGGTTTCCCCGCTGCCATCAGTATTCCCAATTAACAGGCTGCTTTCATCGGGGTCGAGCACGGGGGATCCACATCCGGGCTTACATTTATAAATATGATGATCGTAAAAGCAGGCATTACCATTCGATGAGACGAAGAAGTCCTTTTCGTAGATTCTCCAACAGGAGAATACGGGTAGGAGAGAACCTTATTGCGCAGCAAAAGCGGCGAAATTGATGGCGACGCTCCGCGCTGGGGTGGAAATTTTACGGATCGCACCAGGCGCAATCTAAAGGGAATAATTAATGCTCGCTCCGTAGCCGTGAGCTTATCGAACCGCCGTGATATTCGTCCGACTTGTGACTGATTCGCTCGTTACTTTAAAAATACGGCCTCCGAAGAATTTACTGCAAAATGCTTCCGCTGATACTTTAATGCCAAAGTATATAATTCTTGATCAATCGTGAAAAAAAGATTTCCAGATTCTGGTCTGTTTATTTATAATAAAAAATTCACTTGCAAATTATCCTTCACATCGAGAATTGGGAATACTCTCTATATTAACGATATGTGATCAATTAATTTTGTTAATTTTTAATTCCGTTACTGTGAAACGCGCAGTTAACTACCGGATTTTGGATAAGACGAAACCTGATCTAGTGAAGATAACGAAAGAAATACTAGAAAACTAAAACGCTAAGTCGTTTCAACAAATGAATTTTAATAGATATAAACTATGGTAAATAGAATCTGTTAAATTGCACGGTATTTTTCAAAAATCATGATAATTATCATATCATGTAATACCATTCTATGTCTGCTATAATATACGTCGAATTACAATTATAATCTTAATCTTATAATAATAAGCAGCATTATCGTGTATCGCAAACGTGCAATAAATCATCGACAAGCGTTTGTTCAACTATAATCAGTGTTCATTAGCTACTAGGAAAGCGCAATTCCACGGGGTTTCTCCTATGGGGAGATCTTTTCAATAACTCTTGGTCGGTCCTGGTAATTGGTGGCTGGTGATATCTCTCGTGGCTCCACTCTTCCTTCTTTCCTTACCCCGCAGGCCTTCGCACAATGTCGTATATAACAATATACCAGACTGTCTCGCCCTGACCACTATAGATAGAGAAACATTAAGTGTCCTGGGCACAAGCACGCGCCCCCAACACACAGCCGTCGCGAAAGGGCAACGGATAGAAAGCTACGTATCGTCGACAACTACGGGGGATGTTGAAGGAACGGGTCAGAGGCGGTTTGTATTGCAGCCACATTGGCTACCGATGTTCGCCCTTCTTTCCTTCTCTGTCTTCTCGACATTCTCCAACCAGTAGCTCTCATGTCCACGATGCTACGAGAAAACAAATTTAAGGAAATGCGATATAGCGTCAGTGAGTGCGAGTTTCGTTTATAATTAAGTAAAGTGTCGTACGAGTGTATCTGTATAATAATATTTTTAAGCGTTCATCGCTGAATATTTAGGGAGGAAAAAATTATTGGAAATTTCATTGAACCGGAAATTCAAAGATAAAACATATGACGGTAGGATATCGAAAGACATGAAGATAATATGAAAAGAATAAAAATTGAAATATAGAGGGTATATAGATGAAAGAAGACACTATACGAGAGAGACTAATATATTGGATACAATCTTAACAAAGCAAATTTTCTGCTACAAAATTTTTCATTCAGAATATTTGGAATATTTATTTGGTAAAAAACATTTTAGCTGAAAAATATTGAACCTACAGATTTTATTATGAAACAGTAGAGCACAATGAAAACTTGAGAGCCACTGTTGGAAAAACAGTGGATTGAACAGGGTATAGCAATGGACAGGGGTTCAGATGGACGCACATTGGGTCATAAACGTTTATATTGCGTTCAGTACGCCAGTAATGCCGATATTGGCAAGTTATTGGTCCCTTCCACGGACCCACGCCGAATCCACCCACCAACCACATAGTAACCGCAAGTTGAAACGTAGCTCCGGTAATCCGGAAAAATATCGCTAGTCGAACAGCGCGAAAAGTTTAATTGGAAACATCAGGGAAAGCCAAACTGCCAAACGGATAGAGAGACAGAAGCAGGTTTTCCGAACTGGTAGATTAACTAAGGCTGTGGACACCTTCTGGTCAATGGTATTTTTATTAACGGAAAATGTTTTATAACTGATGCGGAACCGACTATGTAGTAAAATGGATCAACGAATACGTATACACGTGGGATTTTAAGGGAGGCGACAAGAACTATTATTTATAAAGTAGTAAGAATTGAAAGCTACGTGATTTTAGTATTTATTATAGTTAAAATATATGATCCTAGAGATCAACATTAAATTATAAGGATACTACATATTTTTTCAGATGTATCGTTTCTAGAATCGTTTCAAATATCATTGTATCATGCACAAGTATTGGATAATTAGAAAATTACGCATTATACAAATAGAAGACAGAGCTTAATAGAAACTTCGTTAAAAACTGCTACTACTTAAAAATGTAATTTTATCATCGACTATCAATTACAATTAAGCCACACTGAGAGAATAATTCCTAGGTATTTACAGATAGATTCTCGTTAGCAATTCTTTAAAAAGCAATCTCACGCGCGAACACACTCCCCGTGTGAAAGGAAGCGGAGCAATCGTGAGAGCGACGACGGCAGGAAACGAATCCTCTTTTCCGGCGATACTTTCTAGACCCAATCAACTGATATCGCGAGCTTAAGCCCTCCAAGAACCGCAACTCCTGATACGGCGGGTAGTTCGGCGGGTGGTCGGGGCGGTCTGATCACGAGTTAGTGGTTCGAGATGGCGAGGAAAGACCGTGGAAGTAAGAGAAGCCCAAGCCGACTTTATGTCGGGACGTAAGCCGGTTATAGGCGCTGCCGATGTTATTTGATGGCCAAATGCACTCCAACAGCGTGAAGCAACCTAAACTTCCCCACCCTCTATCCGATCTCTATCGTCCGGCCAGCATTTTCCGGGCACCTTCATCCTGGCCCATCACCGCCAAGAAAAACTCAGTATATCAAGTTTTTAAGAAGATCTTCCTGTTTCGCGCTCCGTACTTTGACCCTGTCCCTGGCGTATATTTGCAAGATTCGTTGTGACGATGACTGGTAACAAAGAAAATTGAGATGGCCATTCGAAAGGAGTAAGGGCTAATCAAATTTCTAGAAACTTTCGTAGATTCACGCGTTGAAATGTAGAAACAAGAAGATGATACATTCTTGTGAATAAAAAATACTTACTTATCATGTTGAAACTATTTAACAATTATTAGATTTGTGACATCAATATAAAGTGCGAATGAACGAGTATGTTCATGTACGTGTCTGTATTTATTGGCGAATATATCAGAAAGGAAGAAATAGATAGAAGGGAGCAACACGAAGAGGGTGCGAGCAAAAATGGGCGCGTCGCGTGAAGTGGCAAACCTGGAAATATCAAAGAGCCATCGATAGACAATCGTGCAACAGGAGGACAAAGGAGAATCCGGCAGACAAAGGGAGATGGTGGCGGAGAAAAGAGATCCACCTACCTCTCCAGCAGCTAGCAGGAGGCTCGTGCTTGGGCGAGCATAAAACGCGCCGCACATTTTCCACCCCCCGCGTATTAATACCTAACCGCGGCCGCAAAACTTAATGAATTCTTTAGCGAGATCAAAAAGAACCTCGGTTGGCCGATACGGCAAGCGGCATGGGAGCGTTTCCTTCTCTCTCTCTCTCTCTCTCTTTCTGCACTCTTTTTATTTTCTCTTCTTTTTTTGTAGCACGAGGAACGAAATTGAACGGCGATATTCCTGGTACGGTTTAACGACGACGAACACCCCCTGCCTCGGGCCACCCTTACACCCTGTGTCCTGTGTTTCCCTTAACGAGGCACGTTCCACCGAACCCTCGTTCCTCCTCTACCCTCTCCAACGTTCTTCTCGTGGCCGTTCGCAGATACGAGGTGCCGCCGCATTATGCTCGGTTTCATCGCCAGCAACGTCTCACGCATTAATGGATTCCTATAGCGGCCCGGCCGTAATGAACACCCAGTCTACCGTGGGCTGTCTTTTCATCGGGATCCGTTGCGCGTTTGGCGACTTACGTTTCATTGCCGGTGATACGTCCCGATAATGAGGTCGATATTTCGCAGAGGCGCGCGTGGTTAAACGACGGTGCCGCCGGCGTCGAGGGAATTTCACGTTTAGAGATGATAGAAATGGAATATCATTCGCCACGAAAATTCACTCTGTGTTGCACCGGACTCCGAGTCCGCCCATTATTACCCGTCTAGACTCTGGATCTGTGTGATTCCGCGTCAACAGTTCTCGATATACACACGTAACTCAATTTGCCAAAACGTTTTTATTTTAGATATTCCATTCGTTGTACGACACGTGCTATATTTATTATATTTAATTAGGGGAACGTTCGTCGTCACGCGTATGGAAGACATAAATGATTTCTCGGTTTCTGGAAGATATTAAATATTAATTAACATAAAATATTCTCATACTATTATGCATACCTGATATCTTCTAAATGTTCAAGAGAATTGACAAAGAGAATTTCAAAATCAAGTGGATAATTTCGACGAGGAATTGGTTAACGATAGATTGAATTTTAATTGAATTGTTAACCCACAAAAGACAGAAAATACGAAAATATAATTACAGATATATCTTCATTGCTTGCTATATACTTTAGAACCGATAACTCTTCCGATATATTCAATTTAAAAATATTAACTCACCAATTAAAAGCCCGACGCGATAATAAATTACCGCAACTCAGAAGTAACCAAAAGATTAAGAAATTAGTCGCCATTCGAGAGAATTGTAAACCGGAAAAAGATAACAAGAGAGGTTGTACCAATCTCCTAAATGTTGAACAAAGAGCGGTGATCCGGAGGCTGTGTGAATTGGCTGCGACTGCATGTCTTAAGGTGATTGGAAGTTATGACTCCTAAACCGTGCTTCTGGCCGTCGGAAGACTTCACATAGGTCAGATACCGCCTCGTAAAATGTTATGAGAATTAATGTCACCCTTCGTTGTCCGTCGATGCGGTGTCTTTGCCGACCGGTGTGTCCACCCTCGTCGTTCGAGCGTTTCCTTTTGCGACTCTGGCCAACGACGACGTCACCTTGGCGCAAACGTCCCTTTTGGTACGGCCAATTTCGTCGTTGCGGTGACCACAACTTTTGTGGCTAATGGAAAAGTCGATACCCGATTGCTCGACACTGTGGCATTAAGCCATCTCCGCCCCTATCGCTGCTCGGGATCCTTTTAGGCGCCCCTCGGCCGCCTGTTCCGCATTTTACGATTGCTCATCTTCAGTCAAGAGTGAGACGGTTTCTTTCTATTTACCATTCGCCCGGCTTCTCCTAAGTCGTACTTCTTCGATATTAAATGGTGTTTGATTTATGTTAGCTAACTGTGTATCACGATTTTTGCATTGGAATTACGTAAGAGATTTTTTGATACAGATATCGAAGATTTTGGTAACGTTCAGAAAATATTCTATAGGCATATTTTGTGAAATTATGAATACTTTGTTTGGAAGCTTCGTGCTGCTGTGCACTCTACGCTATTATGTAGAATATGTTGTTGAATAATCACTTGTATTATAACATGCATATGTATATAGTCAGTTAATCATTATAATAATTCTAAAAATAAAATATATTAGGAAAGAAACATCAAAAGACAGAAATTGTCGATTTACAAAGTTATAGAAGCTCCGATATAAAATCTTGATGAAAGGGAAGAATCTCTAGTTCTGACAATAATCATATAACTTTATAAATGATATACAGAAATCAATCTCATTTTGACACCTGTTAATTTAGAAGATTGAATACTTATTCCTGTATTCAACATGACAATAGGTACAGGAAACGTGACACCAATTGCACCTTCTTTTTTGTATCGAAGCACCCACTTAGCGTGACGTTCGTTTCAGTCATGCGTAGCACCCTTCTCGTTTCGCTTTATCGCATTTCCTTTCGATGCTAAATAATAAATAATCACTCGACTATAAAAAGATCATTGTACTTGCACGTCTATAAAAAATGAATATTCAATTTCTTCGGATTACCACGGTCGAACATAAATTTAAATATTCCAAACAAAAATAAATTTATAAATTTCTATTCTTTTAATCGGTCGAAAATAAACGTAAGATTTTAATAGCCTGATCTGATGATACGCGGAAACGTAAAGCAGTGCGTCACAATTCGTGATCCTATAAAGATGCCACGCATCGACAATCGTTGGATGAGTGGCCCCTTCCGGTCGCCCACCACCAGTATGATATTAACTAGCTGTGTCGCAGCCGTCAGTTTAGACGATGATTTAGTGGATGCATTGATTGGGTCGATCACAGGCCATATCATCTCGTTTAAAGCCTTCCATCATCGGTGCCACTATTTATAGACCATATACGATCATGACGATCGAATCAATTTTCGTCTCTCTGTTCTCCACTTCGCTGTAGTTACTTCAGTGTAGCTGTCTAAACAATATTGGACCGTTTGTCGGCTTCCACGAAGGCCGTAGCAGTTTATTCCTCGTTCCTTCAATTCCTCATGTTCTATTCATAGCTTGCAATCTATTTTCTGCCGTGCAGCGTTGAGAAATTTTTATCAAATGAAATACGACACGTAAAATCATTCGATCAGCAATGTTTCAAATATTACTTTACCATCTGCATAGTTGCAGACTAGTAATTGTAGTTGCAGTTGTAGCTAACACAGTCGTAGCTTGAGAATGATAATCGTATTTAAGCAAAAATTATAAAGGATAATAGGATTAAAGATCATAAAGGAAATATAAATTATAAAAGATGTTATAATTCTTCGTGCAGAAAGATTTGAAAAATTGTACGATTATCAAAAAAAAAAAAAAACAATCATTAAAACAATCAGTATGATTATAAGAATCTGAAATAAACGTCGAATTAGTTTCGCAAAGTTAGTTTCATAGAAGAAATTACTTAAAATCGTTCAAGAGCAGTTACATCGAGATTTATCAAGAAATTCTTCCAACTTATTATACATATTGTATAAAGTTCATTTTCGTATTACTTCAACGTTTCGAATATGCGTATATTCATAAATAGTTTTCTGATATTATCAATATAATTCTGAAATTTCCTTCTTGCTATACTTTACCAACTGTAAGCGTTCGAATACTACGTAAGTAGAATAAGACCGAGCCTGTGTAAGCAAAATGTTCGCAACAATTTGCCACATGAAATTTCATAAAATATATAAATCTTGTCGATAAAGTTACCAATAATATGTATCACTGCCAATTAAAGTCATATTGCAACTCTTCAAACCGCGTCTCGGGTAACTTGGAGGAATTAATAGGCACGTAATCGCGGAGCAAACGTTCCCATCGCGACCGAACTCTCGACTAAATTGCCATCAAATTCTTCCTTTGATTTCCGGTACGACACATGTGAAAATCCACGGGTCGATCAAGGGGACAGGTACAAGGATCGTATAACGCGTATAGCGTAAATCAACTGCCAAGCCGCAGAGCTAAATCTCCTTGAGGGGTGGGGGAGGATAGGGAGGGGGTAGCAGGATGAACGGGCCACTTCCACGGTAATTAATTAGTCCATCTCGCGAAACCGATGGCGAAACCCTTCGAAATCGTCGGCGAGGAGAAAAAGTTCAAACGATGGTCGCTTCGGTGAAGGGTTAAAGGGTGGAGGAGAGGGGGTGGCGAAAGGGTCGTGGGCCAATTTAATTAGTAGAAAACAAAGGAGGCCCAGGCCTATCGGTATCGGGGACGCGACGTTTCCCATCGAACGCCTCGTACGTAGAACACCGGAGTACATAAATCGACCAAGCCACCCCCTTTGCTTTTTCGCCCGTTCACCCGCTTCTCCTCCCTTTCTCTCTCTTTATTACGCTTCGGTGTGGCTTCAATATTTTCAAATTAGCGCGGCGATGATTTTTTTCCCCGACACGAGAGAAACAAAGCGTTCTTCGCTCACATTTTAATCAATATGTCAGCACGTCGAGCGTACACCCTCTATCGAACCACCTTCCATAAGCTTTGATTCTCAATAAAAATTAATATTAGAATTCGTGGCTATACACGCGGAAAACATTCCACTCATTGTTTAAATGCTAACAGGGCGCGATGCTTCTTTTGTGACCTTATTGATTAGCCCCCTTTCATGGTAATGTATGATCCAACTTCGAGATATGTCTGTACGATGGATTCGATGTGTGGGTTCTTATTGAAATTATTTTACACGATGGAGTTACAGACGAGGAAGCAATAAATATGGCAATAATTGTACCTCTCAGAAGCCAAACTGATCAGTTCCATCTTCTTATCAGTTTCTTAATTTCATTACATAAGTATATGATTAATATCTAATTATCGAGACACCAAAAGACAGAAATACACAGGAATACTCCATGCAACGTCATGTAACTCATTTTCCTGTAGCGTTTAGTTTACGGAGTTGATCATTGTGACTTGTAAAGGGCACGATTGATACTTTGATACTGTGACATTTTTCAACCAATATACAGAAAGCGTTTCAATTTCCAACGATAGAATCTCAGCTTATTTTCATTTCAATAATATCAAATAATTTATGGAAGATCATTTATTCGCTCTTCTCAATTGTTTTTCTTAAAATATAGCCTTCCTTGACATTGTTATGTCGTTGAAAATGAACAGAATACATAGAGAAGTACCATTCATAAGCATTTCCCCCAATTTTTCCCCTTTCCAGCAAATAATGTATTTCACCTCGCTCATCGAGAAAGAAAAAAGGAAAATGAAAGAAAAAAGAAATGAAAACTTTTCGTGAAATATTTGGTCAACAAATGTAAGGAAGCGGAATGCCGAATCGATTCTGCACAACTTGCTCGGTTTCCTAAGAGTGGCACCGGGAAGAGGATAAAGAAAGAAGAAAACGCTTGGTTCCAGAGGTAGCTAGGCAAACGCGGCCAATAATCGCTGATAATTTATTAAGGGGGGAATGCTCGCGATCCGGCCTTCTGCCGGGCATCTGCGTTATTTAAGAAAATAAATATTTGATATCCCAAACAAAGGCTCGTCTACGGCGTCTCTGAAGCAGGAAACGGATAGAAGAAGAGACCGAACCCTTGGTAAGGGGGGCAAAAGAGAGGCTGAAAACCTGAGGAAAGAGAAGCAGCCACGGCGGCTAAAAAGTGTCGAGGGTGGGTCGAGAGTCTCGCACAGCCGACGCGGAGGGCTTCAAGGAGAGGGGGTGGCGACTCATTGGCCGTGAAATATGGGGTAAAAGGTTCGATAATTGATTACACAGATTTTTTATGCCGCAAGAAGCCTTAATTCTCGCCGCGCCACCCCTCGATAATTCCGCGTCGGGAAAACCAGCCGACGAGCTTGGAATATCGAGTCCGATGTAAAACGATCTTCCAACCCTCCGGAGAATGTTCCAGTCTGTTGGGCTGCCATAGAAAAAAGCCGCGCCTCTACTTAGCCATTGGAACAAGGAGTGACGTAATCGTTGAGAAAAAATTTGTTTTACTGATCTGAATGAAAATCAACAATGTTTGCAACTCGGTTATTCAACAAATTTTCACTATTTGAGCATGACAACCTTCTAATCAAGAGGAAATGTTAGTTTCCATTACTCAAAACTCCTTACACGACAAACTATCCTCGCAGATTTTCAATTTAAAAGAATTCCTAATTTCTGTAAATGACCATCTCTCGAATTTTGTCTAATTGATATATAAAACTAAAAAAGACTTTTCTAGCTGCAAGTTTGAGTTTCTCGTATTCTACGCTCGGCGATTGGTAGAATCGGACTTCTGTCGAAGTAAATCCGAAGAGTTTTCAACGGCATTCGTAGTCCGCGCTTCGCGCGTCAATTATTCACGAGGTACTCGTTGCTCGGCCACTCAAGCGAGCCTCGAACGTGCGAAAGGGTCCTCGTTCGTTATAGAGAGGGTGAAAAAGAGGGTGGGAAGAGGTGTTCTCTTTGACACAGCATTGATATAATATTAATCTAAGCGAGCAAAACTCAAAGGACAACCGTCTGTCTCGTAACGAGTCCTTGTTCCCTGGCGTACGAACTCATGGTAATACAGAAAGCCGCGTATCACAAAAGAGAATACGTGGCTGCGAAAACAAAATGAATACTGCGCGCGAGCTTTCCTGCGTTTAGACGCCGAGCTATGTACGAACGAAGTAACACCACATCTCAACAGTATCAACGGTGCAGTGAGAGAGCAAATTATTGAGGCCATTACGTTCGAGCAAAAATGGAGGATTCCGTTTACAGAAAAAAAGAAGATCGATATCGAAGCTCTTTACAGTTAGACGAATAATGCTTGATCCTTTACGATGCCTTTGAGTATAAAAAAAAAAATTGCACCCTTAAAGTATTTCATATTATTCAATATTTAGATATTTTATATTTACTTTCATTTTATAACGAAATTGAAATAAGATCTAAAATTTCTATCGTTCGAATAATTCTTATTATTGGAGGTTAAAATTATTAGTCAGCTATTTTCTAATTGCATAAAGTTATTATCCATTAATTTGTCAACCATAGAGATGAACAACTTATCGAATTGAAAGTTCTTCGTAATTTCTCACCAAATATTAAAAATTGACTCTCGTATCTCGACTAATTTAGTTGTATGATGTATTGAAAACTTTTACTGCGAGCGAATAATATTTTTAAACTTGTAAATTTAATTCCATCGATTCTGTATATGTAGGTAGAGAATTATTTACAGGCTTGAAATAAAGGTATTAAGGGAAGAAGATAGCAGGCAACGCAAAAGCATCGTTGAAATACGCTGAACGCACGCGAGCGTTCCTTTGAACGCGCACTTGATGGCATCAGAAGTAGTTTTCAAGCTCTTTGTCGTCAATTGTCGTCCTTGGAACCGGTGACAGGTAGCTTTGGTTTTCCTCGAATAGGTTGGCTGTTCCGCGTCGACTTCAAGTTCTACCTGAGTCGGAGAAAACGAACAGCGTGTAAAGTAATCTGCGCGCCACGGTTTTTCCTCCCCCGGTATTTTGCCGCTCGTTTTTCCGACTCTGCCACGTGAGTCTGCATGCGTGCACTCTCGTCTCGACTCAAGTCGTGACGTTTGTTTTTATGCTTACTTTACCGCGTTGAAAAAACATCGGAAAGTGGCTGCCGGGACGGCAGCGTCGAAAACCACCCCCGTGAAGGGGTTGCACGAGAAACAGGGGCTGAGATTTTTCTTCGCATTGTCACCGCGTCGAGTTATTTGCTTCTAGCGCCGCTTTGATTGTTCGTAATTGGGCAAGTTAATTACGAACCGGGAAAAGGCGAGATGATTCGTTGCTTTCCGAAAGACCAACCAATCTCGCTTCATCCGGCTGAATTACTCTTTTTATGGAAAAAAGAAATACGCCATGATACGTTGATGATCATTGCAGCTATCATAATCAGTAAAAACGAAAGTTTCTTTACAGTTATCAAAAATATATGAATTCTTTTAAAAAGATTGATCTTGTTTGGAAAAACAGGCAAAGCTTCTGAAAAATTCGACTTTCATGGAAATACTGGACGTCTTATTGAAATCAAACCTGTAGATTTCACTGTTGTCGAAGAATTTCGAGATTTGCAACTTGATATACAACAAAGTGTACGAAATTCGTTAGAAATAAGTGCTAACTTAACTTAATACTCATAATTTCAGCCAAAGAATATGAAATATCACTTAATGAAACTATAGAAAATGTTTTGTCGTTCAATTATCTCACTGAAGCTTCTAAAAATCTCCTGTCTCTAAGAATTCGTGAATTCTGTACGAGCAAAATTAAGTTTTAAAAAGATTTACAAATCTTCTAACAACAAAAATTCCAGGTATAAAAGGTGGATGATTAATTAGAATTAATTTAAATGAATAACAAGTATCTGGTTGATGAATGAATAAATCGTTAAATTATCGATAAATTCCCTGGTACCGTTTATGAGCTTTCAACGATGTTTACTTCTGTACTAAATGCCACGAGAACTTTTCATTAATACCCGAATGAATAAATGCCACCGTGTCTACCCCTCCTTAAATTCTTAATGCAGCAAGCCCGGCGGAAAGTACTCCGGGGCTTCCAAAATATCTTCAAGAAGTTTAAAGTCTTCCCTCGATAGTATGTAAATATTGTATGTAAAGCGCGACATCAAAGGGATTCTTCCGTAGTATAATGCCTTAAATTTCGCTGCGAGGAGAGATTAAGGAACAACGGGAGGGCGAGGATATTACAGACGCGTGTAACGTGGAAATGTCCATTCTTCGACATCCAGAGATTCATTACATCCACCCTCTAACCACCCCTAAACTACTCTATTTTCGATTCCTTCCCTCTTTGTAAAGCAACTGGAAATATAATATTTTCACATACACATTCTTCATTACGTATGGAAAATATATTTCTTATTCTAATGTTAATCTTCTCCGTTACAGTATGACGTTTTCATGCATAAAGAAAGAATGAAAAGAGAAAGGAAGCTATGGTATAAATAAATTGGCAAATATTTGCAATTTTTCTCCTTTCGAAAAAAGAATTTTTAGTATCGGAAAAATAAACGTGTTTAGTGGTTGATCGCTTGAAAAAATTTCTAGCTAAGTAAGAAAAAACTGAAATCACCGCATAACAATTTTTCTGGGAACCTCCTTCACAATACGACATCGAATAGTAAAGAATACTTCAAACGCAGTTTCACGAATCAAGGAATTCCTGATGAATATTCAAGAATCTTGCCGGACATGTAATTGTCAAAAGGACGAGGATGGTCAAACACGCAAAGGAAGAACAGAGTTCGACGCGCGGCAAAGAGACCACAAAATCTCTGCTGGCATTCGTGCCAGGACGTTCGCGAAAACTTTGTTACATTTTTGGTCAGCTCCACGACATACGCCGGCCGAATAAGCCGGATCAAAGGGACAAGCATGAACGTAACAAGAGGTTGAAAAAGAGGTGTAAACGAAAGAGAAGCAACGTCGCATTCCTTCTGCGCTCTCCTGTAAAAATTCGTAAAAATCCTTTGACTTAGCAAGGATATCTAGAACGTCCGAGGATAATTGATATAGCGAGATATTATTATAAAAGTAGAAGAGTAGTATAAAACGTACAATAAAAATATTTTGGCGAAATCAGAAGGTATGAAAGTTTTTCAGTTATCATACCCTTTTTTTTACTTTTGTCTTCGTTCCGAGCATACAACTCAACTTTTACACACGTCAATTTTCTAGATGACACATCCTACGAACTGCCAGTTTACAGATAACAGCAAAAATTTATTCTGAAGGAGAACTATTCGCTAGAAATCGAGTGGCATTTTCGAATTTCGCTTTTTAAAAAAACGTTCTCTTCTCAAATGCGTCACTTTTCTAACGAATGATATAATTACTTCAACTTCATAGCTGCCTAGAACACACACAGATATTCGATAAGTAAACTTCTTTGAAACCCAGAGAAAATAGTTCTCGCAATGTACGCATACTTTAGATAGTACACGGTATCAAATGGATAAAGCAGTGCAGAACAAAGTCCCTCGTCATTGAATGCGCACAAAGTGAAACACGTAAAAGCACAATCGTGCTCAATAAGAAGGACATCAAGAAACAGCTTGGCGAGTGAAAAAATAATTGCAAACGTGAAAAGGGAAGTTTCATCTCGCGACTTGGTCCAACCGTGTGTGTTCCCTCCTTAGGAGTGGGGAACGAGGTGGAAGGCGAAGAAAAAGAGCCGAAAAGCGTGGCCATAGGAGGGAAACAGAGGGAAAGAGTGGCAGGAATGAAGAGTCGACGCAAGCTGCCTCGCGCTAAACCACAGAGGAAACAAAAGGTGCCGCCGGCGAATTAAGAACGATATTTTAACGCACGACTTAATTGCATTAAACCGGGGGACCGAGTGGAAGGCGAGTAACAGGAAAAGACAGAGAAAGTGAAGAGAGGGGGGATAAAGAAAAAGGAAAAAGTGGTGAGGGGACGAGAGAGTTGGAAGAAGGCTGTCAAGAAAAAAATAAGAAAACAGGGGGTTTGAGGAGGTGAAGGTGAAGATGGAGGGGAAAGGGACGCGGGTCAACCTTCATGGGTTGTTCTATTTCGCGATTGGATGTGCTCTCTCGTGGTAATACGTCGGATTTTCAAAGTGCTCCTTATTGCAGCGCCGCGGTGCCCTTTGAGCCGAAACAAACAGACTGCTCGCTTTTTTTCGCGAAGTGGCCAGGGCGAGAGGCAGAACGGAAGAAACGGATTATGTTTTAGATTCCAACTGGAAGATCGAGGTATAAGGAGTGAGAGAAAACGCCGTGGTGCAATAGAAGGCAGTGGGGGGAATGAACGACGAAGAGGAAGCGGGCAAACGAGAAAAAAGGAAAAAAGAAAAGGAAGAGAGCCGAAAGGAAAGAGAGGAAGAAAGGGGCGGAGGTACTTCTCGAGACCACGCGAGGTATTCAAGGTAAAAGAGTTTTCTTGTAGTGTTTCTCTGGTTTTTTTGCTGAATCTCTCGTATGGGTGCAATGCCTTCGAAAGCTTCTCTGTTGTTTAAACAATGGATCAATGAAGTCTTTCGCTTCATTCGATTCTTTCAGGAATATGGAACACGTACTGTGTTTTGGAAGCGACTTTTGGAAGAAATTAGATGATATTGTCACAGCGTGCGGGTTCTATATTGGCAGAACTAAAGAGCTTTAGAAGCGTTCGAGAGGCGTTTGATTAATTTATTTATGGCTGCCTGTTATTAATCCCATCCTTTGTTGGAAAAGTGTTATGTATCGTTCTAGAAAGAAATATTATATTTTAAAATAGCATTTCTCTTTCTACATAAAAACTTTTGAAATCTGTAAGAAAGTTTTATGTTTCTTACATGTATATGAACATCAAGCACTTGGAAAAACTGAGATCAACTGTTCATTACTGATTAATCTAGCATTAAGCAATTTAATGACATAGCGAATAAAAAATAACGACTAATAAAATATAATAGGAATCCAGTTTAATATTTCAGATTTTTCGCGTTTAACTAAATTCAGGATAAATGATACAAAATCCAGATAGTATTCTTTTAATTTATTTTCTATACAAAGTTCCTTACCCAACAATTATTCACTCTGCATCTAATTTGTTATATCGATTATGATATACAAGTTTTATATTGAGTCATTTTAATTAGCGACTAGTTGGGATTTTAGTTTCTCACTGATATGCTACAACTTACAGCTATAATACAGTTATAAATATGCTTAAAAACCACGTACTTATGCAGCCTTAGAGTGAAAATTCTTTTTGTGGTTTTCCAACGAGAGCGGCCCTTTGAAATATCTCTGACATATCTCGCAGAAGAAGCGATACTTGTTGTCGTGACACTTCAAATGCTTGTTCAACAGATCTTTCCTCGCGAACGTTTTCTCGCAGCAGTTGCAGGAGAATTTGTCTGGATTCACATGAAACGCGTTGTGTCTCGACAAATTGTCTATTCTGGTGTACTTCTTCGTGCAAATATCACAGGTGAACATGGTCCGCTCCGAGTGACACCTCTGATGATACCTTAGGTATCGTTTCTGCGCGAAAGTCTTTTTGCACGCGCAGCAAACCACCTGATTCGATTCGTCTTTCTTTGCATCCATGTGGTCGGCCTGTTCGTCGCTGTTATTAAATTCTTGTTTACAGTACGGACACGTGTATCGTTTTGTTTGCTTGTGCTTCTGTATGTTCTCTAAGAACGTTGGATCTGTCATGATCTTGTAAAGGAAAGTGTCCTTCAATTTCTCATCGGAACATACACCGTGATTCGAATCATCTTCGTCCTGACAATCTCGTTTACACAAATTAAGAGCTTCTGATGGTTTATCCGAATCGTCGGAGGTTTGTGTGGTTAATTCGTTTTCGCATGGACCTGAATCTTCTATGCTCGAGGAACCAGCCGCCGAAGAATTTTCCACATCTGTCTTTGGAAGTAGTATCTAGAATATATTGATTAATTTAGTGTTATAGTAACATAGAAATATAATTAGTTTTTAGATTGAGGATGTTTATTCATTAGCAGACTGTAGATCAGATCTTCTTTGTTTCAAAAAATCATCCATTACTTCATAAATAGTATAATGTAGCATATTCTCAGCACATTTTCATATACAGTCTCTAATATACAAACATCCACAACGTATCAATTGTTAATAGAAATACATCATACATTGTTATTGTCGTCGTTGCTAACAGATTCCTTTACATCCTCGTTTGACTGCGAATTGGAGTACTTGCAGCTTGGACCAGCTATCAAACTGAGAAGAACTGAATCTCCTTCCGCAGAGGTTTCGCCCTATAAAAACGAACTTATAGGATTTGCAAGAATTGCACGATTGCGCAATTTGCATAAACTTATACAATTTGAAAACAGTAAAATTAAACAATATCATTCGGGTACATCGAGCTGATACAAATTGTATAACGAAAATAAATTACTCGATATAAATAAACGTTATATTGTATAACGTTGATATAATCTTTTTCTACAAATATCCATTCTCAAAAAAATTTCGTCGTCTACAAATTATAACTAACATTTAACGAATAAGAATTATTTAAGAGATTCAAGGGAATGACACTACAATGTAACCGTTTATATTTGCGCCATGACTTTCAAGAGTGTGTTATCATGTCGTCCACGAATACCGATGTACACATACACATACATACACATAAACACAGCTGTCACACACCTTCAGTTTAATCGACATATCTAATACTTCCTCCGAATATTTCAAGGTCTCCTTGTCCTTCTTCGATACTAATTTCGATCGATCTTCCGATTTGATTTTATCCCCATTCAAATCAATCGCATCTTCGTTCGATCCTTGTAACCCATCTTTACCAGCTTCCGACATATCTTTCGTGTCGTCGTTTGAAGATTGTCTCGTGCTTTCAGACTTTACACTAGTAGTTTCCGACCGTGATTCGATGTTTCTGTTGTCTTGAATTACTCGCTGTCTCGGCACGGTTTTCACTCTCATTGTCGTCTATTGCGAAATAAACCAGCTGAACATACATCGATAATGTCAAAATACATTGATATTGAAATAAGAAATAAATAGCAACTCTTTTATTCACTATAGCATACAAATTGTAAAGATATTTAAAATATTAAATATTACGTGTAGTAATAAAAATTGTTAATTGTAATATATTTGTGGCAAAACACATTATTCTAAGATTAATCGTTGAAAATGTTAATTTACACGAATATGCAAGAAGATTTACTTACATAGGGCATCAGCGTCCTGCGAAATACCAGAATTTTCCTTCACCACGCGCAATTCCGATATTTTGATTCATTCACTACGGATCGAATTCGACGAGTACGTGATCGAGAATGCCAGCACACGACACACATTTCACATCGCGTTGACGACAGTGACGGAGAAGAAACCGTGTTTAGTTGACCTCGTGCTGACTTTGATGGTTGGCACAACAAAGGGCGCCTGGCGGAGTCGCCGTACGAAAATCTAAGTTTGCAAACACGGGACTGTCTTCAATGAAATCCGATTTCCTCATCGATCCCTAATGATTGCTATAGCAATACTTTTTCTATTAACGTTTGCTCGCATTTTGATTCGATAAGATTATCACTCGTTAACGCTAGAATCTCGGATAGGGTCTTTTCGATCGTATATTGTTTTTCTGTTTCTCTTTAAGTTCGAAGACCTTGATTACTCGATGATTTTTCATATCTTGATTGTATTTCGTAATTGTACTTTTACTCTTGAAAAAGATGGATTTGCAATCCTATACGAATTTTAATTTATATCTTTGTAACTGTACTTCATCTAAATATTTTATTTTGATAAATTTTTTTCATAATAATCGTAATAATAATTTCGTTAAAATTTTTTCATATATTTCACTCCTTTTTTTTAAATCGACGTTAATTTATCACGCGTGGAATGTTTAATTCCAATCTTTTTTATAATTTTAAAATGAACAATTTTCGTTGTCTCCATTTCAAATAAGTAACAAACGATTTCATTTCCGACAGATCTTAAGATTTCAGCTTTGTCAAGGTCGAAGAACAGACCGCATTGTATTTAAATATACAGTGAATACAAAGGGTATCGACACACTCCCTCGTCTTTCCATCAACCGTTTTTTAATCAAATTCTATGTTTCAGTTTCGCGGTATCAAATCTCTCTGCTCGTATGAGACTAATTGCTAAATGATACGAATATTAACATACTTGGATTTAATTATTTAATATGTAAATAATAAATACAATGTGTTGCCAATACCTTTTACAGCCTAAATACCTAAATACCTTCAAACTTCTCCTCTAAGATTCTAATTCGAGCTTCACAAGTAGCCATCGTTGTACGTATTAACATCACCTCACAGTCATCCACCACAGAACCACCGTCCACTTTCGCAAAACAACAAACTTGTTCACTGTGAATCGAACGAAGCTATCGTCGCATCGTACCAAAACCGAAGAGTTGTTGAAATAAAGATAGAATACGAACTAACCGACAGACAGGCAGACAGTCGGACAGTGAGAGGATGGAGGCTGGACAAGGACGGGGCGGAGATGGGGTCAAGCATAAAATTGGGAAAAAAAGGCTGGATGTTTGGTAGGATGTTTCGTGTCCCCTCTCTGCACGTCCCGGTCGTTAATACGGCATAAGGAGGAAGCAGGGTTAAGCGAGGGTGAAGCGAGGATTTTTAATTGTAGTTCAGCCGGTATAACCCCGCTCGACCCGCCGGTATTGTCATACCCGAGCGGCGCTTTTCTTTATTTCCCCAGTGGCTGGATGAGGTTATACATTTTTTTAACTACGGCAATGCCTCCGTCTTCTTATTAGCAAAGCTAATTGGAAATACAAATGGTTATTCACGGTAAGAAGGAAGCCTGAAGACCGACTGTGAGAGCCCAAGTACTAACCGATGGAGGGCTCGGTGAACGAAAAAGAGAGGGACAGGGGAAGGGGGAGGAGTGAGGACGAAGAAGGCTGGTACACTTCTCTCCGCGTATTAAGCTTGTATTTGCCCCGGATAATTAGGACTTTTTCCCGACCAATTCGGATGAATAATTGATTTTGCTTCAGCCTGCCGGCATACCCCGTCGCTTCTGCTCCTCGTCGAATGACAATCACCCGAAGAAAAATACAGATCTTTCGGATGAAATATTCAGCGACCACCAGAGGGTGGAATGGGTGAACGCGAAGAATGTCCCTGGTTACCACCTGGTTTATCGGTCGATCAAAATATTGGCAGTAACGCTGAATAATTTATTGCTGTCGTGTCGAATGAATTCCTTTAGTATCGACTGATATACGTAATTACATGACGAGAAGAGAAGATAAGTTGTAAATTGGAAAATTAAAGGACACTGAGTTCGATCGAGTTAGTAGCTTCGAGTTTGTTAAGTTTAATTTAATTTATGACTATTCGTGTATTATGAACTATTTCATTATATTTGGATTGTCAATCTCTTAATCGTTTATCTAGAAATTTTCTAATTTTGTAGCTCTGTATCGTTAGATCTGTGTAACATTTATTAGTTTATTCATCTTTAACTTCACCTCTAAAGCTATTCAAATTACGAGACGTTGTGATTAACAAATTAACGAAAGAAAGGTAACTCGAAACTATTTTCATTACAAGCATTTCGATAATTGCAAAGGCATTTTAATCGATTCCGTCTTGATGTTACTACGTATTTACTCAAAGAACAGAGAAGGCAAACAAATCGCTCTCTAAGCCATTAACTATATAAAGAAAAAGCGAACCAAAGATGAAACATTCGTGGCACCGTTAAAATTACAAAATGTGAGTTAAATTAAACAGGAAAGAGAATTTGTTTGTGAAAATTCGTAGTACGTTATCAAGCGGAACCGAGGAAGGAATAGTCGGTCAAGCAGCAATCTCGCAGGAGCCTTCTTCCCGCCTGGCCACCAAGAAACGCCCGTGGGGCTCCGCAACTTTTTTTCATCAGCATTTTACGGTTATACTCGCGCATTAATAATGCACATGCTTAATATAAAAAGAAGCCCGCGAGTCTCCGTCTAATAAACTGGAAGAATGCTTTATAACCGGCCGCGGTTTCGGGTCATGAGGAGAGGGTGGCAGAGAGTTTGCTGAAAGCCGGCTAAAGGGGGTGGCTTTCTTCTTTATACCCGTGGAACGGCCAATCTCTCCAGGACGCGTCGAACGAAAGTGGCCGAACTTCTCCACCCGCGAACAGACAAATCGCCACGCGACGAAAGCGTCGCTCGTTACAGAACTTCCCCCTCGTTTTCTTTTCGGCTCCATTGTCAGCCAACTACCGGAGAATTATATTTTCTCACCACACTTTGCGTAGCAGAGAAAGAATACATTTCTCGAGCGTATCGAATACGGTTTTTGAAAAAGGATAGCGCACCGATGATTGTAATTTACAGTCATACTGTGATCGCTAGAAATTTTCATAGACTCTTTGTAATTTGATTTACATGTAAGTTACGTATTAATAAAAGTTTTACGATGTGAATTTATTAGTTTTATATTCGAATCACGATGCGTGATATATTTGTTCAATAAATATTTTACCTTTCAGAATTCTCTATGGTCTAAACAACATTCATAGTGAAATAACGTTTTGACCGAAAATCATTGAGCTATGATTCGCATGGGGAAACGCTGTGATACATTTATGTATTTTATTTATTGTTGTAGTAGAACTAAATCGACATTTCAGTTATTAAAGAGACAAAATTTCCATAGAGAAGAATCTTGATTTCTTATACTATACTTATGTCTTATATATATATGTATAAGAATTAAAGTTATTGTTGAACGTGTCCTGAATTTTTACATAGAATTACACCTGTTTTCTCGATAAAAGATTATATTTCCTGTTAATAATGCTCACTGTTTCGGGTGGTCAAAACGGAAAGTGATTTTTATCACGAAGCATAGATATATTTTTCTATCATTTTCCGGTGGAATAAATTATTCATGACAAGACAGTCACCTCCAGTTATATCATCAACTTGACGTTCGAATGTAAATCATTTTTAGCCAGGCAATTTTCATATTCATCTTATCCTCGAGAGTCAAATGAATTTTTCGTTCTCCCCGGAGCTGATTTCCGAGTTGCGAGCGAGAGGAGGCCGACACCAGATAGCGGAGGTGAGACTTTTTGAAAAATATGAGTTTAATAAAGAAGAAAGTATGATGTATAGCCCGCTGCCAAGGGAGAGAACTTACCAGGATCAACCGACTTCGATACCCAGATATTGTATGTGTAATATAAGCAGATGAAGGGAATTGCCGCGATGTACTGGGTGTCACGATATTTCACTAGACGTTCGACCACTCTGCCCAAACATATTAAATCTTTCTCGTGTCATCTTTAACGATAATATGATTTTAATATTAATAGCTGATCTGTTATATGTAAATTATTCCATAACGTTTATTAAGTTATTTCATAATGTTTTTGCAATTATAATTCTTCTACAGTTCTTAGTCTAATACATCTCTGTTATTTGATTATTTTATAAAAATACGACATTTTAATGACACGATATATCTTCATCAAATAAAAAAGCACAGAGATAAAATCAAACAATGGACATCGAATATGTTTTTTATCATTCGTTCTAGATGCTTCCCCTCCGTATCGTAGAATCCGAGAGGAATTTCCATGGAAATCGATGACACCATCGAAGACAGTTTCGGAGGAGAGAGAAACGGTGAATAGATATCCGTAACTTATCCAGATAAGGGGTTGTAAAACGATGTAGCTATCTGCCAATACGGTTTCCTCCCTCTTCGCGAAGGGAGTCGAAGGAAGGTCTTGCATCCAGGTTGCGGCCAGATATAGAGGGAGCAATTCGGTAGAAATTGATGCCATTTGAATATCGTTCGCTACAACACATTTCCAAGATGCTACTGTCTCTATAGCCGTTCGTATCGTTTCCCCAGATATCCATCTGTTTGTGAAGTATTTTCGACTCCTGGTCCGAGAATGGTCATAAATCAATGTTTCACACAGTAGATAAGTTTAATATTTTTACAGTAACATTCTACATTTTCATCTTTCCTTTTTGTCATCTTTTCTTTCTCTTCGTATTTCCTCGTTTTCTACCTTGGCTAACAATTATTATAATAAGAAGACAATTCCCAAGATATCAATACATAGAGTTTCATCTGTACGCAAATGTTGAGACTTTTGCTACTATTAAATGTAACCCTTAATAAAATACAATACAATTTAGTTTTCCTCATAATTAAACTGCAGACATCTATGCAAATTTCTATATAGGTAGACAATTGTTTTACCTACTAACAATAGAAGGAGAATGCTATAACGAGTCTTAAAGCTTCGATATGTTGTGTACAAAAACGCAGAAAAATCTATAGTCCACTTACAACACACGCGGTTAACAAGCATCAGCTTCATTCTTTAATTACTATACCTACCAATATCAGGGTCTTAAGTGTCTCTTAACTCATAGCTGGTTATGTAAATCTGCACGATGTTCAGGCGCGCAGAAGCTTCGAACCATCGAAAACTACGTAAAAACTGCAAGTAGCATCAACTCTTAATCAGCGCTTCTTCTCACCGGTGCATTGCCGTTAATTTCATTAAATACGGCGAGTATTAATATAATTAGGGCAATTAGAGAAGTCGGCACATAGAAACGATGTACGCATTGCCGGGCGAAGAATATCTCGGCTACGTGACACGGTAGCATCACGTAGGCGCTATCTACACCGTTGTTTATCGAGCGCACTGTTCCAGTCAAAGTATGTATACAGTGCTCAGTGCCCGTCAATGGCGTTTCTTAGCTTATGCATAAAGCTCTTTCGCTAGCTTCGTCGTGTTCCCGTCGGGCCTGCTCTCCGGTGTTCCTTGTCCCCTTCCCTGCCAGCTTCTCATCTCTCACGATTTCAGCCCTCTCTCCCACCCAACCCCCTATTTCATCGAGGCTTCAACCCCTTCTTCGACTGGTAGCAGCGAGCGGAGCAAGCAGTGCGTCTCGCTCGCTCGCGAGTGTTTCTGCCAGGATGTATCGCAAAATCTATACCGCTGAGGGCGCGAGGAGGTGAGACGAAGGCACCCAGGACGGGGGGGAGGAGCAGCCGAGAGTCAGAGGATGAGACGGAAGAGTGGGCGATGTGGCGGAGGCCAGGGCGGTTTTCGAGAAGGGTGAGCCCCGTCACATTTCACTACAGACTAATAACTTCTGAATATTCATTTCGTGTTTCTCCTTGCCTGCTTGCGTACCCGTAAGCAAGGCTAATGCGACGCTCACAACGCGCCAGACTTTCGGCGCAGTCAGCTACGTACACTGCCTGGCTGATTGTCCCATTCACTTTGTCGCGACTTCTTCGTTTCTTTTGCATTTTGGTAGAAATAGAAATCGATGAAATATAAAAAGTTTGTAGTAATTTTGTATAGGAAAGAAATTCTCTTTCGATGACATTATGTAATTAAATTTTAGTAAGCGAATGGTGATGGAAGGAGAATGAGATTTATTCTTTGTTTGCACAAGTTCTTACTTGAAGTTGAAAACATGGAAGTTTGTACTAATTTTGTGCACGAATTCTTATTCGGTGACATTACGTAGTTAACTTTTAGTGGATATAGAAGAATATTTAATATAAAATGGATTTAGAAGAACATCGAATATATATTATTTGATAGCGATAATAAAAGAAATGGTAAATGAATATGAAGTTCAAAGTAGGATGCGTAATTAAAATATCCTTTCAGTTTCATGTTGCTCGTATATTCGTGCTTGTTTTCATATGTATCTAACGAGAAGATTTGAGATTCACGTTCTAGTTAATCTGATGCAAAGCTTACAAACAGCCAGTGGAAGTTATACACTTTTAAAGAATCTTATATACCTGTAATATGAAACTCATCGTTCTTAAAATACACATACATATAGGTAATATGAAATTAAAATAACGTAGAATTTCTGTTTATTCGATTTCGTGTGAAGCGAGCTTAAGGAACACGTAACTCTCCTTCGCCGAAGCGAGAAAAACAGAACAGCTTGAAGGCGAGGGAAAAGCGAGAGGCGGTCGTCATGGTAACTATGAATTAAGTAATCAATGAATTATTATTGACATTGATGTTTTCGTCCGGCTTCTTACGATACTTCGAGTCTTATGAAACACGTTGCCCCGCGTTTCTGATTAATACGTCGAGAGTGTATTTTATTGGATTAAGAGGGAAGCTCAGATTCAAGCAGTTTTTCCCTTCTTAATTACCGATTCGACAAACTGACTGATTCAACCAGCAAGACGTCAATATACAAATTTACCTCCAGCATTTGAAATACATTAAAATATAATTTAGAAATTGAGTAAATCATCGACAAATTTTTATTCGAACGACGTACAGAAGATATCATAAAAAAAAACATATAAATTAGTAATTTATCGTTGTTATATATTTTCATGTCGCAATAAAGTGCCACGAATTAGACACTATCAATTAATTAACAGATGTTCCTGCTAATTTCCACTCTCCTACTCCTCTCCCCTTCGCCACTGTCGTTCTTCCTTATCGACAAAGAGCCGTACCTAATTCGAAATGGAACTCGTAGAAAATGCGATAGGATGCTGGGGCTCACGAGGGTGGAGAAGAAAGTCAGGGGTGGCCGGAAGAAAGGCGTGCGGTGGAATGCTTTGGGCCAACGGAAGAGACATCGCGCCTCCTTCAATTCCGCGATCTCTGCAACAAATTAGCACAGACAAATTTCTCCCTTGCCTCGAACCCTCTGTCGTTTCTTCCTCGGTGCATACTTCGCTGAAATTTCCTCGTGTCCCGTCGCTTACCTTAACGAAACACCCAGCTCGTGCTTTTTCGCTTCTCAGGGATTCACTGATTGGGAAACGTAATTTTCTTTGCTGTCGATGCTTTCACGATAACGCCGATACTGTAGGTATTTTCTTGGTAAAGAAATAACTTGTAGAAATATCGATTACGCTATCTCCAGAAAGATGACAGATTATCATCCTTAGAAAATAAACATGAAAATATAAAACTATAACTAAAGTTATAACTTTATAACTATACTACAAGCAATTGTTAAATATAATAGTTTTTTATTACAGGCCAATGCAAAATAAAACTACTCAATGATGCAATTGTTCTATACAACAGCTATTGATAATTAACTGCGTTCAATAATTACGAAGAACTATTACATAACAAATCATATCCAAACAAACTAGGGAGACGAATTCAGAATACATTCGATCTCGCCCACTCAAAACCTTGGATGAATTTACGTTCTTCTTCCTCTTGAATATTAAACTATCGACTTTTCCGATAATTATTCACATCAAATTCCCATTCCCACAAATATTAATAGTTAGGCAAAATAAAAGTATCGATGCATAAACGACAATGTTACGAGCAAAAAGTAGTGGTTTTTGTATTCGACCTGCTCGTTTTCATATTTGATTAGAAATTACTGAGAAGTTTCTTTAAATCAAGTTATGTATTAAATGGCAACTTTACATAAGCAAGATCGAAAACAACCAAGACCTGGGCATAAAAGAGCCAGGACAAAACGAATGAAAATTTTACAACGACGACTGACAATCGTGAATTCGCCCCTTGCTGTTTCCTATAGAGCCCTGGACGACGGACCAGTGTACCAACCCTCCATTGTCTCCAGCGGCCCCCCTCCGGTTAGGAAGCGCGCGATAATAAATATAGAGAAAATGAAAAATTATTAAAAACTTCCTTTTTAGCCTTGGTAATCCTCGTCGCCCCCAGAGATGCCGCATTAAAAACCTGCCACCCCTGCTCCACCCTCTGGCGACCTCTTTCTCCGCCTCTGCTTTCTCCACCCTTGTCCATCCTGACTCGAGATCCTCGGGGTTGGGTGTCCGGACACGCGAATTATTTATACGTAGAAATCCTCTGACGACATTACCACAGTGTTAGCATTAAATCATAATGTACGACTCGCTGCGAACCACCGTGATTCGTCCTTACGCGCGTTCCTCTGACAGCGGGATCTTTTCCCCAGATTTATCGTGTTCTTTTTCAGCCGTTCGCTAATTTCCACGAATAACAGATTTTTTAAGAGTTCACCGGAAGATCTTCGAAGGAACAACGATTACTCGAAACGGACTATCTTCCGTTTGTTTTTTATTTATATATCGAGGAGTTTCCTGGAAAAAGAACGCACAAGACAAAACAGCGAATCGGGTAGGTTGTGTTGGTTATAATTCTAATTTTTCAGTATGAGACTAGTATTGCGTGAATTAGAAATTGCAATGGCTCTTGCAGATCTTCTTTCTCTATTTATCGAATAAAGAAAAATTTCCTAATAATTGAACTATTAAGAAAATACACTAGAGGACAATTAATTACTTAATAGACCTAACTAAACAGAGTGAGAGAATCAATTACATTATATAGCATTTTTTTATATTAGTACATTATGTTGAGGTTATTAGATATATGTGAATACAAAGGAACGTGTGGATAAATTGTAAGGTAGAAAATATATATGTTAAAATACTGAAGTTACCCTATGACTGAAAACCCTGAAACCATCGTCGCCTGTCTACTGTTTATGGTTTGCCTTCGATCGATGGTCTATGCGCTGTCGATGGCTTCAGTGCTTGAGAAAACTAAAAGACCAGATGTAGAGTTTTCTTAGAAGTGATGACCACTTCAACACATTATATAGTACGCACATTTAAAAATATAGTTCTAGGAACAGTTATATAACTATATATGTATATATATAATTACGATATTTTTCTTTATTATGTTAAATATGCATTTTGGATACACCAAGAAAATATCTTTTCAAGGAGATTACCTTTTCCAACGATGCTTCGTGCGAATAATAACGAAGCTCCGATACGTGTCTGTATTTTATCAAAGTGCATGTACTTTATCAGACACCCATTCGGCGGACGTTTCGTATCTCCTAACATCCAGGAAGCGTTCCGTACATTTCCATAATTAAAAGGCTAGGTGATCAGCACTCGCAATAATGATTCCCTTGGCGTTCACAAAAATCTACGAAAGATTTATCTCGCTTCGGCCGTCGGTCCGTCGGTCTGAAAGAACGATACTTATCGCTGGATGGGGTGGTGGAAGGGAAACATGAAAATCCATATGAATCATCTGATGCAACGCTCTCTACATGCGTATCTCTTACGTCTGGGCGAACGGCAGAAGAACACAAAGCTAATGCAATTTTGCAATTACACCGAGCTCGCGCTCCTCCCTTCCTGTGAGCCGGGGAGGCTCAGAGGAATGTCGGCAATACCGCGAGAATATTTAAATTTCGTTTCGTTTCCGCGTCGTTATTCTTTCATCCACGGTCCGCCGGCTTTATCCCTCGTCGGCAATTAATTGGCAAATCCAATCGGCGCACGAGGATGCAAAGGACCTAGCCTTTTATACCCGCGACGTTAAGTTCCCGTTGGAATAGATTCCGTCGTATCTAATTTTACTGCGTGAAGTATTACGTACAATTGCTCACGAAAGTATTCTAACACTTATGAAGAAGAACTTTTCTGTCCACAGCGTTATATGGAACATCTTGAGATCTCATTAAGGCTGTAATAAGACACAACTATCGTCACTGTATTGGTAAAATTTGAAACCGGTGTGAAAATTGGCGTAGAAGTTGGAAAACATTTAATGCGAATGTATACTTTTTATGAACACATTTTTATAAAATCAACTTGTAAACACAGTAGAAGTATTTCGATGCTTCACACGCGTTCTGTACGTTCCTAAATCATTAAAATTCTCATAGTGAACAAATATATTCAACCTACTGATAGCCATACTTAAAGACACCGCATTTTGCAAGAACAATCCGTACGACGATAAACGACGAAGTTCGACATAAAGTTCGGAGGTAAGTAAAAATTTGGACGAGGAAACGATCGGCGTTCGTTGATCACCCGGGGCATTCTTTTAATTACGGTCCTCAGAGATTTAACATTCGCGCGTATCATTTTCCACTTGCGAGTCGCTTAATGCATCACGCCGCCGTCAAAATAAGCCCAGCACCGAGTAATAAATCCCGAGATTATCATGATATAATAGACGCGTCCGTGAAACATTCAGTCCTTTCATACTTCGTCCGGATCCAATTCTCCGTCCAGCGGAAAGTTTCCGAAGGATACGTAATAATCCTCTCCGCAATTCCGCGCGCTCCGCTCTTTCCCTCTATAGATAGAAGGGGCGTGAGAAAAGAGACGGCGCGAAAGAGAAGAACACGAGGAAGAGGGAAACGGGAGTAAAAAGGGAAAGAGAGAAGGACGAGGGGGTACGGCATGTAGGTACGGGCCGGCTGCTGTATTAGATTTGCTTTCTAGGACACTTTAATCAAAATGTACCTATGTAAATTTTTGAATACACATCCCTCGTCTCCCGCGATGTTTGTATAGGTCAGGCGAAGGTATTTTGCTGGCGGGCACCACTGTCGCAAACCGCGGCGGCTGCCGTCGCCGCCATTGCGTCCCCGTGAATTAAAGAATTTGCAATTCTGAAATTCAGGTGATCGCATACATACACACCATCCGGTTTTATCTCCTCGGCGGCCTTTCGTCGCGGGGTAAGTATCGACCGAGGCTGCCTCCGCTGGTGGACCTGCTGCCGTCCAAGAACGCGGATACAACGAACATCCGTTTCAACCAAGAAGCTTCTTCGATCCTCGCTATTACCAATCCTCTTTGACGATAAATATGTACTATTGTTTTTAAATATACAAGTGTTGGCAAAATACTTCATACTTTCGAATGGATACAACTTTATTCTTGTGAAGTTTGTGAAGAAGGTAAAGGAATAGTTTCTGGAAAGGAATAAATTTTATTCGATGGAGATACGTAGGAAGGAATTTGGTCGTATATCGAGCAGATAAGAGGTGTAATATTGCGTTATCGCTTTAAACGCCTGTAACGTTTCATATCGACGATTCGACGGTTCGATATCTCTATCCAAACGAGTATCGCGAAACAGCGAGTACGGGGGAGATGAAAGGCTGGCGAGCGACGAATTTCAAGATAAATTCCAAAGGACAATTACGACATTTTAATTGCACAATACCCGGGCATAGAGAACGTCGAACAGAGAGCAGAGGGACGAGAAAGGCGAGGTAAAAAGGAGAAGAGAGGCGACAGAAGAGGCAGGCAGCTCGGCGCTGGTGGCGGAAAAGGTGAAAGAAGAGAAAGACAGACAAAGGGGTGGCGTGTGGAAGTGGGGATGGACGGGCACAAGAAATGACCGACCAAGCACACACGCGTATAATTATAATAACATTACTTGACAGAGATGGCAGCGAGAGACGAGCCTTGCCGGACAGGCTCCGGCGAGCATTGAAATATTATACCTACCAAAGAGAAAATAATTAAAATTCAACCCTTGCGCTTGCTTGCTTGGCTCGCATACGAACACACAGAAAGAGACCACGTACGTCTCCCTATGTGTATGTACGCATGTGAAAGTGTGCGCGCGCGAGCGTGCATCGACGTACTTACCCACGTATCGCACGGTAACCACCCCATCCTTCACGGCCGCCCCCACTTCTTTTCCAAGGATGGGGTTTCCCATATTTTTTCCAGCGCCGTAGGTACCAGGTATTCTAGAAACGTTTGTTCGTTACGGACGTGATTCTGAGCATCGTTCCATGGTAAGTAGAAAAATCTACCGTGCACGGTACTCGCGCATCGGATTATCAAATCTACTACACGTAATTCCTTTTCGCTTTTATTATGAATCTTTATGCTCGCGCCGAATGTAACATTAATTATTGAGAAAAATTTCCCGTCGTGTTATTCGTTGCTGAAAAATGTCTGAGGATATGCCGTGTTACTCGTTGATAAATAAAAACGTCTGATATACGTACACAGTGATGTATTCGAATATACAAAATATTTTCTTTCAAAATATATTTGGAAATTGGTTAAGGACGAAGTTGAGTAAGATATAGAAGCATGTAAAAATAAGATTTTTGACCCAGATTTTAACTGATCGAAAATGTTTTACGCTTTTATCTACAGTTTCAATGTAAATTTGAAGTCGCCGCATAAAGACTCTAAGTATATCTTGAGAAGTTCTTGGTTATAAATTGAACTGTTTCATAGATATTTTGCACTTAGCACCGTTACGAAGACAAAATTAACGCTCTTTCTCGTTTACAGTTAATTAGTAACGTTGTTTAAGTATAGGTTTAACGATCTTCTAAATTTAGAATTATCCCACTCGTGATTAGAAATTTTATTTCAAAATATCCCAAATGAAATTTCAACATTTTCCCAGATAAAAAATATGCTTATTAATCCTCTGAACTGTACAAATACAGATTTACGTTCTTTCAATATGTTACGATGTTATTCGGACAATCGGAAGAGAGTTACTACATAAAAAGTTAAGACACGGACCAGGAGCATAGAAATTTTGGAAGATTACATTTCAATCGTGTAATAAGTAAGTTAAGCATCCGCAGAAATTTGACGGTTCAGCCTAACAGGGAGAGACGAAGCTTTAACGTCGCATAGCCGGCAAACTTCTTACTCGTATAAATGCAATACCGGCACTTCGGTCAAATATGCATTAATAAAGCCGTATTAATCTCGCAGGGAAAGATAGAGCGATATTATCGGGCGACGTCCTCGGCGAACGTCAGTTCACCTCCGTCGTAACTTTTTCATGAATAATCCCGGTGCTAATTTGAATAAATTATAACAGGCGGCGTTTGACCGGGCCCGAATTCTCTCGACAGTGCTATTGATAGCCGTGAAAACGGAACAACGGCCGAGGGTGGATTTCCGCGACTTCCATTAATTCCTTTGTCTCCCGTTTGTGGGCAGAGAAGTGATTTTCAAGGACTTCTTTTTTTCCTCTCTCCCTATCCGTGGCCAATCCATTAAAATATCAATTAGAACGTACCGGAACCCGCGTTGCTTTTTTCCCCAAGATCGATGCTTTTTCTTCGCTTGCCTCCTTGCTGACGGCGGAATCGGCTCAAGCAACTGTAGGAAACGCGTTTCCGCGCTGGAAATCGAGTCGGTCCATTGTTGTCGAGCGGGACAAAAAGGCAAGGAGGCTTACGGAACGGAAATAGGAAGTGCTTGCTGCTTACCACCGATACGTTCTTCCGCGCTGCTAAATAATTCAGCCTCGCTCTACCGAAATTTTCGCAACCGCTTAATCTCTTCTGGTTCGCTAAAGCTGATTATAACGGTTAACGAAATGCTTCAATTCGTCACGCTTTGATAGTAATTGAATTATTGTGTCGATCTTCCAGTTATAGCACATGTGACCTACTCTATTATTCAACAATACACAATTTTCGAATAATGTAATAAAAAGTATTTATATTTGTGAATGTTTAAAATCCTCTTTTCTTTCTGTCATTCTAATCCTGTGCGTAGTAAAGTAAAACGAAAGTGTAAAAGGGGAACCTGTCGTTTGGAGATTGCTCGATTTAGAAATCAAACATTCCAGTGCTCTGAGAATGCTTTAAGAATGCTTTAAGGACGCTCCAAAAATGCTTCGTGCTGAAAGAACGAGATTGCTTCGTCCGATCCTTCTAACTGTGGAAGGAGTGAGCGAATAATTTCATACAATATATTTGCAAATGTCTGTCCTCCTTTTTTAAATCATGCAACACGATGAAACTCGCAATTATAATTTCTAACGAGCCTTTCGTTCATTTAATCGAAACAGGTTGAATTAAAATTTAAAGCTATTCGTAGCCAAGAGAAAAGTATCGCAAGTAAAAGACAGTATCGCGATCGCGGTATTCTTAGGATTCGGAATTCCTTCTTAGCGATAGCATCTACGAAGCCATCGAACCACGAATGGAGGAGTCCCGAGGCGAATGGAAGAATCTGGAGTTGCTTGTTCTACGTGCAACAGAGAAAGAGAGAAAGCGAGAGAAAGTGGAATCGGTGTCTGCAAGTGTTATTTGTACCGTATCGAAGAATCCCCAACTTCAACTCCACCCCCAGAACCGACTCACCAGTTCCCCCAGTCGTTTCGTTTCTCCAGCGACAAATAAGCAACGGAACGAACATGGCCCTATCTCGCACCAGCAACGACTCGTCTTGGAAGCACTTTAGATACTCGAGCCTTGATTTCGCATCCACGGGCTGAAATTTATCTTCTTCGACCCCGCCATCCTGCCAGGACGTCGTTTTAAATTCGATTCGGATTCTTATCATTGTCTGCCTGTCATGTTTTAATTGTACTTGTTACACGTTGTATATATGTATGTGCGTCGATCATGGTGATTAATGTACGCGGTCGTCTTTGAATGTACGTTAGTATTTTAAGGGGTAGACACAGGGATAGAAATTAGAAAAAGATTCTACGGATATAAATTACACATATAGATTAAATAAAGAAGATGTAAGAAGGTAAATCGGTACAAAATTTTGCGTGTCTTTTTTACAGATGGTTTTCCAAAATTTCTAGATTCCATGGAATACGTTGTACCTTTAGATTTGTGAATTAAATTATACCAGGAATATTAGGAAAATTGCGTGATTAGATCTACTCGTTTTTCTTTAAGGAATATTTAACGGTGGATTTC
The DNA here is from genome assembly GCF_905332965.1 of Bombus pascuorum. Lineage (NCBI taxonomy): Eukaryota > Metazoa > Arthropoda > Insecta > Hymenoptera > Apidae > Bombus > Bombus pascuorum. The sequence continues at coordinate 11,340,941 of NC_083491.1, read as the reverse complement.
ATTAATAACAGAAAAGGAAGGAATGAAAAGAATCATAAATCAGTAGATTGATAATTTGCAGTCGTAAATAATTTTACTTGGATTGATCATTTTAAAAACCAACATTTTCATCGAATTTCTAATAAAATAAAAAATGCTATCTCTTCATAAAACGATAGATCTTCCTCCAGGAATAATGAATTCGTTAATTGAATACCTAGAATCATATACATAATCCATTTTCGATCGCAACGTGAAACAAGGCGGCGGAAATAATGAGTCAGTTTGTATTCATCCTGTCATCGTTGGAAAGAATAAAAGTGCAAGTGGGAGACGCGAGTGACACGTTACCGCAACGTTTTATAGGAGAGCCCGGTGGATCGGCAGTATGGGGAAAATTGAAAATGAGCATAAAAAGTATAAGAAAGCGAGGCACAAGGCAGATTGCCGTGGAACATTCTTCGGCAAAGGGGCAATTCATTTTCGTATGCTGTATCAATTTCTTGCTTCGTCTCCTTTTCTCGTCGTCGCCCCTAACCTGCGTGCCTTCTCCCTTCTTAAGCATCGTCTTCCTTCGCCTTCGCGATGCTTCCAGCCTTCGATCTATACTCGTTTCATCCCTTAAAACTGTTAACTCCGGCAGACATCAAGGGGAATGCGAATTAGCCCGGCTGTCTTATCCGCGCCGATAAAAATGACGATGGAAAAGCGCCGAGCGAGCTCGTTCCACTCTTCCAACCGATCTCTCTTTCCTCTCATAAAACTTATACCTTAATCGATTCCTGATTCCCTTCCACCGTGAAGAAATTATAATGTCTAAATACACGCGCCCCTTTGAAGACGCTTGCACCAGGTTCAGCGAGCAACAAAGGAATTTCGTTTCAATGCGGTTGGATTTAATCTGTGTCGAACGCAGAATGCTTTGCACTTTGAATGCCACGACTACTTTGCATTTTCCGAACGTCGAAATCCTCCCGAGCGTGCGAAAGAGTTTTAGAGATTTGATGGTACGTTTGATTGATCAATTTTGAATAAACCGGAGATATCATAGGATTCGTTTAATAAGATCGACAGATTGTACGTTGTACATACTCTGTTTCATGAAATAGGAAGAGCGACAATCACCAAAACGTAATAAGGTCGATAGTATTCGGTGAACAACGAAAGATACAAAGTTGTTAATTCGAAGCTCATTAATATTAAACGTAACATTAAATACTTTATGCGATTATGCTATAGATATAGAAAAAGTGAGGAATTATTCAGGAAAAGAAGCAAAATAATGAATACTGTCAATATATTATGTTACGCAAGAAATATTTGTAATATAACAATTACTATGAGATATGAAAAAGAAAAGAAAATACTTCGTAGCTGTTCTCTAACAAAGGTATGAAGGTATCAACGACAGAAAATCTGATGGAACAGAAGAGATTTCCTTGGCGTTTCGGTTAGATGAACACGCGTAACACACACGGGACCGGAGGTGTGGACGCAAAGGGTTGCCGTAGGAAAGTCGAGGCTCGATCGATCATGCATTATAGACTGGAAGCTGACAGCCGGTGATAGATCGTGGTAATTAAATAACTCGTTGCGATCATGCCAGAGCCTCGAGATTCGGTCGCGGCAACACAGAGGAAGAGGAAGGGGTCTAGTTACAGGAGGGTTCAGTAACATGTGCACGTCATTCTTGGACGGGGTGTAATTGACAAGGCAATTGATAATCGCCTTTGAGATGACAGTATCTCCAAGAATTAGTGCCACGCGAACGTCAAACTTCTCGACAAATTGAACAGTAGATCATTAAGATGATGAACAAATGTTTTAACATCGTTAAAAGAATTTTAAGAATCCTAAGAAACTTCAGGGAAACCTCATTATATTAATCAGTATGACATAAATTACTTATTTGTATGTAGCTCTAACTTTCAATACTTAAGTATTTTAAAAATTCTATCCATTTCTATACTTTTTTCCCTATAATTGTCATTATGTCATTTATATCTTGTCGAAAGTTTCAAAGTAATTTTTGTTTTAGGAGAAAACTCCCAGAGTATTACAAATGATTTACCTGATTAAAGTATCTATAAATTTGCAAAGAATTTAACAGAAAAAACACACACACTGTGTAATAAAGAAAATGGAGATTTCTGTTTCAATAGCAAAAATAGTAAATCAACGTTGATCTTAAGAGAAACTGATGCGATTCAAATATTCCCCATCTAGCATTTTTAATATTAAAATGATTTTACATTATTTCAAATCATTTTAAAACACCACTGTTCTGTATAAGAAGGGTAAAATGAAATTCAAACAAAGATAATCCAACACGCATATAACTAGAGCGTCTCTTTGCACGCAAAGATAATCGGTTGGGTCTATCAGTTTCCATTAATACTCGTTTTACCGCAGGAGTTTTCATGGCTAGGAGCCCACACCGATGGTCAGCAGCTTATCGGGAAATCGAGAGGCTTGCTCGGTAAGGCACGCACGATCTAATTAATAATCAGCGAGGCCAGGCTTCGAAGTCGAGCCGAGGCGAGTCGACTCGCGGTCCAGCGGCGTTTAATTATTTCGACGTGAAATATGTATGGTGGGTGGCCCGTGGAAAGCGAGAAGGGGTTGCAGAGAGAGTCGAAATGGGCGTACGACGGCCGTGCAACCTTACTCTCGCCATTGTCGACGACCGAGAAACTGGTTGAAAGGGTTGGCCATGCGGTGGACGCGGCGCCGGTAGGCGGCGGCGAAAAATACTGGCTTCTATTTAATTTCATTTTTAACTTGAGGCTATATTTAATTAAGAAATATCACGAAACCTGATATATATGTATATACACCAGCTACTGGACGAACGTGGTTAATTGTCGCTGTGTCCTATCCTCGCTACGATTGTCACGATGAAGCACGCGTGCTTAGGAGCGTGGATTAAAAAACATACACCTAATTCGTTTCGGGGAATTTGAAGATTTGCCAATGAGATAAGGAAATTTTCAAAAGTGTCGTTTTCGTGGAATATTGACTTAATAAGTTGTAACGTAGGTTCAATTCATCCGAAATGTAAGAGTAAATAGGGGATTGGTATCAAAATAAATATTATGATGATATCGCTTTCAATTAATTCTACGTTCAAAATTTGCATCTATTAAACGAGAAAGGTGGAGATTTGGCATCGACTATTGGACTTTTTCATGCTTAGGGTCAATAGAATATGACACGAATAAATTGTACAGTGCTTACCTGGTTCAATGGATGAGGACCGATGAATGAAGACTTTCTATCATCGATGTCCTGAAACAAATACATACGCTAATGTTTAATTTCGGTTTCATGATATAACGAGCAACATACAGCTATAACTATTACTGCTTTTAATGCCGCACCTTATCGCGGTAATAAAGGAATGGAAGAAGAAAAGTTCACTTGAACCTAACAATCCAGGTAATAGTTCTTAAGAATAAGCAAAAAGACACGAATATTTTATCGTTTTCAATCATCGTTGACCTCGTACTAAAAGAAAAACAAAAATTCGAATCATATAACTAGTTTGCAGGATAATTCCAGCAACACCAAAGCGTATATTACCGTAAATTCCATACATATTCCATGAGGATTGCAACGAGATCGTATCTCAGACCGTAGGAAAGTTTTCATTCAAAGATTCTGCCGGGAATCTTGATATTGGAGCGTGCAATCGATATGGCAGTCACGTGGAGAATGCGTCGAAAGATTCCCCAGTGAGGTTTTCTTATTCGAAGGGATACCTGCGATAGCGCAGTTTCCCTTGGCGCAAAGGGTGGCAGAGGCAGGGGGACCAATTTTCACAGCGGCGAGATATATCCGGAGGTCTCGGAGTACCGAAGGGTTGGCGGCAAAGATCACAAGTAATTGAATGGGGGTGAGGGGGTGGTCTCGCTTCAACCCCCGTGAGTGTTCAACCAATTAATCCACTTCAATCCAGAAAGCAGCCCTGTGAGCATCGAGGAACCTTTTTTCTCTCTCTCTATTACGCTGCAGACACGCCAAGATGTATTGAGATCGAAAGAGACACCATTGGGATTCAAAATATCTTTGTGGCTGCTTTCCATCCGATCCTGCTGCGCTTTTCATTGAACTTGATGTTTCCCATTCGTCTGTATCTCGTTTGCCGAATATTTCGGCTGATATCGTTTTAAAATATATCGTGATCAACCCCATTGCTGCGATTCACCACAAAATTCTTCAGATTCTATTACACTTGTGTTTTATTTTAATGGACAACCCGGGTCCTTTACATCCTGAATTTCATTCGTGTATTTTTATTTTTACCTCAAAATCTCTTAACTAATGTACAATACGGTTGGAACTGTAATATATTTTTCCGAATTTTTTCAAATTTTTCGAGAGTCCAGAACAGTAATGAAAAGTAGGCATACGAACAATTTTTGTATACTTACGATTAAAAGAAAGTAGACTTAGGATAAAAGAAGGAGACTTAGGATTAAAGGAAGAAATTCTCGTTTAAAGAAAAACCAATTACAAGTATAGCGTAAATTATACAGCAAGAGAAGAGTACGTTGGAATATTCGAGAAAATCGATTCCACGAGAGTCACGGGCAGTAAAAATTGCAAGCATACCAATTAAGGGTAGATATTACCCTCAGCTGCGTATACACGCATGGTCAGACAACAGTCGTCCCAGATTGGAAATCTGAAGCAGGAATTCGACGGGTAGCCGCGTCTGGAAACGTTGCGGTATCAAAGTGATCCCGCAACACCAATTAAGTCCCTTTCAAGGCAGATCGTAGGGATGGGTCAGCCAATAAAACAAAGTAAATCCGCGTCTGGTCTAATCTTATAGATAGAGAGGTACGCGGAGGGCGAAAGAGTTTTCTCGCCAGCACGTAAAGTAACGATTACCAGATATTCCTGAGATACGGCGGAAAGAGATTTTAACCCGGCCCACCGCAAATCCTGGATGTATCCCCTAATAATACTCAATTTTGCTGTGGATTAATAGCGGTTTACCCCCTCTTCCATCCCTTTGCAACCGAAAGCGTCTTCTATACGATCTATGACGCACGTTCCGAAACCTGAACTTCTATTATCTTGTCATGATTAAAAATGTGCTCAATATTTCTAGTAGTATTTACAAATATGAAATTGTCATATTACGCTATTCTGTAGTATATTAATCAATATCCGAAATATGTTGATACAAAATTTGTGGAAATAAATATTTAGAAAGTTAGTAGAAATATGAACTTCAAGCGACGAGCGTTTACTATATTTACGTTATTAAATTTCTACAATCTTTACTGTAACAAATACGTGGAATAAGTATATTCCTTTTTAAAACAGAGGAATGAAATACTTTTTAAGCTTGATATAAGCTTATTCTTTTATTCTATTGCTTCTTAAATAGACAACTAAATTCGTAATGTTGCACCTATGTCTCTAGCGTGCAGGATAACTCGAACTCGTCTCTCCTTTAACTCTCTTTTAACATATTTGGGTAACGGAAAACAGCACGCAACCAAACGATAACGTATAAAACGTAAAGTTACTTAGAAGAAAAAAGAAATGAAACACTGTCATTTTTATTTTGTTCTCATAAAAATACTTTACCAAATAGCTGTTATCATTTCGATGTGAAGTTTTACGCAGAGGACAAAGTTCAACGAAAGTTCTTTTATTATCGACAGACAACGTTGCACGAGCGCGCGAGCACTCGCGGAAAAGTCGAAGTTTATGGTTGGAGGTAACGGGCCCCGGTGTACAGATTGTCGAATCGAGAAAGGACAACAGGGGGCAGCATGCTAATTTATAGCACCCTGGCGCTCCATTACGAATATTTATCCGCGGTGAGTTTAATCTAAACTTGGAGAGTCCTCCTCGCCTTACCCCGCCGTCACCTTCCTCGTGCCACCCCCTTTTCGAGGGTGTCAGTCATCTTTCTCTATCCACCAGACTACGTCTACTTTCTCCTCCTTCAAGGAGAAATCCTCGCCACCTTAACGACGTATTGTCTCTGCGACTTATCAAAACAATTCGTTCAACTACTATTTCATGGCCTTCGTTGCGAGAACGTTGTTTTATCTATCGCTGATTAAACCAGCTTAGGGTAAGATTCGTTCTCTGCGTCGTCGTCACAAGATTCGATTGGTAGCATTTTTCCCTTTTCTTTTATTCTAGATCGTTAGTTGAGCGGACAATCTTCGATTATATTTTGTAATTAATTACATTTGAATAAGAAAAGCGTTTGCGTTGCTTTAAATTCTGAACAATTATGCTATTATTTTGCTTTGTAGGCGTATGAAGCGTTCTGTATAGTGTTTTTCTGTATGATGGCCTGCTGAAGCATTAACCGGTTTAATTTAATGGGAATCATATCGTTTTAATGTGTTTGTCTTTCAATCATTATTTTGTGCAGAACATTTCAAAACTTACCTAACGTATCTAATTATGAGAACCACGTGAGAATAATGTTAAAACTAATTAAATAAATCATAGAATTCATCGGAAAGAATTTACACGCGTTTAAAGTTGAGCTTAAGAATTAACGGGAATTTATAAAGGACATTTTGATATCGATATTCCGTAAGCAAGCGCGTAATATTCCTGGAACAAGATAATCTTCGGAAGAGAGAGGCGCACGTTAATTTCGGAGCGCAGGGCGTCCCTGTTATCTCCTTATTCCTTGCCACCCCATTTTTCCGAAACTCCTTTGCATATTAACAATATTGCTCTTCGAAGCGATGGAGCGGTTTTAGGATAAAAAATTATGAGGACAGACGGGCCCCTCGAGCTTCCTTTCTTTCCGTTTCTTCGGCCTGCGCCTGTATTTTTCTTCATCTTCTTCGACTTGCCGTTCACCATCCCCCTCTCGCTTTTTCTTTCGATCTTCTCGGTCTTTTTTACGATACTGCCAATTACACGCCTGTTTGAATTCACTATCCGACCGAGGCGAACACCCTGATATAAATTTTTATCGCTCGCTGCGGGGTTCTGCTCGCTGCACTTCCTGTTCTTGCTTTACGACACTCTTTCACTCCACAGTCGACGTTCATAACTCTTATTCCCGTTCGCTGTGAGTATCCACGAAATACAAAACATATGTAATCGTATAAAGCTTCTTGGAGTTGCCTATTTAAATTTGAAAAATGAATTCCTGATTGGGGATTAATCAAACCATGCAAATTGTGCTGCTAAATATTCCTTGTATTATTAAGTCTTGTTTCCATTTTCTCTATTGATATCCTAATTGAAACTTAAATTGAAGTTTAGATTAAATACGTTTTCGATCTAAACTCAATATGATTGGATCTTAGTTTAATGATTTGAAATTCTACTATACTTCAACCATTCCCTGCATCGAATACCAATTCGACTCTTTAAAACCTTTCTAATTAACATTTTCGAATAATCTACGTATTAATCCGTGAAAAATTCCAAACAAAAAAATCTATTGATCGAAAGTACGATTATTATAAGGAAACTACTCTATTTACGTAGTTGATTGTTAAAAAAATTCAAACATCAAAGAAACGAGCGTTTTCAGGAAAAACTGTTCAGTCGTCTACCGATTTTTCATCCATCGCGAGCGTTAGTCTCTTTAATGCAGCGGGAACCCCTCGAATATGAACAATAAATGTGACAAAGTACTCGCGGAAGGTTTTCGAGGGTGATATTACTCTGTAATAGATATTACGTGTCTACCTGCTCGCATATTAGGTTTTAATATAGAAGATACGAGCGGCGGCGCCGAATACTTTTTCCTTTGTGAAAAATTCACGTCGGCTGCAACTTTTAATAGTAATACTGTCGGTAGACACTTCGTCGAGCGTGCTGGATGTGCAAAAACGTGGAACGGGAACTGTCGAATGTGGAAAAGCTAACGCGATGCCTCCGATGGAACGTTAATATACGTAGTCGTAAGATTTGCCAGCTCCAAACTAAGAACATTTTGTAAATATTAAAGAGAAAGTAAAGAAACAGACTATTGAAAATATTAATTTGAGCAAAGTACGTTATATTATAAGTTACGTTAATCTAAGTATATTATACAATGGAGAACGAAATAATTTTCCATATAAAAATGAATTAAAATTACATATTACAACTTTCCTATGTTTATTCTTCGATAGTAAACGAATATCATTTTTATACATAAGATATATTAGGTTGTCCCAAACGTTCTTCCAATGTTCTGTGTTCCAATAGAACAAAATGAATCATACATAATTCAACAAAATAATGTAAAACAAAAAATATTGTGTATTTATTATTTCCTTATAGAACGAAAGAAACTTTTGCGACAATTTTATACCTACTATATTCCTCTAAAAAAACATTTGTCAATTTTATAGAAGTTACAAGATATTCAATACGAACATATCTTTCACAGAGACCACAGAAGTATTTAAATAATCAATTACCAATTACACTAACAAGCAACAACATTCAGTATGACTATCTTCAAAACTTAATAGACGTCTAAGATCACTATTCAACTTGTACACTAATTTTTTACTAAACATACGTCTTCAGTAAATGACTTACAATTCCTATACAGATTTCCAAATTGGTTTCAAATTGTATCAATATAAAACCACCACGTAGCTTTTCCTCATTACTGTGCTAGTGTAATTCTAAAATGTCTCACGTAACACACACAACACAAAGGTAAAAGTTTTCTATAGTGTTGAAATACGTTCGTTAGCCGATCTACGTACAACAATATTTATCCACTTCCTACGTATCCTTATACGAAACTAAAACCCGATACTCCATTCTCTTTAAAGGGAAATTTCTAACGTGTCATTTTATCGATCGTGCATATTTCTAAAATTTCCATCGAGATTTACGCTTGGGGTAAAAAAATCCACATGGAGATCCCGGTGTAGCCAGGAATCGAAGCGCGAGCAGAGCAAAAGGGCGGTCGCCTGTGGCCTGGAACTTCAGTCGGTGTTTTTATTTACACCGCATTATTTACTTACCGTGCATCCTATGAACGAACGGCAGTATAAAGCGGTTGGAGGAGACTCGGGTATAAGCACACAAGCTGGTTCATTAGAGACATTTGAGCTCCTCGCGAGGATGGCAGCCTGAAACGGGTAGACGGGGTGGTTCAGGATGCAAGAGAGAACCGGGTGGCAACCGTGGGCTGGGTTTCAGGGGTCTCGCTGGGGTGGTTGGGTGGAAACAGACAAAATCAACAACGAGTAACGAGAACTCCGCGATATTAATCCACTCGTCGAGTTTTCAAACTTCCTACAAAGGCACCGCACCCCATATCCACCCACCCTCCATTCACCACCCCCTCCACTAGCCTGCCAGCTTCACCTTTCTCTTGTAGTCTGCATGTTTGCGAACGAGACCATAATCAATATTTTATCGTTGCTTTGCGACAGATGCATCTCATTTAGGAGAAATTATCAGATATTTCTGTTAGCGATACTTTTCCACGTATAATTCTGTTTACGAGCAATAGGACACCTGCTCTCTTACAGAACGTGATGATTCTTCCAGATTGATGTATTGTAATTTAACAGAAAGAATAGTTTGTTTGGATGTAGTCGACATATTTTACACTTTGAAGTTCGCACGTGTGTACCACTCGGCTGTCGAAACGGAAAGAAACAAAGTCGTTACGACTGCTGGTTACGACACGATACGTAACAACATGCTTGTAACAACAGGTGTCGCGATTAAATCAAATTTCGCGTCTACTGTAACATGTTAAATAAATGATCAGTAGGAATTTTGTATTTGTATCTATTTTAAATACAAAATCGTGGAAACTATTTGGAAGAGATTGACAAGGAAATAATGAATTAACAATGGTTGCAGTCTGTACAATTTCCTGGCTTAAGCATCGTTGAACAAATTTTAGATGAATCAAGCATCTTCTTGTATAAAATTGCTTCGATCCTTAATATGGTCACTGTAGATTTCCTTCGATATCATAAAAAAGAAATAAGATAAGATTCACGAGACCAGGAAGTACGATCGTAGAGATCGATCAATCAGTGGTCAATCAGTATCGTGTTAAACGAAGCTGTTTGAAACGTAGGTGAATAGTAGAGTTGTTTCGTGTCATTGACTTACACCACGATTAGTCATCGCAGTCAATTGACCCCAGATGATCGTATCGGATATTCTTGCACGGTCTCAGTGTCAATTATGGCACGCGCCAACGATTCATGTTGTTCGTGATCGGCTCGCGAACAGTCAGACCCGGTTACGTCATCATCGAATGGGCTTCAATCATTGAGAACGGCCGACCGATCATAAAGCGTTTTATTTTTAGTCGGTGTATTATTGGCAAGGATGTCACCGCGTGGACGCGAACAGTCGAATCGAAATTGGTGATAAATGAGGAACAGATGATGAACACCGGATGATAAATTAGGAACACCGTGCTGCTTATATTAGTGGGCATCTACCAAACTATTTATTTTTTAAATATTTATTTACAGCATCTAAATTGCGCTCGCATTATTATTAACGATGGTCAGTACAGAAACATTTGTGTCTGTTTAATTTTAGTTACACACAATTTTAATTAAAAAATATTACATAATTAGTGTATTAAAAACAGTGGCAACCCCTTCCACGTTAAAATTTTATTTTAAAAGAGTACAGTAAATATTAAAATTGCTAAAAATTACTAAAAATTATACAGTCGATTTTTATTATTAATGCGGCTTTGTCTTTAGAATATCAGAGTATACCGCATGGAACGCTATTGTAAAAGTGCATACTTTTATTCGCTTGCAGCCGATCCAAGATTAATACAGAAATAAAGCTATTTCTCGTCGAGAATTCTTCGGTAATAATCGATAAACGAGAGTGTGGAAACGGAAATCACGTTTCGCTGGTGGAAAAAAGCGAGGAAACGTTCCGGCATCTTTCGCCGGGATTTGCGGAGAGCAGCGGCCGGAGAAAATGGAAGGAACGCCGAATCGAATGCATTAAGATAATTAATTATAAAATTCACGAGAAAGGCGAGATGAAAACGGAGCGGAGCCGCAGCTTACAAAAATATGAAGGCAAATCGAATAAAGTCCCCGTCTACGTTTATTCTCTCTCCTCCGTTTACTCAGCCGACCGAAGACGTACATCGGAATTAAAATGTAGATTCAGCAAAATATTTTCGCGGCTGAGTAACCGTTGAAGTATGTTTCTTACGAATTATCATAGTTTTTTTTACATAAAGTAAAATTGCCAGGATCTAAAAATTCACCGACCCTTAGTTTGTATAATTCCTATCTGTGTGTTATTTCAGATTTTTTCGAGGTTATCATAGTGCGCAAGCTAGAAAAAGGTAATTAGGAAATAGTCTCTCGTCAATATTATGAAATTATAAATTAAAATGTTACAAAATTATTCTTACGGAAGAAAAGAAATCAGTTTAGATGTCTCGTCGCTCTTCGAACTCTCAAATCATTCTGCTTTGCCATATTCTGCTAATTATCTAAATATGTTAACTTGAGTAGGCTCGGTTATTATATTCGAGCAATTAGAAATTTGAATTCAACCATTTCTATTAATTAATCACATATTAAAGTACGTTAAGAAATATATCTATCTGGTGTCACTTTTCAAAGTGTGAGCGTGGTTGCGACACAAAGATGACCTCTTTAATTATTTACGAAAGAATTCCAGCCGTTTCACGATTCTTTCATTTAGGAGCGTGAATCAGAGTCAAGAATAGCTATGATCGTGATATTACCAATTGTATCGGTGAATCGTCATTTAATTCGGAGCGCATAGCGGACAACTTGTTCGTACTAATAACTTTACATTCTACAGCTGTCGCTGAACTTAATTAATCCATCCGCTTGAAGCGTGATCGTGGCAATTTTAATTGGTTACTCCTATATCGTATGACGTTACGACAGAGAATTGAAATTACCAAGGGTTATTCTTCTCGATTTTCAGATTTCTAATACCTTTAGGATTCCGCCTGTATAACAATTTTTCCATTGACACAGCTGATCAATGTTTCCAAGAATTCTTCTTCTCGATATCTGAACCTTAGTCATTTCAGACGTTTGGTATTTCGTTCCTATTATAGTGTTTCACAGATTTATCATTTTTGTTAATATTAGTAGTACATTAATTTTATTATGTACATTATACAATTTTTATACGAAGTAATTGATCTAATTAAAAACGTACTTTCCTATACTATTCTTCCATTCTTAGGCTAATTATCTATACCAGTTGATTTTTTTTTTGTTTCAACTAACTACGTACTTTTATAAAATATATTCTCTGCTTCAATTATTTCATATCAATGGACTTTTCCCGACCACACAAAATCAGAACCTCCATCCTCAGTTGCCAGATTCCTCAAAGCTAGATCGTTGGTGAATTTCTTCTCGTCTGGCAAAGGGTTAATGCGTCCGATTGTGCCCTAAAAGGAAATCTTGAAATGCAATATTCTGCAATATTCGCTGACGAGGGAACGATGGTATCTGAGAAAGAAAGGAAAGGAGAAAGCGAGAGGAAGAAAGAGAGAGAGGAAGTCAGACTTTTACCACGACTCAATATTGGTACTCCGACATCGTCTTCCTATCTTCCATTTTCAGTCGATCTTCGTCCGTCCTTCGTCTTGGACCCGTCTATTTCTTCCACTCAACGGCAGGAAGTTACTTGACAACTGTTATTTGCATTTCTATCCTATTGAAGAAAATATCTAATAAAGTTGGTGGGGAAACGCCGCCTCGAAGAAGAATACCGGTCCCACCCATCGCAACTTCGTCTTCAGCCACCCGTCAGAATTCATACTTTCAAGTCATATTCCACGAGTCGAACTGTGCTCCATGAAAGTTCGAATATCTCGATGGACGGCTGTTAGCTTAGGGCATGATTGTAGTTGCAGCTTCTTCGAAGCGTTTCGCTCTACGATCGCAACGTTGGTAATTATTTAGCGAGCAGCTATGCTGTCGGTCTGAATTTCGGCCAATTTCAATTTTGCAAAAACCAAAGTTGCCATTTCATACGAAACACAGACAAATGAATACGAATGCACGAGGAATCGACTAACGCTATCCGATTTTGATAAATTTATTTAGCTGTCTCAGACTTTGTAAAATATATAACTTGTATTAAATACTATTTTGTCAAACTAAAATAATTTAAAAAATAGCTAAGGAACTCTTGAGTAATTTGAATTGTATTTGTACCCTATCTAAATGCATGTAACCAATGCTTCAGTATTAACCACCCCTATTTTAACTAATACACTCTTGGTTATCGTTCTTTCAGCATTCGGTCAATTTTGTTTAAATTTACACTTATTTAGGATTAGGCAACCGTTGGGAAAATGCGCAACGAAAAACAGATATGCTTAACACTTGGTTAAAAATGGTTAACAAAGAAACGACGGAATTTATGGAACATACCTAACATTCTCATAGTTTACAAATTAACAGACGTAAGGAAAAGAACGGAGTCGCGAATAAAAAACAGGTCGCTTTCTGTAAAAATTACAAAACGTGGACCAAACGGAATATCGATGGTCGCGTCGGAATGCATGAATTTAATATGACTTTTGATACACCCCCGGTGCGCGTTAACAGCCTCGAACGTGGCGAGTGATTCAGTGATTCGAATATCCGAAGGAAGCTCAGATGGGGTTGGTGTAAAAAGGTAAACGCGGCGATGATCGCGTCCGCATGAAATATGTATTTCAATATAGGTGGCGCCGATATATATTGTCGGTAGCCCGACAGGGCTGTGAAATTTTATGTCGCATTAAAGCCGCCAATATGTCTCCGGAGCGTGAGCATAAAAATTGTCGAACGTATTAACGCCCCGTTCTCGAACGATCCTCGCGCTCGCTCGCGTTCCGAGAACACGGATTTAATAAAGCTCCGTGAAGAAACGATTCGTCTTCCTGTACGCGACGATATTCAAAAGCTCTCCTCGATATATCGGCGATCATTAAAACCTGCATTAATGCCGCCAGATCGAATTGCTCCCCCTACCCTTTCTATAATGTTCTCTCCCTTCTATCGTTTATCGAGACGACGATGATTATAAATTCCTTAGGGACAGCCATAAATATATCGATATACCGATATTAACGAATAGTTCGACGATATTACGGTTGCCGGATGGAAGGACTTGCAGTTGCAATTTCTTTGCTTTTTTCATTTTTGAATGTACCAAGCTTTAAATAAATTAGACGATCAGAAATATCGCTAAATGGTTTTCAACTTTTTACGCTCTTTATTACATTTCTTTTAAGTCAATCTTTGTATATATGTCTGCCTATTATTGTTTAAACTTTTTAAGATTACTATTAAGATTTGGTTGTTTCGCGACGAATATCTTCTTTTCCACAATTTTATTGTCTCTTGGTTTTGTCGATACAGCTTACCATTGTATTTGTTGCTTGATCTCAAAAGAGATTTGCACTGTAAATTATAACATACAAGAGTGAGATTCAAATTTTGAACAGATCTCTCAAAGATTCTCCTTTAATTATTTTTGCATAACTCCCTGAAATATCTTAAATAAAATAGCTGCTGTATATTTCACTGTACACCGTCTAATTCTAACGTAATTCAGACCTTTGACTTTGAGAACTGTCTTCACCCCTAAATACGGATTTTCACCAAGAAAAAATAATACGCGTCAAATGTTACGTATATTGTTCTAGAAACAAACAGTATAAAATATTACGTAAATTTCAGTAAAATCAATATATACAGATTGGAAACATTTCTTCCTAAAAAGAAAAGAACAAAGATTGCCTGGTGTCTTAACGTTGCGTTTTAATTAAAGCAATAAGAGCAAGATAACCAGAGAAGCAGGGGAGAATGAACAAGGGATTCGTTACTATTTATTTCTAATTACCTTCGATTCCGTAATCCACTGGCCGGAAACAAACCAGGGATCCGGGGTTCCTCGATCCTTCTTGCCAGGCCGACTCGTAATCGAATAATTAAGCCGTTGATTGGAGCTTTATTACCCAATCCGCGAAGTGAGCTTTTATTGGTCCTCTCGAGCCGACCGTTGAGTATTTAAAAAGGGTGATTGCCTCTCTCGATTCGAGGGAAATCACCTGCGAGATTGGACGGTGCATAATGTATTATCCGGCACATCCCAATTTCTCGGTGCTTCATCGAACCGTGGAATATTTGCGACTTCACCGGCGGATAACGCGTTACTATACCATGAATCGTGGCGATCAAACGTAACGACTTCACCGAACGTTCCTATGTTCGTGCAAATGCGCGCCGAGCCCGGCAAGCAAGCTTGCCAGGGAAATCATTTCAATTGCGCGAATAATTTAAACGCGATGATGTAATACGTATATACGAATTCGAAACATTATTGCATGGTACTGAATTGAATATTGAAGATCTACTCATTGAATATTATGCGTGATTTATGATGTAGATACTGCGCGTTCTTAGAATTTTCTGAAGCTTGGAAATTCAAATTATTAAAATTGCCAATTGATCTCAAGATAATTCTTTCCTAGTTTAAGAGATAGATGGAAAATAGTACAATAAATTTCCAATATATTATTTTCCCCTATTCATTAAAATCTTTGTAGGATTCCTAAAATTGGCGGAATTAATACTCATTCAATTTTTGTATTAATTCGAGAATATTCCTACCTCTTAATTGATACGAGAGATGTGAGGTTTTCGTAATTTATGTTGAAGTGATCGCCACTTCTAAGAAAACTCTACATCTGGTTTTCGTTTTCTCAAGCGCTGAGGTCATCGATAGCGCGTAGACAAAAGAATGTGTCGATGACAGACCATAAGCGGTACACGTGCGACGTTGGTTTCGGCGGTTCTTTTAGTTTCAGGGTAACATTGCTAGCGTAAGGATCTGAATCAGCTTACATTGTATTCCACACTTTGTACTTTAATATTCACATTATATATACTTACAATACCTTACAATTTACTCACGCGTTTCTTTAATTCCACATACACCGAATAACCCTAACAATTTAGTACTGCAGAATTTTAAGAATCGAAGCATCCAAGTGTGAGAGCTGCTCTT
The DNA here is from genome assembly GCF_905332965.1 of Bombus pascuorum. NCBI lineage: Eukaryota > Metazoa > Arthropoda > Insecta > Hymenoptera > Apidae > Bombus > Bombus pascuorum. The sequence goes on along the minus strand of NC_083491.1, from coordinate 11,324,945 downwards.
CAGGAAGATTCGTTAAATTAGTATTTAAAACAAGTATGAGTAGTATCACGATTTACTTCTGACAAAGTTCGCTGCGCTTCTAGCAAAACATCGAAATACAGATTCTATAAAAACACGGTTCGCATCAAACGTCTCGATTCTACAAATTTCCAATCAATATGATCGATATAAATCTGCTCCGTACGCATTTTAACACACACGAAACAACCTGTGCGGATATCATCTTCTTCTACTTTCTAGACATCTTTATTCAGATTGAAAGATTCAACAAACCCTTGTATCTACATAGAAGACGATTTCCAGGCATATTCGCTTCCATTTCAAAGCTCGTTCGACAAAAGCATCGCGCAAAAGGAAAAAAGAATCACGCAATTAATAGCAGATCGTTTCACCGCGTTCTTCTGGATGGTATCCGATGGATAGGAAACGGAAGAGGGAAGAAGATCAGGAACGCGTTTTCAATAATTGTGCGATTTACCGGAAGAGATCGTAGGAACAGCCGCCGCGCTGCCACGAAGGGCTGCGTCGGTTTTGTATCGTGACAGAGGGTGGCCTCGATGGCGGCATTGATTTTGCAATGTAAAACATTTCAGCGCAGCCAGAAGGGTGGAGATCCGGACGGGCGATTTCTACGGCCGGGAACGAAAAGATATTGATGGTTACGGGGATTTGATGGCATATTGCTCGACTCTGGATCGCTCTGTGATGTCTTTGGTAACGCTTTCCGATGTCGGCGGCGCGGCTTGTCTGCCTTGTATTAAGAGCTGGGGTGGCCAAGACGATTTCAAAGTAATGCGTCACTGTCAAAAGCAGCGAGAGCCACGTCGATTTGCGCCCTCGCTTTCTCAATGCGCTCTTCGAATCGTTTCCAACGACGGACAATTGAATTGCACTGTATCGAACGATGTTCGGTGAAACGTGATATCGACGCGATGTACCGTGGCTTACGAAAGTATCCCTACACTTGTAGAAGGTCCTGTCGATTTATTAAAACTAGTCCTATGAACATATTAGGTGTGTTGCACTAAATATTTTAAGATCGCGTACTGTAATTAAATCTGACTATCGTAATTACGTTGGTTAAATTTGAAATGAATCTGAAAATGTACAAAGAAGTTAAGAGATGTTTACAGAAGAAGTATACAGTTTGCAAGAATCAATAAAGTATTTGGGCGGTTAATTATAAAATATTGTAGTAAGTCACGATATTTAGTGAGATCAGCTTCAACGTTAATTGTCCGTTTAATATTGCTACTGTGTGTTAATATTTTGTTATGTATACGTTTGCAATAAATTCTTCTAACTTCTGTACATAGAATATCCATTTTATTACAGTGCTAATGCAATTTCAAATTGCTTTATAGGACACACAGATAAACGTTTTTTAAGATAAGTCTTCAAACACTTTTATGAGATAAGGTTTTGAATTTGAAGTTTCCTTCGACAGCTTTTGCATATTAAGTAAACAAAATTATTGAAAATTCACTCTTCCTATATTTCCATTCGAAACATTTGACGTACCTATTGAGATTATAAAACATTTATGTCGATCCTCTTTCAGATAAACTGATGAAACATAAATAAAGGTTGTATAAAACAATTGAGAGAATGAAGGTAAGATCGATCCGCGACATTTTCCATCGAATCGATGGAGGTTGATTCGATGTAGGCGGAGGAGGAAAGGGCTTTGGGAATATAAAGATGGACCGGAAGAACGACGATTCAAACGAATCGCTGGTCCGTGTCCGGTGGGTGACATTTCATTCTTGCACGACCAAGAGGGCATTGTCTTGCTTCCCTATCAGATTCCCTCCTTTCTCCGTCTTGACTCGTCCCCTCGAGACCGTACGATTACTTCCTTTTTGTTTTCATTTAATTACCGATGTCAAGGGGTTATAACCGTCCGTCCTCCCGGCTCCTCCTCGCGGTGTTCCGCTCACTTTTTCCCTTTCTTAACCTTCCTCCATTATTCCTTTATTTATTCCAATTATCTGCACGACGTGAATTTGTCATTGCCTTTAATTTCTTGCTCCCATCCATCGCTCTGCCCTTCCACTAGACGTAAATGTTTTTTGAAATCACATCGTATACTACTATTGATATACTATATCTTTATCAATCGATCTATCTCGGATAGCATATCTATTAATGTCTTTATATTTCTAATTAAAGTAAAAATCTGCGATCGATTATCTTGATTATGATTAATTCAGAACGCAGATGTTAGTTTTGTAGCCTTCCGAAATAATCTGCCAATTTTTCTCTGTTTGTTCTCGATAGAAAGAATCTCTCCGTGTGTACATTTTCAATATACTTAAATGGAAATGTTCTTTTGTATCGGATGCTAGTCAGCCGTTGTCACGTCGACCATTATGTCACTCCGTTTCACCCTTCTCATGTCTGTTCCATCATTTCCATCTTACCGCTGGATTTTTCTTGTGTCTTTTCATCGAGAATCGCGACAGCAGGCCTCCTTTGTCGAGGAGCAATGTAAACTGTGGAAACATCGAATATGCGGTCTGACAGTAAAAGATGTTAGTGCCGGAACCGAACCCCTCGTCGGAGGACCCTCGAATTCGAAGGCAGTTTCGCAATTTCGTAAATGGGCATTGTCAATATATCGAACAACATGGTGCATCAATTGTGCTCAAGGCAATTTGTGTCGCTGTCGGTGTACTCTGAATGTTTGTGTTTATAAGTATACATTTTCGTATATGTCTAGCGATATTAGTGGCATTGAAAATGAAATTAATATATTCAGTCGCACAAGATAATAATAACAACAATATATATTTTTGATGAGCTATCTCTCTTTAAATATCATTTTGAATCAGCATTTTAAAAATAATATTCACAACACGGTCTACCAAGAAAGTTACAAAAAATAAATCCCGATCGCTTGCAGATTACTTGGACAAATAAAATAACGTAAAATCGATATAGAAGATTGCATCCATTTAAGATTGTTCATTCATATTATTATTTATAATATGATAAAAAGTTCAGTCGTTCGAAATTCACATAGATCTTATTTTAGTTGCATTCACTTTTCGGCAATTTTAACAGGACCTACTTTCCCACGACAGCGAAGAACAAGAAGAGAAAGAGAAACAGAGAGCTGATACTTTGAGCGCCTTTCAGTTGATTAAAAAACAAAAAGGAGGAAAGAAAAGAACAAAAATAAAAGTAGACTGCATGAAAGCGAACAGAGATTGTCAGATCACACGAACCAACGTGTCGAACCTTTGGAAACGCGTCGTCCCAAGGAAAAAAAGCCAGCGTGCACGAATGCAAATGGAATGGAGAAAGGGGTTGGTCCATCGCGAATAAAAGATAAAAAAGAAATGAAAACGAAAGCTTGCGTCGTCGGGTTTGGCGTCGTCTCACGTATGTGCGTTCAAAGTTTCCATTCCTACCCACTCCTTCGGTTTCTCTCACCCCCTGAAAGCTCAACAGCTTCGATATCAATATTCTAAAAACACCCTTTGTCATGTGCCATAGTTTAAAAAAGCACCACACTCGTAATGCGTGTTCACGTGGCTGCAGGACCGTTTGCAGTTTGCCAATCCAATCTTAACATCATCCAACAGGTACACAAGTATCAAATAACTGTCTATAAAGTAGTTTCGATCTTTAGAAATGCCATTTCCTAAAATTCTGGTTAATACACCTGGACCATAATCGCACCTTTTTCTCAAACTGCTGTAATTTGGCAAATTTCTGCGACTTTATTGTGAGAATTTATATTTGAATGTACAATATATGCGAAGATACGGAGGAAAATTTTGCATTGGATTTGTACGATGTCTCTTTGTTTCCTATCGACGATGGGTATTGCAAAATGAAAAGATCTCGGGTAATGAAAATTTCCAGACAAGAAGGAACGTGTCATTTTACACGGTGTTCTCGCTATCGTGAGTTACTTGCGAATTTCTCTCTTCAGTTTTCGCGTCTACCCTCCGATGTTACATCTTCGCCAACAAGGGGTGACGTTCGTGTAAACCGCGTGTACAGCCGTTCACCGACACCTGTTTAGTCCCTATGGACAATTGTATACATGCATACCGAAAGCTGTTGATTTACAGGCATAGACGTACTTTATATAAATTTGATGCATATACAAATCTTTTCCACGTTGATACTATAAGCTGCAAGAAGAACGTAGTTTACAATATTTTAAATAAAAAAAACCGGGGAAGGAGATTTGATTATAAATTTCTAATAATATTTCAGTACATACTGTATCAGTTTATGGGAGAGGTAACTGTGTTGAGACATGAATATTCAGCAGATTATGTTCTGAAGTTTCAATTCCAACGATCTTGACAAACTTTCAATATACAATACCCCGAACACCTTGTACAAATGAATTCAATGAGGTAAAAATATTAAACTTCCTGTATTTCAATCTTTTCGTGATAAAAAAAAAGGCAAGAGAAAGGCAGAAACCTTTTTTCTACGAAAAATAATATAGAAAACTAATTCTATACTATTTACATTATTTTATTTATTTATATGACACATTCAGAACACACGCAAACAAAGTTTTCTCTTTTTCCAGCAACGCACCCTGTGTACGAATAAAAACGTTCGCGAGTCCTTCAAACAAAATTTAGAGCTCCATCATCGATCGGGGTCTAATTATGAACATGCGCGATATCCATATACCGCCTTTGTTTCTGCGGATCTGTTTCGTCTGACGCGATATTAAAACGAATAACGAGCTCCGGACCGGCGCGGCGGCTCCGTTGGATACTATCTAGGAAAACGATACGAGGAAATTTTAACATTCGCCCCCGTACATACGACTCGCGCGATAGCGAGTGGAACATGTGTGAGCAGGTTTTTTTCCACCTTTTGGCCGGGAGAATAATTAAAGGCACAAAAGAGTACGCCTAGCGAATTACTCGGCCGCTGCACCGCCCAGCTACCACGATTGGACGGTTATTCTCATTCCGAGATTCTCCTTGAACGCGAGGTCCACGTCAGACGCGGAAACGTTCAAAGGGTTTTCGCGGAGCGGCAGGAAAAAACTAATTAACTTTTCGGAATAATTAAGATAAGACCGTTGGAGATTCGGCCGAAAGCTCGCCTCTCTGCCCGGCTGGTGCACCCCGTTTTCCTCTTTATTCTTCTCACGCGAGAATAGCCCGAATCGAGCAGGCAACGCAGCTACCTCCACGAACGATGATCGGTCGATTAAAACGTTTGCATAAGAACGAACGACTCGTTTTAGTTCGATGAGATCGTGCTAAGACTAGAGATCCGAAAGAATCGTTTAACATTTCATTTAGATATTCTCCATGGCTGAACGTTTCTCCTCTTATGGAATTTCAGTGATTCAAGGAGATATCTGCTGTGCTGAACGGACCGTATTAATCGTTTGAGCGGTGAATGTTTTTTGATAATACGATCGATGGAGGAGTTTGGAACGCTTTCTGTTTAGTGAAGCTTTTTGAAATTAAAAGTTTCGAAAGGAGAGGATATTTGCTTTATTTTAATGTAAAGGTAAAATATTTGAAAACCATCTTTCTTCAGTTCTACTAAATTAGAAAATCTTTACAGTATTATTCTCCTTTTTTCTTTTTTTAGTTTTATCTATAAAAGTAAAACAAGGCATCGATTTTATTCTGTTGAAATATTAATGGAAAACAGTGCATGATGGAAAATTACAAATATCAAAGATCAAGGTACTATGATCGTTAACGTCAGAATACTTCAAGTCCTTATAACCATACCAATTTTTGAAACTATGTTGAAATATACTTTAGAAGTATGTTATCAAGGCTCTAAAGAGCGAAGAATATAACAATCGATATTTCGTGTAAAATATCTTAAACGCGGCTTAATGTCGTTCGTGTTAATGTTGAGATATTTCCAGATAAATCGACGTTCCGTTTTAGCTGCAGTGAAAAAGAGCAGCAAAGAGGAAGAAGTTCAGAAATAATATAACAGTTCCTACAGGGCGGAAATGGTATGATTAAAATATTGGATCTGCACGTAAAGGAAAGGGGCGGTGAAGTGTTCAAGTAAGAAAGTCTAGCGCGAATTTCAATAAAGGGTGCCATTACCGACTGGTAGGATTTGCCGACGAGCAATTAAAGATATTGCTATTGACCAACTCTCGATGAAGTTAAATTAAAGTGAAATCAAAGTTTCTCTGCCAGCAACGGTCGGCAACGTTTTATTTTATAACTGTCGAATAAAAAGTCATGAAAAATCTATGAAACTCGTGAAACGCGATTCTGCGATAATTTTAATCACTCTATTGATTTTTTTATAACATGGTGACGATTCTTTCGTTCCCTGTGTTCACACTTGAGCGAAGAATATGTTTTATCGATTTGTACGAAGGAAAAGAAAGCTTTAATCGTTTCTAAATTATTCAAAATTCTTCGATTAATAAGTTGCTATTGGAATTCTTAGTTTTCTATTTTACGATAGAACCAAACGTAGTTCTAGCCGATTTGGACGAAACAATTACTTGCAAATACAATATAATACAACGCTGAAGTTGACAGTTGATGTCATACACACGTCGATCTCGATTCTCTATAAAAACTTTCACTCTGAAAACAGGAATTTCGAGAAGCTGTAACAGATAAAAATTCTGTATCAAGAATGTATTTCAAGAACGACATAAAAAGTTCTCAAAGTAAATATGAAAATCAGTTCTTAAATACTCAGATACTGACACCAGGATTAATGCTCGTCATGATAACTATTCATTTCCATGAAACTCCAATCTACGTCAAGTATCCTATCGTATTATCAGAAGAAAATAAAGGATCGATACACCATGGAATGTAAAGAATCTTGCAACACGGTTTTACAGAAGACGACGACGTGTTGGGAGGTTGTAGTTCCGTGTCGGAGACGCTAACGCTGAAGCTCGGTCCTCCGTTGATAATTAGCAAGCAAGCTGAACGTAGGACTGATAATTTTCAACAATGGTTCATTACCGTCGTTTAAATGTGCACGACAAGTGCATTCGAGTGGTTGAGCCTGGCGGCGCGGCCCGTACACCGTCGTCGGAAGTCTGGTAGCTGCCTATCTGGCTATTTCCATACATCTTTCATTGTGTTCTTTGTCGCGCCGAACTATAGATTCGCGGACTGACATTTTTATGGTGGAACAATGGGGGCGAGGCTAATGCCGGCGACAAGGAGAAAAAGTGGAGGAAGTCTATGTGAGCGAGAAAGAGAGGATCTATTGCTGTTCGGATGGAAGGAAAGGTAGATGACAGTATAGATAAAGACAAAATGGAAAAACGATGAACGAAAGAAAGAGAAAGAGAGAGAGAGAGAGAGAGAGATTGGATGGTTCGGAGGAGAAGGGAGGGAGGGAGAAAGAGAGAGAAAGAGAGGGAGAGCTGGTTCGACGTCAACCAGAGCATCGTTATCCGAGTAAATAGGCTGCCACTGTCGTCGACGGCCCCCGACGGCCTCCGAACACAATCCACGATTCGTATTGTTGTACTTTATTCCCCGAGTGGTCGAGGACCGCTACGAGGACGAAGTACGAATGTCTACAATCCTCTGCAACCGGTAACCTGCCTCAATCTCCGCGTCACCGACGACAGAACGAGAAACTACCTTAAATCCTCCGAGGAACCGGAATTGATAATTCCGCGGTTGAAAGCTTGCGACTCTCCTCGACGCTGCGAGTAAATCGTTGCCCCGGGATCCCTGCGTCCTGCCGCACGTTCTGCTTTTTCTTCGAATTTTGTCCTTATTTGTGGTTGGGGAATTGGAGATCCAATCAATGTTGGCAAGATAAGATACGCTGTCGGAAAATAATTAGTCCATTGGATAAAGAATGGTATTTAGGTCAATTATCGGAGCCCTTCAACTTTTTATTGTTATTTTATATGGAAGATTATCTATTTCTAAAACTAGTTTTTAACGATCGATAACGGGTAATACAAAAGCATTCATATTTGATTAGTTGTCTTCTTTTCAAATAATCTCGTTCTAACACAGCTACGACGAAGTCGAATTAATTAAGTGAGAATGGAAATAATCTGGAAAAGTAAGTTATTGTGGTATTTCGACCAATTGCTCGTCGTGTACTGTACGAATCTTTGAAAACTCCAGCAGAAACAGTGATTCATACGTCTATAGCGAAGGGAAGGAGGAAAGAAACGAAAATCGACGAAGCAACGTGGCGCTCTTTGCATCCGTAAATAAATAATTAGAATCTCCCTTCAGCATCAGCGCTGCCTTTCTTTTTTTCGTCCTCCTTTTCCAATCTTCGTCTTCTTGGCTGGTGAATGGCAGTGATTGGCAGTTAATGACGACGCTTCACGGACTACCCTCTACACCTCTGATATCCAGCGTCCCCGTTGGGACAAGTGTCCCGAGTAATTTCTATCGAGTCACCCGTGATTTTATTCTCAAGCATCGCTTCACGAAAACACGGCCAATTTCGACCTCGTTGTCCTTCCAGAAATCAATCGAAAACGACAGTGTAAGATTGAACCATCACCGATGCTGATTGCTGATATTGTTAAGTGCTATGCTATACGATACAAATAGGCTAATGTCTTATATTGTGAAGCACTAACTTCTTAAAATTTTTCACATTTCTGTTTTTAGAACTGTTTTTATTTATGTTATTAGAAATGCAATATGATGTATTAATAACATAAATAAATTCAGAAATGTATGTGCTGCAAATATTCAAATGGATGACGAAATTAAAATATACTTAAATCAAGTAAAAATTACCGAAGTCAAGACTCTAATCTGTTTCCTGGAAAATGTGTAACACAAAAGTACGTTGTACCATAAGTCTGTTATTCTTTTGTAAACAACCTAAGAAGCTTCACAAATTACACTTTTAAAAAATGTACCCATTTCCTTAGCCGTGTATTATCTGCCATGTAAAACATGTAATGTTACACGACATTTCGTATCACGAGATTTTCAGCAGATCTTCTACGATACACAGAAACGCAAAGATAGTGCAGGCGTTCAAACGTCTAAAACTGCGTTGCTCCGAGCACTGGCTGGCACTGCCTGTTTCTATTTACTTGCTTTTACACAGAGATCCTCATTCAGATCAAATCCTTCCAAAGTCTATTCGCACATTCGTACCTAATCCGTGTAATCTCGCAGTGAAATTTCTTTTGACAATCCGATTAAAAAATCTGATCTCAGAAATTAGAAGTTTGTACTGTAAGTGTCGAAGTACAATTGAATTCACGTAAGGGTTGCAATAGTGAAATGAGAACCGCTGCCACCCTTAATGGCGCTGCGGTGCATCGCTTATATTAGCAACGAACGTACATAGTTAGCTTTAATAACGAGTATTATTGATTATAATATCGCATGATTGGTGCAATCACGTCACACTGCACGTATCAATGCGTGACATGCAACCGGCGTTTGAAGCAACCGATATGCGGAAACAGGGGTAGTAAAACTGCTCCTAACTCGACGACTCTATGCTTACGCAGAATTGACAATAATTGTTAATAGATAATAGAAATAATTGAAGGGCGATTAATTTATGATTTCAATCTCACCGTTGTTTGTAAAGATATTTTCTGCTATCTACTATCCACTTGTACTATCTACCTTTCCTTTGTTTTTCGTGTGTGTCATTTTTCTGTTTTTTAACAAGAATGTATAAATTATTCACAAGTATAGGAAAGATAAAAATAAAATAACGGAGCTGTTTGAAAATTTGAAAGATATTTTCGTATTTTCAGTATCGAAGGAAATAGAAGCAGTTAAAGAAGAGGAGGATAAAAGAAACAGAAGAGTATGGAAGCGAGAAAGCTAGAAAGCGAATGTGACGCCTTCGCAATCGTCGTCCACTCGAAAGATAGACGGGCTTCCAATAGCTTTCATGCAGCCACTAATGGTCGCCTGTGAGCTGATAGGTTGGCAAGAGACACAGAAAGACTGGGAATATGGATCAAAAGACGGGGGCAAAGAGAAAGAGAGATAGGAATAATAAAGAAGGATAGATGTACGCACGAGATACAAAGGGATTTCTCTTTCTCTCGTCTCTTCTTTCTATCAGCTGCCTCGAAGAGATCAGAGCAGACAGAAGGATAATGCTATAAGTCTTTGTTGCACGAACATCTCTTTGTATACGTGACCGTATTGTGCAGCTGGTGTCCCAATCTCGTGAAAGGAATCAAAGTGTGTGCGAGGAAGAAGGCAATTGGCTTGCTATATCATAAAACGCTACTTCAAAATCGCTGCATTATGCGATATATTATTTTTGATCGTATATTGTAAAAAAATAAATTACACGTATCTGATGTGCACCTTGTTAAACCTTCGCGGTTTGTAATTACTTTTAAAGCTCACTTCAACCAGACCGAATTACATCGAAAGTAGAAAATAAAGTGGAAAACGCAGGAAGGGTAAAATAGAATGTAAGAGAGCAAAAATGTAAAATGTATATAGGAAATCGTAATTTAATTAGTATAAAATAGAATCACGAATAAACCATAATGAACTTTTTTACTATATTGTGATATAAAAAATTGTAAAATATCATAGGTATAATATATGCATAATTGTACTAATGATAAATACTGAAAGAAACCTGTAGCATACGCTACAATTAGTATTAAGTTTCACTTCATAATGCTGCATATTAAAAACATCTCACGTATGTTTCTAACAACATGCACTACCATTTAAAATTTTACGAATATATCTACGTTATTCTGTACTTGTAAGAAAAATTTTGTCTCTCTCTGCATTCTACATGCAACATTTTTTTTACATTCGTCACATATGCAACAAAACATTATTCCAATTACCATCTATACAGAGATGACTAACAGAAGTGAGACGATGATCGTAAATTTTTAGAGGATGGCATATATTGACAAAATAATTTGAATGACGTCGTACGTGATTATTTATCACTTCGCTAAATTACTTATCGGACTGTCACACATAGAAAGAAAAGAGCGTCGATGATAGAATGTTAGCAGCTAGGGACAGAAAGCAAGGGAGCGTCTTCTGTGGGGTGCAAGAAGTACGTGACAATAGCCAAAGATATTCGATGGCGAAAAAGTATAAGCTTAATCCTGCTGCGACAGCGATAGAAATATGGAACCATATTGTCTCCATATATCATTCAAGGTTTCTTCGACGTGTCCTCCAACTATACTTTGCCACCTTCCTTCGGAGTGTGTCAGACTTAGTCGAGGATATAAGTGGATAATACCTCCTATTATTGCGGGGGAAAAGTATCTCCGCGAGGAAAGCTCCGAATGCATCTCACCGGGAAAACATCGGTGACTTTCTTCCATGGATCATTAAACTCCTGAGGGTTCATCTTTTCTATTTCTCAGCGAGAAATCATTAGATTTTGTACTTCCTGTGAAACATAGAAACATCATTTACGTTTCACAACGATCGATAGACATAGAATTATAGTGGAGAAACGATGTTAACCAGTCACTTCGCTTGGATATCAATCAGAAATTCTTCTTAGAACTCTAGAAGTTAAAAGTTTCAATCGATCTCGTGTCTCACGAAGCGTAGTAAATACAAATTATTAGATGATAGAGAAAGGAATCTCCGAGTTCATAAATCATTCTCTACAAACTATCGATGCCAGGAATCGATCACAGGTGCCATTTTTCTCACCGAACAATTTCCCTCAATTAGACAAATTTCCTAGGGTAAAAACATTTCCCGAAACTCTTCCTTCCCTCAGAATACGAACAAAAAATCAGAAGAGTTTTGTAACGACAATTCAAAGTGTATTGAATCGCGAATCTCGGTGCGTCGAAGAGAGTAAATTAGACTCGCGACTGTGGTTGCGCGTAGCAGCGATAACGCGCGCCAGTTTGTCGCAACAAACGTGCGCACAGAGGTTGGAAAGCGCACGGTTCTCGCTCTCATTGACCGAATCTTAATTATTTGCAATTTTACGGACGGAGAATATAATTATAATACGAGCAAAGCTTCGTGTCGCCTAAGGGTTGCAGGATTTGCACCGTAGTTACCTGCCACCCCCTCCGCCCCCAACCGACCCTGACTCGTTTGCTGTCCCCTTTCCCCTACCCCGTTTGCCAGCCAACCCCCAACCCCCTTCCTGGCCCCCTTGCTCCGTGCTCTCTAGCTTGCACTCAAACGTTCTCTCTTTTCTCCGTCCCTCTTTCTCCTGCATCGTCAACGACCCTCCTCAGGACCGGCGGCGTACTTGCCACAAGCATTTCATCAGAAGCGCCGTGTAGTTCCACAGACCACTTAACTCATAAATGAGGGATTATTTCATCGTGTAATCGCGTATGGGCCAAAAAGCATTACAATTAACGCTAACCAACTCCGCGGCGACGCCGTCTACCCGCGGCGGCACCGCGACGTCAAATGGAAATGTGCCGCGGGGTTAACGTCAACGGAGACCAAGGCTCTTTCTCTCTCTGTCTCTCTCTCCCTCCCTCTCTTTCTCTACGAGAGTTGCCTCTTCGCAGCGCGCCGAGGATCGAGATGTTCAAATGGATTCGTCGTTACGCGGAATTACACGCCAGTAAATCAATCGTAATGGTCCGCAACGCGACCACGAGAGAAGGTTCGGACAACGATTACTTTTGGAACTTGCGTGATTTCTTGTTGCGAGATCGTGAATATTCGTGGATATCTTGCGCGTTTCTTTTTACAAGCAGGGTGAAGGAACTTTGGCTAATAGGAAGTACAAAAGTACAGTTGAATGGAGTATGACAGAAAGTATTGCCACACCGTCGTGTTTAATATAGTGTTTACATAGTTTACAAACAGATTTCTTATCGTTTAGTATTACTTCGACACTATGAAAGTGAAATGTCTATAGAACCTGATAAGAAAATGTTTTATTAGAAAGGAAGGGCAATATTTTTCGCAGCTATAAAAGCATGGAAAATACAAGATTCTTAATGAAATACTCAAAAGCATCTTTCTTCCACCAGTCAAAATTTCCACCATCAACCATAAATGCATTACATGTATGAAATATTCCCTCGTTCAGATCAACAACCAGAAGCTAGGCGAAACGAAATCCGTTCAATCTTCCTCCAGGATATTGGAATCTATATCGCACACGCTCACGGCTACTACTACATACACTCAGGTATAGACAGGTATCCAGAAAGAACAGTCAAGTATACGCGAATCGACTAAAGGGTGTATGATTGATCGCACCATGGCATGCCAGATAATGCAATTTTATTTCATTTGATTCCGTGGAGGTAATTGCTATTTTGGCGGGTCTGCCGCGCCGAACAGCCAACGCGGAGTGATGTATTGGCTCGACTCGTTGCTTCTCGTCGTCTCTTTTTCCCTTCGCGCACTTACTTCCTTTCTCCGATTTCTATTTCTCCTCGTTGCTCGTTTCCCTTCCTATCTCTCGTCGATCCATTTGCCCGATGTATTAACTCGGAGTAGGATTATTGCACCGAGGGTGGCAAACGGCAGATCAATCAGGTAAAGGAACACGAAAGACAACGAAATCGTCCTTATCCTCGGAAAGATCCTGCAAGTTGATAAATCACGAGGTTCCTCGAGTTACGACACTCGATTCTAAGACTGGCTTAGATTATAGATAGGTACTTCGTTTCTTGGAACGTTTTAGGATGGTAAGCAGAAGATAAGAAACGATTTCGAAATTTAACGGTGTTTGTACTTGAATATCGTATCGAAGATTCTTGAAATAAAATTATTAATGGTAATACATCGAATCGAATTTCCTAACTCGTTATAATCCCGTATAATTCGCAAAATATTTGAAACATTAATAATAGAGCTTTCAAGGATAATCGTTTGGTTGAGTATTTAATAGTCGAATATCCGATTATTATACACTTTCTTGAGCAAGAAATAAATCAAAAAATTTTTCTTCGCATCTCGCGAAACATTCCATACATATGTATATCGTAATACCTAGTTTCAAACAAAGTTGGCGTTTGTATACGCCGATTTCTACGTGCCGTTGCAAAACACGCACAATCGCCCCATCGTAGATAGTAACTTATTATCAATGTTCCAACGAAAATTGCCAGGAACGCGCAAACATGTCTTAGGCTGTTTTTAGAAACAGCGAGAAAGGCGGAGAGAAAGAGAAACACGAGGGAGGCCTGTGTTTCAAGCAACGCGATAAGTTCGTACCGCCCCAGAGGAGTGGCATGATTATTACTATTGCTATTATTGTTGCGGTTACATCGACCACGATCACTCAAACTCGTTAAAACTTTCGGCATTAGTACCGACTTCAGCCTGCATTCCACCCTCCTTTCCGTGCACTTTCAGCAACCTCTACCGCCACCCCCAACCCCCGACAGACTCTATCGGCCACGCACGCCCCACATACACCTGATCAGCCGACGAATGGAAACTTGCTTCGCGATTTCTCGCGTTGAAAGACTTGTGCAACCGTATCTCGCGCTTTCGTAAATAGAAAAGATAACTGGCTCTCCCTCTGAAAGCGTTCGCCGTATCGTGCCCGACGTACTTATCGTTTCGCCGCCGTATACCGAGCTTCCACTATTTTGCTTTAACGATTTCCATTTTCCATTGCTCGAAGAAGGTGCTCGTGCCTCCAATCGATTACCGGCCCTTTGTGCGACTTTACAACACCTTTTAACAAACGAGACTGTATGTGATCTTACTGATATTTGTTAAGCGTGGCGGTATGAATGGATATAAAAAACAAAATTATTAACTGAATATTGGGATATTTGGAAGTTTGGATTTTTCATATGTAAAATACACAGGATTATTTTACGTAATCGTTGTCTTGAGGCTATAAGCGTGTGTTTCGAGTTTACAAAAAAAACGGGGACGAAATATTCAACATTGGAAATCATCTTTTATCAATATTATCATCTCTGACGCAAGATCTGATAGAAGCGACGACTACGATAAAAAATTTACAAAAGAAATCCAAATAAAGACTATATAAAAGACCAATCTCTCGTATAATACATTTTGGACGAAATGATTTTTAAACGCGCATTGTAATTTTAGAAAATTTCTATGAAAAATTATTACTCTACCTAATCCTACGATTACCCAACGAGTTGTAGAAACTTTTAAAGTTAACTCACGTTCTTCGAAAGATGTTAACTGAACCAATCGCGCCGGGAGTATTTCAAAAATAAAAATGGCCTGACAGCTCGATCGCAAGCCGTATATTCGCTTAGGAGCCGGCTCGCCTCGTAATTCCAGGTTTCGGCCAGATATATTGAACGTACATCCAATTCTTTGGCCGTTGTTCTCAGAGGACGGTGCTCGTAAACAGCCGAGCCTCGGCGGAACCATGAAGTATGAGGCTGGCGTGCGAACGTTAGAAAGTATCTAGGAATACGAAATTAATCGCCTGTTTCTCGTCTACGCTCGTGTATCTCTAACACAAATACGCGTACCTGTATAGGCACACAGATGCACGGAAAGAACGGTTTGCCCGCAAAGAGCCGTAGGGCGTTACGTGGAGTGGAAGCCGCGAGCTCATAGGAAGAAATGGCGATATAAAAATAGATATGAGCCGATGGTGGTTGGTGGGTAGGTGGTGGAAAGAAGTGAGACGAAGGTTCGTGCAAAAAGACACGAGTAACAGGGTGGAAAGGAGAGGAGAAGAGAAGGGAACACACCGGGGAATGTATGGAGATTTGGAGTCATGCGATTCAACTATAAAACTCGGCGAGTTTTGCAGCTGGCGAGGCGTCGTACCCACCACCCTCTACGCGCCCCTTCACCCCCTTTCGCCGTACCGCTCACCCCTTTCCTTTTCACCGTTCCACAGTTATTTACGGTTTGATTCGCCTTATCTTCTGTACCACCTCCCCCTGCCACCCCCTGCCGTTCCATTCTCTCGTTCCTCTCCTCGACTTTTATACGCCTCGAAATACCCGAAGGAAGATAGCCGGAACGTTGCTCGGGACACTGCACGCGTCATATTGTCTTTCCACTGACCTATTAATTGCCGCCAATTTTGGATTTTATTGCGAAACACACAAATTATACAATGCGTGACTGTTAAGGAAAGAAGAGAAACTTTACCGAATTTTTGACTCGTCGTGCATATGACATCTGCACAAATGAAGTTAATTACGTTATCAATTTCGTACAGCATCAGCGCATTATAAAATCCAAGGATCCGCCTGAAAGTTGCAAACGCAATCGCCCAATGCACGTTGAAACATTCATTCAACCAGTAATTTATACGACAGTAGAAACAGGACCACCGTCGAGTCCTAAGTAGATCTGGATAATACATCAAAGCACCGTGTCCATGGAGTTAATCAGAGCGTGGTTGTACCACATAAACGTTGAACGGGTGCTTCGCGCGATTTATCCGGTCTATTGAAACGCTGACCTTTCACCGATCCTTGCAAAGACGATTCAACTGGTCATCCAAGAGGACACAGTGTTCGTAGGGCGAAACACAGCGTTAACGGGGCTTTGAGGATCAGACTGACTTGCAGTAGTATCCCGCGAACCAAGACGGTTGTCCAAATGTCGGGAATAAACGATAAACAGCCGAGAATAGGAGAACATCAGAGGGAAGCTCTCGTATCTAGCCGTAAGCTCAATAGCGTTTCTAAGACGCCGAGAGTCCTTCTAGCCTTCAGCAGATATATTCATGTATACTCACTGTGTAATTGAATGCATACACACCGCTCGCTCATCCGCACACCGACGCTCGATACATACACAGAACGATCGTACTCGTCGTATAAACGCGTTTTGCCGGTTGGATCCGGCCGGATCTCAATCTTACCTCGAAATGTAATTACGCTCAATGGACAGACGGTATTCCCGGTGACAGATAAAATTATATCGAATGGAATGGAATTTCACTGCATTGTCACTACGTGCAGATCCTCATCGCTGATATCGTAAGAGAAACGTGCAAACGTAAAAAGAAAAACGAGAGAGGATTTACTTAAGTAGCGGTTAAAAAAAATAGTAAGTTTAGTCTAAATCTTCGAGTACGGGGAAAAAAGTGGCAAAGCTAATCAATAAGTTAATCGATAAGCGATTTTCGCATCTCAAACTCCATAATAATTATTGCTCATTAACGGCAGCCATATTGAAAGAATTAAAAGCATAAAAAGTGTTGTCCCTAGCAAGCAGTAGTTTTGTTATTAATTACGTTCGGAAGAATGTGCAACGAATAAATATTTATAAACGCTTGAAACTAGCACCTTCTGGTCTCAAGGTATTAAACTTTGGTTCGAAAACGAAGCGGTTTCTTGAGATCTATGCGATCCCGGTTTGAAGTAGAAAGATGAAGGTAGTGACTGAGTGCGAGGGAAGGAGATAGAAGAGAATGGGAGCTGCTTGGCACAAACGTTTTCGCTATCAGTTGGCTCTGGCAGCGAAGCCTATCCATCCATACTACAATGCAGAGATATTAATTATGAGATATTACGATAAGACCTGAACAATACACCCGTATTGAATGAGATATCCTCCTACCGTTCCGTCGCACGGAAGAGAGTGTCTTACCGCCCTCTTCAACGCCACCGGAGGAACACACACCGAACGCGTCCGACATACATCCTTCGTGCTTCTGCCTGGACGGCTGATAAGTGACTCCATGCACTATGGTCGATTATAGATTTCCCGAGATCGTTTAAACAGAATACGCCACCCTAACGCTGCATTTGACGGACTTACGTTAGAAATATTAATTGCCGGCTGGTGATCGAAATGAAGCGCAACACCCATCGTTCCTATATCAAATTTTAACTTAATAGTTCTCTTCATAGTTATTTTTTTATTTACTAAACATTTTACTCATTTGTATTTATTAATTAAAATGGTTGCCCCAGAGAGGAATAAGAAGTTGTGATCAAAAGTAATTAAATCACCAAAACCAGGATACCTTTAATAAAAAATGTTTCATATACAGAGCATAACAAAATTTGTGCATCGATGGACTAAAACCATGAATACTATATTAAAAACCAACCTAAAAATATGTTAATGCTTCACCAATTTTATCATCTTTATCGGAAATATTTGTCTATTAGACAATTCTTCCAATAATTCTTCAAACATAAATTACCACTAAAACATTAACACAGCGGAAGTTATAAACGATGTCTACCTGCAACCTTCGGAAACTCTTACGATTAGTATAATCGCATAAACACAGCAATATTACAAATTATTAATAAATGTAACTAGAGTATCATATTGTAACGCCGTATCGCTTGCGTAAAGAATATTTGCAGGTTCGTACTAATCCACCCTTAAATTCTCTAATCCGAATACATTTAGAACCTCTTAAAACAACCCCCACGCTGCCGTCTCGAAAGGCGATTTCGAGGCTTACCTTTACGATAGATAGCGGGGATACTCACTGGCGAAATTACGAAACGGATCGATGGCTCGCCGTGGTAAAGGGTTCGTGATTACGCGGGGTTCGGGATAAGGACGCACTTTGGTTCCTTTTACGACCTCTTCTACTGTGGATTTACGACTTATCGCGCGGTGGAGAACGTTCGCGATCATCCATAGGACGGCTCTTCGAGTCTCGAGATTCCCGGACACGATACGATGATGCGGTTCGTTGTGCCATGAAACCTTTCACATGAACCGGCCATGCATCTTGTTCCATTTGTTCAATCACCACAGAATTGTTCTATAACGTCTCTTATTGTTGGCAAACCGTAGATTATATTATCAGCGAGACGCGGCAGTAAAACTTGCATCCGCTTCGTTCTCCTAATATTCCAACGTTGAAAATGTGTCTTTCACTCAACTGATAATGCATATCATACTGGTGTCAACTGCATACTATTAAACTTCAATAGTGTCTATTCTTCAATTGATATTCCTTCTCAATCATGCCATTTAATGGAAAATTTGTTATACCGTATCTTATCTAGCCTATAGTTATTTGTAATATATTGTTTATTAGTATGTAGTTTTATAAATTTAATTTGTATCATATTTTGTATTACGTGCACGCGTTCTTTCAGGTTTACCGTGACGGCTTACGTTTTCTTCTCCCTAAGTAAATAAATAAATAAATAATAATGCTTTTAAAATCTTTACCTTATTCTCTTTTCATATAGATATAGTATTGGTTTAACTCATTATTACGAGCCAAGAAGTTATAAATATAATGTCTGCGTGTGCTCAAATTAATGTATGACACAGTTTTATAAAAGGTTATAAATTTGGAGAAGATACTGCCATTGATATTATAATTGAAAAGGATATTTCCACAATTTTATGATTCTTCAAGAAACTATTCATTTTCTTTGTTCGTTTCTAGAATACTTAGTTTCTTGCATTTCAATAACTTTTGTAAAACACCAACCAAGTGTCAGTAGAATGAGACCGTACTCGGCGAAGAGTCAGACAAGATGAGAATCATCTTCTACGTTTAGCAGTTTTTGAGTCGTTTCTTCTATGTAGTTATCAAATACTTTATCAACTGTCAATTTAATATATTTAATAAATTTAAAAAAGACAGAAAATCAATTAAAAATATTGAATGTCAATATTATTTTTTAAAGATTCTGGATATTCATAATTTGGTTTACATTTTCTGAAAGCAGGGGGACATTCGAATATTTCGAGTGAATCTTTCTTCGTGAAACTCTGAAAATTGTCATCAATTTACGAAGGGGTGACACCCGCTTTAATATTTAGGAACCCACGGATGCTCTACATTCCTTGGTACTGTTGGGGTCGAGCAGAGCTGATCGTGTTCTTCTTGTCATTTCCAATCGAGCTCTGTTTTCTCGACTATGGAACCAGTCGAATTCCTAAGACGCGGAGTACGTGGCCATTTTCAACCCCGATCCAATCGTAGCTAGGCAAACCCTCGTCCTAACAGAGAACTTCGAATTCTTCTAACCGTCTCTCGGATTCCAAGCTTCTACTACTGATTGTTGTTTTCCTCGAAGATAAACAAAAATCTTCGTAATTACTCAACGGCATTTTTAACGATATTTTGCAATAAATTTTCATGACATAGCTAACATAGAATACGACTGCTTTTATTGCATAATATTTAAATCGAGATGACTAGTGGCGATTCCCATGAGAAATTCTAATTCCTTCGACCGCCATTCAAATTCCACGGTCTATTGAAAATACCACTTTGACAGAACTGGACACTCGAATACAATACCAGCAAACCAGCCACCGAGTTCTTCTTTCTCTGACATTTAAAGTGAATAGCACGGATACCAGGCACCGATCCTCGGATCCTAGCACGTATTTCGATTTTCAAGTAGCAATCGGTCGTTCAAAGCTTCCCACATTAAAAACTTGACTAAAAAAGCTAACAGCAAAATTAATTCTATAATCTATAATACATAAACTTTGAAACTGCAACTCTGCGCATTAATCCTTTACTTATCAAATGTTTCTTCTTACGTGGCAAATATATTCTAAACTAAACTAACGTTTTAATAAATTTCAATAAGTCAACAATAATGATAATACATCATCTGTGACTATTTTCGTTGTCATTAATAAAAATGAAAACAATAGAGAAATTGATAAAATCGTTCGAGATAACTCATCCTGACAAGGATAGGTTCTATCAGACGAAAAGATCGAAAGCTACAGCAGCTGCAGCCAGGATAACAGAAACTGAACAGGCAGGAGGTATCGCAATACTAGGAATTCGGATTCGACAGTAGTAAACCAGTACTAAATCTTGAACAATCAAACGTCCATTGTTTGCCTAGCTCTGTCAGTCGACGGAATACCAATTCTCCGGTACCCGGTGTTGGTATACACGTGGAGGCGCGGTTGCGCGCGGATACGCGCACCATACGAACCCCAAATCTCGCACGTACATACTACACGGCCAACTCTCGAGGACACGTATACATAGGTAACGTTATATGGTGCGTCTCCAACTTCTCTACGACCACACCACGCGTAAGCATAGCACGTGGTGCGATCACAATGGAGAATTTCACTGCTTTTGATTTGAAGGGAAACAATGGAGGCAGACGCTACTTACTTGCGCAGTTATTTCGGCAACCCTGCCGCTTATAATCTTCGCAGATTACCGTGAACAGGGGAATCGTTGCGGTTTTACCGTCGATGTGTTTCGTTCGACTTCAGACCGACACATCGCTATCTCCACGATCGACGGTTTTATATTTTTGATCGTCCGCATCTCTCCTCGTTATACGATTTTTCAAATTTCTATCTTTTATTAGATTCGGTGAAGTATGGGATCAAAGAGTTAATCGAGAAATTATATCTGTTCGGTATTATGAGGACAGCCTTGGATAATAATTTATCTAACAATCTATTTGTTAGAATTGACGACTCACAAGTTGTAGATCGTTGACTTTTGTCTCACAATTTTTCAATTTCAATGGGAAATAGGTTCACGTTCTTCCTATCAAACTTGTTACTGTACCGCAAGAGAATTTCCACTAGTAATATTGGTTCAATTGCGTTCGCCACAGGAGGTATAGGATAAATCTTAAACTGAAATATTTTTATTCGAGGAAATATCTTCTCTACGACGTCGTATTCTTATAAATAGCTATAACAATGAATCAAAAATGAATTGTTGTCAGAGAAACTTTAATTAAGAATGAGCTTCTAATACGATTTGATTGGAAAATGACAAAGTCTGTGATAGAATCCATCTTCTCAGAATCCAGACCGATGATCCAGCCTTTCCTGATTTTATCCAGATATTTAATTAATTCAAAGCATTCCAGAAAATAAGAGATACATATACGTTTATAATATTTATCTATCACGATGTGCTGGAATAAAGTACCGTAAATTCGAAAATAAATCCTGAAAAATAATATAAAAAATTAACATAGTCCGCCTTTCTGCATTTTTCTTGATCTTCAAAGTCTACCAAAAATTGCTATATTGCTATATCTATTACTATACCTATACTAAATTACCAAAATATTCCATGTCAAATGACCCAACTATTAAAACTATCAAGTACAAGATAAAATAACGAACACCATGAGCTATGGCAACATCAACAGAGGAGAATCGATAACGTTCCCTTTTACTTTTCGGGAAACGATCTAACTCTCAAACCCGCGGAAATCAGGTTCGCGGGTCGCAGTAGCACACTCGAGGCTGGCCTTTGTCTCGTTTCGGAACTGGCACAGCGGGCAAGAAAAGGAGAAACGAAGAGAGAAGTCTGGTGTACGAGGGAGAGTGAGGGGGTGGTAGGTAGGAGAAAGAGCGGGGGAGGCTATTACGTAGACGTAATTCAAAAGCGGGAACGTATGCTTCATTTATTAAAGAGATTGCCTCGAAAGATTGCTGTTTCGCGCATGGCTACGTCTCTGGTGCTGGCTCGGCTCCCTTCAGCCACGGCCGCTGGTTTCTACACAGCCGTCATCATTATTGTGTCGGTGCCGCTGCAGCAGGCATTCGAATTACGCCGCGTTTATATTCAATTTGTTTCTAGAAATTACAATTTGTCCGGAATTGGCGCAAGACGATGCGGCAGGAATCGCGAACAGCCTCTTTCCGCGTACCTCACGACGGTGACACAATCGTCCTTTCCCATTGGATCGCTTTTTGTCGCTTGATTTTCACCGGAGAAAATAGCCTCGGACAAATAAAACTAGTTATCGAGTTTCGTTTTACGATATTCGTACTGATTCCTGAAAATATTCGAACACTTGTGGAAACCTTTCACGAATATATTACGGGCGTTGTAGGAAACATTTTGAAATTTCATTAGCGATAAAACCCAATTATCATGGTTATATTGACAGAGCTCGAAACGAATTTGAAAATGTACATGGAAGCTACAAGACAGCACAAACCTGTCGCAAACGAAATAATAATAATAATCCCAGAGTTCCTAATAAGTTCCTAATGATTTTTTCAATTTGTCCTAGTTTCTCCATAGTTATATACATGGTGGAGAATTGGTCGAGAATAATGTATGTAATTTGAACGACGAATAATAAAAGAATGTATAAATTAAATTTTACAGATAATATCGGTGAATAGTATTTCATAAGAATGTAATTGAACTTGATTTTGCAACAGTAACTGTGTAAAAGTTGTTGAAAATGAAGGTAAAATTAATACGACATATTATCCTGTAGATATCAAAGGTATTACGACTGAGCCGCGTCACTGAACACAAATTATAAACCCTCGAACTGGGATAAGCTGCACGGAGACCGGTAACCACCTTGGCAAACGTCAGAGCTGCTATTACCCAGCAATTTGGGATCATTCGCAAGACATCAGAAGAACTGAGAATATACTTAGTTAACGTGCACGAATAAACATAATCAGACATGGGTCTCGAGGCCACTTGAGCGAACACTCGGATCCGGCTACCCTTGCGTGAAAAAGGGGGAAGAACAGCGAGCAAACGCAACATCGGTCTCGTTACAAGTCGAGGGGATGGTAAAAGATACTCTGGTTCTTTCGATTACACATTGCGTGCATACAGATATCGCATGTGCTTAATTCAAGTATGCCATACCGCGAAACGGGAAACTGAAAAAAAAAAAGATTCAGATTGCACTCCTCAAACCTCTCGTCGAACCGATACGATTCGGCGGCAATGGTAAAATATCAAATAATTACCAGGAGTCATTTCGTTTCTCGGTCCGCTACGCGCAAGGAAATATACGAATACACGCAATATCTCTATGAAAATTCTGTTGCCCGGGACAGATTAAAAAAGTTTCAATTCGTGAATGAGAGGTTCCATTGAGCCGGCGCCGTTTGACGTAATAAAAGGTCATCCGCCTCTAAATTGCCGTAATTAAAAATAAATTCTCAACTTTTTTACTCCGCCGGGAAACCCTTGGCCACAATTTTCACCGGATGTCCGCGGGATTTTACTATCGATCTCTCTGACACTTTCAAACAGGGCTATATGTATACACCCTTATTCTCGGTGAAACCGTTCGAGTCAGCCCGGTGTCGTATCTTACCACGCGTTCATCCCGTTCTTTTAAATAGGAACTTGCGAAATATTCATGGACGATATTCAAGCCCCATTCAAATACTCGTCTCGCACACACGACGGTCTACACGCATATTCGACCATCCTTACACACACTTGAGCACGCGTATATATAGTATAGACACATGTATGGTTCGCGCGTAGCCACCCCTCCGCCCACGAGACTCGACCGAGGCGAGGGTGTATTTAGGTTGGCGTACGTTCAGATAGACAGGAAAGGAGGGAGAGAAAGGCCGGAACGGCGTAGGGGTAAGGTGGTGTATAGGGGTGGAAGAGGTGGTGGGAGTCACGTTAACGCGGTATCCGCGGGTTTCGCGCTCTGCCCCATCATAAAAGAGCCCCCACCGTCTCTGAGCATCGGTGTATCTTTAGAAATATTGGTTAGATTTACATATTTTACCGTAAAGGGAAGTACCCGGGGCGAAGTAAAGGAGGATCGGTGTTTGGCGGAAGACGCGAGGAGGGAGTGGGTGTCGGCGATAGCGGCGGTGGCCGCGCCGGTGGATACTGGGAGGAGTTAGATGGGAATCCAGCGGAGTTGCTTGAATGCGGGTGGCTTCAGAGATGCTAAATATTAATACCTACTAGTGTTCCTTTTATGCTCTGTCTACCCCACTCCCAACCCCTATCGCTCTTTTCCACCGAGCACCCGCCACAGCCACCCCTCGCACGTAGATACGAGCGCGTACACGCTTTCTCTCTGTATCTCTTTCACAGAGAGAGTGTCTTCCCTTCTCTTTTACGGGTGCTCCACGCCGCATATCGTTGTCTCTTTGGACGCTGGCGAGCTGCCGCCCGCGCGTTTTGCAGACGTTTGCCTCCGGCTTCTCATTCGATGGTCCGTTTTCACGGCATCGTTCCGCGGTAATAACGAATTCGCGCACTCGATAATACAAAAGCTCCACCGACAATTTATCCTGCTGCTAAGGGGCTGCTTTTGGTTTTGTGCCCGCTGAGACCGCGTTTCCTTCGCCAATTCCTTTAGAGGAACCAACTTTCTAGCAATTTAGCGTAGCTCGATTTTGCGAGTGTCGAATTGTAGATAATTACGATCGCGACGGATATTTTGGAAGATGCCGAGTCTAATGGAATGCACGTTGAATCGAATAATATAAAATCGATAAACGCGATAGTGATTTGTCGACTAAAATTATTCAAATTTGCCGATTAATTATGGTTGATATATTATTGAAGTAATTTAATAATTAATTATAGCTGATTTAAAAGTTTGAAGAAAAACAAGGTACGTATGTATTTCGATGCAATCAAAGAACACGTTGAAGACGGCGAAAGCTGTTGAATCACCCGTTATATGTAGCTGACTTCAATAACGTGTCCTCATGCACGAAGGAACACAGTATGCGCCAATAGAATCTCCATATTGACAGCAATTACTTTTTCCCCGTGTCCGTCTGCGGCAATAACCGTTCTCAACCAAGGGTGATAACGGGCAAAAGGCAATCGGCAGCAGGTTTGTCTCTTTTTCAGCAGGCGAAGGGATGATTTAAAAAGGCGATTGCAACAAGTCACCCCCGCGTTTACAAAGGATGTACGAGTCGCGTCGAAACGCGACGCCCTGCGCGCGATTCAATTAATAAAATTCATCCGAATGCGTCCATTAATTTTTTTTCTTCGTTCACTGGGCCGGGAGAGAGAGAGCAGAGCAAAGAAGGGTGAAGGGGGGTAAAAGGGTTTCGCGGGTCGAGTCGAGCGGTAGTCACGTCGTTTAAAGGAACTGCGTTGGGAGAGGAGAGGGTGGAAGTGGGTTGGAAGAGCTGCCAGTTTCAGGGGGTGGGTACAAATAAGGCGGGTCTTCAGACCTCGAGTATAAATAAAAAACGAACGAACGAATAAATATCCAACAAGGAGCGACAAGTCGAGTGGCGGCGGTTCCTGCCTCATTCCAACCTTCTTTCCCTCCTCCTCTTACGAAAAAGGGCTCGACAGCAACGACGACGGCCCCAGGGCCGAGAGAAGAAAGAGCCACACCGCAAAAGAACGTTTTAATTAATATTATTCACTTCTTAACTAACGATCAAAAGAGAGTGTGCCGGATGCTAAAGCTTTCCGAAGGAAATGGTTAAGTAAAGAGCTTCTGAATCTTCTTAGTCTCCCGCGTACACACCTATGAACTCGGTATGCACGAGTGTGCCCTTTGACGCTGATTTTCAAGTGGTTTCTTCTTAGTTAAAATAAGGATATCGTTTTGTTTTTCACTTACCTCAGATACTTTTCATCTCTTTCCACACCTTACCCTCATTCTGTAGGTGTAGCGTTCTCTATTCCTCGCCACGGCTATCCGCTAATTCTACTTAACCGTGGCGCTTAAAACTGGCTAACCGAATTAATTACAGTTTCTTGTGATCTAGTTTCTTTGGATCTTTAATCGAACAGAGATTTAATTAAAGATCACATTGATCGCGAATACTATTTCCATGTTTTATTTCCAACGGTAAAAAACTTAGAGCAACAACAATCGATGCTATAGAATTTCCAAAGACCATTGTCAAGAATATAACCGAATCAAGCTTCCAGCGTATATTCGAAAAATGGTGAGAGAAGTATGCTCGAACGGATGGATAGGGAATAATAAATCCGAAGTATAACAGCCCCCATCGTAAATTATTAAATTGCAAATTGAATGTTCGATCTCATGGGCGAGCGGAATGATCGACCTATTGTATTATAGGTCAATTCCGAAGGAAATAAAACTGACGGTGCAACAATACCAGAAGCCAATCAGGCTCTGATACAGGCAACTGCAATATGTAGTCGTGAAACAATGACGGGACAACCGGCGCGGTTATCCATTTGAAAACAAAATAAAAACTGTTTCGAAATATCTATTATGTTCGGATGCAACTCTTCATGCCGAATTGTCTCGTGTAAAATCGAATCAGCCGCTGCACGAGTGCGTTCACAGGAGAAAATTCAATCCGCGAGGAAGCAATTTCCCGAGCACCGGTCCGCTGCATCAATTTGCGCGAGACGCCGTCTACTTGACAAACGATCAAATTCTCTATGCAAAGAAATCTACGAGGGATATTCGTTCGCTGCGCCACTTTCTTCTTTTTCCTCTCTTTCTCTCCACACCCTCCACCCTCTTTCGACTCAAAAGCGTTCGCGATACTTTCCACCGTTGCGAATACATTTATACACAACGACGTGTTCGCTTCGCGTCATCTCGTATCCTACGGGATATTATAATGGCGTGCGCAACGGAAACCGACAGATGATACATGAAGACGTCAAACGCGACGTTTCGCGGCAACGTTTCGCCAAATGTAGCCTTTTCAAGCTCATCCTAATACGATCATCGTAAAAAGCGAGTCCTTGGTTGAAGATGAGGGTGAAGCAAAATGACATTCGACGTTAGATTTAGGTGTTCGAGTACTGAACTTACGTACATATTATTTTTTTATTATTGCTACCGCGACAAGAATATTTTGTACACTGCAAAGAATATAAATTATTATCTTGACGTTTTACTATGTTTAGTAAAATCACGAGAAGAAAGATTACGTACTATTACAAGTGCCCTTCACATAGTGCGATGATCTTTTATAATCACAAAGGGTCTGAATCTCGAAATCTCCAAGGGTGAGAACCATTTTTCAAATGTTTGTAATCACACGAAAGTAATTTTAGATGGCGAAATTGGATAGGTCTAAACTTAATTACTCAATAAACGACAATCTACAAATATTCATAGATACTCTTCTTCACACGAATGTCACGCTTTTATATCAAGATATTAATTCCACAATAAAAAGCATAAATTTATTCATAAGCATTCGGCATTGTAAAAATCTTCCAAGCGACAATTTGCTTTCCTCGTTCCTTCCAACGAAGTTGCTTCTTCCGTGATTCAATTTTGATCGGCAGGAAATCGCAATGAACGCGATAACTGGAGTCTGGCAGGCCGAGGGTGGGAAAACCGAAAGGAAGAACGAGGCAAACAGCCAAGGGTTGGTGGACTCCTTTCATGGAGGTTGAACTGATTTTCCACTCGTGGGATATTCAATAAGGCAACGGTGAAAGGAAAAGCCTAAAGGAGACGAAGGGAGGACGCGGACGCGTTAGACACGCAACAGTCGAAGGCAAAAGATGAGAAGATAAGCCGATGAGTACATACGAAAGGAGCGTGCGTGTAAGTGTGATGGGAGCAAAGCCAGAAATCACCAGACGATGTGTGTATCCAACCAACCCAACCACTCTCTATCGACTACACTAACCATGTATATCTTCGTATATCCTCGAGTACCGCGAAGGGGTCTACAGTTGCTCAAGAGGTTTACGCAGCGACTGTCTTGTCCGCAGCCCTCTTTCGTTAATCGATGAAATTTTATTTACAGTTACTTCACCATTGTCCTTTCTATTTGAAATTTTTTCGCAATTAGATCAATACTTTCAAAATTGGTATTGCAATCTTTAACAATTTAAGATACAACGATTTATCCTATGGCGCCATACAAAATCCTATCTTCCTATATTGAGAATTTTATTATTCCGAATATAATTATTCTTTGGACACGCAAATCTTTTGCTTTGCGACTATTTACAGAAAAAGATAACGATGCTTGATATAAAATTCTATTTATACAAGCAATTTTCGTTGAACGAAAGAACCCAAAGATTCTTCAAGGTTCTGGACACGAAAAAGCTCAACAATTCGAGAAGTCGGAAGAGTGACAAGAAGCCAGTCGTTATTGAACTATTGCAAAAGTCACAGGCAGCCGTCGTTTGCGGACTAGCTTTCTTTCTCCGTGTTTCGAGAGCATCATCAAGCGCTAAAGATGAAAGGTAGGAAGCGCATAAAAGCTATTCCCAAATGCCAAGCAGCCGCGATGTCGACGTCGGGAGCAGCAGCGTCAAGGCTGAAAGGCTTCGTCGCCAGCACTCGTCGGTGTACAAGCCACGGTCAGCGCTCGTATCAGCATCTACTTCTCGTCACTGCACCGAAACACGATGCAACCTGACGGGTGGACGTGCAAGAAGCGCACACACGCTATCCTATGCAGTCAATAGATAATACCGCGGGAGTCGAGAGTTCTGTGAATGCCTGGCCCGAAGATCAAACAGCAACCTAAACCGCTGTTTGTTTTTCATCACACCCCTGATCTCTTATGCAACCCCCGTTTTATTCAGAATTTAGGTTAGGCTGGCCCGATATGTACATATATACATATACGCACATAGGCTCACGTCGTTCATAGGTGCATCCATGTATAGGTACATATCGACTTGTTTCGCCTCCACGAACCTGCAACATCTTCCGTTTTCCTTTTACCAGCTATTCTCGTCTATCTTTTTCTCCCTTTCTTCTACCATGACTGTTCTATTATCCTGTTTCTCTCTCTCTCTCTCTGTCTCATTTTCTGCTTCATGTTCTCGTTCCATCGTTTCGATCTTTCTTTTTTCGCATACCACCTTCTCTACTTCTTCTCGCTGTTCCAGA
This sequence comes from Bombus pascuorum, assembly GCF_905332965.1. Taxonomy (NCBI): domain Eukaryota; kingdom Metazoa; phylum Arthropoda; class Insecta; order Hymenoptera; family Apidae; genus Bombus; species Bombus pascuorum. Next base: position 11,295,565 of record NC_083491.1, on the reverse strand, counting down.
ACTATCCTGGGATACATCGAAAGTCACTCATACACGTGTACGCGTACACGTGCTTCCACACATGACTGCAGTACCGATTCACTCTTGGGGGTCCCTGTAAAACAAACGCACACACGGTTGCGCCGGTGACACGAGTATATGGGATGTGTCTCGAAGGTACTGTCGTTGCAAATTACTTTGTCTCGCCTGCCTGCGGATGGCAACTTCAATTGGATTCAGGTGCGTGCAAAGAAATTCTGCCGATTTCTTGTCAACTCGGAGCAGTTCGCGTTTCGACGTATAGTTTCAACGAGCAAAGTTTAATAGCGTCCCGATGAAGCTTGTTTTATATTTGGCGAAAATCGAGTGCTCTGATAACCGTTCTATCGAACACCAGGTATGTAAGTTGAAAATATCTGGATCTTCGTCTCAATTTTATCTGAATCTTTCAGCCAAATGGAATTAGCTCTTATATCTATCTTTATCATCGCTAAACTGCAAATCTTCACGTGACTTTATATTTTCCTACGAACACAACTGAAACTGTAATAAAAACTTGTCTCACCCCTAAATACGATAACGAGTACTTTACTTCGTGCACACTTTGCATATTTTTACATACATATTGCGTACAGCCTAACCATTGTTGCACACTTAAATTTCCCATAAACGCATAATCATCCACTTATCATCCTGCATAACCATAGGTTTGGCAAATTTCTGACTTTGATCCGAGAATAAATCGAGGAAGCTCGCGATCCCGATTCACGGTGGCGCCTCGCGGAAAGAGTTATTCTCGCGCTTCGAAGCCTGTGGGGCTCACAGCTTTCCGCGTTATTCCCATACAGACGAAGTATCCGAGAGCATTATCTTCGTGCATAATGCATACACACCGGCAGCAGAAGCAACCTCCCCCATTTACTGCGGGTCTGGATTCTCCGCGGCCAGAGGAGAACGGGGTTTTGCCGCGTTCCCTTTTCCTCTCGCTTTTTCTCCATCCCAAGTATTTCATGTTATTTTATTGTGTTGCGACTCAATAGTAGCTTCCCTCTACCCTACCTGCTGTCCCCGTTACACGTAACGCTCTTTCTCCCTCTTTCTCTCTGTCTCTCTCGCTTTCGTTCTCTTCACGCGCGAGAGAGGACATACCGAAACGTATGATGGCGCACGAGCTGCACATATGCGCGGGAGGATCATACCTCCGCGGTGGAATCGCCGAGGAGTCGAGGGACGAGCGGGGTAGGGGTGCATGCAAATACAGCGAGTACTTAGCATTAAGTATTCAGCGCAAGGGGATCACGTATTATCGCCGACTCCCTCTACGCCATACGTTTATTTATTGCTACCCCGTATCTCGCGGTGAAAAACACCGCTTATTCCCTTCCCAGCTAATGTTCCCATCTTTCCTGAAGCTCGTCCAATTCCTCCTTTCTTTCTCGATCGATATCTGCGTACGTTTCTTACGAGATCGTAGACCGATGTTACACACCGAGCGAAGAAGAGAGATCATGTGAGATGCTTTTTGCTGTGCCTCGGTAGATCTAGAAACACTTTACCTTTAGCGTGCTTTTAGCGTAATTCTCGATGTGTGCGGCTGAACGTAGGATAAGGTTATAACGCTAGCGAAAACTACAGTTTACTGCCACATTAATAGAGTATAGAACCGAGTATCCTGTATTTGCAAAAAAAAAAAAAAATAAAAAAAAAAAAAAAAAAAAAGGACACGACACAGGAGTTCTATACTTGTACCATATGATCTTGGTTATCGTCAAACGATTGATTAGAATGATTTCGCGCAGTTACTAAATCATGATACGTATTAACTGGATTCACGAATTTTCCTTTTACTCGGAGATCTTTATAAACAACCACTCCATAAAACGAATAGGTATCTTCATCGTTGGAAAACTACCTCTGGAGAAAATACCTCTGGCAATCTGAAAAGATGTCATTACGTTTGAAACTTATTGTACAACTTATTTTCGACAATTTTCTTCCATCGAAATGTTATGAAACGTTAACGCGCTTCGGAGATCGAACAAGATTTTACCCCTATTAAATTCGAAAAGTTTACACCGTGAAATAAGTATTTCTTACAGGAAGCGGTGAAGAAAACAAGAAAAGAATTTAGAAACGAGGAAACCAACCCAGAGGAAGAAAGACGGAGAAAGAGGTACGGTGTACGGGTTCGGTGCGGCGTTTCCGAGAACAGCGAAGTGAAAAAGGGACGAAGGAAGAAAGGCAGAGCTTGTTTCGCAAACAGTTAGGAAACAGCTAACGCCGAGGATAAAGTGGTATCGGAACGAGACGATCGTCGAACAGATGCCGGGCCATAAAACAACCGCTTCCTCTTTTCCACCCCCTATCGCTCTATCCACCCCTGCGGAGCAAGCCAACTAGCGTTTCTCCTAATGGGTCAAGACAAACTGCGCCCCCGCCGTTCAGTGTTTAGTGTCTGGCTGCAGGGGTTGCTCAGAGAATTTCTTCCAATACCCATTATCTCGAAACTTCGTCTTTCCCCCCACTCTCCAATCTCCGTTACCGTATTTCTCTTGGATTCTTTTATTTCGCCGATGCTCCTCGAATGCACGTCGAATCACGATAAGAAGGAAACCTTGTTTTTTCATTGTACAGTCAAAAGCATGAGTAGAGCCGAAGAGATGCAGCCTGGATTTGTATCATGGAAGCGATTGGTGTATGCAGGTGTGTAGGTAGCTTTAGGTTTTTGTAAATATAAGTTAAGAATAAAATTTCTAATAAAATATTCAATAAAGCCTTGATTACACGGACTTTGATTTATTAATTTAATTTATTTGTATATTTGTGCACGGATGGTATATTAGCACGGAAAATTTTTTTTAATATTTTATTTGTTTCATGAAATCAGTACAATGGAATATCATTTATTAAGTCGTTCTTTCGCTGATATTCAATGTTAGGATTATACAAATATTTTTTAATTAATTAGAATCTATATAATATTACATTCTGAGTATCCCAAATGTTCATTCTTCTTCCATTCTTCGAATAATTTTCGCTTTGCCCGTGTCACGATTTTTAATATATCCTGTGTACTTTTTTTTCAATCCGTTCGTGAAAAATTTTGATCAGATCTCACAAGTAAATGTTGAATTTTACATATCGATATCGATTATGACAAGCAAGGCAAATCCATTATTTATTAACGAGGAAAAGGGTACTCAACGAAATTATAATTCGAAATCAAGTGATTGCGACGCAGAGGCAACGCCGTGCATAATTCGGCCTTTCCCCTTCACCCTTCCGCCGGTCTTTTCAAATCCTCGACGCTACGCTCAGCCATCCCTTTGTTCCTCTTTCTCACACTCCACTGTTCGCTGTTTTCTTCCATATCCCTCAGCGCGTAGGTATACATCGAAGGAACACACCGAGCCAAAATGTATCGGGCTTCTGCATATATGAATAATATTGTGAATGCTAATACGCAAGATATATCGAACATCTGCGAGGACCGCGAGCCCAAAACCCCTTTCCTCCCACCTTGATTACGGGAATCTGTAACTTCGTTAACAAATCCGACCTCCACTTGTCGCCCGTCACCTGGCTCACGAATTTGAATTAATCGATCTCGATGTTCATCGTTGTCCTTCTTACGCTTCACGATTTCCGCGAAACTAACGAAATTAATACAAAAACCATCAGAATGATCGAAATCGGCCACTTGGAGAAATTTTATATTTTGCTACAAATTTCATACTTTTGTTATTGGTAGCAGTGGTAATCGACGATGATTCAGATTTTAAAAAGAAACGTTCCTCTAGAATGAACGCGAATGCTAAATTTACGTAGTTTCCAAAGCAACGAAAGCACCGCGCATCTTCTTCATCGCCCATTAAAAGTCGACATCATCGCCAATTTCGCTGGAAGTGTACAATAACGCAACGCTATAATACTACAGAACAAAGGTACTTTCTCTTCAATAAATCCTCGAGTGTCCCGACAAACTTGCAACGTTAGGCTGGGCAACGAATAATTACGAATAATTAAAGAATTAAAATATTTGTCAAAGCTTCAATTACACGGGCTATAATCATAAAGAATAGAACTATTTTCTAATAAATCCATGGGTGTTTCCACAAACATCCAACGTTAGGATGAACAGTTCTTCCAGATCAAAGTTCTCGCGAATGATGGACAACTTAAAAACTTGTCGAAGCTTCCCAATTACACGTGCCAGAACAACTAAGAATGGAATATTTTCTAATAAAACTTTGAATCTATTGAGATATGTATAATTTTATGTGCTAGATTAGGTTAGATGCGTAATAGTACTACTTGTATGTGAATATCAGTGTGTAGAAGCATGTGTGAACAAGAACAAATGAATGTAAACTGTTCAATTGGTTAACAGTCAGGTATGGAAGAAAGTGCTGAGACACGTGCAAGTGTGTATCGATGAATATCATTGGAAGCATTTATAGAATAAATATATAACTATTATAATATAAATTCCAAGTGTAAATTTAGTATTCATACACCATTATCTCGGCTATTAAGATCCGAAATTCTCAACAGAATGTTCTCACAAACCTCCAACTTGTTAGTATAAACAATTTCTGCAGACGAAAGTTTTTGCTAATGCTGGCAGACATAAAAATTGTTCAAAGCTTCCCAATTACACTGGCTGAGGATCGGATATGCATTACCACACGCAACTCTTTCATCGCGCACCAAAAATCGTCATCGTCTCGCCGGGACTGAGGATGCGCGCGAGAACGCAGCCCCATAATGATAGAGGACGAACCGTTATTTCTCATTAAAAACAAGGGATTCATCGTTTGTCATTATCGTAGAAGTGGCGAGTCTGGTGCAGCGGTTGTGTGTTCTTCTTTGGGGCCATACGATACAGGCCAAAGGGCTCCCACGCCCTGGCATCAATATGCCGGAGCGCGTAACAGCAGGAACAAATGAGTGTCATTGAGAGGTGTCACTTCGTGGCATATTCGTTTGTATTTTCCGCGTTGCTCGTTACTATCTGCCACGGGATACATTGTCACTGAGCGTCGGCCGCACTCGAGTGCTTCAACCCGGCAAATTACAAATAATCAGGAGTCACCGCGTCGCGTTCTATCCCCCTTCCCCTTTCTTCACCCCCTCGCTCCGTCTCCGCTGTTCTAGTGCATCTTCTTCCGTCGCCACTTTCACCTCTTCAGCCTCTTCGTCAACGAATCCGTGGCAACCGCGTCGAACCACCCCTCTGGCCGCAACACGAACGTTTCGATTCTTTTTTTCAGCGATATAACGACTCGGCTCACTGATCCGCTCACCGTTCCGCGTGTCCCGCTTCAATGGAACGACCTTGCCTCTATCGCGAGTGCAAAGGAAAAGAGACAATGCTGTTTCGAGAGGCCAGTCCCACCCCTTGCCCTCCCCTGCGTTTTGTAAACACTGCTACTGTTCAAACGAACAATGATACCGCGACGATTCGTAAACAGAAATCTAGGAGTAGATTGATATTAATTAGCGACTTCTTTGAATGCTCCTTTCGAATGTCGCGAACACACAGAGACGCGTCTGTATAGCGTGATTAACTTTAAGGCGTTTCATTAGTATTCATGAAATAATTTATATATGATATATCACAGGCTAAGTTACTTTGCGTTTGAATATAGTGATATGGAAATTGATGGAGGAAAAATTGCTTACGAGAAGTAGTTACGAGTAGCAGATATAACAGAGCAAGCTTCATTCCGCTAAGCCATGATTTTCAAGAACGAAATATTTTATATACTTTATAAAACTCTTATTATAAAGTTAAACATATGGATGTCCTACAGTTTAAAATTTCAAACGAGATAACATCGTTAAAATTGTTGGTAGTTTTCTCAAGTTTATCTCACTTTCGCAAGTATCTTGTGAATGGGGTACGTTTTCAGAAGTATCATGGAAAAATGTTTTTTCCATTGAACGAATCGTCCTACGGGTTTATTCTCCAACACGATGCAGTTCGTGTCTGTTTGTTCGCATGGTACATCGTTCCAAAGGAAACACAGCTTTGAGCTATTGTTGCTGGCGTTTACGTTAATTGGTAATTTGACGAAACCCATGGTCCGTTTCGATGCCGCAAACCGGTAGCATGCGTACAATGCTGGAGTGGAAACAGTAGCCGAGGGCAAGTGTGATTTCTCGCGAAATCGAGGAGATTGACCCTCTATTTCGGTAGAACGTGTAATTTGGATTTAACATCGACCTCGCTTCGAAGATGATTCTGTGAATATCACGGATATAAATCCGTATTAATGTTCTACGGCGACTATTCAGAAGCAAATCGAAGTATGAATTAAGCAATTAGGAAACAAATGGCTGATGAACATTCGCATCTCTAAATACTTGTTGTTATATTCATATAGTTTATATTTTGAAATAATTTCTTCATTACTGATATTTTTGATATTCTAATATTTCATACCTATGTTACATTCATGCAATGTATAATAAAGAACTTACTTTCTGTATAGTATAATACTTTAGTAATACAACTATATGTACAATATTAAAGAAATATTCATATTTTATATTTGCAATGTATTTACTTGTTTAACTACTTGTCACACACCTGTTTTACTATGTACCTTAAGAAAAATTATTTTTACGTTTGAGTTTAAACATTTGTATAGTATGCAAGATCATTTAAGCATCATAAGCAATGCATTTCACAATTTGGATATATTTTTTATAAATACCTCTAAAGACTCTAGATAAATTCCAATGAAAATGAAAGTAGGTTTAATAGCAAACAGATATACCACATCTATACCTTTTTAATAAACTGATTGATAATTAACAGAAAACAAGTTATCGATAGTGATTGTAGTCATCTAGTGTGCAAAATAACCGTTTGCTGGACATTCCTAAGAAATTGATCGTTGGAGAAAAACAAATAGGATAGATATGACGAGGACAGATGAAATTTTCGATGGGCGTCCTTTAGCAGATCGCGTAGCTCATAAACGCAACGTAGCCTAAAGCCATGTCGACAACTAAGCAGCATATAGCACGAATATAGCATGGTATATGCAGTGTATACGCCCGTAATTACCTTTACCCTTAATTATCCATCCAATTAGCCTCAAGCTATTATGATTAAACCTATACTGTAAGTTTATAATAACAATTAGTTATTATCGACCGCCTCCGCGACGTCATAATTCGCACTTTCAGAGTTAGATCATGCCACACCTCGCCAAATCGCGTTATTTGCAAACTGAATCTGGCCTCGTTTTCTTACATTTCAAAAATATCCTTTCACCAAATCAAACAGTACTTTTATAGAACAAAATTCATTTGTAATTGACGTATGTTTATATTAACGTTTTATATTAAGGTTCCTAAATACATACACCAGTACTTTTCTATCTTAATAATTAATCATTAGAGTTGTAAACATACTCTTTAGTAATATATATAATTACTCTGCATATTAACATTCATAGTTTCTTTTCACTATATAATTATCTAATTATTAATCATCATTAGACTGTGAATATTTATGCAAATTCGTCTTTGTCAGGATATGTATAATTAAAAATGTATAAACACCATACTTCGGATATTTTATATCTTTTCTCGTATTATACGCATTCTATGCAAATTCTCATTTTCAAATTATCTATAAATGCATAAAAATCTGCAGTTCGATCATCCCGCTAGCTTTCCTAAAACTTTTAATACGAATTATTACGATATATACGATTATTATACGCACAAAACATACTTGACTCCCTAGCGACCATCGAAAAATAAGTTTCCGTAGCATCGTAGAATTGTCATATTTTTAAATGGGAAGGGAAGAAATAAAAGGACACTCGGACAGAAATATAGCGTCCGTTAATTTAGTGCTTCTCACTCCCTATGCTCTACAGTCATTATACCTTCGGATAATTAACTCGATTTTTCTTCCAGCAAGAAGGAGATAATTGCACCGATGAGGTACCAATGTTTCAGCTCGTTAAACGTGTTATTCCTCCTAGCAAAGTGTTCAAAGGCCAATTACTTTTAGTGCGTACGCATATATCTTTCCTAAAATTCACCGAGCGACTAAAAAAACCACAGAGAGAGAGAAAGAGAGAGAGAGAAAGGAAAGATCATAAATTTGCGCGAACTGTCGTCTCTAGAGTTATTAATTTCGGAATCGCTATCCAATAATGATTTCCGCAGAAACGAGTTATTACTTCATTAGATGGAGATAGTCCGCGATGGAAACGATGCCAGCTACTTTGCATAATGGTCTTCATAAAGTTGGTAATGCGTTCTATTTTGTGCTCTAAGAAATTGCAAAAATATCGCGGCTTGATCCTGATCAAGTAGAAATGCTACAATACATTTCACTGTCATCTCGTTATCGTCTGTGCTCTATTTACAACGTTAAAAATGAGAATCCCAACCTTGAAATAATCTCTAGCGATTATTCATATTTTTCAAAGTTTCATTGCACGCTCAGAGTAGTAATTTTCTCGTTTAACTTCTTCTTCCTAAAATTATCAATCGATCGAAAGGAGATGTACATTGTTTAATTGCATCGAGAAAGAAATGTAAGCGACGATCTGTTTACACTAAAAGGATGAAATTGAACGTAACAGAAGACAAAAATGAAATCTACAAGACGATAAATTAGAAAGTTTTCCGGGCTGATGAGATTTATAAATCCCTATACCGAAACGACACGAGGTTCGCAAGTTGAACTATACGAATTCCGGCAGCCGACAACAATAGGAAATCTGTCAGCATCTGCATCTGGCTTCGAGAAACTCGATATGCAAAGTGGAAAACAAAAAGCCCCAATCTCGTTGACAGAGGAACCTTTGATGCCACCTCTCCAATAAAAAAAAGGTACGGAAATCAGGCAGACATTTCTTCGAAAATACGTTAGACATCTCGATTACGATTCTTCAACTTTTACGTTACAGACTTGCACGACTTGCCTCCTATTATTGTGCAGCAAGAATAATAGATTTTGCTTTTAACAGCGATTTTTACATTGGTTCTGTGCCATATAAAATATTCTACATAACACATATCGATAAAATATCCATCACATATATAATTAACTTCCTTTGTAACAATCATAGAAAGTACAAAGTACTTTAAGAAACACCCTTTTCCTCTCATCCCCCCCCCCCCAAATCCCACAACGCATAAAAGTAATACACCGAGGAGTCCTGTTTTGCGGCCAAGTTTCAGGACAAAATACAACACACACAAGAATACACAAAAATCACGCACCAATGCGACTTAAACCCAAAAAACAAAAAAATAAACGCAAAAACTGAAAATCCACGACACATATTAGACCATGGCTACGTCGTACCGACGCGTATCGGTATTTTTGCCTAAACACACTATACTCAATTCATTGTTTATTGTGAATCTCAAAAATGTACAAAAAATCAAATATTGGCTAAATAAACTATTTAAAAAAAAAAAAAAAGTACTTTAAGAAACAAAATCAATATTCAGCTCCCAATAACATTCACAACAGGTTATCATACGAATTTGTAATATTTCTTTCTATCTTCCACGTATACCGCGTACGTTTTTTCACTTATTTCGCAAAAAATCGTCGTCAAGGGATGTACAAATATCTCGCAAGGATGAGAAAGGTTGCATCTTTGGGGTAAGGGAGGCGCGACACGGCCGGCTGCCATTAATCGAAGAGGATGCGTCGCGGGAATAGAAATAGGGAGTCTGAACATTATGTCGAGGTTGAACGAACCAAGGTTCGTTCATAGAAAAAGGAAAAGGATCGCAGCTCGTTGTACACCTTCCTATCTCTGTCGTCCCCCTCCTCGCCTTTCACTCACCGGTTCGCTGCGTTTCGGTTACGTATTCAAATACGCGCGCGTTTGGCGCGGTTGGATTTCAAGGTCCTGCCGCGGTCCATCCTGAATACGCCCACAAATTTATCATTGAGTATTATTCATTGAAGCGTCAATGGCGGCATTTGAATATGAAAAGAAGGAGCCGGGTGAATGGTTCTGCCGGTAGGAACTCGCGCTCGTGTGACTATATTTGTGTGTGTGCGTGCAGGCGCGTTTCGAGCCGGCAGGGAAACTAGATGGCAGCCTTCGATTATTTAATCGATTCAGAATATTCAGGGGGCCCCCGGGGATTTCTTTTTGTTTAACTTCCTGCAGATATTCGCCGGTGGGGCCATCGTCTTCGAGATCGTTGCCGGTGCACGCGTACGCGTGCGCGTGTGCGTGCATACGTGGCCCTGACCCCGACGAAAGGGAAGCACTGCGACGCTGGTAAATCGGTACGTCGTTGTCGCGTGACAACTCACGAAGGAAACGACGTGTCACGCGGGTAAATGGTCCTTCGACTCTGCCAGACCACGACAAACCGATGAAAAGAGACGTCACTCTCGTAGCCTAGAACGCGATCGACTTTTCTCTGCCTCGACCGACTGCGTGCTACAGATTTCGAACCATTGTCTTTAACACGTGCATGCGTGTTCATCGTTTCGTCTGGTTGAAATTAGTAATTAAGGTAGTAGAGTTTTCGATTAATATCGCACGGCTACGGTATGTACTAATTATCAGAATAACAGGTTTTTTTTATATAGACAACGCTATAGTATTTCCGTATTATTTGTAGCTCGATGGTGTTAAGGTGCTAAACGTTGAAAGCCTGTAAGTGCTAAATAATGTGAAGTGGAAAATTCACACAAAGTTTCCTGTTTCTATTAAAAATCTTCATAAGTAACTCGGATCAACGAAACCACTATTAGGAATTACAGTATAATAAAATCTCTAACACAGAGTGATAGAAATTTGAATATTTCCACGATACCTATTCAAAATTCACCAAATTTTTCCACACGTGGAATTTTGCTCTTCAACTTCGTCCTCTACCACGATCCACGAAAATATGGTAAAAGAAAGATTCGGAGGCATCTACGCTAGTTTCTAGAGCACAGCAGCGAATGTCAGTACAATAAACGACGAAGACGAAGGAAGGTGCGTGATTTCAAGAGCGGCGGGGATTCGAGATAGGATTGTCCGCACCATCGGCTAGGAATCCCATCAAGTATCGTCGTTACCCCGTGGCGAAGTGTATGGTGGCAGGGTGCTTCAGCTAGTTAGAGTTTATAATAAGGATCGGCCGTCGTGTATAACACGCCGCTGCCGGGCCTACTATCTATTTATCGGGCGAAAATGTCTTCGGTTCAAATCCCCGTGAAATACGGGGCTCCCGAATCTTCTCAGCCCCCTTCCACACCCTCATAGTTCATTCTCTTCCCTTCGATCGGTTATTGTTTGTCGGTGGCGCGAGCGGTGTTCCGCGAACTGGAAAAATCGAACTCTCTCGTCTTGAAAAAAGGATAACGAAGGAACGCAGGACGTTACGTCCCGGTGTTCCTATTCATTCGTTCCAGAGGTTGCATAGAATTCGAAGATATTCGAGGGATTCTGTGATACACTTTATAAAAAAGTAGGGTATCTTTCAATTTCGTCTTTGTACAATTTTGTACATACTATTGCTCATAATTAGATTATGGATATTTATGTATTAGGTTGTCCCAAAAGTTTCTTCCGTTGCATAGATGAAATAATAGATGCACATTTTTTATTTTATATTATTTTATGGATTTATATATGATCCACTTTGTAGTAATAGAATAAAATAGATCAAACATAATTCAATAAAATAATATAAAACAAAACATGTTGTGCATCTACTAATTCCTTATAAAGCGAAAGGAACTTGTGAAACAACCTAATATTTACAGCGACAGTATTCGCAGAATGCAGCATAATTCTATCTAAATTAACCAGATTTTGACAGACTTTTCTTTTACAAAATCTAACCGTAACGATAATATGATCTATAATTTGCTTAGATTTCAGAAAAAGGACAAACATAATTTCCAACACGTATTCTCCCATTAATGAAATCGTGTAGATATACCTATTGAGGTGATAAGTCTCAGTCATCGGCTCAGAGAAACTATAAATATATTAACAGCCTAGTAGTCTCTCTTATAATAAAAAAAGTTATCTTATAACGCACGGTCCCATTAGCCTGTACAAGAAGAGTCAAATTGTCAATTTGCTTATGTATAAAATAAACAAAAAATCGTACCTGTATAGAGATACCTAGATACCTAAATACGAATCCTATCTTTCCACGGGTCTCGTTACACGTCCTAAGTAGCCGGTGAAGGAACATGCGCAGCAACGTCAGTGTCTAGACGGGTAACAATTCTTTAAAAGGGCTTTGTCCGTGTCTACTCGGCCGCGACTAGTACCAGCTCTAAATCGTCCGTCGTCTATTCTCTGGCTGCGTTTCTACGAGGATTATAACCGAGATCGTTTGCGCTCCGTACGAACGCGAACGTAGAACGACGACGATGAAACGAGAGTCCCTTCACCGGGGACTGTACACCACGCGGTCTCGCGCTGGCTCGCGCTACGAGCTCGCGCGCGTGCACGCTCGCGACAAGAATTTATCACGCGTGACGTAATTCCGAATGCAGCGTCGCGTAGGCGAGCGTAGAGGGGCTGCGCGACAGACTCGAGGTGCATCCACCTGGATATTAAAAATGTCGCACAATGAGCGCTCGGCAAGCGGTTGTCGTTCGTCGGTATACACAGAGAGACAGAGAGTGTGTGTATATGTGTGCGTGTGTGTGAGAGAGACAAGAAGAGAAAGAATGCAAGAGAAGGAGAAAGAGAGCAGAGAAAACCAAACTCCCTTCGCGTCGGTTGCCTTTCATGTAAGAGTTTTAACGATTTCGCGACGACAATTACGATTCCTCTTTGCCGCTTCGAGGTTACGAATTATCATCGCCGCGGAAACTGTAACCGTCCGGCGTGCTTGTATTTCTTGCGGTTAAAGGATACGGTTAATTGAGCGTGATAATTTAATGGTTCCTTCGGGTATCGGGCCGAGGAAAAATGTGTGCATCGACTTCGCGACTCTCGCGCACCGAGCATTACGATTCCGTTATGCTCGGTTAGGCGCGAAAAATCACCCAACGCTGGAAATTACAATGTCGCTCGGTGTTTGGTCGTTAAAGCAAAAACGCGATGTCCTTTCGCTGGATTTGTAGTATTTTTCTTCTTTTTTCTTTTCTTTTACGCTGGAGCGCTTACATGGCTTTTCGACGAGGGTTAGGCCCTGCTCTAAAAATTCGATTTTAACATTTTCCATGTTTAACTCATTGCAAGGGAAGATTCCTTTCAAATTGCTCGAATAGCATCCATCAGCAGTTACGTGTCAAGATATCAATCAAGATTAATGGAAGGTTTGATTGTTTAAGAATATCATCGTTTAGAGAATGTAGCGTAAGTACATTTCGTTCACATACGAGTTAAGTATAGGGAACGTTCTTCTCAAATTAAAGGTTTCGTCCTTTGTAGTTTGAAACTATATTCGAAGATGCAACTTCCTTTCTAATCCTATGGTGACAAAACTATTTATTTCTCGCTCTTATGATCTTTAAAGATCCAATTACGACTTCTTCATTAAGATATTTCAGAATATCAGTAGACTAATGTTTTAATTAAAACTAAAGATTTAATAAAGGGCTAACAAATCCTTATACTTTCCCTATTTCGTACATTCGTCGTCATACATTTGTCGTACATTCTAACAATACTCTGACATTTTATGCTTATGCAGAAGAAGGGTTTGACAGTAGTAGAAACTATACAACAAAGAAAAAGGAGGATGCAGAGGAGGACGAATATGGGTGGGCTCGGAATGGCAGTTGGAAAAGATGGGCGCAATCTTTTTGTCACCGATCAACGCGTTGCTCGAGGGAAGGCAATTCGAGGACCACACCGAGTTTCGATGTGTCACCTGGGATGAAAGAAAATGGCTTACAATCATTAGCGACGGTGACTCGACTCGCTGCACGGTCCTTGTTAAACACTCCACTCTCTTTTGACGTATCCATAATCACCGATAAGAACTTGCCGGGGTCTTCGCTGCTCTTCTTTTTTTCTTTCCCTTCTATTTTTCCTATGTTCGTCTTGAGAGTGTTACCAACATTCACCGCATGCCGCGTCGCGACGATTTTAAACCTCGCTCCGCCACGACGATTTGCTTCGAGGGGAACGAACTTGTTGAACGTTGATGAGACATTAATAAATTTATACCAGCGAGTCGAGGACAAATTAGACGCCTTTCAATTCCTATTTTCGCATTCCTGGCAGGGTAGAAGAATAGAGTAGATCAGAGCGGGAAGAAATAATTTGACGCTGAAATACAATTTCGTAAAAATGAATAGAACATTTCGACTCCAAACTTACGCACTTCTTTGCTTTTATTCAAATCACTGCAGTTTGGGTTAATGAACATACTAATACAAGATGCTTAATAAAATAACAAGGGTATGGAGCATATGATACGACAGTGCAAACAAAGCATCCTGGGAAGCATGCACATGTTCGAAGCTAAAAGAAGAAGTGAACAAAACTTATTAACATCTTTGTATATAAAATCTTTGTTATGAATAATCTTTGCTATAAAGAAATCCGTCACTTAATTGTAGATACTTAAAAAATGCAAAATACTGGCAGTTTTGGCTGGACTTGATTCAAATATCTCTTCCATTTGCAATATGTCAGGCGATTAGCCTCTATACCATCAATTTCCTTTCGTCTATTCCACACGCGACTTTTACAAAAAGAAAGGACAGCAAAGTATGGAAACCGATTGAACAGATCTGTTTGCGTTATTTTCACGAAGCATTCACCGAAATCCTAAGTTGAGTGTGGAAATGCCGAATAATAATATTCGAGAAAGGCGATCCGTCTCTCAATTTTGAAGGTGCACGTTCTCCATACTCCAGTGAACAGAGTTATTTCCGATAGATGTTGCGTCCGTACGAGCGCTCATTTAACTCTGGCCAGATGCTGCGAAAGTTATCTCCTCTAAACTCTACCTTCGATAAATCTCATTACTCGCTTCTGTCTAGGGCTCATATCGAAGCTGTATCCACTTTTCCGACCTCTACTCCTCTGCCTCCTGCTCTCTTTCTCCCTTTTTTTTTTTTTTTTTTTTTTTTCTCCTAGTTTTCCCTCCCTTTTTTTCGTACTTCCGTTTCACCAGCATGCAGCCGTCAATTTCACGAAAGTTCCCTCGACGAGTGACAGTACCAAGGACGTACACACACGACACCCAACCAAATTAAAATCCGATCAAAGTTTACAAATTGACGTTTCAATATTCAAGAGGGAGAATAGCGAGGATTGACTTGAAAGATACTCTGCGCGTTATCTCCATGCAGTAAGCTCGCTAAAGCGATTGTGTATTTTAAACGAGGAACTTTGCGAAGGGATAGGCCCATGGAACGATGGAAATTTACAGAAATATGTAAAAAAAGCGACGAAACACCGAACACTGGATTTAAAACGTTCACAACTTCCACATCGTGTATGGAGATTCAGTTACGATTGAAAATTTATCGATTTACGCGATATTTGAAAGAAACAATTTCATATTTTTTCTTTTCAAACAACAAACTTTGCATGATGTAATGTTTCCATCAAACTTCCAATTATACTAATTATTCAATTTCGCACATGAAATTTCAAGGCTTAGAAATACTTAGAAACAGTTAAGCTTTGTCATCATTTTTCATTACTCGTCAAAGTAGAATATGTTTCTTTGTAATTAGTAACAATCAATTAAAGAGCTATCTAATGGGATTAACAGCTAACTCATGTAACTATCGCTTTTTAATAAGCATAAAGGAGTAGCAAGAGTCTTTCATTTATTACTTGCACCTTTGCTTAAAATTATGCACCACTATGAAACGATTGTAATCGATAATGCGTAGAATATACTGTTTCGACTTTGATACAATATTGCAATTTTGTGAATCTGTAACTTCTTCTTCTGTACATCTGCAGTTTAATTAAATTTACGATTTATATGCAACGAATATTTCAACTTTCTTTAATACTTCCATCATCTTGTATTGTTTTTGGTAACATGAAGATTTTCAAGAATTTGTTACCTTTATATTAAATCATGTAATTTTAGCGTCAGAAAATACTTCGACGCCTCTTAAAATATTAAAATTTCATTGTCAAATATATTTCAAAGTTTACCTAAAAATCGCTTAGAAGATATAAGCTGAATGCCATTTTAGAAATTTCTTTCGGCACTGCATTGAAAGATGAAACTTTCTAAGAGTACTAAAATCCCAATGTCTACTCCATCTCAAAATTAATCCACCAATCACTGAGAAAATGTACTTAAAAACCAAATGAAATTTTAGACATTTCTTGCATCGCTCTGTATTACACAACAAAACTTTCACAATAAAAGTTAAAAACTTTCACGATAAATTCCACTGCCTGTAAGAATAACTCCTCCGGTAAATGTATATTATACAATTTCCTAGAAATCGATTACAAAAGGAAGAAGGACACTCACGTGCTAAGCAATAACAATTCAAGGGAACGTAATAATCGATACAGATGGGTCTAATCATCGAGACCCGATTCCATCACAAACTCAACCTTCGTCTTCGTCTTTGAAAGAAGATTCGGTGGCGGTTCAAGGTTCTGCGCGGGTCCTGAGTGATATTCCCATGCAGGCAACCCTTTGACGGCTCGATCAGCGCACATTGCATTGTCCGTGGGTTTATCGAGGCTTTGGTAGAGGGTGGAAGGGAGAAATCGGGGCACCCAACAGGGAACAGAGGGATCGAGAAGCCCGGAATGGGCGCGGGTTCACGTGTGCACGTTTCCCGGTTGCAGAGAAAGCAAAGCCGTGGCTGCACCTGCGACCACCGGTGAATGGGCCTTCTCGTAGGAGACTAATATTTAAATAATGCGCGGCCCAGGGAGGTGGAACCACGATGGAACTGTAGATCGGCTCTCCGATCTGACCTTCTGTATTCAAATGGGTCGATCGTTAGATAATACGAACGATCGCGTAACCCAATGGAGGTTCACGGTAGATGGAGAATCGTGAAAGCGATACGCATTTATCTTGGCCTTTTCTTTTTCTTCTTCTTCTTCTCCTTATTCCTTTTCTTTTTCCTCTTGAATCTTCCGTTTGGAATTTGAGAGGTTATGGGATGTCACTGATGGTACCTTCTTTGAATATATCGATTTGCGAATTGATATTATTACACCGGTACCTGTGAAGCATCTCTGAAGTGAAAATAAAAAATATTCTAAATAAAGATATTACGATGTTCAGAAATTTAATTGACGAATTAACTAATCTTCAAAAATATCGAGCTTAGTGCATGTCGTCTCTTCCAAGTTTTGTCTCTGATCGACAACATGGAAAAAGAAGACATTTGCTGTAAACCATTTGACATTAAGCAGGTCAAGATCTTAACAATATCCTTCGAATGAATTCCAACTAACAAGTAGAGGTATCCAACGAAGTTTGACGTTTGTTGTCTATTGAATTAGTATCCTGCGGATAAAGGGAAAAGGTATAAAGACTTTCTATGGCATCTGAACGTGTCTCATTGAATACTACGCTGAAGGCTGGCTGATTCTCTGCTAGGTGGAGGGTTTAATAAGAGACAGAGCTGTGGGTCCGTTGTAATATCCGTTTTGTATAATCGCACTGCCGGTCCTCCTTTTATTTCTGGTAATTTTTCTCATCAGAGCACGGGCGCTCGAGTATCCCGTGGGACGCCCTGGGCAGTGGGACGCTCGTCACCCCACCTACTCCCTTTCTGTCCGTATGTCTGTCCATCCGTTCGTCCGTTCGTCTGTCTGACGGCGCGGGATTCAGAGAAACGTATTAATACGTAATCAGCCGGGAGCTGCCTTCGCTGTCCTGCTATGTTGCTTGCTTCTTCCGTTGCTCGTTGCGTATGCCATTGCTACTCCTCTGATGCCATGTTGTTAATGCGGGTATAAGTGTGTAGAATTTACGCTCTCTTTTATACATAGCTTTAACGTTACAACGCTGTTTTCTCTTGCTACTCAGCTCGCTTCCTGTACGTTCCGCATCGTATTTTATATCGACGTTTTGCACCCTGTTCCTTTCACCTTTTAATTAATTAACGTATCTTAAATTGATAAGGGGCAGGAAGATTGACGAGCACCGTTTCGCTTTCCGTCAGATGCATTTTCAAGTTTCGTCGTATCTAATAAAACGTTAAAGTAGATAAGGTGGAATAAATAGAAAAGGGGGCAGTAAAATGTCCGTACGAGTGATAATAATAAAACAGAAGATCCTGATTAAGGGAGTCGTGTGATTCTTTTAATTCCCCAAGCATAGAATTTTACAAAGCATTCGGTTGTTGTAGGTGGTGATATCGTTGATAAAGTGTTCAATTTCTATAGAATTTCCACTGAATAAAACGTACATGATATGCTAGAAGATGTTGCAATGAATGTCAAAGTGCGCGAACTCGACCTTGCACAAGTCAGACTGGTTTTCAATTGTAATAGTTGACCATTGAAATGATCAGATTGGAAATTAAAAAAATGGTTAGATCGTGACATGTACCCCCTTTCCATTGAACTCCTCAATCCGTGTTAGAAAAGGATCAATAATAAAGAAAGCATAAAATATATCAAAGATACCACATACCTCGATATTTCATAGGAATTCAAATTAGGCTACTGCATCGGAAAGGCGAGCCTCATCCGAGAATTGTTGAAACTCCGAGTGAAATCCCTTAAAGCTGTGTTAGTCTCTCGCTCGAAAGCCGTTTCCTCTTTCTGTCTTTCCTGAGACGAAATATCCGCGGGCTAAGATGGCGTCCTTTCGAGGGCTGGTTTTGAAAGAGAAACAGACGAACGGAGCGAGACTGAGCGAGAAAGGAGACCGTTTGGTAGTTGAGGAAAGTGTACGGGTAGCAAGGAACCGTGGAGGGTCGACGAAGATGGGTATTTGTGTAATATTCCGTTTGTCTTGCCTTCAGAGCATCCGCTAATGTACACAACACTAGTACTGTAACGAAGACACTTGGCAGGGAGCAAGAGGCAGGCTACGACGATGCCAACCAGCACCGCTACTAAGATTGTTATTGTACAATTTGCTACATCTAAGGCACATCCCGCGTCGAGTGTGAGGGCAGCACCTTTGGACATCAGTCGGAGTATCACACAGGCCGTCTAGTTGCTCTTCCTTTTCCCCGCGTACTCAACAACGTGCTACACATACACCTGGAAATTCTATTGTCCTAAATCGAGCTGCTGGTCTGACAATACTATATCGATTGACAAGTTGTCGTATGACCTCTACTTTCCAGAAATGTGCACGATGATAAGCTCGCCTTGTACTGCTAAACGTCGTTCATAAATTAGACAAAACATTTTTCATTCGACGTAACCGATGATGAGATATTTGGACTAAAGTTTCCCTGTTGATCAAGATCAAAGTGAAGTACCGGTATTCCATAGATCTACGAGAGTGTGTCCAGATCAGAACCTAGGCTAACTTGCGTCTGAAGCGATAACGAAATCTTGCGAGATTACCAACACGCAATGGAAATTTCCACGGTAATTCGATAAAAACTAAGAGACTCGGGCGCAACAGGCGTGAAATCGGATTAAAGGCCGCGAGATTTCGAAGCGTGCCGCTAAAGCCGAGTAGAAAGTTCGCGTTGTTCCCGCGGAATTATGCGACCGGAAGTGGCTTCGTTTAGTCATATTTACTGATCTCTGCCACCTTTCATCTCCCATCACCTCCTCCTCCTGCGAACAAGTTACAGAATCACGAGCATTTTGCGAGCGAATTGTGACTACCAGAAACTCTTGTTTGTGTGCGACTAGTCAATCTTCTGGGCATAAAGAGAGGGAGAGAGAGAGGGAAAGAGGGAGAGGGTGGTTCGGGGTGGCGGTAGTAAAGTGGCTGTTCTTACACAAATAAAACAGCACTTAGTACGAGTACTTACCCTCTCTCTCTCACTCTCTCATTTTATCTCTCTTTCTCTCTCAGTTTGCGACGACACAGACAATGGGAATGTGACATGTGCCTGGGCTCCCTACAACAGCAGGTAACGCCGCGATACGAACTCGTATGCAAATCCACTGGAGTATGCACTTCAACTGAAGCTACAGAAGCATGAGTTTCAGCAAAACTCTTCGGTTAAATCAGAGGACGACCGTAATCACTCAATCCTCTCCGCGTCTTACTCTCACTTTTCGGGTATTAAACGCGGATTACCTCGGAAACATTGACAAAACGCTGCGAGAACCAGTCTGCATATTTGCTTGCAAAAATTATTATACTTTTCTTAACACTTTCGCAACTGCTCTACATAATACTCACATCGATTCTCTTCAACATATACTTGCTATATTATATCGAACTTGTCTAGGCTTGGATTCGTTGCATCTGTACAATATAACAGCGCGGAAGACAGTAAACGCCAAGTTACGAAACAGTTAAGCAACAATTCGTACAATAGGAACCCACTAATTCTACCGATTGCCTGTGATTTGTTAGATACAGCATCTCTGGCAATATACGTGTTACCACGAGAGCAGTCAACATTATTAGAAATGCGAAGAAAATACAATGTGAGACTTTGATGACTGCTATTAGAACACCGGCTGTAAAGGATTTTCAACTGTAAACTGTACAACTTGATGTACGATATCCTTCCCTATGTCCAATACATTTTATTCCAAAGAGGAAACTACTTAGTTCGGTAGTATTATAGTTAGATAGGTTGAGCAATCTATGAGAAAAATGGCCAACTATCGTCATCGGAAGGACGGACGAGGGAACGAGATGACGCTGAAATGCCGTGGGCCGATTACTCGGCCACCCGAGTACAAACAGCAGATCGCTTCGTAAATGCATGAAACACGATATGAAATGCACGAGTTCGGACGTTTTGGCATCCGGACAAGCAGACAATCAACTCATCGAGGCGTGTGGATGCATTTTTATTATATATTATAGACTGCCCAATGCTTTCCTCCATATCGTACGTCACTCACGATGTCAGTCGCTAACGTACCGTCTCGAACGTATTTCACGTACCGGGTGTTCCGAAAATAGATTTAAAAAGAAAACACGTACGTGAACGAGTTCTTAATTATTCCAGCAAGAGTCATTTTGTTCAAGCGTAATTACATCTAGATGGATCTTGTATAGCTGTCTATACATACATTTGAAAGACCTGCTTTCGTGGAATTTATAAATTGGATCGAATGGTTAAGCAATACCTGAAGTTTCATTGTTATTTGTGTGTCAATGTTTCTATATAGAAACAATGTGCATGTGTGTGGATAATTACCTGCATGTACAACTTCTCAACAAATTATACGCTAGCCGCTATCATTTTGTCGATCAAGAACGAACGAAGCTTACTCGTAATAATCTCTCTGTCACTTCGAAGTGACGATAATGTTAAGGTTGCAGGCATTTGCATATGGAAAAGGCGATCGATATATTTAGATCGGACAATCGGTCACTGGTTACTCGATGATTAAAAAGCAATTTTCTTCCCAAGAAACTTTTTTCCATAAGGCGAATATACCGAGCTTGAGCAATATATTTCTTGTTAAATATCGAAGAACAGATCAACCAAATCGACCATTAAATGCTTAACAAAAAATTTTCCCCTGTAGAAATATACATACTATCTTATGACGAGGATATATCGAGGATAAGACTGAGCAACGTTCCCTTGATCAAATGCTTAATAATAAATGAAGAAAACATACTGGATAATTTATAAATTCCATGATGAATTTCTTTTTCAGGAAATGATTCTCTCGATAACGTCGATGTACCTAGCAATATTTCTTTAAATATCTCCTAACAGCAAACAGACCACTTGATAATTAAAAACCAATTTCTTTCCGAACAGGTAGCCTACATAATTATAGAAAAGGAAGCAACATTCCTTTGATCGAATGCTGAATGACAAATCAATCAAACAGAGCGCTCTATTAAAAAGCAATTTCCTTTCAACTAGCTAACATAACCGTACAGAACTGAGCATTATTCCTCTGGTCGAATGTCGGCAGATCAATCGAATAAAACGCTTGATAATTAAAGGGCAATTTCTTTTCCATAAACTAATCTAATCGTCAATCAAGTATGGAATAGCAGATCAGGCAAAATAGCCATAAGTAAAGAACTAATCAGCAAAGCAAAGATAGACAAACGATCGACGTAAGACTGACATAGATTATCACAAGATTTCGGGAAGGATTTGATTTATTGCCCAACACCCAGTATAGATTTCGGATATAGGTGTATCGAGCCGTATCTGGCTATATCAACCGTACACATAATTACCATCTGATAGAGTTCGTTGTCTGTCGGGAGGCTGATTTCATACTTGTTCTTGTTGCCGACCCGTCAAAGGTATCCCCGTGGCGGTAGGACGGTCAATCTCGGATGGGGACCCAAGGGCCGTATGGGCTCCTTCTCCCGTCTCGACCAATCACCGACCCTTTACACTCACCCGTACCATCGAGCAATCGTAAGAGAAAAAAAAAATGTTGCGATTAGGCTTGCTCCAAGACGATGCATCAACCAGTTCGAGAGCCTCGGCCGCTTCGATGGCCGATCGAAATTCACTCAACTCCAACCGAGCAAAGACAACCCTCTCTGACCGATCAATTCAATTTATCAGTTAGCGATTTGATAGGTTTCCGTATCTATTCTAAATTTTTATTACAGGTTAAGGTATAATTTCTGTTTTGAAAAGATTACGTCCTCAGTTTTTATTCTGGTTTAGGAAATATAAATTTATTGGTGGAATATTCTATCAGTGAACGATCCTGGTCATGTGAAATTAACAGAAAATATAAATAACAAGGAGACTGTGTTCTTTTAGAAATAGCTAGAACGAAAGTAGAAACTGGTCAGCAATGAGCAGAGAAGGAAGTAATCTATTGTGGTGATTCTTATAAATCATACGAAGAACAAAACGAGGAATTAATATATAAAATGTAGTAAATGAATATTTAAAGAAAATCCAGAGCCAGAATGTAGATTATTTTTCAAGAATAGAATCAATTTTCTTTCGAGGAACTAGCAAAGTTGAATAGTATTCCTTTCGTCAAATATCCAATAGCAGATCAATCAAAATAGTAAAAAATAAATGGCCAATCAACGAAATTTCAATACACGATAGTCAGAGTAAGATAACCAAAGTAAATAAATTTCTTAGCGACGTACTAAATTTTATCTAGAAAAAGTTTGATGTAACTGGAATTCTATCATTCCCACGTCGGCGGACTGGGTCTGAAAGACGCGCCTTCATTGAAATCGTCGATGTAACGCAATCAACGTAACACCTGTCGAAAATGCAGATTTACGGTGCAGCTGCTTCCGCCGGCACAGACAAGCAATAATTCCAGGGGAGATCAAGAACTCGTCCATAATTTCGTCGCTTCTTCTATTCCCTTCCATCTCCTTTTCTGTCCGCTAGATAAGTTCTCGCTCTTTTTCGTTCGCGCAGCGAAAAGTATTGTTTAATCAAAGTACGTCAAAATATTAGGGCTCTAACCTATTGCTATTCCCTGTGATCCGTGTCTGAGAAATCCTCCCACTGCCTCAGGCTCGTCGACATTAACGCAGGCAGTGGTCTATCTTCTATGCAACTGGTGCATTTAATCGCTTGTACCGGGTAGGCGGTTCTGAGAAAAGTGTTAGGTTCAGAAAAGATTAGGTTCATTAGTTTCGTGTACAGTGGCGAACAAAAGTATTAACAGACGCTAGATTTTCTAGTAAAATTTTGGATTAAGTGAATTCTGCAATTTTGCTTCCAATTTCCTTTCTCTCCTTTCGTGTTAGCTGAGTTGGACGAAATATTTTGCATTTGTCGGTGCTAAAAAATATTTCATCGATGTTTAGATGAAAATCTATATTCGTCAAGATAATTATCAAGGATTTTGAAAGAGGTTCTGTTATCAGAAAAGATGTGTCTCTGGTTTGCTTATTTATTTCTAATATAGCGCATAATAGTATGGTTGTAAGAGTAATTAATTTTCCTTTTTGCAATTACAGTACAGCATTATTGAGCCTTAAAATATCTAGAATGAAATCATCCTCTGGTGTTTTATCATTAACAATGTGAATTGCATCTTTTATGGTCTGTAAGTTTTATGCGTTTTTCATTAGGACCAGTGCAAGGGGCTTTAAACACTTATTATGTAGCAGTCACTTCCGCAGTTGTATTACTAAATAATCTGATCATCTTTAGGTAATCAGATTTTCGAGGTGTTACGTGCAGTGACTGAAGCACATCCTCTGTTCTATTAATTGTAATACATCTGCTCAATTCTCCTTCACAAAAATATTGCTAACCTGGCTATATTTTTCTTAAAAAATGATGCACTAGTCGTGCTGAGAAAAAACTATATAAAACTATCAACGATTAAAACATAAAATTCTTACAAAGGAAATCAAAATGAGAAATGTATAAAAAAATACTTAATACATGAAAAGGGATCTTTACGAAAGGTAATCCAAATTCCTAAAAACATCGTTGTATTTATAAAATTGATCAAATTTCTATGAAAAATTGCAAGTTGGTCATCTTGACCACTGTGGTAGTTGTGATATTAAAAAGAAACGTAACTCGATGTTCGGAAATTTATTCGGTTGTAAATCAGAACGTACAGGTCTATCTCGACACGTCACAATGACAAGCAACCACGCGTGTGCGAACACATCCCCCTTTACAGAGCCAAAAGACCTATCGAGGCAACGTTTGTCACACGCATGAATTCTTTTGTTATGATTTTGTCAAGCCATTCATCGGTCTGCATTCGCTTCGATGGGGCCAAGTCTCCCACGCGTAACACCTATGGAACCTGTTTTCTTCTTCCATCAGCCAGATGAGGTGCCGAGATGAAAAAAAAGAAAGAAGAAGAAAAAAAGAATCGAAACTTATTTCGGCTCCTTCAAGCGGAAAGCATCTTTCTATCGAGTGCTTTGCACTCTGGATCCACTTCACTGGCTTTTCACAGTAGCGTGAACTACGACCTCTGTGGAAAAGTAGAGTATAATCTTTTGCTACGGTATATGACAATTTTATAGAACTATATCAAATTGCAAGTATAATATATTTCTTTGAAGTTCTCCTATCAGAAGCGAATAACGATAAGGCTACCGAGCGAAGAGAAGATAATTCGAATGGTAATTGCAGAACGAGTTAATCTTTCAAATTGGTTCATTTTAAACGAGCCCTGCCGAGGGAACAAAACATCACCTGCCGCTCGATGACGATCACGAGGAGGCGGAGGACTATTGTCGGCCGCGTCCGGTTTTATACGAACTCCATTGTCCCGAACTTATATTTATTCATTAACAATTACCGGCTACTCGCAATACCTTGTGTTGTACGTTTGATCGCAGCTGTTTGTCAATGAGCATCGCCATATCGTGACTGCATAAAAATTGAAATATATATCACAGCACAAAGGGAAAGAAAATTCAACGAAGGCAATTACGTTGCATCTAAGATATCCGCTGCAATTTTAATAATATCTATCGAAAGTGGAAATCGATGTATTGAAGAAAATAATCTCTGAACCGAGATTAAAGTTGAAAGAAGAATTTATGGTTAAGTCATCCATAAAAGGGTAGATCCAGTAGTGTCTCCGAGGAAAATAATCTTTCGAGAACTCCATGTCGAACTGATACCTTTTCCACAGACTTTTGTCAAGGAATTTCTGTTCGTTGTTCCATTTTATACATTTTGTTAGATACTCGTGAGAAATCGGGGATATTTGGGGCGTTCACGATTCATCTTGCTTCGAGAAACTGTCGTACACATTGGGTTTTGTTTGGTATTTTTGGAAGGTAATTTATTCTGAACTATCATTAGCTGGTTTCGTTAGAGTATTTAGCAATTCATCTTCTCCAAATGTTTAAAAAAAGTTTTCAAAATCTGATTTTCATAATGTGCGATCAACATGAAATTAGGAGGAGAATAATGGATTTCATGAAATTAGCAGGAGAATAATGGAGCAGTACATCTAGGAACTAGTATAGAATTTCTGTTAGTGTCATTATTTTGCTAAATAGACGAAGGATCCAAATAGGAAAATTATATCGCTAGAAAATCGCCAAATCTATCTCGGCATTAACCTCTTCAAGAACACTGCTAAGTTTAATTTATATAATGAAATTATCTTGAACAAGTACAGATCTCCAATCATAGGTAATTGTACGAAATCCTTTAACAAGTACTTAACCATAACATGCAATTCCCTGTACGTGTATCATTCCCTCATAAACAAAAATACGATTACCTTCTACCTTAAATAAATTGTTCCCCGAAGAGACCAAACGACATATTCCGTCAATGGCTAACTTAGAACTTACATTCTTTCGTTAATCCATTGTATCGTTATACAAAAATACCAGTAATTTCTTGTCCGTGGCATACATTATCAGCAAGATCTGTCCATTACTTGAATTAACAGATGAACGCACATGGGAATTCAGTTGAGGCATGGGTAGAGGGAAGAGAGAGGTGCAGTTCGGCTGAACTGTTCGGGAAGAGCACCGCCGACGGGTGCCGATCAATTAACTAATGATCGCTAATTAACGTTCCCCCAGGGCGGTAATACCCGATAACGCCGGCTCGACGCACCAGCCTTACGTTAACCATCGCTCGTGGAGCCGGAACAATCTTGGCGAAGGCCTTAGTTTGAGTTTAACCGTGGCTCAGCACCGTGCTGAGTAATCAAACAATTACGAGGGGGTGAAAGGTGGTGGTGGCGGTGTTGGATTGGTGGGGGGCAGGGATCGCACCACGGCGGCAGCGGCGGCGGCGGCGGCGGTGGCTTTCAACCGTTCACAGTCGAATCTTCCTGAAATGCAGAGAGAATGGACGAAACGAAGGGCGAAATCGGACTAGGAACTGAGAGACGGTTACCAGTCGAACTCGGAGCGCGTACGAAGACAGCGATTTCAGCAAAATAACGCTCGTCGATCGATATGATCGCCGACCAGAATTCGCCAACTCGCGGAATACCGTCTAATTGACTGTTAAATTATCGCCGCTAAGAATTCGAACCCTCTTCTGTTTCCACTTTCCACGTACCTTTTGTTCAATGGTTTGCTTCGTTTCCAGGTTACGGCAAGACTTCCAGCTATGCACAGTTCAGTTCTATGTGTATCGAAACTTTGGTAAGAGTTTGGTTTGGATGAAGTTCCAGATAGTTTGGAGAGATATTTGTATTTTAGGCATTGCAAAATGTGTTTGCAATCACTTATTGCGTAACTGATTGCGTTCCACGTTAGCTAATTGTATCTATAAATTAATATATCGTATCTTTTTGCTGAAGCTTTAACGATGTCAAATCTTTGGTTTTGTCGATTAATACATTTGACACTGGGTTTGTCGAAAAGATATTAGGGCAGATAACAGAAGAATTACCGAAAACCGAATTCTTTTAACATGCCCGGCGTGTTTAGTCAATTTTCACGCTCGACCACGAAAGTACAGTACTTCTACGCTGATGTTCGACGTTCACTGAATAGTTTTGTAACGTGCTTGTAAGAAACATTTATAGAAAGAATTTATGTATATCTAAAACACCGACCATGGGCTTAGCAGAGTTAAAAAATAGAAAATTACATTTTACATTAAAAAGATTGGTTTCAGTACCCACACGTGTTAACCCTATTTTATTTCTTGCAACGACTGTTGCAAATTTTATAAATTTTTATGCTCGATCCTTAACAATCTACATTCGGATCTATTATATCCTTTATAGCCTAATACTTACATATTTATAACACAACTTAAAGATCAGCAGGGAAATTAGATTTGAAGGAGATACGTAGTTCGTAGTAAGAAAATGCCGGAAGGGAGGGCCGCAGGAGAAACGATGCAGGAAATATACGTAGTACGATACAATGTGCGAAAGGTGAAGCTAATAAGCCACGAAGCCAAGTCCACTTGCGGCTAATCCAAGGACAGAAATGGCCGGTGCTCCCTTTACGGCTCGTAAAACTTTCGAAAGAGGCAGGAAGGAAAGCAGCAACCGAGAAAGTATTCGCACAAAATTGAAAACTGGACGACATGCATATTCATGGTGGTAGCTTTAATATATGTTTTACGGCTTCTGCTGGTTCTCCCTCCATCACGGTTTTCCTCTTCCTGTCTTCCAATTGCTACTTTCTTCTAAACCGTGGCCACTCATCATCCTTTTCCGAACAAAATTTTCAAAGTGCTCAACATTTTTAAGACTTTAGAAACTTTGTACGAACATTTTTGACAAGTATCTATAAATGAGTTAAAGCATAATTTAATTGCAAGATGTCTGTACGAAAGAAGACTTTGACTATAAAAGAATAGAATGAAATGTCATTGATCGAAACATCCAGTATGAAAAATCATTACATACGTGTACAGCTTTTCTCTTCTGTTATCTTTTTCTTTTTTTCTTTTTTTTTTTTTTTTTTTTTTTTAACTGAACATTCTTTGAAACAATTTGGTTTCACTCGGAATTCATGTAGCTGCTTGTGAATACAAAATTGCTCGATCGATTCTTAATCGGTGTTAGTTAAATATATTTCTCGTGTATGCTGTGGCTTTTCAAAATCGACGTCTTTTAATACGAAACCTGTATTTCGATTCTAAAGATTTGTATCGAAAACCGAAGAAACAGAAAATGGCGACAATAACTCAAGGATTTTAATCGACTCCACAATGACGTTTATTCCAATGGTATATCCGATAAATAAATTAGATTGATAGGAAAGTCGAAATGCTGAAAAGATAGTGAAAATGAAAGAAGGGGATGGGGCAGTAGACGTCTCTTGAAAGCAGATTTTAATCGAGAGTCAAGCCGAGACAACGAATTTACGATCCAGCGTGGCTCTTTAGCAACTCGATTTAAGGCCGTTCGTCGAACCAAACGATGCGGTAATTAACATAAAGTATTAATAACGATTCTATCGCTGACGGTTCTCTTTTTTATGCCGAAGCTCTTTTTCCACGGTTTATGCGCCCATTAGATTTTACGATCGCACCGAAAAATAGCCGAACGATGGTGCGTAGGGGGTCCCAGGATTCATCCTTTTTTTCTATCCTATTCACCTTTCTTCTGGTGTCTTTCGTTTTATCTACCTATCGCGTATTTATTCTCGCACTTTCACTGTATCAACGCTTGAACAGAAGCACGTGTAAAGCAAGTTGAAAACTGATGGAAAAGCAGCATACAGTGATTTTTTGTATAAAATGTTCATCGGAAGTATAAAATTATAAAATTCACACAAAGTTCCAATTTGGAATAATTTTAATTATAAAAATCTAGCCACGTATCTTGGAAAAGCGATTATCTTTTTATTTTCTAGGTTAGATATTCTATAATAAAATTTCATATTCTTAAATGGAAGATGTAACATTCTCTTTGAAAATAAAGCAAACTTGATCTACAACTCTACCAAAGTGTTATACGACTGAATCATAGCGTATATATTACATTATTGGTGAATATAAGAGAATCTCAAAGCATTGACTGTTATCTGTGAGAAAACGGATAAGCGCAAAGATTCTACTATTTTTTACCGACTATCCACCAGAACTGAGTTATGAGAAGATCGCTGTAGGTGGTCTTGCGAGAGATAATCGAACTTCAAATAAACAGAACTATTCTTTCCAGCTCGAAAGCTATTCTTTTGTACGTACTATTCTTTTGGCACGTGTTTATACCTTACAGATGTTAAATGGCATTTAATCATTTGCATCATTACGTTATTTTTAGTAAAAGTGATTCAATGTGTAATAAAGAATTATTCAATTAGCTAAAAACAGCAATTTAACCAAAACGTGTAACAAATTCCAATTAATTTTAGTTAAGGCAGGATATAATGATTCTGATGGTTGACTGGACCAAGATCGCTGTCCACTTCATTTTCGATTCGAAATATCAGCAGGTGGGCATACCTGACAGCTGTACAACTCGACATTCGTTCACGGTATTATTAGCATTCACAAAAATGCAGACCAGAACGGATCGATGCCCAAAATTAGCTGTCCAATATTAATTAGCTTTTAGTCTAATTGCGATTTTATTTGTCCAACCAAATGGGAAACCGAACCGATCGAGATCTCAATCTCATAAAATATAATTAATAGACGAATTCTTGTTACGAGTTTGAGAAATCAGTTACAGTAAATCTATAAAGAAACACAGGCAGTCTAAGAATCTCAGAAGATTAAATTTAGAAGAGAAGCGATAAAATTAAATTTATAAATCCATATAGTTTTTCCGTCCAACCATTAATGTCATCCGCGGTATAATAATTAATTAAACGTATTTGGAAAGTGAAAATATGACACTACGAAAACTTTGTCAGCACCAATAAATATAGAATAAAATATAAAAATTTACACGCAAAAGTACAACTGGTACATTAAGTAGATTTAACATTAACTATGTTAACTAATTTACGTCATCAGTAATGCATTTTTGTAAAATCCTTAAATGAAATCCTCTCGTACGCATAAAGTAATATAAGTGGCCCTAGAAAATATTAAATTTTCCAATAAATTTATCAAAACTCTATAGATCGTTTATGTAGAAATAAAATAATTGAGTACTGTTGTTAGTTACCAAGGAAAATAGAGTTAGAAAATGAACAAAAATGGACTTATTGTACTCGTACATTTGCCGCATAATTTTCAATTCATTTATAATCTCGAAGCTTGCATCTAATTGTCCCCGTTTCGATCAGTCAGACAGAATGTTACGGAAGACAGTGGTAGAGCTTGATAGAGCAGCCATACATATCTCGGTCACGGAAAGAGCAACCGGGAATTTTTCTCATGAAAAGGACCCGATAATGCGTCACGACATTTTCCGTCTATCCGGTGGATCTTCTTCGTGGAATAAATATGTAAATAGGAATTTCTCGTTTCTCTCGCGGCCGCGCACAAGACTCGCGACAATCTTGACCTCTCCTGCTCGTAGCTGGTGTCTTCCTCTTTGTTCAGGCCTGGCTTTCGCTCTTCTCTCGCCAATGTCTCGTGGAAAGACGTCGAACGCCGCTACTGCGTTCTACCTGCGATATCAGGCCCGGTCTCGCTTGAATAATTCAACGTGCACGCTGCTGCCGATTTGCAAACGCGGATGGAACATCGATACTTGTACGTACCAATGTATCCCGAACTTTTGAAGACGTCCAGAAACTGAATTGTTGCTGTGGGAAGCTCTAAAGGCTACTCGCTCTGTCAGACATTGTTCGTGTCGAACGATCGTATAAAAGAAAGGAGATGGAAAAGATGAAAGGCAAACGTTTTTTCACGATGACCAGACTCTATATAATACGTGTCCAACAGAATATTGAAACTTATTAACGGAATGGACAATCGGCTGTTTAACACTAGAGGTACCATGCTAATCAAAATGACTGGTTTGACAATTTTACTTTAAAATTCCTACTTCATGTTACATTTTTACTCTGCAATAATGTAATGACTTGTGCAGGGATAGCTAAAGGAATAATATAATAAACTTTAATTTTGCTCCTAATTTAAAAGAAAGTGAAAAGGGTCTATCTGAAACGGTCGAATTTTATAATAAAACAAAATTTGGCATAGATATAGCAGACCAGGTGGCAAAGAAATATAGCAAAAAAATATGGTCGGGATCAAGAAGATGGCCATTCAAATATTTTTTAATATTTTAGATTTAGCTGGCATAAATGCCTGGATTTTATATAAGGAAACCACAGATGAGCAAATATCCAGAAAAGATTTTATGTTTCAATTAGCAGATGAACTTGTCGCTGACAATGAAAAATCAAGGATAGAACAAAGAGCATCTGAGATCCAAAGTACGTCAAAGAACTTACCTTATTCACGCAAAGGGTGTCAGATAGGGTTCTGTAATAATAATAAGACCACCACCATTTCCAATCTTTGTAAAAACTAAGTATGCAGAAAATGCACGCAGAGGAAAGTTTACGTTTGTAAAAAATGTGACGGATGATAAATTTTGTACCTAATAATTTGTATTTTACTTATTCTATTACACTTATTACGCTTATTATTATATTATTATATTATACTTATATTTACCAATGGAAATTTATTTTAATATTCTTGTTACCAAAGATTTTGGTACTGAATATTCTTCACTACTGTACTTATTGTTATGATTAAAGTTGTTATTATATAGTTTTCATGATCTCAGAACATGGAATTTCTTTTGTAAGATAATAATAGATCAATAAATATAAAAATATTCTACTATTACTTATTTTTTAAAGACCAGCTATTTTGATTGGCGTTGGTAGAGATAGCTACTATAAATTACAAATACTTTTGTAATCTCCACGACTAAGTATCCTGCCATTTCTATGTTTATTTTCAAATTTGTTTCGCGAACTTCGTCAATGTAATCGTGGCAATCGTGTCTCGTAACAGCGTTAACGTAATTTCAAAGTATTTCGTACAACAGACATGATATATCTATAAAGGATGTTTATAGTATATTCAAGTACTTTGGTAAGCTTTATCTGTACAAAAAATAAAATATCAGAAGAATATCGATCGTCGGTAAGAAAAACAAAGTAACATCGCTTATCATGGGAAAACAGGATGAGTCATCTCGAGTATCGCGTCTTTTCGGTATCGCGTGTCTTCGTATAGCTGATGGCGGTTTCGCGATCCTGCGCTACTTAACAAACTTACCCTTTAACCCCCGCCGTCTGGGCCAAGCACCGGTGCGGGGACGCGGAAATTCTTAACGCTGTTAAGATATGTTAATTTTGTTTACCTATAAGCTATTAAAGGGGTCCTAACGTGCTTAAAGCTAAATCAGTTTAGTTTTCGCCGGATGTGTTCACGGCAGATCCACCGGAATACGGCGTGCACAACCTCGAAAGGTATTTCGCGAGGCAAGTCGGGGAGGCGTAGCCTTCCGCGACAGAATTTACCACAGCAAGCCTTACCAACAGCACGGCGACGAGATCTTATCGGATATCTCGACGATGTCTCGACAAACACGCAGCTGGTTATCGAAATTTCAAATTCGCCACGGATTTGATATGCTGCCGAACTTACGTTACAGATGGATTACACGTGACTTTCTACCGTGATTTTACCAAAACCAGCGAGATTATCGCTGTTTGCTGATTGGAAAGTGGAAAGTTTTTGCTCGGCAAGATTTATTAACAGCAATGGTATTTATGAAGATCAGAAGTTGATGGAAGTAATTGATTTGACACATTGATAGAAGACTAAATAATAAAAAACAAGAGTAGACTGCAATAAGATGGAAATGATAATAGAAAATAATTTGCAGAATCATTAGCAAAAGAATTGTATCTGTAATTGTATGTATCTGCATTTAGATTTGGGAAAAAGATAATTCATCGCAGTGTTTCATAAATACTTCAATTTCTCTAAGCTTTACAAAATTGTAGAAATCAGATGGCAGATAAGATAGTGACAAGAAAAGTATTGAGCAAATCCTGCGATTCTTCTCCGTAACTACGATATTAAAAAGTAAGATTCATCAAGGTAAGTTGATCGGTAGAAGACGAATTTCATTTATTATTTCGCATTAATTTTTATGTATTAAAAGAAACTTCGTTCCATCTACTGATAAATAAATAGATAAAATATCTACTACTATTCCCATAGATCGCAAGAAAATTGTACAAATAAAGATCGACGAGAATTAGTTTACAGCTGGCGGTATTTCGATTCACGAAATCGACAAACGAGAAAATCTTTGCACGGGTACAGCTACAACTTTGCAGCTGCGCTTATTACTAATCCACGGCAGAACAATTTAGGTGTTTGCCATTACTAATAACCTGGCGAGCAAACGCAGCATTATTAACAGGTTCGCAAACATCTTCTGTATTAGTGATCTCGTCCCCTATAACCTACATAGTCTTTCTGTGCACCGATTTTCCACCATCACCGCCCACACGCCAACCCTTATTCCGATCTCTTGTACAGATATTTGCCGTGTCTACACCGGCCAAATTATCTCCGGCGATTTGAAGATAAAGGATTTTCACCGGTGCCGGAGATACACGGCGCTCTCGCTTGGATGAAGCCTGAGAATCGAGTGCTGATAACTCGCTTCGCTAGTAACTAACGAGATTACCAGACTGTAGTGACGAATCTGAGAATCACATACTTTTAACATTTTTCACCGCGTGATTCTCACGTATTCTACGTAACACTGTGGTACTTTCGGAATATTTTAAAGATATTCATAGTTAGCTATTCCATCAGACTAATGAAATATTCAATTATTACATATTTAATACGTGATTTATAATACGCGATTAATACACAATATAAGACTTTACAGTTTTCTTACAAATACTAAGATTAATTATATTTTATGTAAAATACCATTAAGCCATTCCGTTATTATAAGCAGATAGATCGTTTCATTGTTTCATCTGAAGAGTAAAATAGCTCGTTTCTATTTGAGTAGAATGATCGAATATGTAAATATAGGAATGTTTGTTATTTCCAATCCTAGTAATTGATACAATTACGAATAAATTTATTAAAACCACGAAATAATTATCGTATTAATGGAATTTATTTTCATTTATCACATAAACTCGTCTTCAACAGAACCGAAACGATGCAGCAAACAACACCGAGCTCACGAAATAAATAACTTATCACGTGCAAGATATTCGATAACCCTGGTGACAGGTTAATTCGTCTCTTCCCAGTGGGCAGGTCAAAAGTGCTTGGAAAATTCTAGTGCAGCCTCCCCGCGCTATTTATAAATCATCGATGGATATTAATAACAGATCGACGCGCGACACATGGCACCGAGTGTATTTTCCAACTTTATTTCTGCGACAGGAGCGACATCCCGCCGTGAATCATTTTGACGGACGCTTCTGCATTTTGCGGCAAGTTGATGTTAATTCTCTCGAACAAGCTGAGAAGGAACAGTTACTATTTCGACATATTTGATCGCTATGGAGAAAGGATTGCACGAAGTGTTCTGGCATTCTCGAACTGGCACGTCAAGATTTATCAGGCATCAGAATAGGATCAAGCTTGTCGAGCGAGCGTAGCCGTGAATATTCGTTGCCTACACAGGATTACGAAATAGTCGGGACGACCCGAAGCGGATTGACTCACTGACAGTTTTTGGCGCGACGCAGTTTGTTTCGCGGAGTCGAACACGGACTACATTAATATTCTGGCAACGTCGTCAAACAGAGCAGTTATCCCGTTCCCCGTGCTTTCCTCTTTCGTCTTCTCCTCTTAATCTCTGCTTGCCTCTTTCGCTACACAGTCGGCCTTTCCTTTGCCTTGCAAATCTTTCCGAGAACGCGAAAGTTTTTTCGAATACGCGACCGTCTTGTTGCGCTCGCGTGATTCTTTTACGCGCAAGGACGATCGATTTTGCAAATTCACGTGGAATTCGTGTTAGTTCGACCCGCGAGAGTTAAGATAATATAGAAGCTAGAGATGAAAATAGAAGGAAATACAAGCGACGACATATCGTAAAGGTACACATTACAGAAGCGTTCGTCATTTTTCATAAAATATTGCTCATTATGCTTGACAATTCTACTCTTAATTATTTATTAAAAACCTGTATTAATGCGCAATTAGGAAAATTTCCAACATTGTTAATAATATCGAGTCGTTCTGAAGATATAAAAGGGGCGATGAAACGCTTAGTAATTGAATACGTTTTGTAAATGACATTGAAATATCATCTTAAGAAAATTTCAGAAAATGAGTCAATTAAGCCGAACAGATCAAAGTTGCACGATAAAGTGGAAGAAGATTAAAGAAGTACACCATCGAGTAGATTCACGAATATCAAAATGACAGTAAACCGAACGATCATGAAACGTGCACGTGTATTTCGGGTTTCGTGAGTCATATGAGATGACGTTATCGTGTTTGGATCATACACCACGGAGCGAGTGTAGTCAAGAGTCAATGCCAGAAATAATGTTGCTACATGAGCTTTGCTAGAGTCGGGGGTGATGTCCTAACAGCATCAGTTAACGAATTATATTTATCCAGTCGGGACTTCAATGTTTTCTTATTCCTATTACTATGTCTTTCCTTTTGCTCTTTAACTTCGTTTCATCTATAGAAGTACTACTTATACTTATGGTAGCTATTGTAGTTCAAAGTCAAGAGAATATAGTTAATTATTCCAAACACCCTATATAATTATACTATTTACATATCGACATTAATCGCAAAATTGGATCGTAGAAGCAGTTTCTATGTTTTTAAGTTAAATTAAAAATACCATTGGACTTCGACAATCCGACAATTAACTCATCTAATACAGATTTTTATAAACTTGTTAAAAGAAAATCAATTTTCCTTTGTGCTAACATAATCAGATGAAACATATTCATACGTATCATGCAAAATTTCGTTTGAAGTTGTACGGAATCATTGCGGTTGCTCGAGGGTTAGAACCAATTGGAAAAGAACACTGACAAAATCTTATCCAAAATTCAACGATGAGATCTTCCAAGTAAAGGACCATCCCTTAAATCATCGTCTCTTCGAAATTCTAATTTTCATACTCCAGTGACGATACCAACTTACGTTTGGTGGAAAGTAGAGGTCGGTAGGAATCGAGTGAACCAGATATACGGGAACGAAGGAATTGAAAAACTGAATACGGCGTATACGGATTTGTTATCCCCCCGATCACCAGCAGGCTCGAGACAAATGCGCCCTCCCCCCCGACCCAGGGGGTAGGGGGCCGTACGGGGGTCGGTGATAAACAGTGTCGCTCATTCACAATGGCCGGCAAACACGCATTAAAACGGACTAATATGAAGTGTATTAATGCGAGCGGCATTGTCTAACCCATGGTGTACATGGCTACTGTCGTGGAGCCTGCCTTTATCCCACCGTGGGGGGCCTTGCGATGCTTACATACGTATATAGGCCCCCTCGATATACCCAGTGACTTTTTAAAAGCCGCCGCAGCAAGGAAAATGCATTCTTCAATCTCTTATGAATGGGCCAACTCATTCTCCAGGGATTTTAAATGAATCGACAAGTTCTGCACTGGAAGAGTAGATGGACGTGTAGATACTCCAAACTAAAACATGTTATGGAAGTATTAAAGAATTGTGAAAATTATTTCGTAAAGGAGACTAACAAATTAATTTGATTATCTATCGTACATAATGTTCATCTTTGGTTCGTAGTTTTAAATCTTCAGATCGCAGGTCTCTGAATACAAATTATACGTGTTCCGATGTTCTGCAATGGACACAGTGCTACAACGTCTAATAGATCGCTTGGATTGCTTAGCAGATACTAGAAAAATCGTGCAGCAAGCGTTTGAAATTAAGGCACATATGCAATGTATATGCAATGCAAGTATATACAATGTGAGACTGATTTATTCGCTGTAGGAGAAAAACCTTCAGATCTACCATATTTTTTTTAAATAGAAAACGTGTTACCCTCCTTTTTCTACGACGACAGCTCACTATCAATAATTCTTTTACGGTACAATATAAATACATCAAAGGAAATGAAACGGTCGAATATCGAGCGAGGAAAAGAACTGTTGCAAATGAATGACGAAGTGGAGCAGTGGAAGACAGACATTAAAGTGTATTTCCAAGAAGCGTTCAAGTACAAGGTTACGAGGTACACCCCGTATGGGACCAATCGCAGGGTAGTGCTGCAAGCTAGTTCTGCCCACTGGTCTAAATTATGGGGTCGCTGTCCAGCTCGCCACGCATAAATGATTGCCCGTGTTATGTTAAACATCCAACAACGGAGAGCCCCGAGAGCTCACCCACACGAAACATCCGATGAAGGTGGAAGAGAAGCTGGATAAGGGAAGAAGAGAAGTGGAGGAAGAGGCGAACGTTATTTATCTCGAGCAGTCGCACGAGCAAGGATTTTGAATAATTCCTGGTCGGCGGAAGAGGTCGAGGATCTTGCAACTCCAGGCCACTTCGTATTGTCCATAAATATTCTCCAGTCTGCAAAAAGTGTTCGACCACGGGCCACGCGTGCAACATCACATTTTCGTACCTCACATTCTCATCCTCTATCCTCAATTTGCTCTTCCTGACAGATACAGGGCATTCATCTTTCGTATTATACAATCCTCGAAGCTGCAACATGTTGCCGCGTTTTTCCTTACGTTTCGGAATCTCGAAAACGTCTTAATAATTTTCGATACGAATTTTTATATCAGTTACGTTTTTCCTAGTGCGTTTATAGATCAGGATCGAGAAGAGTCCTAGCTATTTTGGGATTCTCACAAATCCTAAAATCATTGAGGGAATTGTCTGCTGTTGAAAAGTTTATCGACAAACTACTCTCTCTAACAAAGTGTATCGTAGGCTTTGTATTGTATACGGTAGACAGGTAGAAAAATTTACAATGAAGACAGTCTTCTTTAGATGAATTAGTTTAGATCATTGTAAAACTTTTTCACAGGAAAAATGTTGAATACTGAGAACTAGACTACAAAGGCATAGAAAGAACATTTGACTAAAAAAGAATGAAAAAATCATCATCAACGGAATAGGTAGGAGACAATCATCAATAATGAAAGATTAAATAGTAGAACTTTTAATTAGATTTCTTTTCTTTCTGAGAATTTCCTATCATCGGTCTAATGTTTTCCAAACGAACCGATCTTAATGTATCTTCCAAATAGGAGCGTAGAATACGATTTTTCCACTGATTATGAGAATAGACGGTTCTATCGCGGAAAGTGCAACAATTTGCTGGACACACGAATGCCTCAGAAACAAAAATACAGTTGGTGATCGACTCAGAGATCGGTCGGTCAGTGACCAACGAGGAAAAAGACATATTAGAGACATCATAATGCCAGGGCGAAGCTGTGTTCCAATTTATAACCGGATGATATCGCGATAGAGTCTCAGGTTCGAGGCATTGTGTTCGGTAGGGTTTCGTTCCTGATGTTACACCGGGCATCGACTGGGTGGGGTCTTGGTGCCTTGGTGGCCTGCCACAAGGTATCCTTTTGATATCCTGTTAACTAATGCCAGCTATTCGTTACAGACGAATAACTCAAGAGACGTATACGTTTTCCGCTTAAAGAATACTGCCGCGTTTCATGAACGATTCGACACACTCGAGTCCTCGTTCGAAGATACTTCAAAGTCCATCGAAGTATTGTTCTTTTGGATATCGATCTTCTCGATCCAATATCGGAATAAAGTTTCACAATTTTATATTCTTCACGTGTTTTCTATTTTGTTTTAAATTAAAGTATTTGTTGGAAATTTTGTTTTAAATTAAAGTATTTGGAAGAGAGTTGAAGCATAATAAAATACGTAGGTATCCAAGTACGAAGTATTATCAAAACCTCCTTTACAACGTTTTATCTGAATGCGACGTAAAAATAATCTCACAGAGAAAAGGACAAGGTAAAGAACTTAAAAGACGCATAGATTAACACGTGCAAAGCAAAGGAAGAATGTAAAGAAGTATATATAAAGCTTATGTAATATAGTCGGTGAATGAAGGAAAAAAAATCCTGGTTACAACGACCGAGAAAAAGGACACCACGATGAGATATGAAGTTGAATCCACGAGATTCTTATTCATGAAGGAATACTTATTTTATACAGGAGATAAGAAAAATCTACATTATTGGTAAATATGTATTGCATTTATCGTGGCACGTCAAGCAGGAAATTGGCCTTGACCTCTCTAATTTCATACGTCTCGACTGATATTTTAATAATGCAATCATTGCACTAATTAAAAATAGTACATCGTCTTACAAATTTGAAATCAATTAATCCTACTGGAGGCTTGAAATGAAAATTTCTTCTAGAATTTCGCTTTTCAATGCAGATTATTCTAGCTAAACTAATATACTTGAAAAACTTCTGCATTAATTAGAGAATTACATTCCAGATAGATACTCCTAATAAATTGCCCCACCCCTCCCCCAAAAAACAATCGTGACATAAAATAATCATTCCGCAGCATAACAAGCTTGCAAGATTAATTAAACTGCAATAACTCCACCTATAGCATTTCAGTCTACATTAACCCAGATTTTTCAGAGGTTTTTCAAAATAATGTAGTATTATTTCTCCCTCTATCTAGGGTACAAGTCCAATTATCAGAAGAAAAGCATAGTATTGCGTGATAGCAGTTTCTTAGTGGATAGGTACTTACCTTGCAATTACTCTTCTGGAAGAATGATAAATATATCTGGGTTGCATAAACCTGAACCGCCGCCATTTCTCTTTCCACGGCATCAACGATCTCCAATACGCTTTGCGACAGGTGAATCAGCCAAAGAGTGCACCCTTTACAGCGAAAGAATTAATCGGAACGACGGCACAGAACGTGATCCCGTCAGGTTGAGTCCAGGAGTAGAGGATCGTGCTGGAGGGGCAGGACGAGGTTGGTCAAGTCCTTCCTTGTCGGGATCACTCTAGTAGGCGGTACCAACGTGGCCAGGCCTACCTCTCTTCTGACTCGGGTGTAACAATGGATCTGCAACAATATAAGCATCTCGTTTTCGTCCGGATCTAGATTCGCTTCTGTGCTCTTCCTCTGACGTATACACTGATACATGACAAGTAGCCAGGCCAACAAAACGCCGGGACTGAATATACAGTCGGTAATGCGCTATTGTATCGACTTTAAATATCCGTTGGTTTCATCTTCCGAGCGGTTTCCGGTATTCAACGTTCTCCTGAATCTTCACACGTTAACAGAAAATTTAACACGTGAGGAAAATCAGACGTTGATACAAAAAGATACAAATATAGGTAATATATAGAAATGGTAATTCTATTCCGAACTGGAATACTATTGGTTAGGTATTACCAGTGTGAATAGATATTGTGTAAGTACAGGTATTTAATTTTAGATACGAAAAAATATATATTGTGTATAGCGAATAATAAGATGTATAGTGGAATCTTTTCCAAGAATTATGAATGCATTTGTTGTATGCGATAATGAGTAAGGAATAAAATAGAATAAAAAATAAAAGCAAATAAGCCAAAAAAAAGATGGTAGAAAAATAAAAATGAAGAAATAAAAAAATAGAAATTTTCCTTTCTGTTATGAAATTAGAATATTCATACTTAATGAGAACATGTCTGAATATACTACATATACATATACCTGGGCGTATTTAAAGTATAATTGCATGTAATTTTAGCTAAACTTTCTATGCTAGAAGAACACAGATCTCCAATTTTAAGCACGAAAGTTGAAGTAAGAATGATAAATGGAAAATATATAGAATTATTATTCACAAAAATATTTATACGTTATTACATCCCTGGTATGAATTTTATAATACATAATTTCTAGAAATACACCGAATTTACGAAATTAATTAAATTTCAACTTATAATCACGTACATATATTTTTCTTAAAAGCAGAATTAAAGAGACTCGTGTTATATGGTGTTTGTAACCGAGCCATGAAAATATTATGAAAACACCAGTTCGGTTTTTGTTCATTTACGCTTTGTTAAATGAACATCTCATGAATTATAAAAATTTTTTACCTTTGCGGCCGGGGATTAAGTTTTACATTCACAGCGTCGAGCGTATTTTACACTA
Organism: Bombus pascuorum; assembly: GCF_905332965.1. Lineage (NCBI taxonomy): Eukaryota > Metazoa > Arthropoda > Insecta > Hymenoptera > Apidae > Bombus > Bombus pascuorum. The sequence goes on along the minus strand of NC_083491.1, from coordinate 11,254,089 downwards.
CGTCTGGTCCAACATTAAAAATAGATAATGGAGCGGTGAAAATAAACAGTCATCTACGTGCAATCGCTACGTAAGCATGCGTCGTGGAAAAAACAACAGATATGGAGAACAGGGTAAGGAAGAATATAAAGAAAAAAGCCAAATATCATTTTTAATTCATAACTCCATCGGAAAGTAACCAAGGTACTCTGAGTTTAAAAACTGAGATAAAATATCATTTTCCTTATATTCTGTATCCTTTTTTGTGATGCTTTGCAAAAATTATTAAAAAATATTTCCTGCATCTTTAACAGTTTGGAATATTACTATAATCTAATGAAAGTTGATCCATAAATAAAATAAATAAATTCATCGCGAAACATTAATATACAAATAATATTTTATCTTTTCAACTTCCGCTTTAATAGTTGCATTGCCTCAAGAAATAATTTTTACTAGCTACGAATTAATCGTAAAGATTTACTTATGAACTCACAGCTGTATCTACCTTATGATAAAATAAATTAAAATTTCAACGATAATTTGAACGCAAAAACGGCGTAATTTATCAGTCAAGATCTCAAACAGCGAAACGCTGTAATTTATACCACGTTAAACATTTTAATAACAGTTACTAGTAGATACGACGTGTAACGAAATGATTTTTTTATCTTTCATTATCACTTACATAAACGTGACAGAATTACATTTTTTTTTAACAAGGATAAATACTAGTTTCAGATAGAGACAGGTATATACCTGTGGACACGGCGATAGATGATCTCTACAAAATGATGTACCAATGATGTTGACAATCTAGCGCCGAGAATACGACGATTCTCGTTCAACTAGCCTCGGTAACAAGCCTCATTGCCACTTTATTATCGCAAACAGATCTGCCAGGAATAGCCACAAATCACACAGAACTGGTTATCCGGTGCGTCATACATGAGCTTATGTCCGTGTTTCTCAACAGCATTATCTATGGAAACGGACTAACTCTCCTATACTGAATACGATGGGAAATATTCTCGAAACAGCATGGAACAATTAGCAATTAGCATAATTTCCAATCCATTACCTCCTAATAGAAATTCGAATGTATGCACAGAAGTGACTAAAAGGCATACATGTAACAGCTTTGATTTATTAACTTCTAAATTAATTTGTGTACGAGAATAAATGTGATTTGTAAAGATCTCTTCTAGGCAGTAATTTCTGGATATACAAGGGAAAAGAATTATTCTAAATTGAAATAACAAACTTTACACACAATTACAGATAGTTTACTCCTGAAGATATTACATTACTGTTTAATGAAAATAAAGTATCTATCCATTACAAATTTTAATCGGGCGAATCAACGAATAGTATGAATTTTGATAATACGTTGGAATAATGAATGTTACATTAATTAAACAGTGTTCACTAAATAATAAAATGTAAACTAATGTTACTCAACTTACATAATCAAAAGATCAGTCAGAGATGTCATAAACATGAATCGAATTTTAGGTTAGATCCAGGTTAAGTTGTGAACACTTTAAAATATTACACTACTCACGTAAAACACGTACAATAAAAGATAATTCACTAAACGATACTACCAAAAATTCTGTTACACAAATAAAATCGATGTAATCGATATCGATATCGCAGACGCCATAGAATTGAAAACAGAGCAGTCGAACACCATTACTACATAAAAGCAATCTATGTGTCGACTTCACCTTTAAACTTTACCGAAATCCTCTGCTATCTCCTTATTCCATTAACTTAACCTCAAATCATACAACATTACCCTGAAAAATGGCATTGAAACGTTGTTGCTCAATGGAACACGTTCGATCTTGGATTTTTTAAAGGGAGATCCGCAGTTCTACGGTCGATATCCTCCGCGGCGGGTAGATCAATGCCCGCAACCAGCCCTAAATCACTCCTTATGACAAGAACAGATGTACGCGAACCTGTCCTGTCGCGAATAGTCAGCGCAATAAGGCGGCGGAGGATGGTCGCGCAGGTATCCGGTAGTCTGGTTCGTTCGGCTGGCTACATCGAATCTATGAGAGCGGCGTTATCGTATTGTAGCCTATGAGGCGCTCTCCGCTCGGGCCGTTCGTGTTATGCCGGCTCAGTATACCGCGCGCGGCAGCAGCAAGAATAACGCGACACGTATATAAAGACGATGGTATATCTGTATCAATTGTATGCATATGTGGATCCCTTCTCTAACCTCTTCCTCCTCCGTTCACCTCTATCACACTCTCTCTCGCTCTATGTTTCTCTCTCTCTCTCTCTCTCTCTCTCTCTCTCTCTCCCTCCGTTGCACCGCACTTCGTTGGCGCTCCAAGTTCCAAGGAAGCTCGCGCTCCTAGAGCTGCCTATGTATATTTGTCGCGCTTAAACCATTATACGCTTTATCGTTATTGTTCGTCACCGAACGTAGCCTCTCTTTCGTCCCACTCCGCGCCATACTGCGAACGCTGACCAGAGATGCAAGAGTGGTAGGGGACAACGGAGGGAAACTAGAGGGCGCTAGAGAAAGAAAGACGGCGCTTCGAGAGTTAACCTCCGTTAAAACAGCATACCTTATGTGATCTTCATTTGAATACGATTATGGATAACGCGATACGCGAAAGAGCTATGCCGCGGCATCAAATTTGATATTCAAATGGACGATACGTCTCTTGTTCCTGCGCTCGCCAACTCCAGCTCGATCTGGACTGATCGAAGATTCGACGAACACCGGCAGATCGCGAGACCGCGAGCTTTCCTGTCGGGTTTGTGTATTATACGTTTTCTGCGAAAGTGTACGAACAAGAACTAGCTACTTCCTGGAAGATGTGTACATGTATCGAGATTCGAGAGTTGCTTAGAAATAGAGAAAGAACGTGGTTAGAAATTATAAAGGCTGGTATACTTACATTATCTAATCGAGTAAAAGTAAAGTTATATCCAAGTAGATAAACGGTAAAAACATTGATACACATCTCTATTGATGATCATCTATGATCATCTCTATTATGTTATAAGCACAGATAACATTTTCAACTAACACCATTTTCCTTCATTTCCTGCCATTGATATAGTATGTTATAACCTTTTGACTCTGACTGTTCTTGCTCGATCAAACTATACTTATATACGTGGAAGAAAAAAAGACGCTCATCGATACGGATAGCGTTTTTGAATGCTCGACGCACAATCCGCCATGGAGATAAAGTAAGAGCGCGATCTTATTTGAAAGTAAGATACGCGATCGGTGACATTTCTATGCCAAATATATCGCACAAAGCAGCGCCGCTTCTCCCTGTCATATTAAATATTATTTATGTTCGTTCGTATAAAGATCCCGGTTGCTTACGAGGCTTGCTCTCTGCGCGGACGACCGCGTCTGTGTTTTCCATACAAGTACAACCGCACACACGCCGCCGCGATAAACCGCCGCGTGTGTAACCACCAGCATATGAAACACAAAGAACGGCCAATCGAAAAACAATATCGATCCATTGTTTCGTCCGTCCAATAAATATCGTAAATATCGGTCTACTGAATTACAGGTCCAATCTCGTTCGCAGATCAGCCGACCTGCACTGTTACATCGTAAACTTGCCTCTCCGTTGGGCTTCAGCTAGTCTACTGATATAGTAGCTCCAACGCAACGTGCGTTTGATGTAAAGGAATCCGCTTTGAAATTCCCTTTATACGCAAGGGTCTTTTTCTGAGTTGTTTAGAGTCAGTTTTTATTGATGCATTCGTAAATTATATATGCTACTTGAACTCGAATAGAAGAAAATCATCATCTTAAAGCACAGAAGTTGCAATACTACAAACAAAAATTTTGTTATGTTGCGATGTAAATTCGTGCTGTAATATTAAAGAAAATTAAAGAAATATTTGAAAAGCGTGCAATTTTATTGAAATATATAGACTTTATGATGATTAAAAAATAATAATTTTCATCCTGATTGAAAATTGGAGATTGTATCGTAATTTAAAGTATTACCAATGCTTAGAACAATTGAAATCTGTTAAAGAAGCAAAAGTATAGGTAGATATTTTTACGGTTTGCATGCAAAGATACTCAAATGTACATTATGTTTTGTCGAGTATTGCGTCAATAAGAATACATGGATGGACAATGTTGATAGAAGAGACTTTCTGAAGCGTATATAAAAACGTATGTAACATGGAAGGCCATTGAGAAGTAACATTATATCGCATTTGTTCTCGTGTACCGAACTGCGACACACGTTTCTACTCGAGTTTCCGCCCTTGGTTTTACGTAACCCTTTGAGAGAGCGTAAGTCAATGATCATGACCAAGAAACACCAATTTCATCAAATTTTCTAGGGAAAATATTATCAACTAACGTAAATAAACATTAATGGCAGTACATTTGTATATTACATTACATATTATATTAACAGCCTTAAAGTACATAAAAGAAGAATAAACGATATTTAAAACAGCTGCAAGATTTATGAAAGGATAGATGAATTAAATTGTGAATATTTAAGTTAGTTGATAGTACTGACAGCGCCATCTCTTGCTGAATATTCGAAGCTGCGGTGTGTTGCCAGTGACACTCAACTTACGTTCACATATAAAATTTCATAATTATTTTACGAAGAAATATTTTCACTTATTAGTATAAAAATGTTAAGTAAAAAATTAAAAAATTAAAAATTCTTTAAATATAGGTACTGCAGTGCAAATTAAAGCAGAAATTTCTTTAGAAAGAAACAAAATTTCTGCATTCAATTTCAAGTTCAATTATTATTGATATTTTCATAAACGAACAATTATTGATCTACACAAACCAAGTATTTAATCTTTCGGATAAAACTAAACACGAATAAAACAGTCTTGCGATACAAATGATTTCTTCTGCAAATCTGTAGGTTCTTCTAAACTATCAGTTTGGAACGCGGTCCGTAATCATTAATCGCCAATTGTATATTTCATTTTACTATTTCCTTTTCTTCCTTTTTCATCTATCTGCTAGTTAGCTAGTTTTGTTATTTTTTATTCTAACTTCATCTTCTAGAATACTCTGCAATGTGTAACCACATATACAGAAGGTTTCTCTTATTATTGTTATAAAACTATCTTTAAATAACAACATCTATGATTATGATAATCGCTACAGGACGATTCCATTTATCTTAAACTGGCCACGAAACATACAATTTATAAGATTGGAGTCCATACTATAGAAATGCACCAATTGCCCTTCCTACTTATAATTTTTCATTCAAATAACGGCAGACGTTCAAACAAGTAGATTCAGCCAGCAGAAGTTCTTCAATCAGACGCTAACTAGAATTCCCTTCCATTAAACTTCCACCATAATAATGTCAATAATTAGCGTTGAACTTCCTAAGCATTCGGTACATTTAATCAAATCTATACCTGCAAGTCTACTAATAATTGCTCAAATGTACGCATATATGTGCCTTTCGGAATTCAGAAATTGGCGGAAGCCAGTAAACAGGCGAAAAATTCCAGGAAATTTGGAATACGAACGCGCTGGGTACGTAGGTAGGTAGGTACGTGCACACGTTGAATCTGTGAATTTTTCGCGAGTATCCAGCCGCGGTATAATCTCGCATCGAGTGGTTGGATAGACTCAGAGGAAAAAGAACGGCGGGAGTACAGACGGAGAAACGTACATGCTAAGGGTGTAAGTAGGGAGAGCGAGCGAGAAAAAGAGAGTATGTATACGTATGTATTAGAAAGGGAAGAGCAAACGAGGGAAAAGGAGAAAGAAAACGCGACTGTAGAGGGAAGGAGGGGGCGGAGAGTTAAAGAGGATTGCCGATCCATCCATGAGGGACGATGCAGTCTCTGAATGCGAGATAAAACCTCGCTGATGCCCAGCAGAGCGATCTGTGTAGTGCGAGTAAGAGTGCAAGCCGACCGTCAGGCGGAAAAGAAAGAAAAAGATAGAGGGTTAAAGAGAACAGCGGGCAGAAAGAGAGACAGGGAGGGTGAGAAAGAAAGAGTGATAGAGGGAGAAAGAGAGGGGAGAAGGGTGAGGAGATCCATTGAATACAGCGGAAGGTAAAACTCGAGGTACCAGATCCGAAGAGACGCTGAAGACTCTTCCAAATCCATATAAATTGTCGTATTGTTAGAAGGCCATGCCGCATACCAATTCGAGATGACACGGAAAAATCCACGGGGAAGAGCAGCGGCAACGATTTTTGTCGCCGGCTTCCAACGCGATCGCCAAGTCTATGTCGTTTCCCTTCGACATAGCATTGCGCAGAGTTTCGAATTTAGCATCCTCCGCGATCTACGTACCACACTCTGCCTTTCCGTTCCTCTTTTCGTTCGCTTTATCGGGCAATTCATGGGTTATTCAAAGGGACTATCTCTTCCTGGATTGTAAGTATAGTAGGAACGAAGGTGTAGCACGTTCAGCTACCGCGAAACGTGTTATTTCTTTTGCTCCTTGAAAGAAGGAAATGAGAACGATCGATAAAGACACAGTTGCAATTAAAACCTTTTCTATGGATATTGCCCCGACTGGTGACAACTTTAATTGCATTAATCTCATTCGGATTAGATTCAGAAGAGAATTTCTGAAGAGTCTCCCACTTAAGAAGAATTTGTTGAATTCGATAAACCCACGAAGTATTCATATCCTCACCTCGTATAAAGATTCGTATATTTTCGTCTCATCCAATCTACAAAATCGGCTCTATACCATACATTTGAATTAAACACATTATTTCCAGAATTTTCCGTACATACGCTACTTATTAACTACACAAAATATTGAAACTGTTCGAAAACGAATCTAAACGAAGTTCTTCGATTCTTTAATACAGACGAAGATTACTGACACGATGAATACTTCGAAATCCCATCTTCTTACCAGTATTTCCTTATATTTCACACCTCCGTTAAAAAAGCAAAGAAACGAGACGTAAGAGCGGCAGGAATAACAGAATTTCTAGTTACCAATAGCCAATGGAAGAGTGGAACGTGACGAAGATCAGAAAGCAGGCTGGTCGCGGACGATTACCTCGGAGCGAAAGATTCGCTGACACACAGGGGCCTTACCTTACTGAAAATAACCCGCGCAGATACAAGTGGCAAAATTAAAAAGGAACACGAGAAGCGCGTTTAATCTCCCGGTCTATAAAGACTCTGCGACGGGGGAGGATCGAGACGCGAGAAAAGAAGAAGATGGGAGAAAGGATTTCGCGCGATTCGGCAGCAGCCGCTCTACGTTTCGAAGGCATCGGCAGAAAGGAAATCGGCTTACCGGGCAAAAATATACTGATATTTATGAGGGTCGCGACATCAGAGCTAATCTTTCGGAGATAATAATTTATCGGCCACCGGTACACCAAGGAGGTGTATTTTGACTGAAATCCCTTTGCCCCTTCTTTCTTCCTTGCGTCTTTCCACGCCAACCCCCCTACGATTTCGATGCTCTCCGGTACCGACTCGTATTTCAGTCGACTTCAAAGAGCTGGTTGACAGCGCAACCTCCCTCGACGTTTCTTCCACGATAGAAAAGAACCACCGAAGAAAACCCCGATGACGTTTATCGATAGCTCTGCAAATCTCTGATGGTTTTGAGAAAAAAGGATTTCTCTTAAATGTGAGTTTTTCCGTCTGACGATTAGGCTATGGAAGTTTAGTTATTTATAAAGAATTTTAATACGCCTCGCGGTATATACATCAAGTAAAAAAATATATAAATACTTAAATTATTCGTTATAATTCTCCAGCGGATGAAACATCTGTTTAAGTATCATTCCTTTCGTTGCGCTTATAAACATATGAATTTGCGTAAATATTTACAGACTGGTAATCACACGCTTGACGATAAATATGTAGCGAAATTGAAAAGTTTACAAAAGATGAAATCGATCAGTCTGTCTTCTCAAAATTTTCATTTCTATGGTTGTGTTCAAATATCAATTCGTACAAACGTCTGCAACATACTTTACATATAGTCTTCACAATATTATTTCCCAACATTTCTCGATAAGATTTATCTCGTTGTTAGAATCAAATATGTTCTTCGAAATCCCAAAGTATTTACCTTAAAACCGCATGAACGTCGATCGAAAAGAAATATTACAGACAGGTGTATATTGCGACCTTTTTCGTTAAACGAAGAGGTAGCAAACAAGTCGGACGATTAATCTAGAATAACAAAGTTCTGCCAAATTCCTTCCAAACAAATCTTCTTGAAATGTTAGAACAGCTGTACGCTCGGGTTGACCGATTTTCGTACAGCAAGAGATTCGAGTCGTTGATCACGACGAGGATCGCGATGAAAAGCTACATCGCGGAGAGACGCGTGTGTGAAAGACCGTACCAGATCGAGACAGGGCCAGAATAATAATAGGATCCGAATTCCTCGGTGATACATCGACTGGCGTTTCGTTATTTACGACAGCTCCCCTTAATCCACGCTAGAAACGGCGAATCGCATTAACGGGAATGGCGAATCCGAAAATCTGTCCTTGCACAGTGTTCCCAGATTGCCGCGTACGAATCCTGATCACGAATCGCGACCGGATTACCCTTGCTCAAAAGCACGAGAATGTTAATGCGAGTAAGAATTCCTCCGCGTGGATCCAAGCTTTCGTCTAATCCGATCAGCAAGTACTGTTTCTCTACTATTTCTTTCATATTTAGATGAATCGATATCCACTTGCAATTTGTCTTATACGAAGGATATGCAGATATAGATACGACGATGTAATGGTGGGAAATTGGAGAAGATTCATTAGTTTAAATATTCATGGTTGGATTAGATATGTATTTTTGATAGATTAATTTACATAATTGAACATTTTTGTGATCTTGCGAAGGTATTAGGTAACGAAGCATTAAAGTATTAATTTATTACGCGCGTGTTTCATTGTTATTACATATCTCTGGAAGTATACTATTATGTTATTATATTGTTATATGTTGTTACATGTTATATGTATATTATTACTGTTATATGTTATTATTATGTAATAAAAATATAATTTTTATTCTACACAGATACGTAGAATGGAAAAGATTATGTAAGATAGTAATTGCTGTAAAAATTAAATAAGAATTTTGAAATTTTATTTGACGCCATTATCATTCAGTGACGAGAAAGAATATCTAATTTGTAATAGTTTAAGAAAAGCATAAAGAGTACTTCGATACTTGTAGTAGCAGCATTATATTGTATAATTTATTGTTACAGAGCACGTAAACAAAATTGATCGATACATTTGTCACTGTTTAATTCGTTTTGGCGATTTTTTGATTGCTACAGTAAAGAAGTAGCTCGCCTTAGAAAATATGATAAACACTCCTGTAGAACCTCTTATATCGTGCAAAACGAGTGTTGCCGCTGTGATATATTTCGCAAATCTTTCGTTATTTATCACGCGACAACGTTCGTAGCTCCCCTCGCGCGTATAACGCTTTCCCTTTCGACCGTCAGTCGTCTCCCTGTTTCCTTTCTTCTTCTTATTTCAAGAATATATTGCCACGGAATTTAAGAAAATAATAGAATTCGGACTTTTGATACAATTCACGGAACTTCTGATACAACACTTTGTTCCATCAACTGATAGTAAAACGTAAAAATGGTACTTAAGTTGGAGAAAAATTTAGTAATATTTTCTACAAAGATGGTGAAGAATTTAGTAACATTTATTATAAAGTTGAGCAAGAATTTAATAACATTTATTACAAAATATTACTCGTCCAACGAAGGCTATAATTATTGTTGAAAAACCGACCAAGAAAGGTTTTTTACTCTCATAAATTATAATTATTTGGAAAATAAAATTACTTAAAAAGTAGAATTAAATAATTTAGAAAGAAGTAATCTTTACATATCGAGGGTCAACTATTATTACCATTCTATTTTTCCTTGTTGTTTCTCTAATAAACAATCCTTGTACGGTATATCTAGAACACAGATTGTATAATGCAACATTAGAAAATCCTATGGATTTCCTCAAGCAACGTGTTAGCCTATGAAAAGTATAATAATTGAATTTTCTATCGGACGTATCCAGCTGGTTCGCAACATCGATACTAACCATTCTTTATCGTGAAACTGGAAGGATCGCGTGTCGCGTGAGATAACGGGGCCGTTTGTAAAATGTAAAATTCGTAATGCATCGCCGCAAAAGTGGAATAAGCCAAGACACACGGGGGTGGAGGCGTCGCGGGCGGTGGTGGCCGTGCGGCAGCAGCAGCGGCGGCGCACCAACAGAAAAGGGGATGTAAGGGGAGAGGGGAATCCCCTACGTGTACGTTTATGTGTCTCATTTATCAGCACAGATATTATTATAGCTCTACGCGGCCGGAGCTAGGAATTTTACATACGTACGGACATTTGTACCTTCGCGATATAATATAAGGACGTAATAATGCACGCGCATACAAACGAGCCGGTGTACCAGCACTTTCAACGATGTCCTGATGCCTGGCTCTCACATATTTCCGCTTCACCGACCTGTTCGACGAGCTCGGAATTAAGAAATTTACGCGACCGATTAAATCCCTGACGCTTAATCAATTATCGCTGACACGATACTCTTATTATTTGTTTTGTCAAACACGGCTTGATATTATATATTTCTGCATGAAAGTTCGGGAATATCTATTTTATATATATTAAAATATTTCGTACTCTATATACGAAAATATAAATTGCGAGATCTGATAATTGATCGTACCATTTCCCTCTTTTTACAACGTACAAATTTTTACAACGTGTGCGATGATGGATCGTATATTTTAAATTATTAGAAATATAACAAACGAGATACGAAGAATAAAATATTGATCCTCACAGGAATATTGTGCGAAAGGCTTTCAATAGTGATTATTTTTCGTTAAACCTGTGTTATTCGTTTCGTCGCAATGGAATAGAGATTTGAAGTACGCAATATTTTTCGTGATATCTAATATTTTATTTAAACGATATTATTCAAACGCGTTGGAAAGCCATGCAATGCGGAAAAGATGGATTGAGATTAAAATCGGAGAATGCAATAGCCTTCGGTCGGTATGACCAAAAATTGAGAAAGAACTCGTGATTCCCCTTAGAAAATCACAATCATTTATCACAGTGAACGTACATATATATTGCAAATGATGATCGTATCTGTATTTTCTAACTGTAAGAATCGCGGTTGAAAAAGAAATATAATTATGAACAACTTTTAAAACTAAAAGATACAAAAGGGGGTAGCAGTCTTTCTGGTCAAAAGTTCAGGTGATACCACCCTCCTGAATGAATGATTTTTATTTTCAAAACTTCCTCGACTTATAAAATCTCTGCTTCTTCCACCAATAGATATGATCGCAAGATTTACATTTCTCTTACGAATAAATCATATCGTATTTAGCTTTGTACGAATCAAAATCAGGAAATTGATTTATCTACCTTAACTTTTATTTCCATGATTACAAAATTTCTCACTTAAGGAATAATAGCACTAACAGATTAATCAAACAGATTAACCATTATTAATTCAATAATGTTCGTCTATAAAACACAAACCACCCCAACAAAAATTCATTCCTTTAATCGAATCATCACCCTACGACTTGAAACAACGAAGCACTTTAGGAATAAAGAAGAGCTAGGTACAAGGGAACAATGTTAAGGATTAAGTACTCGGACAAGAAGTACCTAACGGAAACACCGTTACATAAATTCAGCAGAACGTACATCTTCCCGAACATATTTCGTAAGTGAAGCGATCTTGTTCTTCTGGCCGGTACGGAGGAGCGAGGAAAGTTCCAAGCGTGCAGCACGTACTGTACCGGGTAAGGCACAAGATCCGACAACCCCTGCACACCCCCCGAGTCAAAGGGTCCCTCCACGGTCGTCAAACCTTAATACATTTACAGCTCACGAGAGCACTCGGTGCCGCCGTGAGCGGCAGTCCTGGATATTTGCCGGTGGATCTCTCTATAGAGTGTATCACGTTTGCGCATGTGAATATCACACGTATAAGTAGAAGAAAGATGGCCCGGGCCGTCCGTCCCCAGCGGCTAACCCCCTGATATATCGTTTACGTGTCTCGGCGTGCATACGTCGTTTGGGACACATGCCTTCTCTTCCTTCGCCTTCGACTCTTCTCTGCTTCTTCCCGACATCCTCCTTCTTCCACCACCGCGTCACTGCCTCTCGTCTTTTGCTGCTCCTCCGCCTCGCCAACGCCGAAAGTCTCGAGGACACCGCGAATCCTCGTTTTACGAATTCACGGGACGACAGAAGGACGCTTCGAGAAGCAGCCTCGATACTCGAATACCGCACGTCTCTCGGTACGGAGTTTCTTTGCCCCACTTCTTCGTTGAAATTTACCAAGCACGCCGGACTCCGTTTGCTTAGGCGATCGTGCATTTTAGGTTTCATTCGCAGCACTTTAGATTGATATCTTGAAATTTGGGGAGAAGATTCGAGTTCAGGTAGTCTTCGTTCGAATCGTCTCCTGTAGAAACACGATCTTAAGGAAAATTATTAGTAGAGGCGCGTATCCTCATTTTCCAATGAAGCACTTTCTTTGTCAGGTTCTACATTAACATTCTCATACTATAAAATTTTTATAATCGCGCGAAAACATTACCAAACGAAGGTATGTATATTGTTAGATGCAAATAGTCCATAAATGTCACGATAATTACAATGGGATACTTTTCGTAGTCACTGTAGAGAAAGATGAATTTTTTGATAAAATTCATCTTCTAATATAATTGTGTATACATGTATATAATGGTATACGATGGTCGAATGGTTCCGTAACACGGCAATCGAATAGTGGCGCAGAAATAATGGAAAAGCGAAGAAGGAACAGGAAGAAACTTTGGATTCTCTAGCACCATCGATCGGCATTATCATAAAAGATCTCGACAGAGAGGACTGCAGATGCACTTCTGATGTTGGTCTGGTAGTACGTTCTGCACCCAGTCGGGAAGAAGTATACCAGGCACAAGGCAGAGTTCTGACCAACCTCTGGACTTAGCCATAATCTGAAATATATTGGTACCCGGTGTTTGTCCACATCTCGTTGACCGCCATTATAAATCGGCGAAGCGTAGGCATTCGTTCGAGGACATTAGTCAAAGGCTGGGTAATGTCGTACGCGATAATACGGCTGATATCGTGAATCCAAGTGTGCGAGTCATCCACGTGTACGTCTGTGTATAGTCCGAGCAACGCTTACAGGTAACCTAAGAATCAGAAGGTCGTTGAAATTGGCAATGACCTCTCGAACGGCCATTCACGGCGTTTTTTGCTCGATAAAACGATGATCAACCGTGTAATAACCATCGACAAATCGAAAACGCTAAAGGCGAGAAATTCCAGGCTCCGAGATTGAAATAGAACGATTTCGATTCCGGTTCGTTGTATTAATTTTTCTTATTGTATTTCAGCTCGTACGATACAAAATATATACATGGTTTCTACATTAATATATAAGTTTTGCATTCGTTTCAGTGGAATCTGGTTTCTCGAATTTACATGTTTTCGTCGATTTACATACATTTGAATTTGTCTACAGGAATACTTTATCGGACGCGAGTCAATTCCTTACGATCTGATCAAAATGTATACCGTTATAATTATACCATTGGAAATGATAGTTACTGGAAGCATTTCTTTCACTGCAACATGAAATAACCTATACTCGATCATGCGAGATCTCTAGATCTTTCAAAAATACGATCCATGCTTTACTCCCACGCACGCGTCTAACTGTATCAATGTCTATTTATAAACCGATATCTTACAAAAATTCTCAGTCTAACACCGACGTGAAACGATCAATTCAGCGTAGCTGATAAAGTTATCGGAAGAGCGGTCACTGTACTATCATAAATATCGACATAGGTTACCTTGATGTATGACCATTGGCCGTAGAGATACGTGGAATCTCCGGCGGCAACCTGGAAGGTCCACGAAACCAATAGAATACGAATAGATCGTTCTCCCCTCCTGTTGCCCCCTGTACTTTCCCTGGTGCGGTAATGCACTTATATAAATCAGGTTCAACCGCGGACCACCATAAAGCATTGCAATGTTTCGATGTCCGTAAAGCATTCCTGGGCGGGTTCGCGTTTGATTCACGCTTGTCGGTGTGTGGGGCAGGCCCTTGAAGGTCCCCATCGTGGTCCTACCACGATGCTCCATACTCGTTCAACCGATCCTATATACGTACTCCGTCGGCGAACACTGACATCACCGAGACCATTCTACCACCATGAAACAGGCGTGAGAGAACTTGTCGCTGGCGATAATAGTTTATTTGTCGCCGGTTTCGCTGGGACCGAGATATGTTCCGGTTACTCGTCCCGTTCCTCCCGCAGAGGATTGTTTATTATGCGAATTGAACGAGCCGAAGGCGATAAAGATCCCGTCCGTTCCTTTTCGCCGATCCATCCGCTTTACCTCATACCACAGCCGCTGACCCAACACCCTCCATCCAACGCTGCACCACCTTGACACCCTACTATCTTTAAGATTCTTTCTTACTTATTGCCCTCTTTGCTTTTTATCTCGCGTTTTGTAATTATCCTCGATTATCGCGCGTGTTTAAATAATCGGAATAATGGAATAAAGTTCTAGTGACTCGGGTATTCAGTAGGATTGCGATCGGTCGCCTCGCGTTTCTCAGTTATTCCCAACGCCATCGATTTTCAAACAATGGTAATTAAATAGAAATCGCGCGATTAAGTTTTGCCACGTTTAGATCTGCAGTAGACTCCTATCAGGTTGTTTTATTTCTAAATAATGGTGATTAAATAGAAGCCTGATGATTAGGTTCTGATCGATTTAGATCTTCGGTAATCTTCAATTGTTGTTTTTCCAGTAATGCTAACCAAATAGAAGTCTCTGGATTATTTGCAAATTTACGTCTTCGATAGATATGTTTATACAAGTGTTCCATATAATCATTATTCAGCTACTTACATCGAAACATTGTTAAGGATTCCTATTGTATTCGCGCGTTAGATTTTAATTATCTTAGTATCTGACACAGCGCCAATTAATGTAGAACAGGTATCGAAGCTTTATCGCTATCCAGCGGACAGCGTTAGTTATTGAAGACATCTGTCGAGCTGCGCGCACGGTGATACTAACGAAACAACAAGGTGGACTAAATGCCACGATATTTCAAGCGGACGTAGGTGAAAAAGAACGCCAAAGTCTATATTACTTCATCGTATCCGAGTTTCCTCATTATAGAGCATGTTGCGAACAGCAACGTTCGAACATCCGCATAAAATATAACCCGTAGGCCACGAGGCGGCCTCCCTTCCTTTCCGTTTCATGTTCCCCTTCGTCTTTCCTTTGTCTTTTGATCGCGCTGTCGTTCTCACCTTTGACTACGCCCGTTCTAAAGTGAAAACCAGACTTAATTCGTCTGACCCTTGCGCGGCTTACTGGCCACGATGATAAACGCGACGACCTCGCGGCCAATTTTTTAATACCATTTTTGGTGACCAATCGCAACGGGGAAAGTTATGAGCTACGTTAAGGACCGTTTGTTTTCATGCGGGAATCTACCTGCTTGCGTTTAATCACAGCTCGTAATTTTAAAACGACCCTCTCTCTCTCTCTCTCTCTCTCACTTTCTCTTTCTTCGCGGTTCCGCGAAGATGTTAGCCATTATCGAAGACAGCTGTCGAGTCCAACTTCTTTTCGAATCAAAATAGTTCTAATCGTAGAGTTTCTGGGATAATTATATCTACTTTCGAAGAGCGGAAGGAACGAAATTATTTTTGCTTAACACGTTGACCGAACGTTTAGGAGGATTTTTCAGTGGCTCTGTAGTTAGTGCTGCTAGACAATATTCATCCTTAACTGATATCATAAATAGATTAGGGGTATTTATACATTTATGGTAAATTTAAAAATCCACAGAACGCACGTGATATTTAAAAATATGTAATTAAAAGGAATTGCGAGTGTAATATTTTCAGACATCAGATTGAACATTGAAGAATAATTAATATAAATTTCTATTAAAACGATGGATCCTTTGTTTCAAAAAGATAGAAACGACAGAATTTTCTAATTAACCTAATACCATTTTTTCTATTAAAATAATACTTAGATTACAGATATTTTAAATAAATTGCGCAATGACACGAACCAAGATACTTAGATCACGCCAGAAATTTGGATTTTAATTTCCTTAAATTTCTCCCAGAAAAATACTAAATAATACCTGTATTAATGTCGTGCTAAGGTATTAGTAAACCGTACGTTAAAAAAAAAAGATTACCGCATTACTATACAGAATTATAAATTTCATGAAGATAAAGAAAAACTTCAAGAAACATCTGGAAAATGCTATTAGCCAGAGGGATATTGGCTAATTTGTCGTCGAGTCACGAAGACCGATTAACGTAATGCGATGACCGAGAGGAATGAAGGAAGATAGGTCAGAACTATCCCTGAGGAAGGAAGCTGCCATAAATCGTTTGTCAGTGATCCGGTACTAATAACTGGTACTCGGTTTATCGGTCACTAAGTAATAGCTACCAATAATCGAGGTCTCCACTGTCTTATCGGGTCCATTAAAGGGTACACTCTTGTTGTGGTTTTGAGGTATTACCTTGACCAATGCATATCTTCGGCCGTTCGTCATTCCTGATCCGATAACGGGTCAAAGAAACCGACCTTGCATCTCACTGTTCTTGGATTCTCTCTCCTTTTTACTTTTTTGATGTATCCTCGTATTGTGAACTCTTTCGTTTTTCTGTTATTCTCATCGTTTCATTTTTTATTATGAACTTAGACTCTTAAAATCCATTGGCCAAACCATAAGCAAATTTTGATTAAATACTTAAAGTTTTAAATTTTTGTTAGAAACCCAGTACTTTCCCATATTCATGCAAGAAGATAATCAAATTTTTCTACCTTTTCCTTTATTTGCAAATATTTCTGTATTTGAATTCTTAGAGATAAGGATGTTACTAACTCCTAATTATCGTTAAGTTGTAATGCACATTCGACGTTATACTGGCATTTATTCGATATTTATTCGCGCAATTAACTTTCAATGATGGTAATGCATCGCAATCATATACACGTTGTCTCATTTTTTGCACCGTGACGACCCAATGGATCGTCTTTTATTACGAGGAAGTCTCGTGTTTGCTTTGTCGTTGTTACGTATACCGGTTAAGTGTGTGTAGAGTGTGGCTTCTTGTATCGTATTTGTTGTTGAGGTTATCGTACCTCATCTTGCAGTACGTGACGAGGGACGTAATAACGACTGTGCGTGCGTTCATCCTCCGTAACTGGTTTTCTTCGTTTCTGCAATTCCATCGGGCCAGGTCGGATTCCTCTCTGATTCTTGTAAAAAAATCTAATTGTAAGATCGCTACCAACCGACATGAAAGTCGTCATCGGCAACTTAAATAGATTTTTCATCGTGAAAGAAGTTTCAGACGGCGACGAACTTAACGTAAATTGGTCGGCACAGCGGTGCCATATTAATTGATATTTATTATCGAGCGGCGGTCTAATTGCAATTATTAAAAGACTTTGTCGGCGTCTTTAAGCCTGTGCCTTGCGGTTACGTAAAAGCGCCAATAAACAGACCTGCGGTCCTCGCGACCGGTGCCCGTTCATTACTCGCGTTTCGTCGCGGCAATGTAATTGCGGCCGTGTCGTCTCCGCTAACAACCCTACGATTGTTAATAACACCAAACGTAGGTAGCTTTTTAAAATTAACCTAGCAACCGCCCCGCAACAACGCTACTTTATGATCCTTTTCTATTCTTTATCGCATCAAATTTAATACGTCATTTTAATTATATCTCTTTACGATGGATCCAAATAATGTAACAAACCTATTTGTATTATGCAAGATAAGTCAGATAATTACGAAGATTCTTTAAAAAATGATAATCGATGACTTGGCAAACTTTAACTCTCGTTAAGCCAACAAATTACTCGAACAAGACAAACATAAGTGAAAGTTCACGTATCACTTAAGACTGTTATTTTTCTATAACTAACAAGTACTGTATCAAATGACCAAAGTAGTCGAACGCAATAGTAAAGAAACATAAATTTCCCAGCTCAATTTTTTCTATCGAGACTATCAATTTTTTACAGATCACGGAACATCCCGAGACGTTCTATTCGAGACACGAAAATGATGAGAAATTCTGTCATAAAAGTACACGATAGACTTGCTTTACTTATTTAGTCACAGACACAAGCAGAAAGGAGAAGGCAGATAAAGTAAAATTTCGGTGACGAAAGTAAAAAGTAACGTTGACACTCAAATTTCCGTGGCACGCGCGTCTTGTAGGGTATTTCGAGGGGCTCGTAAATTCTTCGATAATGTTGTGCGGGCGTCGATCGATAGTCAGCGTCTCGTTGTTTTTCGATTCACCCCCTCGGCCGTTCAACCTTTCTTCGCGGTGTCGTTTCTACCCACTCGCGATAACTCGGCGCCGTGTTGCGACTCAATCGCGCGGTTCTTCCGCATAAATCTTACCGCTGGTATAAATCAACATGCCTCCAGCAGCGTGATACCCGAAGAGAGCTCCGATATATACACGCTGAAGGACCCTTCGATCCGGGAACCGAGGAAGACGCATGAGCTCCCACTTATGGCGTTCCTCTCTTACAAGATCGGCGTAGATCTTAGTACTACGTCACTTACATCTCTCCTCTACCAGGGAAACGCATTGAAAGTACGTTTCTGTCTCAATTACACGAATCGCTATCCCTTTCGATCTCGTGTTTTAGCAGACAGCGAATTAGCGGACTCGAGTATGCAGAGATGGAATAGCGAATGGTATAAATATCGCTTGAGTAAGTAGGTTTTATTATTCTTATTCGATACTGACAGATAGATTGTAAATGTTTATGCATTTTTGGAAATTTTTAATTCCAAGACTAAAGTATTTAAAGGATGAAACAGACCTCTATTTAATTTACGTTCCGAGAAATATAAATTTACTGACAAATTACTAAAATGCCAAAGAAATACGACTAAGACTTCAGAGTCGAGAGGAATAAAAGAATTTAATCAACAGATGTGTATTTCTTTCTCTGTAATGTTAGAAATAAGAGAGTGAGAAGTTATTGTAGCGTATGTATTGGATCGATCTCTTCATTTCGTTGGTTCACAAAACTGTGAGAATAAAGGTTCGAACAGTCGAAGTTATTTACGACCACTGATTTATCAGATGAAAGGAAGCGGCGGCTTAGAGGACCGTCGTTCAATCCTTGGTGACACTACAAGAAAGAGTCTTTCATTCCTCCTCTCTTGACTATATCTCTTATTCTTTCTCTAATAACAAGTTGCTTTCAATAACAGCTCGACATAAACACCACAAATATTTTGCTACTAATATCTTCATGAGCATATGTATTCACGCAATTAACAATGTCTGAAACAATTCCATTACAACTAAACTGCGGATTTTTGTTGGAATACAACGATATTTCACGCATAGTCATAAGTACCCTTACACAGATACCCACACAGGCATTTGAACAGGACACTTACACAGGTCATACTCATTACTGTATAGAGAGTGGCGTTCAAAGTATTTAAGGGATCATGGGTTACTACCTAAGTCTAGTCTGAAAGTAACTGGCCAACAATCAACAATTCTTGCACACGTTGTTATATCACACGCTTGTATACATCAGGTTCTGTAGTTTCTGTTTAATAAACATTACTGAATATTATTTCAACGTAAACATTGTGTCTTCTACAGATTATTAACCTTAACTTCTAGATTAAATTCTAACAATTTTTATAAAAAGAACGAAAGGACAGAAACGCACATAGAAATTAGTTTCGTCCATTAAAAATCATAGAGTTCATTTCGATTTCTTTGCTTCGCTTTTCTTTAAATATTTTATATATTCTCTATGCTATCCATTCTTGTATACTATACGCGACCTGTGGATTATAAACGTACACAAATCCGTAGTCTAATTATAACAGTTCTTAGTATCAAACACATTTTATCAGAAATTTATTGTTCCAAAATTTGATCAATAGCAATGGACAAGTTAAGTGTCGAAAGAGAAGACATACGTTTCGCACGTAGCACTCTACTTGGTACAATGTATACCGCACACGCGTCGTCACGCGGGCCAGCCTTTGATGACGGGACATAAAAATAATTTCGAAACCGCAACGACTGATATACGAGCGAGAAAAAAAAAAGGAAAAGACGCAGGAGATATGAGAGGCGCTCGTAAACTTTTCTGACTGTGGCAGGCGCGGCCCTTGCAACCGCGAACAAACCACCCAACGCGGAACACCGTCCCTTTTCATTCATGCCTTAAACCTTGCTAATGTACTCCGCGGCTGACCTTAAGGGTTACACGCAAACTCAGTTCAATATGGAAGACCTCTCGCAACGAAGATAAGAGACCGACCCCTCCTAACAATGTCTTCTGTGGGAATTTTGAATTTACCGAGAGGAGAATCATTGTTGAACTTCCACGGTATCTAATTACATACAAATATACATGAATTTTCTAAAAATCTCCAGCAATTTTCATAATTATAATTACATACATAAAAAAAGAAAAGCATTGCACGTCTTGAAAATCTCCCAATAATTCTCTGTATTTGAAGAGCAGGAAATACTTATTTAAGTATCTTGTACGTATAAGTGTGTATGTCGAAATTAAATTAATTACCCAAGGATTCTATGTTGTAAGGAAAGTCAAGGTTTGCAAGAGCTAAAAGCGATGCACGATAAGATTCGATTCGGTACGTTTTTCTCTGTTGCCTTGCGTCCACGATTCATTTTAACGAACATACATCCTCGATAAAGACCGATGTCGCATGAAATCCTTCGCGATAGTCAGCAGAGATTAGAGACGCGATATGTATAGCGCAATTATCGAATACTTTAGTTCGATTTGATCTGTCCATTTTCACTTAAAGATAGATGAATGACTCTTGTAGAATTCTTGTAGAATTTACATGATACGAAAGTGGAAGTATTTCTTCCAAGGATTCTTCAATTTTTCTGTTTCCTGAGATCTATAGGAGAATTTAGTTTTCATTCGAGAGAAACAATCTGCAAGGGTCGAGAATATGTAATTCAAGCTGAAGATAATTATTTCCAGTTTGTTGTCGGATACAGCTAAATACGATAAACAAAAATAGAATTGATAGAATAAATAGATAATCGGATACGCAGAAAGATAGCTAATAGTGCTTTTGACGGAAGAAAAATCTCGATTTGCATAATACTATCTCAAGTCCACTCAATTCTAGGCTATTGTTACGAAGCTAAAGATACAGCTAGCGGCGCTCGTTTCATTCTGATTAAATTAATTCCGAGAAGAGCGCCGGCACTCTCCTTTTTGTCACGTATGGTTTTAGTTGATTTTATAATGGAGGAAAACTACCCTATTTCCTTCGTCCGCGGTTATGGGAAGAAGCGCTCCCAAATCCCTAGAAAATTCTAATTCAATTATCCCCCTTGCATAATCACGAACCATATGATTGCCGCCTGTTTTTCGCGCCAGGGTTATTCGATATAAGCGGCGCGACCTTCCTTCGGTATGAAAATCTACCGAATAAACGTCCAGTCTAGTTATAAAAATACCTCGATAATTACCGAAATCATACTTTCCCTTCTAAACCTAATGAAATTATTATACCGAAGCGAGCGGACCGATAATTTAACAAATAAATTCTCGAATGTTCAATCGTTGAATATTTATCCAATAGCTTTACAAGAAATTTTAAAACACGTAACTGAACCTGTTCTTTTTATATTGTATTTTTAAGAAGAATTTTCTTAAGGATTTAGCAATTGGTATTGCACAGAATCCTGGTTTTTGTGTCAAACACACTTAACTTTTGGAAAAAGGTAGCTTCGAACAGAGTGAAGAACGCAAAACCTCTAGAACCATATCAACAGTTGTACAACATACTTAATAACCAAGAATTTAATATCACGAATTCTTAAGATTGTTGGAAATCTCCAAAGCGTGCGTCGCTTTTATTATCTTCCGAAGCAGAATACCAAATTTTATCTGTGTATATTGCAATTCTATATTTATCAAATATAACGTTACAAATGTTCCCGTTCTAATAATCACCTGCATCGACGATAATTTGACGAACTTTCCAAACAATCTAACCTGATCAATCGGGAACAGTAGCAGAAGAACAAGCGGTTAAAGCCGTTCGGCGAAACGACAGAACCGAGTAGAAGGAAACACGAAGACACCCTTAAGAACAGCGAAACGATGCGTGGGCTAAATTGGGCGGAGGCTTTCTCTCTCTCTTTCTCTCTCTCTCTCTCTCTTTCCCTCTTTCGAAGGGTTCATGGAATTTTATTCTCCGTGGAAAGAGAACAAGGTGTACACTCCACTAGGCTTAGAAACCATAAAAGTAAGTGGTATAGATTTGAAACGGCGATGTTGCCCCGAGGACGGCGCAACAATCGGGGAAAAAGAAACAAAGACAGAGCAGCCTAACGGAAGGACGAAGGGGGTTGCAGGACGTAGGAGGGTTGTTACGAGCGGTGCGTTCAATTAACGGTGGTCGACATGGTCCTGCCATACCACTGGCCATGGGGGTAGTTAATGCTAGAGGCATACCTACTTACCTACGGCAGTTTCTTTTTATGGCCAGACCACCGCTACAGGGCAGTTTCTCGCTAATTGGTATCGAACTATTATTCTCCCTCATCAACGGTCCCGGTAAACGAAACGGTCTTCGGATGCTGCTGCTTGCGATCGCGTGTCCCTCCTCAAACCTATTGCCTGCTGTGGTTATTTTATGTTCTTTCCAGATTAAACGATAACGTATACCTATTCTACACGTGTGTTACAGTTTAACAATGAATTTTCCTTTTAAATAGAAAAATTTGTTGCCTAATCCAGTTATAATAATCGACAAAGAAGAAACCAAAGGAAATGACCAAACACACGACAATTGAAATTTATAAAATTCCTTTCGCCTACTGAAGCAATATTTTCATATTCGTCGTGTCTATCGTAGTTTCCATTCTGTATCTATATGTATCTATAGCGGTTTCATTGTAGAAAATGTCGAAAGATTTTCGAGATGCGTAAAATATTTGCCAGTGAAACATTTACAGCAGCGTAAAGTGGCAGAAACGTGAGATACATTGATAAAACATTTCCAAGAAAGAAATATCCTAGGGAAAATTGGGAGGACAGTAAGAAGACGTGAAATCGGTTATCGCGTAGGCATTCGCAGCCGAGTCTGACACTACATTAGGGTACGTCACGTTGGGGAGAAAATAAGCACGGTAGAAAAATGCGAAAATTATTGATATTGCCGGGATCACATATCATTGTCTGAGGATATAGACGTCGCTCTGGCGCGCACCTCGCGTCTCCGTATATACCTTTTCCCGATCTTAACGTGGTCTGCATCGTGAGAGTATGGTCCTATAGGGGAACGCAGAAGCGATACCGAAGGAAGGGATGCTCCAAGCCAAAGGAAGGGGTACCAGAGTGCCGACGGGTCTGATATATTCCAGCAATATTTTTCGATCATCGCGTGCTACGGAGATTTATACGGCAGAACGGCATCGAGGCATTCAGCCACCTGATCGCGAGTTACTATCTTCTGAAAGATTCTAATATCGCCAGGCTTGGAAATATAACGTATATAGATTGATCAGTCATGTAGAAATATTTTCCAAACTATCTGTTTCAATATAATGACTTCAAAATAACATTTTCATATATCAGAGTATTTCAGAAATTTTGCTGTATTTTCTTTCTATCGAAACATCTTCATTATTATCGTTTTTATATCACGAATCTCCCCGTTTAGGAATTTGTTTCTCTATTTATAATTAATAGATAAATAGAATGTTAAATAATTAATAGAATTAATAGATAGATAATAGATATGCGATTTGGAATTCGATCGAAATTTTTGGATGCAGAGTTTACTTCTGACAGAGATGAGAAAAGTAACGTCAGAGGAAAGATGCAAGTCGAATACTCCATATATCGTACAGCAAACGAGCCACTGGGTAATGGTTCACCAAACGATCGAGCCCTCTGCCCTCGCATTTAAAGGATCGTTCGATTAAGCGTGCAGCATCCTGATACAACCTCTGGGACACTCTATCCTGTGGTTGAAATTGGACCAATTGAACTACAGGGATTCTCATTCACTGCAATTTCAAACACAGTATATATCATTTCTCTATCTCTATGTTCCAAAATTTATTCAAACAAGATATTGTAATATAAAAGGAAGAACACTGTATTATATCTTTATACAGGCAACCAAAACTATTATTCAACAAGTACCTAATATTTAATATTTTTGCATCAATTTTCACGTAGTCATATGCAAAGGACAGAGCTTAAAAATAAAGAAACCAACACAAAAACGAAAACACAAAAATTGTAAAAACCACGACACTCAATACAGTATAGCTACGTCGTACAGTCGCGTATCGGTACCTTTGCCTAACACACCTTATTCTAATTCATAGTTTATGTGAATTACTTCAATGTATTAAAGAAAAACAAATCTTGGCATAAATAAACACTTAAAAAAAAAGCTTAAAAATAAAGGAAATTTTTAAAAGGAATAAAGAAATGGGTACGTGGATATTTGATTAACCTCGCTAGAGTTAATTTAAAAAGTACTAAACACTATAATATTATACAATACACGAGTCGTACCAATAACCCTGCATAAAAGTAAGAAGAAAAATCTTCTTACTTTTTTATATCTTTTTATATTACTTTTTTAATTATATCTTCATTTCTAGATATAAATTCGTCAGATTTCAATGGTTAGTTTCGAAGATACGTCGACTTCCGTTGGAATGATCACCAAGAATAGGATACCGGTAGCGTTTCAGTGAAGCAATATCCGAGGGTGGCCTTCTAGCATTACGATGGCCGGACGATAGCACCGAAGGTCAGTTAAACTGTTCGGAAACTTGCCGGCTTTCCAATTAAGTAAAGATCCCGGCCTCCTAGGGTCAAGCCTACGTAGTTGACCGTGAGTTTAACACTACATAAATCGCGGCCCGTCTTATTGGTCCTTGATCTAATTACCTTCCGATGCTTGACCGCATAGTCCGTTGATCTCGACCTACTTTGATGGTTCAACGATTATTTCGGGTCGTAGCGCGTAATCGCGTCTACGTGACCGGCGTTTATCGATCCTTTGATCCTCTTGTGTGCGTCCAACCGAGCTTCGACCGTGATTTATAATAATACTCTTAATAATAATTCACGCGTACACTGGCGATTAACAACGGACCAACAAACTGAATAAAATTTATTGAAAATCCCATTCGACGGATGGCGTTTCGGGCTCGGATAAAGCGATTATTCATTTCAACATCGTACGTCTAAAAATATCGCTGGTGAAATTCACGGATGTTCAACGTGGGTCGGAAAACAATTTCAATGTAGGCTATTAACGAGGTACCGCGATCCAATTAGAACGATTATTTACAGAATGCAAATGGCAGCGCCGATACCACGAAATTATTCGATGTTTCTGCCTGTCGTTGGGATTTCCAGCGTAACTAGTTATTTAAAAAATATGTAACACGGTATATGAGAACGGTATTCTCGTGTGAATGCAAATTATCCGCAATCTACTCGAAATCCCTAACTGTATTTTGTTCGCGTTTACGCGGTTTAACTTAAAACCATTGTATTCTGCGTATTGGATATCATCGTTGTTTTGCGAAACGCAAGTAAAGTTATTTTATAAAATTTAGATGAATTCGAAAAATTCAATTTGATTCAGAAAATGTGATTAGCAGGATTTCTCGCTTCTGTCGACTTTAAAAAAGATCCTACGCAACAAGATTTCAAATAAATCGTCGATCACAAAATTGGGATTATTCTAAAAATTTGTAGAGGGTCCCTTAAAAAAGCCGACACTTCCCTTTGGTAATTCGGTTGGCAGGATTTGCGATGTATGTATACGTCAATCGCAGCGAGGTAATGTCAGGACATCGATAAACGTCCACGACTACCGACAAACACATAAACAAACATTTACATTTAATTGGTGGGCCGCGTGTCTGACTAATGGCCGGCCGTCTGAGTTTCGAAACGTTTCGATGCGGTCGTCACTCTTCCGTGGTTCATGATCCTCGTTGCGGGGGAAAAAATTCGCTTTCGCATCGAAATCGTGACAGATGTTCAGGAAAGTCGCTGGCCGCGTGATTAATCGGACCGAACCACGCAACCTGCTTTCAAATCATGATTTAATGCTCTATACTCGTCAAACATTGCCACCAAAACCATGAAAAAGAATCGTTTCGTTCGACGAAACGATAGATAAATTGATTTTGTTAATGAATCCGAATGAGACTGGTACTATCAGCAATTATTCTTCGATTGTTAGAAAAATCAAAGGTATTTCCGATATTTGATATTAATTAATTAACCGAGAAAAATATATTTTTTAGAAAATTATTTATTGATTGAGAAAAATATTGATCCTTCTCTTCGCACTCTAAGAATCTGTAATAAAATCCCAAGATCATACACTTTCTTTTATGACACTGTCACCTGTCGCAATAAAACGATCTACGTATATATTCTTCGATCGAGAGGGAAAATTGAATTCGTGAAGAAGTTTTAATCCATGGATATCATATTTTTACGAATAACCGTATTAGAATGGTAACTCTAATTGATTTTATTGATACGTTAATTGCTTATTGCCTTCCAACGATCGTAAAGGTATATTACAGTGTTCACTCAGCGCTCGATAAAATTAACCTTTCATATTCCTTAGATATTCGTTCTTTCTATTCGACCATATTCTCTATTCTGACGATAAAGCTTATAAAATATAAAACAATACAAATAAAGCTGAGAAATATTTCCGAATTATCTAATAATATGTAGAGAGTGAAACATTCGAATGTATCCGTAAAGATATAAATTTGCATAATTGTAAATCACGGTCTACGTGTTATCATTCTCTATTAATTATATTTCTAGTAAAAAAATGTATACAGACACGTATTACTATCAATGTTGCGTAAAGTTTCACAACGAAAAAATACGAATTTTCGTATCAATCAAATAATTATCGAAGAGAGATCCACGAAGGGACTCCATTTTCCGGACGAACGGAGAATCTACGTGACCACGTCCTGGCTAGGGCAATAATACAACGATATTTCACATCAAGATCATATTCGTCGCCGGAAGAAAAATGACGGTCACCGGTAACTCCCAGGCGAAATTCATTTTGACAGATTTCATACATTGAATTGATGTTTATATGTCGCGTTCGCCGGAAGATAAGCCGGATGGAAAAGTGTATACGTTCTCGCACACGACGTCTCCGCGTTACGTCTGGACAAAACTTTGACCATTCTGTCGCCCACAATACGTATAATCCGTCCGAGGGATCAAATTCTTATAAAGGACGAGGTCAGAGACAAAGACAGTCCTTAGGAGGCCAACTTTAAGGGTTTTCATCCCTTCTTCGAACAGCGTAATACTCTGGCCAAGGAATATCGGTCTTCTTATACAAGTAACCCATCTTTTGTCATCTTTCTGTCAGAGATTCGTCGAAGATTGAAACATCCAACCGAGAATACGCTTAACTTTCCTTTGACGCGTCCAACGTTTCACGAGAAATTGTAGGAACAGTTGAAAGCGCGATGACATCGCTAGTAATGAAATTATAAGATGGAATTACCCGGGCGAAGATTAATTTTTAAGAGTCGATCGACTTTTTAAATTCAAATATTGGTAAGGTAGAATTTGATTTTCTCCCGGATATCACGTTAATCCTTGACAGTTGTTCAAAGACACAAAGATAGGATATATGTAACAAGGATTATTTAATTAGTTGCTTCCGTTTAAGATTTAAATTATATTCAGCCTATTTTATGACTTGAAAAAATTACTTATTTTAATAAATACAATATTTATTGCGGGAGAAAAATCTCCAGAAATAATGTTTGCAACGTCTCATCTCTCCTCTTTACTTCCCAATTAATGCAGTTCACGGGTCGATTGTTGCAACAGAAATTTATATTCTAGCAGCATATTAGAAGAACGTAAACTCGCTCGTAAAGGGTTGAATATTGTTCGAACCGCTCAATTACGGTTCGCCTGGAAGGCAAGGTGGCATTATTCAGATCAAAATATATTTTATCCGTAGTTGGCACGGTAGCGTCTGGGGGCGGCTCACTTTCCTAAAGTTCATTTCCGCCTGCGGCTCAGAATTAGACGCTAACGAATCTTTACGTCCCACCTTTCGTCGCGCAGTCTTCTATGTCAACGCTGCCGGCAGATTTCTACCGTTGTTGGCCTCTCTCCGGGTCGGTCGCGTGAAAATGAGAAGCATTTTCGTGGCTGCCGTGAGCTACCCCCTGCAACACCGCCGCCACCACCACCGCAGCTACGAATTATTACGTTAAACCACGTAACTAGGGGCTGAACGTGTACGTAACTCGGTGCGTATTAACGCGCGACACGCGGCAGTTTCTTGCGAGAACTTTGGAATCAATCAGCGCCCGGCACGGATGCATTCGAGAGAATTAATATCAGCGTCGCGAGCGACATCCGCGCGCCGCGACATAATCCGTTTAGCGCCGGCAAGCTTGTTCGGCTCGAGTTCGTTCCACGCAGGAAAACGATGGCGGGAGAACCTCTCGCCAACGACGACGACGAAACCTTAATATGCCTTCTCGCCGATTTTTATAATCGTTTTTATAGATATCTATTGATATATCGATTTGTTGTTTTTAAAAGCGAACATTTCTTAGATTGTAAAATAAATAGTAAATGTAAGAAATAAAACGTGAAATGGATAAATCAGGGTAAAATTTATCGTCGCGTCAATCAGTTGGGGGAGATAATTTTCAGATGTCTATAAAAATGAATAAACTACGTGTCTTTGAAATCCTTTTACGTGCTATTTCGAATTCTTTTTTTTTTTTTCGTTTATTTATCACTCAATCACGCGTTTAATCATAATTTGATATTGTATTATGTTCAATGAGTTTGATGTATGTATATGAATCAATCATCAATTTTAAATGTACATAGATATAAATTCTAAGTTTTTATTGATATCTCGGTAGTTCCATACCCTACGTTATGTAAAGTTTGATAAATGTAACAAGATTTTCGTGCTTGTGAAACGTTCTTCCATTTTAAAATGTTCCATAGAACCGAAGCGAAAGAGCAAGGTAGTATTTCTTCGGTAAACAAATTCTTCTCACAATTTTTAACTCAAAGGAAATATGGACTATTATAATGGCACTCTCGAGATAACCGCTTAGCTAAACAGTGAAGTATTTCACACGATGTTGGAACTTGCATTTACGTTTGTTTTCTATAAAATCAACATGGCTGAAGTTATAGCCTGGTTCAATTAGCACTATATTTCTCGAGTGTTTCACAGTTTTCGAACATCTTTTCTGGTCACAATTAATACACCAAACAGAAGATATGTTTCAGAAATATTTCGTTGCGTTCTAAGATATTTTTCTCGAAACCTTTCATCGAATTCAAACAAACTATTCTCATTGTGTGCGAACCAGGATTCAGAAGTGACGAACTTTTAACTTTCGACGTTTGAAAAAACACGTTTCGAAATGGTACAAGAATTTTAGTAGCTTATATTTTACATCAGCCTTCCTGGGAAATTTATCTTTTCCAGTTGTAACGTCCTTTTAGCAAATCGACGATACATGAAGCTACGTATTTCAAAAGGAAAGTTTCCATTCAGGATAAACGTATCGATTTTCATTCTCCGCAAAAACATAGTGTGTATCAGCGAAAGAAATCGAAGTAAATAAAAATGGAAAATTCCTTCGACCTCGTCTACGCACGATTGTAAATAAAATATTTTGTCAAATATTTCCCAAATGTGTTGATAAAATTGCAAGACTACCAGTTGGTTCAAACGATATATTCATCGCACGATAGAGCGTGCTCGTGCTTATTACTTTTTATTTAACGGATTATGGCGAGTCACGGGGCGGAAAATTTTCGAGAGGAAGATCAAAAGGAAAAGCTGTTAAAACTGGTAACGTTCTCTCCTCGATAATAACGGTTCTCCATCGACGGACTCGACTCACTCGATGGAAACCGTGTGTGTACACGGCGTGGCAATAACTAATAATACCGTGAAGCCAATTTCGAGGTGTCACGAGAAATGGCTTCTATATCATTCGACCGTGCGGTATACACTTCCAATTTCCAATTTCATTGCCGCGGCACGCGCAGTTATACGTACTCTGTGCCGCGTGGTGCGAATTCGTGAACATTGCTAAATGATCATTGCATTAACCCAGACCAATAAATATTTAATTGCGCGGGCGCAGCCCGTTGCCCGGATTTACCATTCGCATGTAAACCACGCTAATTCAATCAACTATGATCAGCGCCACGTCAGATTTTTCTACGTGAAAGCTGACCACCGACGGGAACGATGTTTGTTACGTTCGTTTTGTTAAACAGTTGCGTTCCGGTAAACGCGCGAAAATGGTTTTATATCGCTGCGGTGAGGATGCGAGGTATTGTTGAAAATTGTGAAAATTAACAACACGTTGCGATTGTTTAGTAATTTTCCAAATATTTTCATCCAGAACTCGAAGCTGTTTAATAGTAGAACTATCAAGCGCGTAAGAGTATCTAAATATATCATGCGTAGTATAAATGAGTATAATTAAAATAATATAACGAAGAAGATATAAGTATATATTTATAATCAGATCTTGTGTTAATAAAAGTTAATGTTAATTCTGCTAAAAGATTCTCTGTGTATTTCTTGATATTCGTAAGAATAATAGTCGGAATTCCATCATTTTTGCTTCAACTGTACGCTTCTTATATTATTTCTTAACAAATCGTGTGTTCCGAAATTTCTTTTCCTACGTATAGTCGTAGCAATTGGTGTTTTAATTTGGAATTTGATTGCATCTATTTAATTTCGCAACACCTACTTGAGAACAATCATCAATGAATCGATAAATACATTACGTGTTCTGTTATAACCGAATAGAATCACATTGCTTAAATTAAAACGAATCACTTTCGAGCTGCAACACAAAAGATACGACATCTGAAGTCTCGTAATATCGAAATAGATTTTGTAAATTATTCATTGATACACGTTCAATTTAAAGCTAAAAATCCAATAAAGTCAAAAGTTAAGAATTTCCCAAAAAGAACGCTGCTTTCTTACACGTTGCGATATAAATATCCGGAGACAAAGGGACAAATAGCCAGTTCGCACCTACTCGAGGGTTTTCTACCCAGTTTTCCCGTAGGCGTGTCTTTTCAATGGTCTCTCCGCGGGTCAATCCGCGATTGATATAAAAGAGTCCAGTAGCGGTATCGTATCCCTCGAATCTCTGGGAAAAGCCGCTAAATCACCCGTACCAAGGGTAAACCGAGCCAGAGATTTGTGTGCTTGTAAGCCTAGCCCCGATGTATCGCGAACGATTGGGCGGGATAAAAGGGATGCTCCGTGTACATTCCCTCGAACCGATATCTTTTTCCCGAGATCCAAATACGTTTTTCGACGTGATCTTGCGGTCATCTCTAGCAGATTCTGTTATCAATTACTGTCAATTTCGTTTCGTTCGAAAGAGTTTCGCGATAGACTGATATATATTATATATTCGTTGTGAAAATACAGCTTCTTTGTTTTTCTCCTTTGATTTTCATCCTTTCTTATTTTCTCCCTTCTCCTCCTCCGTGTCACATCTTGTTTCATCATTTACCTTACTCTATTGAGTTTTGTTGGGGATATAAAAATTTCTCGAATTCACAGAAGTAATCGCGATATCATAAGAAGAGCGTCCCTTAAACAACTGGCCACGTCGAAGAACCAAGTTCTAATAACGTCATTCAACTCGCTGAATTAATCTCCACGTGAACAGATGCAAATTTCTTTTGTCGACACTTCAAACTCCTAATTTATTCTGTGTATAATTAAGAAAAAAAAAAAATGATTCATCTCTCTGGTTTCACATAATAAAGAAAATTCGAAAATTTTCGGCGAATCAGCCTAAGCTTGGAAAGGAATCAGACAACGTTAATGAAAGCAGTCTGTGCTTAACTGGGAAACGAACGTCTGAACGCGATGACTACGTGGCTTCCTCTAAATCGGCGATCGAAGGATCCTGTGGGTTGATGGAAGCAAAAACGCGAGGGAGCGGAAACGGATTCGCGGTTCCGCAGCCAAAGATTATCCCCTGACTGGCGTCTATACGCATTTGCCTCGGTCTGAAAGGCCAGGTAATCCTTCGTCGTCTGGAACGAATTTATCGGGGTAGTTCGCGGAGGAGGGAGGGTAGAACGAGGAACGCCAAAGATTTGCTTTTCCGATTGAACGTACCGGGCGTTCGTTGCGCGAAAGAGACAGCCACCGGTACAGAGAAAGATCGAGGCGAACGATCGAAGCAAAGCTGCTGGAAGGTAAAGCGTCTTTCGACGCCCGAACGATCAAAGTCGAAGGAACTCGTAATCACCAAAGGATGCTCTCTTATGGATTTCTTATTCGCATACAATTTAAACCCATCCGGCCACGTGATTCGTCGAAAGGAATTGGCATTATCGCGGACAATCGAGTTTCTTGGTCATTGGTTTTCTTAAACGACCAGCTCCATCGAGGTTAATTGCACATCCTTTGATTATTCGGCTATTTTAATCGTGATCTCCTTATAGATAAAATAAATTGGAAGATTCGTTGATCAGGCTTAAAATCGAACAAAAAAATTTCCTAACTAACCATGACACTGAAAACGAGTCGTACGATACAATTTTCTGAAATCCTATTAACTTTTTTTCGACGCTGGTGAGAGTTCATTTCGTATAATTTAACGCTCACCTTCCGATCACGACGAGTGAAAGATTCATTGAACCAACTTGAAATCAAACAACAAATTTAGAAACTAGTCGTGAACAAACGGAAAATCAAGTTTACGATACAATTTTCTAAAATCCTACCAACTTTTATATATAATATTAATCATGCAAATCAATTTAACGTATCGCAAGGAAATCTTCCGCTACTTTTCTGATATTGCACCAACAATCCTCTGTACATTGACGAGTGTCTAAGTCAATTTTATGTTTAACGTCCACTGAGCATTTCCCACCAGGAATACCATCACCGTAGCAAAGTAATCAAAACATTAATGCCCTAAACTCGATCCACCGGAAACGTGGATCATCAAGTTCTGATGGAGCAACGAACTATCAGATTCTCATTGTGCGGAAGGACAACGGTGAAGTTTGATGCCGGATAACCATGGGATCAGAAAACCCAATGCAACGCGTAGTTCACATTGTTGTATACATGTATATGTATGGTCCTATATAGAAACGATATTGGTAGAGTTAGAGAGAGAGAGAGAGAGAGAGAGAGAGAGAGACCAGGGCAAGTAACTCTGTGGGGATGGTCTTCTGCTACAGTAGCAGGGTAATATCTTCCCGACGCCATATTGCTGATTAACATATGCATCCAATACTCTCTGGTTCACTCAAATGCAAACACGTCAGACCGACAGCTATCTCTGCCTGTAACGTTGTATAAAGCTCCGATTCAAACGGCATATTAAAGGTCGACTTATCCGGCTGTGAAGCGTTTCGCGAACTATCGTCCCCTACGGCAAAGCACCCGCTCCGAATCACCCCCCATAAATGATAGATAAGGTCCAGACTTGCGGCACATAGCTTACATCGATGGTGATCGTTATACCGAACAGTCCCTTCGGCATCGATATTACTTCAGAGTATGTAGAATGATACAAGTGCAATTTTTTTGCATAAATTAGAGGAAAATAGGAGATTGTTTAGAGGATTGTTTTTTTTTTTTTTTTCAAGGAATTGCCACGGCTTTAGATATTCGAAAATATTCCACATTCGACAGTTGTAGAATTAAGGATTCGTATTTATCCTGAAATAAATTAAAAAGTCCCTCTAAATTTCATAATAGAAAAGAGTGGACATGTCTGCTTCGAATAAACCTAAGACGTGTTACCTACTATTTTGAATATTTTATTATCAATGTCTAGAAAAACACCAAACTTCGAACATACTTGAAAGTTTCTCAATCCTTCGTAATCCGAAATGTTAAATCGATAATACAATCGATTTTAAGATTACCGTAAGTAAATAGAAAATAGTATCGCTGTGCGAAATTGCATTTCGAATCCGGTGGAGGATTTCCAGTGAATTCGAAGCGTAACAAGAAGCACCGGCAGCGAATCTCGAAGAAAGAAGCAAAAGTATTTGTAGGATGAGACGGACCCGTATTTAGTTCTCGCACCCACTTTGAACCAACTTCGTAGCTGGCTTTGACGCCCTGCTAATCCAGGCGTCCGGCTAGCATAGAAGACTCCCTCGGGGTAGCTTGGTTGGTCCAACGAAAAGAGAAGCAGTCAGAGTGAACGTGGAGAAAAAGGAGAGAGACAGAAAGTAGCGGGTGAACCTGATGGAGGAAGGGAGAGAGAAAGGGATAGAGGGGGTGGAGTAGGAGATATGGACGAAAGGCAAATGAACGAGTCGCTCCATGAAAGGAACTCGTACAGAATCCGGGAAACCCCATACGAGGTCCCCGCGACATGGGCCACCCGGCGACTAATTGGAATTCGTCTGTGGCAGTCGAAGCAAGGCTTTCTATAATTGAGACGTGGCCAGACCTGCAAAAAATCCAGAAAGGGGGAAAGGATGCGCCAGGCCGCTGTCTCGCGGAGAATCCTTTTCCTCTCTTTTGAACGGAAGTCAAAACTTTTCGAGGGATGATCCGGCCTGCCGCCTGCATCCGTTACCACACCGGTATATGCGTATCTCAATATCATATAAATGCAAAAACTGATCCCTACAGAGAAACCAACTTTACCGGTAATGTAAATTTTTTAAACTTCTCCCCCGGTGAAACGTTCGCCAACGAGAACGTGCGTATTCTTCGATACACCTCGTTCTCTTTCATGAATTGCTTACAAGATCTGGTTGGCGAACCAATTGCTCTTACTCTACCGAGAACGCCTTTCGAAACTCGCCAGAACGAAAAATAAGACGCTCGGTTGGCTTTCGAAATTGGATTTCATCCTGAGTCGGTGGAAATTGCTCGTTCCGTAATGGGTATTTCGAAAATGTTTTGCCCAGTTTTCGAGGTGTATTGTTATTTAGAAGGATGAAAAGGTTGTGGTATGAAGATAGGTTCAGAAACGTTTTATCTTCATTTTTAATACATCATTTTGTATATGTTGAAGTGATCGTCACTTCTGAGAAAACTCTACATCTGGTCTTCGATTTCTCAAGCGCCTAAGGTCTTCGAAAGCGCATAGACAAAAGAATGCGTCGAGGAAAGACCATAGGCGGTACACGTCCGACGTTGGTTTCGGCAGTTGTCTTTAGTCTCAGGGTAACGTTGCTAGCGAGAGGATCTGGATCGGCTTACATAGTACCACATATTTTGTAATTTACTATTCACAATATATATACTTTCAATACCTTGCAGTTTGCCCACGCATTTCTTTAATTCCATCCACTGAATAACCTTAACAGTATATATGCTTATATATGTGCGTGCGTGTATATGCTTCTTCAACAAGATTATATGCTTCTGCAACTTTACCGACATAAGACGAGAAGAAATAAAATCAGAAATAACGCAGAATAAACAAGGAGAATAATTGCAACAAAGAAGATTCAGGTTGGTGGATACGTTTTCGAAACACCACGTTGCACGTACTTGGAACAGAGACTTTCGAGTTTCGGCAACGTCTCTTGATCCCGTAACGTTCAGCGATAGAAGAAAAAGAAAAGGGTAGTTAAGTATTCAAACTGGGAACATCCGGAAATGCGGATACAAGAGACAAGCAAGCCAAGGCAACTGTGAAAGCTCTCGCCTCTTTTTTCCCTCGTCGGTTCCATCCTTGTTCCTTCCACGACGCTTTCACACGCTGTTTTCTTTCCGCTGTACATCTGAGGAAAGGCCGCGATAATAACCAGCCAGCAAGAGAAACATAGAAGCAATTGTAAAATTAATTAAGAGACTGGGAAAATAATTAATTTTTCTAATAATTCTTGCAGTCGCGCTGCTATTTTCCCAACACGCGGCCGCAGCTCCGCGCACCGCCAGCCCCACCCCTTCAGGAGGGACGAAATAATTTCATAAGGGGTTGGCTTGAGAACCGCACCTACATTTGCGAAAACATATCTCCTTTTCCACCGCCTCCTCGTCTCTGACCACGTCCAACCGCAACAAAGATCCTCCACTCCCTGCCATCCTCTCTCTAATACCCTCCCTCCAACCTCCTACACTTTCGTCCGCGTATACGCAGAAACGAATTCTTCCACTGGGAAAATTTCCGCATTGGTTATTTCGGGCCTATGTCCTACGCGAGTTTGTTCTCGTTACTTTTCGTTATGTGTATGATTGTTCCGAGGGTTCGTAGCATTTTTCACAGTCCATATATTCTATCTAATATTTACTAAGATTTTTCATCCATTTATATCGTACGAACTTCTGCTAAATAACGAAACATTAGACTGGAGAGAATATTGGAGAATTTCGTGGAAATAAATCCTAATGAATCAATTCTTTTACATCGAACGTAGTGTTACCATGCTCCATACAATCAAATTCTGAACGATGGTAAATAACAAATAAAGCGACTTATGTGTATCCTATTTCTGACACCTGTCTCTGCTGAATGAAATCATCGAAACTTAATATAATATAAATATACCAATATAAATAGCAAACGTCATGCTTAATTTCAGAGAGTGAAACCAACAAGGGTTAAATTTCATTTGAATCACATGTAAGTTTTCCATCAGGAAAATAACAATCGAAAATACGTCCGTGTTAAATGAAGTTTATCCTCGAAGATCCTTGCCATCCATCGGTAGCATCACCGACGAAAATCCAAAAAAAACATCAAACGTCATCTCTATTTTATGTTACACCCGCCATTGTGAACGTGGACAATTAATTGTAAAAGCGGTCCCCACGAACCGGTAATTTTTCCAACAATAATAGGAGAAGCTAACGAGAACAATCAAAATATTAATACATTTCGATGGAATTCAAATGTAGCATTGGCGGGGTTGGCCGCGGTCGAGTGCAGTGGGTACGTCCGGGGCCCTCTACGTGTTTGATCATTGTGTTATACGGTTCCCCTGGTGCACACTTGCCATAAGTGTATTTTGAAATTTCGCTGGTTGTAATAATCTTCCGCCGGCAGGTAGGTAGGTAGGTGTACCTGCGTAGAGGCTGAACCGCGTGGTCAAACGTATTTTCGCAACGGTATGCCGTCCTCGGACGTTCCTCAAGGTGTGGGTGAGTGCGTGTTACGTGTCCACACACAGACCCGTCGTGCAGAAACGTCCTGCAGGTGTGGACGAACCGTAGAAACCCCGTAGTTTGGTCAGTCAGAGAGCATAAAGGCTCTCGAGAAATTAATTCTCTTGCAGACACATATACACGCATACACATACACGCACACATTAGGACGCGACGGTGGCCCGGTAGAGAGAACTCGGGCCTGTACACACACGACACATGGATATATACCTTCAGCACACGTATAAATACGAAAGTATATGTATAGGTGAGCCGCGAACGCGGATACGAACGCGAGCGCGAACCGTAGCTACGTGTTTTATTATTGAATGGCCTCCTTCCCGGACTGCGAATCAACTTGGCAATTGGTTTATTATAATTTCATTGTGTTTTCATTACCCGGGTTAATTTGCGCACGACCCGCATGTCTCCCTTTATTACCAGAGCCCCTGAGGTCTTCAGACGCGCGCACGCATACTTGGATCCCCGCGTTACGATTCTTTCCTGCCAGGAGAAATCTCGTTGACGAAGAGCTGCAACAACCGTGTATTTTAGAATAGCCGGTATTTCGACGGGGTGAAAAAATAACCGGGCTGCAGCGGGAATTACGCGTAGATTATTTTTCTACGCGGGTAAAATCAGTCTTTATTAGATCCGAGCTAACGTGCGCAGGATGTCCCGTGATATTCTCTTTCACCTTCCTCTTCTTCTTTGAGATTCTTTTAATCGTATTACTGTCTTTTTATTGTCATTGGCAAGGGTGGTGGAATGAATTATGATAGTAAAGTTTAGCGTTAATCCTACCAAGGTCGAAGTTCATTTTTGATCAGACTGTTTAAAAGCCACATCTATCGAATTTAGAAACAGAAAGTATTAAAAAATGATCACATCATGTACACTACTTTTGAAGATTTCTCCAAGTCGTTTGATTTCTTCCGTTTGGGACGGAGTCTGAGTCGTGTACGTAGCTAAGGAAATTGATATAATTACAAACGTGGAATTTAACTTCTAAGAGCTTCAATTATTAACAAAAAAAAATATATACTCTCAGATTGATTAAGCATTTGCTACTGTTCCATCTAAACGAGTACCATGATCCCTAAAAACTGTACACCTCATTTTCCTCAAATTATTCCCATCGAATTTCTTCGTAAAAAATTAAAACCTCCGAGCATGTCCAAATCACGCGACTCATCGACTTTAAAAAGCAGCCGTCGGGGCTGGAAAAAAGATTGACAAAAATCTCAGTGTAAATCGTTAAACGCGATCCGAAGTAGCGGCACACACACGTCAATTTGTTTACACGCCGGATGCACCAGAGAGAAGATTCAGATACGAGGAAACGACGACCCTTGACGTGTCTGATTCTACGTTCCACGCGCTAAAACCCGGCCAGGCGAACGATCTACCTTCTTCCTTTTTTCATCGGGAGGACGTGTTACTGTTCTGTCGTTCTTTGACACCCGGTTACGTCAAACAGGGGGCCGCCGGGCAACGACGAGAGTGAACAGGACGAAAAAAAAGGAAAAAAAAAAGTAAAAAAAAGAAGAGCCATGGCACGAAAGGGAAGCGAAGAGAAATCGTGGAAGGAGAGAGAACGGGAAAAAAATAGGTTGGAGGTGAGGCCTTTTGATTGACTGTTTGAACGATTTTTGCTCGGCCGACTACGCTGCCGGGCTGGCATTGATTATCGCTTATTGAATTTGTATGCCAGCAAGGGATGCTCCGGAGGGGTTGTCCAAAGTCGCCATCAGGGGATGCTGCTCGTAAAACGCTTTACTCTCGCCCACCGACCCGCTACCTACACGGACAAGATTTCCTCTCCTCTCTCAGATTCTTCAGGAAGAAACTGATCTCTAAATTAAACGATACTACCTCAGGATAATGGATATTGGAATTTTCTTTGAAAATTCATCGGACGAAGATAGGGGAAATTGAGGCAAGTTGGTACATTTTATGTTAATCCAATTAACATTCTCTAAATCGCGTTATATTACATTTTTTGGAATTTTTAGTTGTAACGTATAAAACGGGAAGGTAGCAAAAAGAGTAAAAGAAAAATTGAAAAGATCGAAAACCAGCAAACACGCTATTTTCATTTGGTTTAATTCTAAACTGTTCGTTTCTTCATAACGTAACTTGTGAATGTTTATTATACCTTCTGAATGTTCTGTAATTTTATTCAATGCTAGAACAATCGTGACTATTTAAGTTTCCGAATAATTTAAGAATTTTGCTACTAAGAATATCGCCGAATTTTTAGCAACACTAATTAAAGTCAAGGATTGCATCTGGTTTCGGCATCTCCATTGAATCGGAAAAAGAAACTAGAAAGAAAGTGAAATCGGCAACGAGTAGCGCGATACTTCCAAATCGATTGGACATTGGCGTGTCAATAAACGTCCCATTTATTCACCGTTTCCAAGAACAGTACTCTTTGGAAAATTACTCTGTTCCGGGGTAATCCCCGGAGAGATTCAGCGTACATCGCACAGAGAAATATTTTGCCTGACCAAACAGGTAACCCGTGACTCCTATCTTCTCTCTCATTCCTTGTCCCTCGAACCCTTTCAAGCCCCCTCTGTCTCTTGCTCTGGCTACAAGCTACGCATCCCTTTTACATTTATGCTTACATGCCTCGTCCAGCTCGCGATGTATCCCTGAATTATTGAACGACGCGGGGATCAGCCGCGGATGGCAACGCCTCTCGAGTTTTAAGCTGTTAAACCCCGTCGAGGAATGTCAGTCATTGAT
This sequence comes from Bombus pascuorum, assembly GCF_905332965.1. Lineage (NCBI taxonomy): Eukaryota > Metazoa > Arthropoda > Insecta > Hymenoptera > Apidae > Bombus > Bombus pascuorum. The sequence continues at coordinate 11,214,043 of NC_083491.1, read as the reverse complement.
TCAAAAACCATCGCGTGGAAATTTCCACAGCCGACGAATACTTTAATTGGGACATTAATATTTGAAAAAGTTATGAAATCTAGTACATCATCCTTGTGATCTTTCCCAACTGTAAAATTTTATCGGAGCGACATTTCAAAAAATTATACGCCCCGGTGTAATACGAGTGGTATCAGCCGTGTAATACATATGTATATTCAGCTTGTAATACGTATTTCAAATCTCGCGTATTCAAAAATGATAACCGCCATTTACATAGGATCGTTCTTCCATACGAGCGTAACAGAATCAACGAGACATCAATGTGACGTACAAACGAAGTGAACAGGCGGTCCACAAATTAACATTACATTTATCAATCTACATACCAAACCGCGTTTACGAATTACGTTTTATAGCAAAAGCCAATTCCACGCACGCCGTTCGATAGATAGCCAACAAACGGGTAAACAATGAAGCCGTAGGGTAAAAGCAATCGATATTACATCGGGAGAGCGGCGTGTGTTCGCGGATTCGCGCGAGTACAATAACCGTCGTTGATCCGACCGGTAAATGGAAGATTAAAAGAGCTTAGTTTAGTTCGCGGAATGAATTCATTAAAACCCAATTTCCATGCGCAACGAAAATGAATCCCCGAAGAACGGTGAAAGATCCCTCACATGTGGAAACGCTCTTGAACGAGAGAAAGATGACCTGATGAGATACAGAGAGTAGAAGTGGGCGAGAAACGGCAATGAACAGGCATCGATGTAATATTTATAAACGAGCGAGTCCTGCAGGATATCCGCGTATCCTCGAAGCAGCATCAGACCAACCCGGAACCAAAGGGCAATGCTTGGGTCCACTTCAGTCTCGAACTCCAGCCCGAAATCTCATCGGCCCAAATGGCGCATCAACATCTATTATTAACCAGGTTCAGAATATTAACGATACAGTTACCGTATTCCAGAAGCTAAATTAGCGGAGATTATTACGAGTGGGCTCTCGCGGTACTATCACTCTCTCGATCCAACCCGCGAGCGGTGGTCTCTTTCCGCGACACACGCTTCATCACGCACCCTTGCAGTCTGGGGCGGTCGGGCTTCATCTTTCTCTCTGCTCTCGCGTGTACGTAGCGCGAACGAACAGCAAGGCCCCTCTCTCTTTTCCGGTAGAAACGCACGCTCCGCGGCATGGAGAACGGTCCGGGAATGGCCGATGTTTTTTACGAAGGCCGACGCCATTAATTTTAATATTATTGCATATTGTTGGGCAAATTGGCGGAAAGTGCGCGTGACGGCCGCTTGGTTATCGCGCGACGCCCCCCCCTCCCCGTCCTATTCATCTTGATTTTTCGCGAGCGCGTCGCAAACTACGATATTGATTCCCTCTATAAATATTTTCGGACTTTCCCGGCGAAAAAACATGGTCGAAAAGAGGGCTCGATGGCGCGGCCTCCGGTCGAATCACCGTATGAAGCGTTCGTTCATCTTCCCAATGAAGATGTATCGGCGAAGATTCGTTGGAACGAACGGTGGCCCAGTATTTTTCGAAGCGATGACTTTTTACAGAAAGTTTGATCGAGCGTGGTTAATTTAAGAGGAGGATATAGGGTGTTCGTGTTTCACGCGTAAAATTATTCAGTATACAGGTAACAGAGGATGACCGTGCGTGAAAAAATAAAACGAACGTAACGAGCTAGAGTCTTCTTATAAAAAGCCTGATTTTTCGGAAAATCGAATTTCACGTTAAAATTCAATTTATAGAAAAATAATCCAGGCACAGACCATGATAAACCGAATATCCCTGTATTTCTACAAAAAGTAAGAACATCGCTGTGGATGTTATTTCTTCAGAAAAAAAACTACTTCAACAGCTTTGGTTTAAACATTTCTGTGTTTTAATATTTACAACTAACTTAGACCTAAAAAGATTTTTATAAATATTGTATAATCTCGTTACTTTGAAACAGGCACCACGTACGTTTTATTCGTGGAAGCACATAATTTCTGTCTGAATCTACTCCAAGCAAACTCTACATAAAAATATCAATGGATCGGAAAATGAAAGTCAATATTACATTCGTATTGTCGTTGCAGCCGCGGTTTTTCAAAGCCATTTCACACGAAATCACCCCGTTACAGATTTCCGGCGAAATCTAACAAGACGCATATTCTCCGCCCCACGACTTTGGCCGTTGGCGGTGATAGCCACCAAGTGCCTTTTTATCGAGTCAATGCGGCATCCCCGGCCGTTTTATTGGACGGATGGCATCGCTTTTCCGCGCCGATTTCGACTTTTTCATGCAGAGGAAATCTCGGTAACCATGGGGGACGCTTGGCAAAAGTGAGAAAAAGAGGACAGAGAACGTTCTCCCCTGGCCCTTCGAGATCCCCGGAAGACCAATTCTGCGATACGAATACGAGCACGAAAAATATGGATATTCCGTTTTAAAGGACATAAAATGACCTCGAGATGGTAGCCTTTATAGACACGTTGGAACGCCGCACCTCTGGCGGTCTATAAACGTGATGTACGCTCGCGAATTTTGTCCTACGACACCGAGATTGGATGGCAATTTTGTATATGTTGTAAAAGGTACGGAACGATGCGCTGTTTCGATACGAGAATAAAGATGGGAAATTTATGAGGAAAAGTTATATCATATTATATGTATATCTATATATCGTCTATACTGAAGTTAATTAATTAAAAAGAAAAAGGTAAGATCAAGGTTTGTTTAGTCCTACGATACATTCGTCATTATATTATACAATTCTGAATCATCTTGGTGACAGCTTCCTAATTCTTCATAAAATAAATTTTATCTTCTGTTTTAACAAGCGCATGAAAATGATCTGAACTGAGCTTATGAACTGATCTGAGCTTACTTACCTTCCTTTTATAAGAGACCATTTCCTCATTGATTATACAATTTTCTGACTATCCTGTCCATATATTATTGTTAGAATTCTTTAACTATGATGTAGTTCTATCATGTAAAGAGATTCGAAGATAAATGTCTATGTATTGGACTAATACAGCAGACACTGCGTCTTGTAGAATACAAGAGAATATTATTGAATTTTTCCGAAAGAGTTTCATTAATGTATAATCTAAACCGAAATAGAATTATACTTTGGCCAGAAAGTTTTGACAGTTACCGTATTTATTAGGGTAGATAATATTAATTACCCTAATCTTCCTTGTCACGCACGTGTAACTCCGTTTATTATTTATTTATAATTACTTTACGAGGATGAAATTTAGTCCCATTATACCCATAAACCTGTCATCTAGAATTTCAAGTATCTACTGGTCGCTACCAACCCTTCTTCAATGACTTCTAAATTAATTCGCAAAGAAAAAAAAAACAAAATTTCTCTCAGAAGCTTCCTTATTTACCGATCATCGAAGAGGAAGAGATGTCTCGTTTTCGAACAACATCGACAACCCTTGATTTTTAGCATCCCACTGCGAGGCCAAGAGCAAAAGCGAGTTCAGATTTATTCCCCGTGGTTGCCTCTGGAGGCCCTCCACCTCGTGCAACCTTCTTCATCCCCGTCGGCGGTCGGCTTCTCCTCCTACGTTGGGCTTTATTGACCCTTTATACATCTATTTGTTATGCCGTGGCCCTTTGTACGACGGTAGACACGAATGGGAGGGACCCCGGTGTACTTGCCGAGCTCTCTCCCCTGGCTATATTTGACCAGTATTATAAAAATCAACCGACCGATTTCCTACGTAAAATATCACCCCCGTGCGTGGCTGAATATTTTATCGGTGTCCACCCCGAACGCACCCTCGACCGGTTCCTTCTTTTCCACCCCGTTTTCGCGAGGGGGCAAAGAGCCCGGAAAGGAAGAGGAAATCGGTGGAGGGAGCGGCACGCGATTTCGTTTTGCTTCGTCGCGTGCGACCAACACTCTTGGAATGCCATCTTTCAATGGGGAACATTCTTGCGGTCAATATGGAATCCCTTTGCGACTCTTGCCATTTAAGATACATTCGGATATACATACGTACGGTGTGAGTGTAATTTTTGCGATGAAAGGCGGTACACAATGTAAGAAAAGTAGCAGAATTCTGTAACTTTTAATTCCTCTTCCAGGGTAATAGCGATTAACGTAAAAGAATACAACTCAACGAATAAAGCTACTGGATAATTTCGTATTATTGAGTTGTTAAAGATGGTAACTACTATTAACGACATGTAAGTTAGACGAAATAAAGAAGCGAGACAGCGCTTCGTACTTCTTCGTTATACTTGACAATGAACAATTTCCAGACACGTTGTGCATAAAAAATAAATCTGAATAGAAGAAGACAGCAGAGTTGACGTTAAAATAGGAAATTATACACATGGAATACAAGCTTTACAAAAAATTACATTATACAGAACCATAACACATACACGCGCGCGAGCGCGCGCGCACACACACAGAGGGATCCTATTACATTTTTTAATTTACAGATTAAAGAATAGAAGTATTACAAGCGATACAGTATGTTGACAAATTGACAATAACAGAGATGACATAATGTGGAAAGCTTCGCTTGGACGTTTTCTATCGGAGGAATGGGCCATTAAGCCTGGCTAGCATGCGACAAGATTCCAATCTACGGCGCGTGTTCTCAGCTTCACGGGGAACAACGACGCGAACTCGCGCGGAGGAGCGTATTCCTGCAGGACACCGGGGCTACTAATCTAACAGAATTATAGACGGTGACGGTAGCTAATTGTCTATCTATATCTGGCCTGACGTAGGTGTGTCTCAATGTTCCCTCTCGTATGGCCGCTTGTATATGCGTACATTGTATTGTACGCCGAGTCCGTGGCTAGACCGTCCGTCAGTTCTCTCTCGGAGCGACTCCCTCGCTCGCATAATGGCCAGCCTGCGTACGTGCATTCCTAATAATGAAGACAACGATAAATCAACACGGAGAATACGGCCGCGGATGTGCGCCGAATATCCTATGCATAATATCGCGTCATTATCTGTGGCTACTGTGCTCCCTGTGCACGCATGGATCTCCGACTCGACTTTGCCGCGACCCTGACAATCAAATTACACCGGAGCATGCCTCTCCTCTCGTTCCTGCTCCTTCCAAAATAAGTATAACAGCCTCTGTGTTTCGATCATCCTTGCAGTTATCATAGGTCTGCCATAGAGATAAAGTATCTGGTGTTTTGCACAGATTTTTTGTATTTTATTTTGAAAATAGAAAAGGTTGCAAAAATGAATGTATTCGAAGAGAAAACAAAGTACAGTTTCATATTTACAAGTTCAAAAGTTTATTGCTAGGACTAGTCGATTATGAACTCATAGTACGTAACAAGTGACTTCATTTTCATTTGCATTTCAGTTGATTTTTGTTGGTTTACTCGAATCACTGAAAATCGGAGCTACCTTTCCATCGCAGCAAACCCTTCGATTGGGAAAAATTATAGCTTTATGGAAATCCTACAGAAAACTAATAGCGTCTGCTATTATGACAACGAAGAGAATCTATGGAAATTTGTTGGAATACAACGATATTTCACGCATAGGCACAAATACTCCTACACAGACACCCACACAGGCATTTGAACAGGACACTTACACAGGTCACACTCATTACTGTATAGAGAGTGGGGCTCAAAATATTTAAGGGATCATGGGTCACTACTTACGTCTAGTCTGAGAGTAACTGGCCAACGATCAACAATTCTTACATACTTTGTTAATTATATCACTCGCTTATATACATCAGGTTCTGTAGTTCTGTTTAATAAATATCACTGAATATTATTTTAACATAAACATTGTGTCTTCCATAGATTATTAATCTTAACTTCAAGATTAAAATCTAACAAATTTTCTTGCACATATTGCTATTATTTGTTCTTTACTAAGAAACGTTGGCCTATCTGACCATTTCTTTTAGTCAAAGAATTCTAACAATAATATATGGACAGAATATCCAGTAAATTGCATAATAAATAAGGAAATGGATTTTTATAAAAAGAAGATAAGCTCAGATAATTTCATAACTCGATACTTGAATTTCATGAAATTTTGTTCGTTAAGCTTTCTTTATATTAGTCAAGTTACTTGACTCCAAATCAATTTGGATCGACAAAATTGAAGCGTAAATTCAATTTATTCCTTGTGAAAGTTTCGATATACAAAGAATTCTCGTTAGAAATAAATCGGAAAAGTCTAGAATTTAAACGACTGAATTGTAAACTTAATATGGAAGCAGTGCAACAACCAGTTGCGAGAGTATGCCGAGCCAGTCATTAGTTCTAGCGGTCAGCAGTGACACGAACCATCGATCGACGAAGCCTCGCAACAAGCCATCCGTGATGCCAATAATGATCCGTCATTCCACTGCTGTAACGGTGAGGATCGATCTTGCGTGATTGACGGATAACAAGCCTCGTGAAAGAGAGACGTCAGTTCGCGAAATCATGCGCTGACATGGCGATAATTTCGCAGGGATAACGCAGGAAACTATATATATATAATATTTCACTCGCAACTTTTTTTCAGTCTATCATTTCGCTTTTCCATCTAAATCCTACAGTTAAATCAAATTTGAAGAAACGTGAATTCAACTTCGACAAAATTTTATTCACAGTAACAATCATTTGACAAACATGATATTTGACTGGTTTATTCAAATTTATTGCAAATTATTACATTTTGAGAGGAGAAATAGAAACAAATGCACGAGAATGATCCACGATTTTTAAATGGTATTCGTTGTGCAAGAAGCCAATAAAAAATGTGAAAATAAAGATTCAAGGAGCAAAAAGATACAATAAAATACACAATAGATTACATTTTGAGAGGAGAAATAGAAACAAAGGCACGAGAATGATCCACGATTTTTAAATGGTACTCGTTATGCAAAAAGCCAATAAAAAATGTGAAAATAAAGATTCAAGGAGCAAAAAGATACAATAAAATACACAATAGATTACATTTTGAGAGGAGAAATAGAAACAAATGCACGAGAATGATCCACGATTTTTAAATGGTATTCGTTGTGCAAGAAGCCAATAAAAAATGTGAAAATAAAGATTCAAGGAGCAGAAAGATACAATAAAATACACAATAGATATTCAGTCGATCGTGCATCGCTAAGATCGTCTTTCTACTTGATTTTCGATATTCGCTTGATGTCCGCTCGACCAAGCGCGCATCCTATAACCACGATCAAAGTAGCGATCTGGTTGAAACACGAGCCTCAGGATGTGGGAGTTGCGAAATCCGGTAGGTCGAATAGAAAACTGGCAAACGAAGCATCGAACACGTAAAATGAGTAAGAAGAAACAGGGGAAGACGAGCTGGCTAGCAATCCGTGGTTTCGCGCTCATCGGATCGACTCGTTTAGACGTGTGTACGCAGGTGGATATCGGTTACCCCGGGAAATCCCTCGTCTACGTGTTTCCCCTCTCTGATAGAAGTTACTCCCGTGTCTTTCTTTCAAACCATTTAACTTCCTTTCGCTCGTGGCAAAGACGTTTATTGTCACGCGGGATTGTTTTACTTTCTGACCGGGTATACATCGCCGTTAGGCTGGTTGCGGTGAACAACCATGCGTACTCATTGTATGGGATGCACATCTCGACTTTCCTTTCCATTCTAACACGGAACGAACATCTCGAGTGACTCGCTTTGTCGTCTTTCGTTGTGCCTGTACTCGCATATCCGGTGCCCTCTCAAATTTCCTACTATATTGTAATTTATTCGCGTTCGATCGTTTTCAGGTTAATTTGTTATAGAAATATGCAATGGAAATATATTTTTAGCTGAAAACGAAATAGCAAAGTTGATCGCGCGATTTTTTCGTTCTTTTTTTTTCATTTTCTTCCATACTGTCTTCCTTCTTTCACTTTTACCTTCTCGTTTCTCCGTCTAGCCCATTCTTTTTGTCTTCCCTTTCATCTCCACATTCTTTTCTTTATTTCTCTCTCTTATTTCTTTTTCGAAATTAAATCGAATAGCAAACCGGTTCCTCTCTCTCGTAATTTTATTATGTAATTTCTTAATGAAGTATTTATGATCCTATGTTTAAGTGAAAAGTTTCTCTCATTTTTCTTTGCAGAATACGTTTACACAGTTTTGAGAAAAAAAATTTTAGAACAGTTTGCATGATGGAAAAATTATTAGGATATAGATATCTAGGATTGTACGGCTATCCATTGACACTGTGACGAAACGAGCCACGTCATCGAGGATGTTGTAATAACTTTGCCAAATGACGTGCAGACTAAAGGGACATGCATCACGATCCAATACTAATGCGTGTCCAATGTAGGACGCAGCAACCTCGTCCTGTTATCATCGATGCGATCAATCCCACTCAATTAGCCTGATCATTGATTATTGCCACGTATAATGTCACGATCTGCTTGTTGGTTGTATACCAGAGAGAATCTATTGCACCCTTAACTGTGGCTTATCGAAACCGATAAATCCTAATTTTTATCAACAACGCGTGCCATTAAATACAAATGAGCACTGTTAGATTAAACGATCTTCCGATTTAAATGAAATTAGTTTCGATCGAATAAAAAAAAGTTGCACTTGTAACAAAATTTAATTTCAATCTAAGCTTCAACTATAATTTTTCATCTTACTAAACACAGATCTAACGCATACAGTGATCCAAGTATTTGATGTTCCACATATTGAATATCTAACACTCGAATTGTCGCTAAAAAGATCATAAGGTAAGGGGTTAAACAGTAAACATATTTCACGACATATTTTACACGAGAGAGTGAGAAAAGGGGTACAGATAGAGAAAAATTGTCACGGTGTTAAATAAAATCACGGTTTAAAGCGAACATATGCCAGCGAGGAATTTGCAGGCGCGTTAAAAAAAGGAATTCGAAACCAGGCATTCGATATGAAAGGTAGATCGAAGCAGAAATCGGATTGACCGTGGGGGCAGAAGAGCTTTTAATAAAAAAAAAAGAGGAAAAAAGAAGGAAAAAAGCCGCAAGTGGAAAATCCGATAGAACCGAAGTGCGTGCAAATATTTTCTCTTCCTCTTGTTGGGCCGGTACGGGTGGCGAGTATCGAGCGGCTATACCAACGTCAACACATCAAATCGAGTGTGTATCGGTGGTGCAGCACACGGTAATATCCTTTGATATCCAATTTGTGCACCCTGCACGAGTTCACCGTGTACTACACGGTTCTATCTACCCGGCACCGGTTATTTTTGCTTTCATTATTCCACGTCAAAAATCGTCTCCATAATTTCCGATTATTTCGCTTGGAATATTTTACCGTTGCTGGTGCTAATGACCGTAATGAAAATCATTGGAATTAACGCGAAACCCTGTTCAATTTATTTTAATTGAATAATTACGTGTAAAAAGTTATCCCGTTTAATGTACGCCCAGTAGTAAATTTAATAACGAGCTCTCATTGTACCATACAATTTCTAGGGTATTAGGAAATAACCTGAAAATCTTCGTATCTGATGAATTTGAGTAATTAATTCTTACTCAAAATTTACAACACTAAATAAGAGACGTGAACTTTACAAAATTGTTTGTGGATTTTATTTTAATAAGATTACGCTATCGTAGTGTTTTAATTGTTTTTATAAAGGTCACAGGTGCAATTATAAGCGCGTAAGTATAATTTTTCTTAATCTGCACAGATTGCTATTATTCGATCAATTATTCTTTTATGGTATTGCACGAAATGATTCCATGTAGATGAGAAAGAACCACGACGATTTTACACTTCAGACATTGTTATGAAAATTTGTGAGAAACTTGACCTCGACTACTAGACAGATTATAACAAATAGATCAGAGATGTTTATGCATTTATAGGAGATTTAAGGCTGCACAAATACACAGAACACGCGTAACATGGAAAAGTATTGCAAAATAAACTTCTCCTTAGGTTCTACTTCTTCAATCGTATCTATAAAAATATATAAATTGTAAAGTTTACCATATGAAAGCAAACTACAAAATAATTATTACAATACATATCGAAGCATTGCCAATTTCACCATTTCCAAACCTAACGGAATCCAAATTTACACTGCACCTAAACTAAACTGCGCTTTAAGCGAAAGTTAAAACCCTAGAAAGAAAGAGAAAGTGTACGATGCGAACGGCACATAATAAATTACCATTTACAGTAACGATGGAAACATCGGTTTGTTACACGAAGCATCATCATACCATTTTTTTTAATTGCCATTTATATAAATCGTACGTGATCTTCCAGCAAGGTTCGCGGCCTTGGCCACGTTCATTTTCCCTGCCACGTTAAATCGCATTACTCAAATAGATTGCGACGGTTGAATTTTCGCGGACCTTTTTGCAACGCCCGCGAACGATGGAATTGTCTCCCACGGCATACAGTAATTTCCTAAATGCGAACCGGCCAACCCCGCCAGCCCGAACGACTTTTCATCGTGGAACTCAAATGTATAAGACCCCGGACCTGTTAAAGCCGATTTTCCGGCCGTCTGTCGATCATCTCCTCTCTCCTCTACCCCAGTCATTACTTTTCCATCGACATAATGAATATGTACACCTGCAAATTGCTGATATCTCCTCACGTAAATTGCAACATTTGCGAATCCTTGATAGAATATAGGATGGCCATGAATAGGATTATCTCACACACGTTCGCGAGTTTCGAGAGTTTAGAAGGTACAATATAGAGTTTATCTCTGATTTGGATGTTTATTTTCTGCTCGAGCAAAAATAACGACGTATCTTTGATTTATACAATTAGAAATGGAAATGTATATGCAATGGAAGCTCGAAATGTAGTATTTCATTACTAATATTCGTTATTAAATAATCGGTAAAGCTAATAACGTGCTATATTGTGAATAAAAATAATCTAATATTTCATGCACATAAATAATTCGACAAAATTATCTGTTACTCTGTTGCTTAGTGTAAAATAAGTATTTTTAAAGTACAAAATCTCCAGTCGATAAATTTCATAATATCGAGAAATATTAATTAATACCTTTTTTACGAATGTGTGAACAATCATAGTCATCTTTGTGGATCAATGCGTAGTAAGCTAATTATACAGACGACTAATTGTTCATACAGAATTGTACAATTTCACGCAATATTTCTACCAGTCACTGTAAATATTTCCCTCGAAATTCTTTGATCATTTGACATTGAATAATTCTTCCGATTAACTCAATACCAAGTAAAACAACGAAATCCCATTTAATCGGATTCCAATGAGAAAAGCACAAAACGAAGGTGGACTATCAAAAATTAAATCAGATAACGCGAACTCTTTCGATCCGTATCCCATACGCGAACATCGACAGCTCTCCGTTTCGGTTGACGGAGTGCTTGCACTCGTACCCCTTAGCTGACTTGCCAACACCCTGCAGCGCGGCAGAAGAGCTGTCAATCCGATCCGCTAACAGGGATATCACTTACATGCAAATTCAGAGCTAAAATCCCGCGCGTTTCGATGAGCGTGCAAGTGGTATCGCGGCGGGGTGAGTGGCAGAACAGCAGGCCGGTACGTAGAATCGGGGGTGGAAAAGGGAGAGCGAGAGGCGCGATGTATTAATTACCAGTATTGATGTCCATTTGCAGTGAATTGATGTGTGGTCAGTGTTGCATCACGCACAAGGGTCGACCGGCCGAAACACACCATGGTGCAAGCTATGCTCCGAGAGAGGGATGAACCCGCATTGAAACAGGGGCGAATCGCGATGGCTAGATGCATTTACTGTCGCGGGTTTATCCGATCTCGATCGCGCTATCGACCCATTTTTTTCCCACTCTGGCTTCCAGTCCTTAACTGGATTCTCTTTTGTGCGATCAAACTGGTATGATATAATTGAATTTCATCTGGCCAGCCCTGAAGAAGCGAGCCTGAATGTTCAGGAAACGTCAGAACGAAGCGCAACGTGATGAAAAACACGATCGACATACGAAGAACTACCAATATTATATGGTCTGATGATTATCGTGATAATTCAAAATTCACAATTCTACGAGTCATTTTTTAAATAAATTCCCTTACATAATGAGAATGAATTTGATGATAAATGGAATTTATTTAATATTACAGAATATTATTTTTTTATAAATGAAATTCTGCAAATTTCTCCTAGAAAGCTACTTTGATCGCGCGATATTGCAGTTTACTTATTAACCGTAGAAATTAATTCGTCATTCGAGTCGTCAATCTTCCGGATACGATATCTTCGTTCACTCCTTATCTTTTACGTATTCTAGTCTGTTAGAAATAAATCATATCGTATCCACATTTGCACAAACACCGGGGCAACTACCATTCATCTGTCTTTATTATCTTTAATTCCAGCATTATATAATTTACGATCATCGATTCATCAAACCATCAATTAACAAAATAATCTTCAAATCCAATGACCAAAACATTCAAACTGATCAAACGATAAACGTGTCACAAGCCTATATACTAAACTGTGTACTTACTATTTTACAAGTTTCCTATCCCGTTAAAGGCTTCACACTTTTTACGAATAAATTTGCTTACATAATTTTGCTACTAGACTGTCATGCTAAATATCGCACAGATACGGCACTCTAAAACTTTCCTCGTCCAACATGAATCGATATCAATCCCCGATACGTTTCTATGCCCCGTTTTAAACGCGTAGCTCCTTTCCAAAGAGCTATCAAGACGGCGATGCTGGACGTTTCAGAACGCAGAATCGGTCGTCAAGATTTATGGGCAGAGCCGGCATGGTCTCCGGTCTTTAGCCGCTTATTAGCATGCGGTATATCACGGCGACTGGAGCAGCCGGGGTCCGCGACAATAATTAGATAGATACGGGACATAGACGGAACGGGAATGGGACGTAGGTGATGCTGGCTAGGTAGCTGGCGATCCCAGGGTGAGACGAGCAGGGGGTCAGGATGGAGAGAGCGCTGGCTAGGCAGAGGACGAAAGCCAGGTCGCAGAAGTGGGTGGTTGGGTTGTGGACTGGAAACAGGCAGAACGGTGCGTCGTATGCAAATGATGACGTCACACAATACTACCCTCCAGGACAAGGGGCTATAGACAATGCATCTGCACAGATAGGTCTCGTTCTACGACCCACAGTGCACATCGTACCGAGGCCACTTCGTGCTCCGTGTTCTGCCCGATTCGTAACCCTGATGTAACATCTGCTAATGGACGCAGAGATCATCGCGTTAACCGTGCCCAAGGAATTTTAAAATAAACGTTGCTTAATAGAGTTCTACGAGTTCATCTTACATTCCACGACTGTTGAACAGTGGAATATTATGTCAGGTTCTGTTGAAAAAGAAAATTAATTCGCTGGTTATAATCTTAACGACGAAATTTTCTTTTTTCCGTTGAAAATGTTCCCTTTGTTAAAAAGTAAAGTAGATTGTTGGTTACTTTATCGAACGTGTATCGACGATTTTAGTAGTGAAAACTGAGCGCTGACGATAATTAATGGGTTTATCGTTGTTGCTCGTTAAGTCGCGTATTGCTGGAATCGTCAGACTACTTTCTAAAGAATGTGAATCTTTTTTCATTTATTTTCATGGCTATATAGGATCTATTAAAAGTGCTCGAGAAATATAGTCCACCTAACTACTTCTTTAAATGTATATATTCCATCACATTAATAAGAACAATTAGAAATTTAGAATACTATACGCTTAATGATAGCAGATCTCACTAGATCGTATCTTATAAGGAGTCGAGCAGACATTGCTCCATATACGAAACTAAATACAACTATTATTCCTCTTTGCAAAAGGAAGAAAATTAAAAGAACAGTCCAACGACTGTCAGAATAGGATCTCGACGTATCTGCGTATTTCTTCGTAATTGTTTTATTTAAAGCAAAAAGAAAGAAATGTCTAGAAATACGAAATTATTTGGTTCGGCGCGAAACTAAACCACTCATGCTGCTAACGCTATCACTTCGATCGGCTGGCGTGACTTCAGAATTACCCCTATCCTCTGGCTGTGGTCTGGGGAAATTCAAGGGAATTTCGATGAAGCGCCTGGACAGAAAATCAAGTGCAACCGGGGGAGGGATAGGCGGAGATCTTACCGCAATGACGTGCGGTCGAATCGGTCCGAATGAAATGACGGATCCTGCGAGTGACATTCGATATCACAGCACCGGCGGCCGGGGAAACGGCGAATACGAGCTACTAGACCGTTCAAGCTTTCCGTCTATTACACTGACGCTGAAATCCCGTTTAATCGTGGCTACATACCTACGTATCGTTCACGATATGCGGCTACAGTCGAATAAAGACTACCCTACAACGATCTTCGCGATTCCCTTCGTCTTACTTCGTTCTACCGACTCATCTAACAATTGTGCGCATGATTGGATAAGCGATCTCGAAGGAGCGATTTGAATTTGGTGCTGTATGATGCAATTTATTGCTACGATAGATCAAGAATATTATACCTACGATGTTTGCTATTGAATCATTTAGCAGTGATAGTATTAACAGTAAGTTTGTTTTACACTTTACAAATCGCTAAACTTTGATCGATCATTATTTTAAGCAGAGAGTCAACGAAATCTGTTCAAGATTTAAATCTTGCAACTTATGCTTCTAATTATCTTGGAGAAAATAATTTTTCTCAGATGTGTCATTTGGATCTGTTCACTATTTCCAGTACTAACATACTTTTCAAACTCTTTTTATCGTACGATTCTTCTTTACTAAACACATTCCAATTTCATAAAGCGTAGATAAATACAAAGCGATACATAACGATGCATAACAATCTTCTCGAAAAAATGAAATATCAGCTACTACTTTCTTTTAAACTTAGACTTTTAGACTTTATAATAAAAAAGATGTAACTCAGAATAAACTCGCACATCAAATTATTTTTTTTTTTTTTTTTTTACCAAAAGATCGAAGACAATCTGGACAACAGTTGAAATACTATAAGAAACCGATCATAAAACATCTATATGCCTTGTAAATTTTCTCTAAGAACCTGCCACATAGCGACTACAGCAAAGCACACTTGTTACGGTGCGATCGGACGATCGAATCATTAATTGATTTGATTGATTGTATCTATACACGTTGACGGTTGCACATGTTGAATAGGCAGCCCTATCGCTAGCTCGACTGTGGTATGTCCAGGATTCGTACGTATCAAGCCTCCTATACCACTGCAAACCAAGTTGACTGCTACGTTCGCTTGCTCGTGCGCGCGTATTCCCACGTGCGTACACGCATCAGCGACTGGCAAACGTGCTCGTACGAAGCGGCTCGAGGTGAGGGCTAGTATGGTCACACGTGTACGCCGAATGTCATTTGTCATCGTGGCTAATTTGCCACGTTCTGAGATACGGTGACGCCTCTGACGCGGTCATTATTAAGATGCGAATTAGTAACAATTTGCGCCGGATTTAGTCTGGACTTGATCTGTTTATGGCCCACGCGGATTAGGCTTCCGGACCTTGCGCGTAAATCAATATTAACCGGCACGAGAGTCCGCCGAGTAGTGTCGTTATCAAACGCACAAGATCACCAAGGTCTTCTGATAAGGATTAGAAACGACAGCTTAGAATATCTCGTCGGCCTGTATCCAAATCCTAATGCCCAGCAAAATCACTTAATGTGGTGAAGTTATACTACACGTACACAACACAGCATATTATTGACTTTTAGCGAGACTTTTATATTTGGCTAGGAAGAACGATATATCGAAAAAGAAATGTGAAAGAAAAGTAGTCCGAGGAGAAGCATAATATAGCAACACTAAAATAAGCGGGAACAAACTATATCCTGAAGAGAACCTAACGAATGATCTCTTCATAAACGATATTTATAATATTGATAACAATAATAATTAAAATATGATATCTACGATCCATCAACGCATTTTGCAATTTAAAAAAAAAACGATGTTATGCGACGACAGATTCGATGAGCGCAGTAATAGCAGCATGTGTTTATCAGCTAAGACTTAATAGCTGCATTATTCATGACAATCGATAAAGCAATTTGTTAGCATCTACTCAACACACAACACGCCCTGAAACTGAACGAAGAATCTCATACTTCGAAACCGATAGCCTCTCAATAAGCCTTCGTATGGAACATAGTTCGATTATTTCCTAGCCATAGTAGCGTAATCCCGTCAGCAATGAAACAAGATTGTCCGATTATCTCGCGCATAATTTAAAGATGCCCGGACAAAGTTTACCGAAGAATACCTACAAGAGCGCGACAATTTCTGCTATGTTTTCTGCTAATAAGAGAAGCGAAAACACAATCGCGAACGTCACGGGGAAAAACAGAGCGCGGTGTAAAAACCGAAAAGGGGTACATCGTGGAACAGAAGGATGGTGGTAGAAAAGGAAGAGAGAGCGAGAGAGAGGTAGAGTTAGGTGTGAGTCTGCCTAGTGTTGGTTTCAAGGGTGGCATTATATTGCGGGTTGTCTCGCTTCAGAAACTTTGCACTGTGGTCGCAACGAGGAGCTGGACGCGAACAAGGGGGCGAGAGTCGTGAAGCGGGGGCAAACTGGAAGGGTGGAACAGAAGTGGTGCCGGACTTTGAATACGACCATTCTTTACGACCACCCCATGCAAAGATCTCCCGCACGCCGTTGGTATTTACCCAGCGACACCGACTCGCGGAACTGTTTCATGAATCGAAGCGAAACAGACGGAAAGAAGAAAAGAGAGAAAGGGGGAGAAGATGGACATCGGCAGTGGACACGAGAAAGAGAGAGGAGCAGAGGTCGCGCATAGAGGGGCCAGGAGAGTCGCGGAGAAGTCCAAGAGGGTGAAATAGGGTGGCATTGCTGGTTGATGTGGACGTGGTGAACGCGATGGTGGTGGTGGTGGTGGTGGTGGTTGAGCCAAAATAGAGAACGCTCGGCGGAAGAAAGATGGTAAGAGGAGAGCTGGGGACAGAGGGACAACGGAGAAG
Source organism: Bombus pascuorum (assembly GCF_905332965.1). Classification (NCBI taxonomy): domain Eukaryota; kingdom Metazoa; phylum Arthropoda; class Insecta; order Hymenoptera; family Apidae; genus Bombus; species Bombus pascuorum. The sequence continues at coordinate 11,197,118 of NC_083491.1, read as the reverse complement.
TCAGAGAAGGAAAGACGAAATACCGGGGAGCACAGGCTCGAGGGAGACCGGTTCGAGTTGGCGTTTCTCGTTCGTCGACCGGCACCACCCCCTTTGCCCACCTAACGTCGCACAATACGCTCTACCTACCCTCGCCAGCGTCCATAGACTGGACACTGCATTGTCTCTGCTGAATGGGGTCTTGCAAGATTTATTTCGTATATTTCACTTGCCGTTTCAATAGCGCGATAGCGGCTCGCGCGCTCTCTGCCTCGAGTATCGCCTTCGAGCTTTACCACCCTTCTCTCTTCCCCCTCGTTCGTTATTAGCTTTCTCTTTATCGACCATCCCTCACCCGTTTCCGTCGGCTCGCCTCTAAGAAGCAACTTCCACCGACGTTTGACCGACCTAACGCTTTGTCGGCTTTCGAGCTCGATGCTGCGTGTCGACGATTCTTTCGAATCTACGACTTTCTTTTTTATTATTTTGATTAGTATATCTGTGTCGATCTAGAGCGAGCAATTTTTTATGAAGGAAGATTGGTATTTGGGAATTTAGTACTTTGGCCTCTGACTTAGATTCGATGAATCACATTCGAACACACCGAAACAAATTTCTTGCACGTTTCTTTACCTACGTTAATAAAAATACGAGTTTGCATAAGCAACAGTCTGTTCATCGAAGAATGCAACAATTACACGAATGCGCGATTTTCTTTCATAAGAAACGGTGTGCTTACACATTTGTAGTACTTAAAAAGTTAATAGCAACCTACGTGCTATTGTGGAGTGTATTGTCGAGGGGTGTCGCTTTCTAGGCAGGAAAACGACTCTCCCGTTATATTTAGCTATACCAGCGAGAGGGGCTCGTAGTTCAGCCTATCGTCTTTCCCCCTGTAGGATCTCTTTTTCCCATTTCGAGCCTCGTCCCCTTCTACAATATCTATACATACGTTCTCGCCGCTCGACTATCCGTATCAGATGCAATCTACTAATTAGCGAATGCTTATAAACAAGGAGAAAAAACAGTAAGCTAAAAAGTTATCGTAAACAGAGTCACGAGACATGCAATCTAAAATTTGTGGGTCACGTTCGCGCGTGTAAAATTCAATCTGTTATCAAGGAGAAATTCTGATAAGCTTAACAGACCATAAAATTCAATGAATTTGTTAGAAGCGTTTTGCATAAAAATTTATTAAGAAAACGTTCTTGCCAGAAGCGCTTGGGCATTTAAGATAAGAGTTACACACACGTTGGGCGAATGGAAACTCGGAGAAATCACGTCGGTACAAGGTGCCGCGGAATTTCAGAAGAGAATGTCAGCCAATCACGAGAAACGGTATCGAAAATAATGAGATGAGCGAGAAGCACGAGGATCAATTTCCATGAACGTTTTTATCACCCCCGTAGATCGGACGAGTTCGTACGGGGTAGAACAATAACAGCGTTATCGTGGTCACAAATTAAAAATAATTATTTTTTAAGGCTGATCCTTAATCAGGAAGGGGTAGATACACGCAGGGGCTGTTTTCTCCGAGAAAAGAGCGGCCATTATCCCTCCAATAAGATTCTTGTCAATGAAATATTAGCTCTTTTACAGATGTAAGAGGCTTCCTTTTATTGCGCATCAACTCTTTTTCCCAAAGCCCCCACTTTACCGAACCGCGTTTATTTTTCGCCAGATAATGGTTCTCGTAATCCTTGATTCAACCGCTACACGTGTCTCCTAACACTTTGGCAACGCGCTACTTTAAAATTATAATTTTCTCGTGCTTCAAATGAATTTTGTCAGGGCATTATTTCAAATATTGGAAAAATAATCGTTCAAACGATACCTGTACCTTCCTATTTGACTAGATATTATTTTGAAATAATTATGTCTTGGTTTATTTTAATTAGAAGTACGATTTTTCGCTGAATTATTTTACTTGACCATCGAAAGAAATAATTTATAATTTTATTCGACGTTTTCTATAATATTTCTCTATCCTTACTTCGATTCGATTATGTCAAATTCTTTATAAGTATTTCACGTACACAGCTCGGTATCATTCAATAAGCGAAACGTACGGGTCAGTAGTTTCCTCTAAATAGAAATTTTAATGGAAATTTAAATCTCTAGCCCGGAGGTTTCAAAAACGGCCGTTTTTCAAAAGAATTAATAATTAAAAGTAACCCTCCATGATCCGATATGCTGTGGTTTTTTGTTTCCCCTTAGCGACCATTTCCGAGGCATTAGGTTCGTTATTTATGGACTTTCATTAAGATAAAGAAAAGTAAAGGGAAGGGTTGCCATCGCCGAGCGCCATGTAATTATTTTCACAAAGGTCTAGTTGTCTTGCCCGATTCTTTCGCGACGACTTTTCAACGGGGAACTAATGCAAATAAAAACGTCAAATAAAGTTCGATATCGATCTTCCCTGGCTACCATGGAAAAAGGGTTGGGAAACTTCTTCCCCTTTATACCATCCCCAACTTTTTATCTGTCGTTAGTTCGATCATTTCCAACTGTGCCAGATTGCTTTTCGTTTTGTCGTAGAGACTTTTCGATTTTTAACTAACGGAGCAATCTGTTTATTTCTGCATTTAATAGTTAAGAAACTATCCATATGCATGTTGAACAATTTCACTTCTCTGCAAATATTTCCATATTCGTATAATATTCTCGTCTAATTTTTATTCCTACACTGTGCCACACACAAATCAATCCACTAACATTGAAACAACTACAACATCAAATGATCTAAAGAAACACGAGGAGAAATTTTCATGAAGACAGCAAATAATTGCCAATCTGTTTCAGCGTTATAATTCTTAACACTGGAACAGTTCCTCTTTGGCGTATTTCTTTCTAAACATTTTTATTTTAAAAACAATCATGGAACAGCAAATTTACCTCTTGTTTTTACCTCAGGAATTTGCGAATAATTCCACTCGACAGCGAAAGTATAATTTTTGTCGACTCGTTCGTGGTCCACCTACGGTCAAATAAAATTTCATGCGCCTTATCTACACCGTAGGATATTTTCGCGCTAACTTTCCAAGCAACGTTTCATCACGTTTTACACAAGTGTTCGAACCCCTAGGAAGTTTTCATTTGTTCCAAGTTACGAATAGGTTCAGCGATTGTTCTGGCTGGGTCAGGACGTAGACGAAGGCGGTGAAATTGAATGCGACTCGTGAGAAAGGGTGTGGGAAAACGTTGAAGTGGAGGTGACGTGAAGGCTACCACGCTACCGGACCCGTCAACCGTATCTTCGGACGAACATTGGTCAGCACTAGGTGTACACTCGACACATAGACGCCTTTCCCTCTCGTACGGTCTATCTACCATCAGAGAGAGAAATGGCCGGGTGGGATATACGCGCGTCCATTGTCTCGTGAACTTTGAAACAACTTTCGGCAAAAGAGTTCTGCCATCGGAATGCACCCACCGTGACTGCTCTGTAATTGGAGGAGAACTTTGAAAAATCAGACCGCGGATTGATCGAGTGTTTCGCTACAACGTTGCATAGTATTCTCTGTTTTAGATAAGAGGAAAGTAGTTTGTTCTCAGTCAGATTAACCGTGTAGATAATTTCAAGCGCAAAAGTTTTCATACCCAAGTGAAATTCAAATTTCCTCCCTTTCTTTTTTTTCCTTTGGAAATATTAGCGAATGCATTTAGGAAAATTAATGTTGATTTTTATTCATGATAGATACATGGCGTCTAAGCAGGTACTTTGTACAAGATTTTCAAACGATATATAACAGTATTGTTCGCTCGATATTGTTTACTCTATTGATCTGATTTTTACTACGCAGTTATCGGTAGATTACAGATAAACGTTACAGAAACAAAGCTAAATTTCGTATCTTTCGCCTAATTCCAAATAACTTACTAAAATTTTGTTTCCAATTTCTACTTCAAAAATATTTAATTAGTATTTTCCAGTAAAAGATTAAAATTAAATAGTTGTAGATATTCCGGAATAAATGAGCGAGAAGTGCAAAGAGAAGGTATTGTTCCCAGTGCTTTGGTTCGATATAAGTGAACAAGATGGCAGCACTGCACAGCGTGCTGAGAATTCATTATCAACATATCGTGTTCACCTCAAATTCAACGTGTTCCATTCCACGTAACAGATGATTCGAAAATTTTTCAGATACATATCTTGACTATTTTTTATAAATTAATCAAATACGACGAAGATTGCTTAGAAAATTCTATAGGATCGTATTATTTTACGATTGCAATATTTCGTGTCATTATACGCATCTAATTACTGTTTTTTTCACCGAAGCTGCAAGACTTCCGTTTCACGATCAACACGCAGTCCTCATACACTTTCTGAATGAAAAAGGAAGAACACTTTCAACGTGCAATGAATATGTACGACTCCTATGAGATGCATCACGCATTCATGTTTGCTACTTGCGCATAGATGTCTAAAAATGTTATTTCATTCATTGCAATTTTGAATGCACGCGGTGGATGTCCCAATAAAACCAGCCTGTTTCAATCATCGTTGTTAAAATGCTCTTTCATTGCATTATGGATGCTGGAATCTCAATAACAAGTTACGTTTCCGTTTCGAAAGAGGTTCCTTAGCAAAATGAATTTTTTTACTGAATGAATTTTCCTTACGGAAACCGTGTACATTTAATAATAATGCCAACCATGGAATCGTATTCAATGAAAGGCTAAACATACAATTAGATAATTTGTAAAGCTGACGCCTATTACCACATAATAAGTTATCCGTATCTATATCTAATTTGAGTAATTAAAATCATGATTCCGTAGTTCAAATTGGATACTTTGTTTCGTTTCCATAGAAATGTAATTTCTTTCGAATATTAACCCTTTGCACTCTGAATTTTATTTCAATTTCGTTACCAGCAGCTGCCAACGCTTTTAAGTGTTTTATTTGAAATGTACTTTAACTAAAAAATAAGACAGTTTAAATAAATAAAGGAAGAAACAAATTCACTTAAATACCAGTTTCATTCACACTATTGTTGTATTTTGTAATTTTTAAGTGTGTGATATATCTTGAACCAATTTCCAGGATGCAATCGCAAAAAAGGGTGAAACTGGAAGAACGTCGAATGGGACTCGACAAAGGAGCTCCTGGGATAAAAACTGATGTCGAGTCACATTCGACATAGGAGTGCAAAGGGTAACACGTATGTAACGAACTGTATGTTACAATTTACAATTTTTCTTTAGCTTTAAAAAAAAAATTACCATAGAAAAAATTTTCTGTACTGAAAATAATTCGCTATGTCGATTATTTTAAATCTAAAAAATAAAGTGAAACTAAATTAGAGTGGTAGTAGAAGATAGCGAGTGAAAGTAAGTTAAAAGTAGAAATTCTAAGCAGTTTCACTATATTTATGAAAATGGTATGTGTTCATTTACGAACTGATCTATCAGTTCTTGAAATGTTAATTATTCCGTGGCGAAAACAATCGGAAACGTTTGCAAACCGAGGCGTATCTATACGGAACAGATCCATAAACGGATACCGGAATCAGGCCGGTCAAGGAGTGCTGGTAAGTCATTTCGAAATAATAGTGGTAGGCGGGTGTTATGCGAGTTTAAGGTCTCGGCCGGTGCTTGCACGAGGGCGAAGGTGGCGAACGACAGTTTAGGGGTGTAAGACAGGCTGACCTCGGGTCATGACCCCCATTTATACTCTATTACCACTACATTAGTCTCCACTCCGGCGATTTATGATCCTTGTTCGAGTTCTAGGCTGACCGAAACTTTAAATCGATCGCAAAACACCAAACTTGAAACCTCGTTAGCTGTAACATTACTTTTCTATATTTAACACAGAGTGCAAAGAATAATTTTCTTACGGCACCGACTGAACGATACGTCTTACAACTTCAGTGAAATAGCAACGAAAATTAAGAAGATATCGACCAACTGATTAATAACATAAATGTCGTGAAGAAATATTCTTTTGCAAAATATCGTGAAATATTTTCTACAAAGTGTGCCAACAATTGTAGAAGAATTCTGTAGGCCTCGTTGATAATTCGTAATAGGAAATCAATACTTTCGTATTTTAGCGATTTACATCGCTACCCCGTAATTTTTAATTACCGTTATCTGAGAGGGTGGCGCGCCATCCTGAAATATTTCTCCCTGCTACTCACTCCGGAATCACACGCCGATGTAAATTACCACCAGCAAACCCGTGACTTTATCTTCTTTATCTACCAAGTATTTTAGCGGTTATTTTTTCCGGTTTCCAACCCCCCGCGTTGCCACGATGCAGAAATGGAATTAGCTACTTTAAACGAGAAAATTTTTAATTATTCCTTATCGAAAAGCAATCTGACTATACCGTCCACTGGTTCCCTTCACCTTACAGGACACGTATCTTGCGGCACGGGAGGATGCTACGAGGTTAACGCCAACTCTCATAATTTAGCGTTCTGTCGTGTTGCGTTCCGTGCTGTGCATGATCTCGTGATGCTGTTACGATCGGCACAGAGAAGTTACTAAATGTAATTACAAGCTCCTTCCTTGTATTTTTAAAGATTCCATTATCTTTAACGCTTGTTTAATAGTTAACGAAGTAATGTCAGGCTAGAGAGATCTTAAGCGAAACAGTAATTGACCGCCTAATTCTCCTTCGTATATTTTTGTTCAAACCTAATCTAATATCGATCAACTTCTTACATTTGGAAATTATTTAAAAATGATTTAAACTAATCTATTTAGAAATAATTTCAACTATTTAAACTTACAATATGAATGCTATTAGAAATTCAAAAAATGTCACACTAACCTACGCAACGAACCAGAATTAATTCGCCTAATAAACGTATAAGCCACTTAAAATCTTCAACGACAGATTCAACGAATGAAAATTTTCTGAATTAAAAATTATACGAATCGTTGGTTGATGTAATAATGAAATAAGAAGTGTAAAATGCAAGGTTCGAAGAGCGTCTGAAAGGAAAGTGTCAAGTATCGAAATCCACGGTGACGAAGGAGACGCGTCGATTTTAATAATTCAGGACGTTTGATGGAACACGAAGAGACAAGGGGACTTATTAGTTGGCGAAAGCGATAAAAAGGAACTTATTACTTATCCAGCCCTTGCCGCTTGATCCGCGTTGCCGAGGAATATTCATCGGGGGTTGGCTGTGTACGGTGAAAAAGCGGCAAGATCGGGACATACAGAGCAAGGGAGGCTGTCAATTTCCGAATATTCATATTGAAAGGTGCTGATAGGTTGGCATCAAATATTCATCACTTTCCAAAAGCCCTTACCGAGTTATTCCGCCAAGTCGTTTACCTATTATCAAGTATGCCAGGAATCGATGCGCCAGAAAGAAATTCAATTCCCTTTTCCATCATCGTTGCCTCTCTTTATCCAATCCCTACGCTAGCAATTTCTTTATCTAGTGCAAACCGATAAAATATCGCGCTTTATTTTCTATCAAATATCACTGACGATATGAAAACCCTATTTATGTTGAATGACACGCGAATTCTAGCCTGGCGTGAGTGATAGTAACAGATGATTGCTATAGTGTCTACATTAAATTAATTAATTATTGTAAAACATTACGTTAAAATAAAGCTAACGAAATATCAAATGACGTACATTTTATCGTCGGTGTAACCTAAATCGGTGCATTATAGCCTACAAACTAGCAATTTTCTTGTGTTATAATGTGAGTAATATTATGAATAAAAATGGAAAATTAAAAGTTAGCAGAAGCCTAATAAAGTGGAATAAATCTTGCACCTAAATAATCTCAATCTCGATCGCTAAATATCACATGCGAAATATTCAGACATAATAAGATCATACGTGCTGAGGTTTTACTGAATTTTCCAATTGTCTAAAGTAATAAAGCATAGCTAGAGCGATATTCCGTATATGTATAACAGACGTCATTGTGTTTCAGGCATAAAATCCTTCGAAAGAAATGCTTCTATTACACGTACACACTGTACACGTTACACGCGGCTCTACATACATCGCTGTTCAATTAACAAAGTCACGCACGCACAGTACGATATTAAAAGATAAGTTTAATTAAAATGAATTAAACACATCTCTCCTGAACGGAGAAGAATATTTCCGCCTCAAAAGATACAATTCAAACGCGCTCCACCGCCGTGCTTCCCCTTCTATTACATAATTAATTACGCCAGTGTAAACATGTTCTTACGTTTCAAGTGAAAAGTAACATGAACCAGCCCGAGCTTTCGAAATACAAATTGGGCCGAGGAACAGGAACACGCTTTTGAACATTGCAACTTTTCTTCCATGTATAATACTGAGGATCACGCTTTATACGAATTTTACAATTTAGCAGTCGGCACTCTGACGAATAAAAGCCAAAGCTCTCCATATTTAACAAAATATACAGTTCGAGTTATTAGCCTTCTAACTACAAAGGATGAGTAGGATTGTTGTGCGAGTTTTGTGCATTCAAACGTAATAACAGTAATCGATAGAATAGATAGAAATCGCCGGTTTAATAAAAGAGTAAGTAGATTAAGAAAAATAGATTTTTCAGGAAGTCGATTTGAAAGCAGACAATTTTTCACAATCGTATCTTTTTTCAACTTACTCGAAAACATTTTTTTTAGATAAAATTTCTTCTTTAGATTTTTTTTAGAAAAGATGGTGTTGTATAGAAATAAAGATGTATTATAATTTTAAGCAAATTTCTTTGAGAACGAATAGATTTATCTGATTAATAACTTGCGAAAGTCTAATGTTACAGTATCAACCATTTGGCAATAAATAATATTTATATGCATAAGCATATATATTATACTTAAAATCAAGCATCCATGTTTCTTTACGATCGAGTCGTTACGTCTTTATAGTTTTCAACATGAACGTGATAACAAAATGACCCAGATTGCGATAAATGACTTCAGGAAGCATTGCTTTACTTGTACGATGTAAGATGAAAGATAACAAAAAATCTTCCACGAAATCAATTTAAATATCCATGTACATGTTAAAGACATAAATATTAATATATGTACGCTGCATGCAAGGAAACTCGCGTATAATTAATTATATCATACCAGTAATATTATATTTATTCAGAACAAACAAAAATATATTTAACCACGTATATATATATATATATTATGACAAATATTAACAATTATCAAGTGTCTATTAAATGCAACTCGTTCGTTAAAAATTGATTCTACGAAATTATTTTAATTCGATCGTTCCAGATATTCGACAATGTACATACATACTTTTTTATACGATTCTACGTTTCGAATATATCAAACGCGTTAATCAGGAACCGGCGTTTAGATTGTCTCTCTAATTACTACGCGTTTAATTCATAATGGAGATTTCTCGCTAATTTATTATTTCCTTGTTCAGATAGTCTCTCATTTTTAACCATAAAAATGTAAATAGCGCTTATAATAATAATAATTCACGGAATAATCGGTGTTGATAATTGAAATCCTACCTTTCGATGATCGTCGATAAACATTCTGCAAACTCGAAACTGCCAATTAAGTCCTGCGGAACGAAAAATGCGATCGTTAGTTTCATAGGTCGGTAAACAAAACAGTGATAAAACACGACAAACCGCGATTTAATTTACTTATTACACCAGAACGTTAATTATTCGAGCAAACTGGCGGAAAACTTAATCGAATAGATTCTGATAAGAAGCTAATTATTAATACCTCTCTATCTTATCTTTAACTTAGCTTTAATTACTTCATACAGATAATAATTTGTAAGAATAATTAATTATACAACACAGAATATAATACAGAATATAATAATAAAATACAGAGTTTAGTGGTTTTTAGTAGTTTAGTTTAGTGGAAATAATTATAATTTAATAATACATTAATAAAATTACAAATAATACAAATACAAGTTTCGTTACCTGACATAATTACGAACAATTGCGTTCTCAGATTCACGCGTCGAGAAATGCGTCGTTCTCGTCGAACGTCGATCGTGTTACTGAAAATTACGTGTTTACATTCGACAACTTTCGGTCAACCGAACGAATCGATCTACATCCATTTCCATTATTCTGTTTCGAATACTACGCATTCGTTGTTCAACGTCTTAACGTTCAACGTCGTTCTTGCAATACGTATGTATGTTAATGCATTTAATTTCCATTTTAACACATCGAGGTTGTCATAGATGAAAGTTCACCGCAGAAATGAACGAAAGTAAAGAAATAGAGTTAAATGTTTTATTGTTATCCAATACTATGTGAAGAATAAGAAAATTATTGTTAGAAACAATAACATTTCCACGATATTATTCGGCACAGGATCGTAATATTGAAACAGAATTTTCTCAAAATTAAATTTTGCCTAAGATAGCCTTTAAGGGTTTATTTAAACATTTCCGTGGTTTCTGTGATTCTCGTTATCGTTCTTCGACACATTGATATCGCGTATACAGGGACAATGTTGAACAAGTTGTTTAAAGTTGGTCGACTTGGCGGACCAAAGATAGCCTAATATAAACGCGGTATAAATAATAAAACGTATCGGTCGAAACAGGGGATACAGGAAAAGGGAGATGTTACTTGGCTGGCAATCCATTGCCGTTTAGAAGTTTTAATAACATTACGATATATAGTATGCATATAACGTGGCTCCCTGGAGTAGGGAGGTAAAAAATCGACAAGAGGATGGAGGAGAGCTCATTCCGTTCCTAAGTCGTTCCACTTGTTCCTGTCCCTCTCATTTCCATCGTCACGGCTTTCCCGGTGCGATTCCACCGGTACTACGGTTCCAACGAGAAAAAGACGACCACTACGAAGAAGAAGAAAGTTTATAAAATATTTAAAAGTACGGAAACGTCTCCTATCGCCCGGGGCGATAAATTTCCACTTACATTTTATTTTCGTTTCGTTCGCAACGCTCGACAACGGAGAGTTACGCGGGCTGGTGACACGGTGGAACGGGGCCACGAGAAGAAAAGCGAGACGACCGAGACGCCGCACCGCGCCGCGCCGTAGGGAAAAACTCGAGACGACCGAGCTTTTCTTTCCGCGAGATCTGTTAAGAGAGCAGGGGTGTGGCATTTAGGGACGCACTTCGTCCTCTCGATTTAATTATGAATGATCAGAATCACAGAAAAATTGCTAATGCTGCCTTTAAAATTTCATTCCTGTCTCGCGCGATGATTTCTTGGATTATCGTGTAACCATCGAAATCGGATCGAACAGTGTATCGTAAATAAGTTTCTACAAGAAACGCATGACGATGAATATGTACATTGCTAAACCTGGACAATACCTTTGACTACGTTCGGACCCAGAGGAGATTTTCAAGTTCCAAGTCTTTGTAAATTAATTGGTGTTTAATTTAATAAATACAGGGTGGAATCGATGCGATAGAAGTTTGTATTTTTCCCCTGCATTTTCTATATATTTCTATATATAGTAAACAAAAAAATATTTGTTTTTGAAAAGATCAAAAACTGAATGAAGTATTCAGTCTGTGCATATAAAACATATCGAAATTTTTAAATAACGATAATACATTGACACGGGTTTTTTGAAACACCATGGACTAAGGAATAATCGAAAGATGTGAAATAAAATTTGCATGATCTCGAAGATCGAGTAATCATGATTTACGCTTCGATCCGAGGGATCTTGCACGTACCCCAAGCGACTTGGAGACATCTGTCTTGAGAAGGTCTCGATGGATTCGCATCGATTTCCATAGTGAGGTGAACAAGAACATTTTTCCCGCACGAGACAAACTACGGTCTATATGTACATTTTCCGGTTGACGATGCGAGACCTATTTAACGGACGCGAGTCCGGTAATGGGATTCGAACTTGGTGCCCCGGGGAGCCATTCAGATCCGTTCGCTTCATCTTCTTTCACCGCGTTCCTCGATGTCCCCACGTGACAAAAAGTACGCAACAAATTTCGATGGTAATAATGGTAACGCATCACTCACTTGCCTTATGCAGAATTTAAGATCTGCTATCTCAAAAGTCATATAGCATGTGGTCACTGGGTAAGTGAAAATTTGTATGTGGCTTCCTTAGAAAAATATTTTCTAGCCTGTATATTGTTAGCATGTATATTATTGTGCATATATTGTAATATGTATATATACTATAATTTATATTATATATTATTATACATTAATTCCTCCTAATTAATATTGCAACACTTATTTTGTTTAAATCAGAATTACATTCTTAACCAGAGAAGATGCTTTGTCTCTTCTCTATAAATCTTTCCTTTTATCGTATATTATTTATGCTTTGTTACATGTTTTATTTCCTATGAAGAAATGAAGTATCGCGGTAGAAAAACATATTAATTACAGAAGATGTACATGGAGGATTTGTCGAGAGAAAACCAACGCATTGTCCATGGCGGTTTTCAGGGACAAACTAATTCCAGATTCGTGGTTCTCTGAGACGCGCAAAACAATACGTGACGTTCAAACGTGAGCGACAATCTCAAGTGGTTTTGGTCAGCAGTCGGTTTGCGGTTCATTTGTCAGAAATCTGTCTTTTCCGTATCAGAAGCCTCCTAAATTAGGTTCGAGGATTAAGAACTATGAATTCGAATTTAATTCCATTTAAATAAAAATTATGTTTTCTAGAAACGGGGAAACTTTATTTCCATAAATTTCATTCATTGCCATTTTTATACTTGCGACGAAACTGACAATCAGTCACAGAAAATTAACACAAATATAGAGACATTTTGTACACATTATGTATAGTTATAGAAATATTAAGGTTAGTTAGTTAAGTCAGCCAATTCTACTTAATATTGATTTTTACATGGAGATTAATTTTGTTTTGCGGTGTTAGAAACACGATAGGATAATAAAAGAGTACATGTGAATTTTGAAATATCTACATCCATAGATACGAAACAAAATTTCAGAAACTAAACGCACTCTGAGCCTAAATGTTTTAAAAATATATGTTTAATAGAAAATTATAATTAGCGCAAATTTTTTAATAGAATATTACAATTAACATGAAATAGGACGATACGTGCGGTGATTTGGCAAATCGTTTACAAAATAAGGTAGAAGAGAAACTATAGAATAACGGTACCATAGCAGCTATAAGGGTACGCCCTTTACTCACAGAGTCTTGCTTTGGCGATAATTTAGCGGTCAGCGAAGATTTAACGGCAAATTAACTAATAATTACTGGAAACCTTGGCGCTGGACGTTACCTTAACTGGAATGCGATTGTATTCCTCGAGTTCGATAATGGGAATGCAAAAGCTGCGAGAGTGCTCACCACCCCGCCTCCATTATCGAAATAGCAATTAGAATAAATCAAAAGTACGCCAACTCATACAATCGAGCCACCAATTTCCAGAGAATTACCGGCCAGTATGTAACGCGACTTGTTCCTTCTACGACAAATTAATAGTAGTTTTACAAATGTTAAAAGTAATAAATTGTGATTTACCAGAATTTTGTTACTCTTATACATAACAAAGTACTTTTAGTGACTAAATTATGCGTTATACCTTATCACAGACAACGAAAAGCAATGAAAAAATGCTTGAGAAACGATAGCTCTAAAAGGTTCCCGGTTTAACATAATCGTTTAATTCCGTTTAATTTTAGTGTTTTGCCGCGTAGTAACGAATGGAGTAAATAACAAAGGAATATCAGAAAATTAATTTCTTTTCAACTGCTAAGTAAAAATGACACTTGTACGATATTTTTATTATTTCCTGAACAATGTATGGCAGAGAAAATCTGATTATCCAATGAACACTTTACATGCACCGATTATAACGACATGAAGAACATGTTAAAAAACACACACACATACACGCATGCTTTTATACATAAATAATCGACAATTCAATTTACAGCAAGAAAAGCGATCCTGAGGCCGCACATATTTTTGGCTCCTGGTAAAACTTTCATCGAATAAAAGCTGGCCACACAGGTCAGCCGTTCCAACCGATATATCGTCAAGTTCATCGCTTGTTCAACGAGTCGTCACTTTAACATGGCGTGTCATAAGCAAATAGGAGAACATCGAAGCGCTCTCTGGAGACAGCCTGTTTCCCGAAATGCATTCTGAATACGATCTACACAGTGGCCGACCGCTATTTCCCGAAGTTGCTTCACCTATCGTGAGAACGACATCGTCACGTGGGAGGAAGCTACGTTCGCGTGACCCTTTCGTGTCATCGAGAGAAGTTGTCCACGTCGTACAGCACCCCATGGGCGACATACTCGAACCTAACGAGTATTGGGTCAAGTTGAAGAAAATTCGCTTAGAAACCAGACCATATGCGAGCGGAGAGACAAGAGATCGAACAGGGAAAGCAATGGAGAAAAAAAAAAAAAAGAAAGAGGAAAAAAGAAGAGAAAGAGTGGAAGCGAGGTTAAGTGGGTGAGTGGAGAAAGTCAAGAGCATTGTTACCGGATGTTGCTGTCGCCGTTGGTCGAAGATCGTGGTAATTGGATAGAAGAGATCGAGCACCCCTTCGCAACACTAACGTCCCCCATGTGCTCCCGGAAGCGAGCGTGGATCTATAGACGTCTCGAGTCTCTTCTGGGTCGCGTTTCCCTCGGATATACTCTCTTCGAGATCCGACCGCTATAAAGCTATCAAAGAAAAACTCGAGTCATCTCGTTGCACGGAACAAGCAGTCACGCGACTCGCTGCTAGGATGGCTGCGCGCTATACTTGATTAATCAGCGTTTACGTTGCGTTAGCGTAATTATTCTTTGTTTGGTCGAGAATTAGAATTTAACGAATTTAATGAAAATGTATAGCTATCTCGATTGCTATTACAAACGCGATTATTAAAACGCCTATCAGATAATAATACCTATATTTCATGTTTCTTCCATTCCATCTTACCATTCTATGGTTCTATGATTCTACGTCTGTGCAGAACTATTTTACCAACGAAACTTTCAATTTTCCCCTTATCAGTTTACGCATTAAATAATCGTCGTAGCCTAGTGAGGAAATTAACAACTAGGACACAATGAACGATGAAAACATGGGAAACTAGCGATTCGTGATCGTCCCTGCGAAGTTTTGGACCGACAGCCGGGGGATGAAGAGTCAACAGTGTCGTCCAACATCGGAAACCAGGTCGAACAGTGAGAGCCACTGTACTTGAGCGGCCGGCCGCAAGAATTTATCCGGTCAAGAGGGACGGGAGTGGTTGGTTTATCAGTCTACCCCTTCCTGGATTCCAGTCGACTGGACGAACGTTAGAGGGGTTGGCTTAGTGCGGCACTGGACAGCACTTGATCTTAGAGTAGCAGCCACCGCCGGTCGGCTCAAACTACCTCCAACCTATTCCTCGACGTTGGCGGTTTTGCTGGTACCGAGAGGGTTAAAGGCTGTCGTGCCAACGAGTTGGGTAAACGACATTTAATAGAGGATGCTAATGTCACCCACACTATGCCAAACTCTTCTCGTTCGATGCTCTTTTTCCTTTTTTGCCTTTCACGTGGATCCGCTTATTGGCTACTTCTCTATGTTACCTTCATCGACTGTTCCATTTTTGTTTTCAGCCATATCGCTGTATGTTGAAAATTGTACCCTATTAAGGAACGAATTTCAGATATTGTAATTCGAATTTTTAGAACATTTGTTTATATTGATATCAGAGGAGATATGTTTCTAAAATGATATTAAAAATATTGTTGGAAGAATGTGGATTCCAACGCATCGAATGAAGTAACTCTGATGAAAAGCGGAAGTATATTTATTTCTATCGAACATGACGTTATGATCAGCCTTCTTGTCCTTGCTAATCATCACTGACTTCCAGGTACAGTAGTGACTGTCGTGGCCTACCGGTGACTGTTAAACGCGTGGATATTATTTTAGACATTGCTATTTATCTTTGAATCATTTGTATCAAAATATAACCAACGTCAGAGTGAACTAGTTTTCAACTTTCCCTCTTGAGAAAATTCTCTTTTATTCTAATTTTCAATCTCTGAACATCTCATAGATAGCATCGCTAAAAGTGAATGAAATAAAATAAGGAACCTCCTATGTCTACCATCGTCATTGACAATTTTCACCAGGCATAATAAATATCGCTACCTTGTTACCCTTTGTCATTGAGGATCCGCATGGAATACAGTCGTTGGTGAAAGGAATTTCAGAAAAAATAACAGTCCAGGTCCGAGGATTGAAGAACAAGCGCGAACCCGAGCAGCGAAACCTTTCAACGCCTGATTACATCGACCATGGAGTCAGCAGCGACATTGTGACCGCACTTAATTCATCCGAACTGCACAAAAGAAGTCTTTATGAACTGGTCGTGTCAGATATCAGGTCTCGGGAATCGTTGCTCAGGTGAACCACGAAGTCGAAAGTCTTTTTCTATATTATACGCGGTGAATAATGAGACCACTCAGTCATTCCCTCCAATTTAAGTGTAACGAGCCACACCGATACATTCCTTTCTTATTCTTTTCCTTCGTCTGCAAGCCCGGTCGCGCACCACTTTTCCCGCCCTCCACCAGTTCCCGATGTAATCCTGCACAATCCAGACATTTTTCACCATTACTCGCGCGGCCGTGGCGATGGCGGCCAAATAATTAATTTCTCACGAAACTAACGAGCGTCGCTTTTCTTTTCGAGACACCACGTTTCTGAGCTATAGGTAGTTCAACACAGGGGGAGAAAAGAAATCGGTCCGCCATTTTTTGTTATTACTTGGAAGAGTCGGGGCGGCTTTAATCACCGCGTATTGATTCCATTAGCGTTGGCATGTTGGGAACGTAGTCATTTTTTAATATTATGTTCAAACTTCTTACTTCATCGTGGATAGGTATACTTTCCTGCATCTGAGAAAATATTGCGAATGTGGGAAAATTCGTTGCTACGCTATGCAATTTTCTAAGTCAGACGTTTAAATTGGTTTTTTTTTTTTTGTAAATAAAAGTTGGCTTCAAACAATCACATTTGGTTGAATCAGTTTGCAAGTGGGAAGCGTTTTGAAAATTTTAGATATTGTTAGTAGTATTCTTATAATTTCCAATTAATTCCAAAACTGTAATTATAGAGTCTATAATTACAAACAATTAATATTTATAATTCCACAAACATTCAAATATTAAATCGACCGAAAAATTTCTTTCGTTTTATAAGGAAATAATGGATGCACAACATTTTCCGTTTTATATTATTTTATCGAATTACGTATGATCCATTTTGTTCTATCAAAATGAACATCACAACGTTCGACAGATTAGGTTTCACGTTTGTAGAAAGATACATCGTTGTAAAAGACGTGCAAAAGAAAGACACTTTTCAGATAATATTATATGTACCACGAAGAACTTAAAAAGCGAAAAATTATTATAAAAAGCGAAAGACTACTAATGTTAGAAAGAAATTTATAGAAGTAGGCTACACTAAAGCCTTCTCTGATAATTAATATCCTTTGCACGAAAATTGAAAACTTAATCCAACAACTGGGCGATTGCTGATGCTGTAGACTGGTTCCCAATGTACTGCCACAAATTTCACTTCACAGCGGTTATATCTTAGAACATAAATCGCCATGCTCTGTAATCCATTCATTTTCCTCGATGCAAAATTTATACCCAGCAAAACATCGAACGCTACGAGCGATTCTTGGCTGACGACACGGAAATAGTTCAGCTGGTGTAAGTTATTCGCCAAGAGACAAGATGAAAGGGGCTGGCAGAGAAGCCGAACGGTCACTTGGATTTGTGTAGTGCGAACACAAGACGGACTAGTAAATCCACCCTTCCATGGTCTCTCAGCGAATTCTAGCTCATAGATCGTCCCAACTATCACGAAACAGTTCACCCCAATCTGACCCCCACACAGAACTACCCTTCGGTGCTTTGCCACCCTCATAAGGAAGTCAGAATCCAGTCGTGCGACCTTTAAGAAGCTTCGATTATGCGAATTATTCACCGATTCGTTAAAAGGTAGCCATCCTCGCGGCAAATCGCTGGAATTCATCGTTCGCGAAACATGGCGAGATTTGAACGAAGAGCAAAAAGTCGAAAAAGACTAGCGATGAAATAAATTTGGAGAATAATTCAATGAAACGCGAAATTTGAAGATTCCAAATAATCCCTTTCAGGAGCGAATTTTTCCTACCTACGTTCCTTTTTATCAATTATTAATAATAGAAACAGCTGTTCTTTAACATTTTTGCGCGAAAGATAATACACTAAAATTTATAACTAATTTCACAAAAAGTATGTTTGTCATTTGAATGATCAACAACTTGTCAAAGAGAATTCTCGTGATTTTGAAAATTACGATTAACAATATTCGTAATATTACTCCGAAACAAGAGAGAATAAATCATCGTCATCGGATCCACGACACAAAAAGTATTCAACATTTGCAGAGAGGCGATTTACGAGCAGTTGCTATAAAACTAATTGCACAGTTGTTAAAATCACGGAACAAAAGGTACACGCGGGGTGGTTTACATCGGAGAGCCAGGATTATTGACAGAGATGCGTTCAGGGGACGGTTCTGAGAGTCCGGTGTGTTTCATCTGAAGCGGCGAGTTCACCATAAGGCGAATTAAGCCGACCAGAGGAGCGGAGGGGTAAAAATAAGCTAGCCACGTACGAACAAAGTTACGGCTACGTTCTGGAATAAAAGTTGAAATCCGTCCCGTCTGTGTCACCGCCGCTCTGGAAGAGCTGTTTCTGAGACCCCCCGTAACTCCAGGAATCCCGATTCAAAGTGTGCTCTTCCAGCTCGTAAAAGCTGGCATAAAATCGTCATCTAGTAGCGCTGGCCTGTTGGTCGAAGTAAAAAGGCCGAGTGACATGTCCTTAAATGCGAGTTATGAATATGTTCGATGCGACTACAATACTTCAAGTTGAAAAATACGTAGCATAGGAGGAAAAGAAAGGAGAGGAAAAGAGAAGAGAGGGAGAGAGAGAGAAATGGTCGTGGAAAAAGGGGGAAAACGAGCTGAAGGTCTTTCGCTTTGCGAATTAGCATAACTTCAAACGCGATACGAGCATAAAAGCGGCTGCTTCCGCTCACGGAATTGCGAACGACTTTTCGCGAAAGCGTTCAGGAAAGAATTGAGCTTTATGGCCGGAATGCGAAAGAAAATGCGTCTGCTGGAATTAGCGGCGTTTACGAATCTTCACTGCCTCGTGTATCGTTATTGCAACAAGCTACTTAAGTCGATGGTGTGGTAGGGTATGATGTATCCAAATATTTTTAAAACAGATAAACTGTTATTATATTTATTAAATATATTTATTAAGTATATTTATTATATATATAAAGTGGTTTAGAGATATTTTTGATACACAAATAGCGAAATAGTATTTGTCAATAAGAGAAATATTTCAACATTTCGGTGTAATTAATTAAAAATACGCTTCTGCATTTTTTTGTCTGGTCGATTGTTCGTTATCGACGCAGGTACAGAATGGAACAAAGTTCTATAGTCAATCGTCGAAAGAACCGATTTTTCATTGACGAAACGTTTCTTCCAGGCGATCCAGGTCGTTCCATGGGTTTCCGCCTTCGAGAGGCTAATGGGTGCGTACGAATATTTCATTCCTCGCCACGAAAATACGCGCACAGAAAACGACGTCGTCTGTTGGGGGTGGCCGTGAAGGGGTGGCAAAGCAAGGGGATATTTAATGACGCGTGGCGATATTAAAATGGCATAAAAATGAGCTGTAATTTGTATCTGGCTTCGAAAGTTACCCCTCCCTTTACCGCAACTGACTTATACTCCCTTCACCGCGTTCTTACTACGTCGTATATTATTATTGTTATTAATCTTAAAGGTCACGAATGCACTTAATACCCTAAGAAATAGTCGTATTCCTATTGTGGCGGGACTACCCTTCGTTGGAAAATTTTCTTAGGAAAGGTAGTCCGAGCTATTTTCACGAAATTCTAATCAAATGGAAACTTTAGGAATGCGAAATCTTCCGTGTACAATCTGCCCTCTCTTCGGACGTATCAGCGAGAAAGCTGAGAGCAAAATTTCTTATATAATACGTATATCGTATAATCCTTGGAATTTATAACAGCACCTGTAGCGATCATTTTTATTATCTATCGATTCTTTTCTATTTAATATTATCCCAAAACAGAAGCGTCCAAGGAAAATTCAATAACAAATTTTCGAAAAATAAATGCTAAAACATATGAGTATTTATTAAAACTCTATAAAATATCAGCTTTCGTTTAGATAAAACTTCGACAGAAATTAAAATATCGATGGAATTTCTACGATTCGAAGAATCAAAGGAACAATAGTAAAAGATTTTTAACAATTTGCAAAACGTGGTCGCAAAAGTCGAGATTTTGGACAATATCGTCTACGATAAAGCCACATTAGGACCAGTCAAATGATAGTCTTTGCTTTATTTTCGTGCTTCCTTCAAATCCTTCCGCTCGAAATACGACACGAATAAAAATACCATTCGAATATTTGGCGCACATCCTGAGCGTCATTTATAACGCGTGACAATAAAGTCTCCTACTGGTAGTAATCTTTATGGAGCGATACGAAAGGCATGTACATATTCTTCCCCTTCCCTTGGAAAGCCGTGGAACGCTTTTACGATATGCTAAGCGTCGCCCTTTCGAAGAAATTCGAACCTTTATCGCCCTTGCTGAACATTTTCTAGTCCCTTAGACATCGGATTAACGGTCTGTGCTAACAAATAAACTACTTATGCAATGCCATGGGTCCTTCTGCCTTTACTTTCGCACCAAATTGAATTGTTTCGACGATAATTCACGCTGCTACACGATCAAGTATTCTCGAGTAACTTGCAACGTGTTCATAATTTTACTACTATTGCTGCATCATGTTTTTTCAGGAATCTAAGAACAGCAACGTTGATTATTTTCTTGGAAATAAGTAGCTACAGAATGGAAGAAATTACTGAATCGAATAAATTGAATAAAGTTTTCTTTATTCTTAATAACAATTATTTCGTCTTAAGAATATGTCCAGCTACTGTTAAGAAAATTGTTTTCAGCACAGAACTGTTATTTCTATCTTTGTTATTAAATAAGTGATCACAGAGTATATATCTGATTAAGCATATCTTATTAATCCCCCTTTTCTGTTTCCAAATTTAAATAATACCGCGAAATAACATTTCTATTTTAATTTATAACATCATAGTTATACCATATTTACTCTCAGGATTACACATACTCCGAATATTTCGCACAAAACATGATAAACGGTTAATATGGAAATATTAGATCTTTTTACTAGATTTTCTCAGAAAACGTTTGCTCGAATGCAACATTATGTATTATATAGAAGCTCGGTAGCCTACATTATTAAACAGAGGAATATATTAAAAATAATTTGTTTGCCATATTTTAAACAGACACAACTCATACGTAATTGAAAAGCTTATTGAACAAAATAGTTTTGTTATCTTTAGAATCATCCCATCATGTTTATTCAATCTCAATTTACTCTTCCTTTCATCAATTCCTATATCACTTGTCTTCTTTCAATATACTTACTTCTGTTTAATTATACTTCTGTTTAATTCTATTTACATCTATTATTTATCTAGAGAAATCTTACAGTTTTTTCTGTTTTATATTAAATATTTTATATTACTGTTTTATACTTATTTATGAAATCTTTCATCGATAACGTAAGATTTTAGGTCATCCCGCTTATGTCACGTATAAGCAGCGTTTAGTATGAACCCTGCTTGTACCAGCGTGTACGTAGCTCAACTCGATAAACACGATAATCTATGTGACGATGTACTATATTCGATATTATGCGCGCTGCACGTAATGAAATAGCATAGGAAAGTGATAACGATGACGACGACGATGACGATGATGGCGTATCTCCACATTTCGAAGCATTTGCGACTATAAAAAAGGCCTGAGATAATTCTAACACACAAAACCTCTGTAATTGTATACTGTTTGAATATGCGAAAAAGTTATACGGTAGAGCTCTAAACAAAAAAGATATATCGAATAGTTTCATGCCTTCCATGCCAAACGAAATAATCGTATGTTCATAAGAACGTAAATAACGTAAATTACGTAAATCACGCGAATGTTACAATTTTTGCAATTCTAATTTGCATATTGTTCAACTGATATATTTTGTGATATCGAAGACAACTGACTGATTCCGTACAACGAATACCGCAGAACGATTGATGTGTCTGGTTATAGCGGTTCTATACTACTCGATGCTGAGCATTGCGATATATTTACTTTACGATAGCAATCTTAAAAGAACACAAGAAGAATGATAATTCTGCTTCAATGATACACCATAGAATATTCTTCCTTGGTACCTCGCCCTTAATATAGCTTCTTCTTCGCTCAAACCAATACGATCTAACTCACACGAGAAGATCAGAATTACGTTCATCGATAATTATAAACTTACGTATGGCAACGGAATATGCAAACGCGATCGATGATAACAGATGCTTTTAAGTAAGAAAATCAAGAAATATGTCCGAACCTAGTTACAACTACAATATATGGTACGTACCTGTTTCGAGGACTGTAGGTTGCGCAGGCTCGATATCAACGGAAGGCTCGTTCGTTATCCAAATCTCTCGGGCTTGTTTATGGCGCGGTGACGTTAGGAGAGCGAGAAGGAAAGGGCCGGCTCCCCAGACCTAGCGAATTGGCTTTCATTAATCCGCTAACCCTATCTAGCCTCGAACTCTGGGTGTCCGGGGCGAGTAGCGCGCGTTTCACGTACACACCGTAAATCGTGATACAGGCCGGCGGATCTAGAGCGGCGCAGATTCTGAACGTGGCGGTTCGGTCTGAACTTAAATATTTCAGAGCGGACTCGCATTAAAGCTACCCTCCTTACGCCGCCTATTAACCTCAACACCCATTCTCAACAGAAACCACTGCCATCTGTGGGCCAGCATCCGCCGAACCACGAATCAACTGACTTTCGACCGTCCATCACCTACGCTCTGCCTTTCTCCCTTTCTCCGCTTCGTGAACACACTTGCTACATGTAATTGCGCGACAGAAACGTGCACGTTACGTTTCCTAGACCAGCGAGTCAGCATAATGACGTCCCGTGATACGTAGCCGACAGTTGACAAGCGTTTCACCCCTTTTCTGGTGAACGATCACCTTTCGTCAAACGGATAGTTGCTTGCTGCGGTTTCGTTGAAATTAAAAAGAGAGATCGAAACTGGGCATCTGTTGAGGAACGAACGGACCACGCGAATGGGAAGATACCTCTAAATACGTAATTCTTACCTTTTTGGTAATGTACCTATATTTTCAAATATAAAATACACGTAACGCTCAGGCCTTCAACCCTACAGATAGAGAAACCTTTGGTACAAATATGGTATTAGAAATTTCGTATATTAAATACCAAGTTTAACGTAATTATGGCTAATTATTTTCTATGAGAAGTTGAACGTAGGCATTTTTGTATGTAATGGAAAAAATGGAGGAAGCTTTGTTCTTCGTTTTATTGCACTGTCAAGGGGTTGGTAATATGTTCGAATATATTTATGCTGATATATTTCGTTCTTTTTTTCATCTAATGTGTATGTCAGAATATCGTTGATATAGTTCTAGTGTATCAATGTCGATACATTTGTGAACAATCTGCTACTGGTCCGATGCTGTTAACTATCATGTGTGAGAAAGCAGAGCGTCTTGCATGCAGGGACAGCGAATGCTGGAGAAATATCATCGAATAATGAATATTCATGTTGACGAGTTAGAGATGGAAGGGAGCGAAGCTTGTAGGTGTGTTACGAAGTTACTCCATGGAGGATGCCATTGGTTACTATATTTTATACGACGTACCCCGGCCGGTGCTATCCTTCAAGTATTGATTCACAGTCAAAAGTTCAACGTCTTTACATTATATTGCAGAAAGACCTGTCACCAAGCCACGGATGTTGTACCCAACGTAAGATACTTTCATTGAAATATAGTTGAAGTTTCTCCGATATTCTACGTACCATTGGAACATGCGCAGTAGGTTTTATACACGGATTCAATTACAGGCTGAATTTCGAATAACCTTTTCGGTGGCAAACTACTGCGAAAGCGTTCAGCCATATAATGTCGCTTGTACATCGGACCATTCCGCGAATTATTCATTATTGAACTACACTGTTACACCAGTGCCATTGTGCAATTGCGTAATATACCGGCATTATCACGTTGCAGCATACTAATTGTGTCGAGGAATATTTATCAGTTGGGAAGTCTGAAAGAGTGACTTGCCGAGTCTTAACAGAACAAATTTACTATATAAGTTAACTGTATAAATTACCCTGTATCGTGCACGAACGAATCAGTACAGATTAAGTATCGATACATACGACTGTACCAAACGAATCGTTCAAATCCTTCGACAATTCTACGTGATCAAAGACTACCGCAAAACATCGCGTTGTTTCTCTTACGAGGAAACGAGCCCATAAGTTCGCCAATCTTCGTCCCCTCTAATTAATTTTAATTAATTTAACGACCAGCGAAACACAGACGAGGTTGCTTAGTGGGAAGCAAGGTTCGCCGTGTTTCGACAAACAAGAAAGCATCAGCCGCAAAAGCTACCTCGAATCGCCAGAATCGTCCACGCTACCTTGTCTTCATTCGATCCGTGGACACAGGGAAAGCGGAGTGATTTCCCGGCTTTTTTTTTTACCCCTTGGGCAGCGCGTGTAACCCGAGGACTCGGCATTTTCACCGAGCTCAGGCAAAGGAGGCAAGGCAAAGGGTGGGTGCAAGGAGGACGAGGGGCGAGGCGCGCGGATGGCGCCATTATCCGGCGAGAATTTCAGAAAATATTCCAAGGCAAAAAGTATAGAGCGAGGCGTTTTAATTATCATTAACAAGGCCGGCGTATAACTCAGAATTACGCGTTTATACGTAATAATACGTACGTACCGGTGTAGGTACGCGGGCCGACGCGTAGTATATATACGTTCATATCCCGGACGGAAATGGTGCGAGGGCCACGTACGTGTAGGTACATACCTACGGACAGTCCGACGGTACGAACGGTCATAGAGGCAGACAGACAGACGGACAGACAGCAAGAGATCTGCAACGCGCTGACTCCAGTGCCAAATGAGATGCGCCGCGGAGGGTTGTGGAGGTGGTGCCGCGCACTGGGCCGAACGAGGCTTTCGGGGGTGGCTGGACGGCCTGCCGGGGCGAATTCCCACCTTACCAATCCTATTATTAACAATTAGCTCTAAACTACTCTTTGCATATAAAATCATCCCACACACCTCGTAACGCCGGAATGGAAATATACATACTGCATGGTCGTCCGTCGGCCATGCCATGGAAAATATGTCGCGGACGAACCCTCCACGAGACCAACACCGAGAATCGAGAGGTCGGTCGGTTCGGAGGTTGGGACAATTGCGTTACGCGTTTCTCGATATTCCAGGCAAACCGCTGACGGCTCCAGTGTAGCTTCGATGCCTCGTGTCTACGATTCATCCGTCCTACGGCGAATCAAAAGTGTATCGAATGTTCTGAAATTTGTGCTATTTTGTGGTCTCATGTATTAGGAGTTGTTTCATGTACGAATGCTGTTGGTTGGTTAGGGTTTGGAGCGTTGCAACATGGTGTAGTAAAGGTTCGAATTCTCACGCGTTTCTATAGAGTTGGAAGATATAGTTAGGTCACAAAGTATTTCTCTCGCTAGTCGATTCAAAGAAAATGTGATTTTCTGTCATTCGAAGCGAATTTGTTAGGACAGAGACACCTGTGTGTGTGTGTACAAATAAGATGAAACTGAAAGTTTGATCGACAGCATCGTCTCTGTTATTATATATTCTAAAATACTTGAACAAACTTAGTAGAACAAACATAGTACAGAATGATGGCATGAAAAACCGCACTGATAATATGTATAAAAAAAGTTTGAATCAACTTCTGTCTGCCTACGAGAAATATATCAAGGAAAGAAGATTCATCGGCAAATCATGCGCGTGACCGACATCCAGCTTTCATTCCAGCACGTCGGTTCACCGGGAATTTTAAACTAGACTCCGGCATTGCCGTTAAGCAGCGAACGTAAAAGGGCAATTCAGGGGGCCAAGGAACTCCGGTGCGAAGCCGCGAGGGGTTGAAGCCGGGACAAAAGTAACGCAATACCGGAATATGTCACGAATTAAGCGGGGAGAAACCGGGAGTACTCTCCGGCATCGTCGTCGTCGTCGTCGTCTTGGTAGTCGTCGCTTTTATTAGAATTATCTTTGTCACTTTCCCAAGTTTATATTTACTCCTCCTGCGAACCTCTTAAAGTCGTACCACCCCCATGGCATCCACCTTCCGTGCTTCCTTCAAACCCCCCGCCCGCTTTTCCCGCCCCCTATCGCCCGAATTACCCCTCTCGGTCGAACAACCGAGCGAGAACGAAGCCAGCCACTCGCTTATTATCTTTACGACTGGGAAGATGGAATTAAACTGAGTGTGCACCCGAAATGTAATAATATTCATTACTATGCTAATGTCCGCACGGTTCGCGCCACCCCCGGCTTACGGCCTCCGAAAACCTGCCTCGTATTTTTGTTATCTGCCACCGAACAGGCCTAACTTCCTTCGTCATCTACGATCGGACCTGATAACTGACCACAATGGATTCATTTTAATCTTTGAGAATCGCGATTACGTTGTATCTCGGTATCAAGACGTTAAATGTTCGATATTTTGATATCAATGTGGTAATCTGTTGAAAATATTGATTTCTTTTATTTGCTAAAAAAGTAATGTGTCTTAAAAGTCAGGAATTTTTTAATATCTAGAAAAGATTTTTCGTTCTTTTTTCTTTAAACGAGGAATATACGTAGAGCGTATTTCATTAAGGACATTTAAACCTCAAAAATGTCAGTTAAATTGTAAAAGAAAAAAGTCTGCATTTGTAAATAATTAAGCTTACCTTTCTTTAAATTGTTACTTTGCTGCTTCCTATAAAATGAAACTTATTTTACTTACATTAATTCAAACTATTTAATATTCTTTGGTTTGATCTATATTACCTATACAATTAAGAACTCTTGTATCGTATAAGATAAAGGACCTAAGCATTGTTAAGAAAAATTCGACTGACAATGCAATCAGACGATAAAAGAAATTCGTTTTATTTCATCGATACTGAAAGACCTTTTGCAATCTGATTCGACGATCAACTACTATTCGCAACGAAAGAATTTTATTTCAAAGCAACTTTCGAAACCTGATGTCCTGTTCTAATGGTCTTTCCGTGAGTTTTCAACCGGGATATCTAACAACGGTAAAATACACCGCAGACATCACGACGTCTCAAGCTAGTACACTTCGCTGCGTTACATCGAGTGTAGCTTATCTGGCCTCAAAATTGCCTTGATATTTCGTTACAAAATCGCAACTTTTCAAATACTAGTAGCCGCGAATTTACTTGAAAGGAGTTAAATAACGCGTAACATAAAGCTAGGCGGTGTTAAAGAAACGTTTACTTTTATGTATAATAAGAGCCTTTAATTATATTTTAATTAGGTAACACAGTTAACAAGTGCCCGTGTTACCATATAATTACTCGTACTATTTAAATTAATTTTGTTAAACATATGCCCGCAAAGTCTAACCAAACGCTTCGAAAGTAACAATACAATTTTTCCCAGCGTCTGCGGTGCGTGAAAAATTTCCAAAGCGAGATATTTCCTTAGAAACTGGCTTGCACGGTACGAGAATGGTTTCTTTTTAGTCGCGAGAACCTCAGAGTTGCATTTAATGATCGTAAATCATAAATATTTTGTACAAATAACAAAATCAAAGGGTTAACGAACGAAGGGAAACAATGATCGCGTTTCAAGATTTTTTCTTTGATAGAGCGCCTTTGTGATCAAACGTATACGTTTCGAATACGATTAAAAAAAAAAAAACGCCAGGACTCTATTATTTCGGAAAGAGCAAAGGATTTTCTAAAGAATTCTGAAAGAATTTTTAAGCAAGAGGAAACGAAAGAAACGCGCGTGCGTTTACGCGTTTGAGAAAAGTATTGTTACCTTCTCGGTTTTGCTTCGACTCGCTGATGACGATTATTGTGTCAGAGCAAAAAATAAATTCCTGGCAAGTTTCGGCGTTAATTAAGGAGGTCCCTGTTCGCGTTTTACAGCGGAACTTTATAACGTCGGATATTTCTCCGCGGGCGTCATGTACGGCGAAAGTAAAGCCGACGGAAGAAGTATTTAATCAAGCGATCACCTCTGCCGGGTCTAAATAAACCAACGCTGAACGATGGGGTCGGAGATTACAGCGTAAGAAGGGAGGTGATAAGACGACACGGTGGGGGTTGCTAGAGAAGGGTACCGTGAAGACAAGACGACTCTAAGAAGGGTTAAATTACTCCGCTCCTCGTTATAACTACAACACGCTTCAAACCCCTTCTCCGTCCCTTACGTTCGTCGTAAACTTCCATGCAATCGTGGACCATCTTCGGTGCAGCTATACTGGTCACTGACATCTCGAAGAAAAATTGTCGCACTTGCAACTTTTTATGCGTATTCCATAACGTTTTAAGTCTTTCACGAGAAAATGCAGTTCAACCAATGATGAAGATACTTCCTTTGGAAATTAGATTTTCCTATTTTTCTTATTTTTTAATTAAGAGAAAGTCGCAAGTAATTTCTATTTAGTAATGTAAATCACTGAATTTTAAGGAAGTCACAGTGCAATGTAGTGTTTGAAAGAATATAGTTTGGAATCAATGCCAAACAGGTGGAAACCAAAAAGAATGTTCAAAAAATTTAATCAACGAAACGAACGTAGAGGAATTAGCAAAAAGGAATTTATTATAAAAGCTGTTATTCTTTGATACGATGAATTACGTTCTTAATTTAAATTTGTTCACTACAAGTACAGGGAAGAAATAATTATAACTAAAAATGATAAACATGTTAGGAATGCACGTGATAAGTATTGATTATTTTAAGCAACCACTAAAACATTGTTTCCATATTTTTTACAATTATTCTGGAACGTCAGGCAACGATCAGGGTACTCTTAATCCAACCCAAAGTAATCCGTCATATGCTATACCCGTGCGATGATTCAAATTATGATATTGACCGTAAGTAAACTAATTTTAACCGGGTTCGTGTGCTCTTTCATGCTAAATTTCCCCAACGTTAAGAAGCAATGCTGAGCAACACAAATTCGCAAATCCTATATTGGTTACTCCTTTTCGAATAATAATAGTTCGCGTTCACATAATTAGAATCAACCTACGGTGCAGTTAATCCGACACTCGCTAGAATCTCATTTCGATAGAAGCAATTCTATTGTATAACAATGTCTCTAAAATCAAAACATTATTATTTCGCAAATATAGTAACTTCGATAGTGCTAAAATTAAGAAATTGCCAAGCAAGAAAGTTTATCAGCTTGGCTTCTGAAACACAATGCCAAGAAATTCCTGTTTATGTAGTTTCTAACCGAGACGACGCGTTGTACAAATCACGTCCACTTTTGCAGCGAATCGCGGCAACTTCGATTTCATCGTACGATGGATAAACAGGGACATG
Source organism: Bombus pascuorum (assembly GCF_905332965.1). Taxonomy (NCBI): domain Eukaryota; kingdom Metazoa; phylum Arthropoda; class Insecta; order Hymenoptera; family Apidae; genus Bombus; species Bombus pascuorum. Next base: position 11,167,603 of record NC_083491.1, on the reverse strand, counting down.
AGGAAAGTGCGCCAGTACTCGTTTGTGCGCGTGCTGGAAGATGGTAACGCGCGAAGGGCGCGGTGAACTGGGGACTTTCTCGTGTACACCCGACTCCACCTTATTACAATTAGCTTCCTTATATATCTAATTAGCAAGATTCTTGGCGCGCAGGGTTTCAGTACGGAGTGAAAGACGGCAGTTGCCACCGGAGCTCTTCGCTCCTGTCTAATATAACTCCGCCTCGCTGCTACACTCGAGTCCCCAAGACATAATATGCTCCGTGCATGTATACATATGTATGTGTTTGCACATCCTACTTTGCTGCCGCGTGAAACCAACCAGGAGCAACGCATCGATACTCAAAAGGATCGAGCGAGACGTGATTCAATCTAGGGACGATACTTCAGCCTTACGCGTGTTAAATTAACATGAAGAATTTTTTAGCGCGAGAATCTTTCCCTCTTGAGGGGCAACGTACGCGATTTGAGACCCACAGCATAGAGGATATAGATCAAATGATAGACGATCGGATAGATTTAACACGTGGAAACAAACTGTAGAAAAATTGCATTTGGCTTTGTAAAGAGAAAGGACGATTTAACAGGTTCACTGCTATCGACGCGTATAGCGTGTTGATTCGATTACTCGAGTAATGCTACTGATGAAACTTGCGCATTTCAGATTTTTTTCGACGAAATAACTTACAGATACAAATACAAGCAGCGAGTATTTTGAAACAATCGTTGTTAAATTAAACGAAGACAGCAAAGAGGAATACGACTTTAGAGGTGGTTAATATTTGAATAACAGCGAATAATATCAGTGAACTACCAATGCTTTTTATTCAAAGACATTTCTTCGTAACTCTGCAACATTGTCACGTTTAATTTCCTTCGAAAATCAAAGATCTTTCCTCCTAACTCAGCCCATTTCTTTCCACTCGATAATCCAACCGATCAAAGCCGATTTAGACTGTAACAGTGGCGCAAAGATCCAAAGAGTGGGAACGTCAGGGTGAAAGAGATAATTTTCAAAGGTTCTCTTGACCGGTAACGTAGCTTGGAGCAAATTTGAATGAACGGCCGGCTACCGGTTGGCTTCAGCTTACTTAATTATCGTGCAAGAAAAGAATGGTTGGTGGAAATGTAAAATAAAGACCGCACCGTGTTTTTCAGCCCTTTTTCAACCCCTTTCGTCCCTCTATCCCGTGGCCTCGCCCCTCTTCTTTGGCCTCCTTTGCCATCCGACTCGTCAGTTTCAAAAGACAAGAAGGATCTCCTCGCTGGAGAAAGGAAAAGAACGAAAGGGAAGCAAGGGAGGAGACGATTTAGGGTGGATGAAACAGCGGCCGAGAGGTGGCGAAGAAAAGGGTTAACTTTCCACAATTAATAGTGACTAACATCCATTAAAAACTAATTCCTTTATTTATGATTCGCTTCTCGATCTTTCCTCGAGAGCCAGGCCTTTCTTAACGGCGGAGGGCCGCCACGCCCTTTATTTGCTCTTCCCCCAGAGCAACAACTTGTTACGGGACGACAGTTGCCGCTTTTTTTCCATCCCTCCCGCGCCGTGGCCCGGCCACGAATGACGGATTAAAATTGGAAAAGTTTTTGCTACCGGGCCATATTTTTCTGCGGCCTGGGCCCTCGTTAAAAGTAATTACGTGCCTGCAGTATCTTTGTCCGCGTGCCCTCTCCTACGCGATTCCAACCCCCCTCAGATTTGGAAGATAAAGTTCTTCAACCGCGCGAGAAATCTCTTCGACAACCTCTGTATCCAACTCGTTTGATGTATAATAACCTTACGTACATTTGGCATGCTTCCATCATTGTGTAATTATCGGCATGTAATTTTTACTTCGTTTATTGTCTGCAGATTGGAATTGATATTTTCGGTAACGAAGAATCTATGCATTAATTCCATTCAGTCGTCTTTTACGAGTTCTGATGTTCTATGTCATTTTTATTCGGTTGATTTTATCGGCTAGTCACAATATTAAGAGTCTTGTGTAGAAAGGACATAATCGCATTATATGGAGAATATTTTATACTTAACTTAATATACTTAATGTAGGATTTCATCCTTTGCTTGTGAAAGGGAGATTATAATGTTAATTACCAACTTCTACTTTATCTGCGTACTAGGAATCGATGATGTTCATAAGAAACTTGTCTAGTCCCGATGACACACACAATTAAAGTGCTATGACATAGAGATAAGAAAATAAAACACAACTCAAGAACCATAGATATGAGTACGTAACATCCAAGTCATATAATGTTACAGAAGGTTAGAGAATTTCATATATAAAAATGAATACTATTTTCTCACAAAATTAACAAGAATGCTATGATTCGTGGTACACGTTTCACTTGCCAAAATTTCGATAAATAACGCAGACTGCTATATACTACAATGTACCAATCTCGACAGTGTTCAGAAAGCTATAATATCTACGTTTTCTGACCACGGCCACACATATCGAATGATTATACAACCGCGAACCAGCAAATTATTCAATTCCATGGCGTTTCCGTGTACGAAGTTGGAGCTCGTTCCTCGCCAAAGCCCGACGAAACGAACACGAAGACGAAAGGAACAGCGACCAATTAAGCCGTGAAAAAACATCGCGGGTTTCTAATTTCGCGATACACGCAGCCGGCCCCTGCTGGAAAAACGTTTCTTCTGCCAGGAAAAGAATAATTATTCGCGTATCCGCGAGCACGCGAAAGACTTCTCTGCAGACCGAGTAGAACGAGGAGGATCGATGCGGACGAGGCCGAGAGACCGAACGCGTACGCATTGCCGGCGGGTCTGCACATTTTTAATTGTAGCTAAAATAATTACACTTTGAGGAGAACCGGCCGCTTTGACACCGCGGCCCGGCAAAGGCACCGACGGAATAAAAAGTCCGTGCGCGCACGTCTCGGCGCGGTCGTTGCTAGGAATATGTAATTTCCAGCTCGGAAAGGATACCGAGCACACCTAAATAATAATAAGTGTGTCTGCCCGTGTGTCCCTTTTCTACTTTCCTGCGGACTCTCCTCTACGTAATTCTTCGTCGTTTCCGAAGTCGATCGAGAAATGGTTTCAGCTATTGAGCACTTTTTCGTACTCTTTCTGCGATAGTTCGTGTTATTTGAAAATTTCGATGATTATGCGAAGATAGAATATTTGTAGAAATTTGACAAATTTCCGTAGGTTTATTTAAATCGTAATGTAATGTGTTGAGAGGTGTCTTTGTGGTTGGAAGTATTTTCTGCAACAATGTTTTCGTTTAATTGTTGCAGCCATTTGAATTCACCTAAGTTCGTGCATTAATGTTTGAAAATATTCATTCGATCGTTTATGTTTCTCTCTCTGATTGTTGAGTGTATATCTAGATGTATTGATAAATTTGAAGAAACCCTCTGTCCTATTCTTATCATTTCTACAACTTTTATCTATGTAACTGTCTTAAGCTGCAAGAGGTGGAAATAATACATGGACTTGTCAATTCATTTCATTTGTCAGTGAACTAATATCATGGACACAGAAATATTTCTAATCCTAGTAATATATAAGTTGTGCTGGTAAAATCGTCCAAAATATATATATTTTGTAATTTTGTTATTTCAGAAAACTGGTCGCGCGGGTCGGTTCTTCGACTTTAGGTTGACCAACTCTCTTCAGCTTCATTTATCATGTACATATGGAAGGCAACGATGAAACGAAAAACTTGTGTGACTGCGCCACGTAATCAGGCGCCTTTGAAAAAATATTTCGAGCTTGGACATTTCCAGAATCACGCTAAACAGATTCCCCATTCGCGTCCTGGATTAATTATGCGGAGACGGGGACTGTCCTTCTTTCCCTCTTCTTCCTTTATTTTCTCTATTTTTTTATAGTATTTTATTTATTCCTTTTTTTCAGTTTAAATCCTGATGATCCACGAGACGGTGCATTTCGAAAGCTGCATAACGCGATACACAATGTACAGGAAAATTTCCGTGGCACCCACTTAAAAGGCACCAGCTGGACTACTTGATATTTTCTCGGATATTTTCCGAGTGGACTCGTTAGCAGAAAGCTGCAAGCAAAAAAGAACAAGTCGTCCAGGAAACTCTTAACGTGCCTGTCGAAGATTCATTGTGGGAAAGCAAGTTTGAAACGCAACCTGCAGATATTCGAACGTACACGAACCGAGAAATACAGCTGCAAGTACTTTCAAACCAACAAATAATCACCTTCAATGCTTGTAATAATTCCTCTGATACTTCTGTTCCTTCTTATATTCTCTATCAACGCAACAAAAACTGAATTAAAGAGTTGAAACACTAAACGATTAACTATCAGAAGCGAAGATTTCGAATAACAACAAAATATCGTCTCATAGTCTCGAATATCCACATGAATTATTCCAACGCTTTCGTCGTATTTCGTATAAGATTTACATATTTCCTCGCTATAAAGTCATCTTTTTATTTATCGACTTCTGAAGTCGAATTCTAAAATAAAACACTCGAACAACAATTTACTTCAACGATAGATACCGGCTCGTTAAATATCCCAAGTCGATGATTATTAAATCCATCAGGCAATTAGCAAATACAAGCTGCACTCTCGATCTTGCTTGGCGTTCATTCTCATGAAATTCCGTACGGTTGGTACGAAAGAAAAATTACATTAGCCCGGGTAACGGAAGGGTGGATGAAACTTTATTTTCCATCCTTCAAAATATCCGCGTACGCGGAAGCGGTCTCCGCTTTCGGTCACCCAGTAGACGAGAGAGACCGGGGCTTAATTAAGATATGTATTTATTTTAATTCCTCTCAGAGTGTGGAGATGGCCGACTGGGCTGGGCGTAGGATAACGCGATTTGCTTACAGCCGCCGGTCCGCATACATCTCGGCCTCGTACAGAAAGATTTTCAATTCAACCATAAGGAAGAAGACCGGGCCACAGGGCAAGTATAACATAATAAATATGGGGGGTGGTTGCGGTGGTTCTGCCGCGCACGGCTCAGACTCAGGGGCTGAATCTTGCGTTTTGTTTCCAGGGCCACTCGCGTGGGTACTTTTTTCAAAGACTACCCACCACCACCACCAGGAGAAAAAGTGCTCTTCTCGAAATAAAATTAGGAAACTGTATCCTTCACCCCTTTGAGAAGACGCGTTTATTCTCCTTTTCGTTGTTTTTCCGTTCCATCTCGTTAACCCCTTTATTCCGTCGGAGTCGGGCGAACAGTCTGAAGGATTTCCCTTTTTCTTTCTCCGTCCTTTGTGCTTTTCGCCAAACCGACTGCACTTCTATGCTTCTTCTGTCAACGATCACCGCGCGCGCCCTGTGTTAACCCTGCACCCTTGCCTCGCCACGCTACGCGTTTACCTGTTTATGATTCTAACGAGTAGTTGCTCGCGATTCATTTGCATTACATCGAGTTATCCTGGTAATTAATCCCTCTTAATTAACTTTTTACTCGTGCTTGCTCGCGATGTTAAACTTCCAAACGATAAATAAATCAGCGCGAGCTACGCGAATAACTTACGTCCTCCTGTAACTTCGCTGTACTTTCTCTAATGAAATGATTTTCTTTTTTTAATTAAATCTGAGAATGTCTATCAGAGAAAAAGAGAAATTCATCGAAGATGAAGAAGAGACTTTCAAACGCGTTTTTAGTTATTTTTATTAGTAATTTTACTATCGCAAACTCGTGCAATCTGACATCCTACAATTCCGAATAGCCAGTTGTTGTCCTAGGTTGGGTACCAATTTATACGTAGCGCCTGTATCCTGAAGACAATCATTGTTTATAATCGTGTTACTGTTTGAAAATTTTATTAACTAGTTATTGGATTAATTCCTTACTCTAATTCCTAACGTTCACTCACGAAAAATAAGAATTTTGTACGTCTTCTCCGCCATGAAAAGAATGAGAACTAAGGTGTCAAAGTCTCTGGAATCTTAAATTAAATTAAGAAAATAAAGCTTAGTTAGAAAGTAACACTCGACCAACTTCGCTCGAGCTAGCGACAATCGTACAAAACGTTCATGAATAAAGAAACGTTTAGGTTACTCTGGTCAATGATCGCCAGCTCATCGAAAGCTCGGAAGAATAAGAGTTCAACATTCGTCGGTGTTTCTTAATCCTACGACACGAAGGACGATAATTGATACGAATGGCCGCGAGACGCAGCACAGGAAGCGCCGCCACCCTTTTGAACGTGTTCCCTGGCCTATAAATTAATAAAGTATTCTAAACTTTATTACGACTTTAATGAAAATAATTATTAAATATTATGCCCGGTAATGTCAACGCAGCCGGCGTCGGCAACGCCGTTAGAAACAGCAACACAGCGCGAGGGCTCATAGGAGACGCGAAGAAGAAAGGGGTGGCCCGCGGGCCACACCAGCTAGGGGGTGGTTCTGTCCGCGGAATTAAAATACGAGCTGGCCGTACGTTCTCATTCCCCGACAACCGTGACAACGAGACTGACGAAACGGCCTTATATACCTGCGTCGACGTTTCTGCCTCTTCTCTCTGTTGCTTCTCTCCCCTTTTTGTCGCGAAATCGTCGCCGCTAGTTTCAGGATCGTCAACGTAACGCGCTCGCGTTCTACAACCACACGCCGGTCCTGTGCTGGCAACGGGGGCAAAACGAAACGAAAAAAACAAAAAATATTCCTGGTGATTCTTTTGTGTTAACAGGCCCTGTTGTTTGTCCAGGCAAAGTAGCCGCTGCAACGACCACCGTTGTTTCTGCCTGGTACTCGTCCACGTATATCGATACACATGTTCCGTGATTTTTCACCGGAACGAGGCGGCCAGCACTAAAATATGACCGTCCACGTAAGATCCAGAAAACACAAAAACCGGCATAACGAGCCTTCTTCCTTCCACTAACGAACGTTTCCCGCGAGAATTCTAAGCGAACGAGAAAATGTTTTAAAATCTTTCTTTCGTCCCGTTTGCTCAAGAAACTAATTAAACTTATTGTATTCGAAGTATATAAGCGTTCCGTTGTTAACACAATGCTTGCAGCGGTTATTCCCGACAAGCACTGGAAATCCTCTTCCGTTTCTTTCGTCGCCGCGACGGATCCTTCCAGTGTCTCAAAGGAAATTTCAAACTGAGATGAAAAGGAAAGTTCCAAGTGTTAAATCTGACGGATGAAGTAATTGTGAAATTATTGCGATATAAATGACTATCAGAGGATTTCGAATTAGTGGCAAATATAGGGTTCGAACAAATACAAACTTGATACGAACAAATTTAATATTCTGATTTTTATTATTAATTATTAATACATCCTTATCGTCCTTTCTGACTTTAGATTTAAATTCTTCGCCGTAAATTGTCACGAATCTTGTCAAGTTTAGAAGACAAAGAAGGGAGAAATTTAATATACGATTAAGTTATTATACATACAATTATACAAGGAAATTAATATCTAAAGAATTGCGTTTCTAGCGAACAATAAAATCTGTACTACGTCACTCTACCGAGATAAGTAGAAGAAACCATTACCTATAAAATTTTCCTACAAATTTGTAGAGTTGAAAAGCAAGTTTTCACGAATGAAAGATACATATCTCTCCTAGATTTTTCATAATATACCACGACTCGACTAAGTTCGCGGAAGATGTGCTGCAAACTGTCAATCAACACATGTAGCTACCGAAAAATTCGTCAATTCGAAGCGAGAAAAATAGTAAGGAACTTTCCTTTTACCCAAAACCTATAGGGTGACATCGCGACGAAAAGACTAATAACGAGACGCATTTACGCGCTGGCATTAGCCGAGAGTTAGCGGGAACGATCGTCGTAACTCGGGCAGCGATAATACGACTGTCTTGCTTCGTGGCCCAAGTTCCCAATTGGTCGACGAGTCTCATCGAGCTGCACGATGTCTCGGGTGAGCGCGTTGGTACCGCGCGACGAGAAATATCCTCTGCGGTGATATCGCGGGGATAATTAAAAAATTAACTTTCTACTTAGCTGTTCGCGAGGGCACAGTTAACGGGAAGTTGAAGTGAAAATTCATGTTTTTGAGGCGCACAAAAGCTGCGGTTATTACTCGTTGGCACATGCCGCGCTGCGGCAAAAGCACAAAGCTGATGAGTCGGGGAAAAGGTCTCTAAATGCCTTGGTGCGCTCCTGCGGAGAATAAGGGTGGCGCGTTGGGGGGAAGGGGGTGAGTGGATCGAGGGACGTGTGGGTAACGTCGGGGGTAGAGAAGTGGGAGCAAACAGGGTGCGGGAGGGATGGAGCAGGGTGGTTACAGAAGAACGTGTGTACGAGCTGTGCGGAGCACGTATGCGAGAGGAGCTCCGGTACCCCGGGTACCGGTAACTCGCATTCGTACTCGTTTCACGGCACACTCGTGCATTATTTCCACGCGTACATGCACAAGCCCGCGGTGCACTCGTTCACGGGACGAAACCAACCGCGGGAATGAAATTTTCTACGCCCCCGAGTACGCGTTATATATACACCCAGCAGGAACTACTACGTACGCGATAGCGGCCGACTACTAGTAGCAGGTATACTCCTCTTCAGCGGAGCCGCGAGCCGGCTCGGGTGTAAATTATACCTCAACGGACGATGACGCCTTTCCACATTCTACGTGTACCTGGTGCTCGAAACCCGCCAATGACAGTTTCCCGATCTCTCTCGCTAGCTTCTCGATGCTACACGCTTGCGGAAATCATTTGTTCGCGACTGAGTCGCGCTAATTCGCTGTCGATCGTTCCATTGGCTTTCGTTCTATTTTTGGTTCGGGTTCGTACGATCGACGGGCGTACGTTTCGATCGAACTGTACAAAGATCGGTTCTTCGAAATTCGATATTTTTATTGGATTTTTTTAATCGGTTCGTACTCGACAACTGTCGTGATTTATTCGTATTACAGTCTTTTAGAATTTCAAATAAATTGCACTTGTAGAATGTAATAAGAGGCAAAAATCAGAACTATAGGATCAACCTTAGAGTGTATGATTCGGTTTCAAGATAAGAAAGTTTATTTGAAGAGAATTGTACAAAGTGCGATGCTACTTGATTAACCGATTACATGGATTATTTATTTTAACAAACATAAGCAGTTGATTCAATTTGTCAGAATTTGTTAGATTCAAATGTAGATGCTAATTTTAAGTTGATCCTCGAACCTCACGTTTCCTTTAATTTCAAAGTGGAAGGTTATTTGTAGAATGTCGTACCATTCAGATGTATTAGTGGAACGGTAGGCGGGAATCTCAAGAGAAAAAGGGAGGGAAACGCGATGATCGCGTGAAAGCGGTTGGAGCACACTGGCAGAGGAAAGGTAAGAAAAATTCTCGAGTAAAAATAATGAAAATTGCTGAGCAGGCCCCCGTTCACGTAGCGCTTCGATGTGTAGAGAGACGCGCATCTCGGTCGAGACACCCCTCAATTTTAACTTCAGAAACGAGTCTTCGTTGCGGCATCGCGGCTCCGTCTTTGTTAGTTTTATCGTTGTTCTCGTAATGGGATCATTTGGATTCTAATACGACGTGGAGACCGAGATACAGTTGCCAATGTCATCTCGACGTCGTTCTCAGCGTAGTCTATTTTCACGCTGTGTACATATTCGGCGATTCTTGCGGACTAAAAATGAGATGAACACGAATGGAATCGAAAGCACTTCTCTTAAGTTAAATCCGCTGAAACTCGAAGAATTTTCCGGCCAAAACCAGAATTTAGGCAAAATATTTCATACATTTGTTACAAGCTTTTAAGTAAGCATTTCGAGGGAGATTATATCACACATTTTCCTTACTCTAACTCTTCAAATTTTCGAAATTTCTGTCCTATCTTCGTTTCTATTGCGACGATAATAACAAGTCGATTAATCGAAAAGATCGAGTTTATCCTCTTTATCTGGATCAACATCCAGCTTAGAATTCCGAGATTCCAAGCGTCGACAAGAAATTACCCGACAACCAAAGCGTCACGGGCTCTGCAAGAATCCTGAAGAAGCCACGGTGTGGGGCGCCGATTATAAGTAAGAGAACGAAAGAGAAATGTCGGACTGGCGCGGGGCTTGAAACCTGGCGAGTCTTAGCTCGCTGGTACAAAAAGGTAAATGGTAAAAATGGACGTCAAAGCCGATGTCTCCGTGGCGCGTGGTTTTTTTCAGTGCAACCGGCAAATAATGGTGTCTCAGAACGTCCGGTGAAGGAGCCCCGTCGTCACCCTCTTTCTAATGTCCCTTGCTGCTCGGTCGGAAAAAAAGGCAAGCGAGGAAACGCGGCGCGCTGCCTTAAGCGGGCAAACATGCACCAGTGATGGTCCAAAGTGGTCGTAGGCGAAGCGAACATAGGCCATACGGCTTGATACGCGTTTTCACGAGTCGAGAGGTTGTGTCCCTCCTCCGCCACTCTGTCTCTGGCTGCCTCGAAAAAAAGGATAATACTGAATGGCTGGCATTAACATTTAACGTTCAGAGTTCAAACACGAAGAGCGCGGGGTCCAGGCTCGCACCGCGGTTACACAAGCCACGCGCTCGTTTTCGCGTTTCTCCAGGCGGCATTGAAAGCGGCCCGCGCGCGCGATACACGTCGCATTACCCCTAAATGCATTTTATGCTCCAGCTCGCGCGACTCGGGCTTCCTCGTTCGAGAAAGAATGAACCCCGGTTTGAAGAGGAGGTCGGGAGAGGGCTGAGGGGAACGCGCGCTGCGCTCGCGTTCTTCGGGCCCTATCTTTCAGGTGATTATGACATAAATCGTGAAAGAAGCCTCTAGCGGCTCCACGCTCCAGGAGGTCATACAAGGAGAGATTCAAGGTCTGTGTGGTCTCATAATTAAGCGCTAAACGTTGGTATGCGCCGTTGATCTGACTCTAAACACTCCGAAATCCTTTTTTTTTTCTTCCTTTCTTTCATTTTTTTCTTTCTTTCTTTTTTTATTCTTTTCTTCTCACCGCAACCGGCCAGAGGGCTCGGCTAAGTAGAAGTTGGGAAAGAAACGCTGGCTTTATTCTACCGCCAGGAATTTTCGAACGTGCTTCGTGGCGATGCTTGAATATGTCTGTGGATGCTGGTAGGTGGGGAATGTGGACTCGTGAATAGTTGTAAGACGATTCGTATTAAGACGTAACTTTGTAACGAGGCAAAACACGATTCGTTACTAGAAGATTTCTAAAGTAAAATTTACTCCTCGATAATGAACCTGAGACTCGTATAAACGTAATTAATTGAAATATTTGAACTTAATAAAATTTAGAAATTTGTATTACGGTATTATAAATTTACAGAAAATGTTTTTCATTAGAAATTATTTCTTCGGCGTATTGTATAATATTGTATTATCGAATCGCTGATTATCAAATAGTTAATAACATTCCACTTGTTTATAGTTTTCAAGATTACGATTAAAACATGATTTAATTAGTTTGATTTTTCTTCTCAAGTTGTCGTTGAACAGGAAGAAGGAAACGAGGATCCACCATCCCATAGCGAGGCCTTACACTTCGAAGTTTTGTGGTTGCACGATACAGCGGCGTTAGTTCCCGTATAATAAGGTGTCGTCTTATCTAATGGGGTCGCCAACGTGGGCTTGGAAGAGTGTATCGCCGTGTATAATGGTAATTACGCGTTATTAACAAGCCTCGGGGGGTGTCGAGGGGTGGCGATGGTTGCCTCTTGTCTAATTAACTGAGTTTACCGCGACACCTGCCCCCATATCATGGCATCTTCCAGCGCTCAACCAGTGACTCAAGATTTACGCTAGTTGGGGAACACTCAACGTCGTTACCACTTTTGTAATAAACCAATCGACAGAATCTTGTTTATCTGGTTTAATTACTAAATCTTAGAAAAGTCTAATAAAGTCGAGATCAATGGTGTTGTACTACCATTTTCAATGTTGTTTCAAATAATATTTTCAATTCTTGAAAATGACGACGAAGATTTATTACGCTGCGTTATTTGAGAAAGCTCGTAGCGAAATTTAAGGAAAAACGAAAGGCAACGTATTTTCATATTCTTACGAATACGCAGAAACTTATTACACCTTTTAAACGCGTATTATCAGATAGATATTCTACTTTGAACATTTTATTTATATTCGTACAACACCGTGCATTTTACTACCTTTAAATTTGCCACAAATGTATAAAAATCCACAGTCTATGTATTACAAAGAAAAAAAGGAACATTAAATTTGTCGTTTTATCGAGTTTTATACTTTCGATATTAACGCACATAACAAGTATTTCAAGCATCCAACACGCGACTGCTCCTTGAATCGAACGCGGGAACTCCGGCTTCGTTACCACGATGGTTCGAAGAATACCGATAAATCAGCCAATGTTACAATGCCTGAACGAGAAAAAGGAGAAACAGAGACACAGACATCAAAGTAAGGTTAGGAACGTCCCCGGGGTGCCAAGCCCCTCCACAAACCGAGTGCAATGGAGGTTGATCCGCAACCAGGGTTGCGGGCCAACTCTCCCCGACTCATTAAGTACGATGCCCTTATCCTTCGAAAAAAAAAAGAGAGAGAGAAGGGAGGGGTGGACAGAAAGAAGGGGCCGATAGCTACGTATATGCAGATATGTATTTTAAAGCATCGATATCACCTACACTCCGACGCTTCGTTATGGGTAGGGTGTATATTGCGTTACTTTCGATTCACAATGGCTTCTCTACCACCCTATTTGATACTTGGGGGAAGGAGGAGCAATGAATCACCGAAACATTGCGTGGAATCGATACCAACGCCGACATCGTCTTCGATGTAACGACTATCATTCCGTGGACTCTTTAAAGAAAAACCTTTCACGCAGCAAATATTAATATTCCACTAAATTGAGAAATTTCTTAGCGATGAAACTGAATGACTCCGTCTAAGAAAGTTAAAGAAAGAGAATTAATAAAACGTGTCTATAAAAATACGATTTACTTACGTCGAATTACACCTCGGAACTATTCAACTCTTATCCAAAACGTCATCAGCATCGTCGACAGATATTCACAGATATTCTCTCGTTTTCACCGAGTTTCATAGATTCCTCCTAACGAGACACGAAGATCGTAATGTTTATTAACGTACGTGAGAATCATCGTAGAAAACGGAAGGTATTCTGTTGCATTTCTGTAGCATTCTACGACACGTTTGAATAAATAACGAAGCTTTGGTAAATCAGAAAAACCATAGCGCATCAAACCACTGCAAGGAGTTGGTACTCTGTGGTTGTAATGCCAGACCATGCTCTCAAACGTCTCTTTCAACTAAGAGAACGGAGTTGGCGTCGCGTTTTGAGGTGCCCAAAACTTCGCATCAAACATATTCAAATACGCAATAACGCATTATGATTTATTTACCGATACTTTATACGAGGTCGTGAGTGTGCGACGCCGTGCTTCATGGCTTGTATGAATATTAACGAGCACGCGGCACACACCTACCCCCTCCCTCTAACTGTCTCTTTCTGTGTTTCTCCCTCTGTTAGAGCAACCCTCCTTGGACAAAGTGCGTGCGTGCATGCAAATATACATCGAGTTAAGTATATTGTAACCCTTGGAAATCCAGCACCGTCTATCTTCTCGCTCTCCGTTCGCCGGAAATCCAAAGACAGGATACAGCCTCCTCAGCCGCAGCCAATATTCCAACTATCTCCATAATATGCTTTCATGATATCCATAGCTTTCAACTTTTTCCTTTCCTGCACATTGACGTACGCTGTGTATTACGATAGAACGAACAGTTCTTACGTATAAAATCAATACGGATGATATCGAAGAAATGAAAATTCACGTGGACGATGATCGACTGAGAATAGAAGATGAGATCTGACATGTCTTGTACTGTGTAGTGATCTGACTAGAAAAATTCGTACCGTATGTGTGAGATTGAAAGTGAGTTTACAGTGTTACAATACAATAGGAAGAAGATAGGGAGTATCATATTCATATATTTATAGTAAAGGATATTACCAAAAAGTTAACTTTGGTGAGTAGCTCTAGCTGAAGGCTACAAGAAGCAGCAATAGAAATCTATTTGTAGCTCTTTTGCTTCTAGACCTTGTAACCCAAAACAACATTTATATTCAAGGGCACAATAATATACATCTCTTCTTATTTTCAATTTTTTCACTAAATTCTATTCTCTTCGTAACAGCGGTCTCCAGGTTATGGATATACAAAAGAAAAAGTGTAGAGTTTTTCTTGAAGTAATTACCTCAGCAGAAAGTTTTAAGATTGAACTTCTTAGGAATTCATTTTCTTATGAATTATCAATAACGGGAGTACGTATTTTCTGATTTTATAAAGAAGATATACTGTGTTAAAATTTAAGATTCATTTTATCAAATACATTAATCAACTCGCTAAAATACAAAGTTGCGTACACGTAAACATCTAACATGGAAGAGTTAAGAGTGCGATACGATCGACAAGCAAAAGAATCCTGTGTGAATCGTTGAAAAGACAGGACGGTTAACCAGAGTTTTACAACTTGGTATTGTCATTTCGCTGTTAAATATAGTTTTCATCACAACGCAGCGTTGCTAGAATACGAAACACGGTATGCAGTACGAGTCGAACGAATCGCAGCGATCCTTATCCGAACAAAGGACTCTTCCTTTAGATAAGAAAGGGTTGATCAGGTCGGTGGACCATCGGAATTCTCCTCGACGCAACGGCACGTCGCTTTTCCGTGCAATTGCCTCCTAATTATCGCCGACAACTAATAACTCGCATTAATTTCGGGCGATTTAGTGGCGGCGGCGCGTGCGCATTACGAATCCCCCGATCCTGCATCCAGCCACCCCCGCGAGCATCGAAGTTTAAATTGAATTGGGTTGGCATGGCACGGTGCTAGTTCGCAAAACTATACCTCGACCTATAGATATACACGTAGCAGCACGTGTAGCTGTGCAACGGGGAGGGGGGGGGCACCAGGCGCCATCGTATCCGAAGACCATCGACTGGAGAATAGTACTCTCTGTTTATGGGACAAGTAACGCTATGGAGATACAGTTGAGCTGGCAACGAGCGTAGGAACGTGCAGCGGCGCCCGCCTAATGTCGACTACACCCTTCCAAACGCTTTCACCCCGACGCGCCCTCTTCTTCGACACCCACTTCTCAACCTGCTACGATTTCTACGCGTTGTCTACCGCTGCTTCTATTTGATTCTGTACGCATATTATGCTGCTTTCACACGGGTATTTGCGAACAGATCGTGCGCAGATCGCCAACAGCGTGCACTTTTCTATTGTATAAGCAGCAAGCTATGAACGTTTGTCAATAAAGAGCGTACGCTATTCGTTCATGAGACGATACGTTAAATGGAAACGATATGCCATGGTCGTAAAATTAGCGGGAAACCAACGAGACATTTTTGAAGAAACGAGCACCTCGAACCCGTTTCAGAGTACGTCGTGTCAATTCGAAACCGTTTTCTCCCTGTCTTTTAAGAAAATATATTAAATTAGCGAAAGATTAATTTTTACCAATATAATAATTGTTATCGTGCAGGACAATGACGAAATACCACGTAGTCTTAATATAAAATTAAATGTAAGTAGATTGTAAGTACCGTATCAATAATTGATAATATATTAATAATTGAGAATATCAAATCTGTAATTGTAAGTGTCGTCTCTTTGAATATCCTCATATTTCCAGGATTCAGCTGGATACTGGATCCGTCAAAAAATCGTTTTACTTGGAAATAACAGTATGTGCAAATATCTTTCATCGCTACTATACATCTAATTGTTACACGATACCTTTGTTCCGATCAATGTGGACGCGGCATTAGGCTAGCTCTCGCGAAGGATCCAAGTGGACCAAGAGGATTCCGTCGTTTCGGCGACAGTGCCGAAAGAGAGAGTATCGAGAAAGGAAGAGGAAGTCAGGAAGAGACAAAGAGGGACCGGGAGTATCGAGCTGGCGAGAAGGTATCGGGGAATGCTTCTTGCACGTAGGGTTGTTGCTTATCGGGAATGTATAGTGTGTTGGTCAGGTCGTTAGCAAGTTGTCGAGATTAAATGCCTTCCAGCGTATTAGAAGCTGCACTAGCTTGATTAGCCCCCGACTCGCGACGGTGATTCTCGTGAGGGGGTGGCATCGATCTCCGTACCCAAGGATCCCCTCGGCGCAGAGGAGGACATCGTTGCCACCGAACATCCACCTCCGGCCCACGGCGCACTCGATATCGCTACGGAAGTGTATTATCTGTTCGCCGTTTAAGCGATAACCGATAGTTCGGTTGCTTGCTGGAATTTCAGACGTGCTAACTAGCGCTACTTATTCTTGGAAAATTCGCGCAAGACGTTTCATAATGTTGCGAACACGTCGTGATACTTCAGATAGCAGTGGAATGTTTATGGACGATTGGACAAATTTGAAAAATTATTAGGAAGTTGTTAGGACCTTTAAGAATTGTTTGCAAGCTCGCGGTGTATCAACCATTCACAAACCAGAATATAATGGTCTTATAAACACTGCTTTTTAAATTTACCTTAAAATTTATCATTATTTATCTTCTGAACGATGTAAATGAACGTTTGATAAACGAGACGTTTGATTACATAATAATACGAACTGGTTTTTTCTCCGACAGGGTCACATAAATGGATTTGTGCTTGCACATGAGAAATCTCGCAGAAATACGCGGTGAATAATGAAATGTTACAAGTGTCAAGTATCACTTTGTAGATACATTTCTTAACAAAGACGCTCCGTTTGCCCTTTTGTAAATTACAATATTCCATCTATCGCTGTTCGCGGACGTTCTCGGCAAAAAAATGCAACAATACTTTAGTTTACGACTCGGATTACGCTGTTAAGGTAATACAAAAAAAAGATGGCACGGTTATTCCAGCGCAAACGTAACCCCTCTCGAGTCCGTTCTTTTTCGCGCGAGATTTCTTCCATATCTTTCATGCAGGCTTGTTACTGCCTAAATGAGTAAACCAGCTAAAACCACGTCGATGCGGGCAAGAAGGCACCCTCCGGATCGTTGCTTAGCAACGTATACGAACCTTCGCACATGATATCAGTAGGACGAGAAAAGCTCCTCGTACGAATGGTTTGATCTTGCCAAACGGTCTGATTTCAACTCATACCGATCCAATAACATGCAGATTTCTTCGTTTGCCCGCAATTTCCATGATAAATATCTTTAGATAGACGTTTCCTTGGATGACGCGTAGCAAATACGATCGAGACAATTTGCGTTGACGGTGACGAAGTTAGAAAAATGAATCGACGATTAATTGTAGGATTCAAAGGGAAAATAGCATGCAATGAATTCTCTTGGAAGCAGAGAACGATACTGGTAAATACGACTAGGTAGATCTGCATACTACTCTTGGCAAAATTTTAACATTTTTTGCAAGACGTTAAAAGACAGACTAAAGCTGATGGTTCAGGAAACAGGAGGAAAAGGAATATTTGCTCTTAACGATGAAATTCAACAGCGAAAGTACTTACGCAGGCTCTCGATATAAAGTAGATAGCGTTTATGTATGCGTTATATGTAGCGAACAAGACATTTAAAAATTTCATTAGCACCGTTATAAAACTCGATTACCAACGATTACTAACCCGAAAACTCGAGCAACGTTCGAAGATTGAGTTTTTATTCAAAATCAACGAAGCACGAAAAGCCAATACCAGGAACGTATTCCCCAAAGTCGACGTTTATGGCGTTCAATGAGGAGGCTCGCCTGTTCCGCGGAAAGTTTTCCCCTCCGACGGTTTGTGCATCGTTTCCGATGTTTTGTATTGAAAATTCGGGCGAAAGAATAAAGGCGATTTCACGATCTCTCGTGTAGAAAGGGACGAGGACACGTGTGCGGTTTCGTTTCGGTTGCGAGGGAGATGGAGGTGTAGTAAACAAGCGATATAGCCGAGCAAGATATCCAATATTGAGATTGCTGTCTTTTGGAATATGCTAATACGATAATACATACAAATGTGCCCATAAACTATAGAATTTTCATAAAGGACATGCAAATACCACGAGTATCGAAGTACGTTGCACGGTTCGACTGGGGTTACTGGCCCTTGAAAAAGATTGATACATCGTACGCAGAGCGATCAAACGTCCCATAGACCGATTCGCGGGCCATATATGGAAAGAAGGAAAGCTAGGGCTCTGCCATTGTGCGCTGTGGCAAGAAGGGGCTGCCGCAATTAGCTAAGAGTATCATAGGTAGTTGTAAAAATATAAATGCAAATGCAACGGTTAAACTGCCTGCTAGGAACAATCGTAACTTTCCCATAATGCTGCATCGGCGCCAAGAAAAAAAAAAACGCTTGACTCGGACAAAAAGCGAACTCGAGACTGGTTGCGTCTTTAATCGATTTTAATAAACCGATATTACCAATGAAATTTCGTTGCTCGAAACACAGTAGAAGATATTTGCTATAGACGATTTATATCGAGCGTTAGGAAGATTTCTAATAAATCCCATTAGCTAATGAAATCTATTAGTTTCAAATAGACTTCGAACGAATTATGTACTATATTATATTACCAGCAATTTGTGGAACAAATGGCGTGTAATAATAATCGTTACAACACTGGAAGCGCGAAAATCGGGATGAAAAAATTCAGCTGGTACGAAGCTGGAATATATCGATAGTCCCCAGAGGCGTTTGGACCTTATTAGAGGAACGAATGGTCTAGACGAGGATTCTGAAAAAACCACCGATTCCGATAAAGTATAAAGCGAAAAAAATCCTTCCGTAATAGAATTACTCGACCCGGGGCGGTCGTAAACGTATTCCCAAGGCCGATAGCCATTTTTCTCGGTCAAGGGGCGAATTGGCTAAACCGCACGCGTTTACCCGAAGACAGATAGTGGAAAACAACGGTACCCCTACCATCCGCTTCTTTGCGGCATGTTCTGTTCGCTACTTGCATTTCCTGTTTTCTCTGAATTATATCATTCAACGCGACTTTATCAATTTCTTGCTTTCTTTAATTTCGTAATATTCGTTACACTGACCACTGCATATAAATTACTATTATTGAAATAAATAACGTCTTCAAGCAGTAGGGGCTAACGTATTTTAACACTTAAAGGTTAACAATTGCTAAAACGAAGGTTCAAATGAGAATTAATAGCAAAGAGAATAAATATCCTTAGTCCTAGTAATTAAATTTATGCATGTTTCAATATTAATCACCCACACGAAACAGAAATTCAAAAGTAGTAAGAAAATTATTTACGTGTACATTCAAGTTCGCCTTAAAACTTAGACAATAGAATTTAATACTTTCATCGACATCTCATACCTTGACAACAAAATCCAACATTAAATGCCAAGAAAATAATTAAAAGAGAAATCGAATGTCTCCATATTCTTCTTCTTTTGGATCAAAATATTTTCCTCGAGAAAAGTCACACATCTTGAGATAAATTTCAATGATTCAATGGTATCTGTCAGTAAGAAGGCATCGTTGGTTAGGTTGCATCGGTGGGCAGGTAAGAGCGATATATTTTCGAAGATTGTTTTCTCTCGTCAGGTAGCCACATACGTCACGCGGAATCCCAGGAGAAAAGCTGGACGGGCAGCAGGAATATACCGGGTATAGATCACAACTCGCGAAGCGCCGACCAAGTCCCACGGCGGAACGTGGCGAATCAACTTCCGTCATTGCCCGCCATTCCAATCCTAATGCCTGGCATTTCTCTTCGGTCTCCGAACAACCCACGACTCTACACGCGCCGGGTGTGAGTAAAGTGCGAATAGATACGTCTATATACCTTATGGATACCTGTACGTGTGTTGGATAAACGAGGACGATATAGTATCCTTCATCGAATTTATGAAATTCTTCAAAATTACGGCGTGTAATAACATTTGGAACCAAACAGCAACGTTTAGAACGCTATCCGGAGGTTGCAAATTTTTGAAAAATTCTATATCCATGGTACGAGTAGCGATAATTTCTGCAGAAAGATATTTAGGAATTATTCATGTGATTTGTGCAATAAAATTTGGCATCCAGATTAGCTCTTGCAGTGGTTGCAATTTTGAAGAAATTCTATATCGAGTCATAGAGGCGTAGTAACTTAAAAACTGTCTGTAATCTTTGAACGAAGACTACAGACACAGAGAAAGGTATCGAATTTCGTTGGAAAATCTCACAGATATCCCCATAATAATTGCCACTATACTTATCAAGAAAATTAACTTATACATAATTGTAATAAATTAGTCCTCCTGCAAACTGACAATTCCATATTCGCATGCGTTAGGTAAAGTAATCCGTACGATCGGTTGGCACCGATGGAGGGCAACAATCAATGCCCGGGGGTGGCGCGTGAAGCTTCTGAAACGCGCGATGCAGCCACGTATATGAACTCGCGGCATATCCAGCTTTCGCGGCCATAAAGTTCGAGTTTACAACGTGAAATGGACTGGAAAGCAAAACGCGCAAAAAAGGAGAGTAACGAGGAGGCAGCATGGAAGCAGTGGCGAAAGGATGAGCGAGCCAGAGGGTTTGCAGTTCCAAGGGATGGAAAAGGAGATCCGACGCGGAGTGAGCAATGAGACAAATATATAGGATCGTTGGTGTTAAAAGGAGAAAGAGTGAAATTAAGAGGAACAGAGAAAAACAGAACGTTTGAGAGTGAGAGACAGAGAAATTGGAGGGGTGAATGTGGGTGGAACGGAAAGCGTGGGCGGAGAGAGAGAAACAGAGGTGGAAAATAGGAAGAGGAAGCAAGCGACATAGAGAATGAGACAGAGAGAAAGAGAGAGAGAGAGAATGAGAGAGAGGAGAAGTAGCAGCAGTCAGAGAAGTAATATCCAGCGCAACGTTCCGGCAGGATGAGCTTTAATTGGAATATGGATCCGCTCTCTGTCGTTTCCCGATACTCCGATAAATTATCCTACGTACCATTTGCCCCGGAAAGCGCCACTTCAATTCGTTGCCACCGTTCGAAGCGTAACACCTAGCTGAAAGAGATGATGCGCGCCATTCGAAGCGAATGAACATGATGAAGTGCAAAGCGTAGGTTTTAAAGCGACCCGATTAAGGTCAATTTGCCGTGATTCGATTTATGCCACGTTAAATTAAAACCAACGCTATTGAATTATGAACCCGTGTTTCGGATTCGTGCGCGAATTTCGTTCCTAGTTACTTTCTTCGACGATACTTCTCGTACTGGAACAATCTAATTTCGTTAGTTTCCACGGTACGCATGGTAAATTTTTATCACGGAGACTGTTGCGTGCAATTATTTAAAAACATCTATAGCGTTATCAAAATTCTTCAAGCCTCGTCAAGACTATTTGAATGACTTCAATTCGAGTATAATACATAGACACAAAGACGAGCAGAAGCGGAGATCTCGCAACTCGAAGCTTACCGCTGACCCGTAGTTACGATGAAAAGATCAAACGAATGATAGATGCGATTGATTGGATCAGACTGGACTGTGGACATATCTAATTGCTGTCAAATATTAATTACAGACTGTCTAACGCGAGAGACGACCCAGACCTTTCGCTTCGGGGACCAAAATCGTAGCGTTTCTTCGTAAAGGTAACCAGTACCGATTGGAAAAGGCAAAGACTCGCATTGCTCTGTAGTTGATTTAGGATTCGCGTATAACCGCGATCGAGCAAGGCCGAGCGCCATGCCGAATGGAATACTAATCAAAGATACACAAATTCCGTCGGCTAATACTTCAAATCCCCTTTAGCTGGGATCTTGAAATTAAATTATTGGATTAGATGCTGGCGACGCCAACCCTCCTGCCTTCTGTTCACGATAGAATATCCAGTCCCTAACGGAGTCTTGGAAAGCCGTTCGGCTTTACTTACCGAACACCCTTTGATCTTAACTTCTTGCCTTTAATCGTTCTGATTTGCGAACGGGGTCAATTCGTCTCCCCTTCGACGAAATTCTCTCAGCCAACCTCGAAAGTTTACTTTTCGTGTGGATCAGAGCCGTTAAATGCGTTGAGCCGATGATAAAGAAATTGCAAAAGAAAGTAGGGCTGACGATCGATACCTCAAGTACCTATGTTTAAAAAGTCTGATACTGAAAACCGTGTCAAACAACTGGCATCTATACGATGAATATTACTAACAAGTAAGATATAACAAATTTTAATCGAGATCAGAAAGTGAAAGTAAATATTACAGCACTCATGTAGGATAGTCTATCACGGGTGAAAAATTCTAATTATGGAAAGATGTTCTTGATACGGCCAACCACTTAACATATACTTCAAGTAAGAATTCTCCACACAAGAGTACTTACTATTAGTTAATTCTCTTCAAAATAACTTGTAAAGTTATATATAATAAAATCTGCAACTTCAACGTTCGATATCGTTATAGTACCATACATTATCCTTTAAATATTAATTTTACTATATGATATAAAAAGACGAAATAATTGTAGGTTTCACTATCCCATGCAAAAGGAAGCAAAAGCGAAAAGAACAGACACTAGGCGAGTAATATATGTCGGAGATGAAAGGACATCGGGGCCATTCTTGTAGAATTTTGGGAAGATCCCCAATACTTTAGTCTAGACTTTTTATTATAGCTGTACTTAAATAATAAAACTGAGAAATAGTTGTTTATGATTTAATTTGAGTATTGGTGTCCGAGATTTATGATAGTGGGCTTAGGCTCGAAGTGACAAAACGGGTCGCTGAACGTAGCCACGGTCACGGCAGGGACGTGTACCTAACAGAGGTATGGAGTAATTAAATATCTTTCCTTAAAAATAAAGATTGACCCAAGGGTTACAGAGAGGTACGGAGAGGAGTATATAAGGGCAATTCCACTTGAACTGAATTTCAGTCAGGTAAGTTTTACTTGTACTGTGGACAAGTACGTTGAGACACACCAGAATCGTGGATCAGTAAGTTGAGTTCGACTTAGACTGGAAGAAATCGCATTCGTCATCCCGTTGACCGTGGATTCGTTATTGAGTCTAAGATCATTGCCATTCACATCCCGAGTATCTAATTACCACGGTTACTTGTCAAATTCTGTCATAATCATAATTACTAGTACTAATATAGTACTAGTACATAATCATAGTACTAGTAAATATCTTCGCTCTTGCGTAACAACAATGTCTAATCCAAAGAAAAATTCATTACACGCCCCTAACCCTAATGATAACTCGACATATATATATAGTTCGATAAAACAATAGGTCTGGAAACAGTCTCTGTTTTTCTATGATGCCCGTATAGTCGTTCTGGCCCATTCTCCTTGCTCGATTCTCTCTCGGCTGGACGATTTCGTCACGGAGGAAGGAAGACAGGGGTCGGAGGACGGGGTGAAAAGGCTATATTTTCATATCAATGATTTTATGACCGCGTCTCTTCTACCCTTGCCGAAGCGAGGCGACGTTACGCCAGCCCCGTAGGAAATCTATATTTTATCGCGCGTAAAATTCTTGCTATTTATTCGCGTATAAGAATTTAAATGTTTTCAAAATGCGAGTTGGCCGGGCGTGGATCGTGTCCCGCCACCCTGATTCTCCGCTGTGCCCACTGTAATCCTTACATGATTTAGAATTCCGGGGGATCGTTGCTCGGGTACGCGCCACCAGAGAAAACTACGCCGAGAGGAGAAGAGACAAAACGGTTCGCGTAGATTAAGTTCGATTCGCCGTGGCATATTCTTGGTGGGCCGCGGGGAAATATGATCGTGGTATTTTAAAATAACGACGCCATTAGCGGCAGTCCGGGAAGACGCAGCCGAGCGGCAGTCCTCGTTGCCCCCAGCCACTTTTTCCAGGGAACGAAACTTGTCTTTTCTCTGCGCTCTAACTGTCGATTTCTTTGTCCCGATTTTTCAAGATTGCGTCGGAATACGCTTACAGTGAAATGTTTATTACTTGTTCTTTAACTATATTTTCTTTCAATGTTTATCTACCAAGATATTCCGAGCCAATTACCAAAAAGTAGTCAAGTAAATCAGAACGTCTGCACATTTTCCAGCTGTATGAGATACGATCACTTCGATGTAACATTTTCACTGCGAATCCGATTTTCGTTACCTACAGTACTCTACACTAATAAATCATTTTCATACCCCTGTCTCTATAACACACAGCTCCAAACAAACGACTGTTGACAAATGTTTTGAAATTTTTTTTACGATGTTCTGACCTTTGATTCACGTTCCGCATTCGAGTCAACACCGCACACGTAATTTAAAAATACGCATCGACTCAGGGTTACGTACGTCGTGTACAAAAACAAACCTGTTAAGAACGTTGCTGTGTGTCACTTGGAAAAACTGCCAGCGTATACTCTGGTGCAATTCTCGCGTCTGCCCATCTACCGAGCGACGCAAATCTAGGACTGCCAAACGTGTATCCTTTAGTTTCCATCGAACAAAGATTGAACGGTGAGGGAAGACCTATTCGAGGTTCGCGATTCACCAACGCCTGGGGTTCAGGAATTATATCGGTGAGTCGGGTTCCTTGTATAAATCATACATATTCAGGCGCCGACAACATTTCCTCGAGTAGCTACCAGTGATCCGTCTAATTTATAGTTTAACTTATCTAAATGCGCGCAGCGCCTGGGTTGAAGAGAGGTTGGGCTACCGCCTAGACGGTTTGCCTGATGTCGGTGTACTTCAACGAACCGTCGACGACACCAGCGTTCAACCCTTTGCCTGTTTAGCATTCCATCTTCGATTTGCCTTGTGGTTCCCACGGGGAAACCCGAACGGTGAATTTTTACACGGGAAAATCGAAGAGAAAAGGGGAGAAAAGGAAGAAAGAAACGAGAACGCCGCGTGAACGGGATTAGCGGCGATTCCGGAGTCGATAAATCATTACAGGCTCGCGAACGCACGACCAGAAGCGTAGAAGAGACGGAAGAATTCCGATAATCGGATGAACGTGACTGGAGCACTTGTTGAATCGACCGAGATATAAATTAAACGTTCGCATTGGCAAACAATTATTTCGTCGGCCACGATGTTTGCTCTTCTGTTTGGGGCATCGCTTGATATATCTATTTTCCTGTATTTCTTTCCTTAGAAAGAAGTTTGTACGATATTTATTGGCCGTTGAATTACAACTATTACCAATTTCCAAAGCTTTCATTTCTTTTTCTTTTGTTCTTTTATAAAATTGTCATACACGAAACAGCTGTAATATAATAAGATATAATAAGATTTATGCCTATGCAAACTTAATGAGAGAATATTAAAGAAATACGTATCATTCTTGAAGTATAATATACTTTAGCCTGTTCAGATTACGAACTATAGTTTGAAATTGATACGTTTCAAAGCTATTCCTCCAAAGCTGTTTTGCTATATGTTCATTAGAAATAGAGGAAAAATTGTTAGGAAAAATTACACATTAGAATTATAGAATTCTTAGACTGTGGGGAATTGATCTTTGGCAAGGTTTTTAGCATAAATAAATATTCGCAAATCGTGATTGACAAAAAGATGTAGAAGACAATAAAATGGTAGGTTCCTTCGGTTTTGGTATCGATGATAGAAAGGCATCAAGGATAACGGTTAAAACCAGTGGCCTGTTTTACAAGGAACGGGGATGACGAATCGTTTCGTGGGGGATCGGAGAGAGCTTCATCCCTTGATATATCGACGCAAAGCGGTGAGCGATTCCCACGAAGGATACCGCGAGCCAATCTTTCGGAAACCAGCCCCGGCGTCCAAAGAAGCGTGATATTTATAGGGCGGATTTAAAGTATAAAGTTGCAAGCAGGGATAGAAAGACCTTCCTAGTCCGCTGTGTTCCTATTTTCTGGAAGATCGCGGTCCCGTTACGATTCTGAATTCCAATCGCGTGCTCTGCTTCGTGTCTCGAAATCCAACGTCCACGAGGGAGAAGAATACTGGTCCTACTTCAATCCAAACGACGATACAGACACAAAGCGAAAGCAGTATATCCAAACAACTATTATTTTTTTCGAAATACTGAAATTGATAAACGAGAGTAGATATCGAGAGCGAAGACGATGAAATGAAAAAATCGTGATTAGTAAATTTTATTTCAAATTCTGCAGAATATTTTCCCTTCCACGATCAACGAAATATGAATCATCCGATAATACGTCAAGGTATTTGAATACTTCAGAAACGCATAGGAAATTTTTACGAATATATGATGTGTGTTATACAAAAGCTTATGAAATTTTACTAGCGCTGCAGTGAAACACCTACTATCATGGTTACATTGATAAAGTTTGCAACTAAATAGATTACAAGACATTTACTACGAACATATTTCGTGGAGTATGATTAGAAAAAATAAAACCATTGTAGCTTTTCTACCCATTAAAATATATTTCGTGCAAAATAAACAAGTGTCTGGGCACTTCAATTTATTATACACGTTTTTGCTCTTAAAAGTTGGGAATACTTTCACGAACCACTGTATGTTATTCGATACGATATTAATTTTACACAAACACGTCGTTTTTCCTTTCTCTCGACTTTCCCCTTTCCCTACGTACTTTCCGAATAACCCAATATCTCTCTTTCCGTAGTATTTGTTTCTTTCTTTTTTTCAGTGTTCCAGCCATCGAAATAGATTCGACTGTTCTCAATTCCTCCCCGAAGAACGTTTTTATCACGTTCTATCGAGAAATTTGTAAACAACTTTCGCCACTTGGAGACATCGAATTTACTTTGAACGCGAGGCATCGCCCTTTATCGCCGCGAAACAAATGTGACAACTTTTCATTCGTTCCTTCCCCCGTATCTCGCTCCCCTCCGCAATAAACACTCATTTTATCACATATACATGCGTCTTGTTTCCTTTCGATTCACGAGACCGCCCTCCCCCCTCCCCCACGGTTTGCCACTTTTCGAATCGTCGTTCCTTTTACAGCCACGTCATCAACCGCGAGACGCCGCAAGAGGGTGGAATTCCGTGTACAGGTAACGGTAGTATCGGCGGATCGCGGAAATGGAGAAGCTATAAGTAAAAGCAAAGTTCAAACAAATCGTACGTGACGAGGTTGTGGAATTGAAGCTGGTGCTAGGTGTTCTAAAACACGATGTGACAGGATAGCGAGCGCTGTTTCAAACGAAGTATAGCGGCAGCCAATGCAATTTACCTTTACTTGCTGATTCTACGGAACCTTTTATGGGTAAACTTCTTCAATTGCTTTTGTTGTTA
The DNA here is from genome assembly GCF_905332965.1 of Bombus pascuorum. Taxonomy (NCBI): domain Eukaryota; kingdom Metazoa; phylum Arthropoda; class Insecta; order Hymenoptera; family Apidae; genus Bombus; species Bombus pascuorum. The sequence continues at coordinate 11,140,505 of NC_083491.1, read as the reverse complement.
TTTGGTCGCGAATGACAAGTAAGGATGTAGGGCAACGTGGTTCGCCGTGTACGAGAATAACTCGAAAGAGCATTCTCGAGATCCTATATTCTACGTCTTCAGGTTAAGGAAAGTTGACGATTCTTTTGAACGCGGGCTTACATCTTACCATTTTAGTTTGGCTTTTTAATGAATTCGCTTTGTCACAACTTAGATAAGGTTTAGTTGTATCAATATATATTCGAAGTTTATATAGTAAACTATCTGTAAAAATGTAAAATTAACTGAACTACAATCGCAACAAAGAGATACAGTAAAGAAACAGATGAAACGCATGTTGGATCGTTAAATAGAAACCAACTCCTTTGCGCAGTAAGTTGAGACCTCGTGTGTTAAGAATGACCCGACAGAAGTTTAATATAACGCAGTCAACGAATAGATTATTGTCACCGAATAAAGAAACTGTACAAATTCCGTGAACTTTTTAATTACAAAACTAAATTTGTACTTCAAATAATAGAAACGTTCGATATATTTCGCAAACGATATTTGCGATCAAAATTCCATCTGAGAAAACGATATTTTATACGCTCGTCAATTTAGTAATCGAAGAAAATGAAGAGTCAAGTTCTGATATAATCGAGAGGGAACTTTCAAATCGAATACCTGAAGGTACGAGGTGCTCGTCGATACGCCAGGACAATTCCCACCGCAAAACGTGAAAGGAAAGAGTAAGACAGCCGCGAGTGTAAAAGGGATAGAGGCTTCAAACGGGGTGAAAATCCCATTACAAACTATCCTCGGGTTCGGTCGGCGTCGTCTCCTTCTGCTGGATCCACGAACGTGAGATCTTTGCATGAATATGTAAATCCTTATTTTCGGATCGAGTGCACTCGAAACCGAAAACCGACCTGCAGAGAAATGTTCCGCGTCGCCGTTCGCTTTTGCCATGGAATTGATTTATTAGCTCGCTCGACTTATCCTCCTGAGAGGGCTGCCGCCTTCCATAGCAAAAAGATAGCGGGCAAAGGTGGCCGCACCACTCTCGATCGACTTTCCAGACACGAAGATTAGTCTTACTTGGCGGGATAGAAATGTTCGTTGCTCTTAAATTTTACGATCCTGATTTTGCGACTGGGTAAAATTTATCGTTACGTAGTAAATATTTAGTACTCGATTCGTTTGATAATATTCCTAATTTTTTACGGTTAATAATTACTGTTCTTTTTGTAATTGATGAGAATTGACTAATTTTTTTTTTTTTTTTTTTTTGAAGTTGCTAGCTTTGACTCTTAAAGGTAGTTCATCAAAAATATCGCCATAATTATTTGTTCAACTATCGTTACACGTATTCAAGATAGTAAAGGATTAAACGGTATATATTTCTACAAAGAGAAATTATTTCGAACTATACGCTGGCCTTGTTGACAGATTATATACGATAATCTGTTACATACAATTTTTATTGTCCTCTTTTTGTCTATTTAGACGAAGATAATGTTAGGTACTCACCTCTGCAATCGCTTGTTAAATATTTGCCGATCCAGCAAGATTATCCATTCAATAAATTCGCCTTTAAACTCTTTGCCAACGATGTCATCTTTATTGAATAGCCGACGTCGATAATGCAGCCGTCGAGCTTGGTAACCCCATAAAGATATTAACGTTTCGTGAAAGGTCCGCTTGACGAAGTCGTCTATAAATTGAAAAAATACGAATAACAATCATTTAATATCTCATAAAACTACTACAATTCATTAAAATAATGAAATTCATCCCTAACGTGGTCAACGTTTGATTAAAGCAAAACTATTCGCGAACGAGGAATATTCTTCTGGTGGAAAATATGTAAAGGAACGGACAGTCAGATTTTCTAAAATTCTGAAAGAAATAACATAATACTGCGCACATAATCGCATTAACAAAATATGTATAAAATTGCAATAGGTCCAATTAAAAATCACTTTTCGCTACCGATACGATTCCAATACGTAATTAAAGATCATTTAAACCTTGAAAAAGCATCCACGACGCAATGAAAAATCTGGGAAGAAGAAAAGTAATTTCTCGGCATTGCCATTAGTCAAACCTCGGGCGTGTTTCGATTCTCCATCATGGAAGTCGCCAAAAACGTTCAAAAAGGCAGAGTCAAGGATGCGGGAAGAAACGAACAGAACAAAAGACACGCGTAAGGCCGGACATCGATAGCAGAAATTTGATGGGGGTTGGTCGACGAAGGACGCCCGCGGGCGTCTCGTCCTCGAAAGTTTTAATACAGGAGCGAGGAGCGTGGGGATCTGGCAGACAACACGGCCGAGAAAGAACACAGGGAAAGGCGAGTAGAACGGAGAAAGAGAATATTTCGGATGATTGGTATTGTCGGAGCTGCGCGAGATGCAAAGAACCATGGGGTGGATTCGGCTGTATTCAAATGGGGTAGCCATTAGAGTTATGTTAGAATATATTGATTATTGGGGGGATCAAAGGGTAGGGGACGTCGGGATGACGCCAGTGCCGAGCAGAGAGAAAGACGAAGGGTCGAAACAACTGATCCTCTTCTCTGCCTACCTCCCTTCTCCTCCGTTACACCCTCTCCCTCTTCTTCCAACCCTGCGAATTCTTGCACCCGTGTCCACCGAATCTGATCGAGTCTTCCACCTGACGTTCCGGGTATGGTAAGTAAAAAGGTTATTGTTTATGGTTATGGATAATTAGCCGGTGTATATGGACAATTTACAGTTTTGGAATTAAAATATCGAAAAATAGATCAGACATCGGTAAATGAAGTAAATGTTGCGCCAGAGGAGTTTAGAACTTGAATAACGTGAATAACCAACCTTTGCTATGTCCTTTCGTAACAACAATGTTAAAAAGTAGATACAGAGAATGCGAAAATATCGACTGGAAAAAATGCAAATGAAACATTGCGTTAACGCGATATCGATTCTCGATGGGTTAGAAGAAAAGAAGAAGGAAAGGAGCGATAAAAGAAAATCGAACGAAAACCGTGATAGTAGCAGGTTATAGCATAAAAGATGAAGAGGCGCGACAATCGTGGACTGTCATAAAGGACAGATTCACGGACACGTAAGTTCACCGGCGCCTGGTGTAACAAGGCAGGAAATTACAAAGACAGAAATATAGTAAACGAGCAAATAATATGACCGGTCTAATTAGTTCAACGTAATAAATGGACACTGGAACCGCGTTGTTATTTATGTAGGCGTTGTCGTCCGCGACGTCGTAAACAGCCAGAGACCCGTTGGAAAATATTATTCGCGGATACATCCGCGGTTTCCCCCTGAGGAACAAAGGCATGAAAGGAAAACGCGCGGAAGGCGAAATAGAGTGGAGGCGTGGGTGGCGTGCATTACAAAGATACGCGAAAAGAGCGTTCGAGTAGGAGGCGATTCGGCACGACAGTGGAAAGTCGAGAAAATATTCGCGCGAACAAACGCGCCGGGAATTATCGAGCATTAGTCAATGGCTGCTTTTGCCGCGCTCGAGCATCATGGAACGGGTTAGGGGATAGGGTGGTATACGGCGAAGGGATAAAAGGGAGCAGAGAAGTACAATCGATGAAAGGGTTGGACGTCAAACCCCTTCGTGTCGCGATCTTCTCCACCCTCAGTCGGTCTGCTGCCACCGCCACCGTACCGCGCGACTCACCCCTAAAACCTCGTCCCTTCCACCTCTCCTCTAACCACCTTCCTCCTCCACCTCCTCCTCCTCCTCCTCCTCCTTCTCCACCTCCTATTCCTCCTTCCTCATCCGCCACGACCACCACCACCGCCACCATCCGACCACCCAACCACCCACCTTACCCCCTTTTACCCTCATAGCTGTAACTCACCGCCACACGGTAGCGCCCTTGCCGCGTACACATTTACATAAATTATTGATCCCTAAAACACACCGCCGCCAATGCCATTGCCACTGCGGAGACCAAACCTTAAGGAGAACCACCGTGCCACTGTCTCCTATCACCAGGCTTTCGGTTCCTGACCGATCGTTATCTTTTTACTCCGATTCACGAACAACCGTCGAATTTTATAGATTCTTCGTGGTGATCATCAAATAATCATTATTCGTAAGATAACTATTATTGAAATTTGTACAATGAAATTTTTTGAGAAAAAATACCGATAAGCAGCTCGGAGATTAAATTTTTCTGTCGACATAAAACATAGGGAAAATAATGATTGAATAACGCATTCGTACCACTAGCTAAATATAACGGTAATTATTTATTTTCTATACGAATAATATTAGGAAAACATCTTCGAAAATAAATGCATCAAAATCTGAAATGTCCAATAGAACTCGATCTAAATGCATAATCGAGTCACATAGACCATAATACAGTACGAAACTTATACGTGTACGAGTACCTAATTTAGGCCTCAAAATAAAAAGAAGAGAGAGAGAGAGAAGGAGATACGAATTAAATTAGAGTACCAATTTTAATCGAAACTACGACTTTTCTACCAAACGCCTGTTAACAGTAGGTCGCGCAAACGATTTCCCTCTCGCCTAATATTTTAATTATAATATTTTCTCCGGCGAGACAGGATGCATTCAGGACACTCGATGGAAGGGGACGAAGCGTGATGCGCAGCGAAAACGGTGCTGCTACGTCATTAAGCTACGCATTGTTCGCAGAGGGCTGATTGTCTTGGCCGCTCGTTTTAGCCGTAGCTAGAGAGACAATTGTTCAATATTCCCATTGATCTGTGAGACTCCCCAGAGGCTGCTTCGTCTACCGTCAAATATATATATATTTATACCTATATATATTTATATATATATAGATATATATAACGAAGTCTTTTGTCAATATCTCTCAATTTTAATGATATGAGGCGGCAACTAAGCCTGTACCCTTTCCATCGCACACTCTCTCTTTCACCCCCCACCCATTCTCCCCTCTCTTTCTCTTTCTCTTTCGACCTGTCCCTCTGAATGAATCGAGAGGAATGGAGAGGAAGAGCAAAAAACGGATAGATGGTTAACGTTCACGCGGCTTTATCTTCGCCGGCATACCATTCTTCGTGAAGAGTAACACGCGTGCGACGGCGCGTTTCCGTCGAATCGGCCGACGCGGGACGATTAGTGCGAAAGAGCGTTGTTACCCTTTTCCCTTATCTTTTTTTCTCTCGTTTCTCTTCTTCTTTTTTTCGTGCAGAAAGGGAAAGAAGAAAATAAAAGTAGGAAAAAGGAAGAAAGGAAGGAACAGAGAAGAAAGAAAAAAGGAGGAGACACGACAAAAGGGCTGGAAACGAGATCACGAGCGGGTGAGAATCGCGCATAGTCACGGGATCGGGACAACGACAATGCGTTATGGCGGACTGCGATTCTTCATAGCCGATGCGAGAATATTATCACAGACGAGCTACACACAGAATAGACTTATCATCCAATGCGTTCTTTTTTTTTTCTTTTCCTTTTTTCTAGCGCATCTCGCAGGTTTTAGACACCTCTTACCATTTTTCTATCGTTTTTAACATCAGAGATTTAATAGAGAGTAAGATTGCGATGCGAGTTATGGTGGAAATGAAAATTAAATATATCTAATATATCGTGAAATATACTGCTATGGTATTTCTTCATCTCGTCACATTCTGTCAGCAAACTGTACAAGTACTTGCTTAAGAATATTTAGAAAAATTTCAGCTATTTATTTAATATTCGTAACAGTCATTAGTCATACGTGATCTATTTAGTTAAACAGTGTACTAATGATTCCAAATTTATATGACGAAACGCAGAAAACCACATTATCCTATCTCGCGTTCGATTAAGCCATTCGTGTTTGATCCCTAGTAGGAATAGAACATCCATTACTCCCCTCGCTTTCCTTCTTTTCTCCCTTTTCCATCTTCCACTCTTCCACTTCCACCCTTCCTACTTGTCTACCATTTTCTGGCATTTCACCTTCGATATATACAAATTTCACGCATTCAGAGAAATACTTACAAGTATAGTCTCGCATAGTGAACAAATAGAAATTTCATTTTCGTCGACAAATTATGTCATGTACCTATTTAAGAATATCTCTAAAAAAAATTCGTACATAGTACCTATCGAATTATACCTACCGCCAGCCAAAAATCATACGAACGAAAAAAATTAAAGAATGCGGTACAAAAGAGAAACGTAACGCAAGAAGAAGCTCGAACTGGGAAATCTCGGGATCAGCTGACGTCTTGGCACTGCAAGTGCAATCTGTAGTCTCGAAATCGCGATTACGCGCACGGTCAAATACCGACACGAAACCGCACGGTCATAATTAACAGTCATAAATTATCAATCTGAACATCGGTTAGCGGTGCGGCCTGGCGCCTGTGCAACACACGATAGGACGAAGATAGAAACGTAGGCTGCGGCAGAAAGTGCGATAGAGAGGCGAAGAGGGTCAAAGAGAGAGATAGGGAAAGATGGGATGAGAGGAGGTGGATTAGAATGGTTGCGAGGGTGGCAGTAGCGGTGCCGTGCAGAAACGGGCAGGGTGAACGAAGGGTGATAGTCGAAGGGCGGCTACAGGATAGCCACCGGCCAAGTGATTGATATAGAGGTGCGGTCTGTACAGAGCCAACTGCTAGTGCTGACTCTGTGACGTGTGCACGAATCTGCGAGCACTGCGAGCCGTCACTGGCGACGCTCGTTGTTTCGCGACCCAAAGAAATAAATGTGCTCCGAACCCTCGTCTCGATTAGTCAACTTGCTTCGATTCAAAATTCAAATCCTTCGAGTAACACGAACTTGTTACATATTTGATTTGAGATAATCTTTCAAGATTTCGCGCTACGTCTTCTCAGTCGTCAAGTTGCTCGATGATTCGAAGCATCCTCTCAAGCTTCGATCGAAGATAAGCTTCTTTCTATCATCCCTTGCAACTTGAAATATATCTTGCGCAGCGTGAACTGCAGGCGAATTGATAAAAGTGCGTGTTCTGTTTCCTCTTTATCGAAGTGAATTACAGCCATCGTTACCGATAATCCAGTAAGTTCAGTTCACTTTGTACAGTTAGCTTGTAGAAACGCAAGCTCGATTCAAGTTACTCGACTAGTCTGAACAAGGCTTAACCCTCGTTTCTTCGCTCAAACGACGAAATCTTTAAAGAATCTTCACCAAACGAATTTCCCCGCCGAGTTTCTCGAATTTTCTCTATTTAACTGGTTCTCCCGAGAAAAAAAGAGACACGAGGCTCTCGATACGAAGCAATTACCTGATTGCTTATCCTTCCATTTAAAGCGTTTTAATTTCTTCCACGCTCCACTCAAACAGAGGGATGTAATTTTCCCCGACGAATAATTTTTGCAAGGATCCCGTGTGCACGAAGAAGAGAGAAAGTAGCTGAGCCGATAGCCCCGGTATCTGCAGAGAAGCTCAGATTCTCTGACAGGAATACAGACGGATAAACGGAGATTCAGGGAGGTAGACCGACGGATGGACCAACCATCGGACGGACGGACGGACACAGCTCCAGAAATCCGAGCCATGGTTATACGCTTTAATTCCTTCGACGGCTTTAATTCTCATATTCGTATTCCACCTCCCCCAGATTCCCCCTGACCGCTGCCTCCAGTCTATCCACCCTCCTCTACCTTTTCCCCTTGGCCGTCTCTGCTCCAGCTTCAACCCTTTCGGCGCCTCTTGCCCGCTGCTTTAACGACACACGCATTTCCAGAGTCGCAACCTTTCGTTTCACCAGCCTCCGCACCCGAAATTTTGCTAATATTATTATTGCTCTTGCTGACATGCCTTTTGCAACTTGTTCGTCACTCGACGATACTTTTCATCGTGAAGATATAATTGTTCGAAGTTTGCCTTTGTTCAACGAACAATTTCTTAAAGCCAAGAGAAGCGAGTTACTTGCCCTACATATTTTCTACTTTTCAACAGAATTAAATTACACGCTATTTAAAAGAATAATCTATACGTTTGTTTATTTTAAAAAATTAAATAACTATATAGCTAAGTGTTTGAGAGATTAGTGTTTCAAGTGTATTAGTTGTCGGAGGAGTCAACTTTCGAAGGAAAAATTCGGCGAATTTAAATAATATCCGAATAGTTGTGGCAGCGAGATAAGATTACCATGAATAATTAAAAGACTGAATTAATAGTTTAGAAACGGAGAAAGTTTATGGCGCGCGAAATTTATGGAGCGACGTGGTAAAATTGCTTCGATAGGCCGATGCAATTAACAAAATCGTAAATGGAATATGCATTAAGCGAATGAAATAAATTAATCGGTCCTGAAAAATATAAAGGGCCAGGAAAGAGATCTCGTAGAGCCAATGGAATTTATTCCGGAAATACGTCCTCAGCATGCAGAGGGATAAAGATATTCTGGTTTTTGCATGGATTAGTAATGGAAGCTCTCTCCCGGGATGGAAGCTCTTTCAGAAGGGAGTCGTTCGGCGTCGTGGTAAGGGATGGCCAGTGTTCCGTTTGCAAAGCCTTCTTCTCTCTTTTCGCTTCTATCTCGGGAATTATTGCGGTACCTTCGATCAACCAACGAAACCTAAGGCTCTGTCATTTCAACGATTCGTTTCATCTCTTCTAATCGAACGTCATTCTTCCCGATTGTTTCAAACGTCGAAAGAAACATACTACAAATTTTAATTTTACAACGTTAACGACGTTCCTTATGTAAAAATCGAATTCACTCAAGTAATATTTTATATATTTATTATTTCGATATTTTACTATTGCTTGTAGTAACGCTGATATTATTTATAAATTTACAATGATATCCACAATGCTTGTTATCTCGATATTTTTCGTCCTTATTTCAACTATCTATTTCACTTCGATGAATAAAAGCTCCGAAATCGTTAGCCTAAAATAGCGACAAAGAAAATATTTCGAGAGAGATAAAATCAAGAAAGAAGGAAACGCGACGAACAATTATAAATTTCTAATGAACGAAGATTTCAAAGTGACGCACAATTTAATCAATTTGCAACATCGACGTCTGCTCGTTGAAGGGAAACGGAAAGGGGAAGAAATTTCAAACGGAATGAAACACCAAAAACAGCACCAAAGGAAGAGTTTTTTATTTGCAGCCAAGTAAATCCCGGCTTCGAGGTATTCTGCCTCTGAAACTGGGTGTGGCCATGTGGAGAAGGGTTGATGTAAGCTTATACGCATGCAGAAAGAGATGCCCACAGGCAGAGGTACGGGAGACGTGAGGATGGCGTGGAAGAAGGGTCGAAAGGATAACGAATATGACGTCAATTTTAAGGCAGGCTGGGGGAGAAGCAATCACCGTCGGCTGGGATCGACCATCCCCCCCACCGTTTTCCACCCTCCCCGCGATTCTCACACCATACACCCCCGCGGACTTTGAACTTTGACTTTATCAAACTACAGGAGCACCTTCAGCCAGGTGGAAACGCGTGTATTATGTTCCGCGAGGCAACATCCTTTGACGAGGCTGGATCTTGCTCCGTGCGGAATTCGACGGGGGAGCGTCGAAAAAAAAAAGAAGCAACGAACGGACAAGGTAAAAAAGAGAGAAGAAACGAAGAAAAAGGAAAGGGAAGAAGCGCGAAAAGAAGCGGAAAAGGAAAATCAGAGAGAGAAAGAGACACGAGTTGCGAATTCATCGCATCGGCAGACAACGCTAATTAGCGGATACTAATTATCGGGGATAAAAAAGTTTCTCCCGTAGTATAAGTATTCCCAATTCCAAGTTCGTGTGGTGTTCAAAGCGCACAATCGGATGCCACCCCAACCGACAAATCGTGCAATTGGTTTTCAATGACGGGATTCGATGTTCAGGGCGTTAAAAAGGCCTCGTGTTACCCAAACACGGTTGAATATCGACGCGTGTGCGGGGCTCCGCTGCTTACGATTTAAAAAACCGCGCTGAAGAGGGGAAAACAGATGGCTCGGCAAGTTAGAGTGCCCTATTATGCCTCGATGCGATAACGAGGCAACGGGAGAACGCGTAACGACGTAATGACGGGGACGATGGAAAAGTTGACTTCCTTGTAACAATTACGTCATTAATAATGATCGTAATGCTAACGACTCATCTCGTCGGCAGCAGTACCCAGCACCCACCGTAGCACCCAGTTGCAGAGACCAGTGGTAGCAGCCAGCAGAAGCCAGCCGCGATAAAAGCTCGGAAGTACGTATAGGCGCCCGAAGCCACGGATATAGAAACGCTTAAGTGGTGCATTGGAATCCCCCAACCTCGTCGACTGCCTGCCACCACACCACACCACCATCGCATCCCCCATCCCTTCTCAGCCATCAGTCCCATCGGGCGGCCGACGACAGCCTATTGTTTCAACGTATTAGTCATTCGACATATCGTAAAGTGTGCTGGCGAGGTACTCGCGGTTCTCCACCTCCTCCGAATCTACAGCCTCCACCTCCGACCAGCAACCATCAGCACCAATACACATTTTCAGGGATCACGGACTCGGTTACTTTAACCACACCGCGACGAGCTTGCAACGGTAACGCAGTTTGCCAAGCTCGCCGCGGTGCGTCGCCATCGGATGGATACCGAATATTTCGTAGCTTGGATCTTGCAAGTTTTTACATTCTGATGGGGTAGGAAGAATATGTTTGAATTTAAAGGGAGAGGTGAAGGCTTTTAGGAGGTAGGAAAAAGTATTTTATTTATATATAGACCGTATATAAATATTGTTTTAACGGTATTGAATACTTTTTCTTCCTCGGATATTTTCTGATCTTTGTGACTGTCTTGTAGATTTTGCACTCTTTCATTTAACGTTTACCGAAGTGTAACCGTTATTTTATTCAAGTAGAAAAATGCTAACACTGAAAAGTATGTGTGAGTACTAAGAATATCAATTATTAAGTGTTTATATTGCCGTTACTAAATTTACTAATAATAAAATCTAGCAACGAAACACTGTAGCTTTCAGCGGAACATCATCTAAAACTTAAAATACAAAACTATTACCAACTGAACAGAATCTTTGCAAAGTTACATTGTATCTGAACTTTGCTCAAATTAAAGATTTTGTCACTTGTACCAGATTTCCTTTGAGTCCTTCGTTTAATACAAGATTTCTATCTAAGCAAACTAAGATTTCTATCTCTGACATTAAATAGCCATAAGTGTTCAACTTTGGAAAGAAAGACGGGCAAATCAGATTAAATATAAAGAAATTTAAACATAATAATTAAGAAATTTAAAAATAATCGTAGGAACAAAATGTGTAGCCGTGATTTAATACAACTAACTCGCGCTGATTTCGTCTACGATAAATTTTACTAAAAAATATATAATTTGAAAATTTGAAAAATTATGATTTTTATTACAAGCGTAATTTCTATGTAACTGAAAAATTAAACAGAAAAAATAGAATAGATACGTTTAAACAAAGAATTCACGAGAAAGGAATAGATTTATGTTGTGAACTAAATTTTATGCCAGCCTGTTGTACAATGTACCTTATCTGATTGCGATACCAGGATTTATTAAAGGAAACCAGCTCCACCGTATAGGAAGTAATCTTTTGTTGTACGTCACTCCGTAACCTGTTATTTTTAATGCAAGTTTTTCTCATATCGGTCGGCGATTCCTGTACACTCGTTACACGTTCACTAAAAATATGAATGCAATTTGCAGTACAGATTATTCCGAAGCCTGAACCACGTGCATAAAACAAAGTGCAAAGTTCATGTCGATAACTGCTGTATCGTGTCACGCCATTATGATACTTTCATAGTTGAACGTTTTTCGAAGCGGGATAATTATCCAATGAATATGAACTATCTGTGAAGCTGTTTCTGCGGTGCGGAACAAAATTTTACCTACAAAGATTTATTACATATTTTATCGTCGATGGAAAATGATTTTAACTTTCCTATAACTTTAATTTACCTATCTAACGAGATCATGCTAGACTAATAGTAATAATTAAAAGCTACAAAAAAGTGCGTTAAGTTAAAAAAAAATAGAACAAAATTGAAGTATCGAGAATTCAACATAATCGTTGATTTCCTCCAATTAACTATTTCAACGTAATGTCTTTAAGATCATTTTCATTAGATTTCTAATCCTTTAAAACGAAACGACGAGAACACGGATATCTTACGATTCGAAATCGATTTCTTCGAAACTAATAGTTGAAAGGGAATAAATTATATGTCAGTTGAAACAGTAACAGCTAAATATCTTACGATTTAAAATCAATTTTTTCGAAGGCAACAGCTCAATCAAAACATTTCTCTCTATCAACTCAGGAAGCAATAGGTAAACAGAAGTGTTAGAACGACACTTTTTCCGACATTTACAGGAAGGTTTCGTGTCTATTCGTGCAAATAGTCGATCGATCGACCGTGTAAATATTCGGCGAAAAATGTTGAGAATGCGAATCAGATAACCGGTGAACGCGATGGCGAAGATAGACACATCGATACGTGGAGGAGCTCTGGCACATAACCAGCACGTTTCCTTGGTTCGGTTTCTTAGACGGTGGTTGTCGCGTTCCGGCCTTCATCGATCAGTTGATCGTGGTATATCGTGACCCGCCGATCGTACTTTAATCCAACGAAGCAATCGAGCACCGCATTGCGCCCCTTGTCGTGCAACTGCGACACTAGAAACAGTTGCACACGATTGCTCGCGGATTTCATACTGATATTGATTGGACAAGGCTCGGTGCATGCACGGCGACGTAATCGTATGATCTTCCTAACGACATAAGTACGCTCAGACTACAAATGGGCAGCGAAACTTTCCCCTATTACTGCAAACTAAACTAACTGATACTTTGCTTCGAATCGAAATCTTTAGTAAGTAAGTGAAGAAGATGAAAAATTGCATTTAGACCAAGTTTCGTATACTTTGAAGCGCTCTTTGTCATCTTTAATCACATTTTTCTATAGCAACAAATTTCTTTAGTTTGCTAAGAATACGAAGTTAGAATTTTCAGTTTTGTTAAACCACCCACTAAATTATCAAACGAGTCTTTATATATGTTTTCGTGGCTATAAACGAAGGTTAAATAAATTTACAACTTAGTTTTCTGACAAGTTGATAATAATCAAATTGACAAGATAATTCCTTTCGCAGGGTTCTAGAAAAATCGACTGTCTTGATTTTATCCAGAATTACAATTTACAAATTTTACGTCATTCAACGTAAATTACAAATTTCCTTGAGAATTGAAATTAAATGAATCCACTTGCATCAATATTTTGACATACGTACTCAGACACTGGGTCCTCAGGTTTATAGCAAAAATTTATAATAACGATGTGCAAATATCTGTAAATTTACTTTGTTAAGGCGTGCAAGCTTACCGTTAATATTATAACAGACTTTGTCTAATGAACAAACAAAACGAAAGACGATCCGATGTTTATCACTGGTTTAGCAATAACAACCGTACAACGAGGAATATTAACGCGAAGCGGAAAGGCGATCACGTACGCACGACCGGGGACTGTGGTCTCTGAAAAATGTAATAAAATACGAAAGGAGGAATCAGTTGTAAAGTAATTATTAATGTCGGGACATGCAATGGCGAGCTGCCGCCAGAAACTTTCGGCAACACGCGAATAAGCCATATTCCTTTCGCCGTACGTAGCTCAACTTTGACTCTGGGGAAAGGGTGTTCCATCCCCGGCTCGATCGTCGACTTTAATTTCTCATTGGCACCGTGTCCCTCTGCCGAATGTACCGAGCATTTTTCAAATCAGAGAACGTTTATCGTGTTTGTATTACGACTATAGCCACTAGGATGGGATAGAACTACGTTACCGAACAATATGAATTTTATGAAAACGTACAGATTAACAAATTAAATAAAGTGACTAGAAACTATATTTATTATTGTATTATGGAGTTAGCAGAATATATATATAATTTCTTCAGTAAGGATCTTAGTAGCGGTATATGTTATGAATATTTTATCGCACAAATCAAATGATCAGAGGCAAGCAAGTTCTATAAACTTGATACATTGACACTTTATTCTTACATATCTGTATAAAGGTTTACTTTAGAACAATCGTTTAAAGATATAATAATACAGGCTTAAGGAGTAAATCTGAGATAGTTTTGAGCAGTGTGTTTCTTTCCTGACAATGAAATGTATGATTACGTACCCACCAAGTTTAGTTGGCAATCTTTGTGTCAGTTTGAAAGAACCTTCTTTATCTGATTCATAGTTCAGACATTAAGATATAACGTGAAGATGCGATAAGCGCTCGTTAACCAGCAAAAGAATTCTACAATCTTTGACAATCACACGCAATTTTGTTATTGCATATTATCTTTTAAGAAGATCAGGAGGAATGTAAAATCATTGCGAATCTTCTTATAACAGAGTCCCATAATCGAATCACATTCTATCAAAGATGAACAAATGTATCGATCAAACGATAAGCAGAACGTGTTTGACACTATAGAAAAGTGGGGACTAAAGTCGTAAAGAGGAGAACGAGTGGAGCATGGTGCGAAAACCAAAAGACTCGGTACGCTGCTAAAAGTGGGCGGTAGATTTATCCTCGGCGGTGATTTCCTCAGATTTTCCGCTCGTATTATTTGTTCGACATCAGGTCGACGGAAGAAAGAGGGCGGGCGGGGAAGCTCCGACCGTTTCTTTACACTGTGAAGAATATCAATTGTTAGAAATACAAAGGGTAAGAGAACCAAGGGAGAGAAACTGGCAGATAGAGGAACAGAGACAGCTCGGGAAAAAGGGAAAGAGAAAGGAAGAGGACCGTCGCGCGTAGTTTGGGGTAAGGAAGAACCACCAACGTTCTATATAGAGAGTAACGTAGGGTAGCGAAAGGAGGGGTGCCGCCTGTGGCACACCGCCCCTGTACAAACTAAATTCTTAAGAGAATTTAACCGTTTGAATAGCTCGCAAATCCATTGCAAATGTTTACACGGGATTTGCACGACCTCCCCTCCCCGCGTCTTTCACTCTTTCCGCTCGCACCGCCGAGCTACTTGATTCCTTGACTTTCCTGTTCCAAGACGTTTCGATACTCCCGATCGAACCTTTCCATAAGAGCCTATCAATATCAACAAGAAAATCCGGCTGCTTTAACTGTCACAATAAAATAAGCTCCACATTTTCAAATATCCCTTGTTTGACTATTTTTCCGAAAAGGTAGAATGTACAGGAACAACAGACTAGTTCTTGAAGAATATCCAAGAGAGTAAGAATTATAGGAGGATTACTTGGCAGACGAAATCGATTTAATGCAGAGACGCATATCAAGGCAGCACGTGGAGGCTCCCCAAGGCGGTCGCGATGCAGAACTTTGCTAGGAAACTTCTATCAAGAACAGAGGCAAGACCGCAACGATCAGTAGTCCTTCCCGGTAGCAGTTCGTCTCCGGTTTACGGACGTATGTAAAGCACCGACCGAAACAGCCCCCAAACCTCCGCGACCGCTCCCTTACCTGCTCCTCAAGACAAACAGTGGCGGTGTCTTAACAAGTGGACCAAGCTGCGCCCAAGACAAAGGGTAATTGAGGGCAGGGATTAATACCCCTATACACCAGAAATCCAGCCTGCCCGTTCCTGCGAGTTCCTCAGACTGTATCTCTCCTTGGAAGGAGGACACATTCACTTCTGGTCTCTCGTGCTCGCCCTCTTGTTTGTCTCTGTCTTTCTCTTTCCTCCGATCTGACCGTATCCAACAGCTTCCGCTTCTTCGACTTCCTTGCGCGCAACCCTCTTCCATCTCACCGGTGTATACTTGTTTCTTCCCACTGTCCTCTGTCTGGCAGTTCTCCTTCGGATCCGGTGTCTCGAAGGAGAGACAGAGCGTCAGTGCGAACCAAGGACCGGTCATCTTGCTAATTAAACAATCAAATACGGGCTGTTAGCCTAAGGTTTCCCATTTCCCTGCTCGGTTCTCATGAGTTTTTCCCTTGAATCGAGCTTGATCGAACGATCAACTTCACCGAAAGTTCGATTGTCTTAATTTCTATAGCGAAACTACGCAACCTCGATGGTGTTTTACTGAATTAATTTGGATTGAACTTTCGCGATGCTTTTGTAGGTTTATCTTTCTCTGTAAAACCATGTTTCTCGAAATCACACGTGAAATCTGTTCTTCGCTGGCTGTGATAGTAGGCCGGTAAAAGTATGTTATTGTCACTAAAAAAAAATATCAATAACGTTGAGAATTCGGGAAATAATAATCTCTCTCTGTCTGGATCGACCAACCTTCTGTCCTCGATATAATTTTTCATATCAAGAAGTTATTCATAATCGTAAGATATTAAAAATTCCACGATAAACGAAATACCTCGTATACTTACTAAGTAAAAGATCTTTAGCAGTAAAACCCACAGCAAAGCTAAATCACGCGTGTAATATGTAAGGCAAACAAAAAGATATAGAGAACGTGACTGTATCGAGAATCAGATCTTCGAATCCCCGAAATCTTACGTAATAACGTGCGTAGTAATCTTGCGTAGTACTTAGAAATAGCCCTTCCGGGACGAACAGAGAACGATAGAAGCAAAAGGAAATAGGAAGACAAAGAGGGGAGAGAGATGTAAGAAAGGGAGAAACAAATGACAAACCGAAAGGGAGAGAGCCTAGAGAGAAAGTGAAGACGAGAGACTTTACCCTCGCAGAATTATAATACAAAACGTCATAACTATCTTCCTAATCACAGTTTATTCTAACTGGTCCCTTCGTAACGAGGTGGCGTAGTCCTTTGTGCCGACTGCAAAGTACGCGGACAAGCGGATCGTAAAGTAGAACCACCCCACGGGACTCTGAGGATGTTCAACGTTCTTAGAGCATGAAACTCGAAAGGACGCATTTGGAAGGCGTACGAATATTACGATTACCCTCCTAAGCGCAGTTCATTATCATCGTTTGCATGGTACAGATAGAGTCGAGAAGTTCGTATCGCGCGATACCACTGTTCATTTAGTACAATAACGATAACGACGTTTCGAGGAATATCGTAAGTATTTAGTAATTATCCTTCGGGTATACAACGACGTTGCTGGAAGTTGCTGATACATCGGAACCTAGGCAATTTTGAAACGCTGTTAACCGTTCAGAAGCCCCAAATACAAATATGATTCTATCAAAGCAGCCTTAACGTGGCGAACTGTCGTCTATTCTCTTAATTAGTATTTAGTCTCTAACATTATGCGTATTTCGAAAAAATTGACAGAACGACGAACGTATGGTAACTGAAGGTCCAAATCAAAGGTATTTGAGACGCCGCGAGAATCATAAATTTCATTTTTAAAGAAATGGGACAACGGTGACGACAAAAATATTAATTCGATTTATCCGCGAGATCTAGATACAAAGATATGCCAAAAATAATTTGAATGCTTTTAAAAAAAATTAGAATTAAATATTGCAGTATAGAAAAATCGTACAATATACGTTGAACGAAACATCGAACGTACAAACGACTTCGTCAAAGGGAAAGGACAAAGAAGCAAAGTATTTAGCGTGCTAATCACCTAGCAACGACACACTGTCGCCGATGTATTAATTATTGAACCGTTGACCAGTAACCAGGGACAGTTAGCCATAAAACATAGCTGAGGTGTGAGGGGAAGAAAAGAAGTTGGATCTCACATACGCGTCACCTAGATACACGACACGAGATAATTGCCGTTATAAATTTTATATTTTATTGCCGATCGACCAGGAGCGATAGGGATTATTGCGTGCGTTCGATTGTAATGCATTATCTTTTGCCGCCTAATGGTTTTGCCGGTCTAGTTCGCGATCTGTGAATATTGTGTGTTTCGCGTTTTTCTTCTATCGCACGATCTCCTACGTGCAACAAGCGACAGCTAGGGACTCAACGTATATGCACGACCACCGGCACGATTATGTCAGAAGGAGCACTCTTCATACACGATGATTTTTCCTGATAAATCAAATACTTGCGTTAAAGTAGCGAATCGCGTAATTATTTATAAACGGTAGGCTGTTTGTAATCAATAGCCGTTATAAATTCATGCCGCTAATAAATTCTTTTGTTGGATCTGTAATCATCCCTTGTTATACGATCGTTCAAATGATATAATTTATTTAAACGATGTACGTCTCCCGTATTATTTTAAAGATACGATATTTTATAAATGCGCTAAATACAAACTACACGATCGGAAATGGAATAATTTCTTGAACAAGATTAACTTCCTAAATTACGAAAATACTTTCTGAAACTAAAGTAATAACGTGATCAATGCATCGAACCTGATGAATACAACCAATTTTCGCGCCTTTGTTTTAAAGTAACGTACCGAAATATCGACTTTTATTATCGGTATGTTTGATCGCGTATCGTAAATCATAATAGAAATGTTAAATTGGAAACCAACGAGAAAACTTCAGCCAATAGAATACTTTATTCGAACCAAAAAAAAAAAGAAAAAAATACAGAGCCTCGCTATAGTATTTCAGAATCGAAAGCACGTGGAAAAATCACCGAATCGACAGTTACTCAACTCTACGTGTATCTAAAAATTATTTATGGTCTACCTTTCAAAAACAAAACACCGAATAGAAAAAAATGTCATCTTATGTTTCCAACTTATTTTTACATTTAAGAAAGATCAATCGTCCCGTGACCGATTGTTCTATTTTTACAACTACCCTATCACAGATATAAAATAAGACACAGGATGTACGCGTTATCAAACTTATTCGTTCGAACGGTACACGAGCGAAGTAACTGTTAACCTTACGATAATTTACGAAGTAGTTAGCCGCCCAACCTTTGACCTACGAGCGTCTTGCATGCAGCCATTGGGTGGTTGGTGGGAGGCTAAAAGGTAAGACTACCCACCGATGCAACTTGCACAGGGGGTTGAAACAGGCAGGGGTGTAAGGTCTTTTCGAGACCGTACTTATGTACATGTACCTGGCTGCGTACCTGGCAATGCCACTATCGATTATTAGTTGTTATCTTGGTGAAGTATTGCAACCCCACCGACCAAGTAGCAACCAGCAACACGACGACGACGAATACCAACGGCTCGGTCAACGGGTGTGCACCGCCACCTCCCTTTCTACCGTGGCACACAGGCCTCGGCCACTTGCATACATCACTCGACACCGAGATAAGACTCGGATGGATCGTTATACTGCCCGGTCTATGATTAATAATTACTCGCGAGACTTTATCAGATGCCAGACGACGGTAGAGTTACCTCGATAACGAGTAATCAAACCCCTACAAGTTGGACGGGCTTTACGTTCACCCGGAGAATTCTGTAGAGTACGCGTCAACTTCGTCTGGAAGACGTTACGAACGAATGATCAAACACGACAAAAATATTTTCAAGATTTTTAAACATATGTATACATTTACATATATTATGATAGTAAAATTCTATGATTAGATGATTCATAGATGTAAGATATGTAAGTGAGAAATGAAGGACATAAACCTAAATAAAAATACATATTTCTTAGAAATACTATAAGTAGAACTTTTTCTTTTCTTAATTTTATATTGGGATAGTGAAATTATAAAAGATATTCACAGAGGAAAGATATAGAAAAAGAAAGATAGAAGAGATATAAAAAGGATATACAAAAAAATTTACAATGTAGTGGTGTCTTTAGAATCGTTAGTTACGGATCGCGAGCGTAATCACGGAAATCCTACTTAACTGTACCGAGACGGTCTTTCGTCCCGCGTGTCGTGTCGTGACACTTTCTCGCCCTTGTAAATGCAAATTTTATTAATAACGAGGAGGTTATATTTCAAATTGATCCGAGTTTCGCGCCAGCCCAGTAATCGTACACCTTGGGTCACGCACCCGTCGTCGCTGTTACATTTACCAAAAGGAAAAGAAATCCTTGCACGCGCAAGTAAAAAGGCGCAAAGTAACTAGATAAAAAGTAATATAGAGGGCAGTTTATTGAACTATCGTCCTAAATAAAATACTATCAAATTTACACTCTATATTCTTTACAAAATAATTCGATGTTTTTCATCAAACCTCCGACTCAATTTTAATATTCAAATTGATTCTTATTTCTTTTTCGATTCTTTAGTATTCATTGAACAAATGACGAATTTCGTTTCGAAACAATGATAGTGACTTTCAGTTAACAAAGTCTTCAAAACTTTAGAAAAACATGCTACATGAGGAACGTAACTTCTGCGTTACAAAACGTAAAAAGAATAGCATCTTCTATGCCATTTTTCAGGCGATATCGTATTCGTCATTATTTTGTTAGGTTACGTTATATATGACATTTCAAAATCGCTGTGATTAGTAATTAAAAATTGCAGCAAATGGTGAAATCATTTGAACTTCAAATGGGAAACATAATTGATTAATGCAAAAACATCGGATTAATTTGTAGCTCTATTCAATTACACAAATATTCAATGTTAAACGGAAAAATTGTAAATTGCATGTACACTTACGTAACCTCTATAGCGGGAGAGTAGAATAGCATTTTCTCTTTCCAGAGTCACAAGTTACCGTTCGTTTGTTCTGAGCGCGTATCGCTCGATAAATCCACCGGTACGTATAATTTCTAAAACACATACGGTTGATAAAAGGCTAGTGCACAGAGTTAAAACGGAGGGGAATGCCGTGTTTCGTTCGGGAGCAAACATTAATCGCGATCTACCCTAACCCACGTCCGTGTTCAAGTCTAAAGACTCAACCAATCGGAGTGACCATTCGACCGGCAACGTCCAATCACCGTGGTGGACACTCGCGTAGCGGCGGTCACGTGGTATGCTCGATTTCCCTCCAACCACACCAACACGACGCGAACATTCCGTGCGCTATCATCAGCCGCGATCGGATATCAATAGAATTTGCATAAAAATCTATATACGCGTCCCTGGTAAGTCATATTGCACGCTCGAAACGATGAGACACCGTGTATTTTATGAAACAAACATACCGTCACACTGCCGCTATCCTGGGCGTTAAGATACACGCGGGAAACTGTTGTTTGAATTTTGTGGAAATTTTAAGAATTAATCTTTTTCATAGTGTGACAAAAATTACTAAAAATTCAGAATAAATAATTTAGAAAATAATTCGATTTTTGACGTCAAAATTTCGTCTTTCCACGATGTTAGATATAGAAAATATATATTTTATGTTTTTCATAGTTAGTCATTCTTAATAATCATGTTATGCAATATTTAAGACGTACAGTTGGCAGTACTGTTCTTGACAGGTTGTTTGAATATTCCTCGCAGAAGTAGAAAAAAGTGTAACTGAATATTGTAAGCGATTCATATTAGTAACAAATTTTAATACAAATTTAATGTGTTTCATTTAGTAGGAATTAATCTTGCTACAATTTTAGAAAATATTATAATTGAATCTTGTTTCTATTTTCTTAAAAATTCAATTCATTTCCATTATTTCGTTTTGGTGTTATTATTGTCATTATTATAATGGACAATTGTCAGTACTATATTACAAACTTTCTATATTTGTTTTCAGACCAGAAAAGTGAAAATCATGAAAAAGCAACGGAATGCGCAAGCTGTAATGAGGTTAAGTTGGAATTATTTCGTCACATTCAACAATAACAACATGTTGTTGGAAGCTGCCCAATTGGTGAGTACAATTATGTACTAATAACTAAAATAATGATAAATAGTGATTTCTTTTCAATCGTGACAAATGTGTTACCATTGAAACCCAAAGCTTTTTCATTCATTCAAATGCCAAAATTATATACTTAACCAAACATTATCTTCTAAAATTGATCGTTTTGTTTGTTTAGTATTTATTCAATTCCAAGTAGTTTGAAATCGAAATACCATTTAGGCTGATAAATAATGTAAAATTGGGAATCATTGAATACCAAAAACGTGTGGGATCACAATGTTTCAAACTATTCCCTTCTCGCACGATGCATGTGTTTTATTCGAAGGCCCCACCTAAGCATCTTCCATTCCCTATCGACGTCGACACGCGTGTCGACACACCCGGAATCGAGACTCGCATTCAATTTTAAAGGGCAACTCCAATGCGGAAGTGCGAGAGGGTGACATTCGTAATACTTGTAAAAGACAATTTAAACACACGTCGCATTTTCGCTGCTTTTACAAGTAATATAATGTAAGAAACGAGATATTAATTATTTTAACTAGCAATGGGATTAGTTAATTATATGTACATTATTCAAAGTATGGAAATAATTCATTATTTAGTGTTTCAAAATATTTTGTTATTTAATACTTATGAATTAGGATAACATCTAAATATTGCTTTTTAATGTTAATAGAGCCAAATAGACCAGCTTTCCAATTAATTTGCTGATTGTTTCTACGAAAAAATACAGTATCCAAGAGTTTCTGATTACTAAGCCCCTAAATGAAGAATAAGCATTATATGAAACATAGGTCTTTTGAAGCTCCATTAATATATCATAAAGTGCAAATGAAACTAACAATGAATTTCCATTTAGTATAATGTAGAAGAAATTTATACAATAATGAATTCAGATTTTTATTCAATTGCAAGTAATAGTAGATTGCATTTTTTGTTTACTTAATCGTACCTCTTAATTATGATAAAACAATTACTATTGAATTTACCTATTTTCAATCTTCTATATCGTTTATCTTTCAACTCCCTACATCGAGAATGATATTTAAGTCATAATACCTATATTCTTCAATCATTTCTAGACTAAAAGGCAACTAGGCAAATCGAAAGTTTTACGCCCACTCGGTTGTCGCTGATGCTCGTGATAAACGAACGTTCGCGAGAAGCGCAGCTCTCTCGTATATGTATGCGTAATTAAGCCTGGCCCTGAAATTAAAAACCGAACTCGCGTCTACGTGCAGGGTGCAGAGATAGAGAGAGAGAGGTGAAGCGTGATGGAAAGAGAGAGAGGGAGAGAGAGCAAGGAAACGGAAGCTCAATCAAACGGGCGTAATAAAAAAAACGCGGACGCGGGCGCGCGCTTTCGATTCGTTACGCGGGAGCGGAACGAGCGCAAACACGAGACGGCACGCGGTCCATGAAAACGTAAAATCGTTCGGAACGAGTAGTCTGCAGCGATGCAGAAAAGAAAAAGATCCGAGAGAGAGGTTTGCCTCGGCCTTTTTCTCTTCCGGCTAGAAGCTTGGAGGGTTCGGTTTAAAGGCCGTTTTCGGCGAAAAACACTGGCCGCCTCGGTGCACGCGGCTGATTTCGATTGAATAATTTATGTTTCATTACGGCAGCCCGTGGCTTATAGACGCCTTGCAAACGCCGGCCGTTCCGTACAGGCACAGAAAGCCCTGAGCCAACACTGGACCGTCTGAATCAGACGGCCTTTCACATATTTCCTATAGGCATTCAGGCCACCGGTGAAAAGAATTTTGTATCGAGGTTATTGAAGGGACGCCGGCCGATACCGGCGCGATGCCTGCCGTCCTCTTCCTCTTCCACCAATATAAGAAGCCACTTTTTTACCCCCTGTGTTCGAGCTTACAACCCGACTGAATCATTCGATCCTCCCGATTCTTTCAATGAGCTGTTTCAGCGAATTGTTGTCTTGTCATATTGGTAAATTCTCTTTTATGCTTACAGGGGTTAGTTCTGTCTAACATCTAATTATAAACCATTCGTCTCTGAAAGAACTCTAAACTTTTATTTCATTGCTGTAATCTAGAGAAGAATTCTGGTAGTTAGAACATTTCAAATTTGAACGAATAAATATACATCATTTAACAAAAGAATTGTATCAGATCAATCTTTATAACAGGGTGATTTAATAAATGAAATTACCAAGTAATCCGTAGGATAGTACACATATGTAGCAATGGCAAAAATACAGAGACATTTTTATTTCAGTGTTTTATTAAGGATTAATCGCTTGCTAGAGAAATAAATGTAGCAAAGGCACCTGACGTAAGAATCGAACGACAAAAGGATGAGTCGTAGGGAGGCAAAGAGAAACGGAGATAGCGGAATGAAAAACATTCAGGGAAAACTTGAAAATCGGCTGCTGTATTATTAAAGCTGTCCCCATCTACCTTGGTATAGAGCATTGCGTCACCTAAAATATCTACCGTGAATGCATGTCAATATTTTATAATACGACAAGACACATAAGGGATCACGCCCCCCCAAGGCACTCGATATCTTCCCGTTTGCCAGATATTGTTCGAGGGTTGAAATTGATAGGGTGGCGCTGATATAATCTACGATACACGTGAACGCAACAACGGACCCCGTTTTTTTAATTTCGTCGTAATCAATAATTCAATCCGCACTCGATCCTACTGATCGATTCTTTCAAAAACCACGAATCGACCACCTCTTGGCGACTAAAATAAAAGGCATTGCAAATATTTGTAGATATTAGTACAAAAGCTGCAAACTTGTATCGGAAAATATTTTGACAATTTCTGAGGAAATAATCATATCTTATTCACATACGTAATTAACTTTCCTCGCATGTCTTCGATTGCTCAATTTTCAATACTTTTCCAATATGTTTAGTAAATTAACTAGAAATACATTTCAATAATTCAGTAGAGCTCAGATTAATCACATCTGCCTCAATTAGATAGTTCGATGTGTATAATTTATAAAAAAATCGTAATGACAACAAAAAGAAATGGAATTTCCTGCTCGAGAATCAAGGCATCTTTGATTCTCGTCAACCCCCTTGAAGCAGCAACGAATAAGGCAGCAGTGATTTACCGAGTGAAATTTGAGTATCGCGAAGCACGCGAAATGCGTATCGTGAATCCAATATATTGTTCATGGGCTCCCTCTATTGGATGGCCATAACTCATCCGGGATTCAATAACATAAGAAAACCACACGTAAATACGCATTCTCCTATGAGACACGAAAATTCATTGGAAGGTTTTTAGTTAACTTATACGTCAACTACGTATTCGTGCACCTATCCGAATGTAAATGTGTAAAATGAGAAAAAGCAGCGTGTGTACGATATTATTCCTCAAAACGAAACCAAAGTGACACTCGGTCGCTATGCAAATCATACTTTTTAAGGAACGACGAATGGACGCGAAGTTGAAGAACGACGGTCACGCCAAACTGTAATTTCATACGAGAACCAGCGAAATACCAGCGATTCTTTTGGCATTATCAAACCTGAAACACGTTATGGTATCCTTCCGAACGATACTCATAAATCTTTAGTCTTCTATCGAACAGATCAGCTAAAATTTACACACAACACTACGAAATTAATACCTAAGGTTCATTATGGATACTAATTTTAATTTTATTTTGCTTTCTTATATTTCATACGAAATATCTTCGATTTAAAATTCAATCACTTCCAGAATTTGCAAAGTCTTCAAATACTGCTTTTAGAGTTTCTTCGTACAGAAACGATTTATTGCACAGATGTGTTTGATGACGATTAACGGCACAACAAAATATAATGAACAGTATCAGTGCATTAACTTCGAAAAAACGTTTCGTACGTATTAACCCAATAATTATTTCTACAGAAATTAACTCGATGACTAGTGGCAAAGACAATTACGTCTTCCTTTTAATTCTACGATTTTACCGAGACTTAAGAAATACCTAGAGGGAACCACATAAATAAGGTATTAATATTTCTGAAATATTGATAAATAAGAGAAAAATTACAAGAGAATATCTGAAAAGAACTAAATAAAAAAAGTAAGTACCAATATTTTCAAAAAAGACTCAGTCGTTCGCATGTCTTATTAACGCTCAACGCGGACGAAGACGTATTAAGGGTGCGCGAATGGAAAATAATGTAAGATCAGTTTGCAGCTACCCCTTTCTATCGGGGAGTCAGAGAGCCGTTTTGCATGGCGCTTCCAGTCGATAAGAAGACGGTCGGCTAGCGACCCCTTAACCTTCCATCGGCGATATCTACCGTACCGACTCAAGCACGATTCAGCCTTTCGTTTCATGGACGATGACGACGATGTTATGCAACTGCGATGATACACCGTGGCTGTGATAGCATCTCGTTGATGTTTGCACGGTAGAAGGGAGCGCTCCCTTCCCTCACCACTAGGAATGTTAACGGGATATCTTCATGTCCCCGATGCATTGGTGGTTATCGTGTAAACTGCATTATAGATTAGCTACCAGCTACGGTAATAGTAATAGCAATCATTATGCAAATACCCGACGGCGCAATCTGCCGCCTCCCTAGACCTCCGCGAGGTTGGTTCGCCTTTTACGCTGGATCTTGCTTTCTCTTTGCTACTCGCGATATTTCAACTAAACGAAATGATGAGTATCTTCTTACAACTTGTTAGTGTTGGAGGGTATCAACGATGAACGATGTACAAGGGATAGATGACTGAAATAAGTAAGTTTCACTGGTAAAGGTAGGCTCGCGTATATCGAGTAGCTTTTCCATACGAGAAATGAAGTTTATACGGTAGCGAATTTCTATCACTACATAAAACCATAACGATTAGTTCAAGTGAAAACTAGAAAAACTGGAAAAGGTTACATCGGTATTTTATATTTTATATTATATATCGTATGGATATTTGTACATCGTTTTTCTTTAGATGAAATTCACGGTTGTTGAGTAACCATAAAATAGCGTAGAAAAACCGATTCAGATCATCCATCAAATCAGAAAATCAATTACCAGAATTCTTGGCAAGGAAGCTACGTCCTGGACGTTTCCTTGGAGGTTCCTCCTCCGAATAATGATTCCGGTGCGTGTCTTCCGGACGTCGTCAGTGACAGAATCCTTCGTCGGAAATAAATCGACAGGCAGTCACGAGCCATTCGTTTCCGTTGGCGAAAATGCATTTCTCCATTAATGTTTCATATTCCCCGTAAGATACGACCCCAGAGACACAATTCATTTATATGTCGTATTCATTTATATCGCTCGGTGTGCACGGATCGTGCCAATACTCGATCGACCCTCCCTGATCGTTTGTCATGCGAGCAGCGACTCCGTATACGTATAACCGTTCACCGTGCACGCCATTCTTGCATTCGTCATAAATTCACACGACATCGTGAGCTCGCGGTTAGTGTAATTACCGGTGAATGTAATTACTTTTAACGTGAAACGTGAAGGCTATTTGCAAAAAAAAAAAAAAATGTACGGTTCGAAACAAGTAAAAGTATGGTAATAGATATTAAGAGTTAGATCCAAGACCGACAAATAAGTTATTTTCGCGGTAATCGTTAAAACTTGTAGGACGAATGATATACTCGAGATAGCCATCTAAGTAGCTGTTTTAATGCTAATTCTCTTCAAGTTTCCATTAATTTACCAACTCTGAAATCTAACATTATAAGAGTTTGTACCTTTAATATGCGTAATAGTAGCTGTGTATTTAGTTTTTAAAATTCTTTTCATATTCTGTGATCAAAAATTTATTCCATAAGGATTCAGTTAAGGTAAATTCGTTAATGATAAAACAGTTTTATTTAAGTTTCAATGCATTGGTTGTACTTACAAAAATGTAAATTTGCATAAACATAGATAGTGTAATTATAGTTGATACGCAGAATAATTGAGAATAGAATAATTAATCCTACGGTTCTTACAAATTAAACACAGAATTTCCGCGAGGTACAGATATTTAAGCAACCAAAACGTAAAATATTTCCGAAACTCTTGTAACTTCGTGTTTGTACAATTTATAATATCGTCCTGACAGTTGAACGACATCGTGTGTCGGATTTTTACCGTGCTTGCAGAAGACAGTTCGCCGAAAGTCGACCATGTACAATGGCGGATAACGCCGGTATGGACGGTAGGTGATTCTTTAAGCGTGAAATAAATAACTCGGAGGGCTCGACCGAAAATGTGACGGAAACGTTTCTGACCCTCACCCGTAGCCACGTCACGTTAACGAGAAAAAAAGCAGGAGGGCACATTTTAACGTCAACAATTAAAAATATTGTACATATATTATCACGTTGGTCTCTTGGTCCCTAGCTTCATCTTTACCCGACTTTTACAACCGTAAGTTTATTTCATTCAGAACTGTCAGGAATTACATATGCCACTGAAACTTGTCTATATTAATACGGTCATCGTGATAGAATTTATTTTACTGCTGTGACTGAGGATATATATACGTAGATATTATCTATGAATAACAGAGAAACGAAGTAGAACGATATGATCGAATACCACAGAGGAAGACATAAGTCAGATTTCTCTTTCTCACGTGAGAGCAATTCTATGATTCAATACCTTGAATATTACTAAATAATTCAACCTATGTTATCGAAACTATCTTTTTATTAAATTTGGTTATGGGTTCTGCTGACAAATATTTACAACAAAAATATTGATTTCAAAAATATTAGTTATAATAATTTTGATATTAGGTATGTCGTTAATTCTTTCACGAAACTTCATGAATTTGTCTCTTCGAGAAGGTATATATTTTTGAACCTAATAGGTTGTTTCCCTACTTAACTATTCTTTTTTGTAACTTTTTTAAATAACATAAAAATTGGAAAATGAGTAAATTTACTAAATGTAAATAGTAATGTAAATGTAAATGTAAATAGAGTAAATGTACTTTTCACGTCTTTTTTTCCACCTGTAATCTTCGTATAAGAACAGCATATGAACAGCAGACAGAGCAATAAATTGAGGAAATCGAATGTCTGTAAAGACGATGAAAGGAGGTGAAAACCGAAGGAGCCGATTGATAAATCGAACAGGCTATGGAACAGAGCAATCTTGCGCAAGAACGATGTAGTCCTGGCCAACGGACGGCTGCCAGACCCGTGCACCATTTATACAAGATGCCGGAGAATTGTAGAACGAAAAGGATTCGCCATCGGTGAAAGGCAAGGGAAGACGAATCGACGACACCACCGTACGAACCCACACTCGACGTCTTCCATACGTCAAAGCCACGCCAACTCATCTTCCCTGGCTTACAGAAATGCTCCAGTTCTCAGGCTGGATTAACACGTTGCTCAACAATTCAATTTTTCTCTTAATCAATCTTCGGATTATCTAATTCGGGCATATCACATCCTTGCAACAAAAGTGACACCACTCGAAAAATGTGTTTTCACCCTATTTCATGAACGTGGTTCTTTCCGCTAATAAATTTGATCAATAGAATAAGGGCGTTATTATATACGAAGACGGATTTCTTTATGTTTTTGGAGCATTAAAGTTATTTTAGCCGCTTTATTTTAACAAAACAGAGAAAAATATTAGATATATTCTTTCAAAACAAAAGCTTAATTGTACTTGTTAGTGAAAATATAATAATATTTAGCTTCTATCGATTCAGATATTTCAGTAATTGATCAGAAAGGCGCAACTAGATTTTGTAGCGTTAAAAAAATGAAACGGTTAAATTGTACGATAATGAGAGAATTTGAATTTTAGGGAGAGTATTATCAGGAAAATCAGTTGCGAACTTGTAACGTTTCATGATTATGGCCACAAGAACATATGAATGTTTCACTGCCCCATAACCCTTTCAACGATGATATACCTGCAAGAAAGTAATTAGCTGGAAGTTTGTTAGGTGTTAGCCATAATTGATTTGGTTGATTCCTATTGGCGATTCAGCGAAAGCACTCATGCTTAATGAAATGTCGGAGATAAGGACAAGAGAAATGTTCGAGCTGGTTATTGCCGTGGTTTATTCGTATTTAATGCGCGCTCGAAAATAGAACTTTCTTTTATTCGCTTCATTGACGTAAACGACTATTTCCTTGCATTTTTAAAGGTACAATATCAAATTTATTTTCTATATTAAAAGTTTCCAATCTTTAACAAATTTATAACGCAGAATGTCACCATGAAAACTACTGGCGATAAATATTTATAATAACGTAGAAATTGAAACTATGTCATCCTATCAGCAGAATATCTAATTATATATTATAGAAATTTATTTCGCTTAATTCTATTTTATGTTTAAATCATTTCCACTTACGATTATTCATCGCAATATACGATTGAATTGTACATATGTATATTCTAAATGTTGAAATTCTCTCATAAAGCTGACTTAACGCAATTTTTAAAACATGCATCTCAAAGAAAGCTTACTCTTATTGTATCATGCCCGAAACGGATTATTCTTTCACCCTTACAACTCATTTCGATGACAAATAATTTCAGAGATAATCGTGTAAAAAGACTAGGAACGAGACACTCTGTATAATTAAATAGGATCGCTTCGTAATTAGGGTAAAATGGTTTCAGAACGCGCGTGCCTTTGTACCGAGCGTAAAGAAAGCCTCTTCATGAATGTCGTACCATTATTGGATTGTATATTAAAGTTTGATTTTTCACGTAATATCGTTAAACGTAATGTAGCTTGGCCAAATCGTGAAGGAAATTTTTAAAACAGTACAATTAAACTGCGGATTTTTATGCAAACCCATATTTTTGTGAATAGAATTACAGTATCGAAATCTAAACGCAAATCTCTTGTACTAGATACTATTAAACGAATACTCTACTTTAAATATTTTATATGCATTTTTGTATATCACGTGGATATCTGTATCTTTCAATTTCTCGTAAATACAGATCAAAAATCGGATATTTGTTGAATTTAATTGGCATCAAGTAACTGAACTAATTTGAATGAGATCTTAGATTGGCCAGACATACTCAATGCGAATACATAAACCTGTATTTCGTAGAAATAGCTTTTTTAATTCGATTTATACGTATGACAGATTATTAGTTCTCCTTTCGTTGCGAATGGAAGTCATACTTCTCGCGAAGCATTTCTTTGTAGAAAAAGCTTATGGATATTCCGTGGGGTTGAAAACGTACGTGTACATACGTATTATATGCGAATACGTCAGAATTTCGTGGAGATGAAACGAAGGGGAGGCCGTCAGACAGACATGCTGCAGTCAGATAGCGGAAGTGGTAGATGACAACTTCCGATGGACTGCATTGTATGTACGAGTCGCATGTAAAGTGTGGAGGAATCAAATGTGAATTCATTCTGACACGACGTTTCCTGAATTCCGCTTCTTTCGATCGGGATTTGCGTAATCGCCGAGAAACATTCGCCGCGAGATAGCTTTTTCGACGACGCTAACTTTCTTATAGAGGGAAGATGGAATGCGAAAAAAATGTCTGCTTGTGTCTGATAGAATACGACATAAGGAAGAAAGTATAATGATTTCAATCTTTACAGATGAGTAAATTGGACAATTCTCACTTCGATTACAAATACTCGTTTTAAAAAAAATGGAGACCGTGAGACTTCGAATTTAAACGGAGATTATTCTAACACAAAGGAGTAAACAATCTGTTACGTTCAAAGATATAACCACTTCATAAAAATAAAAGTTTTACTACAAAGTTTTATAAAAAATCAACAATTACTAATATTGTGATCATTAATATTTTTTGGAAATATCCAAGAAACTGGTAGAAACATATGTTTAGCCCCAAAGTCAAAAGAAAGAGATTAAGGGAGTAATATAAAATTAACAACAACGAAAGATGTAACTTATCATTAATTTCAATTAATTTCAAAATATATTTCAAATTATTTTCTCATTTACCGTGCAACGAGTTAATAAGAATATAACATTATGTATATAAACTTGTATCATCAATACCATCGCATCCTACAGTGTCTCTCAAGAATGTCTCTGAACAGACTGATTTTTCAATTGCAAACGTTGAGCCAGTTGCTCAGACGGTGTTATTAATACAGATTACATCTTTCCGTGGGCGACGAGCGAAATCATTTCAACCAGTCCTGATTGCCACCACATGCGGGTGCGTTTAAAGTCGTACTAATTAACACGGCAGCGATTCAAGATGTCGGTGCTGCATGGCGGAATGGGTTGAGACGGTGGAAGTCTTAAGGCGGCGTGTTCTCTCCGGGGAGCCAAGTGTTAGGAGAATTAACAGCAACCCCTGATCTTGGCCCTCTATGCTATCTCCCTAATAATAAACTGGTAATTCCCAATGCCCCTATAAGTTACTCCCTTTCAACGCCACAATAACCTACGAGTGTTAAGACGTATTGTCTACCGGGTGTTCGGTATTCGTTCTGCCACACGCACGAGTCCGACGATCATCGGTTGATGGATGAATCGAGAAACAACCATAGCTTTGATGTTAAAGCCAAAGACTAAATTGATTGTTAGGCAGACAGCAACGCGGTTTCCACTGTTGCTTCGAAATATGAAACTTGCTTGGGGCGGGGGGGGGGGGATATTTATGCAGTATATAACCAATTCTGTAATACAGTTATTGAACATAGATCTTTGTGATAAAGAAAATAATCAAATGCTAATCAAGTAAAAGTGATAAGTAAATAACAGATGAATCATTTTATTTTCTTGAAACTTTAATATAACTTACTTCCAAGCTTCGTACTTTTCAATAATGTTTCAACAATTTAACTCGTCTTAGTGTATAATAATGCAGACAAATGATTCAGATAACAATAGTACATGATGATAATATACAACAAACATGTAAAGAAAAATAATACGAAATATAATTCCAAAATATACCTAGAGCTGGGTAACGAAGAAAAGGGGTAGTTGGCGGTTAACGAACCAGAATTGTTGATTAATCGACGGTTTCTAATTTATCCGGTGAAGTAAGCAAATACTAGGGGCAAGACAGAATTTCCAGATTCCTCGGCCACGTTTACCACGATGGAATATTGATGATCACGCGTTTTGCATATGTACCCTCTTCCGGACATTTAGCGAAACTCCGTCGACCGGAAGGTAATTCGCAGTTCGAATGAATTCGTCATGATTTCGTGAGCAATGTTCACCCGTTACATCGTTACAGGATGTGCTCACCTTCATCATAGACATCCAACCGCGGCTTGCAAAGTGCCTTGCTTTCGAGACGGGTTTTCGAGGTGTAAAACGACAGAAAGAGAGAGAAAGAAAAGCTTGATAGCGAAACAGAGAAGATGAAAACACGGGGTTGTGAACTCAAGAGAAAGATTCGACCTCTCGGCGGAACCGCTTAGATTTATGAGCATGAATTTCTATCCAATAAGAGGCGCACTTTATGAACGTGACATTTCCTCATAGTG
Organism: Bombus pascuorum; assembly: GCF_905332965.1. Taxonomy (NCBI): domain Eukaryota; kingdom Metazoa; phylum Arthropoda; class Insecta; order Hymenoptera; family Apidae; genus Bombus; species Bombus pascuorum. Next base: position 11,107,560 of record NC_083491.1, on the reverse strand, counting down.
TTCTTCAACGAAACGTCTCGATACTGAGAACAAATATTTTAAAGTCAGGTTAATATTCACGTGTCATTGATAATACTATACATATACATACATGCAGTGGTTTCTCTCTTGTTGGTTTTTTAGTGAATTGTTCAAAGATAGTATTTTGCTGCGTCCAAGTTCCTTAAATTTTAGTGATTTCTCATTTCAACTGTTTGCACAATTTTTTTCTCAGTTAAAAGTAAACTAAAAGTGACTCACAAGAAATTCGGAGTTTACAGTGGGATTAGAATGATTTTTATCTTTCTTTTTTATAAGGAACGATTCATAGAATTTGCAATTGGTCGCTTATCATAGGCCTGACATAAGTTTCAGATAAACCTAATCACATGGTTGAGGACAGACACTAAAAAGCAACGGGGAACGTCTTATTGCGCGCGAAGGACTTGTTCTGCTGTGTTTAGCCGTGGATATCTGCTTCGTAGATTAGGAACAGAGGGAATGGTAACAGTGACCGATAAATTTCATGGCGACTGTCTCTTACTTGTAATTAAACGCACAATTTAAACGGGCCGTTAATGTCAGCATGCCCAAACCAAAGTGTCTTCTCTTGGTAGGTATGCTTAGAAAGCTGGTTTAAGGCTAGGATCAATTGGATCGTGTTACGTAATAAATAGTGAACCAGCGAAACTAACAGTTGTAAAAATGTACTACTCCAAGTTTTATCTTCTTCTGAACCTTCTATTTTGCTCGTAGCTAAGAGATAATGACTTTAGAATTGCACAGTTGCTTAGAGATACCTGAAAACAAGTATCTAAATACATTGAGAAAACTGCAGTTACAATTATTCTCCTTCTACAGTTCCTGAAACGATACATTTTCAATCATACTAATCAGAAATAGATTTTAAATCCCTTAATGTTAGAAATGATTCATAATGACATTATTTGCAAATACTTCTTTTATATAAGAATATTCAAGTATATCATAAGAATGTTTTAAATCAACAAGAATAACATTCTATTCGATAAAGACTCGCATACATTGAAACAATCCATGCATGTCACGTGACAATTACAAGCGTTATCGTCGATCCATCATATGAAAAAAAGGAACATGATTTCATTATGCATGCGTATAAACGAAACGCGTTCCTAATTACGGCATTGTGACGACCCATGCCACGTACCAGTCGAACATCTGCGATCCATCGTGACGGATAAATCACCTTGGGACCACCCTCCAATCGCATCTCGGCCATCGCCTTGCATATAGACAGTTACTAATGAGCCAACCCCATTTAATTAACCGTATATAGCTTCGACGCAACTGCCGGACTATTTCCTGGTTAGCACACCACGCATTGTAGTCCTCTTTCGACGCAGCCCTTCTTTCACTGCCGGTTCAGGGACTGATACATATTTCGTTAGCAGTAGGTCCTAAGTGAGCTACATCTGTTCGATATGCATTTGAGATATGATTTTACATATTTTATCGAAGATAAAACGTTTGATACAAACGAGACAGAAGTTTAAAAAATGTATATCATATTATACTAACTTGCAGGAGTGAAGATTAAGAAAATTGGATACCATTATTTTCATGTCTGAACGAGTTTCATATGTATAGATTGCTGTCTTCGTATTTAATGTGTTACCATGCAGTTCAATTCCTTTTCTTTTCTTTCCTTTTTTTTTTCTTTTCATAATAACGCTTTCGATATCTAATATGGTTCATTTGAATACATATATAATGTTATGAAAATGTAAAACGTTATAAGTTGAGAGGTTTATTCTCCCGAACTGTTGTATAAAAACTACTACATATTGTATATGCTTTGCACTAAATATACCAAAAAATTAGGTATATTTATTCATTTCATATTTTTTATTGAATAAACGTAAAATTATCTCTTTCAATACCGATGTACTATATACGTATTACAAATCGCATCGAAGTAAAAAGTCGTCTTCCATTTTTATATCATTACAAACGAAGAATATTCAGAAATAATATTAAAAAAAATATGCAAAAATAGATTCAACATTTATTAGGCAGTTACACATATCAATTACATGAATTTGATAACGAAATATAATAAAATAAAAATAAAATAACTGTCATCTTCTTAAAAAAGATCGCTACCAACGGCCTCCGTGGCGCAATCGGTTAGCGCGTTCGGCTGTTAACCGAAAGGTTGGTGGTTCGAGCCCACCCGGGGGCGGTTTCTTTTGTTTTTGGAATCTTTTACGCATACAATAATAAACGTAAAATCAATATCCTTCATTCGTTTGCACCTTCTTTTGACATTAACAATAAAATTTTCAAGTAGAGTAATACTACAAACGTCATTTTATAATTGAGAGACTCCGATTCCTCTACGATCTAATAATTATGTTTTATTACTAGATTTGCAAATATTTCCATTACTGTTTTACTAAGAAGATTATCATCAAATATTACATATTTCGAAATGCGTACATAGCAATTGGGTGCACGAAGTCGATGTTAATAGATCAAAGATAGAATTCGGTTATGCGAATTTGATTATGGGATAAGACTATGATGAAATGAAATGAGATAATTATGAAGAAATTGTGTTTGAAATGTAGATGTTTAAATCTGAAACTAAACTGATTGTTTTTAAAAGTAGTCTTTCATTATTAATTACGTAGTGATTATTAGCGCAGAAGTATTGAAATAAATGGTATATAATATTTACTTCCAATATATATTAATAGTATATTATTTCAAATGGCATTGGTGACCGATTGGGACGAAATTTGGTAGAATTCATTGGATAAGATTGTCGATTTAAAATGTATCTTAGTTTCGCGAAGTCACGCGTTCTGAAGATACCGCCCCCCTCCCCCCCCTATATATGTAATAAATCTTCGCTGCTATTAGATCATCGTGTTGGCGATAGTGTTTTCGTGATTTATTTAACACAATCAATATTGATGTCTCTCTTTAATCCCTTAGGTGTGATGCGTCAGTATAGTGGCTTTCGCGGATGTCATATTACGAGGCGCCACTATAGAGGCTCACTCTACTGACTCATTTGCTCACAGTTTGAACTAAATGATGTATTTCATTTGTATTGCTTCACACTTTTTTCATCCTCGCAATGTTTTATAACAGTGTTAACAATATACAGGCAGAATATATAGTCTTTGTTTTTGATACGTCAGTGTCAGATATCAACTGTTGCTTTCCGTTAAAATAAATATACCATTATTAGATGCTCTTTTTAACATGCCGATCCGTATAATTTTTTAGAATCTTCAACCTCAGAATGTCGCTTCAAAACAGAAAAAAAGAACAATTTGAAAAACACTATCGCGCTATGAGTGTGAAAATTGTGACGTGGGTCTATGTGTCGTACCGTGCTTTAAAATATATCACACTCAGTTGTATTATTAATTATTAAAGTAAATTATTCAAGTTAAAGTATATGCATCATATCTTTAAAAAAAAATTATAATTTAATTATCAAAAACTTAATTCCAATGTACTTGCGTAGAGAACAGCATTATCCGTCACACATTGTAGTGCTGTATCGTTTACGCGTAATTCGCGTCAAACTCTGTCATACAGAGGAACAGCACAAAATTCAATCATACCTAAGAGGTTAAAAGGATCGTTGCTTTTCGCTCATTAAGTAGTTTTGAGTGTAATATATACGTAATGTATATTTGTACCTCAGCCATATTCATGTTAGCATTAAAGGATCTATTATACATACATATATATTTTCAGTTCTCTTATTTCACTCTATGATATCCAGCAAATTTCATCTCAATTGGCCAAATTTTGTCTTGGTCGATTTAAATAAAGAAAAATAATATAAATCATCCATACACAAAATTATTACAAATTTCTATGTTTAAATTAGAAGTTATAAAAATCTGATTTCAACGGCGCCGTGGCTTAGTTGGTTAAAGCGCCTGTCTAGTAAACAGGAGATCGAGGGTTCGAATCCCTCCGGAGCCTTCGCTCGCAGAAGCAATATTTTTATTTTTTTTCGATATGTAAAAAAGATCAAAATTATTGTATTTAAATAAATGAAATCGAATTTTTATATTTTTGTAAAACAATAATTTTTATATATATGATATGATATACATATTGATACATATATATATGTACATCATTGACATAAATGTGTACATATATACATACTTTGAATATTTGCATATAAGAAAATACAATATATTACAAGTAAAATATAAGCTCATCAGTAATTGAATAAATTTTTATTAATATAAAATCAGTATAATGTTATCTGTATGAAAAGTATTCTGAAGTAGAACATACGTATATAAATAAACAAATAGGCTATACATTTATACTATTCGTATCATAATCTGATATTAAAGAATAGATAGCCTTAATTTGTTATGTATTTTCTTTTATTTGAATTTATTAGAGAAAAACAGAATAAAGTCCAAAAACGAATAACCAAGTTTACGCGACAGTGTCGCCACATATATCTGACTTTGCAAAGGTGGCTGCCTTGCGCGCCAAATATACCAGTGAAGGAACTTCGTTGTTGTCGTTTGCCGTAGTGCGCCGTGTTATAACCTCATTTCGGACGAAAATGAATTCGTATACGGATCCGCTTCGTTTGAACAAACAACGTTTGTTTCTAGATTTGATGGAAAGTTTGCCAAAGAATATTAAGGATACGAGGAACATCTTAGAAATTCGTGACAATGTGCTGTACGTGTGGAACCCGAAGGAATTTTGTGTGATGACATTAAACGTTGCGACAACGCGTGGAAAAAACGATGTCCCATATCAAGTAAGTCAACAACATTTAATTCAAAGACAGATTGCATGATTTATACAAAAATGGATTGAAATCAGTGATGAAGTATATATTTACGTCTAATGGTTTGTTGTATACAGACCTAACTAACCTCCATAACGCTTCTTAAAATGTGCGCAAGCGCTTTGCTTTATTGTGTTCGTACGTTTAAACTTCTATAACGTATAGTAACATCACATAATGGAAATAAAACGATAGTATACTTCGTTCTTTTAAATTATTGCGAACTTTATCGTGAAAATTAAAAAGGTTTCTTTCTTTAATACATGAAAATAATATATTTTTTGTTATGAATGCTATATAAATTTTACTTATTGATATCTAGAAACTATTTTCTATACTGTATTCTATTTTTATATAATCTATACTAAAAGAATTCCAAAAAATTAAAAAATTTGTAGTATATTAGTATTAAAAGTGTACAATCAGTAAAAATTATGCTGAAGCGATAATTTGTATTTATTATGATTTAATGTAGTAATATTATTATGTTTATTATGTGCAGATTCGTTTTAATACTTTTTCTTGTATAATGACTCATACAAATTTCGATTTTATGAATCTCATTCTTACACTTTTACTAATTGATCACCCATTTGTTCAGTCATTAAACTTTCTTTGGATATCGATTATTATTAAGGTAATATATATACAAAATTTTGCTACATCAAAAGAAATATGATAATCAATCCTCGTAATTAGGATCCGTAAAATGTTACCATGTGCAAATAGAATACAGCCTAAGCATCGAATGAAAACCCAGTCATCGATAAACGTGATAAACCGTCCTAACTCGCTTTACACCAATCCATTTACTATGTTCTTATTCCAATTAAAAATCTCGATCGTTAAAAGTACATTCAACGGATAAGCTTAAATTCCCAAGCAATGAAAGAAATTACGAGAGTCGTGCGAAAAGGGCTCCGATCACTTTGGTCGGACTAATGGTTCCGTGAAAACGGGAGTGACATTTGGTCGTTGGTTAAGCAGAAGTTGCTCGATAACCTGGACCATTACCGCGGCACGATGCGTTCGCTTTACGACGATTACCGCGAAAGCGTTTTCTCCGGCGAACTTTTGATTCGGACCGATTAAGCTCTGGCTAAATTATGGTCCACGATACCAATATACACACTTGTAGGGGAGGGCGCGTGCGCCTCTCACTACCACCATGTCCCACTGGTTAATCGGTGTACGTACATACGCGCGCTAGTGGAAAATGATTACGTGGTAAATGAAAGGGAAGCGGCATGGCGAACTCGCTACGGTGAGAATGGGCAGAACGTTTCGTTCTCGGCTGTGCTTTTATTTCATTTCAATGGCACCGTGGGATCAGCGGGTACATTAATGCCTGGGTGTCCTGGTGTATGCGCTCGCGCGCCACCGCGACCGACCAAGCGGACGCGCGAGAGACCAAAAGACCGGTGAGGGGATAATTTATAGGAAATGGGTTGTTCGACGCTCCGGAGTAATTTAATTAAAATAAATGTCCGTACCGCGGAGGAACGTTACCCACGAACCCGCGGTCCACAACTGCGAATAAAATGCAAATTCAGACCCTTCAACTGGGTTACGTATGGGTATTCGTAGGTAGGTAGATAAAGAGTACGCGCCGAGGGGGAATAGAGAAGTCTCGCCAAGGGTCAACCTCTTTCGTCCTCTTCCTTTTTCTATCTCTCTCATTCTCTTCGGGGACCGATCATCGCTCGCTCACCCGTTGATTTGATAAGGGAAAATCCTGAGGTGCCTCTATCCGCTTCTGTCGGTCCACCCCTTTTTCTATGGATATTTCTGTAGCTGCTCCTCTCTGCTCGATCTCCAGAATCTTCAGAAAAAATTTAAAGGATTTATTGGGTTGGTAGAATTTTATTGGGTAGGTGGGAGTATGGGGAGTAACAATTGTTCATGAAGCAATGCGTTTTTGGCAAGTTAGAATATATTCTTGTAATATAACATTTGTTTTATTTCTAAACGAAAAAGACATGTTTCTGCCTACGAATCGACCAATTACAATTTTATTACTCGTCGCTTCACTTATTTAATTACATTCGTTTTAAATTCTCCCTATATATCTATTATCAATATGTATCCTCTGAGATAAGATTAATCAGTTATTTCTAGCCTACTACTATACATCCCTTTGAAGCATACATAATACATTAATCTATATTTGTTTCACGTCTGTCAATAGGTATAACGCCTTAGTAACACGCAATAAGCAACTAAAGCGAGAACTTACGTATATTTCTCTAAATCATTAAATTTCAAATTACATGATTTTAGAATGTTTCACCAGATATCTACTTATCAACATTCACTTTCTACAAAATACCCTTGAAACGCTCATTTCTAGAATATTTGCCAAGAGTCCCGAGGAAACATTGGCAAACCCAAACCAAACGTGATCCAATTGCGAAGCAACGAACTAGTAACCTGTATCGTATCGAATAACCTGCCCTCTTATTTTTCTCACCTTACACATGGTTAACATCGAGGGCAACGATTCTGAACGACCAAGGCTCGTTTGATAATTTTTCTAAGAGTCAATTGAATCGTCGCCGAGTTCCAAGGGCCACTTTATGGCCGGTACGTGCATGCGCGTTGGCCGACTGAAATATCGGTCGTAAATAATAAAAGTTAGCGAGGTTCCTCCCTGGCGCGCACGGCGGGACTTTAAACCGGAAGATAGGTGTCGCAGGATACGGACGAGGCAGTGTAGAAGGGGGTGGCGACGAGATGAGGAGGGCGAAAGAGGCAACGCGGGGTAGCATCAGGGTGTGGGGCGGAGACAAAGACGCGCTATTGTCAACCGCTCCGCCATCGGAACCACCATCCGCCGCGGGAAACTTTGAATCATTTTTATTGCATAGAGTTATCTTTGTTACCAGCGGAACGAACGTCTAAACGCGTCCTCTCTGTCCCTTTCTCTGCTCTTTCTCCCTTCGTCTTCCTTCCAACCGACCCCACCGACACCCACCCCCTGGTCGTTCGTACAGGTTATTCCCTACCGTCGTTGGTCCTCGCCTTTCTGTTTCCCTCTACCTGCACCACCACCCTTTTTGTTCTTCTCGCTCGACGCGAGATAATACGAACGAGGAAGCGTTCACACCCCTTTGGCTGCCCAAATGGAATAAGTTCTTTAATTCGCGAATTTACCGCCGCTCTAACGAATTGCCCGTCCTTCTCGTCGAGATAACAAGCTTTCCTCCTAGCCCCGTTCCCACCTACAAGTTTTAATTCTTTCCTGTACTCTAGGATCGTCAAGTCACGCGGTGATCTATGGGAAGTTATCGAATTCGATCGTCACTGCCCGTAGCTTCTCGCGTTTTTCTGACTTTCCGAAAGTTGAAGAATAACGCGAAAATTCTGATGTAGTAATATCTTTTCTTCGTTACTGGAGCTATCGATAAAGACCATCAGTTTGTAATTTTTCATGAAAATTTGACAAATTCGCAAGACCGGATTTTTGCAAATACCTTTCATTTTGATCTCTTTGGAACAAGCTTTGTATTTCGGCCATAGGTAGTTCTAGTATGTTAAAGGAACAAAGAAGGTGTGAGATCCTTTCGATGTATGGTACGGTAGCAATTCACCTAGCTTACGTGAGCTTTTCTACATACCATCCAGTAGGAAGAGGTCATCTTATCTAAATTAAAAGTGGTTACTCTCTGAATGGCGTTCCAAGGTCGAAACGCACAACGGAAAATCCTGTCTCAGGCTGAAAGAATGGAATATCACGTAATAAGCAAAATCCTCTGGACGATAATTAAAAAGCAATTTTACGGTGACATTTGTACCTACAACGAGGTTTCTTGCCAGAGGTAAATACTCGGACACGCTGGTATACCGCGTGGCAATAAGAATACACGTATAGGGGTGGTCGCGTAGCTACACGCGTGCTTCCAAACGTACAGAGTACGAAAAAAAAGCTAGGTGTCTAGCTTTAATCAGATTATTCTCCGTTTCTCAGTCGCTGGAAATATTTTCAAACTGTGTGTTGTAACGTTTATCTTACGCTTGGTGCTTCTTTATGTATGAAAGAAAATTACTATAAAATTTTCTTAAATGGATATAATAGGGAATTATTAATGCATTAAGGATCAAGCACTGGAATATACTGCAGGAATAAATTAAAGAATATTAAATTGCATTATTGAGAGACATATATCAAGATACGAAATATTAGAATAATATGTAAATACATAGATTACATAGAAGACATAGATGTACAGAGATTTATTATTATGTAAGTAAGACCCTAAAAGAATTTCAGAATTTAAACAAGAATAGTTCATAGAATTATAGGATCTTGGTGGAAGAAGAAACAACGACGAAAAGAAAATCAAGTATAGAACAGAATTGACTGAAAAAATAAAAAATTACAACTGAAATGTTTTTTTATACAACTTTAGTTCTTAATGGATTAACTGAAAATTATTAAAAGATGGATCTGGTAAGAAACGCGTTAGTAACGACTGTCAGATGCATTAAGCGAATCACTTGATTTTCTCCAACCATAAAGGCACCCCAAATGGTTTAACCCAATTTCCACCACGAATTTGTATCAGCATCACTCTATACTCATATACGCATGTATGTATATGCATATGACCATTAACAAACGAGGGAAATTCGTACTACATAGCTGCTGCCTAAAGTTGCGTTTCTTTTTCGACATCGCATCACAATCCCCAACGCTCGTTGAAGAAAGAAAGAAAACGACACAGCAGCGAAAATGTATCAGCGTGGCATGGTGGTAGAACGAAATACGCATGGCAGAGAAGGGAAGGAGAGAAAAGAGGTATGAGTTGGTCCATGTCTACCACAAAAGCCATTGTCCGCCACTTACTGAATTCGTCGAGGCTCTCTCTCACCCTGGCGCCCCTGTCCACAGTGCACACAGGGCCCCACTCTACCAATGTAAAACACTTCCCGTGAATTTTATTGCTCCACGTACCTCCTCGTTCAGTAGCACGTACAAGACCACCTAACCTGTGCCTGTCAACTGACTGCTGGATCATCCTCCACCCCCGTCGTTTGCTTGTACGACCGTACACGGAATTCACCACCGTACAGGGTGTAAAACAAATATGTGTCGAAGCCCAGGCTTTGCGTTCCATCGAGACGTCTTCTCATCAAACGTTGTAATTCTCGTCTGATCTTTCGAACAGAGGATCGTGCGTCCTTTTTACTTTCGAATAGAAAGTTGAATCTTTTACTTTTGGATTTTCTTGTGGCTGAGATTATGAAAACATAGCTCTCAAGCGTTGATATTTAAAATTATTACGATTAATGTTGAAACTTTTACGTAGACGTTTCGTATGTAAGTGGTTAATCAAAATAATGCTTTTTTTAAACTGAAGGTATAGTTTATTTTTTTCGAATTTGAGAAAGTATAAAAAACTTTGAACATAATCTTGTAACTTTTACACCCGTTAAGCATGTCTATATGTAACTTTCAGCCAGGACACTGGCTTTATCTTTCCAAGAAGGCAGTATACATGGAAAACGGAGTACCGTTAAAATACTCCTTGTATCTTGGAAAATAGCATGCATGCGTGAAACATACCTTGAATATTCTCCATTATCGATATTATACGATGACGATGATTTCGTGCTAATAGGCATCTACGATGTATTGTTACCTTTTAACTGAAAATCATTATCCTATTTGGGTTGGATGAATTTTGTTTCATCTTCTTACTAGTCTCGTAATAGCAAGTAAATATGTTTTTAAGAAATTTTGGTTCGCATATTCTGTTGCGCGAAATGGGATCTTTAGACCTTTGTTTCTCATTTTTGGTTTTCACTGGATTCACAAATTTGTTAAAAACTGTGCTGTGATAAATAGAGGCCTGACCTAAATCTTACGGGACGCGTGCGGGGTCGCTTGGAACGAACCAAGGGTGGAAACAAAGACAAAAAGGGAAATCAGCTTTTTAAAATACTGAAAATGGCAGAAAATGCGAAATAAGTGTATTAAAAATTTAGTTCACGATTCTTCTTTGAAAAAAAATAATGCTGTAGAAAGAACAGAAGGAAGTGTAACACAAGGAATTAATTATGTTAAATTAATTCTACATTTATCTCTAAGAAAGTATAGTTTTTCCTACTCCGTGGCTAATTTGTGCTCAAACCTAACTTTCTTCACTATCCTAGGATTTCAAAAGATTAAAGTTAAATTCTGATACATATACAATCCAAGATCATTAACTTCGTATAAATTCGTCAAATTATTTATCTTGTATCTCTATCGTTTACAATCTCGCTCTATTCCTACTAGCATTTATGAGTATTAAAAACGAGAAAAGAAGCTCCCTCTTAAGAATGTTCGATTGCCCTGAGTATCGAAGGATGGGATATTCCGGTGGTAGGCGAGAGTTGAAGCGAGCTGAAGTGGCTCAGGCGATCCGCAGGGGGTGGCTTTGTCAGCCTTAGAATACCTTGGCAGGCTAATGCATTTCCTTTACAGTTTTAATGGGCATTCATAACTAAGTTTAATAATGCCGGTAGGAGGCCAGCCGTCGCGGTTGCATATCTAATAATTCCACGGCTCCACCTCGCGCAGGAAGTGGCACACAGCACGGATTTTAGTGGTGGCTGCGCGAGTTCATCCCCCTACTACTCTTCTTTACCAAAGCTGAGCTCGAAGACGCGCACGTTCGACCTCTTTCTCTTTTTCCCCTTCTCACGCCCTCTTTTCTAGTCCCTCAAGTCCCGTTCCTCTTCGACTTCCTCCGGGCGGACACTTGGAGAGTTTTCACCCTGCATCGAACCGATTCATCTATTATTCGTTTTATAACGTTTCACGGTAGTTATCCGAAACTTGGCATTTATTTCTGACATACGACTGTAATATAGTTATCGAACCACCTTAAAATACTTCTTCAAATGGGTCTCCTTTTATTAAAAAAATGTTATTTTACCAATTCGTATTAATTCTCAGACCGACATCTTTCCTCGGATATTGAACTATATGCGTTAGAGAATAGGCTCATCCTACTTTATAAGCAGCGTTCAAATACCTATAAACACTCTATATACGACATAAAGGAGACATCGATGTTTGTTTCATACACAGGGAGCAATAATTTCAGCGACAGCGCACACAGAAGGCTGGTCTTAATGCCATTGTACTACTAGCTCGAACAATAAGACTGATCACGGCTAATTGCCATCCATTTAAATGGAAAACTTTGCGGCCATCCATGCGACTTAATCACCCACGGAATCGTGTACAAGGAGAATCTCCCGTTCCGTTGAAGATCCTTGGGCAGCAGTGTTAGCGGGTGAGAAGGGGTTCCGGCATAGCCATGGCATAATGGCGTTTTGGTTGTGGACCAAGATATAAATCCCAGCACCGTTATGTGGCACAGAGTACCATCTTAGTTTGGTCTTCGCCGCGTCGACGACGAGAAGCCAGCGGCGCCGTCTCTAATAAATAACCCCAAGACAATGGACACTGTCCAAAACACGGTAGATCTTACGCCTTTAACTTGGGTACCAAGTCTTAACCCTTGGCCGTTCCGAGCAAAGCGCCCGGTCCTGGTCCCCTACCACTTTTCTTCAGTCTCTTGCCACCTCTACGGAGACACAACCCTCTTCCTCCAGCGGTGGCAAAGAGCCGCGAGTCCCAACGTCGCGGTACCCGAGCTTCCTCGCCTCCTTCTCTTCTCTTCTCTTGCTGGAATTATAATGTTTGTTTCTAACAAATTACCATGATAATGCCGGGCGTCGCATGGCGAAACCGTGTCTTCGGTGGCACACTTAAATTACGCGAGTACGAACAACGCCGCCACCGGCGAGAACGCGACCGGAACATCAGCAATGCTGCCGAGACGACCAGAGATTCCTGCCGGGTAGTTGTAATGTTAATTAGCCATTTACCTAACCGTACACCCTGTACACAATCAGATCCCCTTACTCCAGGTATTTCCAAGTTTCCTATCTTTAAAATTGTCATTAGAAGGAATCCAGAGGATGAAAGATTTTGATAGTCAAAGGAGATTTTGGTAACTAATCCTGATGAAGCGAGTCGTCGTGATTTATATATTAGCTAATTTTATAGATCATGAAATTTATAGGCATAAATGGTAATAATTTTTTGACATGATAAGAAATATTGCACCATCTCGTAGTAAGCGGCAGGTATCGTTTCTTTCTATTTCGCTAATTTTCGTAAAGGTGTTAACTGTCCAATTCGTTGCAAGTAACGAAACAGTGATAATATTGAAATTTGTCCTTTCTATTTTTTTATATTTAACCCCGCGTAAGCTTCTAATATATTTGTCTGAATTCTCGATCTAGAAAATATACATTTAACTCTGGAACGTTAAAACGATAAGAATTAGTACGTTAGGACGCGGTGTTGGAAAAGCAAAATTTGTTAAAATAAGTTTAAAATATAATAAATTTAATATAATAAGTTTCATAGTCTTTCTTCACGACCGTTCGCACAATGTATCGTTACGAAAGGTGGTAGATTTCGTCCTAAAACGCGTTCCCGTCATCGTATTCGCCGACACGTTGAGCTGGCGCGGCATCATAAAAATTACGTCGAAATCTACGAGCAACGACGTAATACTTTTCACATTTTCGAGCGGACAAGCCATTATATGGAGTGGCTGCGAGGCCACGAAGGCGATAAACTTTATTTTCCAAAATCGTCGGGACGCACGTCCGATGCGTACTCGCGGTCGCGCCCTCGCGTCGTTACGATCGCGATAACACGCGTCCGTAGAAACGTACGACGAGAGATGGCCGAGGATTCTGGGGAAAAAAACAAAAAATTGCCAGGCGCATATTTTTTGGTTGGTCGCGCGAGATGGGGGATGCGCCACCGCGACGCTTTCACCCCCGTTTTTCCTATAAAACCGTGTCGAAATGTTCGCTCTCCCGCTACTACGACATAATGACCGGCACATAATTCACACATTCGACAAGAATATTCAGCAACGCGACGATTTAAATAGCTATTCTGACCAAGTTTATTAATAAATTGAATGTTTGCTATAACGTTTCTGTCGTGTATATTGATAAGACAGCCAGACTGGTGATAGGGATTTTATCGTATTACTTCTGTGCCAAAAGATTTTATTCCTGTTCCATTGAACGTTACATTGGAAATGTACGGGATAATATTTATGACATTGTTTAAACAATTAGCAGTTCGTAGTTTGTTTTACATGTGATGCTTGTAGGAATTTGTGGACAACATCGTGGACTTGTTTCATCCGTTAGAAATTAAGTTAAGGGCCCAGAGGAAAAATGATACAGATTACGAAATTCTGAATTCGAAGTGAAGTTAATTTTTCAAATTAAAATGAAATACTTGTAGAGAAAATAGATATACTTTAGAGCTGCAAGGTTCGAACTTAAAAACTTATTTAGTACCTAAGTAACTGAAATACAATTTCATCGCTGCATTTTATATCAAGCAACGTAACGGCTCGCTTTTCTACGTAAGATTGCATAGTCTTATAGTCGTAAAAGCTAGGTGAAATTTGAACAGCCGTGCAACTGCCGTAACTGCGACAGAGTCGAGCGAGTTGGCTACTATATCGAAGGCAGTGTTACGACGTTGCTTTTATTAGAAATCTGCTACATTACACGAAACTTTTTCAATACCTGTTTTCATCGTTCTTACGCAAAGTTACGTATCAATTTAGATGGATTTAAAAAATTGTCCTTAATCTTTTTACGTCTGTAATAACGCGTTCAATTGTTCTTTCCCCGCGCATTCTTAACTCTTTAAATCTATCATCAAAGAAACTTACGTTAACGCTGTCGTTGGTAAATTTTTATTTTCGAAATCGATACAGTCAAACAAGTGCAATCAAATATTTTCTCATTGTCTAATATAAAAACAAAAGAGATAATATTCAAAGAAATTCTTGGACGAAGAAACTTCATCCACGATAACCTGTAAATATCAAGTCGTTTGGAGATTCTTCAAAATCAGGAGAAAGGATGGATACATGGAGAACGAACAGTCTCTCTGAGAATCGGTTAAAGAATAAGGTTATAAAATTAGAGAAGACGAAGGGTAAAGGGGCGAAGGGGAGGGAGGTGGCGAACGAACGAGCGGGTGAGCAACGTCTGGCTTGGCCCTGGAGCAGTAAATCCAGAAACGGTGTTACGGGGCGGCCCGGAGATAATGCGCAATCATTTTGGAATGGAAATTAAAATCAGATGATGAATCCTAACGATGCCGTTTATTATTTTAATTTTCCGCGAAGACCGCGGCAACGCAGGCTACCAACCGCTCCTACAGACGTCGTCCGCAGCACTGGTAACTCGAGTTCGAGACACTAAATTACCTTCCTATTAGCCGTATAATTACAAGATGGCCCCGGTAATTTCCGTTTATTCCGACTTCGTCTCGCCGAACTGGGCTTTATATTACAAGCTATAAGCTTTGCCTGCCACGTCGAGGAGGAACGCGAGGCCGAGTTTTCCCTTATCGCCGTCGTTAAGCGCGATTTTCATTCGCAACTTACCGTACACGTCGATATTACGATCGAGACTTAACTATTTCAAGATAGCGTTCGGGAAATGTTACCATAGTATTTCATCTTCTTTGGCGTTCAATTTACTTTTCTATAGACGACGGTATTATAATGTAAACAGACGTCTCTGTTAAGGGGCTGAGGAAAGGGTTGCGTTTATACAGTAACGCGCCAAGCACTTGGCACTATCTAGCAGATAGAAACGTTCTGTCTAAATGAATGAATTTGAGACTCTTCGGGCCTCAAAGTTAAAAATTTCTTCTTTTCTTCGTACATCCGTATATTTGTCCGTGTTGCATTAACGTTTACAATTGTTTTAAACAAACACAATTAACATTGACGTTGAAATAAATGCTCAAACTTCTCATAGTTTCCATGATTCCGTCAATAGAAAAGCGAAAAGATTGCTAATTAGGGTAAGTTCGACTATAGGAAGTAGAATTCTGAAAAATGTTCAGCGTCGTTTCACCCTTATAAGCTTCTGAACGTGCCAATAATCAGGGCTTTCGCTCTTTACATCGCAATAAATCGTTGATTTCGCGCCCCCTTTTTACACGCTGGCCCGACAATTTGCACTCGCAGTGATACATAAATGCAAACTCGGTCGTTTTCGCTGTTTAACCTCCTCCGTTTTTCTCAGCACATGCCACCGTTTCTCATGGCTTGTTATAACGCAACTATAACATTTTACGATGCTCGTAACGCCGATACGATAACCCAGCATCGTGGCTGGCAGCCGCAGGCATCGGTTCCTCAAAGACGTTCGATCGCATTTCGTGTATTTTGAAGGTTGAAACGAAGCCCATTTAAGTTACGTGGTATTACAATATTACAGAGGGTTAAATCGATTTTTCAGCACAGAGGGGAAGAAGATATGTAGTGTGTAGAATATAGCTAATCGAATAAAGGAAGTGAAGATTTGCGTAAAACTCATAATACATAAAAACTTTGAAAATAAAATTCTTAAGTAACTCGTAGTATGTCCATACTTCGTACGTGCATTTAACATCACGCTGATTGCTAAAGATAAAATCAGAATAAGGAATACATTACATCTGTTTTATGAAAATTGTGTGATTTTTAAGAAGAAAGGGCCAAACACACGGAAGAACGTAAGAAACGAATGTACCTAGCCCAAATAGATCTTGGGGCTATTTGATATTTAAGAAAAACTCGAGCAACTGATATAATCGTAGAAATTTTCCACGAGCGGCATTCGTCTAGAAACTGAAACAACCGCTTTGGTACAGCAGTAATACAGAGAAAGGAGGGATTGCTATTCTTATTATTTCTACAGACGTTATTTCATGCTAACAAAGAAAAGTGCTTGGCTAAGGCCAATATACCTACTTTGTTTCTAACGTCCGTTACGTAAATTCTGTGCTCGCTTTCACATACTTCCAAGATTACTTTTCTGTCCAGCGTAGAGCTAGGGGGTAGGTAATTAAAACCTCGAGTAGGTAAATAACCGACTGCCAGACCGCCAGCGGAGCTACCGAGAAATGTAATAAGTAGGCGAGTCCGTAACCTTAAAAAGGGAGATCCTTAAAAAACGTCGGCCACCCCTCACCCCCATCTCTTCCACCTCCTCGACCACCCCTTCTCGTCCCCACCCACCTCCAGATCTCCCATTTTTTGTGTTAATTTGAATTTCGTAATTAACCGGCTACGTATGAATTCTCGAGAGAATACATAAAGGTCCTTCCTTTAATTTCCGCGAGGATTCGTTATAATACCGCGCCCCCTTGCACGCTGGAACGTGGATTTTCTGACCTCGAAGGGGACGACCAGGATGCGTGGAAAGGAAAATGGCCTCGGAAGCTTATAACCGGAATATTGTATGTTTCCCGCAATGAACGACGATACCTTGGAAATGAGTTTCTCCTTTTGGTATTCGTTTTCCTTTCGTCCCGTTGCCAGTTCATTTTATTCTACGATTTTAGGAACTAATTAACCCTTTCTAATGCCATATTTTTTAAATCTTATTTAATTTATTACTGTACTATCGCACCGGTACTAAGTGGTTCATTATAATTATTGGTTTCATTGTATAATTATAAATATCTCTAAAGTTTTTCGATTTCTTATATAGTTTTATATATATATTTTTTTCATCTTATTCGTATTCCTTTCGTTCCATCAATCGTATTGGACCTTGGTAGAATTAAAACGTCGTTGTGAAAAATAAGACGTGCTTCCGTCTAATGGGAAGGAACTTTTAAAAAGAATCGAAATCTCCGTCCTCGAAAGGTAATCGAGATGACGGTGATTGGGGTTGTCGGACGATCAAGGGAGCTTGTCGTAATTACCGAATATTTTTCTCGCCCTGTTCTCCCCTCAAGCTGATTGATATTTTGTATTCAAGAAGGAACCTTCGCCTTCTCTACCTTCTTGCACGATTGTTACTGGCAAACGATGTTCTATCGGCCTCTGAGAAGGAAATGGGAATTCAAGTCATCCGCCTCGCGTTTAAGTAATTCTATTTACTTCCCAAATTTAATGGTCCAGTGTCCGATTATTGATTTGGTTCATTATATTAACCCTGCGATATTACACTGCAAAACTATTTCATGAAACAAACTATAGTAGAATATAAATGATCGAAAAATATGATTTTATCGATATGACATCAGTTTCAAACAATTTATAGAGACCATACCGTAAAAATAACTGAAGCAAAAATAATTGTAGGATACAGTACTCTTTTCCTTGTCATTCTATGACAAAAATCCTATCTTCTGTATTACGAATTAATATATTTAAACGAATAAAAGAACTGGTTGCGAAACTACATTACATCTGATCAACTACGAATTTGCCTATGCTATAGAATATCTAATAAAATGTAGCATCTGCAAATGTCTATAGAAATAAAAGGGTTGAAACTCTTCTCCTACTCTCCTCGTTCACCACAGTTCCTGCACAGTACTCGTCTACTATCATCTCTGTACTGTGCATGTAACGATATAAAGTACATTTATCTGGTAGTAGGCTCGATCAAGACGAGGAGATGGCGTTGGTCGTGTCGCGTTGCCTCGATAAAACACAAAAGAAAGAAACGCGAATGTCTCGAAAACGGAGGGTCCTTATAAACTCACGCCCCATTTCACTGAAGGTTCATCTTTAATTTCTTCGCGTTTTTTCTCCCACCTGCTCCGTGCCCGACACTCGACACTCCTTTAAATTCCACCCTAACCCACCCCCTCGACCCTCGCCAAGCGTGAAGAAGGAACCAGCTCAACCCCGCGTTACTGTTCGCTCATTTCTCCGGTTGTCTTACGGCGATTAACCGGGCTCCTACTACCCCTCCCCCCGTTAGAAGAGTACGTCTCTCGACCTATCCTATCCCCTCCCGCTCTCAATGAAACCTGGTTTCACCCTCGTCATGTACTTTTCCTCCTTGTCCAGCCAGTCTCTTCACCTCGGCTCCACTCTTTTCCTCCTTCTTCTCCGCCGGAGTCACATTCTTAATATCGTCTTTTTAAAATTTTTTAAGCGCCATTAGGGAAACTATATTGCCACTCGGCGCGGGAACGGCGCAACCCCGACGGGGTAGATCGGTGCTCTTCCGTCTGTTCGAGGTTAGGTCGAACGCACGCTCTCGCCCCGGCACCCGCTTAAATTACGCGAATAAATTTCCTTTATTTTTACTGGCCCCCGGCTCTCTGACCCGGACGTACGTGATCCGACGACAGCAGCGCTCGAATAAAGAATACTGTCGGTCGTACCTTGTTTAACGACTACGATTCTTGCGTCGGCTTATTGCCAGCGTAAGGATACAGTAACGATCGTCCTGCTTTGGGGTGTTTAAATACAGGATAT
Source organism: Bombus pascuorum (assembly GCF_905332965.1). Classification (NCBI taxonomy): domain Eukaryota; kingdom Metazoa; phylum Arthropoda; class Insecta; order Hymenoptera; family Apidae; genus Bombus; species Bombus pascuorum. The sequence continues at coordinate 11,088,420 of NC_083491.1, read as the reverse complement.
GTGGTTGATAGAAATCTGAGGACATTGTAAAATAATCGAAATAGCACGTAGATCTGTATCTATTCGCGTAAAATGGATAACGTTGTATCGATTTAAAAAATAGCTAACGTACGAATTAAGTATGTTGCAAATTAATTCTCCAGATGCTCCCATTCCAGTGATCTTTATTTGAATTTTCCGTAATTAACGGACAGTTAAGATCCCATTTATCGATAAAAAAATTTGTATGCTGCGTTGAAAATTACGAAGTTTGTAACGCAGGCACAGAAATGACACGCAAGAACTTCGTATCATGATCGAGGATGGGAATTATAAACTGTTGAAGTGGTTATCACTTGTAAAAAAAAAAAAAGAAAAACTCTACATGATCTGTTTAATCGTCTCGTGGTTCTTTTTAGTAATAAATTAATCTGAATGGTAAAGAGAAAAGCATTGACGAAATTATGCTTCAAATATTTACGAAGAGATAATTGTATGTAGGGATGTAGAGTTTTAGGAAGGGTGTTGAAGTGGTCACCACTTCTAAGAAAACTCTACATCTGGTCTTTTAGTTTTCTCAAGCACTGAAGCCATCGACAACGTATAGACAAAAGACTGGGTCGAAGGCAAACCATAAACAGTAGACAGGCGACGATAGCTTCAGGGTTTTCAGTCATAGGGTAACTGCTAGCGTGCGGATCTGAATCAATTCAATTATATTCCGATTTGTATTTACACTTCAGTATTTAAAATATATTTTCACCTTTATATTCACGTACATCTAATAACATCTCAACATAAACAGAGCTATTTTAAAATCCACTTACCAAATATCAAAGACTTTTTAGTAGCCCTCAATGTGACTTACTGTACGTAGAACATGAGAAGATTACGTTGAAGTGTTTCTTGAGGAAAACTCGACGGCGGTTCGGTTTGGTTGGGAAAAAAGTTACCGGACGCCTGAAGTGTCTCAATTTAATTATCACTCTCTAAACGAAGTTACAGCCTTATTTATCGCGCGAAATGAAGGACCGAAGGGAGAGAATACTCGGTACTTAAAATGTACAAATCTGACTGTCAGCCTGCTGTCAGGGATGTTCCACCCTCGCACGGCTTTCCTGCTCGTCACAGACGCTCAAGCCCTGACATCTACAGCCTCCCTGAAAGTTACCAAGTGCAAATGTCGTCAGCCGGTCTTTAAACTCACCATGTGTACTTAAAAAGTCATTTGTACGTGTCGTTGAATTAGTTTAGATATTTCTTGAAAAATTTCGCCTAAAACGAATCCTGACTGTTGAACTGGTACACGCACGTGTTCGTATAATATCTTCTCGATAAGATTGATGGCTGCAGTGAATTTTTATCAGTGACTAAAACATTTTTTTAACATTCGATATTGCAGTAGTCGCATAAAATCAAACAAATCTATCCCTTGCCGTTGCTAAATTGAACGGAAATTGTCAATTTTCACGAGTAAGAGATGGAAATGATATATAAAGAATTCGCAATTTTCGAAACATAACTTTTCATTTCGAACAGCTTCACAGAAAAATAATGCTAAAATCATTCATTAGTTGATCAAAGCATCCTTGGAACGTAAAGGCGACGCTGAAATTAACAACATAGTTTTCTCGTCTACCGAATTGGAGGAATTCAAAATCAAAAAAGAGAAAAGATTGAAGTCCAAACGATCATAGACTGACCAGGACGATTTAAACACCGTTGAATTTTTCAGGAGATTTGATCCCTGAGGCGAAAAGTAGAAAGTGCAAATCGTGTTGGCGCAGAAGGGGTGAGCATATTTCATCGTAACACCACCCCAGCGTGCCATTTGTAGGTACGCGAGAGGTCGTTGGAAATTCAATATCCGAACGAATCGGATATCGAAAAGAAAGGAAAAGTCACGACGAGAAGATTGCAGTCGCTGTTGTCCTTGACAGTGGAAATCAAATTAAGGAAGTGGCGGTACAAATGGAGGACGATTTAAGTATCGGGGATGAGGCGTGCTTCTGATTTAAGGGGAAATTGTACCAATCTCGGTTTCAATTTAAGCGAGAAAACAAAAATTGCATGCTCGTGATTTAAAAAGATTGACATTAATTATTTTAATAACTGTATCAAATTCCTTTCTTTGAAAGAGAATTTTCACGATACGAGTTTCATTCAGGAGTTAACAGCGTTTCCTTTAAAATGTTCTTCGTGTAGAAATGTAGAGAAATATTAATTTACAGATACACTTCAATGGTCTCTTCGTTAAAAATCCTTAAATTTTCTTCATTATATCCTATTTACACATGCGTTATTCATAGTCAAAATATTCTATCGTAATCGTACAATTTTTCATTAAAACTTTTGTATTCAGACAAATACTCAGATTTGATAAAATTTTATTGAAATAACGAGTGTCCGAATGATCGAAAATTATAAGACTGTTATCTATTATGAGCAACAAACACTCGTTACGTGTTTGTAGAAAACGAAGGTGCATAATGCTACGAAGAAGAAAAAGAAAAATTGATAGAAGTCTTCGCAACGACGACCTTTCGCAATTAGACTTTTTAATTTTTATTAGCAACACTCGCCGACCGCCTAAGCGTATGCATAATGCCATGAATATTTTCGTCGTAACTCTGCCAACTTGTCTCCTAAGGAATTAACCCTTAAATTAGCAGTTAGCTTCAGTCTCAGGCGCAAAGTCCCCGCGTCCTGGTAAATTAGAGCCTCTCTTAGGCTGCTTCTTCCTTTACCCATCTTTTTCCCTATTTCTCCTTCTCCCTTATCAAAGTCGAAACTTTGGCCCGTCTTCGCCTCACAAAATCACTTCTCAACTATTCTACAGGTACGACAGTTTCCTGAAAACTAAAGGTTGATGAGAAAGAAGTTTCTTGATTATTGATCATTTCGAAATGACGAATTCCCTTAAATTACAAAGTTGCAATGAAATTATAACGTTCAGAGAAATAATTTTCTACATGCTGTACGTAAAATTGTGAATATCCAAATTGGCAGAAAGATACGAGCCATTCAAAGGCCAAATTCTATTTCCTAGAAATTTCTCAACTTTTACTATCGGTGTGTACATCATGCGATTAATATTTAATTTTTCAGAAATTAAGCAACTCACTGCGTTATAGTTGGCGAAGCTCGCTTCTGTATGCGATTCATGTATACATAAGATTATACGATAGTCATGAATGCACGGAGTCTAAATTGCTGATCGAATTCTTCGATAAACAGTAGCAAATAACTGAGTCAGATAGGAGATTTCAATGCCGCTATGCTACGTATCGAAAGCCGATGCAAATGGTGGCCCGCGTTGCTTTGAGCTTTCGATATATTCCTCGTCTGGTAAAAATTTCAGTCATAGTGTAAGAGAGAATTACGTTTACATCAATTTATAAAAGAACATTGAGAAAACTACACGCAATGTGTGTATATTTTTTTAACTTGTAACTTCCACTATCATTAACAATAAGTCGTTAAACGAAGTTCAGAAATTAAAATGAGAAAATTATAATCAAAATGGTATAACAAAAATAAATAGATATATATATATAATTATTTATATTTATATCTCAACAAAAATTAACATTAATTTTTCAAGAAACACCTACCTGTATGCTTTCTGAATAATTTCAAAAACAAAATTTTGAAATTTGTCATTTTGATAGACTTTGCTAATTCTGCTGCTCAAGTTGACAAAATATATTTCTACTTGCCTGAAAAACTATAACAATCGACAAGGATCGTTTTTATAGATTCCCAGAGCAGCAGAGAAATACTTCGGTAAATTCCACGAAGTATGTAACTTCTTCTCGATCTTTCGATTGGAACGTTGTAAATATGGGAAGAAAGTAAGGCACGTTGAAGGAGCAGCCTAATACTCTGGCAGATATACGAGGCGCAGTCCGGCAGGCAGCTCGACCAGTGGAACTTATTAGACTTCGTGCTCTCAGCCGGAGCTTCCATACTCCAGAGGTTGCAGGGCTTATTTAAGCCGGCTTCCTAAGTGCGCATACTAAATATGATAATATTGCAACGGCAAAAAACGTCAGCGGTATTTAGCCCCCTAATTAGGAGATCGTGACTCGTTTGCGAACGTTTCATTTCGTTGGGTTTTCGCCTTTTTACGCGACGCATTTCTGACTTCCGGCCGCCCTCCTTGTAGACCGACTTGCTCGGTTCTTATTGCGCGCTTTTGTTTCCGCTGCTTCTGACAATAAGTTGAGTAATAAATGGACGACGTGACACCAGCAACTTGCGAAATTACGGACAGTTTGCTTCGTTTCGCGGCATCGCCAGCCCGCCCTCACCTCTTACTAGGAAAGTAATTAAATGCCTGGCTAGTATTCCGAAAACGCGTCTGAAATTTCGGTGACAGTTATGATCGTTACGCTTAAGTTAACTTACGATGCTTATATGAGCTTTCATCGAGCCAAAATCGTCCATCTTTTAACTCTACTTAGCTATGTGATTGAGGTTGAGTTCCTGAAAACATTACGTACTAACCGTCACAAATTTATTTATCGCAAGGTAACGAGATAAAAAGTTGGAAAGTTACAACAGTCAGTTATGTAAATGTACAAACAGTTGGAAGGGATTTTTTTTAGTAGGAAGGGATGTAAATTTCATGTACAATATGGTCAACAGAGGTAATTTAGTTTAATTTAATAATTCATTTTATCTTTTTAAAATTATTGTAAGATAGATGTATGATGGAAAGTGTTAATTATACTGTAGTCAAAGACGATGAAAATGTAGTGTACAAGTACTGTTGTTCCATTCGAACCTCTCAACTGTAGATTTTCCTTGAATTTTCAATTCACAGAGTTAAGTATCTATTTAACTTAATATGGATACCATCAACCATTATATCTTTCATTTATTTTATCTACTCGTTCCATGTCCATCTAACATCGTCATCATCTTCCATCGTCTAACATTATTCTTAATCAGTGTACATATCATCCAAAGTATGAACTTGTACCTAACATTTATTTCGCAATGCGATTGTTTCACGTAAGACAGCAATTATCCAAGCGATAACATACGTCAATGTGAGAACTGCATAAAATAAATCTCTTACGACCCCATCAAAAGCCAATTAGCCTGGCGAAAGCCGAAATTCCCCGCCGTTAACCGAGTTATCCGAGATCCGGTGGGCGCATCGTTTTGATAACGGTAAAACAGATCCAAGTCTCCACCTCCGGTTCCCATTCTAATCTCCTATGCAATGAATACCAAGAGCGCCGCATAACACCGATATATCGCGCCACGTCCAAATAGTAGAGAAAGAAAAGGCGACTATCCGCAATGCTGACCATCCCTGAGCCGGAGAGAGGCTCGGTTCCAAAGTTTGCTGCGCATGTATCCTTAATTCCTTAACGAATCCACGGCAGCCACTCGATGACTGGCCGATGCTGGCTGCGTAGGAGGATGACGTTGGTGGGTGGAGGGAGGATTTCGTCGGTTATAGCTGCTATGAGAAAATAGGAAAAGCTCCTCGCGGGGCGGCCGGACCGGCGCGATGGACTTTGTGGGTGGAACCAGTTCGAATCCAGGGATGCCTCGGTAGGTTCGCATGCCCAACCCCTCGTCCTTCCTCGTGGGGAGGTGTGCAGAACTAGCTTCCACCCTCCGCGGTGTAGTACGGGACCGAGAATGCCTCCACCACCAACGGTGTCCTCTCCGTTTCCCTTCGATCCTCGCCGCTACACTGAGCGGAGACGGAACTCGTTTCGAGCCGCTAGTCCACCGTTTTGTACAACTCGCTGAATCCACTTGCTCGACAGCCAGCCACCGTGTACCTACCACACGTATTCCATCCCTCTCTTTCTTCTCTTCTCTCTGCTACACAGCTGCAGGGTATACATTCGTATGGCTTCCTTGCTGTTTGACCGATTTCTTCATACCTTTGTCCCTTGCCTAAATGAGAGCTCATGGTCCTCTTTTTTTGCTTCGAATTCGTTAGCGATTAGGGTGCGTTGCAATGGTCTTAAATACGATGTTTTAGGAATAAAGTCGATGAGAGGATTAACCTAGTTACGATTATCGTCCATTACAAAAGAGTAATTGCCAAGTCCATTATTTTGTTTAATTGTTATTTTGCTTTTGGCAGAAACTATACAAATTTATTAATAATATTAATACTATTATCCAAATTTGTAAGCGTTAACAATTCTATTTAAACGATATTCGATCTTGCTAACGATAATTAACATATTTACTTTCTTGTGAATAATTTTATCAAAAGATTCAGGCATTCTGAATCAGATTAACGATTAACGAAGGAATATAGAAATGTAGGTTAAACTTGGGAAATCCAATCTGGAGAATAAAAACTCTTGGAGACTCTTGAAGAATTAAGACCTTAGAGCTGGACCAGAAATTTGACAATCCCAATATTATAAGACAAGTACATTACGACTAGCGTGAAAGAGCAAAGGGACGTTGTTTATTGGCTGCAAAGAAAATTCAAGCAAGCTCGTGACCCAAGTTGGACCAGTATGTAATCCAAAGGCGTGTACGACCCGCGCAAATATAACAACGGAACCTCCCTCGAATGCTTCAGAGATAACTGTTACAGGGATTACACCTTGGGTAGGGGTTGGCGAGAGGACAGTGATACACGTTCGCATTGGTCGGTTTCCGAAACGACTCGCTGCGAAGTAAGCGAATAAATGCACGAGTCTGTAAGATCCTAGTCACGTGAATACGACCTTCGTTGTCATGCATGATCGTGTAAGTGCATTTTTGCGCGGGATGAAAGGCTGAAGAACGGCGGAGGACATCGACGAACGATCCCCTTACTTTCATCCCCTAGTTACGTCTCTTTCTTCTCGTGAGCCATTCTACTCGCTCACCTACAACGCAAAGAGCGTCAAGAGGGGTGTATAGACAGAGACAGCCGGACAAAGGGAAGAAAAGATAGAGATAGGCAATAAGGGGATGAGCGGGAAGGGGAGGGTAGGGTGGAAGCCGCCCCGAGTCGACACAGCCGTAATGATTTTGTTTTAAGGGCGTGTTTAATTATGAATCCGCATCCGGTTGAGGCTCCACCCCCCTTTGCACGGCACCACCGGCTCTGCAAGAGACTCGTAGGGGTGGGAGCGTGCAGAGAACCAGGAGGTGGAGGTAGAGCTGCTTTCGCGGCAGCTAGGTGGCCCTCTTTCGGCCTTAATTGCAGCGTATATTATCCATGCGGTATTTCTAATTACTTATTTTTGCTCGACCGGCCACTCGCTCGGATGACTCTAATATCTTTGGCAGCCAGGCTGCACACATTTAATTGGTGCGTAACGAGCCGGCAGCTCCGACCTCTCTCTCTCTCTCTCTCTTTCTCTCTCAGTATCTTTCTCTTTTCGCTCTCCACGTGGCGTATTCGACTACGCGAAGCCACAATGCCGTATAGGATTCTACTTTGAGAATTTTGATGCGTAAGGAGCGGTAGTGATTTCGCGTCAAGGCGCGACATCGGTATTATCCGAGGAAAACGAAAAGCTGGGTCGAACGGCGAGTCGAGAGTTTTTGAGAATTTTGGGATTTCCAGCGATCGTAACTTGATTATAATCATCGTTAAGTGTGTCATTTTAATAATTTTTAACAGACCTGCGAATCGTACGAACTTCGTTTCCTATAAATTTGCACGGTATAATTTCCGAAGATTGTATTAATCTTTTATCTCTATTTTTTTCCGATATCTTTATTCAAATATCGATAGACAAGGTAATATAATAATTGTAATCAAAGAATTCGTGCCTCGTCCTAACAGCTTAGGTGGAAGTTACTTACGTCATTAAACTGTGGGATGATTATGGAGTAACCGTTACCACTGTTATTTTATTCTCACTGTGTACTTCTGTACATACATCACGCGACAACGTGAGCCATGACCAGACTGATACTCGCTTTCGTGGCTGGCTCCGCAGAAAGATTCTCTCGCGTCGAAAATCACGCTCTCTCTTCTTTCGAGCCGAAGAAGCCACTGAATGCGGCTGCTGCACACCGGCGTAATTCCGGTTGGCTTCACCCTCTCCTTCTCGACGCACGAGGCACACAAGGAAGAGGGTACCGGCTCGTTGATCTCACCGACGCCGCGGAAGACGAAGAAACGCGAGAAACCGCGCGGATAGTATGCGACGCTACGTCGCGATGATCTCAACCCGCGGACGGTGAATGAAATGCCCCGTTGTGAAACACACGGAGGCCAACGTTTGCGGCTGCTTTTGACGAGGTTAACCGACACAGCCTCGCTCGGATTAATTTCAACCATGGCGAACGTTCGTAACAGCCGCCAGAGCAATAAACCTTTCGCGCATCGCTCAACCTCGTCTATAGCGTACGGTAACCGAGACCAGCGTCTCGTGCTCGCGCTTCTTTTTCTCTCGTCCGGCCAGCTCTTTTCAGATGCCGTTGTCTCCTGTCACAGGGAACCGTTCCTTGGAAACGACGCTCGTTTACACGGTGCCGCTTTCAGCATCTCGTCGACGTTCAGCTTGCGCTAATTTGCCTCGTAAATTTAACCCCTTTCGCCTTGGTAAGGGTAACTGCAATCACCCATCATTGAATGCTTGGTGGAAAGAAGAGAGAGGTATTTATTGATATTTTTCGGTAAAGTTTTAGATTTTGGTTAACTATCGTTCATTTGGATTAAATTTGTTGTAATTAAGATAAACATAATAAGTACAAGACATTAAATGACAGTAGCCAATGTAGTAATCCTATACATCTTGTAGAAGTACTCGTAAACTTTAACGACTAATAAATTGTATGATTAATCTATATCATTTTCATCTGATATAATGGAATGACCAGGAGTTTTTCCTTCTTTTCATAATAAATAATACGTAGAAATATGTATTGCCGATGTACTGGTTGAAGGTAATCACCATGTTCGGTTATCATGAATGCGTGCAGATTCTATGCCTCTTATCTTAACAGGCTTCTCTCGACCTTCCCTGGAATCTTTTTCCCTATTTAATGACACATCTTTCCTATTTTACTTCGTCTTGTATCCGAGTAATTCTTCAAGAAATTAAATTCATACCTCTGCTGGATATTACGACATAATTGGAACGTAACGCAAAAAGAACCTAGCTGATACAATTACAAAATTTCCAACGTCTTGTTTAGGAAATTACGCGGGCATTTTCAATAAACAGCTCAATAGATCTTCAGAATCTACAAAAATTAAAAAATCAGTATCGCGAAATAACAGATAGCGGCGCTCCTTTTTCCCCGTGAGCCAGGAGCAGATTGCACCGGTCTTTCATTGTCCACTTCTCCCTCCGATGCAATCAGCTCCGCCGTTGCCAGTAATTCTCACAAGTAAAGCATAGTAACGTGGCCACATACTCGAGGCTTTCGAGCAGCACCCTCTCGCGGCTACGTTCATTCCGCAGCGTCCCGTGCGGACTGGTCATCCTGGCGGAGGACGACACAATTAAAATAGCTATGCTTACCAGGGCTACGAGAAGAGAAGAGGAAGAGTGGAATCGTGGTATGGTTGGGGCCATAGAGGGAGATGGTGAGACGGACGGAATAAGAGGAAGCGGATAGCAGTGCAGGAAGAAAGAGGAAGAGGGTAGCACCCCGGGGGTACCCGTGGTACCCGTGCACACCCGAGAGGGTGCTGGTAAGTTCTTTCCGCTCGGCTGCAAGCAGAAAGGGAATTATTTTAATTGCGGACAGCCTCGGTCGACCAACCCCCAACCCTCGTCTGGTCGCCGCTCTTTCTTCGGCCCATGTATGTGACTCTCCACGATCTCCCTCTGTTTCTCTCTCTCTCTCTCTCTCTTGTTCGTTCCACAGAGCAAATTCCACCCCCTGCTTCCTCGAAAGTTCTCCGACCACTCGCATTTACGTACGGGCTTAAGCTTACGCACGCTTGCCTAGGTGGCAGGATCTGCCTGCACGAGCGTGCCGCGTGAAAACACCGGGTCCCTTCCTTTGTTCGCGAATCAAACCTCTGCAAACGAATCGACGATCGTGTGCTGGTGACGATCATTTCCACTCCTCGTACCTCTGTTTGACGATTGGTTCAGCTTTCCAGCCGCAAGATTCACGCTTCCACGTGGAACATGATTTTTAGATAATCTAAATTTAAAAATCCAAAACTACCTCGAATTTCATATACTTTGTCCTATTTCGTTGGGGAAATATTCCCACTGCAATTGTTAATATAGTCTTACTCGTTTGAAATCTAATTCAAAGGTAAAAAATGTGATTTCGAGTCTTTTCTCTTTTTCTAAAAATACTAGACCTAATTCGAGCTTCCTATCTTACTTAAGATATTGATTTAAATTTAAATTAAACCTAATTCAATTTTTGTTTGCTTTGATGGAACCTAACCAAACGCGGCTAAACTTAATACAAGTACGATAATTGAAATGGTTTCAAAGCTTCCACAGAGCGAGCCGAAAATTCTCTAGTACGTTAGGGGTGGAAACGGGGTAATTTACACCGTACGATACCCCGAGTACTCTTAAATTCGTTCCACTTGTTCTCCCTTTACGGCGACATTGGACTAGGTCTTATAATTCACCGAAGGACACAGTCAGGATATGGTACCCGCTTCAATCGCAAATAACACAGCTTTCCTGTCCCTCTTGGCACCCTTCTTCTATACCACGTTCTCGCTCCCTTGAAAGCAATGTCCTTCAGAAACTAACGAAAGTACCACCGTGTTGACCCTACTAGTTGCACGATACCGCAGGCGATTAATGTCAGACAGGATAAGCGGCCTCCATGGTGTTTTAACTGTATAGCAACTGTTTGAGATCGATTCAGTAGTATCGTGTTCGTAAATTCCACTTGTTGAAGCAGTAGAAATCGTCACAGATAAAGCATTGAAAAGAAAGTGAGCAGATATTTCAAAATGAAATAGCTTCTATGCGGAGGCTATAGTAATTAATTTATTAACTGACAAGTTATAGTCTCCTTATTATATTATCGTCTTTTTTCATATTTAAGTCCAAGATTCAGAAAGGAAAATTGCTATAGTTCTTCTTCTTACTCTAAACTACAAAAATTGACATCCTTACAAAACACCTGATAGACGTTAGAACGTAACTTCCACGCTTCGAAGCGATGCACTGCAAATTGTAAGGAAGTGCCACGATACCCAGATGAGCCTCGCTACGTAGAAGTCACTTCTAAATTTGATTTAAGCTTAACTAGAACCTATCGTCAGTGAAAATTTGATCGGTTATTATGTTGTAAATATATCTCATCGTATCAGCAACCATCAGCTACTCGAAAATTCCTAGCCCATCCGAAATCAGAATATCGTATCCAATCCTACCTTCGCCTCGCACCACGTAACAACCTCTGGTGAAAAAGGTAAAACGATTGAGACTACCACGAAGATTCGATGTCCTCTGAGTCGAGCCGGACTAAAGGCAGTTGCAAGCATCGCTGAAGTCGAACAAGATTTCTAGGGTGCAGCGTGCGATTAACAGGAAAGAGAATAAGATGAAAAAGGAGAGTCGGTTGAGCGAGGGTTGAACCGCGTCGGTGGCCGAGAGTGCAGCGGTGAAAGAATCTAACCGGAAGTACGTGGCGTAGGGAGCATGCAGGCTTGGGGTACGGGTTGCAGTTTTCAAGCGTCCGCTTCCGGCCAGGGTTGAAAAGGACGCGGTTGGCTTCATTGTTAAACGGCGAAGCCGACGTCGTTGCTAGTTACCGTCGGGTAGCACCGCTGCCGGCGATGACGCAATTACCCGCCGCGGGAAAATAATTAATAACAATTAATCTCTCGTGTATGGCAGCGGCTGCTGCCTCTGCTGATGGTAGTAGACGATGCCTGGGTGATGGTGGTTGGATGGTGGTGGTGGTAGGAACGCGGAGGAGGCGCTATACTGCCCGCCCAGTAATTATGCTCGGATTATAAAGGTCGAGAGCCACCGCGAGTACTGAAGGGCTGTTCACTCGAACTGTTCACTTGGCATTTACACTTGCGGAACACCCTGAATCGCTCGAGGCCCCTTCCGCATTTCTACCCTCCCCCTTTTTTCATCGGGACCGCCATCCCTCTGCTGCCCGCACTCCTACACTTGTTTCCTACGCCACCAGCACCCACGACTGTTAGCTGTTAGCCCACCTTTTACGCCACGGAAACAATGAGGCTGCCCCTTTTCTGTTCTCGGCCCTTTCCCATCGAGGGCCTTCCGGTCTTCGGCAGCCAACTTTTTGAGAATCGACCCACGGGCTTCGTGCACCTCACTCGCTCCCTTCATTGTGCATGGAACCTACGGTGTATCGCTGCTGTCAAGACGTAGCTAGCTTCGGTGTTTCGTTAAAGTCAGGAGCTAAGGTACGAGAAGGAAGAGGACGTGACAAATTTCTGGCTAAACAGTTAGAGGGGATGAGGATCTTGTGAGCGTTTGCTAGATTGCATTCCAGTGGAAATTGATAAAAATTTAGAATACTTTCCAAAGTGTTGAGATTCATCGTCTCTTACGAAACGACATTTATCAAACTTAGCGATTGGCTAGATGAACCTTCGTATTCGTATAAAAATTAAATCGATAATTACGATAATTTTCATTCGATTATCTTATCTTCTCTTATATTCTCTTATCTTCTTCATATACGTACCAAAAAGTAAAATAACTATCGTAATAAAAAGAAAAATGGGAATAGATAAGAAAATCATTAAGAGAAATATAACCAGTTTCAATTTTACTGCTTATGATAAAGAGAAATTTCGATTACACGTTGACAAAAGTATAATTACCTTGGCATTTATGTTGGCGGTATATAGTTATAACCGGATTGCGTTACAAGAGACAAGCAAAGAGTGTCGTCACCCAAAATTCTGTCTCACGATGTTCCTACACAGCTCGTGAATTTAAAAATCAGCGTAACAGGCTACAACATTACGTATGCTAAAAACAACACAAGTACACACGCGTAACATTATACATGCATTATAACGTTAACGCGGCAAGTCACGAGTGGCTAACGTATCGAGTTGATCGTAAACAACATCAACATTCGTGGTTGCATTAATTCTTGGCAAATATGCAGCCTTCGTGTCTCACCCTATCTCACCCTCCTTCGCTTTCTGTCTCTCCCTCTCTCTTTCTCTTTCTCTCTCATTCGCTCTAGATATTGTCGTAACCTCTGTATAGCCAGAACATACGCTGGATCCGGTGCTCCGGACATTTGCGGCTCGTAATGATTATTATACCCGTGTAACTCATGTCCGACGCCTTCATCCTCATTCGCATTCTCGGATATTGCCTGGGAGTGCGCCCTATATAAACGTTAGTTCCGAGCGAGAACAAAATTTCTCTGACCAAACGTGCTTTCATAATCGAACTGACGCAAAGTTACGAGTTTTAGAAATGAAAACTTATTCGGTATATCGTGCTTTCTTAAAAAACTACGTGACCGTTTTATCATTTTTATATAAAAGCAGTCTAATTAAGGAGTAATTTATTTATCCCATTTTCCTATAGAAAAATTACGTTCTTCGAATATTTTGATAACATCCTTCGAAATGATACATTATTAAAAGACGAACAGACTTGTTACTCGACTCAGTACTTTGTTATTCCTTGGATGCATGGTAAAGCTTTTAGCAAACAGGATAAGCGAAGTGAAAGTTCTTGGTAGAAGTGAAAATTAGAAGCGAAGATTCACAATGGAAGTAAAAAGCAGAAGTGGAGATGTAAAATGGACAGATCTGAGATTAGAATCGTTCGATAGTCCCAAAAGCAAGAAAAATTACTGTATCTCTCGTTGTTATTTTCTATTAAATTTTCTATAGCAATTACGTTCTATTCTACTAAAGAAAAAAAAATCGTATTTTATTTTTTCGGAATTCGCATTGCCTACAATCTCCAATTATCCAGCATATTTCTGAGATTTGCAACGTAAACGTTCGAATTCTCATGCGCTAGGTAATCAACCCCAATAATTCATCGATAAGTCAGCATTAGAATTGGACATCGATAATGGAACATCTTTTGGAAGCCGGTTTGGGAGCCAAATGGCTGACTTATTTATCCAGATAAATAATAGGAAATAAAAACGACCGGTGCCTCAGGCAAGATGAACCGTAGAGTCGGAGCCTCGGTAACAAATGTTTGGCACTCGATCTAAATTGAGTTAGCTACGTATGGAAGAGCATCCCCCTCGTCGCGCTACCAACCCCTCGCTTCCTTCCTAGACCCTTGGCCGGCTATTCTTCTCGAAAAAGCAGGATATCGCTTGCGAGAGATTCGAGCCAGGACAACGGCCATATTGCTGGCTTTCTTTTTTCCACTTCCACAGGACAGGGGGTCGGATAGATTTTTCTTAGCGGACTTAATCTAAGCCTCGAGTATAAAGCGACGATTGGGGAGGCTCGCTTGCTCGAATTTTTTATTTAGGATACCTACGTTGACGTGTTTCGTGAGATTGCCTGGCACCACTCTCCTAACGATCTTTGCAGAGTCTTATTTTAATTCCACGCCGAATCCTAAAGGATCGTATGATATGTGAAACGATAGACAGATAGAATATAATAATTTCATTCTTATTGATTTATATTAATCGAATATTCTGTGATAGTGATAAAGTGTTTTCTTTGGATTATATCACCTTTCTCTTTTTTCTTTTTTATCAAAGGAGATGATAATCAAGTGTTTGTTGTTTCATGTTTTTATAGTAACTTTGAAGTTTCTATGAATAATCGATGGATTATTGGGCTTTGTTAAGGTTATTTGATGTATGTGGAATCAAAGAAACGCGTGGGTAAATTGTAAGGTATTGTAAGTATATATATTGTGAATATTAAAGTACAAAGTGTGGAATACAATGTAAGCTGGTCCAGATCCGCACGCTAGCAACGTTTCCCTGAGACTAAAAGAACCCCGAAGCCAACGTCGCACATGTACCGCTTATGGTCTGTCATCGACGCATTCTTCTGTCTATGCGCTATCGATGGCCTCAGCGCTTGAGAAAACCAAAGACCAGATGTAGAGTTTTCTTAGAAGTGGCGATCACTTCAACAGGCTTGATTGCCTAGCACGTGGAAGTTCGCAAGGTTTTGCGGAAAATTCGAGAAATGTACAAGGTGGACCACTAAGAGCAGAAGCAGTCCAAGAGAAGGAGCAGTTTCCTTAGAGGATCGAAGCGTAGCTTGCAGAAAACAGAATACACACGTCTACACAGAGGCTCGGGGTCTTTGATAAGAAACTGCATTGTGATTCCAGTCGCTTGCCGGCTGCTAACGATCCTCGACTAGCACCGAGTGAAGAGACCCTTTACTCTCTCTCTTTCCCCCGTGCTGTGCCATTGGCGGTCTCTTTCTGCGGAACCCTCGTTCTCATTTCTCTCGACTTCTTAGCCAATACCCCACAATTAGCTTATCCTGTTAAACTCCGACCTCTCTTGCCTCGTTGAATTCGTTAAAATTAACCTTTCTGGCAGACACCAGGTTCGACGTAAACCGCAACGACGTTCCAGCCCGGCTCTTATTTCGTCTCTCGTCGCCGGGAAAGAGTGCTAACGACGAGACCCGCTAAGTGAAAAGGGTTATCCTCCGAAAGTTCCGTCAGTTGACATCGTTTTTCTTTTTTCTTTCTTTCTTCTCGTCGCCTTAAATTGCTACCAAGATGAACAACTACATCTTTGATCGGAGAACTTATCGTCGATTTGCTACGACAGTTCGAATTCTGCACTGGTTGATGGGCTCAAGATGATTTTAAGGTGTTCTCTTTTTCTACCGCGAGACAAAGTATATAAATATATTATTTATTTATTAAATTTATATGTTATATATTAAATGTAGTATATCATAATAAATAAGTTCGAAATCTACGTAATTCTGCGTCGTTAAATTTAACATATATTTGAGTCAAATTAAATGCTAAGATATTCCGAAAATTCTCAAAGAACGACTCGATATTAGAGAGACAAAAACTAAATCCCTTAAGAAGAAGAGTTCTACGAAGAAAGTTCAATGAGATATAGAAACGGCGAAGAAAGAATGTCTGGCAGGCGAGTCATTTTTCTTAGGCGAATCCGGCAGTCGATAATTCAAAGCAAGAAGCCCGAGAGACGTATCAATTCGTGTGTACACGTACACACACGTGGATATCCACACTTTGCACGGTGATCCAGCGGCGATGGCTCGTCCAAATCCCTATAGACTTTCGCAGCGAACGCTTGCCTTCTCCATGTAGGAACCCATTATCAAAATGGGCTCATTTCTTTCTCGGCCCTGTCTCCACCCTCTTATTGGAATTTCTTTCCTGTCTTCAGTTATTCCCGTTCGCTCCTTCGTCCTTGTTCTTGCGAATCTCTGAAGAATTAGGTTGATCAATCGTCCTATTAATAATGGAGAGAAAGGAGAAACCTTCTCGGCGATTGCGGCCAATAATAGATGCAATGAATTCAGGTTTTTTCGCCGAGGTAGACTGTATGAATGAACATGACTCTTTGATGGAACGATTAACTTTGGTAATATAAGAAACGTTTTGATACGGAGATCTCAGGAAATGAAATGGGAAAAATGTATCGCGTTGGTAGATATTAATGTGATATTTAGCGATTGATAAATTTAACGATTGGTTCTCCAGGGAATTTCGAAGTATCGATAACTGAATTTTGACAGAAGTTTGATAGAAGGTGTCTTAATGGAAAGATCATAGAAAATTGAACATGGAAATTCTATCACAGATATTGATAGCTTCATTTATTAAATAGCAAGCTTGTCAAGTTTTATAAATTTGGTGTACCAAGTAAAGCGAAAGATATTTTTCATCCCTAATCCTTCTTATAAAAATATCTTTACTCTACACAATAATGAAACAATCGAACACGAAATAACCATTTATTAAAATAAAAAATTCTACTTTTATTCATATCACGTTAAAACGTGAGTAAATCATTTTAGGTCTTCTCCTTGATCAATACGTTGTACGTATACCTGCTGGATTTTCCGTGTTTCTCGAATCCGGTGATGTCCGCAAGCATCTTCCCTGTCCATTTACCTTCTTTGTAACGTAGCCAAAAAATCGGCTACAGTTCCACTAACCATCGGCTTACAGGCACGACAGAATGATAAGGCTTCGCATTTAAGTCATCATCGGAATACGATGTCCGAAAGATTCGAATTGTATTGAAAAATGATCTGATGCATAATGGGAATCGAAAGATGGCGATAAAAAGAAAACCGCCGACGACGAGGGAAGAAAATTGTTTGACGCAGCGTGGTAATTCAGTTTGCGGAATAATGGATCATTGCCCCAGCCGTAAGGCGCTGGTCAGTCCCTCATAAAGCATTCCAGCATCGTTCCGACAATCCCACAGGAATCCACCCCCGTTGCCTTCCGTCCTGCTTGGCCCCTCTGTCGACAAAAGACCCGGCTCGGGATCGACGGACTCGAATGCTCCATTTCACCAGTATCCTTTTTCTCCGTAGCAATTTCCTCTATCTTGACCACTCGAAAATAATACGATTAAACCGCTCGCGCATAAAATTGCATTTCGCGTAGATAGCTGGGCACACGAGGTTAAAAGTGCGTACACCATGTGGAATTCTGTGGTAGGTTTGCCCCGAAAGTTAGAGCGAGAGAAGTAACATCAGTGATTAAACCGGCTGAAACTGTAGAAGAAACGAAGATGACGAGAACGAAATTGCTCGGAAACGAATTTAATATGTTAGATTGTTTGGAACGTTTGTGTTGTTATTGTATGTCGTTATGCAAATCTCTATTGTAATAGATTCTCTATGTTTCCTATTATTTGTTGTGCATTTTTGCAAAGTATTGTTTCTAAATAGAAAGACGAAAATTTAGCGATAGAAACAGCGTCGCTTCTTCATAAGTAAGGATCTTTATATTCGAATAACAAAATAGCCGAGTAATATTGCATCTCAGCTGAAATGGTCGACATTCAGCAAGAATTTATCTTATCGTCTGTTTATCATTTATTCACGACAATAAGCAATCTTCGCAAGAGCTGAGCCGAATATTCTAAAAGTGCATAGAAACTTGGTTTATTAACGAGAATTTAAAATTATAATTCCCAAAAAAATACGAATCTGTCGAGAAATAAACCGTTGATGAATTGAAGAAATTAAATCGTCCGATAAATGGTAAAAAAAACAGGTATATAAGATGCAAGTAAGAAATTAATAGTAAGATACAAGTCATACATATATTATTTAATAAAATATTAATTTCATGTATTCAATAGTTAATATACCTGACCATACAAAATTTTAAAACTTACTTCGAACCAACCTAATACGTCTCCTATATTGAATAGAAGATAAAATATAATTAAACCAAAAAAGTTAATCTTCCATTTAACGTAAACTCAAACGTAAGACGTAGGAAGATGGGGGAAGCAAGGTTCTGCTTTCAAAAAGGAGCTCCCCTTTAAAGCAATTGGCGGTGTCTTAACAGAAGATGAAGCAAAGGTAGCCCGATTACGGGACATTCGAAGAGATATAGCCACTCGCTGGCCACTACACGACCGATCGAGGGTCGTTTCTACCCCCCGAACTCCTGAATAGCCTTCGAACCGTAACCCTCGTGGCCCCAACCCCATCATTCCGGATGCAACAGGTGATCCTTTCTCGATATCGGCCCCATATGCCGTGTTGCATCGCCTCCTCGATAGCTCTCACCAACGACCAATTCGCACTCCCTGTATTCCCGCTGATTCTCGTTTTCTTCTTTTTTTTCCCCTCCTTTTCTCCCCGTTCACAGAGAAAGGGTCGGTTTGTGCTTTCAATTTAGTTTCTCGTCGGTGCGTTAAAAAAGAATACACCATGTTCAAATCCTCGGTAACTGTATTAATTGAACCGCTGTCGTAATTTATCAGTCTGCAAGTAGGGTTAGATTAATTTCACATGACTTTTTTTACCTTCTCGATATTTGACGTCGCAATTAGTTTTATCAGGCTGGTATTAGTCCTATTATTGTGTTAGGCAACATATCATCTTTATTTATATTCTTTTCAATCTTTTACTAGTTTCATGTCCACGAATGTCGTGTATTTATATGTAGTATTTTGATAAAAATTTGTTGTAATTCTCAAGCTCCTATGTTTCCTTCGTCCTTTTTTTCTCTTTCCTTTTTTGTTTTGTAAAATTTTAATTACGTGACAGGGCAAGAATAACGCCAGAAAATAATGATCTTCGTATCGTTGCTTCAGTCCTTTCTCGATCTTGACGATAAAACCACACCGGTTTCGATCGCCACATCCATCGGTCTACGTCAAAAGCACCAACCCTTTGTAGACACCCCTAGGCTCAAGAGACAAGATCGAGGAGGCGTTTGAATTAAAGATGGAAACGATAAAGCAACGAGAGGAAGAAGAACAATCCGAAACGGACTTAAATTTCTCCCAAAGAGTAAGATGCATGGAAACATTGCCATGAAAATTACTGGAATCATTCACTTAGCGTTTTGAAGGTCGAACGACCTTTGAATTCTAGAATCGATAATTCTCGAATAAACCTGGAATAATGAAATTATAAGGACGGAAATTGTATTAAAATTTAATTTTTCAATTGATCAGATACCACGGTTAATTTCACTCGAATTTTCCTTTATACGGAAATTCACTGTGATTTAAGACAAAGCATCGAAAGTTTTGTTCCGATCGATAAATTATAAATCTTCGACAGAAGCGATTAGAAGACGAAAGAAGAAAGGAAAGCCGCGTTGGAAGTGATTTATGCTCGGCGAGTCGAGGGTCGTTTTCCGAAGTCTGTTTCCGATACGAAGAGTCATTAATATTTTAATACGGCTGCCATTCGGCCACGGAGCAGGAAAAGAGGACCGAGATATCCTTGCAAAATCGAGATCTCAATAATTACGTCAGTCGCAGACGCGCCCTGCTTTTGATTCATAGCACAACAGGATCCTGGAACCGGCATAGGGGGGCCAAGAAACCGTCTTTGGATAATCGGAATTCAATTAAACCATTAGCATCCGCGTTTCTCCGACAAGAAGAGAACAAAGTGGATGAGGGTAGAGGAATTTAATGCGATGGAAGATCGAACTGTTAAAGAAACCAGTTAAATGGTAGCTTCAATATTCCTTTTCTTTTCGTCAAACGTCCTTGATCATCCGCGTAATTCACAAGAATATTTTTCATTACTCGGATAATACAATACGATTTAACGGTGGACATCTTTTCGTGGCTCGTTATAATTACACTGCGCGACACAATCAACAGATCGCTCATCTGGACGATTTTATTCGCATAAATCAAGCAAATATATTTCACATGAATTCATAAGAGAAGTGCGTAATTAAAATCATTAAAATCTCAGTGACATAGAACGTAATCTTCTAATTCTTTTGAACAGTATCATTCGCTCATTTAAAAGTAGAATTTCCTGTAAGCATCAGACCTATGAAAGTTATAATATAAAGACGCGTGAAACGGAGATTCCTATCGACAAAAGACACTTGCATTACAATACAACATAGAATCATGTTTCTAAATGATATATCTTTGTACCTTAGTCTAATGATCTACATCATCGTCAAGGTACGTAATTCTCTCGTAAAGCAAAAAACCGATGTATGGAACAATCTCTTCTCGTTATTGCGCGTCATTGATCGTCATTTACGTCCAGGTTCAACCCATAGCAACTTGATTCCTTCGACTCATCAAAGAACACCCGTGATATCGTGGAATGCCGCAAAATGGAGGAAGGTAAAGGTCTAAGCTGGCTGAAACACCGGCTGGGAAACATTTTTCTGCAGCCCCACGTGTTTATACGTTTTCCTACGGTTAGGGGAGAAAGGTTTCGGCAAGCATCGATATACGTGGCACGAAATTGCAGGGAGAAAGCTAGAGCAGCCAAAGCGGCACGGACGATCGAAAGTGATACACAGAAAGACAAAGAATGTCGACGAGGGAAGAAAGAGAAAGACATCGTACGAGGGTGTATCCTTTTGCCAGCCACCATTCATCATTCTTGATGTCGGATCCGATTCTCATATTGTTCCTCCATACGTGGATAGATATATTTCTGTCGTCTTTGACGAACATGAAACGCATTCATGCATTCAATACACGTTCTTTCGGCTGATGTAATAAATTGGCAGGACGCAAATCGAAGATGCTTTTTTGCTGTCACTCGAGTGGGTGATGTGAAGTGGCTTACCGATTTCCTGCGGATTTTCTTATCTTTTTTACTTGAGATTATTGTGTTCGATGAAAGGAAATTCTTCTTGTCGTTAAAACTTACAAAAGAAGAAGATACATTTTATGAATGAAATCAGACTTGCCATGTGAGAATTAATAAATATTAAGATAAATTACAAGTCTTTGGTTAATTCATGATGTATAGGTGGTATTAATTTTCGTCAGTTAGATGAATCTTGTCCTTATTCCATTATTATTATTATTTTTTGTTTTAATAAATCGACAAAATAAGATACTGCTCAATTTTTTCTTATATAAAAACACGAAATTGAAAAATTTTAATAGTCGAATAATTTTTAGTTGTAGTTCTAATAATATTTCAAAGATTTATATTTGATATATAACATTTAACATCAAGATACACGCGATTAAAAATTAGAGTTCATTTATCCGAAACGATCTGGCCATAACTATTTTACTGTAACGGAAAGCCGACGTTTGAATTTTCCAATTTTATATTTCCAATACTTTAGCCGGTTACGATTAATTTTGGAAGGAAGGGAAAATCGTTTTTATGCATTATACCGCGACGCTTATTCCGGTGAAAATAGTGAGGCAAACCGATTTGAATTTCACGAGGCTACGAACGGCTTCGAAATTGAGATATTGAAGGGAGGGTCTACAATTTAAATTACACAGCCTATCTGTACATAATTTATATCCTTGTTTTCTTGGCGCGTCCCGCGGAAAATCCGCGCCTCGCTGGCTACAGCGTCTCAATTTAAATTATCCTGAATAATTCTCGCAATATCCGATCTTTATGGCTCGGAAAATGCGGCCGTCTTTCCGCAGCCTATAACGACATGATTTCCGCCACGACATAATGGTTTTCTTGGTTTAGCGCCCCGGTCTTCTGCGAATCGCAGATCGCCATCGAAATTGAACTTCTCGGAGCCCAAGTATTTATGTACAGAATTTAAATTAAAAGAAGAAAAAATAAAGATTATTCTATTGCACGTAGCTGTAACGATTGTAAAGAATAAAATCATTTTTCACCATTTCATTCGTAATTTTAGAATGAAATTACATCTTATCGATAATAAACAAACGTCGTTCACGAACTTACCAAACAATCGTCTAATTCCAAAATTGATAAAATCATCAAATCGAAAGCATCGACAGTCCCGTAAACGAAAACGATCTGGATGATCGTAAATCGATGCAAGTTTATACGTCGTCGAAGAAGAAGTTAGGAATATCGATAAGAAAGGAATGGTGGGATAAACCACAGGGGAATAGTTTGCACAGTCCCGATGGTGCAACTGAACCAGAGATTCGAAGTTGGGATGTGTCTTTGATTAACGACCGCGACACTAGATATATATATAGAGAGAAAGTACGTACCGATCAAAGCCCTCAGACGCACTCGCTAGCACCCCGCTAACAATAAGAAATATCACGTTGGGTAATTTATTATCAATAGCAAAAAACGCGAGCGGCGCATCCGCCGGGACGAAGGGCGCCACTGTCTTCAACCAAACAGTTTCACCGGCCACAGCATTACGAATGGCTCCTATTTATTAAGTGTATGACGATCGTCTGCTTCTCATCCAGCTCTATCCGCGACCGATTCCCTTCACGAGTCGATAAACTGATCATACTTTGAAAATTAACTCGATCTGAACAGAATTCTTCTTTTCGTTGCAATAACATCCCCTTCAAACTTTATCAAACCTCTACTACACACTATTAACCATGTAACTTGTTTTCAATCTGGGATATAGAAACCGAAAATCAGATGTCTTTGTCTGCTCCCAGAATCTATATTTTAATAAATAATAGATCTTAAAGAAAGAATATTTTCTTCCAGTGTGATAATTCTCTCTTCAAACAATATCAATCAAACTATTACAGAATTCAATAATTTCTTATTTATTCACGACTTACGTCTTGTAAGAAGAGAAACTGTTCGTAAGAATAGAAAAAAGTAGTAGAGTAGTAGTACAAAAGAACTAGAAAAATCATCCACCATAATACATTATAATATCTCTCTCTATTCCTCTCTCTCCCGCTCTTTCTTCAAACATTATCGATCAAAACAATATTTATGTACAGTATCCAAATCCAGTAGCATATATGTATACCTGCCATTTAAATACATACACGTTGGCTGACGGTATTTTGCCATCCGATAAGGTTCCATCCGTCAACGGAATATTACATTTCCCGGTAAACCAATGATATATCAGCATTCCGCCGGCACAACGAGCCTCGGGGAAAGACATCCTCTCTCCGGTCCAACGGGTGACGTGCCTTCAACCTTGTTCTGGAATCCCAAAGAAAACGAGCCGGGCACGAGATTACATATCGCGGAGAATTTATATTTTAAATCGAGTCACATTAGGAGGCAACGTTCAGACGTTCTCTCTGCCAGCCGGAAGAGAATGCGCGCGAGCTTGCTTTCCTCGCGTCCCATCAAATGTATGTAATAACGTAATAAATAGCCACTTTACGCGGTAGCCACCGTTGGGACATTCTTGTCGAGGGCGCATTATGCTTAATGTTTGACGTCGCCTCCCTTTAACGCCCGTGTCACACATCTCCGTAACACACGCGCGCCTTCTCTCCAACCATTTCCTCCTCCTTCTCTTCTCTTTTCCGCGTAATCCTTTTGTATTTGGATTTCGGATTCCAAGGATGCGGAGGATGGATACGTTGGACGATTCGTTTAATCGCCTTCCTCTGAATGGAACCGTGATTTTCATGCGAGTTTCGCCTTGTTTCAAGAATAAAGGCCACTGTGATTGATGGTACCTTGTTCTGGCAGGAAGATTCTGCTAGTTTTCAATGTCGACGCTGTAGCGTTTGGAAATTCCTCCTTTCTTCTAACCGTAAGTGAGACTATCTTTTCGCTGATGTAGACTCGATCGAGGAACGACTATTTTCACTATTAAGGGCTGTGTCTGTCTTCGACGGTGCCAAGCACGATTTTCTAAAAATGATGGAAGTCGCTTTAGAAGTTTTGGAATCGTTCAACTCCGGAAGAACTTGGATTCTTCAATAGGAAAAGTAAAACGTTTGAGCTTCTTCCATGTATCTTCAGTTACGATACGACTAGATTCAAATCGAAGACTACAGAAACAAATGATAATTATGTAAAGCATCGAGAAGCTACATTAATCAGCTTCGTAAATTAAAAAGTATAGAAAAACGACGATATTCCGAGCACTGTTTTCTATATTTACCTCAGAATTTACCATCTTGTAATCCTCTCGCGCTGAATGAATTTATGGAAATACATCATTTGCTTCTCGAGAATCGAACATTGACCGCGTACTTATACGACGAAGTTTGGAAATTCGGAAAAGTTGGTTCGATCAGTTTATCCTGTAAGAGGATTACATTACTTTAGAAATTAGATGCATGGTTTTGCCAGTATCTTGAATACCTCGAATATTATTACCAAGTTCTAATACTCAAGCAAAAGCGAATAGCACCTCCGATCAGTTAATTTAGTGATTCATCCGAACTACAGTTACAGTTTAAGCACCGCGTTGAACAGAGGCAGACAACGCGGGATAACTGCGTTAACTTGGCCCAACTAATTGACTAGCCCGGAGTTTTCCTATGTAAATGTTTGCAAAACTTGTTCTCAAGCAGCTTATACCGGTGACAACTTTTAATCAGTTCCGGTAACGAATTCCACTGTGCTGGCAGCCGCGGTAAAACTCTTATAACCGAGGCAAAAGGGAAAAACGAAAGAGAAGAATAGGAAAATAAAAAGTGGAAGAGAGAGCGAAAGCAAAGTTGCGGAACGTGGAATATATCGAGGCAAAGAGAGATATACGAAGCACGTTTAAGGATGAAAGTTTAGCCAGTTTGGAGAAAGCTGTCGTAAATGTTTCATAAGAAGGACAAAGAAATGGACAAAAGGACAGTTATCTCGCATCATAGTGAGAAAAACTTGACGAATTAAAGGTTCATTTATACATCGATGAATCGGCTGCGAAACAATCTCGATAAACGTTCGTGAAACATTCATTGAGAAGTACTCTTCGTTCATCAAACTCGTCCAACCCATGAAACTTTTAAAAATACAACAATGTTAGATACAATTTTCTCGATTATAGTAATATTGGTAATTTATCGAAGCATGTCGATTCCTTTGAAATAATTTATATTTAAGAATTATATTTAAGTAAGAATTATTTCGCGGATCTTGAAATGTAATTTCCACGATAGCGACTTATATGCTTCTAATGTTGAGAATTAAAAAAAAAAGGACGTCAAGCATTTTTAAAAATTGGCGATAAAAGAAGAAACTGACGTCCTTCGTCGATTGCGGGTTCTTTTAAGTGGTCGATCATTTTCGAGGAACGAACTCGTCTGGACAAACGAAAATCGTCGAAGGACAAAAGGGGAGAGGCAATTTGAAGGAGCGCCGCAGACGCAAATGCGTGGAAAGCTCTCCGATCGGCAAGCAACAACGAGCACGAGTATTTTTCGGTCACAAAAGCTTGCACGGTCCGCTTATAAAAGCTCGAACTGTAGTGGGGTGACAAGTACAATGTCTCGTCGTCGGGCAACCTCGCCGAATTTTTACTCCGACCATCAGAACTCACCCTTTTTTTTTTTTTTGCATCGTCTGCCTGAGCCA
Source organism: Bombus pascuorum (assembly GCF_905332965.1). Classification (NCBI taxonomy): domain Eukaryota; kingdom Metazoa; phylum Arthropoda; class Insecta; order Hymenoptera; family Apidae; genus Bombus; species Bombus pascuorum. Next base: position 11,062,676 of record NC_083491.1, on the reverse strand, counting down.
CCCCTTCACCCCTTTCGGCCACAGACTGCGTCGCCTCCATTCAATTTGCCAGGTTATTTTTCACCGTAGGCTGTACTTAACGGGCCGTGCGTTTACGTGGACCACGATTTTTCAGCGGTGCAACACGCATCACGTGCATTCAGTCTGGACACTCGTCCGACGAGAAGGATATCATCAGTTGAAACGATCCTCTGACGTAAAATGGAAGAATCACCGAACGATACTTACTGCTAAAACTCGAGCTTCGTGTATCGGATCGAGTTTGATGCTACTATAGTTCGTTTATTCTAATATAACTTTAGAAGATAGTTGTTAACAATGTAACGACAACAATCGATTATCAAGTAGTTGATGTAGGCTCTTCAGAGTCGAATTATCCTTTATCTTATCTATTTATGCAATGTATTAATTATTATGTATATGTGTAATATTTTCCTTTACACTATTTCTTATTATTGATCATTATCCCTTTTAGGGGTCATAGCATTATTTGTTATTTCACTCTCCTCGCTTTTGTGATTTTTCATTATCAAAACACAAATCACTTCGGCCTATCGTATTGACCTAATTTCTCTTCCTACGACTTCGATTTGTTTCCTGAGACGAAAACTTCGTCCACGCGAAAGACTTTTATAACTATTCAATGAGGCTACAGTGGAACCTGGTCTATTTGAAGGGAATTTCAATTAATCTGATTGAACGAACTGCCAATCGAATCCACTTATTTGAATATGAATTTCTGTCATATATTTGAACGAAAAGTCACAGTTAACGATGAGAATCAGCGTACATCTACCATATGAACTCTAATTACATTAATTATTCGTTATAATAGACGCGTATAGGATAATTAGTTGCACGAACTATAAACTCTAGCATAGTAGTTTCTATAAGTAGTCTATTTCCTTCTCGTCATGCTTCTTACAGCCAGAAAATTTGACCCTGTCACAAGGGCTGGCGAAATGAAGGCGCGACGGTGCGCTAAGAAAACGCACGCGCGTGTGCGCTGGTAAATGCACGTGCGCGCGGAACTCGCGAAATATTTTACAATTACTGCGAAATCCATTAAGGTAAACCGAAACAACGTCGCGTACGAAAGGCTCTCCAAGCTACACGGTCTACGTGTGAACGCACAGTGCCAGAAATTCAGGATGCACCGGGAACTTCTTGCCAAGTTATACGGTCTTCTCTTCGTCCTTGTAGTAAAGCAAATCCCGCCTTGGAGGTGGTCGCCGAAACACGCCCCGGGTAACCTCTCTTATTTATTTATTTATTTCGAGACACCATGGACGCACCTATAAACCTCATTTTGCGATTCACTGCTGCGTTTCTGCAAACGAAACTGCAACCACCTTATATCTTTCTGCATTATTATTATTAATATTACTATATTATTCTACCGTCATTGAGCTACCTTTTTGATTATCGAGAACAATCAATGTTTGCTGATGTCGACGCGATGGTTTAATTACTTTTGGCAATAGCCTTAGCTAAGGTAAATATCGTTACTTCTATTATTACTCTGGATTTTATGCAAATTACACAATTATACAAAGATTCGCTCACTTCTTCATCGTCAAGACTGGTATTGCTAAGAGAAAATTCAGGAAAACGATGATGATACATCGGTCAATAACACTCTCTTCAAAACCGATATTAATATTATAACGCCACTATTCTGTTGGCTTTCGAAGGAAGATAAGCGTTTTTCTCTGTTCTGTTTTAAAGTAATCGCAGACTACTCGCTTGTTGACGATTGTTCTGAACGTACAACAAGGTATGCCAAAAAGTAGAATCAGGAAAAAGAAACTCTAATGTTTCCAGTGTTAACATAGCACGTTTCGCATTAAATTCGGAACAGTTATTCGTATCTGTTTCTTTATTTTAACTATCTCGGTGGAGTGAAAAATCAAGCTGCATGTGCGGTATTGTTAGTACATCCAATTACGAACATGGCGTAACAATAAAAATCCATTTCACTCGGCAAAAGCACATAGTTCGTACAGCTTTCAGCCAAAATCGTAATCATGATCTTGCCGGGGCCATCGGTAACACGCTCCGCGTAAAATCAGCGTGTTAACGATCGCGATTCAAGAGATTTTCCTACGATAGTATCCAAAATGAAACTTAGCCTGATAATAATATCTAGCACTGGCGCAACGCCGGGAGAAAGTCTCGAAAGGAGGGTTGGGGACAGGCTAAGATACGACATTCGTGCTGTGGTTTTAACTCCCTGTTATGAGATTGCCAGATTCAAGGGAACTCTATCTGTTCGTACGTGTGCTCGTTGGATGGTCGTGAGAATGCACGCGTACTTGTGCCTACCTGAGCATGTATTACAAGGAAACATGGGCCTGAAACACGCACCCTTCGAAATCACACGGAGTCGCGCCCTGGAAACTAACTGCAGGAAATACCAAGGGTCGTCTGACATCCGAAAGATACAGAGATAAACTCGTTGTGTGGCCTACGAGGTACGGGAACGTGTGTGTCTGTAACCACGTCTCCGCGCTTCCTCCGTGTATTCGCGGATGAATGGTACGTTAGCTAGATAGCGTACACTCGGCTTAAACACCCGAGCATCCAACGAGGAAAACTTTCGCTTCGACCAACGTTTTGATGCTCCCCCCAAAAACCAGCAATTTTTCGGCCAACCGACGCGTCTTTGTGTTCGACGCTTAGGAGTTGGCGTTATCTAGCTACGCGAAACGCGTTAGTAGCACGATCCGTGGTAATTTAACTCTTTATTCGGAGTTTTCAGCAGGTATAGGGAAAGAAGTTGCACTTTATTATACGTTTTTTATTGTAGCGCTAAAAATAAGAAACGTTGGTTACTCGTGGTTATTTTAAGTCTCGAGTTTCGTAAAAGTTACGTCTCCGATAGCTAATTCAATCGAAGGTAGTAGATTCCTTTTTCAGCTGGATCATACGGGATTGAATGTACGACTGAATAGATAAATGTCTATTTAGTATGAAAATATATGACGTTTTTAATGTATCATTACGAATATCTGCATACTACGTTGGACAGAAAATTTGGAAGAAAATACTGCTAGGGAGATTTAGAGATAGAGAGTTACAGGGGATCGAGGGAGACATTGTCAGACACAGATAGGGTAATTCTACTTACTGTGTGCAAACGTTAAGACTAAGCAAAGGTTACTGAATAAAAACAAAAACACATATTTATGTTGAAAAATCTACTAGTTCTATTTATTTATTCTTTCTACTAGTTCTATCTATTATTTACTAATTCTATTTATTTATTATTTATTTTTACTTAGTCCGTGCCTTTCGGCTTTGGATAAGTTTTCGGTTTTACCTATCTTTTTTACCTATCACGCTTTTTACACTTTCTCATTCTTATGGCGTTATCACCTTATTGCCTCCTCCCTTATATCTAACTAAACTCTAAACTCTTTTCTTATGTATCTATCTCTCCTCTTATCCACTCTATTATATTCCGCTCCGTTGCATAATCTATCTCCAAAACTATTGCAACTTTTGGGATTTCGCCTCCGTGCTGTGCTTCCTTATTGTCGTTCCTCCCCGTCTTGTATTGCTCTTCTCTTCCCTATTATTGTTTTTACTAGTTCTAAAATACCAGGTAAAAATTTGACCAAATATATATCTCGAAGAAATTGCACGTGGTTCAAGTTTTCTTTAAAGAGACATTTCATATCCACTAAGTTGATGCGATATCGAATGGAAAAGAACGCAGAAGAGGCGAGGAGAGATTCAAGAGAATCTGCGGGAATAAAAGGGAAATGTATGGAAGGAAAGATCTAATTTGTTCCTGTCGGGTCTGTTTTCGGTTTGGGAGGTGGTTACGGGAGTGGGAGGGGATGGTCGACGAGGCGAAATTAATATTCATAAGCGTCCAAAAAGGTCTCCAGGGCGGGGTCAACTTACATGTATCTTTCGCTACTGACCCTGGCTACCGAGGCGATAACGGTCAGGAATTAAAATACTACCCAGGCCAGGTTTTAACCCTTCTTCGTTGTTCGAGATACGCGTACGGATACACCATGGTGCAGGTCCCCGCGACTGTCTGATTTCGTTTCTTGAAACTTGCCCGGCTACCCGTCTCGCTATGATCCTCGACGCTTTCCATTCTTGTTCCTCGAAATGTAAATCCAGACTAAATGCGCCACCAGGGAGAACAATCGTGGCCGTTGCAAATTGGTTCCGAGAACCGTGAGTTTCAACTTTTCGGCGCTAGCGAAGGCTACAGGATCTCGTAGTTCACCGCAAACCGTGGTTTAGTCTCACAGTTAGACTTTACGGATCGTTTTTGTTACACGTAGTAACGTTGCGTCGGAAGAAGTCAGCGTTCTTAGGATAAAGCTGAGACGTCCTTGAAATGATAAATGGATTGAAATCAAGACTAAGTTGCTTTCTTATAATACAACGATGAAATTCTTCGAATAGTCGAACGATTCAAATTATTATTCAAATACAAATCGATTAGTTCAGCGAAATAATGAACATACGAAGTGTTATGCTGTAGCGAAACAGCTTAGTGATCAATGAACTTATACTACTTGTAACAATCAAGAAGCCATCGTGAACTGAAAAGCAAAAATTATGCATTGACGAGTAAGTAGATTCTTTGCTATTAGAATTCATAAAGAATAACAAAGATTTACTGGCAATAATCCAACAGCGTTCGATTTTACTTGGAAGGAAAGAAAATTTATCAATGCCCAGCTCCAATTAGATTCATAGATGCGGATCGCAGTATCACTCAAGAATGACCTTCGACCAACAGGAAGAATAATCCTCTCGATATGTAATGCATCTAGCTGAGTATCTAGAAGAGTACGACAGCAAATATCATTAATCGACTGAGTCATTAAAGCGACATGGCATAGGCAGACCAACGAGGACGTCTCGAAGACACAGGCGAAGGTGGATGAGCTGGCACTTCCTGGCGGTATACAATTAGTCGTCGAGTATTAATCCTGCTCGGTAGCCGTTACCCGACAGGATATTATGGTCCCGCAGGCAGTAACAATGAGGATTATATGAGGGAAAACGCTTCGATAGCGTTTCTAATACAAGCTGTAGCCAAGGTGGTGGTAGTTACACACAGGGCGAGGCCTCGTTCTCGTAAACGTTCGCCCACGAACTGACTTAACTTGCCTGGCAATAATAAAATGATATAGGAGGCGAAATATGCATTTAAATTATCGCCCCGCGATAATAATTTGCATACCGCCGCGGCACCTCTCTCTACACCACTTCGATGCCGCCGGTTCGCTTAGTTTAGCCCCGTTTAATTTAAATAATACTTCTCAGCGCGGGGGAGCACAGCTCTGCCAAGATATACATAAAATCGCCATAACATTGTAAATTATAACTGATACGGCTTATATCGCGAGAAGGGAGAGAGAAAGGGAAAGAGATAGGCGAGAGACTCTTCTTCTCCTTCGCCTCCTTTCTCTCGTCCTTCTAAGTTACTGCCATACCTTCTTCGTTTCCGAGTGACGTCCTGCCGCGTCCAGAACGCTTCCCAACGATTATAACACCTGTGATGACTTTAATTGATTGAATTGCCACGCGTCAAATTCCACTAATCCTACAATTACGTCTGTAGACTTTAAACCACCTACTTGACACGTTAACGTATTTGTTCAGCCTCGTTCACGCTCTCTCTATATACGTGCGTTGTGTTTTATTAAAAATAAATACGATCGATGTCTGAATGAGTTTTATTCCAGACACGCGAAAACAACTTTGTATGATTTGTAAAATTGAAAACACTCTTCTGTATCATATCTAATGTCTCGGTAATTATTAGATTCAGAAGAATGGTTTAAATGTACTTTGCTTTTCAATTTATCCTTTTTTCTTAATTTTTTTTAATTTATCGATATTGAAAATGATCCTTCAAACGTAAACACGTAACTCTGATTTCGCCAAAAAATATGAATAATCCTTTCGCATTAAATGGTTATCTTAAAATGTACACAGTATAGAAATATCTAAACAGACAGATATTTAGTTATGGTTATGAAAACTGTATTATTTCCTATTATCTGTTTCCTGCGTTGTAAAAAAGGCCGAATACTTTGATAGGTAAACTTGCTTGAGTCTTGGCGATAAAATATGGCCAGTGCGCAATAAGTTTGCCGTAATAATTCTAATAAGCTAACGAAGGGAATTCCGAATTTAAACGCGGCCATAATTCTAACGGTAATGACGTAATAAAATTCCATATATCTGCTATCAATAAAGGAAGCATATTTGTCATTTTTAGCCGCGGTTACACACGGCAGGCCGTTTATCCACCGACGAAATCATCCGAATAGCTATTCCGGATGCTAATAACAATCGTAAGTCATTTTCACGCGGACAGAAAGCGTTTCTCGTTTCGCGTCGATTACTTTCGCCAGCTAGGAGAACTCGAGAGACGCGGTACGAAAAGAAAATTAATAATCGTCACCATCGGTTCGAAGAAACTCGAATTCTATGGTAATCAAATGAGATTCTGCCCACCATCTATGGAACGTAATATGAACGTGATCTCATGGCTCTTCTGTGCTGGACGGAACACCGTCGCTTATTTTATCTATCGTGAATGGGAGAAAAATATGCGACCTTGGGGTGCTGTCTTATTTCAAACAAGTCATTTCAGTCATTATTTATCGCAGGTTGATAAATAACTCGTTTCATCTTTGGGAATTTTTCTGAGATAACCGATAGAATTTTACAAAGATTAGTTGTGTCATAAACATTTTTGATACTTTGTTATATTTTTATGATTCTTACGATATTAATTTCATTAACGCAAATGACATAATTCTTTTTATCGATATCGTGAAGATCATTAGTCGAAAATTGCGACTCTGGTCGAGCTCATCCTAGTTATTCCAAAGGAATGATCTAAAGTTTCTTTGAAGCTTTATACTATGACAAATAACGTGAATGAATAATATTCGACAAAATGGCATTTTTACAACTTCTAAAACTCTCAACTCATACAAATGTACTCGAAAAATGAAACCCGAAAGTAATAGACGATTCTATGCAACAAGGCGTGCTATGAAACAAATAATAGACCACACTATGCAACATAATTTACTTTGTCAAGACACGCACGAGCTTTGTATTACATTCCTACAATCCAAACGATGATTCGAAGCCTCTGCACTATGAATAAATAACAGGTAAATACAAAATGCACAAGGTGTATCGGTTTCGAACAGGTCAAACTGTAATACGAAAGTCCGACAGAGATGTGTATTTTATCACGAGAAAGAGCATGAGAAAGTGCAAGCTCGTTGATGGAGCCAGAGCTGGTGGTGGCGGTCCATCGTCGTGCCAGCCGGACCGCGCAATTCCGCAAAGTATGCAGATCTAAGAATTCAAATGGCCGCCCTATAGCGGCCGTAAAATAGCGGACAATCGCGCTCGTAAACCACTATATTAAAATTCTATATCATCCCCCCATAGCTGGGCCACCACCGATGATATCATTCCTCTGTGCTACTGCTCTGCGTCCTTTCGTTCCTCTCCGGTATCCGAGCTGATGTCCGTCCGGCATAACCTTCCCACCTACCGATCTTTACATTGTACGGAGTTTGCGAGCATTCGTTCACGTTTATGCTTATACTGCGCTCATGCGTGCGTACATTGGCGCCTCGTGGCTGCTCTGGATACTTTCACCCAGGCATAAACCACGTATCCACGTATGAAGATACCTACGTAGATATATACAGTACAGTGGCCACAAAAAGTATTTGCACAGCACTGCATTTATTGTTGCATTTATATGCTAGTTGTTAATTGGATCCAACTATGGTAAATTCGTATCATTTGATAGTTTCACTCGTCGAAACGCTTATATTGCTTACGTTGAACAATTATTGAAACGAGTTAATAATTACGAAAGGTTCTGAATTGCTGTTTCGATCTTTTTCTCTTTTTTACAGTTTTTACACACTTGATACGTTCATTCTTCGCGAATGGGAGGCTTGACTCGGAGATGTTTTATCACCTTCTTGTCTACTGACTTTTATATTCCTTTTATATCGTGACCATTCGTCGGACGTGGACATTCTCCTTTATGTATCTATCTCTCGCTAGAAACATCGACGCCAGGATTCTTGATCGTTGGACAAAAGTAGCCACCCATCTCCTCGGACAGAAGTTACGTTAGAAACGTACAAATACAGAAATATTTGGTATTCAAAGTGAAACTTTTGATGCGAACGAGCAGTTCTGCTAACATTTAAACCGCGACAAGCGTAAAGACATATTGTTGTAGCGTAACAAGAAACCGTCGGATTTTGGTGGAATGAAAAAGAGGGATATGGCAATCCCGCGTAGCCATAACGCGAGCCAGTCGGCCGAGCAAAGATGGCAAACGAGGACCTTAGCCGAATAATGCAAAACAAACCTCATTTGAGATATAGTCTGGCATTTGTCCATATTAAGGTGTGCTACAAGGGTGCCGCGGCGTTTTCGTTTCAACCGTATGTATGCGTGAGCGTACGCTTTGAAATTATATAGCGAGAGCATCAGTCGTCGTTAGTCAGCTCATGCCGCATTCCGTTGTTAACTATGTGTATCTTGAGCACCCGTTACGTACCCATTTATCAGTGAGTTCCTTCATACGCGTTATTTTCCACGTTAAGATGCACAGCTTCACAGGCGATATTTCACCCCGCTCTGACATATCGTCTCTGAATTCGTCGCTTTGTCGCTTTCCAGAAATCGAAAAAATTTCCCTTTGCGAATATTTTCCATATTTGCGTAAGACATTGCTACGATATTTTTCATTTACACGCGCAAACTTTTTCAAATAAAATTTGACTTATTTCCACGCGTGAAGAAAAGGTATAGTAGTGCAATGTTTGCAGAGTTAAAAAATTTATTTTCTTACAAATGAAATCTTAATTTTTCGGTTGTATGAATCTGGATTACTGAAAACGTAATTCACCGTCAGGAAACTGAGAAAGATAAGCTATTGTCCGTGGAATAGTTGCGATTAAACGGAGAATATCGTTACGTATTCGACCGAGTAAGGAAATTCCGACTCGTCATTGTCTCGCAGCTAGACTTTCATCGTAAGCGACACACGCAACTTTATATTAAGCCTAAGTTCTAAACTAATAAGACAACAACCACGGTAGGACGATCAGGGAGAACCGGAAGGGGTAGAGCGACGCGAGAAGGGTTCAAGTTTAGCTGCGAGGCTACGAAGCGGGTCACCGATTACGACGTTGATCGTTTATGAGAGAGAACCAAATTGGATAAGTTCAAGCAGCTTCTTCCCTCTGACTACTTAGACCATTACTCTCCAAGAATTTCAATTAGGCATGATTTTCGAATTTACAAATCCTCCAGGCATTTTGAACGAGCTACAAGACCTTGTTACGAGACTGCAAGATACGTTAACCCTTTGCGCACTTCTGTACCGAACTATTCGCAGGCAAAAGTTTCGTTTCGAAACGATGAGAACAATACGAAAAACGATTTTTCACGTTACGTATACGAAAGGTTAAATCTCAGAGATCGTAAGTATTTTGCAAATAAATTCTCGTACGTAGCAGTGACTTGGTAATAAAACGAAGCTCGGCTGATTATTCTATGCAAAATTTAAATTGGAAATCCTTAACTTAAGCGTGGAACTTACAACTTGAAACTTGTCGATTTACCGATATTCTTAGCAAACGTATTATTATCACGAAAAAAACGTATTCTTTTAAAACAATAAATTTCCTTTAGCCACGCTGGAAATTATTTATGACCCAGTATTTCGCCGATTCTGAAGCTGACTTACCGGATCGCTAGTTGGCTAATCCTCGACAAAGTGGAATAAGACAATCCACTCGAGGCGACAGTAGACGTCGCAGGAGGACAGCAAGCAACACCCGGTATACGCGTCGTTTTCACAGAGAAAGAGGTGGAGGGAGGCCCGTTAGGTGGTCGACGTCGGGCGTAAATTTGCATTGAACGAAATGAGGCGCTATGGGGCATTCCAGTCCGAAGTTAATAGCTTCCCAACGATTAACTGTATCCCTCCACCCAGCGTGTCTACCCGGCCTGTTCCTCTCTTTCCCCATGGCCGTTCATTCGACGCGTCGTGCCTGTTCATTCTGTCCCTTTTCTTCGAACCTTCCCTCCCACCCTTTTCATCCTCTCCCTTCTCTTTCTCCGCGTTCATCCTTCTTCCCCTCGCATCGCCCTCGTCACATCGTACTTACCTATATCGTCCCTTCTAATAATATATGTTCCAAAGGTTGCGAAATAACTGACTTCGAGCCGAGTCAGCCTATCTAATCGATGATCCCTTGTTTCACTATATTAAAATCGTGACGTCACTTTTTTTCCCCTCTTTCATTTGATCGTAGAATTCCTTTGATCGAATTTCGATCAGAGGATTTTTATAGAGGCGTATAAATAGAACGTTTGACATTACAAGATGTTCAAGAATCGCGTGCAGTTAGTAGGTGCGAAAGGCGGTGCCTACCGCGGCCACAGCCAATAGTTTCCAGGCACGGAAAGGCGCCACGGGGGTTATAGGGCATAATTTAGTGGACAGTTTGATATACAAACAATCTTTAATGAAATTCTTGGTGTTCATTAATAACGCATTACAGCCTCGTGCGACACTGGCGCCGGTGTCGGCATCGGTACCCGTGTACCCTCACCCCTTTTACTCCTCATACTCCGTTTTCCTAGCCATCCTCCTCTCCTCCATCGTGATGTCCTCCTCCGACACCCTTTATCCACTCTACTTTCTACCGATCTTTCCTCTCTTTTTGCTCCGAAGCTTGACACGTTTCGTCTCTATGCAACGAATTTCACTCGTTTCTACACGAATGAATTGGATTCAGCCTGCGGTTGATAGCTGCAAATTTAGGGAAATTGTCCGATATCTGTTGTTAAATATTGTAACGTAAATGATATTCTATACATTAAACTCATATAATTAATGGAATTCCTACTTGAAGGTAAAGAGATTTTCAGATGACAAGACAGTTCCACCATCTCTCACAATTGCGCTGATTTTGTCGTTAGCATAGAAAAATCAATTTTATCGCCGTGATATTTTATTACACGCAGCTGTAACAATTATAAAAATACGTGATTTCATAATTGAACGACATGCTGTCAAACGTGTACAAATATCAGGATTCAGTTTCCAACACTGGTATATTTCAAACATATTCCTTTCAATACAATTTACGTACACTCCATGTACATTATTTCACAGTATGTTGATCATCTATGTTAAGGGATTATCACTTCGTACAAACCACGTGTATCTCGTATCGGTCGATCGCAAACGAGAACGATACAGCGGGTTAAGTAAGAAACGCGGGAATCCAAACAAAATGACACGCGATTAATTTCTCGCCACCGATGGGACAGTGACGAAGGCTAATAGGATTTCCGGTGCAACGGTGAAACAGCAGTTCGTTTCGGGGTGGACGATACCGCCGGCTACGGTTAATGAATCGACGTAATCAGGGGGATGGGCGTTCGGGGGTAGGTCGAGCGACGAATGACAATCGAGTTTTGTATTAATGTCCGACTATGCCGCACCCATGGTCCCTACGCGCCGCGTACGACACTCACCATCAGCCTGATCGTTCGTTTAATCAACCGAGCCGCTAACACGATTAACTTATTGCGTATTCCCGTCATTCCGCGTACGTGAGCCACGAATCAACGATACACAAACGCGATACCCCATTATACCGTCGTTCTATTCTATCCGGTTCTCTCTATCTGGCTACTCGCTTTTGTTTCTTCGTCTCAGTTTACCCACCTGTCGCGTTGCGTTACGTGTACCCGTCATTTCAGCGAATCATCGGGCGGATTCCCTACACGACTTGATCCAGCTGATTTCACTATTTTCTAATTAAACGCTTCGAACGCTGTCGCTTTTATCTTGTGTCATCGATATTATAACGCTGTTCTAATCTCGTCGCTTTTTAATTGAGAAGTTCGAAGGGAAAAGCATGCTTTGGCTTTTTACATCGTCAATTAGCTCGTGTAATTTAGCTTCCATTCGACCACGGTAGCAGTATGATGTATATTTTGCTGATCAGAATCGTGTTAAAAATCCTTAACGTTGGAAAGAAACAGATATAATAGAAGCAAATAACAAAAGATCATTTTAAAAGACTTATTAACCCCTTGGATTGTGATTTAAGTATCTTATTAATCCTTTGACCGCTGGGTAAAATAGGCGAATGTAATTAAAAGCAAATGTCGAATAATTTGAATTTCTCTTAATAATTATTCCTTATATAATATATTTAAATGCAACGAAGGTATAAGCCAACATCGTATCACGAACAATAATATTTTGTTTCTTTTTTAAACCTTCTCCATCTATACGTTTAGCATAACAAACGACACATTGTATTTGTAAATTTCTTTTTCTCTGACTCGCTAGTAATATTTCTATGAAATGTCTTTCCATTAAACGCGAAATGCGACAAAGTAAGAGTGCATTTGCTTGCAGACATTTGATATGTTTTTTCTTTGCTTTACAATATATCATTGTATTTGAATCATTCTTCATAAAATAGACTGTTTAATTTAAACATCTTAGCTTGCTCGTACGTTATACCTTTCACGTTTCTTGTATATATTATGTATGGGTCAAACACTAGAAGAGTTAACAAGTTTATCCTTCGATAAACTTTTTTTCGTGCATTAATATTGTCCAAGGGTAAATTGAAGAACGCAAAGTCTACGAGGAATGAAAAGTTTTCTCCATATTCGAAAAAGAATAAACCTTCCACTACAAAAAACTTTTTTTCATTTAAATTCATAACATTTCCTCGGATAATTTCTATGCTTTTCTACCGCATAAATTATTACGACAAACTATATAAATCCTATTTCAGTTACTAAAATTGTAAAGCTTTCGTATTCTTATAAAAGAAGTCTATAGCTTGTAGCCTGTCCATTCGCTAATATCGATAATTAATTAATCACAGTAAAAAACAGTCAATATTTCAGTATTTCACAAAAGCATGAGCACTCTGGTATTGCCAAAAACTACTTCCATCGTTTACAATTTCTATCTTTTATTAATTGCGTCGCAAAATTTTTCAACGACTCGTTTCGACGAGGTTTCCCGTTCGCAATCTCTTTTCGCGCCAGCAATTCGCATTAATCTTGAAACTTAACAAGCACGGAATCCATTCAACGGCAAGAAGAAGGCCGAAAGGAAGAGGAACGCAAACAAAGGATCGTGAATAAGTGTGTACGTCGGATTTTAAGAAACCGTGACAAGACTTAAGACGTCCGGCTGACTGACATTTAACAGAAACGTGAAACACCGGAGTTAATGCTGCCAGAGTTGGTAACAAGTGCGAGAGGGAGAAAGAAAGACGCTGAAGAGGATGTTGCAAAGAGAGGAGGGAGAAAGAGGGTCAGGGAATGGATGTGTTCACATTATACCCTCTGTTCTTTTAATTTCTTCAAAGGGCTCCTCTCCTGCGACACCTTCCTCCTTGCTTGGCAGCCTCAGCTCCCGAATTAATAAGGCGTCGACGATGTGACGTCTTTTTTCTTTTCACCCCTGGATGGGACAGCAGACAGCTACCAAAGTGAATGAGAACTCTCGCTGAGAGGATAACGGAGGGAGAGAGCACTCTCTTACTGGTACTTAACAGCGCGATGAGATGAGCTGCCGTTAATAAATGTGTTTCTAACTGCAAGAAAGCGAGAGGGGGGCTGCCTCTCTCTTTCTCTCTTTCTCGTTCCCTCTTCTCTAGTTTTCTTTCCTGCTTTCTCGCATTGCGTGCCACCAAGGTCCCCAGAGAATAAGTCTTAATGAGAAGGAAACTTTTAAACGCACTAGACTCTGCCTTTTCTTCGTTGATGCTACGGTGCGCTTAGCTTCGCACTTTTACTCCCCCGCAAATCAAACACGATGGCGGGGAGAACTTCACCGAGGCCATTCTCATTGAGAAACGATTTTATTACTCGGCATGTTTCGTAGCAGAATGAACAAACAGTATATTGGTCGTCGTAAATGTAAAGGAAATTCGCTAGTCAGTTATGTAGAGTATTGCGATGGGTCGGTTTGTAAGAATCATTCTATGGAGCTGAAATCTGCTAAAAGTAAATACGATTATACAAATTCTATATTCTTATGAAAATATCTCCTTGGAAATCTCGAAATGAATTAAATAATTGGGTACTTAATTTTACATCGTAAAGAAAATATTTGTAAAATAGTCTTCGTTTGTCTGTCAATATCGTATCTTAGAAAGCACAGTCGGCATATAAAATACAAATCACGTATCAAAGATCGATATAGGAAAAAGGAAAATCGTAAAAACATTTTGTTTCGCTATTTAGTCGTTTAACTTTTAACGACACACAATTTTTTTTATTAAACGTCACCCTAACCAGCCTCTGTTCGTTCCCATGGTTGCTGTCGTAGGCATTGAAAGAACGATGGAAGAAGTACATTCGATACCATTGGGCCTCGTTCATCGTCTTGGCAAAAACTACCCTCGGGTAAAAAAATAATTGCCCCTTGATACACGCCGATACCCCATCTGCGGGGCTGCCAGCCTGTAATGATGTTCGCGTTCGCGAACTTACTTCGAAATTAAATATCGAGGCGAAAGAGGGTGGCGGAGGGTGGCGCGGCAAGGGGATGTTAAAGAGAAATCCCGACAGTGAGGGTAGTGGCAGGGGTGAAGGAGGCTTGTCGTACACCTGCCCTTTTCCCGGACCATCGTGATAAAAATCAAACTGGAAAACAAACGAGGAGCAGGATCGTATTATAAAGTTTATTAATCGATAGACGATGCGCGGAGAGGGTGGAACTGGAATTTCAGGGGTCGCCGGAAATATCTCGTTACGGATGAAAATTAAAATTGTAATACCGACGAAGGTACGAACGATCAAACTTTTATCTAATTCTACTTAACGTTTATTGGTCTTGTGCATTTTGTTTTTATTTGTTTTCTTTTTCTCGATGGTAGCGAGTAGCAGTGGTTTACCTGAAAGGGATGAGACAATAATTATTCCGCATAAGGATACGACTTTGTACTGAACCGAAGATACAAATGATTAAACTTTTATATGATTCTATTCATCGTTTATTAGTCTTTCGAATTCTTTCGCTTCTATTTAGTTTGATCTTTTTTTCTTTATTAATTGTTATTTTTTCGTATGATTTCAGAAACTTAGACCTACCGATATTCCAATCTTCGAAATAAAGAATCTATTAATTAACGAGACTGGCACGCGACTGGCATTATGGGGCAATCTAGGCTTAGTTCTCATGGAGCTTCCCGAACGTTGGGGCAAGGATGCCATGTTTCAAGGTGGGAAAGAGGAAATACTCTGCATGTAAGTAGTAAATCGTCAACAAATATTCTTAAAACCCGATAAAATTCATTTTGACACAATAATTCGTCTATTAAATTCGCGTATATCATGTACTTATGTATATGTATAGTGCACATAGAGGTCTCGTCGAAATAGAAATAGTGGTAAACAGAAAACGTATCCGTTCATTCAGAGTTGTAGGAAAATCCGTGCGGCAAATACGCGAAATCAATCTCCGAGAATGGAGAGAGAAGTTTACAGACGAAGAAATCCGGCTCCTAAAAAGCGAGATAAGGTAGACCGCGAATAATAAATCGCACTATCTGGCTTCCTGCACCTCCGTGGCTCCTGTGGGCGTCCTAATATCCTGTAATTAAGAGGGTGTTACGATGACGCCCGAACCCCTTTGGCCTCCCTCTTATGGAATTAAGGTGGCTTTACTCGGTTAGTTTTCAAAAGTTCCAGCCTCGGAAAGCACCGCTGAATACTAACCGCCTCATCAACGACACATGCCACCAAGACTACTGCCTCGTGTAACATTACCCTCCGCGCCCGCCTATGTCACTTCTCCGCATCTTCGCGTACTCCTGTCTAATCTTTCGGGTGATTAGAACCCCGCGCAATTAGCCACAAGCTTCAAGATTATGCCTCAAACATCTCCTACCTTTCTTTTTCTAATACCACTCGCTCGATCGAATTTTTATTTTTACCAATGTCGTCATAGGTACTCTGCTACCTATAAAACTACCTTGCTCGTTATGACGTTCACAGAAAAGAGTTTACATGTGTATATATACATATATATGCGTGTATGTGTGTATGTATATTTATATATATGAAAAAACAGGAATTTTTAACGATTGTTCATTGCAAGTGAGATTCGAGAAGAGAGTTTCGAATTTGGGTATGAAGGAAGAAAACATGATCGTCTAATTAAAATTTAGGATAGTTGTAAATGTCTACGTGTGTTCGGGATGCCTGCGTAATTTATCTAGAATTAACGAAAAAGATTGCAAAATAGAAGAAGATTTTTTCCATGTCACTGAGAATACGAGAAATCTCAAAGACGGTTGGAGTTATTACATTATCTTGTATATTATACTTTGACATCATGACCGATTACCTTTCTCATATATTGTGAAACGAGAGCAGAAAAAAGCACATCGACTAACTCCAACAATTAAAAAATGGAAACATCGCATACATTTTGTTGTTTAAGATTTACTTTAGAATTTACTATCGTTTATAGCGATTTTGTTGCGATAAGTAGCGATTATATATCGTTTGGCTTCCAAGAAACTGAAATATCACTTGGCAGCATCTAGAAGAGCGACCAGCAACGAGACAAGCGTAAGATATCGCAAAGGGACGAACGGAAGGAAAATTCAAATTAATTTGAATTACGATGAACGACGATGCTACTTAATTCAACGTGGTAAAAGGGTAGCCGTTCGCTCCAAGTTGTCTTTTGCATTATAATTTCATAATAAGTCCAGCCTGGAATAAATGCATTACCTTCCTGCCGACTTCCCGCTAATTCATAATTCCCAAGTTTTTCCGGAAACGAACGAAAACGTTTAGCCCCATGAACCGCGTGGGCCAACCTGAACAAACTGGTCAAATTAAGAGCGGCAGTTTATGCTAAAGTTTTTTCGTTATTTCACTTAAGCGATTCTACCTTGGTACCGCGACACAGAGCCGCCGTAGCGCCGAGGATCGAGGGAATTTATAAGAACGCACGCGTAACCCCCTCCGGTTAAATGTATGGCGGAAAAGAGCCGCGGAACAGTTTGTAAGAGAGTCGCGGCCATTAGAACGAATCTCAGGGATTTAATGTCTCCTTCCTTCCAGTCGGCTTAAACACAGCTAAATGGAGTTTATGCATTATTGCCCGTGAAACTTCCACCACCGCGGACAGATATTTGCTCTCTCCCAAAGAACTAAAAGTTTAGACGTCGCATCGTTACTACGTTTCATCCCGTTGGACGAATCGTGATGACGATGAGATCGTATCTAAAGTAGGATTCTAACTTCTAATCTTATGCTTCGTCGAAGATGTATTCTTTATCGTTCAATTATCGACAAATTAACTACGGTGTAATTATATATTTTACATATTTACGCGGATGTTCGAAATACTAAGCGATATTTGTGTAAATGTAGCTTTCATTCGTAAGTCGCTAGACACCTTGCAAAAATTTCAAACAGTCGTTGTACTTTGTAATTTTTAATTTTGAAAACACAGTACAATCTTAGTTTCTCTTATACTTTGTAATTTACTAAATATCAAATTGATTTCATAGCTTTTACGTTAATTTGACCGTATTCTAAATATACTAAAACTATGGCAATTATAAGTTTCGCTGAAGAAAGATTTGCATACCGATTCATGAAGAATGAAATGTGTTCACCTATAGTTTTTTGTCCAAACTACCATGTCATATTTATTTGTTAATTTTCAAATCGTGTAACGCGTGTTTAATGTAATTCAAGCAGTTTCTGTAGAAATGCTACGAAAATATAATAGTTTCGATACCGTGTGCTCGGTGTCTTCATCGGCCGGCAGATCCCAAGCTTCGAAGCGTGGAAAACCGAGCGACCGTGCTTTGGATTAAGCAAATGACGGCAATAATAGTGATTATTCGGATTATGATATCAGAGCGCGAAGTGGGTTCGCTTGGACTTACCAGCAGCCACTAACTGCTACGCCACCAAATCCCGACTTCAAGACACCGGATTAAAACTATTACCACCTCGCGTTGCCTCCACTCTTCTTCGACCTCCACCATCCAAAACCTATTCTCTTTTCTCTTTCTCTCTTCTTCGCTAGAGACTTTCTCCACCTACCTTTGGTAACTTGGCTATTTTAAATGCCAACGAGAGTCTCAGATTTTATTGGGCCTCTGCTATTTCACCTACTAATTGCTAATGAATTTTTTACAATTTATAATTAACGAAACGAACAATGTCTGTATTTCACTAATTATTAACAAGTTAATTCTCGTCTTGATATTTACTTGGACGAATAAAAAACCCTTGCAACGACAATTCCCTCTAAATTTATCGAAGTGAGGTGAATTGGCCGTGATAGTTGTAGTTGCTGATGTGTTTGGTGAGACAGGTTCTGCTGCGGGTGTAGAATGGCACTTGCTAGGGTACGCTGGAGGATTTTTCTCATTTCTTGGGTCGTGGAAGAAAACTCGGACTCCGGTCGCCGGGTTTTGAACCCGGGTTCCGAACTTTCGTAACCTAAGACACTAACCACTGCGCTGCCGTCGTCCGACACTAATTAGTGTCAAGTAGTGGTATTTTGCTGCCGAGTGCCGCCACAGAAGTTATGATCTGAAGTTTATAAATCTTTGTTTATGCCACATCGAGACTCGATGTATCGCGAATACTTTTGCTAAACGCAATATATCCTTTTCAAGACTCGTAGATACGATTTAACATCTTGAAGAAGCAATAACATCAAATAAATTTCGAACAACGGACAATTATATACTGGCGTTAATCACCACTCTTGAAATTATACCAGAACATCTACCTTTTCTTAAATGAAAAATTTGAAAGCACGACAGGTCGCCTATCTAACTTTCACCGTAACAGTTTGCCTTCGTTAGGGGCGATAATCGTTAGAAGAAGAAGGTTGCAATTTTCGCGTGTATATAAGTTGGATCGGAGTAAGAGTAAGTCGCTGCGCAGAATCGCGAATCGCGGTATTAATTCGACAAACGGACTACGAAACCAGCGCGTTATTTCGTGCACTACCGGAAGATCGTCGCCTGTTGGTTGGCTCTCGCGGCTAATTATTGTTTTAAGGATTACCGTTATGTGTTTATTATGCGGTCTGGTAGGACCTTGCCTACCTTAATATTCGGTAGATTTCAGCTTCGGCCTCTGTACGCGGCGCACCACCAGAGAGATCTCTGCACCCCGTTTCCTGTCTCTTTCCCTCGCCCTATACGTCGCGAACCGGCCTACGTTTATGAATAATTTTCACCTCTCGCGCTACCCACCCCAACCCAACCGCCCTACCACTCCACCTCCGACAAACGTTCCTCCGAATCGTCCCTCGAGTATTCACCTCGTAAACCCCTAATGCTGTGTCCTCGTTCGAGAGTTGATTCCAGTTTCTCTGATCCTCGCTACTCCTTGGGACGTTCTCCTTTGGTAACTTGACAAAAGATAAAAATGACGGTACGAATCTTGCTGGAATTTGGGTAGAGAAGAATACATAATTGTAATCTACACTTTTTCAATAGGAAAATATGTTTAACGAGTCACGGGAATTTTTACAGATACGTTTTCTCTTAATTATCTTCGTGTACTTTATGAAAGTGTACATTTTAAAGTTTCCCCGAGATTCTAAGATTAGCGCAATGTTAAGGCAAACGTTATATTTAATATATCGAATGTAGAATATAAAAAGTAATGAAAATACAATCGGAGAAAGTATGCAAATATCTACGCATATCTCACTGAGAAATTTAGTTTAACTTATACGTTTTACAAAGATCTGTAGGACTCGTAGAAGAGTAGAAATTCGCTACCATGTTTCGCTTTTCTATCGAGCCTTTCGCATGGAAAGCATCGTAAATGTTCATAATTTTTCTTCTAAACACACTTTGCGGCTCTTAAAACACTTTACACACTGCAAACTCTACAAGAGCAACGCCAAGCATTTCAAATTAATCTTCGAGTGTCTTCCAAAACGAGAACCGGTAGATCCGGCACGCGCGTGCCGTACGTGCTACGGAATATTTCAGTGGTACGCACAGGTCCGGTGGACTCACCCCTTTGGTTCGGGAAGGGCTGTTGCAGGCCGGCCTCGTATCTGTCCCGGCGCCGGTCGCGGCCACCGGCGAAAGGGGATAGGATGCGTTTATTTAAAAAATGATTTAACCTAATGGTTTTACATATGTAATCCCGATATAAAGCCGAGGCTAATCTCGGAGAACCACACGCGGTCCATTCGTACATTCGGTCGACGGGTAATCCAACGTGCTCTCGCCCATCCAGCCGCGTGTCTCCACACACCACTTCCGCATCGCCACCCTCCTGACCTGACCTGTGTTCAAACCGCCCTCTCCACCCCGTTTACTCGTTTCTTTTTTTTTTTCGCCCAACTTTTTTTCGATGAGCAAGCACTAACGAAAATCACCAGGTTTTCCAACGCACAGACCGATGTATTTTCGAGGGGTGGTAAGAGGGGCGGTGTTTGCAAAGGCCGAGCATAGGGTGCGTCGTACTCGACCGCGCGTCGGGGATGATTTAGATGGTCCCCGATGATATCCGCGCCTTTTGAAAAATGTCACCACGCCGCCGCGCCGAGGAGAAAAATATAGAAGCCGCGCGTGACCGTACCCCACCCCCTGCACCGACCACGGTATGTGTGCCGCGCTTTATCAGCCCCCGCGGCGCGAAACTTTATTGCCGGCCGAACGATATTTCTCGTCGAATCAGCGGTTAACAAAAGAGGTGAAATACAAGTGGCGATGAGTGAAATTAGAGGATCGCTTCGTTGTAATTGCGACCGTGGTAATCCGGCGCGAACAGGAAGTTTTGGATCTCGTTGTTCGGCTATGTTTCGCTAATCGTTCCAATTCTTTCGATAACGTAAGGTGTTAGAAAAGATTGAATGGAAGTTTCCTGAATCTCTTCTTTTTCTTTCGAATTTTTCAAAAGAAGCCTTTAACAGTATAGACAAATATAATGCTATAAATGTCACATCTTAAATCACACGTGATACTAATAATGATTATTATTATTTATTTGTCCTATAAGAGGAAAAGTATCCGATACCAGAAACGCAACAGAAATCTTGAGACTAAAGGGACGATTAGCATTTTCTAAATCCGAATTCTTTGGCATTTTATTACACTGTTGTCAGAGAGTCGATTGAAACAACTTTCCTATTAGTAATCGTCTTTAAGGTACAAATCTCATCTGCACAATCTCTTCCCCATGTAGAACCATAAACCACGCATACTCGAAAACTGCCCCAAAAGAGGCAATCTAATTCCAATGTTCTTTCGCTATGAACACGACAAAACGTGGCCAGCCATACGAGGCCCGCCTGTCTCCAAGATCACAAGCACGAACAATGCGGGCCTCGAATAGCTTTCCAGCTCCTTTCCCGGCACCTTTTCTCGCCAAGGTTCGTCGGCGCGCATGGGAGACACCATTCTACGCGTATACAAACGCGCAGCAGTTTAGCGCGGTGAAAACAGCAAAAAGGTACCATAGACTCTCTGCGTCTACGTAGAAAAAACACGCACTTAGGTAATCGCGGTACGCCTGCGGGGGCAGCTGCGACGGTTCTTCTAATCAAAGAATTCCCAGCCAGAACGCCGGTGGAAAATTTAAATACGCGAGACGCATTCTGTGGTCGTCTGCGTCGTCATTGTCCTGGACGTCGTCGTTGTCGTCGTTGTCGTCGTAACGAAATAAAACCCCACGGTAAAAGAGAGACATCTGTCGGTTCTTTTAATTACCGTGGTACGTGTGGCCCCAGCTAGAGGCTACCGCACCGTGGACCTTACATTTTCCTTCCTTTTCTCTTCATCCCTTATCCCGCACCCGTCCCTCTCTAACTTTCTCTCTCTCTCTCGTTCTCTCTCTTCTTCGTCGACGAGCTTTTGTTGCTCCCTTTCCATCACCCTCGCGTCCTTCGTTCATACTCTATCAGATCTGGCTCGTTTGCATGATTCCGCCGCGTGGTCCGAGAATTGAAAATTCGCCTAGAAAGTCTTTCCTCCTGATAAACGACATTAGCATCGTTAGGAGCACGGCGAACAACTCGATGTTGGAATTCTGTTGAGTTAAGAAGTTTAGCATTAATAGATACGATATTTATTTTCAAGTGGTAATTCGAGCAGATTCGATCAGATTAATCAGTACGTGGTTACGTTAGGAGATCTAATGAAACAGATTGTAGATGATTCAGAGGTTCAATTGAACAGAATCTATAATTCCGCTGGAATAAAATGTGCCACGATTACTATCGCAATAACATTTTAGAAAATATTGTAAATAATGCAATCTATGAAAGCTTCCTATGGTAAATGCTCCAAATACTACTTCTACGAGTCAGTGTATACGAACAGCATCGATCATAAAGATTAAATTATATTCAATTATCCGCCAACAATCATAATTTCGTTCGCTCGTAAGAAGAAGAAATTATAATCCGTTACGTGTGTATTCTTCAATCCGAAATCTAAGGACACATCCATACGTGATCGATAAATCTGTGTATCGAAATACAGAGACAAATACAAGCCACAGAAACAATCAGCGAATTTCTGAAAACGTTTAAAAGATAAAACGCCGACATTCTTCTTATCTCTTCGTTCTCTAGCTACCGTCTCCCCCACTTTTCTCAACCCATTTCTCCTCTCTCACGTACTTCTATCCTGAGCCTCGGGGTAGACAATCCGAGGAGTTTTTAGGTTTAAGAGTCGCTGGATTTACGATTCAAGTATGACTGGTTGGGATGGAGCGGCGGCACGTCGCGGCCGGAGGATCGAGAAACAAGGCACGCAGGACGAGGCTGCAAAGTAGCGGTAAGGAACGCCGTTGGAAACCGATGGCCGCGATGAAAGCGCGACGCAACCTCGAGGATTAACGGGCTTAGTTGCCGACGCAGGTGTCGTCGGGAAGGAGAACGCAAGCGAGAGCCGGATGAATTACGACAGGAGCGTCAGCCAGCCCAGCAGAACGTTGCTCGTTATATTTTGCGTAACATCCCGATTTTATGGGCCACCCTCACACCATCGTTCGCGCGTCTTCCTTCACCGTGGCCCATCCACGCGACTCGCAACAGAGACGCCAAATATCCTTCTCGCGGATCTGGCTACTCTTCGGCCGAGCGCAGTGAAACGTCGATAGATTTACATCGCATCTCTGTTAACAGGCAACGCATCGTTCTTGCTTCTCTTTATGCAAAATCAAATTATTTAAATTTCGTTTCATTACCTGTATTGGTAAAAAGAATCGTTGTAGATTCTAAATTAGATTCGTTCGCCTGAGTATCGCAGCAAATACTTCACTCGAGATATTCTTGCACATTGCGTTCATCCTTTCGCGCATTTACATTTTTTGTAAATACAGAAACAGTCGCGGTTTCATTTCCTTTTTACCAACAGACAAGAATTCTGATTGTAGAGGGTTAATTTAATTTAACACATTGATCGCCGTAGGAATTTGGTACCAGTGATGGATCGAAACGATTCAACAGAAAGTACGCTGTAATGTAATTTTTAAGACATTTCGTGAAAATTATTACGCTCTTTTTTGACGAATTCTCATTATAATCGGTGTAAAAAAAAATTCCCAATGATCGTAGCGACAGTGAACGTTCATTCTTACGATATAAATCATTCTTATGGCAAATTATAGAAAATGATCTGATTAAGAATCCAGTCGGACGAAAGTCCAAATGAAACGCGATCAAAGTTTTAGCCAAGCAGGATATCAATTCGACCATAGGACCCGGCTAACCGAAAGAGAAATCCGGTCGCGCGTATGAGCATTAATGGCTTTATAATCTAATGAATTTTTAGGTTAAGCGGCGAAAAGGCCAGCGGGAGATCCGGATAGGTTTTTTCCCCGGGATTTATTGCCGAGAAGGAAAAGATGAAAGCGGGAGAGTTCACTTATCTCTCGTTCGCCGTTACCTTCAGACCGATGCATCCCACTGAAATAGATTTTGATTTTGTTCCTGAAAAAAAACGAGGATCTAAAGCATATCTGATAAATAACTGATATTTTAAAAATATTATTAATATCAGAGGAAATATTTAATTCCGGTTTTAAATCAGAAGAAGAAAGGAATGTTATACTATCGAGAAATTATTTTTTTTTCGCCTTTTTCACATCTTTTTAAATTAACAAAGTATGAATTTTTTAATATATACTTTTTCGTCAAATAATCAACATTTTCGTTCATGACATCGAAATTAAATGAAAAACTCAATCGCATCGGCAAAGTCTAACACCATCCTATCCATGCTTCGATTATCTTGTTTAATCTGCTAAAATTATTTTTTCTCTTGTAATTGCTCGACCTTAGAGGACGCGAAAAAAGTCAAAAGCTTCAAGCTCTCGACGTGGTTGAGATATCTTTGGTAGAAGAAGCTGCGGAAAGGCGCGTGTTAATCGTGCTCGAAAGTTTTTGCGTAATACTCGAATGATAGAGCGAAGTGTTCGTTACAGAAGTGGTAAGATATCAACGACAAATTAAGTGGAATATTATGTCTTACAATGCTACTTACATAGCGTGGCGATTAAGTATCTTTCCCCGTCATCTTCAAATTAACAAAGCAAAATTAATAAGTGAAAATTTACTTCCATATTATGTGAACATTACATGTTTGATTTGGAAAAAAAGCTGGCATTTACATCGATAAATAAGCGTGTAATTTTAATAAATTTGTACAAGTCGATTCCAAACTCTCAGGTCTCCGGTTTTTGACAAAATTTTCTTGGAAATTTTTCTTAGAAAAGGAGAAGGCGATCCCAAATTTCAAGTGTATACATATGTAGTAGGTACTTAATCGACATCAATGTTCGAGAAGAAAGCAGAGCACTTAATTCCGCTCGGTGGTCCCGTAACGACGTAATATCGTTCAGTTACTTGAAGTATTTTTATTACGTTCCCGCGGCGGCATGGTATATAAGGGAGGAGGGTGGCTAGGGCACAGACGACAACGGTAGTCGAGGGGGCGGTTTGCAGGGCTTAGGAAGCTATGCTCACGATATAACGAGAGCCATTATGATAAGCGGATGCATAGATTAGACATAACTCGTTAACCCGGCTGTATACGACGTCTACGATGAAAGACGAGGTATCGATAATCAAGGATGCTTCTATTTAACAGGAAATCAAGCAGCCTGTGTCTTACAAACTGTTCAAACGGGTGCAAAAATTCTTATCGACTTTCTAAAAATCTGCAATGTTTTGTGATTTATTATTATGGAATTGAATTATTACCATACTTAGGTTAATGTCTTTACGAAACTTTTAACGAGGAAGATGTTATAGAGATAAATGACAAAGTCTTTAATTATATTCGGAGAAATTACAACGTGGACACGTAAAATTTTGTCTGCAACAAAATTTCGTTCTTCACTTTCGATTTAGTTTTTCATATAAAAATATTCCCTTCCCTCGTTGCACCACTGTAGTTCTATGGCAACCATCCTATATGATAATTCTTCGTTAAAATATTCTTTTTTATTTAACGAAAAAAAGAAAAATTCTCAACCGCTCGGTACATCTCTTCTCAGAATGCAAATTCGAAAAGTCTATTTTATTTGGATTCGTAATAGAGAGTTAGGAGCTCGTCGACAGTAGTATTTTTATCAGACAAATTTGAAGACAATTGAACGCAGCCAGGCGAGAGAAAAGCGAGGAAGTGAACAAACAAGCTTGGTAAATTATCGGGGGAATACGAGTAGGAGGGTTAAGCGGGGTCGGTGAAAAGCCACGACGAAAGCTTGCAGGTAACTTAAGCGCACAACTGAAGGGAAATACGACGGAAAAGTTTCTAGAACAAAATGATACGACACTGCGTAAGATCCGCTTTGAAGTCAGGTCCGCGCCATTCTTTGTACAAATTGGAAGGAAAGCGCGGCGTAAAAAGCTCCGCTTCGCCCGGAGGTTAATACGTTTATGTAGGAAAAATTATTTTTAATTTTTTCTAGAACCGCCTCTGACGAGAGAGAAGTGTACAAGCACACGGGCGCAAGGGTGTGGCAGAATGCGCGGCACCGCCGTGTAAGAATTTCTTAATTAGATTCGAGCAGCTGCCCTCCGCGCTTCTCTTTCTTTTCTTCCGGCCAAGAAATTCCCCCGTAGCTCCGCGATAGTTGACACAGCGGCATACTAGTCGACGCGTGCTTCGCGTCCAAATATTCGAGCATTATTACACATTTTTCTCCTTTGAGATAATAGACTCTGTCAGATTTGTAATTGAGACTCTAATGAAACCACATACCTAAGAATATGATCTCGCAGATTTCACGCTTGAACTGGCTACCACGCCGCTGCGCTTGAATTAACAGCGTTGTAAGAGCTTGCAACGAACCGATTGCCTCGTGCGATCGAATTTCAAATTGGTATACCGTAAAATAAATTATAAATACCTGGTTCCAGGACTCTTTCGCCTTGCATAGAACATGATAATCGATCCTGATCCCGATAAAAACTCAGACAACATTATGGAAACTATTTACGAAAGCTTCGGATGAAAGCACCGAATTAAGAATCGGAGATAAATCGAATAACTTAACATCTAAATCTATCGCTTGGCATTAGTACCGAGAATGTTAAACCTATTCTTGTCTCGACCCATTCATTTAAGAATCGTTACCGTTCTCTTCTGAATCGAGAAAAACCAACTGGAGAACGGAGGAGCACGATGAAATTTTGGCATTTAGAAACACGTAAACCGGTTAGCAGCAGTTGGTGGGGATAGGGAACACGTATGGTCCAACGCAACCGTGGTAGGGGTAGCCATAAATTTTGATAATACCAAAATTGTGACAGAACGAAGAAAAATCCCCGCGAGGCTGCGGTGCAAAGTGCGAATAAATCGTTGCGTGTGCCTTTGTCAACGAAACATGAAAGGTTGGGCGTGCAAAGGGGTAAGAGAGAGAGGTGGCCGACCCAAAGGGAAAAACCGAGCGAGAACGACGTGACGCGAACGGAAAGGGTAGGGAGAACAGACCGAGGCGCTGGGGTTGACCACGTCGTCTGGTTTTCGACCGACTCTCTGTCTCTCTCTCTCTCTCTTTCTCTCTTTCTCTCTCTCCATGCGTGCGTGCGTACATTTTTATCAATTATTAAGAACTGTGGCGTGCTTTTGCAACCGGGAGCGTTGGTGATGGTAAAGTTGCTTTCGTCCTTGTCGCTGGTGTATCCACTGTAACCAGTCGACGATACCCTATGCCCATCGATTTTTTGTTTCTTTTTCCAACGCTCTTCCTCCTCCTCCTGCTTTTCCTCGTCTCACTGTCCCTTTCTTTCCTCCTGCCCTTTTTCTCTCTTCCCTCCGCTTTTCTCTCGTTCTCCATTTGCGTCAAACCCCTTTCTCTCGCTTTTTCTGCGTGATTCTCTCTTTTTCTTGCCCACCCCTCTGCACGCTCCTTGCCTGCCTCTGGCCAACGCTGTGCCGTGGACATTAATAACGGCCACGGCTAACCACCGTCAACCCCTTTTGCCAGCGTTACCGTGTCCAGCCACGGAAAGTGCGAGAGTAATAATAAAATATACGAAATGTAGGCGACCATCGTCGCCGTTCGTCCCCGGCTCGTCCCCGGCTCGTCCCCGTGAAAAACAAACACCGCGACACGCTTTGCTGTATTCCTTTCGTTATGCCGCCTGGGGTACGACGATCGTGAAAGATTAGGGTAATTTGCGTTAAATAACGACACGTCGGGATAACTAAGCAAAAGGCCGGCGGGGCGGGACGAACCTCGCTTTCGACACTTTTCTCGGTGTTCGAATTAGAGATTTTCCTCCTGAGGATTGCGTTTAATTGTCAAGGTGTCGCTGGTCCTGACAACAACCACATAAATTGCGGAGAACGCATTTTTCCAGAAGTGAAAAGAATTCAATATTATTCAATTATACTCGCAATGAAATAATAAGAGACACGTTTGTCCATATTATTAGTGTTACTATAGGAAACGAAATCATATTTAACGCAGTTTAGTTGCTTCTAAGCTGTATTAATCAGCGATGTTGTTAAACGTTAAATTACTGTTATATTACTGTACTTAAAACATCATGAAATTGCTATTGTAGATAGTTTATTTTTGATCGTGAGACTGAACAAGTAGAACAGGTAAGACAGTGGCCAGACAGGCAGCAGATCCAGAATGCACCCGTTCATCGAACATTCGATACCTTTTATTTATTTATTTATATTAGAAAAAGAAATTATAGCATTTTCATCGAAAAAGAAAACATCTTTCTTACGTATAAAATAAATATTATATTTGCGTAAGCAATACGTTGAAGATAGCAAAGTGCGCCTCTTCTATGCAGATCAAACATCTGCCATTTCTTTAAACGTCTTAAATATTTTATTCGAACGATCGAAGGTATTCTAGTGAAAGAAATTTTCCACTTGAGAAAAACACTGGAAATTTATATAACGAACTTTGAAATATTTTGCGTCTCTTGCATAAAAACAATTAACCATATCGTAACCTTATGGTTCGTGCAAAAAATTACACGTGGACAATAACGAACCTTTTAATTACTGTTGACGAACACATGGATATACGTGTATCGTACTTAACTTATATCTGGCAGACGACCGTGCACAGCGTCAACGACCTTACTGGGAGATGCCCCCGAAAATTCATAAACTTTTCTGCATTGGACAGAACATTTTCCCATGTATTTAAATTTTAACGAGGACACGCCTAAAGACGGATGGACAAAGTGTATAAAGACGAGACCAGTTAGAGGAAAAAGAATTTTTCGTGTGCAACTTTTAAAAACTTTTCTCACGAAACTCACGGAATTTTTTTAGAATTTTGAGCTTAGTAATATTGAATTCTGAATGCGAGCTTAGCAAGTCACGTTCAATTTATCATTATGTAAGACATATTTTATATAACAACAATCTTTTAATAATAAATATATAATGTTTTTCTACTTTTTAGAGTATACAATGAAACGATAAGCATTCGAAATGCAAAATGGCATCCAGGATCTACGAATGATTCTCATTTGCTAGTTCTAACATCTGAAAATATATTTCGGTAATTAAGAATTATTTTTATACAATAACTCTGATAAAATTCCATTAATCTTCCAAGTCTGCTAAACATTATTATATACTTGGATTACACTAACGTTTCTTGTACCTAGCGAGTATAATTTATTCTTTCCGTCTAATTTTAGTCTTTCGTTCAAAATTTCTGAAATTTCTCGTTCGTTTAATCGTCGATCGAACAAGAAGTTTTGTACGGTTGACTTAAAATATGCCAGGAAATATCTTAAAACTGATAATAAGTATAATTTCATCTTCTGCCAGTTTATACGAATGCGAAGTAGGTAATAGACCAAAGTTCCTAAAATCCTGGAAAGTTGGTCGTGTACCATTTGACTCGCCATCGAGGATACCAGACTTCACGTCTTTGGGCGACATAGCGGTGGACTTTGATTTCGCAACGCCTACTCTACGCAGGCCAGAACTGTTTATTGGCAAAGACATCAACAAGGTATAATTCTAAGACTAAGAAATATTAGAAAATAGCACTAAAATAGTACTATGCGAAGAAATTTTATCGATTATTATATTTCAGGATAATGCGGTTGATTGGAAACAAATTGAATGGCCAATTCTGGTTCTACATGGAAATGGAGAAGTGCTTATTGTTCGTGGAGATATTTTGCACGATATGTACGTGATTATATGTTCCTTTCGTCCCTGAAATTTCTATCAATATTATATCATCAATATCAATTTTACATCGCGTTATCGTCTTATTTTTTTATATGCGTTTAGTCGCTTTTGGTGTTATCATATCATAACATTGTATAAAAATCATAAGAACTTCGATTTCCTCCTCAATGTGATAATTCTTTCACGTGTGCTTATTAATTTGATTAAGTCATGAAAATCCAGTGGTATCGGGATCACTCTCTATGTATCCTCCAGCCGACGATAATTATGGAATAGACTCGTGTTCCATCATGTGTCTACAAACCACACCGCCGATAGTGGTCATCGCTATGTGTACTGGGAAGATTTATCATGCGATTTTGTTGAAAGAAGAAACGATCAACGACGATGAAAACGATAGAACGGTGAGTGTTCTTTTTAAGTTATTCCTTACAATTTGTTTTTTACACTTACATGGTGTTTTGTCATTCGTAATCCAGTGAATCTTCTGTGTTTCGAAATTTGCAAATTCATCGAATCATACATAATCTTTTAGGAGAAGATATTTCTTATAAAAATTTGAAATTAATTAATTCTCTGTATTTAATCAATATTTGTGGCTTTCAGACTTGGTCACAGTATGGTTCGGTTTACAATTTTCACACACCAGAGGATGCATTATACGTTTATGAATGCGTGGAAATAGATCTAGGTCTGTTTTTCGCAGATGACGATAAAAAATATAATTGTCCGATACATCTTCACGCTGACAAGCATAACAAGTCGAGGTAAGTTTTTATAGTTATCTATTCCTTTTATAGTTATTCCGTATCCATAAGTGTAATAAATATGAAATTTATCTATAGGTATTTCTGTTCTCACAATGCTGGAATCCACATGATCACTCTGCCGATGGTTTCTCAATTAGATGAATACATAAACGCTTCGAAAGGTAAGAAAGATTAATTTTTCGATTAATTTACATTTTTGATTCTGCTTATTTTATCGAGCTGCTAGAAAAAATCGATGTATATTTGTTGAAATTTACTCTGTGTGGTCCGAATACTGTTTCTGAAAGTAAATTCTTTCAGAAAACGAAGATACATGTTTACCATCGTTATCGAATCAACCCAGTTTGCAGTACTTAATCTGTAGAAGAACCAAGCACACAAAACAGGACGAAGCTACACCAATTCTTGGATTTGGACTACTGCAGGAGCCATGCGTTTTAGTAGCTTTGTTACATACTGGTGATGTCGTCACCCGTTCTGTTATCGATCTTTGCTACTTTCCAGAGATCGAGCTTCCAGAGCTTATAATTGACAAAAAAAAGAAAGTGAGCAATCTATTTTTTTCTTCAGTTACTTAATAACTAATAACTAATAAAATTTAATAATACATAATCTGATATAAATTATAGGTAAACAAGGAGACGTTCGACGTGTACATAAAAAGGTTGCTGAAACGTGAAACATCACAACCCCTTATCAAAATTGGTTCGAAATCTGTCACTCCACGGGAATGTTTACAGGTATTAATTAATATAAATAAATAAATGATTAATTTCAATGAAAATAAAAAAAAAATGATTTCCGTAATTAGCTTTTATATCACGCCACGGATGTTTTTCGTAAAGAATATTTTGTCAAACATGATACAGTGAGGAAAGAAATCGGGAAGAAAATGCGTGCGTTGAAAGTAATAAAAACCCAGTTATTAAAAGAATTAGATACTTTGTTAGAAACAAAGAAAAAATTGCATCAGACTGCTGAACAGTTGGCTGAAAAATATGAAGATATTAAGGATGAGCAAGAAAAATTAGCGCAAAGGTAAGTCACGCAATTAGTCTGAACTCTAAATCATAAATCTTGTTAGTATTTCCAAGCTTTAACAAAACGTACTAACAAAACATTACACTGTTATGGTTACTATACCGATAATATGTTACAATAATTTACTATGAAAGTTTATGGGTTTACAGAGCAAAAGAAGTATTACGACTAGTAAATTACAAGAAACCGTCTATGACTCCTATTGAAAGAGCAGAAGCAGAGGAATTAAGGAAAATGGAAATAAAAATAGAAGAAATGAAAATCAAATTGCTAGAACTGAAAACGAAATCAGAGCAAACTGGGCCTATAGAGAATAATGAAAACATTGGAAAGAAAAGAGAAATTGTTTTTAGAGGTGATCAAGAAAACGCCATCAAAAACAACCTGGGACAAATGTGTGTACTATTATCGTGTAATAAAAATATATTAATTAGATATACAATAAAAAAATCTATTTTTTTATTTCACAGGGCAAAAGATATAAAAGAATTAATTACAGAAGTTAAAAAGTTGGAGGAAGAAGTGAGTATTTAAATTGAATGATAAAGTGTATTACTATCGTTATTTGCAAACAATTGTATACAAATTACTTTACCTCAAAATATAGGATTTTCGTATAAAAAAAAATGATTTTATTTGCAAAATAATTTATTACACTACCTATACATTTGTCCTATATTAACCACATTATTGGCATAAAGAATACTTCCAATAACTTGTCGCTTTTAATGTCTCTTTTAAATGTTAATATAGAAAA
Source organism: Bombus pascuorum (assembly GCF_905332965.1). NCBI lineage: Eukaryota > Metazoa > Arthropoda > Insecta > Hymenoptera > Apidae > Bombus > Bombus pascuorum. The sequence continues at coordinate 11,030,358 of NC_083491.1, read as the reverse complement.
ACATACACATATTAGATGCAATATAAATGATATCGACATTAAATGACGAGATATTAAATATTATCGTATTACTTCAATTTCAAGTACATTTATCAAGAAATTAAATTATTATTGTAATTAACAAATTAATTGTTAAATAAAATTAAATAAATTAGCAACGTTTCTTTCAATAATTTTATCATTACACTTGTGAAAAGATTCAATTTGTTTCAAAAACGATTTTCGTGCAATTTTTCTTAACAAAAAAAAGATCCTACCAATTTATCTGCATGTTATTTCTGTAATCATATTCCTTCGACCACAAAACATTGTTCAAGGCACAAAAATATAATGAGAAACATCATTAGAATCTTCCATAACTTTTGACTGTAGCAATTTAATCTCAAGTCTCAACTTTTCTTTTTCCATTTCTTGTTTTCGTATCTCGTTTGAATAACAATTCATCTGTAACTTTAATTTGTCCTTTTTAAGTTTTAGCATTTCAGTTTCGTGATACAGTTTCCCTTTCTCTGCACGAAGTACTGCCAGTTGCTCCTGAAGTAACTGATGACTGGCTTCGTCTGATAATATTACCTCCGATGTATCGACATCTGCTTTTACAGTCGTTGTCGATTTTGAACCATTTATTTCGCTTTCAGGCCCACTATCAGGCTCTGCTTCAGCATTTGTAGCCTCTTTCATGATCCAAATCCTAGAGTCTGTAGATTCATTAAAAGTATTTGGTGACGATTTTGCAGTTTGATGTGATTGAGGTGTAAGAGATCTAGTTTGTTGTTTAGGTGAGGTAGATGTTCCCTTTATTTTTTCCATGTCAGTAGTGGGCTGGATGGTTTCAATATCTAAAACTGACACATCATGATAACATAATATCACACGTTCTTTTCTCCAAAAATAAAAACATTATGATTACAATTAATTATAATTACCTCTGGTACTAGGAGACTGATTACCATCTACATTATGTGACAAATGATTGTTACAATAGGTATTAAATTCTCTCTCATCTACGAAAACAGAACCATCAGCGTTCACGATAGACTCAACAATTACAGATGGATCTCCATCTTGCATCACTAACTCTCCTACAATTTCACCATTTGCTGCTATAATATCCCCGTCATTATTTGTTCTTAATAGTTCACCTTCTGTTGTATCAATTTCATCCACTACTTCTTCTTGAGTTAATTGACCACTGTAGGAATCATCACCATCATTTCCTTCGCTTACTTCCAATTCTGTTGGTAATCCCTGAAAAATAATTTATTTAATAAATATAATAATGAATTTTATATTATGAAATTTAGCTGCCTCACATCCTGCCCCCAAGGAGATTCTTGTTCCTTTTTTATCCTTTTTATCGTTTGTGCAATTTCATCTTCAGATTCAGAATACACTTTCCCATCATTGTTTCTCCCTTGCATCTTCTCTATATCATGGATTTTTTTAAACAGTTGATATGCTCTCTCAGGTGTTATATTCCTCTTTTGTTTATTAGCAGCTGCTATATTAAATAAATCTTTGGAGCGAAGTATCTTGTTCGTTCGTAGTCGTACATATTCTTTTAATCTTTTGCGATCAATGTGTAACTGCATGAGATCTTGTACTTCCTGCTTAATTTCGCCACATAATTTCCTTTCTTGTGGAAGATTCTTAAACAATTCCTAATAAAAGGAAGATAGAATCAAATACACTATTACAAAACTTAACTTAGTATCATTTTATTACTATTATTTACCTCTGAGATTTCATGATTATGTTCATTATTGACACTAGTTACCTCTAGCTTTGTACCATCTTTTGATGCTCTTAACATAATATGAGCGGGGCAATTTGTTCTTATCGATCTAAGTAAAACAATGATATTTATAAAATATATTTGAAGATATAAATGTGTTTTCTTATATCCATTTAGTATGACAAAATAATTATTATAAGAATCTAATTTGAATGATATACAATTTTATAAACTAACTGAGACTGTCTTCTGCCAGCTCCACGTGGTAAAAACTTCTGACCGCCATAAATACATGCATATTTGACAGAATAATATTTTAAACGCTCGCTTATTGGACGTGCAGTTTTCATATGAGCTCCACTAACTGTTCTGCTATCTCTTCTCCAGTAGTGGACCAGACTACGCTTTGAGAACTTCTCCAGTTTATGTTCTAATTCTTCGTAACTATCAAACATTTCTCCCAAATGAAAAGATACATCCTCATCTTCCACAGTATTTATATCCATCATAAAAGTGACAGTTAACAGTCTATTTTATAAATAAGTATGTATTACTTGTTAATCAAAGAATAGGTATAAAGTACATTGAAAGGTTATTTGTATTCATTAGTATTCATTTTCATGTCATTTTACAGGAAATAAATGTTGCAGAAAAGCGAACGTTCTAAAAATCTAAATTGAATCTTGTATAGTCCTTAAAGACGATGTATTATATGTTAAAAATAAAATGAAGGTTAGAATATGTTGGGACAAATGAAATAACATCATTGAAATTATTGTTTGCATTATTGTTTAATTCGACTTCTACTAACGAAAAAAATCTCTCGATAGCAATACGTTTGAAGCAAACACATTGTTCCTCTTATTCGAAACTTTGAGGTTAGATTTCAATTTGATTGGCGTGGTAGAAGCCAGGACGATGAAACCGTGAATACAGCCAAATAGAATTACTCAAGAGCCGGACAAAGACGGGCGGGATTTTTTGTCTTCTACTAATTTTCAATCTTTACAGTGCGACTTACGTCCTGTCATATTTTTTGTAGCATTTCTTCTATAATATCTATATAATGTTCTATAATATCCAATTGTCACTAAAACCTGTACCTTGATTTTGCGCCATTTCTAATACAGAACAAGTGACTGAACTACAGCGCAACTGTTGTAATTTATTGCACATTCAGATATTTTTTAGATTTAGGGTAATTTGATCCCGATCACAAAATAATCTGCCAACATTTCTCACAAGCATAAATTCATTAAGTATCCTTGATATCAAATAAACAAAAATTATATAAACTGTTATAAAACATAATAACCTATCATTTAGTATTACAACAAAGAGATAAGTCAACGATATATTCAAAATAATATTTATTGATATTAGTATACATTTTTTAAAAGATTATTGATATTAGTATAGATTTAGTACAGATTTTTTAAAAGAATTCTAAGATATCTTCGGGTGGCTTACAAATTTCTAGTTTACATGAAACTTTATCTTTTGCTATTTTTATACATAAATTTTTGTGTGTTTTCGAAATAGTATTATAAACCGAAGAATATAACTATTAATGTAGTCAGTCATTATCATCTTCTGTATCTATGGGGGGAATGGGTGGTGGTTCATTTTGTAACATAGAAGACACCTGTAGAAAAACATGATTTAAAATACATCTGAAATTAAAATGGATATGAATAAAAATAATTATATAATTATTTTCTTAAAACCTGTCTGAAGTCAGAAATTTTTGGTTCTGTATTGCTAATTTTTGAAGCATCAGTTTCTGTATTATTAGTAGGTAATTCTAATTCAACATCATTAGTTTCATCAGTATTATATAAAACTTGTAATGTAACATTCTAGAATTATATTTTCATTAAAGATTATAAGGAATAGTATGTAAGTATATATGAATTAACTTGATCATATACTTACTTTTATTGTAGTTGCTATTATTGATTTTATATAACTTATAGAGTAGTATTCGTCTACAAATTTATCTGATAAAATATGGTAAATTCTATTCATTATATATTTGATTTCCTTGTTTTTACTATTATTCTAAGAAACACAATCATAAATATTAAAATATATAAAAAAAGTATAGCATAAGAACAGTAGATGAAAAGCCTTACTTCATTTACTTCTTTAGAACTTGCAACCTGCTCAGTGGTGTTGTATTCTTCAGAAACCTTAAGCATCTTGTTTTCTAATACCACTGTTTCTTCCTTATATCTGTTATTAAGTTCCTTCGCTTCTTCTAAATCTTTCTTCATGTTACTGAATGCAATATTTGCATCTTTTAAAGATATTTCTAATTCTTTAATAGTTTTGTGCAAGTTCTCATTAATTTGTACTAAAGATTGTTTCTGAGTTTCAAGATCCTTTACTTGTTCTACATATAAAATGGACCTATTATATAACTACTATACTTTTATATGACTAATAAGAGTATTCATTATACCTTTTGATTGATTTAATTCTTTTTCCAATATGCTCATTCTCTCTCTCATTTCATTTAATTGAGTGAAATTATCAGTAGCTATAGTAGCTATATTCTTGTATGGTTGACTAACCTTTTCTTCAGACGTACTCATGGCTAATAACATTTTCAGAATATTATCCAAAGCCGTTTTATCTTTTATAGGAGATGTAGCATTTTGAAGTTCAAGAACATGAAACTATATATGACACATAATAGTATTTTGATAAATAAATGTAAGTTTCTCAGCATATATGTACCTTGTCAAGCACTTTTTGCACATTATCAGCTATCTTAGACATTCCCATTCTGAGTTCTGCATTTGTCATTCGAGTTTCAGATAATAACATATTTAACCCTGGATCTATTATTGTTGGTACTGTTGAAGTTACTGTCTGTGACTGTAATGAATATACCTGACCATCCATGGTAATAAAGTTTGGCTACAATAAATCCGCATTACAATAATAATAATACAAGATGATTATAAAGTATAAATATATTTTTCAAAACATTTAAATTTATATACTTGTATTTGTGTGGGAGACCATTGAGGAGTAATCACAGATGGATTAACAAAAGATTTGCAAGCAGTATTTGTTGTTGATACATCACTTTTTAGTTTTAATGCCTTATGTGAATTTTTTAATATTTCATCTTCAGATTCTGCTGGAGATTGTTTTTTCTGTAATTCTTCTTGAAATGATTCGACCTAAGATTACGAGATTATAAAATTAAATCAAAATATAAATTAAATTTTGTTGCAAATATATTATTTAATATTATATTAAACATTTACTTACCTTCTTTTGACGAATCGGTTTATATGGTATATCGTCCTACAAATATGTTATTCATTATTGACTTGATTCAATTACATGTATATATAACTAGATTAAAAGCACTTGAGTATACTTCAGTATCTTCAGAGTCAGTAGTAGTAGATGGGAGTTTTGGTAATATAGATTGTCCCATCTTTGCCATTCGTGATATAATAGAAGCTTTACCACTTGGAATTTTATGTAAATGGGCAGTTTCCCCAGATGTTTGTATATCTACTACTTGTACTTCTAATAAGATATCTTTCTCTTTAGGAAATCCTGGTCCTAGACTAATCTATAAAACAATCATGTTTAAAATACATGTGCATTTACAATGTACTGTTGCTTATTAAAACCTCATGTAAAACCTGTTTATTAGAAGGCACAAATAATATTCGTTTTAATCCTTTAATGCTCCCTAAAAGTGTTCTTTCCCAATTATCATCGATAGATATTTCTACTGTCATTGTTTGAAATGTTGTGGGAATGTCTTTAAGAGGCTGCGTTATTTCCGTTACAATGAAATATTTGATGGATATATTATCTCCTTCTTTTACTGTTACATCTTTATTAACTGGTGATAAATCTTGGTAAAGTACATTTTCTATTCTCCCATTTTTTGAAAAATATCTTGCTAAACCTACTTCTCTTGCAAATTCTATACAAATATCATTATTTTCAAATAAAATTGACCAGTTTTCCTTATTGCTGTCATAATAACTTGAATAATTGTTTGGTTGTATTACATATAAAAAATCTGGTGTTAATGTAACAACTGATACATGTTCTTGTTTGCTTTTATATAATATAATTTGATATATTCTTGTTGCAAGATTTCCTGTAAGAGCCATACCAAGCTTGCCAATTGAAATGTAAGCCCCATTTTGCCTATAAGTAACATTAATTATTACATATCCAAAACGAACAATTAAAATAAGAAAATATATCCAAACTCACAATTTGAAAGCATGTACTGCTTTAGCTATTATGACTTCTGTTTTGTTCGAAGTTGCTTGAGTCAAAGTACGGTGTGTACTTAATTTTTTAGAAATTTGTTTTGTCGAAGAGCAACTATCTAATGTCTTAGGTTGTAATCCAAAAATGGCAGCCAAATTTGATCTAAAGTAAAAAATACACATTTATTCTAAACATGTCTTTGCAATTGCTAATTAATTGAATTAACATTAAAGAAATTACAAGAAAAGAATAATGTTAAATTCTATAGTGGTTATAAATTCTATAACCTTCGTATAAATATAAATTATATTTCGTACGAGTCATACCCAATTACACTTTTTTAATGTTATTTATTAATACAATTAGTAGTTTATGAAGAAAGTAAACATACCCTGCTGCTGGCATAAAATCAGATTCATCATTGTCTCGTAAAATTTTATCGAGATTCGGTATTTGAACATTTCCTACATTCATGACTATAAATTAAATTTCTTAAATAAGAATTTTTTCTGTGCACTAAAAGAACAACGAAAAATATAAACTTAAATTACCTATAAACAGTAAATGACACTTTGTTACATACAAACTACATGACTAATAAAATCAACGACAGGTGGCGTAGTACTTTCTATTCAGAAAAGTTAAAAAGTTACAGCTTCAATTCTATAAGTAATGTAAAATCTTTTAACAGTTCAGTTAGAAACAGATACAGATATTAATTACGTTAAAATCTAACTAATATGAAATATTAAAATATATATAATAGCGAATAAAATTACAATTATAAAAATTTATATCTATTACACTCTTGATACAGTATTATAAAAAATACAAATTTATTGTATATATTTTATATTTTTTCTAAGATAGAAATAAATGTCAACTGTCTATATATGGTGTCTATAATATAATTTATTATGAAGAATTAATCTATACATTTTGTTACATATATATATATATATATGTATACATGTAGCATTCTATATATATATGATATAATATTCATAAAATTATTTTAGTTCAAAAGTATAATGCACTCCTTTTCCTGGATATTGTTTTGCTGTCTGAAAGGGCATATTCATACATTAATCATTAAGCATAAAATTACAATATCTTATTTTTGAATGAAAACATAATCTTACTCTATGTTGACTGCATTTAGGTGAAAAGTAATCGATCACAATGTAAGTTAATGTGAAACCAATATAAATAGCAGCACCCTTCAGATCACTGATGGTTTTGCGAACACCATAGTCACACCGATCTCCTTGCAGCAAATGGAAATGTACAGGTAACTACAAATGAAATGCATTAACAGGGTTAATTTATTGGGCATTATTGTTTAGCATCAAGTTACAATTATAATTTAATACTATCAAATACCTACAGTTTCTCCATAACATATTCTTGGTCCAGGATAATCCCAAGGATAATAAGGATCTTTAGCTTCTGCGCTTATCAGTGGTAAGTTTGGATAGTCTACAAGACCTGATTTGTCTGGACCATAAGCTTTATATTCATCAATATGCATATTATACTTTTCTGCAGCTGCAATCCATTCCTCTTCTGTTTTTGGATAGGGGCCTGGTAAATATTTCCGTCCAGAAGGAGCTGTAATAAATAAAAAAAATATAATTAATGAAATTTTTACAACCCAAACAATCGTCTTATATAAGCTCTTATATAAGATTTTAACCTATCAAAAATACAAAAAGAACCTTTAATTACTCTACACAAATACAAGTGCTTTGCTTACATAAGTGAACTACTGAAAGCTCGTAATCAGACGATGTAATAAGTTTTTCATAGTTTCTAATAAAGCTAATAAGTGGTGTATTTTTCCTAAATAGTACTTTTGACAGATTGCTACCCTGTAGCGCAGCCATTTTCAATGACTTATATGCATGGACGTAGGATGATACGTGAAAGATCAATATTATATACTAATATCAGCTAATATGTACTGAATACATGTATGGAAGCGTACATTTTTATTTAATATTTATTATTATAGATAATATATCTATATTTTTATTTAAAACATTTTTTTTTAAATCGCATTTATTCGCATTTAAATCGCATTTATTCTAATAAAATATGAAATCTAGGGCGTTTTAAAATACACTAGTTTGAATTTCCCTAAACATAAAAATCTAATTATTAATGTTTCACAGAAATATAAAAACAATGTGGTTATTGAGAGACTTTTTAAGATAATTATGAAAAGATAACATATTGATGTTCTACAGTCTATCGGTTCATTTTATTCAAGGTTTTTAAATACAGTACTGCCTTACTAACTAGCCACGTATCGATACCACATCTATTTAATATGGGAGACCCTATAACGGAAAGCAATAAGTAAATAAATTTGATAGTCCACATAAAAACAAATAAATGTTGTCTCGAAACAAGCACAATAAAAAAGGTATAACGCTGAAATTTCAATCCATGAAAGCACCTCCAAAAAATGAGGAGGGAGTTAGCGATGGTTAAAAAGGCTGAAGCTGTCAATTAAAATTTTTGATTTCAGCAAATTATGTTAAATTTATTAAAAGAAGAGAAATTATTCAACTCGTGGCAAATATACAAATACATTTGTCAATTATATAGCAAATATAAGTTTATAGTCATTTTAAAAATTTAAAATATATAGAGGTAAAAAGTACTTTTGAATAAACCGCGACGATTTCCAATGTACTAATAGATTTGGATTATAGGTACGGATCGACACTATGCGGACAGGTGACGTATAATAACCACAAGAAAATGGCCGATAGTATGTGTTGATTGGTTGTATCGATTGTGATTAAAGTTAGTGTAAAGTGTAATTAATTTAGTCATTGCAAAGGGTTAAACATACAGTTGGTGAAATTTGTTTTTATAGCAAAGCATATTTCGTAATGGTATGTACAAATACGAATATTCTCAATGTACATAAAGGTTTTATAATAACATAGAATTTCCAAGTTTAATTAAAAATGAAGATGAGTTGTCAGAATCTTTTATAAGAGAATATTTAGATAATTATATTTTTATATTTGGATTTACTATAATATCAGCACAAACAGAATATGTATTACTAATATTTTGTTATACTTATATTAATGTAAACCTACAACTAAGAGAAGAAATTTTAATTGACTATATTCTATATTAGGTTAGGTGATGAGGATATATATACACATATATTAGATATATAAAGAAATTATGGAAAATTTTTACATTTATTAAACTAGTCCTTGAAACTTCATTAAAAATATCATAGACTAAGGATTAAGTCTAAGTACACATGAAAAAATGTGTAGTATTGTAAATACTCATATTTCAATAAAGATTTCCATATTTTGCATTTCCAAAGAAAATTATTCCAATTTTTATTAAAATTTTTAAACTCTTTTGTGTCAATTTTTTTCAATGAATGTTAATAAGTAAAATTTGTATAATACATATTGTACTTAAAAATATACAGAACACATGAAGTAAACAAAATGTACATTGTTAATAATATACAAAGAAAACGTTCTACAATTGAAAAACAATATAAATTTTTATTTAGGTCATATTTTATTATGAATTGCTTTATATAAATATGCAGTTACATAAACATCTGCAGCCTATTTATTACATATTTTGAATTCTGAGATATAAATCACTTTTTCTCTGAATATTTTTGTTCCTTATATGTTATTCTATACACCCAATTCTTAGATTATAGTCTATATATTAAAGCTCAGATATAACTAATAGGAACTACTCTTGTTATAATTATGATGAAAATTATTTATTAATTTCTTTATTTTGCTCTTTGATCAGCTTCGTGAATAAGTTTGACCAATTTATCTGCAATCTTCTCATTGCATGCTCCAATTGCACGTGGTTGCATGATGTTAATCTTTTTACCTGTAACATGTGTTGTTATTTTTATACTATATATGTCTTGAATGCAAGTCAATACTAAATTTTATGTGTGGAATGAAATTTTAGAAAACTTTATATAATAAGTTTTTAATTGTCAATTGTCGGTCATTCTAATTTTTTAAATATACTTATAGTATATTTGTTTAGATATATCATGTTACATATCATATTACATATTACAATCATGAAAAACAACTGAGAAAAGACATATGTATAAATAGTTATTTACCTGTTTCACGATCGACAACGACACCACCTGCTTCGGAAATAATTAACGATGCCGCAGCGATATCCCACGTGGAGATACCTGGCCCCTCGATATAATAAGCCTCAACAGTTCCCATTGCGACATAACACAATGTCAATGCCGCTACACCAAGTGTGCGAATGCTACAAAAAGAAATACCTAAATTTGGATAAGAAGTATCCACATATGTAGAAATGTAAATACAACAATAGGAACTAGCAATTTATTGTTGTTTAATAAACTTCGGTATAAGATATCGTAACTTTATTAAAACATGCATAAGCATATAATGTACGTAAAATAGAAGTAAAATTGAAGTAGTCTGATTTTCTATCTGAATTCGGATTAATGAAATATATATATATTCATTTATATGTAAAATTTTTTCTAACAAAGACTTTATATAAGTTGACTATGTCTTTATGATAGAGTTTTGAAAAGTACAAACTCCTGGTATCCAGGATTTATTCGGCATGAAAATAACAAATATAAAGATATGAAATACATAGATACAATTTATGAAGTAACTTCGAATTAAAAAAAAAAAAATGATAGGATATTTGAGTACCTTACCCTTGAGCTTCTAAAGCGATTGTTCTTATTCTTTCGATAGTCTTTTCCCTCATGTGATGCACTTTTATGAAACCACTTTCCATGCAGACCAAAGCTTTCGACAAATCTGTGAACACATCGAACATTTTTAATATCGAAGAATAAGGATTTGAAAACACATACAGAATAATATTTATTTTTTCTATACGGAATTCACCGTTTTATTCGGTCGAAAAATGATTCCTTTTGATATGTAAAACCACATTAAAGCAGCAAATCTTTTGCGACAATTTATTAACAATATGTCTATTAACTTAGACTTCGTAAATCAAAATTGTAATTTACCTTGAACATTAGAGACCTTTATAGGTTTGTTGTTTAAAAACGCGCCGCGACCCTTCCTCGCTGTGAATAATTGTTCAAGAACAGGGTTGTAAACGATGCCAATCACCATTTCTTTATTAATCGCCAAACCGATTACGACACAAGTGAGAGGAAGTCCATGAATAAAGTTGGTGGTACCATCGATTGGATCAATGATCCACGTCGGATCATCTGTCAACTCTGGAAGCTCTTTTCCAGTCGATTCTTCACCGATAAATCTGACACCAAATTTTTCATACATTTTTCTCTCCCAAAAATTTTTATAAAGTTTATAAAATGAATTTTAAATAAATATATTTACCTATGGCCTGGAAACTTCGATTTTAGTCGACCAATGACTACCTCCTCTATCTTTCGATCGTATTCTGTTACCAAGTCCCAATCATCCTGCTTTTCATCGACATTTTTTGCACCATTGATAGCTGCCTTGAGTATCTTTAATAGAAAATTATAAAAATTAATAATTTGAAATATTGTCGAAACTTTTCTTTTTTTTAAATTTCATTATAGCGAAAAATATCGTAAACAAAAATTAAATGGTTTCAAGGAAAGCATAATTTCGTACAATACATAGACATAATTTTAATGGGTATATATAATACTTGTACTAATTTATGTAATTTAATTATGATCACTAATGACTATTAGTCGATGCCATAATAAATAAATAGATAATAACAATAATAATAATTTCGTAGAATTTTATTTATAATATAATTTTATTTATAATACTACACAATATTTTCTTATTAAAATATTTCCTAGATCAATAATATTTTGTTTTTACGCGTCATCTTTTATTGTAAGCTTAACATTAACTGATATAAATATTTTACGTCTTTCTAATAACCGATAATTTCAAGAGATATTTAAATTCAAATTATTTATTTCATTAACTTAACATTTTTCTTTTCTCTTGCAAAAGTTTCGTTAATCATTGAAAAAACACTTCTGATTAGGAAATTTGAAAAGATCTATACAACAAGGAATGAATGTGCGTCACTTCGATTCATCGTATTTCCCCAACTCTATAAATAATGAATTCTACTTTTCCTATTGCTTATTTTTCCATGTATCAAATAGTTAAGATCGTATTTCCGGCATACCGTATATTATTACTATCGTTCTTAATAACGATTGATTTTAGCATTTCAAATAGTTAGAAAACCATAATTTTTGATGTAACCATAATTTTTAATTCGTTAAAATTTTTATATCGATTAGCTTGGAAACGAAATGTTTGATGAAGTAATCGTCTAATAGTCTAATTGATGCAGTTAATGTAATATACGCCCACGAATCTCGTTACCATTAAACCATTCATATTACGTAAAAGTTTGATAGGAATCGATAATCTCAACACCTTTTAATTTCTTAAATGATGTTTGTTCATTATGTTTGAATTAATCATTCGCGTAATATTTCAATGTCTCATATTTCTTTACACTTTTTCTTATCTTATTCAAATAATAAAACTAATCTATTCTTGTTTAATTTTTAATCAGTTTCTTCCGACCTTGATAACTTCTTATGTAAAGTATTTTAACGATTAGTAATTGAACAAGAATGATTTATTGACTTTTTCCATAATTAGAGAAACAATATTGTCGCTATGTAAAAAACTCTTAAATTTTCTAATTCATTAAATTTCTGATAAATGGAGAAACGAATAAACTACTGAAATTTATTCCTAAATTAATGTTACTTTTATATTTACCAATTCTAATTGCGTCATAGATAATCCACAAGAATTTGAATTAAAGTGTTTCATTTTATGTGAGAAATACCGTCAATGTCATTTATTAAAATATTAAAATATAGAATGCAAATAAAAATTAGTAACATAATCTAAAACTAATTCAATTTATTGTAGTGGCCATCTACAACTCAACGATGCCAAACGAAAATTAAAATTCAACTAATGACCCATGTCTTATCATCACATATCACCCAGTAGTAGAAAGACGAGTGCTTATACACCCTTTATTTCTTACGGACATTATACATATATGTATGCGTGCTTACTTGTGCGGCATCATGAGTCAACTTGATTGCGAACTCGTAGTACACATCTTCCGCGTAGCGTGCCATCTCTTCAGATTTTCCCAATGAACAGCGAACACGAGATCCTTGACGTGAAAACGTATCAACAGGTACTGCGTTAGGTGCAACAGCACCGCGTACTTTTTATTCGTACCGACTTAGAACGTGTCATAAAAAAACCAATTCAAGGATGACTCGATCTGTCGTTTAGTTCTTCCCCGTGTTGCGACTGTATGATTTCGGAGCTATGTTTTTCCATATTGTGGACGTAAATAGACATTCCTTCAAATTGTGTTACGAGATAGTAATGTTTACACTACGATTTTGTGCTTTAATCATGTGATTAAGTTGGTAAATAGCTACCTGCATAAAAATTCATTCCGGCTCCAACTTAGAGTGGCTTTTACGATTCATTTGAGATAAAATCTCAAAATAGGATTTTAATGACAATATTTAGCGACTGACTTTTACTGTTAATAATCTTTCCCTTTTCCTTCTTTATTTTTTTTAATACATCATAATTGCCTACATTATTTAAATATGGTGTTTGTAATTTCAATGACTAGCTTTCTTCAAACACGTGTCGATTAATTATTTGGCGATGTATATAGTATTCGCGCAGTATTTGTAAATTTGTTGGAAACGTATGTATGAAAAATAAATATAGAATTAAAAAAAAAAATAATTTAATTTTACAATATTTCCTGAATATTATTATGTAATAATTCGAGCGGGTTTTTTAATTTTCCGTGTAAGAAGTGATTCATTTTATTTTGTAATTTCCGTGTATTATTGCAATGATTTGCACCGGGTCTCATTACTCATGGAAATATCGTATTCCCAGATACCGTTTCGTACAATGAGATTATTATGGGAGAGCAAAGATTATTATCAAATGTAGTTAGCGATTTGCCAGATGGTTTTACTGCAACAACAAAACGAACGCATAAAAGTACATTGTAAAAGACTGTGCCAAGGTAAATTACCGAGACTCGATCACCCTTTCACACTATGCTGATCAAATTTACTAAACGTGTATGTAAAATACGCTCTCTGAATTTTTACGTCCCGAACTTGTTTTCGTGTCAGGAAATAAAAAAAAACTTTTAATACTTTAAAATATCTTCAATATAATTTCACTAATTTAGTAATCCTTTCACATTTTCAAACTCAACAAATTTTTTAACAGAGAAATGATACAGGGGATATAATAAAATTAAATATATTATCGTTTTATTGTTTCATAACTTATTACACACTATCTTGATTTAAATGTGAAGTTTCAGCCATTGATAGCATTCGATTTTTAATACGAATGTAACATCTGTTATGTGTGAATGTACGCTCAATAACTGGAAGTATGTCACCTGTTACATCCTTGAGATTTTCAAATTGTTTTATTGTTTAATATCCTATTTTTCTTTTCAACTACTATTTTTTATCAGATACAATCCATTTCCTTCCTAAATTATATATAAAGTATAACCATATGTTTAGAGGATTTCCAATGAAAACACGATCTTTCATTGTTGTTCGTTGCACAAGATTCACACATTTTTATTCAGTTTTTGCTTGTAATATTTATTCGACCGTGAATTTTTCCAGCCATAATTTGAAATGTCTATGAATCACTATACTTCCTTGACCAACCTTCGGCTACTGTTTTCCGTATCTGTAGCTATCTGGCAAGTAATGTTCCATTCCAAACAGGATACATATGCAGAGACTTCACTTGATCTACAATTGTTCCGTATTTTTTCACAGATCTTATTAACTCATTAAAATATTAACATATTTCCAACTATAGTTTAATAATTATTTAATTTTCTGAAATCTATATCTCATGGAACTTTTATTTGACAAGAATGGAACTTTGAAAGATCATTTGAAAAATAAAATGTTTGATATGTATCGCTCATCTTTTGGTTAGCAATTTCATAAATATATATCAAGTTTCTATAGTATTCTTATTAAATAATATTTGAACTTTTTGCTCACCAATATTCCTTTTATAGTTTGAATAAATCATTTGCATGGTACTTATTCATAGGTCAATCAAATTCTTAACAATCATTATCTAGGTTCTCTTATGAATCATTCAATTTTTTTAGATTACATTCCCTTATTTTACTTTTTAGGATCAATTAAAGTATACTCGGTTGTTTAGAATTTTCACAGCTCTTGTTTGCAACTCTTGTAAGCTCCATGAATCATGTTATTTACTTTTGTCTCTCAACATTCCCTATTGACCAAATTAATATTATTTAATGAAGGTAATATACGTAAATAATATCATAAATGTCTTGTTCGTAGAATCTTACAAATAAATCTTAACATTCTTCTTCTGAGCATTGCATTGCTTTCACGTTATTTTACTTTTGAAAATTATCCTGTTCTTTCAATTAGAAAAAGAGGTATCAGTGGTTAAATAAAATTATTAAGAATATAATAATACTTTTATTTAATACATAATAACTAGAATATATAATAGTCGAGCTAATTCTCCATTTAGAATTTGATCATGTTCTGGTCAATCTCTTCCTCATTATTTTCAGATCAGTATCAGTGATCAGTTGCTTTATTTCCATCGCTAGTGTTTCATTTGCTGCAGCAATTGTTTTCGGTTTCATCACATTATATTCCTCTTCTGCAAGAAGTTTAGTTCTATTATTTATGCAATCGAATTTCAAATTAAGGATTAAAATATTAAAATATCAAAGCGTAGAGTGTTCCTCGGAATATTGTAACATTTTGATCCGAAACGCAATTACAGTAATCCAAGGAATGAATACAAAGCAAAATATTAAAGTATCGTAGGATAACACGAAGCAATCGTCCTTTTAAATTAAAAAAAAAAAAAAAAGGTTCTTCCTTTCTCTTACTCATTTTATTAACGCACCTTTAGTGTCAATTACCGTGCCGCCTGCTTCACAAATAATCAACACTCCAGCTGCTACGTCCCAAGGTTGAAGATCATCCATTTGAAAGCAGTCTATCGCGCCTCTTGCCACGTATGCTAGAGCCATCGCAGCTGATCCCAAAAATCTAACTCTAGACATCCAGTTACGTAACATAATTCTACCATTACTTCTATTCCTCTTTATTTTATTCTTAATCGAATCAATCTTCGATTCTCTTTCAATTTTCTAATTATACTTCCTAATTCAAATGAACTCACCCTTTTGTAGCATTAAAAAGAGCTTCGAATCTTCCCCATCTGATATCTCGATTTTTTGAAATACGAAGCGCGGATAACTCGAACTCTATCAAAGACTTTCTTAGTTCTGTAAAAAATAACCGGCATAAATGTTTCATTACTCGTTTCAACTCTCGAACGAAATTATTCTTTCCATCTTTATACTCCATGAATAATGACTATCGCCGCTTAAATTGATAATGAAGCTTTTTCTCATACAAACTGGAAATTTTTTCTATTATTAAAAAATTGAAACTATCTTGAATTGTTTTTATAGATCTTTTATAGATATGGAAACGACTTCTTTTTCAAGCGTTTAAAGTACCATTACCAGTATTGCGTGAAGTTTTAATAGGTTTGTCATTTAGAAATGCGCCGTGTCCTTTAATCGCAGTATACAGTTCTGAAGTGATTGGATTATAAATAATCCCTATTACGATTTTCTTGCAAACTGCTAGGGCAACGGAAATACAGGTGTTCGGATTTGCATTTACATAATTCATAGTTCCATCTATGGGATCTATGATCCACGTAGGTTTGTCTGTTAACACTAGCGTATTTTTAACGCTAGCCGCAGCAGTCTCTTCTCCAATGAATCTGTTTCAAAAAATATTTCTATCGTGTAAAAAAATATTTTTAAATAAATATTAATATTTTGTTTCAGAAATCCGGTTGCATGCGACCATATTTAATTCGCGTGATTCCAATTAGATTAATATCTGTTTAATTGATTAGCGTTGCTTACTCACTCATGGTCTGGAAATTTTTCTTTCAGACTTTTGATCAACGTATCTTCAATTTTTTTATCATAATCTGTAACAAGGTCCCATTCATGATCTTTAGTTTTTACAATTTTCTCTCCTTCAAAACCGCATTTAAATATCTAAGGAAAAAGCGAAACACAGATAAAAATTATCTGATAGGTGTTAACTTAATGATAAGTAAAGACAAATAATTCCTTTAACTATAATAGCTACTAAATTTTTTACACTCAAGTTGGTCGATGTTATGTTGGATAATTGATTTAATAATTCTTCGGGAAATTTATTTTATTACCCTTTAAAATATTGATTGGTTAAATTTTGCAAATTCTTAAAGGATCGATTTTAATCATTTTAATCATATTTATTCGAATGTTTCGTCAAAAAGATATAAAACTTGAGAGGAGTTCCGAATTTTTGAACAAACGCAAATCTTGTACATATTCCTTTTTAACTCTTTCAAGGTAAATTAACATTGGATATGTAGTTACATTTACTAAGTGCATAAATTAATTCGACCTCTTTTTGAACAAAATTGAAGTTTCATTTATGAATTATGTAATTTATTATTTATTATGTAATTATGTAATTAACTAATTATGAAATTATGTAAATGCAGAGAGAATTTTTCGAAATTTCCTCAAGGTGGGAAAATGACGAATATAAACGAGTAATTTCTAAAAATGCGATAAAAGTCGGTATTGTTAGAGAAGATATAACCCAGTTGTTTCTTAAAATTATGTTAAAACGTATTATCTCATTAGTAAGTTTTTGAAAATTTCTTTTTCCAATGAGAAATAATATATCCAATGTTAGTAATAATATCTACCGCTGTACTAATATCGATAGAATTTCACCAGAAGAAGAGAATAATTATCACTCACTTCTCCTGCTTTTAAGATTAACTCTTTGACAAACTCAAAGTAATTCCTGATGTCCAGCTCGCTCGACATGATCGCCGATCCTGATGCTTTCGACAGAACGACTGATCGATTGAACGCGCGAACCTCGTGTCGGTATCCTCTTATCTTTAACATCAGAGATACAGAATCGTGTAAACGGCATAAGTACTTGAATATAAACATTCGAAAAGAATTCGCTATCTGAGATACCACATTGTAGTTTTGATTCAACTTGAAAAGTATTGATTTGAAGTTCGCAATGTGATCAGTTAAATCTGTTTTCGAAGCTAAGTTCGTTTAATTACAATATAAATATCTGTAATCAAGAGTTAAAAACGTTTCATCACATTCATGTAGCGTAACTTTTTTTCAGAATATTCATTTTTGTTTCTATATGATTAATTTTGCTTTGAGATGTATAATAACAATATAGTTACAAGTGATAAAATATCGCTTCTAAACAGTCTACTGCTAATTTTAAAAATCATCGATTATTGCGATTAACATCAATAACATACAGGCTGTTAACTGTTTAGTGTTGCAATCTGACATTTCGCGTGAAATATTTTTTATATTTTATAACTATAACGCTGGATTGACATATTGTTAGATCGTATGTGAATCTATATAATAATTTAATTTATAAAATAATTTTTCGTCAAATTGTATCACTAGATATCAGAGCCTAGCTTTAATCTCAATGTTCTTGCATTCTTGAATTACAAATTCAAGCAATACAGAAAATAATTACTTTCTTTAAAATCAGACTGGTATCAATCAAATTGGTCCCACTGGATCTGGAGGTCCACCTGTTGTAGTACAAGAAAATATAAATTCTTTACAAAAGGCTATTGAGACCATGGAAGAGAAAGGACTTCAAGAAGATCCACGTTATTCTCAGTTGCTTGCTTTAAGGGCTCGTCAAAGCAACATCGGAGAGAAACTTTTCACTACACAACAATTACAACAATTGCGGTATGTTATATGAAATATATTAATTAATTGATTATATACGTGTAATTAATTGTATGAATTATTTATAAAGATTAATTATTTATACATAATTATTTGCAGGGTACAAATTGTGGCATACCGATCATTGGCAAGAAATCAACCATTATCGCAACAACTTGCACTTGCCGTTCAAGGTAAATTAAATAGAAATAATATTATTAGTTTTACGTTCTAGCTAACTATTCTAGTATTTGCATTGTTTTGTTTTGTATTATTTTATATATAAAAGTAATACATTTTTCTACATGTCCGGGATGCGTACAGTCTTAACTTCGGTTAAGATCAGTCGATGCACCCACTTAATGGTTTAATTTATAACTTCGTTATATTCTTTCCGTAGATATTCATATCGTGAACATAGAAAGATAGAGTAGGACAATCTATGATGAGAGTTTGATGTAGAATTAATGTAAATAGGTGGAGCATCTCCCCCTTTAGGTGTGGGACAACGTACCCCTATGGATTCATCTCAAGGACCTGTTTCTACAGCTCCACAAATCTCTGGTTCAAACTTAATTGGTCCAGCAATTTTTCCAAGAGCAAGTTGTCAGACATCACAACTTCCTCCTCAACCATATGTTAAAGCTAACAAAGTAACAACTGTAGCAAAACCAGTTGGTTTAGACCCGTTACTGATTTTACAAGAACGTGAAAACAGAGTTGCAACGCGCATAGCGTTACGAATGGAACAATTGAACAGTTTGCCAACTAACATGCCAGAAGATCTTCGTATGCAAGTTCAAATAGAACTACGGATGCTTAGAGTATTAAATTTTCAAAGACAACTACGATCAGAAATTTTAGCGTGCACTCGAAAGGATACTACTTTAGAAAGTGCAGTGAATGTAAAAGCTTATAAACGTACGAAAAAACAAGGTCTTCGAGAAGCTAGAGCTACTGAGAAACTCGAAAAACAACAAAGATTGGAAGCTGAACGTAAACGCAAACAAAAACATCAAGTAATTAAATTTCTAACTTTTCAAAATGCTATTAAATAGAAAATGATATATAATCTTTATTGTTATTTTAACAGGAATTTATTAATTCTGTACTTCAACATGGTAAAGATCTCAAGGAATTTTATCGAAATAATGTGGCCAAGTTGGCCAGACTTAACAAAGCTGTTCTTAATTATCACGCAAATGCTGAAAGAGAGCAGAAGAAAGAACAAGAGCGTATCGAGAAAGAACGTATGAGACGTCTAATGGCAGAAGACGAAGAAGGTTACAGAAAATTGATTGATCAAAAGAAAGACAAACGATTAGCATTTTTGTTGTCACAGACAGATGAATATATCGGTAATCTTACTGAGATGGTAAAGCAACATAAGATAGAACAAAAGAAAAAGCAGGTGGAAGCACGGAGGCTTAAAAAGGTACACATATTCTTTACTGCTTTCATTAATCTTTATTAATCAGTTTAATAAATATTGTGTTATCACTTATATAGAAAAAGAAGAAGCAACAAGATGGTGAAGAAGGTGATGATGGAGATGAAGATACCCGTGTTGGAGTGATTGAAACAGCTAGTGGCTGCACATTAACTGGCGAAGAAGCTCCACTAATGAGTCAACTTTCAGCATTTTTAGAATCTCATCCAGGTTGGGAACCAATTGAATCAGAAAGTGAAGAAGATGGAGATGATGAGGAAGAAGAAAATGAAGGTGAAGAAAAAGGTGAAAAGTCTACTGGTGATTTAGATGAAGAAAAAGTTAAGAAAACGATACAGAAAGCCAAAGTAGAGGATGATGAATACAAAACCGAAGAACAAACATATTATAGTATTGCACACACCGTTCATGAGATAGTAACAGAGCAAGCATCTATCATGGTCAATGGAAAATTGAAAGAATATCAAATAAAGGTTTGATATTAATATGTTTTCAAGCATTCAAAACTGATTTTACAACGTACATCCTGAAACTTCCATCAATTTTAGGGCTTGGAATGGTTAGTTTCATTATTTAACAATAATCTGAACGGTATACTTGCGGATGAAATGGGTCTTGGTAAAACTATTCAAACAATAGCTTTAGTGACTTATCTTATGGAGAAAAAAAAAGTGAATGGTCCATTCCTTATAATTGTTCCTTTATCGTACGTATTACTTTTGTTAAATATCCTAAAATATAAGAAATGTAAAAAATAAAAGAGAATTATATTTTTAATATGTTATTCTAAGGTTTAATACTTTCTTTTAGAACGTTATCAAATTGGGTGTTAGAATTTGAAAAATGGGCTCCCAGCGTCGTAATTGTATCATATAAAGGTTCACCAGCTAACAGAAGAGCTATTCAGTCTCAAATGAGAGCTACTAAATTCAATGTTTTACTTACTACATACGAATACGTTATTAAAGACAAAGCAGTCTTAGCAAAATTGCAGTGGAAGTACATGATTATAGATGAAGGACATCGAATGAAAAATCATCATTGTAAGCTAACTCAAGTGCTAAATACTCATTATCTAGCTCCTCATCGACTTTTACTGACAGGAACGCCATTGCAAAATAAATTGCCTGAATTATGGGCATTATTAAATTTCTTACTTCCTTCAATCTTCAAATCTTGCAGTACTTTTGAACAATGGTTCAATGCTCCATTTGCAACCACTGGCGAAAAAGTTGAACTAAATGAAGAAGAAACTATTCTTATTATTCGTCGATTACATAAAGTATTACGTCCTTTCTTATTGAGACGTTTAAAAAAAGAAGTTGAGTCACAGTTACCCGACAAAGTAGAATATATTATAAAGTGTGAAATGTCTGGACTGCAAAAGGTTCTCTATAAACACATGCAGAGCAAAGGTGTATTGTTAACTGATGGCTCAGAAAAAGGAAAACAGGGTAAAGGAGGTGCTAAAGCTCTGATGAATACTATTGTGCAGTTAAGAAAATTATGCAATCACCCATTCATGTTTCAAGCTATTGAAGAAAAATACTGCGAGCATGTAGGTACACAAGGATCTGGTATCGTTACTGGTCCCGATTTGTACCGCGCATCTGGAAAATTTGAATTGTTAGATCGTATTCTTCCGAAATTGAAAGTAACAAATCACAGGGTACTATTATTCTGCCAAATGACACAGTTAATGACAATTATGGAAGATTATTTAAATTGGAGAGGATTTAAATATTTGCGATTAGATGGTGCTACAAAAGCTGAGGATAGAGGAGGTTTATTAAAAAAATTCAATGATCCTGGTTCTGAATACTTCTTATTTTTATTATCAACTCGTGCCGGTGGTCTTGGATTAAATTTGCAAGCTGCGGATACCGTTATTATTTTTGATTCTGATTGGAATCCACACCAGGATTTACAAGCACAGGATAGAGCACACAGAATTGGTCAAAAAAATGAAGTACGTGTAATCAGATTGATGACAGTTAATTCGGTTGAAGAAAGAATATTAGCTGCAGCCAAATACAAGTTAAATATGGATGAAAAGATTATACAAGCAGGAATGTTCGATCAGAAGTCCACTGGTTCTGAACGACAACAATTTTTACAAAGCATTTTGCATCAAGATGATGCTGAAGATGAAGAAGAAAATGAAGTACCAGACGATGAAACAGTTAATCAGATGATCGCACGAACAGAAGGTGAATTTGAAATATTCCAAAAATTAGATTTAGAACGAAGAAGGGAAGAAGCAAAGCTGGGTCTAAATAGAAAATCTCGATTGTTAGAAGAAGCTGAGTTGCCCGATTGGTTAGTAAAAGATGATGATGAAGTTGAAAAGTGGGCATCCGAAGAAGAAGAAGATAAATTCCTCGGGCGTGGCTCTAGACAACGAAAAGAAGTTGATTATACTGACAGTTTAACTGAAAGAGAATGGCTCAAAGCAATTGATGAAGATGTTGCTGAATATGAGGAAGAGGAGGAAGACGATAAAAAAAAGAAGAATACACGGAGGCGGAAGAAAAAGAGCGAGGAAGACAACGAAATGCTAAAGAAACGAAAAAGGACTTTAATTGATCCAAAAATAAAACGAACTTTGAAGAAGTTGCTTATGGCAGTTATTAATTACGCTGATAGCACAGGTAGAATTCTTAGCGAACCGTTTATGAAATTACCATCCAAAAGAGAATTACCAGATTATTATGAAATTATTAAAAAGCCATTAACTATCAATAAATTACTTCAAAAGATTGAAGAAGGAAAGGTAAATATTATTATTTGTTATATATTTTCTATTTTGTAATTATTGTAGTTATATCTATTCTTTCAATAATAAAGTTCATTCTATACTTATTATTATAGTACGCTGACTTCGACGAGCTTGAAAAAGATTTTATGCAGCTTTGCAAAAATGCGCAAATTTATAATGAAGAAGCTTCTCTCATATACGAAGATTCCATTGTTCTACAATCTGTTTTCACGGATGCACGTCAACGAATTGAAGAAGAAGGCAATATTTCTGACATAAATGATAAAGGTACTTCTTATTATCACACTTTAATAAAAGAAAATGAAACAATAAGACTAAAATGATTCTATATGCATGCAATTTTTATAAGATCAAGGTGAAGAAGGATCAGATGCAGATTCTAGTGTTAGAGGAAAAATTAAATTGAAAGAAAAGAAGATTGAAGGTAAAGGAAGTCGGAGAAAAAAAGTCATTAAAAGATATATATCAGATGATGATGAGAATTAAAGATTATGCATGTACAGTAAAATTTAGTGTTAAGTATTAATACCAATGTACCTCTCGAACTTGATTATTTTTTTATATTGAAACATAAATTGCTATCTTTAATACTTACAGGATTATCCTTAACTCGGATCCCACGCTCGCGAGAAGATACGAGAATGGCAATGTATGAGCTGTTGTTAGAAGCATAATTAGGCGAGAACATAGCGCCTTCAAACACAACTTTAAACAAAACATTGTAATTACATTTTAGGTAAGCATAATCCAAGATATGAGTTATTAAAAGTGAAAAATTAAGTTATATGTGGGAACAGAATCAGATGCGTTTGCTTGCTTCGAAGCTTCGGAAGCACGCAGGGACATGAAATAGTCGGACGAAAACGCGAGACTCGCTTTCTCACCGATCGTCTTCTCCTTATTGTGACCTCAAATTTAAAGTCCATCGGCAACTATCAAACTGGTCTATGTCCTCACCTAATTATACTTCTAACAACAGCTCATAGATGGCAAACGACATTTGATTGCAATAGTAAGAGTATATGTATAATGTTGCCATTCTTATCTGTTCTCGCGAGCACGGGTTCCGAGGTAAGTGAATACCTCTGTATATATATACATATATATACATATATATATATATGTATGTATAGAAATTGAGTTGTGGGTAGATTGTAATATTTCATTGTGTTCTATGAATGGAAGAGTTACGTATGTCGTGGTAAAAGATTTAATTTTGCGTTACGTTATGTATATATAAGAAAAGATATTGAAAATCCGAAAAAAAATAAAAGATGATTCATAAAGTGTTCATACTGTTTGACTCCCATGAAGTTCATCCTATCAAACCCCTTACGATGAGTTAATGTAATTAAAATAAACAAAATTTTGAAACTGTATATTAAGAAATTTATTGTCATATACATTACTCAATTCTGCCAAAGTCGCAAAACTTTATCTTTTCCACCAGATGCAACACGCAATCCGTCTGGAGACCAATCCACTGCATAAATTTCATCTGCATGACCAGGTAAATCTTGGCAAAGTTTTTTTGTTTTTAAACTCCATACTAGGATAAAAATGTAAAACAATTTTAATAACAAATTGAGGTCCAAATTAACATATTAGATGTAATTTGCTTACGTTTTAAGGTAGAATCTGCACTACTGCTGACAAGTAAACGGGAATCTGCACTCCATGAGATTGAGTATACAGCTTGCACATGACCTCTTAATGAAGTTATATACTTCCCTGTATTTGATTCCCATAATTTTATAGACTTATCAAATGAAGCAGATGCAATTATGCGACCATCTGGCGAGAATTTCACATCATTAATTAACTGTTGGTGTCCTGTCATTCTTGCTAAAATGAATAATAAAAAAATAAATATTTTTATTTTATGATACTCATTGTACTTATGTAATAATGAATAATACCAATATATTTCTTTTCCTTTTCCGGTTTCCATAGAAATAATGTAAAATCATCAGAACCAGAAACAAGTAGTTCTTCCCCTACAGATTCGTAACGCTTCTTTGCATATTCTACGCGATCTTCATTTGTTTCTTGATCTTTTCCAAGATTAAAAGAACCAGTTCTAAGTACATAATCCACATTCAATGCTAAAGTATTCACCCAATGTGCATGGCCTTCTAAAGTCCTACACAAGATTCCCTAAATTCAATCAATTTTAATGAAACATTTAATAATTTTACAATGTTCAAAGTATTTCTACAAAACTTACATCTTTAGCTCGCCATACTTTGATAGTCCTATCTTGTGAACCAGAATAAATAAGGCCACTACCACCCCACTTAACACATGTCACACTTTTTGTGTGACCAGATAGAACACGAATAGTTTGTGAGCGTACTGTGTCCCATATCCTCAGGTCACAATCTTTTGAACCACTAACTAAATACTGGCATTCAGAATTTTTATGATATGGTTCCCAACATAAAGAGGTGACCCACATTTTGTGTCCTAACATTGCTTTTCCTACAAATTTATAAGAGTAAAATGTAAATCATATTACTAATTTATGTTCATTAAAGCAAATATTAATACTAGTATATATAATTATGTATAATTATATATTATTATAGTATTCTAATACTACTTACCTATCTGTGTCCCTGTTTTTGGATTCCATAATAAAATTGTACCATTTTTACATGCAGATGCAAGCTTAGTTCCACATGGAGACCATGATATACATAATACCCAATGTTTATGACCTTCACATGTATATTGTGGAGTTTGCGTATATATATCCCAAAATCTTACTGTTGTATCTCCAGAACCACTAGCTAAACATGTTCCAGCTGGTGAGAAAGCAACTGATATTACAGCCTCTTTATGACCTGAATATAATAAATCCCTTTACTTTATATAATATAAAGTTCTATCATTTTATATAATAAAATATATACCTTCCAATGATCCAGTACACCGTGTAACTGCTCTAACTTTAAAAATTGCTTGTGGCTGATATATAATATCAATTACATCCTCACTAATGCTAAAATTTTCTTTAATACTGTTTTCTAAACTATCTGTGATCTCAATATTATTTACATAAAATGCAAAAGGTATTGATTCTTCCGTTTGTAGAAGTGCATTACAAATTTCTTGTAATTTATCAACAGTAATATTTATGGGTAAATCTAGTAAACCTCCTGGTAATATGTCACCCTTATCTGATTTCAAACGTGATAAAATCCGTTTAACATTTTTTATTTCTGCTGAAAAATTTTCATTGTGTTGCTTGGTCTTGTCTTCTTCTTCAAGTTTTCTTTTATTCATGTTGAATCAGTTATAAGATATCTTTCAGGACAAGTAATCTAAAAATTTTTATAAAACACATGCTTATGTCTCTTTTAAAAATATTTATTGCAAATAATAAATTAGATAACTTACATAAAGTTGTCACATTTAATTTTCAATACATAAATCAAAAATATTTTAATCGCATTATATACTAGTAAGAAATATGTTTCAAGACAACAAGAATATCAAAAATTTCTTTCAAAATAATTAATTATTTATGTATGAAAGTAATTATTCACGTGGTTAAAATAACTCAAACTAAACCTATAAACTGTGATTTAATACATATAACTGCTATAACCTATTTATGTTTGTAAGAGTTGATTAGTCAAATTTTTAAAAATGTTGATTCAATTCCTGGATTTGGTGAAAAAGTAATTCCGTAAGATATCATTGAACTCTTTTCTCAAATATGTTTTTCGAAATATAATAATGAATTGCTAACTGACCACGTTTAGGGAACAAATCTGGGCACTGCTCAATTATCAAAGAATTATCACCAGAAATTCTGTTATGAAAGAACTTAAACAAAAAATAGTAAGGGCCAGTTAACAAGATAAAATTTCAGTTAATTAATAAGGCTATAGTTAGATTGTTATAATTATCATTTATATATTCATGTCATTTTATACATATTTATATAATTTTTCAGTTTTTATTAACAGTATTAAGGATTTTCCTCTCTTTTGTAGAAAAATACGATTCATAATGTAAAAATGTTTATGATATAAAGATCAAATAAAAATATTAATAACTAAATCAAATTCGTTATTAAAAGTGAAATTAATAATTAAAAAAAATATATATAATAAATTAGAATTATATGAAAAATTATTCTTAGTAATATTAAAGCTGCTTTTCGAACTATCTGTAAATGGAATCTTAAAAAAGGATAGAGTTATGCTTCTTAATTACTACTGCTCATGGATGTAAAAATACGTTGACAACTCTAATGATAAGATGGCGAGCTAGTGTGTTGATGGTTATTTTAAGATTATTTTTAAACTGAGTGTAGGAAGACTCTTTTAATTTAATAAACTAATAATTTATTCATGTTATTCGATCTTTTCATTAATGTGCCATGAACCCATTTGATTCAACGATCGAATCTATCCCAGAGATTTCTAAGATTTTTGATGAAGACTGCAATTGTACTGCTATTGATAAAACTATTGGGGAATTTTGCGGCGAAACTGAAACTCTAAGAATTATCAATGAGTTTCAAAAATTATACGAAACTCGCATTGAAAATGTTGATCGAGAGGTCGAAAATGAATTTGATCAAGTTTGTGTAAGTTTTTCTATAATATATAAAGTTAATTTAACTTATTTGCATAAGTGCAAATGTAAAACATTAAAAATATTTATTCCTTTTTGCAAGAAAATTGACAATAATAAATTAAAAAAACAATAAAAATGAATGTATATTTCTCTATATTTTCAATTTTTAATGTGAAATTTCTACTTTTATTGTTATTTAATATTTCATAGATGAAATTAGAAATATCAAAAGAATGGATAAAAAATTTAAAAGAGCAAAATGTTATGCTAGTACAAGTAGTAGAGGATTTAGAGCAAGCTGCTTGTAATAGAGTTAAATTATTGGAACAAAAATTAAAACATTCATCAGTGTTAGTTTCTGGGAACATGTCAAAGTCAATGAATACAGAAATGGTATGATTAAAATTTTTCTTTGAGATTACTATGATATATATATAATGCAAATTTATATAACAAATAATAATTATTGTAGACTATACATACACTTTCAAATCGTGTAAGTATCTTAGAAAAAGATGAAAAATATATGCAACAAAAAATAGAATTTCTTCAAAGTGATATCAGAGGATTATTAGAACTAATACGACGTGCAGTGCAAGAAAATCATTGGAATTTAGATGACATAAAATTCTTTGAAATTCAACCTAGTGATATACCTGTCCCCACTAAGTAAGTTCCTATTAAGTTTCATGAACCTGGCAGTATATACATGAACTTCTAAAATGGAAATCCATATAAAATAAGAATCCACATGGTAGGGATCTGTTGGATTTCCAAGTGTATGCTGCCAGGTTAATTAAATATTCCAAACAAATTAAGTAATATAATTTCTTTTATACTTTTGTAGCTGTACCTGTGATCAGGTAAATATAAATGTAGATGCTGATAAGAGATTCAAACTTAGAATACAAATTAGTCATGATTTCATGAATAAATCAGATTATCCATTAGATGGAAGTATTTGCATGATACATCCTACCCATTCAACAACACTTTAATTAAGTTTTTACTTTTTGCTATATATATATAGATATGTAATTGGTATATGTTGTTTATTTTATATTTTAATCTCCTACACTCTTTTTGATAAATTCTTTGTCAAATATTCCATATAATTTTTATGTAAAATAAATGGTGGGTATGTAATATAATTATGTACAAATTGTTGTTTTTCTTATATTTAAATTTACTGTAATATGTATGAGTAATGAAAGTTTGAAATTTACTTTATGATTTTATTTTAAATTAGGGAGATATAAGTCATAAAAAGATGCAGTCCTTAAAATTGCAAATCAAACATCTTCAAGAAAATGAAAAAAAAATGATTGTGTAAGTGAAAATGAAAAATGAATTTAAATAATGAATATTTTTTAATATATTTGTTATTAACACTAAATTCCCTGTTTTTTAGATATCAAAAAGAGTTAGAGGATAAATTAATAGATCTTAACACAAAATTGCAAACAAAAGAAGATACCGTTAAAGCATGTGTTTCTCAATTTCAAAATCTTAGTGACAATCTTAGAAAACATGTCAAATTTACTGAGCAAATTGCATCTAGTTCATTTATAGTAAATGATCAAGAACCTGTTGATGTAAGTTAATATTATCTTAAGTAAGTTTATACTTTTGAATCACAACTTTAAGTATATATGAACATATACGTCTATGTAATTATATTTCTGATACAATGAAGTAATTGAAAATTACATAGATTAAATAATGAATAACAAGGCAATCATGTTGAAATATGAAATATTTTCAAATGTATGAGATTCTCTAGATTAATATAGTGATAAATTATCTTTAAAACTTTTGTTGCTATCCAGATTATGTTAGTGGCTGGTATTGTGGAAAAGCTATTCATTGAAAAAGATCTAGAAACAAAAAACTTGCAGGAACGCTTACGTGACGCGGAATCTAATTTGATAATAGTAACTCGTGATAGCGATATAAGTTTAAATAATTTAAAAATTCAGTTGAATGAAAAGTACAAGACAATTCAAGAAATAGAGCAGCAAATGGTTAATCTACAAAAAGTTTGTGCTATTTGCTCGAATGTATATTTTATTTTTCAATGATAATTTATTTATAATTCTATTTGTATCAACTGTTAGGAATCAATAAAGAAGCAAATTGTCTTAACAGCAGAAGTGACAGAAAGAAACGAAGTAGTAACGTCTCTGCAAAAACAAGTAACTATGTTACAAGAGCAATGTCGTTCTACAAACATGCAAATTCATTTTAAAGAAGGCATTATTAAAGAAATGCGAAGAAAATTAAGACGAACTAAGGTATAAACAGTAATTCGTGGATTCGTAAATGGATAACAATGATGTTTTTTATTTTCAGTTTCTATATTCTAACTTCTTTCCTTATACTTCTAATCGTTATGACAAAGTTACTATTGACAATCAAGAAATGGAATCTTTTTATAAATTATGTGAGAAAATTATGATACCAAAAATGATGTATACATCTGCTGAGCACAATAATGATTCGTTTTTGCAAACTTACATTAACACTATTTTAAATCATAATAAATTAATAAAAGATGTATCTATAATGAAAACAAAACACAATAATTTAAAAACAAAAATAATAAATTGTCATAAAAATACTGAATATAATAAAATTGATATGTATAAGAGTTTTCATGATATTGATAAAAAGATCTTGAAATATAGCAAAAAGCTACCATCTGTTAATACACACAAACAATTAATTGTTTCAAACAGTTGTAACAATTGAACAACAAAGATACTCCTATTTTCGAAAAATCTGAAAATTAATGTACGTTTTTCAATAGATATAATAATTGAAATGTTAAATCATTATGTTAACATTCAGCTTATAAGTTATTAATAATATATTATATATTATATGTAAAGTTGGTCCCTTTTATATTATATTTCAATATGATTGCCTTTTATTTCTAACATTTACATCAAAATAATCAATATTTCATTTGCATTTAACATATTTCTTGCTTATACTTTTCTTCATACTCTTTTTGTAGGATATTAAGAGGTCAAGAAATCCTACAAATCAACAGGTAATATATATAAATATTGAATGTTTAGTGTTTAAAAATATACATTTCAATATTGTCAAATATTGTTTTAAATAGATTTTAATTTTTAGAATCAAATTTTATTATATTTGAGTAAAGTAAAATCATTCATGGAACAGGAAAAGGAAGACCTTTTTAATTTAAAGATAGAATTGGAAAAAACTGTAGAAAACTTGTGCGGCAGAAAAGATAAAGTTGGTAACATACACATGCACATTTTTATTTCAACAAGATATTGAATAGAATATGTCATTTTCTAATTAAGTAATATAAAACGAAGAATTTATTGTTATCTTTTTGGATATTTTTTTAAAGGATATATTTAACTTCATTTTTTATAATCTATATTTGGGTAAAAATCTTATGAATAAACATTTTTCAGTTGTCTGTAATATCGCGAAGAAATTGTAAGAAGAATAATTCACTTTAATAAGGAATTCCAGTATTTTTAAAAACAGAAAGCTTAATTGATTCCGATAGTATTTGCACATAATATATATTTTCAATTGTAATAAAATGTAGAGCAATAAAAATTTTATATTATTTAGCACATATATTTTTAATTGAAAAATGTTTATTGTTATTAACATTGCTTTAAAATAGTTATGCTAATAAACAATACTTGTAAATTTCTTACGAAAATAATTATTTACAAAAGAACTGTTTGATATTTCTAATTGAACAGGAATACAAAACGATTGATAGTGAAAATAATGTGGATAATATAAGGTATAAATTAGCTAAAAATATTGAATATGTGGACAAACTATATTTAAAAAAGGAGGAATCAATTGAAATAATTAATTCTTTAGTATGTACAATTTTTTAAATCATTCATATAGTGAAGAAATAATTTTGTATATTTAAATATTATATTATACTATTTATTATATTCTATATTGTGCTCTAGCTTCAAATGGAAAATAATCATCTTTTTCATGTAGAAGATCTTAATTGCTTAGTAAGTATTATGTTAAATAATATTTAAATTTTATCAATAAATGTTTTATGATAAATTGTAATGTAAGTTATTAACATAAGGAACAAAAATTAATGTATTTTAGCCAAGCACGGACATTAACCGACGGAAATTAATGGACATATTCAGAGCATGCATTGTTGAAGCACAACTTACTATGGAAGATATGAAAGATGAAATAAATATAATTGTTTCTTCATTTAAATGTAGACATCAAAAGGTGAACTATATGTTAAAGTTATTGTATGTTAATTACATATTACTAGCATGATTTTGTATTAATGACAAGATCTTTACAGTATGTTGATTTGAATAAAGAAGTTATGAATGTACAAAATCAGTTAATAAAAAGTCGGGGGATAATAGCAGAAGTAATTAATGAATTACAATTACAAGTAAGAATCATTAAATTTAATTATATTTAATGTTATCACCTTGCAATTAATAAACTTTTTCTCTTCATTATAGGGAGAAGAAAGAATAAGACACAATGATAGAATTGCTTCAAGAAAGAATAAATTAAAAGATATAAAAAATGAAATAAATCTGTCCCAATCCCAATTATCAATTCATATAAATGAAATGCAGACCAATGTACAGAACAAATTTAATTTCTCTACTTAAGTTTAGTATCTGGCTAACTAAGTTAATTATTCTATTCAAATTTTAGGAAAATATATCTAGTTATGCAGAAAATGTATCCAACTACGACCTGTTATGTTCAGTAATTGAAGAAATAGAACAAACATCATCTAGTCTGCAAATATTTCAAGTTCAAGTAAAACTTTGAAATTCTTTATTGTATAAAATAGTGTTAAAATATTATAAATAAATAAATAATATTCAAATTATTTAAGGGATGTTGCATAGTAAAAGAGTTTGAAAAAATGAAGAACCAATTTTGTGAAGTAGATTCATCTACAAGGAAATTACAAGAAAAAATAGATGAAGCAGTTGTGTATTTACTACTATAAATATTTCTTAACTATTTCTTAATTTCAATTTTATTAAATTCATTACTTAATTGAGTTTTATTCTTTGCAGTTGACAGAACATGACATAGTAGAATTGACACTTTCACAAAAAGAACAAAAATTACAGAAGTTAGAAGAAGAAATTGATGTGATTCATTTAAAAGTGAAAAACGTGTTGGAATCATTTTTTTCTCCAAAAGAACATGTATGTATTTCTCATTTTTATATTACATTATTATTTATATTATAATTAAGGTAAAATTTCACTTAATTTTGTTCCAATTATGTAATAGGTATCTGATTATAATATTATGGAGGCTCAATTATATACACAAGTAATATTTTATGTCATTTAATCATTTCATGTTATTTATTCCCAAATCTCTCTGTGATCACTTTAATATAAAAATATTATATTATTTTAGATTTTAAACGAGATACTGCAAACTAAACAAGCTGTATATAAATTAAGGAAAGAATATGACGAATTAAAATATAAGTTGTCACAAGTGAGAAACTTACAAATTATTTTAATTATATCATATTATAAATAAATTTACTTATTTGTAATAAATATTTTACAGTCATCACTCCACCCTGAATGTGATAAGAAAACGTGTTCATGGAAATGTAGAGTAACTGACTTACAAGACCAAGTTAAAATATTACAACATGAGGTATGTAATATTCAATTATCTTCTGTAATACAGTATGATAACAGTAACGTACTGATTGTTGTTGTAATAAATGGTGGTAGATTTTTATACCTATTATCAAATTTGACTTCTGCAGGCAAAGTGCAATGAAGAAGCGAACAATTTTTTAAGAAATAACATTCAATCAATAGAAGAGGAACTGCATATAACACAAGCAAAAGCAGATAGTTATAGACGATCTCACTCCATAGATAATATGAAATTAAAGAAAAAGATTATAGAATTAGAAAATACCGTAAATATATATAGACAATTATTTAATATAGAGTATTAAAATATTATTAGATAAAATTATTTTATATGTGTTTGAATTTTAGCTTAAATTTCAAAAAGAAATTGAATGTACTCTTCAGCGACAATTGAATGATAGCGAAATTGAATTAAAAAGATCTAAAGAATTATTAAATTCTTCTGTAAGTTGAAATTTCTTACAAAAGTCTGATTATTATATTTATATCTTTTTTATTTACATCATTAAAAAAAATTTTTTTAATTCTTTTTTACATTTTATAAAAGCATAATGAACATAGCATGGAAGAAACTTTGTTACGGTATGGTTGTTATCAGTTCAGATATGACACAATGGTAAGTGTTATTAATTATTCATACAAAATAAGTCATTAAAGTAATAGTAATAGGTAGATTTATATTTGTAGACTGCACCTCAGTTATTTAAAAAACTGCAAAACACTATAAAATCAACAAAAACTGGCCTTCAAGAACTTAAAGCAGAATTCAAAAAATTGGTTTGATTAAATTTCATTATTTTCATTACCTCCTGTGTAAAAGTTACACATTATAATACACATAAAAATTTTTATTATTGTTTATTTTGGAATAATATCTTTTCTAGATTTGTGAAGATTCATCTAATAGCTGTTCTTCTGCAAAGTCATTAATGAATTTACTAGAAAAATTACAGAAGTATGAAAATGAACTAGATAATTGTACCCAAGAAATTGAAGAACTCAAAAATACATTGTATTCTAAAGATAAGCTTGTAACTATTATTTCACTTTCTCATTTGGACAAAATTATTAACAGCATCTAAATACTATTATATTTACAGATAGAAAATATGGATGAAATTATTAAAATCCAAAAGGATTCTATTGTAATGACACAAGCTGAATTAAAAGAACTTCACAAAAAATTTCAAGAAAAGGTATGTTAATATTCAAAAACATCTTAAAAAAGAATCATTTGTAATATTTAATAAGAATGACTGTAGACTAACTGTATGTATAACATACATAAATTATAGGAAGAGTTATAATGTTTATAATTATCAAAAATTAATATTTAGATTAGAATTTAATACCAAAAGTATATTGAAATTATCTATTTAATTCTTAAGTTATATTACTTAAGTTTTTTGTTTGGATAAATTTAAGTAACTTTATACATCACTTATACTAAATTTATGATGCAAAATTGATATACACATACATTATTGGCATGAATTATTTTATTGAAAATGTGATTATTAGAAAGAAACTATCAAGATTTATTATTAAAGGTATGTTAACTATAAATATCAAAATTTTAATACAGTATGTAATATACACATTTCTAGATTGATAATCAAGATCAAATAATTTCTCAATATGAAAAGGAAAAAAAAGAATTATTAGAACAGGTCTGTATTAATTTTATATTATTAATAATTATTATAGAAAAAATTTCTATTTTTATTTATTGGTTTTACTCTAGTTTATATAAAAACTTCCTCTGTTAGTTGATATAAAAATATATTCGTTTTTAGAACGAGCTTCAAGTTCAAACTATTGGTCATTTACAAAATGCTGTAGTGGAAGCTAAAAAATGTATAGATCAAATGGGACATAGAACAGTGAGTGATATGAGTGAACAATGGCCTACAATTTCATCTGCAATATACAATCAAAGAAACGTGCATGATGTTTAAACGTTAACTTGTAATGAAACGTGTAGTGAAACATGTGCAAGTAACATATAGCTTATTTGTAAAAACAGGCATTCAACATATTTTTGTTAGAAAATAAGATAGCAATTTACAGTATAATTTAAAAGATATTGACAGATGATAATAATTATAAAATTATTGAAATCAGTTTCATATTTTAGATATAGAACATATCTTTAAATTTGAAACAATTGTACATTATTGAAAACATTTAAATTTCTATAATTTTGTAATATTTGAATAGTATTTAAATTCAAAGAATTAAATTAAGCAATACCTCAAAATTGCATATATTACATATATATTACATATTACTTGTGCAATATATTTATTAATGCCTAAAACTTCATTTTTGTAAATATTGTTGACGATAGTTAAAAATATTTGTTAGAAGTCTATATCTTATTGTTTTAAAATAAAAATATATGTATTTCTGTATACAAAAATTATACTCATTAATAATAACAATATATTACATATTAGTAAAGTTTATCACTGTTTATTGTTACAATAAATAACTGAATAAATAACTTGCATGTATTATGTTTCATATTTTGACCATACCAACAATTTTAAATAACTAACACTATATAATTTTCTTGTTTAGTTTCAAATATAGTGTTGTAGAAGTTGATTGTGTGACTTGATAAAGACTTGTGATACTTAAAAGCAACATTTGTGTTTAGTGGTGTTGTTAATATGAACTTATTACACATTTTGAAGTATTATTTGTAGGAAAACAATCGAACAGTCTGTAATTTACAGTTTGAAGAAAAAATTGAAGCTATTCGTTTACTCACAGTGTATGCAGAAGAAACTCAAAGTCAATATAATGAATGTTTTGCAGAGGTGTAGTAGACTCCTTTATCTATAATTAATTTTATTAATCTATTAAGAATATAATTTATTGTTTGCGAAATTAAATGCCATTTATAATAATATATTCCTTTTATATAGGCAGCTAAACAAGATAAATTGTTAGAGCTACAACGAGACGCAATTCACAATCTTCAACAAAAAATTAGTGGTATGGAATACGATAATAGCACAGCTATTAGTTTCATCCATATCACATATTATTCAATTTTAAAAACGATACAGGTAGAGGAATTCGAAATATTGCTGTAGATAATGAATCAAAATTGTTGCACATATTTGTTTTAATAATAAAAAGATGATATATTTCTTACTATCAGAGTTTTATTGCATTTTATATTTCTGTATAGTTATTAAACTAAATATAAATTACTGTTAGTTTTTATAATATTTATTTTAATATTAAGATATTAAAAGAGAGTTAATTTTAATAATTGTATCTATTAATAAATATAAATTTTTTAGGAACAACTGGAAACTCGAGTAAATGAAATTCAAGCTCTAAAAAATGAGGTATAACAAGCTTTATTTCATAAACATATATTCTTGTAAACTATGTTCAAAATACGTTAATTTCATTTCAGAGAGATACTTTAATACAATCAAAATGTTACTTGGAAAGTAAATATTTGAACACAAAAATGTTATGGCAAGAAGCAGAAGGAAAATTGCTGGAATTAAGGTAATATTTTAATATAGAATTTTGTTAATGTGGAAGTATAATATATATTTTAAGAAATACTGTACTGTTAATTGATTTAGGAAAGAAACGTTGAAGATTGAACATAAAACAAAGATTACTGAAGATAAAGGATGTCAATATAAAATAGAAGTTAAAGACAAAAACTGCACTACTCAAGATATATTTGATTGGAGTGACTTAACATATAATAATACGGAACAATGTAAAAATTTATCACATGAACATGACTTGCAATCAGAAATTGAAATTTTAATTGGAGAAAACGAAGATATGAAAAGACAATTACAAAAATATAAATTGGATTTTGACATCATTGACAAAGAACTGAAAACAGAAAAAGAAAGTGGTACTTATGTTCAGCAAATTTCATTTGAATTACAAAAATTGAGAGATACAGAGTGTTGTCTACAATATGAAAATGAACAACTTAAATCTGATTTAAAAAAACAAACTATCGAAATAGAGAACTTGTTAGAAAAGTTACAGTTATCTCAGGAAAATAACACAAAATTTGAGAAATTGTTAAAGAAATTAGAGGATAGGCAGATACAGGTATATTTCACAATAAGAAAAACAACTCTAATAATTATAATGTGAAATTCTAGTTAAGTAAAAAATCACACTGATATTTTATTCCATTATGTGCAGATTAATGATTTATGCAGTCAGATTGTGAATAATGAAATTGTTATAAAAAAACAAACAGAAATCATTGAAGAACTTGAAAAAAAGTTAGACATAAAAAATAAACAAATTAAAGCATATTTATCTGAATTAAATGAAGCAGAAGAAGAGATGTCAACTTTACATGAAAGGATACAATCTTTGAAAACAATGTTAAAGGAAAAATCAGATGATATGGCTAAATTGCAGGCAGATTATGAAGTGATGAAAGTATGTACTAATATTTGATATTTGACTTTACTGTTCTAGAATACTCAAAAATTGATTGACTACTCAAAAATGTTTTATTTCAGAATGAGAATTCTATATTGAAGATGGAGAATAGCAATTTTGAGGATAAAACAAAAGAAGATATTTGTCAATTAAAAGCTATAGTATACAGTATATTTTATCATATATTAATTTTAAGATTGTAAATAATGTCAATATTATTTTTTTTCAGTTGAAAGATCTCCAAATGCAATTATGCTTTGCTGAAGATAATTATTGCAGAGTCACTAAAGATTTTAATAGAACACAAGAACAATTAATCAAGATAACAAAACGAGAAGCTGATTTACAAGAATGTTTAACAAATATGGTGCTTATTATCTTTAAATATTTTATCTAACTGAAAATTCTCTTATCTTTCTGTTTAACCAATTTAGGAAATGGATTATTGCTTAAAACTATCAACTATGGAGAAAGAGAAAACTATACTTGGAGATTGCTTGAATAAACTCAAAGATGAATTAGAAGAAATTCAAAGAAACTATTCATCAAAAAATAGTGAACATTGCAAACTGCAAGATATTTGTAAGTCTTATGCGGAACAATTACATATTTTACAACAACAGGTGAAACAAATTAATACAATATTTTTATCTCTAAAGGATTATATAAATCTTACATCACATAATATTAATTTTAAATATTTATTATATTTTTAGATTGAGGGAGGAAAAGAGAAAATTAAGCAAATGGAAGAATCAAATCATTGTATAGTTCAGCAGTTACAGGAATACAAAGAAGAAAATTGTAATCTTATTAAGGAAAAATCCATAATAGAACAAAATAATTGTGATATCATTTCAGAGGTAAACAAATATTTAATTGCTTGTAACATACAAGTTCAATAAAAATAATTTAAAATGAATTTTTTCTTAGTTGCAAGAGACACACAAATCCTTGTTAGAATTAAAAAAAGAGTGTCAGCTAAAAAATAAATCATTGGCATGCATATCAGCAGAATTGACAGAAACGGCAATAAGTAGATCGGAACTTTGTAATCAGTCGCAATATGTCGTTTCTTGTATACGTGTTTGGATGGAAGAACAACGAGAATATGTAAACAAACTTAGTACGAAATTGAAGTCCCAACAACAGGAATTAGTACAACTTGAATTTGAAAAGAGGTCAGTGTTTTTAGAATTTCTAAGATTAGTATTTTTAAAGACTTATAAGTTTAAAGTCTCTTAAAAATAATCGACAAAACAATTTACAGAGTATTAGTAGATGAAACAAGGAGACTAAAACACATTAATCATTCAATAATACAAAGATTAAAGCGGATATATAGACATGGTGGGAGGAATGTTAGAAATGTTTGTGTAGGATGCCAAATATTACCAAAAAATATTGATATACATCTTCCTACAAGCTCCAAATATGTATCATCACAGAAGGTAATTTCACTCATAAAACTTTCTTGTTTTATTTTTTTAATTAATACAAACTGTTCTAACTATATACTGTTTAGAGTATTAGAAAGTTAAAACTATTAAAGATAATTTGATATTTTTACAATCAGATAGTTGTCTTAAACAATGACATACAAATAAAACAATATGATAAGAATATATTTTATAGAAACTTCAATTTGTGAAAGTTAAAATTATTTATATTCAGATTTGTTCTTTACATCATATTGTTCTTTATAATTGTGTATCTTTCTGGAATGAATCTATAGATCTATGGTCAATTATTTTGAATTATTTTTAATTAATCATATTGGTAAATTCTTCATTCAAATTCTGTTTATTTATGTTCCATTTATGTTCCATTATGTTCACCCAACAGATGAAATCAGGGTAATTTGTTAATTTATGTTTAATTGATTGTAGTCTAAACAATCGTTATGCGGTTTATATTACAGTATATGTATTAAATTTAAGATTCTTACTAAAATACTTCCTTAAAACATAATGTAAAATCTGATATATTTATTGCTTTATTTACCACGAATTATAAGGTTTTTTTATGAATTTTAATTGACTTAAATTTAAATACTTTCTTTCATTTAGAAACTAAATCTTACAAGGACAGCACAGCGCATGTCAGTGTGTAGTAATGGTTCGTGGTTCCCTAAAATGAAATATTTAGTAAACGAGTTACGAAAAAGTAATGTAGAATGTAGTGAAAACTGTTTTAACAGGATGAATACAGATGTAGGGGCAGAAGAAAACCACGATTGCGGTTACCAATCATCTACCAGTAAATGAACATATATAGAAAGTTATGACTACTAAAAATGAACTAATCATACTTTTTAACGAACATATAAACAAATTGTTAATTCATCAGACTTTTTTATATTATTTACTATGTAATAGAAGTTCTTCATATTTCTATGCGTGAGTCAATTTAAAAATATAAACGTACATTGAGTAAATAATTCATTTGTCAATGTGTACTTTCTTTATTAATGTTTCATAATTGAATTTTCTGGAGTACGTAATTTTAGAGTAAAATGATACTTTGTATGACACAGAATATGCAGCAAAACAAGATTTTTTATGTATGCTTTGTGAAATAATTTAAGTAAAAATTTGCATTCGTTCATAGTAAATACTTCCAGACTGTTTGGAGGATACTAAAAATTACATATTGCAGACTTTTACAAACTTTTGCTTATCTCTAAAGATCCATCATTATATGCTATATATATAATCTGATAGAGAAATATACAAACCAAAACAACATGTAGTAAAACGCTTTTATAAAAAAACTGGTGGACTTCTTGAGCTGTCCACCACGGATAAGAAAGAAAAAATAAATGTGTTAAATACACGATCCCCAAACATGCAGAAATACCTTTTTCAGTGAATAATTTTAGCCTAAAATACAATTCAATAAATATTCATTTAGATATGGATTAAGACTAACTTTTTAAATTTGTATTACATACCAATTATAAATTTTAAAGAGAAAACATTTTTTATAAATTCAATATACTCAAATACCTAGTAAGCTTGAAGAATTCCCATAATACATTTATAAAAACAGTATTACTTTTCCCTGTAGTCTCATTTAACAATTTATTTTCTGCAAAAAAAACTGATATTATTTTGTTTTACATATATAATTGCTATTTATCAAAGTAACATTTATATTTATTTACCAAAAAAAGAACGTATCAGATTCTTGTTTTCTTGATGCTTTTTAAGATAAATTATATCCTCTTCTGTAAAATATTTCCAAATGCATAAACTTGGCTGCGGTGAATCAACATATTTACTATGAAGAGGATTTTTTGAATAAACCCACGGTCCGCACAAATCGTCATAATCTACATTTGATTCGATTTGAATGTCCGACTGGATTTTTTGTAAAGTTACTTGAATTTTCGGTATTGTACGTTCTGACAAAGTTGACCACTTAACATTTGTAATTGATTTCGACTGGTCTTTTTGACCATTGGTTTGTGGACGATCTTCTGTTATGAATTGATATGACATTATCAAATATTATTGCTACAACAACAAGGTGTGTATATTTAAAAATTAGATACATATAATAGTTAAATTATGAACATTTAAATTGATAGAGAAAATTGGACTTGATAAATCGAATACAAACTAACTCACGGTTTGTGTTGATCGTGTTTTCTTTCACTATATATATACTAATATTAACATATCCTAAGCATAAAATATTATATACATTATATAGAATAATACATATAAATGTTAATAAGCCTACAATTTCATGTATTATCTTTTAATATTGTTAAAATAATTTATGTAAATCAATGCAAATGCCATTAAGAATCATATACATTTCCAACCACAGGATATCAACAACATAGAAATTTAATAGAGAATAATTTTTAAAATCGTAATTATATTTACTACGATGCGTTAGTGTGATTATAAAATGTCAATATATGTGCTTATTAAGTGTATGTATATACGATATGTGTGTGTGTGTGTGTGTGTGTGTGTGTGTGTGTGTGTGTGTGTGTACCATATATATATATATATCGTATCGGGAATATATATATCGCGTGAGGGTTTATATACACAATATATATATATTGCACTATTTAAAGCTACAAACATAAAATAAAATATTACATTTTTCGCTCTTTTAATTGTATAAAGGCGATTATAAAATGCACAAATTATTTTGCTTAAAAATACAATATTTTGATAAAAATTTTAATAATTTTTATACGTGACTAATACAAAATTTACAGCATATTTACTTTACATTTCAAAAAACAAAATAAATAAAAACTTAAATTTCTTCAAATATCAATATACACTTTCGAAATGTACAAAAAATTAACATATCTGTCAAATACTGCATAATAATGAACAAAGTGTATATTCGTATATAATATAAATATTTCTTTATTCTGTTTAAAACTAAAAATTTTGAGAATGATTTCTACATAAATACCAAATTTTGTTTTGATTATCTAACATTCCAGTTTTAGAATTCAAATCCGTTTTTCTTTTTTTGTTTTTTACATGATGATACTTGATAATGTTTATTTAGACAAAATTTTGAAAATAATTTAAATTCAATAAAATGTGATTTGTATTGCTATTGGTAGTTAAAGTTTTATAATTTACAATGTGAATTATTTATTAAACTAATTCCTGCTTAACATGTAAAATTAAACATAAAGTACGAAAAAATATTATATAATATGAAATTTTAGAAAAACAGATAGTTTTTAACATGATAAAAACGCTAACCTAATTAGATGAAGCAATTGCCTTTCAATTTACTATGGTTTCATACAAAATTCGCTCTATTCTATCGTAATTGCAAACTCATTTATATGATATTAATTAATTTTGGATGAAATGAAATGGTGAATTTGACGAAATCCTTAGTAATATTCACAAGTTTATTTTTTCTTGCGTAATCATTTATAATTTATCATGAATTATTGAATAAAATTAATATACAATACATTTTGGAGCAAGATTTTGTTATACATGTTTACAAACTAAGAAAGTAAATACATAGGTAATCATAGCAGCAGGAATGGCGTACTATCTTACAAGACGTTTTGCGTGCCAAAATTTCATCATACATTGTATGTTTTAAATGTATATTATTGTTACTAATATTAGTGTTATTATTATTATTATTATTTATCAATGTTACCATTAATATTATCATTATTACTTATTACCATTAACATTACTTATTACATAAATCATATTTATTATATATGATTTATATCGTAATCGTATTTATATATATATGTATATATATATGTAAGTGTATATATATATATATATATATTTATTTATTTTTTTATATTTATAACGAACACCGCCCATTACTACTAGAATTACAAATGGGAGCTTAATCTGTCTCTGTCTCTCTTTTCTTCTTTCTTTTTTTGACAGTTCTGATACTCAAAATAGATGATATATCGTTGAATGCAATGTGATACACGCATTTTTTTCATTGATCACTCAGGAAAAATGTTCGTCCTGCACAGTTCACCTCCCATTCCAATATAGTGGTTTTTCTGATTGTTTTATATTCCACTCAAATATATATTCATTGCAGACACACTCATGGTGTATTTATATTTGTTGATTATGGTACAAATCTGTAAGCAAAAAGTAGAGTGTGTCTCCTACAGTAATTGATTAGATATATTAACAAAAATGCGTAGTATATTTTTTTAACTATTATATTACTTTTTACAGAAAAAAATACATTATACCTTATTTGAGAAATATTATAAATAAATTCTAT
This sequence comes from Bombus pascuorum, assembly GCF_905332965.1. NCBI lineage: Eukaryota > Metazoa > Arthropoda > Insecta > Hymenoptera > Apidae > Bombus > Bombus pascuorum. The sequence continues at coordinate 10,986,643 of NC_083491.1, read as the reverse complement.
TAAAGTTTAATGACAATGTCAGTTTTAATTCAGTTTCAAATATGATTATAAAAGAATATTATAGATATAAAATGCGTTAGTTATTGTATACTAGTTAAATTGTTAAATAATTGGTTATACACTACTACAATTGTCATTGCCAAAATATACTAATAAACATTATAAACTACAGAATACTTGGAACAAAAATAAAACAACATGTAAAACATGAAAAAATATTTATACAAATAATACTTTAATTATACATAACACAATACTACTTCCTTAAATTTCCTCTGAACTAAACACACATCTACGTTCATATAAACATTTATATAAAATAAACAAAAAATAAAATAGGTTTTGTCCTTTAATCACTACTTTCTTTTTAACTTACTTAATCACAACTATATTATAAAGATATAATTATGATGAAGGAATGAAAAAATTGAAGAAATTGACTAAGCAATGATTTATATTGTTACATTAGAAGTAATAATGATAAAGTTTTGATAAAAATGAAAAGAAACAGTTTTTACAGGATTTTTGTATTATATTATATACTACTTAAATAAAGGTTATTTTTAAAGTACTTACAGTTGTATTGATTAAATTAATAAACTCAAGTTTTAAATAAGAAATTAACACTTTCTTTAATATCATTTTATGATTTACAGTAGCAAATCTTAATAAAATTGTAAATATATTACAAGGATATTTTTACTCTCTTGTATCTAACATTTAACGGTATAATTAATATTATAAATGTATGTTATTCGTGTTTTAATCAAATAATAAGTATAAAAACTAAATGAAATAAGAATAGTATGTAACATTTTTAAGCATACAATATATAACGTTACTTTTTAATAGAATCTTGTAGAATTTAACATATAACGTATAAAAAAAGAGAAATTTTCTAATTCTGATGTAGAATTCTAATTATGCATTATTTCCAATCAAGTGTAAATATATATATATATGTTTTACAACACGACAGATGATAAAATACAACAACAGGCTCATTAAAAGTATACAAATAAAAATGGGAAAAAATGCGAATTGAACTGCGCATTATTCACTGCAATGGTTGATCTACGAAGCTACGTAATATACAACGATATATTATGTAGAAATATACTTATATAAATATAATTTTTGTTCTAAAAGTATAGTGCATATTAAATGCCAAAATATTTATTTATAAATATTTATCTTAAAATTGTGCTAAAATGAATTTATAACAGACAAGAATCTTACTGCAATTATGAGGTTTAAAAAAGTTATCAGTTTTTATAGTTTCTAATATCATAAATGATTTTTTAACTATTAATAACTTATTTTCTGATGAAAATATAGAATTTATGAAATCTACTCATATTGTCTGTTATGTCTTAAAAATTCAGCAGACTTATATACAAAAACAAACTTTTTAATGTAAAATATCAATTTTGTCCTCTATAATGATGACTATTTTAGATATTCAATGATTTAATATGAAAGAATATTATTATTATTAATATAATCCAAATTTTGATGTTTGCGTCCTTTTTACTTATTTAATAAATATTAAAAATGAAAGAAGTCAAAAGCACATGCAATAAAAATATTAAACATAACAAGAAATATACTACAGCAATATCTACTCATGTCTCACAATACTAATACAAAATTTTGCATACAGTGCCCCATAAAATGTTTAAATTTTAACCTAATTAATATCAAATCATTTATATCATTGCAAGATAATCATTAGTGTCTATTCATTATATATCTTAGTATTATAAAAATATGTGGACATAGTATACTACAATATTATATCAAATGCTGGACTCATATCTGATGCACATATTAATTGTTTTGTGATTCTTTCAAGGATATTATATCTTTCACCATTGTTTATCACGAAGGTGTCAAATTGTAACTAATATAAAAGTGTATACCAATATATATTTGACACGTACAGATTTGGATAATCACTTGCAACAATTGCCAGTTGCTGCCTTTTGTCCTTCTGTCTCAACTAATCGGCGACCTTGACCACTTGTACTTGCATTTCCTGATTGTTCATTCTTTGGAAGTTTCTTAGCTGTAATATAATAACACAAAACTTTATTTAACAAAAAGAAAAATACAAATTGAAATAGAATATTATTAGAGAAATATATTATACAAAGTAGATTAGTAAAATATTCTTAAATATAAAAAAAACTTTTTATAAACATACATTATAAAGTATGTACATTCTATGCGTTATTATACCATATGTAATTTAATAAGCGGTATTATTTCAAATCCAGATGTTCTCTTTATGTAGGTTAGATAAATATAATAAAATTGTTCGTGTGTATAATAATACAATCTTACCAATTGCCAAAAATATATCATTAACATTCATTGCTGTTTTGGCTGAAGTTTCCATGAAAAGAAGGCCATTTTCATCTGCATAAGTTTGAGCTTCATCAAATTCTACAACTCTTTTATTTGAAAGATCGGCTTTATTTCCAGCTAGTGCTATAACTATACTTGGACTGGCTTGTCGTTGCAGTTCCTTCACCCACGTTTGAGCACGTACAAATGTGTCCTGTAGTTTTTTAAAGATAGATGTAAAGATTAAAAAATAATTTTCATAACAATTATCAAAAAAATAATGACTAAAGTCTTATTACTAATTTTATTAACACAAAATCCAGAACACAACTATTTTTTTACCATTTTCCTGAATAAATATTTACATTAGATATTGCACATAATTTTCAGTATACTTAAAATGTATATTGAATTTGATAGATCTTTACTCACTTGGTTTGTTATATCATATACAACAATGGCTGCCTGCGCACCACGATAATACATTGGTGCAAGACTATGATAACGTTCCTGCCCTGCTGTATCCCAAATTTCAAACTTTACAGTTGTATCATCCAGGCATACAGTTTGTGTTAAAAATGCAGCTAAAATCAATAAAATACTATTTAGTTAGATACATATTGTATTAATTATAATTCATGTTATTTTCATATGATCGTTGCTGTAATTAATACTTATAGAGATATTGAAATCCATACCTCCAATAGTACTTTCTTGGTACTCATGGAACTGTCCTTTCACAAACCTCAAGACAAGACTTGATTTTCCCACAGCAGATTCTCCAAGTAACACCAGCTTAAACTGACATATCTTCCCTTGTGTTGAACCATTTGGCCTCTGGGCTGTACCCCGATTAGCCATGATCACCTATATTTAAAAAATTTGTACATATTTAGAACATATCACTCTTTTAGCGTAAAAATTATAAATTTGTTGCTGCTGTAAAGATTATAGTGAATTAACATTTATAAGATACATTTAATACATTTGAAAATAACAAAAAATTGGATACGTTAATTTAGAAACAACTATAACATTAAACTTATGTTTCATTATTTTTAATATTCCTCCTTATAGCCTTTGTAAACAAACAGTAACGCAAATTTTCTATAAAATACTTAAATTTATTCAAAGCCTTGTTACTATCTCTAAAAATATTAAAAGCATAATTCTATATTTAAAAAAAACTAACTATTTATTTCAGCATAAAACTTCAATTATTTTATATTTATTCAGTTATTATAAATGATAAAATTTTCTTTATAAATGAACAATACATTGTTAAAATAAATCCTAAATTGGCATTTAAACTATAATATTATTTTAATTATAAAATATAACATAGAATTATATAAATAACAATTATTGGAATTCTGAAATAATTGTTGATTTTTTACTTGTACCTAAACCTGTAAATCAGCAGATAAAAGTCTATTTATACTGAAAGTTCATATGTAATAGATAAGGCTTTCAGTTACATACTAAGTGATCAACATTTAACTAAATGTTTTAGCTTGAGCAATATAAACTGATAAATATACATAATAAATCATGATGTTTTTCTGTAAACTATAAAAGATTTTAATATAGTGTGCAGAAAGCTATACAAGATGAATTTTTAATATGAAAATTATTAAATAAGTATTTAAGTAATTAGTATTTCAAATTTAGATTTTCAGAAAAACATATTTTAAAGAATATTATAGCATATTAGCATATTGATTAAAAGTAATATATTAAATTAAATTTTTCAATCAAGCGTCACAAATATCAAATAATAGATTTCTTCACAATAGTATAAACATTATACCTTTCCAACCTTGCAGCTTGACTAGTTTCTATTATTTCTACATAAAACAATATAAAATAATTTGAAAGAAATTTTTTTGTAATATTGTACAAATAACTAATATTATAAAATATAAAATTTGACCACATGTAAATAACCTCCCAAAAATTGTATTACATTCAGTTTGCAATAAAATTAAATACAATAAAATATTATATCTACAACTAAATGAGAGAGAAGAATTAATATGGATTATAAGGATGAGGCTCCGTTAAAACGCATTACATAAAAACTGATCAAAGAACGGACGCAAAAATTGGAATAACAAAAAAGGTGTATCCTTGCGTATTTAAGCGTATAAAGTGCAAATAAACAAATAATCAAGAACCAAGATACGAATTACATCGTGAATGTCTGCAAAAATATGGAACTTGAGCAAATTAGAAGGCAGGAGAAAAGAATTAGATATTGACTTGCATAAATGCGTATGATAAAATCTGATTGTCTACTCTATTGCGATTATTTTCTGACACTTACAAGTGAAAAAAACACAGTAGGTATAAACTAACGAAAAATAATAACGTATACGGTTTAACCCATTAAAGCAGGGGATTCTGTTAATTACATTATCCAATTAGTTTGCGAGGAGAGTCTTGTTGAATTGAACGAATCCGTTATTGGTTTGCGATAATGTTACAATTGATAAAACCAGACAGACTCTAAATGATAAACGCGTAGCCTGTTCTAACAAGGAATATACGAGTGAGAATTGGTAACACGATGACTAAACGCAGCAACTTCACGGCAATCACGGAATTCGCGTTACTCGCGGCGACGAAAAGGAAACAGGTCCGCATCGCGCGAGCCCGTCCGGGTACGGGCTGACAGGAAAAAAAACATTCCTAAGAGAGAGAACATACTAAATGAAAAAAACATACGCACATATATACAGAGCTTACGCGTACTTAGAAACAAAATGAAGCTACGTCAAACCTTGCATACGTACGAACTCACCCCAAACTTATCTACGTAACCAACAGCTCATAACCTTCAGCGAAATAGTATTATCGAAAAATCACAAGAAACCGTTAAAGCGATGCATAGGGACTGCGAAAGAAAGAAAGAAACCGATAAGGACAGACAGAATTCTGTGTACGCGCGCGCAAATTCTCTTTCTCTCTTCCTTATATACACATACATGCATACGTAGGTGTTCTTACATACGTTCTTTCTTTCTTCCACTTATTAATACTCTGTCTTCTTTCCTCTCATTTGCTTATTTGCTTAATCTGCGTTTCGTTCGTTCGCTTACTGATACGCTATCCCCACCCCCTTTCCCGCTATCTCTTTCTCATTCATTTACAGTGGAAGACAAAAGTATTCGTTTAGTAAGAATGCGAAAATAAAAAGTATTGTATTTGTTACAGTATTAATTATATTAATATACATATGATTGTAGATTACACAGATGTTTGTAGTAATAAAAAGAAAATACAAACTTTGTAACTTGTAGAATGTTAATATTTGGAACAAAAGTACTTGCACTTTATAATTGATTATTATCAATATTATAATAATTGATATATTTTATTAATAACAGACTATAATTTACTTGGTATGTAATACATTAAATTTTTAAGAAACCCTATTGATATTTTACTTTATTAGAATCTTTGTGAAATATTCTATTATATCGACATACAAGAATCAATGAGATTTAAGCCTGGTGATTGCTATGGTGACTTCCAGTCCTGGTCCTATTGAAATTAAGATGTATTTTCAATTCCAACATTATTTGACCCATTTGGGTAGTAAATATTAGTTATCTATTTCCTAATGAAACAATACCCCTGTCCTTATCACTATACTTTTTTTCTCATGCTTCATAGTTGATTGTACGTATCTTAAATCTATTTCAGTATCTGTTAATCAGCGTACCTTCTCTCATTCGTCTGATTGAAATTTCTGGAAAATCAAAATACGATGCTTTTCAAACATCTACACTTAAATATTTTTAAAAAATTTCTGCAGACAAATGCCAACAAAGTTCAGCAGGATTAAAACCTATAGCAACAACCAGACTTAAATGTATGATGGGAACTAGAAAAACAGATAAGAAAATACTATATTAAATTAAAACAATATTTTAAGAAGATGAAATATTAATAACTCTATAAAGTATTAATTATAATATATAATAATAATCACTTACAGCGTATAGATATTTTGTCCCAAACATTAGTATTATGCAAATTTATAATTTTTATAAGTTACTATTAATTATTTCAGTTGACCTTTGTTTTTTATATTTGTTACTACTAACATTGGTGTATAATGTATCATATGTATGTCAATCAACAATACAGAAATACAGTACATTTTTATTTTCACATTCCTATCGTACGAATACTTTTGTCCCTCACTGTATTCATTTACAATGTCTTTCTTTCACTCACTCTCACTCCATCTTTCTCTCTTGAACTCGTTCATTCATGTTAATTCTTTCTCTTTCCCTCGAGATAGCGAGGGAGGGAGGACAAGAGAAGCAAATAAAGGGTGTAAGCGATGCGCCACGATAGTTACAGTTCTGACTACTTGTCACCGCCCGTGAAACGTCAGCAAGATCTGAAATAATCGAGAGGAGCTAAAGCATATTCTATGAATTAAGAGAAAACGACAGAGAAAAAAGAATTCACAATCTAAAAGAAACCACATGTCCTAGGATACACACGTAAAATCTTGTCGATGTTCGTGCAATAGAATACACATTAAAAAGACGAATAACGTAGACACGGTATCAAGCATATTCTTTGCATCTGTGATAGATATCACAATATCCCATAAACTAAACTGTTTCGTTATGGGTTATATAAAAAAGAAAAAGTGAACATTAGAAAAAAATTAGAAAAAAATGTTTGAGGTAACAAGGAAAGGGACACCTGGCAACTGAATGAAAACTGAAATTTTCTATGGTTAACCTGCTAGCGTGAGGAAGCTCGCCGTCGAATAAGAATGCGGCACTAGCTCTTTAGACGGTCGATGAGCGCACAACACCGCGCGACGATGATTAATGTCAATTCACTGCCGCGCGTCAGATACGATCACTTGTCTTGAGTAAATCGGCCCACTAACCGAGCATAGATCGTGCAATCTATATAGAATGTGTACATTTATGACAGCTCCAGTTGGTACACACACACACACATACACACACACACACAGAGGGCAGATTACACGGCTCTATGAAGCTTGTTGATTTTTTTCACATTCCTCCTTATACGTTCGGAGAATTAAGATCTTTCGCCACTTTTCGGAAAAACAATAACTGTTCCAAATGACACTTTTCTCGACAAGATGGATGGTACCGATGTCTCTGTAACCTAACAGAATGAAGATTAAAATCAAAGTTGATCGCACTGTAAAGAATCAAGGTCCAAATCACGCACACGGTACACACAGTGCTGCAACACTTTCATTTACAACGTCAAATCCGAAAGTCACGATCACACGCAATAGTTTACCACCGATCAATCAATGAGTCAGTCAATTTACCCAGATATTCTACGTGAAATTATGAAGAAACGTTGAACAGATTTTAATCTGAGAGGATCCTTCAAGAGTAAGTACCTTTCTTCAATGTCGTTTTCTTTTTCCTCGAATCGGTAATGGCGCATTTCAATGAACACAGCAGGAGAACGGCGCCACTGCTGACCAATAAGATTACAGTTTCATTATATAGTGTTCTTTATATATACAGAATTAGGTAAGAAAAATATTAATTTTCAATTTTAATAATTTATGTTCTCCTTAGAACTTTTAGTTTTATTACTATACATTTTTTAAAATATACGTGTATATACTCTTATTTCTAATATATTTCACTACAATTTAACGTTGCAAATGTTTTCAAATGTAAGTAGGGATCTTTGTTATTAGTAAATTTTATATTTCTTTATATACACATAAGATATAACGTCAGGTATTAAATATAAATTATAATAATATAAAGTAAAATATCAGAATTTCATAACATTCCAAATTCAATCTTGGAATATTAAAGAGATTCGCAACTAATTCGTATAGTAGGCGTATTAAGGCGGATACTTAGCAACAATTTTCTTCTCCCATCCTTATTTTAAATTATTTTAGAATTTTTATTTTATACTTGATCCACACTAATGTGTAAAATATTCACTTATGCAATTACTAAATCTATAAAATTGAAAGAAGAAACTTGTTACTAAAGATTCAATACAAAAAACGAAGTTATATATGTATGTATGTTTATTATTCTCTTTCGAATTAAAAAGGTTATATAATTCAGTCGTCGGAGAATAAAGTTAAATATTGTATGAAAAATGTACTAATATACATTGTAATATAATATTTTATCATTAAATTTATTTCATAAATCTCTGAAATTGATTTTAGTAATTTTTAATAATTGCAATTATTTTTTTATAATTATTTCTTCAATAGAAGTTTATATAAATTACTATTAACATAAATATTTATCTCGAAATCACTATAGTAAATATTGTTAATTATTTTAAGCATTAGTAAAAAAATATAAACTTATTTCATCATTTTTAAATTACAAAATGAAAAATGAATTACGATAATTATGAAATATGTAACAAACTTGTTTTAATTATATTTATTATCCAGTATCAAATAATTTTTACACATGAAATAAAAAAAAAATGAAAATTTTACATAAAACCATAGTAGCCGTCCTGAAAGTAAAAATGGCAACAATGCAAGAGCCCGGCTTCCATATATTTAACCACAGCCGACTCTAGAGTCAGCTCTGTTTCTCTAACTAAAAATAGGTTTTCTGATGCGATGTTGCCACGTTTTTCAGCAGTTCTAGTAACTACTAGAGTCGGCTGTGATAAAACTATTAGCTGCACTGATTGACTTTAATTCAATTGGTTAATTTCAAACGTAATATTTAGAAATGGCCGCCAAATACCGGTTTTCTGCAAAACGATATTTATTATTTCCAACTTTATAAGTGTGTCTATATATTTTAAAAGAACGCGTGTGCTTTATATTTTTGGAATGTACAAATAAGAATCATTTATTGTACATGCCCACATGTATAAATAATTATATTTCGTAAGAGATTTTATTGAAAAAACCATACTATTCAATCTTTGTAATTGTACTATTTGTAATTTACATATAAAAATTTATTAGATTTATTAACTTTAATGTTATTAAAATTAAAATCTAGAAGGTTTACTAATATTCGAAATTTTATAATTACTTATGATATCTTAATTAGACATAATGGACAAATACCAACACATAAGAACATTCATATCAGCGGTTTTAGAATATACTAAACATCCAAGTGAAACAACCGCTTCAATTTTACAACGAAATCTTGGGGTAATTATATATTATTTTATTGTTTTTAATACATTAAAAATGAATAGTGATTATAATCTTACATAATACTTATGAATGACTTATATGAATATTTGATATGATTTTGCAAAAGCTAAAACAAACTTTAATAAATATGTTAGTATTCTGTTCCATATATATAAAATATCCTTCATAATAAAAATTTATGTTTAAAAGGTGATAAGTACATCATTGGATTTAAGCATTTTTGATCCTGGAACTAACATAGCAGCAGAGTTCTATGTTAGTTTGCATGAGCTGATGAATTCTTTAGCTTCTAGAACTACTTTGATTTGGAGTGCTGTGGATGTTTTACAAAATGCTTGTCGCAATGCTGCTGCAAGACAAGCTCTCATCCATACATTTAAATTTGCACCTATACTGGCAAGATTATTGGAAGTATGTATATTTGTATATTTTAAAGATCATAAAAATATAGCATTAGAATATGATTTAAAAAAATATAGAGATACATTTATTTTTATTACATTTAAGGTTCATATTTTGCTTCCTATAATAAAATTTTTGAATTTAATAACTGGAAATATAAAAATAAGTAATAATTTAATGCTTCTGTATAATAACTTCATAGGCAAATTTAACAAGTGAAAAGAGAATACGAGTATTAAAACTACTACAAGAATTGACATATGGAATAAAAATTTATTGGCAAGAAGCTCATTTACCATATTTGGTATCAGTATTAACACAATGGGTGACACAATCTAGGGAAGAAAACATTATTGCACTTTCCTTAGGTGTACTAGTAAATCTCTGTTACAAAAATCTTCCAGCTGTATATATATTAATAAGAACGATTGATACAAAAGCATTCATACGAACTTTATTAAAAATACAACATTATAGTGTTAATACCAAAGTACAATGTTGTAAGCTTTTGATTATATTAGAACATACAAATACAAATATTTCGGAAAAATCTATTTGGGATTTTGCTGATGTCACATTCAGCAGTTTTATTACAGCAATGAAACAAAAAGATGTTCTATTACTGAGACACATTATAGATTTCTTTGACTATGTTGGACAAAATGAATATTCCCATGCTGTGTTGTTAACATATCCACAGTTAGTTACTTTATAATTTTCAGTGTAATTTTGATATTTGGTATAAAAATTACCTCATTTTTATTGTCTTAATTAGTTATGGCCGAGGTGTGGAAAATATATTGGCCACATTAGAAGATAATGCAGATCCAGAATGTGTTGCTCTCATGATGGAATTTTTGTCATTTCTAGTAAAATTAAAATTATCTGCTTTGGTGTCTTTATATCCTTTATGTGTAAAAACTGCAATGAGTTGGGTTCCTGTAGAACAGGTATGTCTTCTATATATTTAAATATGAATAATGGGTAACAGATTATAATAATCTTTTCAAAATTAGGTGTGTTCCAGAGCATTAACTTTAATAAGAGTTACAGTAATTGATGCACGACGTACTAAATCGTCATCTGAAGTGCTGGCAGAATTAGATGCTTCAGTTTTAATGCTCATAATAAATTCAGAAAATGACGAAATTCAAGGAAAATGTGAATTAACATTAGAAACAGAAACAAAATTAGCAGAATTAATGCAATTATTTCAAGAAATGGTTAAAACATCTACACTCAGAACAAAAGTAATGCAATCCTTGAATGAACAAATGATACGAAAATTATTAAGTCCAATGTTAGATTCTGAAACATGTGCAGCTGATAATTGGCCAGGGAATTTTATTCAAGTATTGTATTCTTGTTCCTTAAAAAATATAACTCTTGTTTTTTTATAGACATTTTTTATAATGACATTTTCTATTCTAGAATCCTACTACAAATTTATGTATTTATGCATTAGCTTTGACTGCTGATTTAGCTGCTGATAATTCGCAATGGTTAACTTTATATTCTGAGTTACTTAGAAAAAAACAAATTCAAATGACAATGGCAAATGCATTGTTCACTGGTGATACAGACATTAAACAAAAGGTTCTACAATTGACATCTACCATGGGATTTCCTCAAGAATGGTAGGTTTCATCTTAATGTTCTTTAGTTGTTTAACAAAGTACAAAGATTTTAACAGATCTTGTTATTCAAATAAAACATTACTGTATTTTCACTACTAAAATTGAATGCTTTAGCAACAAGTTATTTTAATTTTTATTGATGACAACTCTAGACAAATTCACTATCAGATGCAAATTGTATCCCATGTTTTTGTGTGACAAGTGTTTCCGCGGTGGCGCTTTGTATGAAGCAACTGGAGCCTTTGATATTGGTACAAAGTACTCATGGTATGGTAACAAATATTGGAAGTAAAATGTCCGTAAATGCAAGTAGTGAAATGGTTCCACTGTTTTCTTTCGTACAAGAAGAACGGCTTGATGCATTTTTAGCAAAATTGGAAAGAACTTATGAGTCAAATCAAATCAATGATATTACCACATCAGCAGTAATGGAATTGTATGAATACAAGGTATATGCTTCTTTTTAAATACATCTTAACGTAAGCACAAAATGCTTATTATATTTATTATATCTTATATTCGTATTATAAAAGTTAGCAGCTATGAGACATGCAGAACGGGCTATGCAATCTAGTTTAGAAGCAGCAAACAATCATGGAACCAGTTTGCAACATAGGCTGGCACAAGTAGTAGCAGAATCAAGCCGTTTACATCAAATGTTGTTTGACACACAGCAATGCTTAGAAGAAGTGAAGTCTACATTGACTGTAAAGCTTGCTGAAGCAGAAGAACAGAATAAAAAAGTAGCAGCTATTAAAACACAGGTTAGTACTTTTCATAGTGAATCTATCAAATAAGAATTTAAATCAAAACTAAAATATAGAAATCATATTTATAGGAAATCGAAGGTTTAGAAAAGATAGTAACGGAAAAGACTGCTAACATTGATCATCTAAATATAGTACTCGTGCAACATAAGCATGAATTAGAAAGTACTTTAAATAGAATTGAAACATTAACTAAAAGAATAAAAGAGTTAGAAATTGAATGTGTGACTGCAGATGCAAAAACCAAGGAAATGTCTAATAAGAATCACGAACTTAGTAAACTACTTCTTAAAAGGCAGGATCAGTTAAATAAAAAGGATCAGGTACGTTTACATAGACTCTATTGTTATAATAGAATTATTAATGTATGTATATATAACATTAAATAGGTAATAGAATCAAAAATTGCGGAAATTCAGTCTAATCAAAAAGATATATCTGCACTCAAACAAGAAACTCAACAATTATCAGAATTAGTACATACATATGAAAAGAGTATTGCTGAAAAAGAGGAAATAATTAAGAAGATGAAAGCAGAATTGATGGATTTAAGTCGGATGCGTGACATGATTTTCGAACTTACTGCCAAAAAAAAGGAAGACCTAAACACAAGCTAATATTATATTTTTGTTGCAAAATTTATTTTCAAATTATCAAAACAATTTGATAGTAATTTTTAATGAAATATTTCTTATTGATACTATTTTCTTATATTTTTAATATAAGTAATAGAAAAATAAATTTCCTTAATTTCTAAAACATTTATCAAACATCTTAAAATATCATGTTCTATTTTTGTCGTATTTATAGACACTAAATACGCCTTATTTTAGGAAAGGAAGTCTACTGGCAAATTTTATCTGCTTTCTGACGTTTGGATCTTTCAAACAAAAAGTAGCATATGGTTGAAAAGCTGTTCCCCGCTTTTTTTTGTGGTCTATACTGTGATGTAAAATGGTAGTTTTCCAAATTTAGCGATTATATAGTTTGATAGTAGTAAAAGTTGAAGAAAATAGAAAAAGTGGGGAAGTGTGATTGTATATGTAGTTATTCTATGAACAAAATTATCTGTACTGTTTACAACGATAATACTTCAGCTACTTAATACTACAATTCTACCGGTACAAGGTACATTTGTATCTTTATCATTCGCAACATAATTAGTGTTTTTCATATTAAAAGAATAGAGATTACATATTTTATACATGTAATATTTTATTGAAACAAAATATATAGCTCGAAATTGTTGAAAATGCAAAAGAAAGTGTTTCGAAAATATGCAATCAGAAAAGATTTTAGCGCATTTACTTTCATTTCGTTTAAGAAAAAAGTTCAGCGAACTATTGGAAAACCAGTGTCACTTGCATTGGTATATTAGTAATTAAAAACTTCTCAATAATTTTTTGCGGAGGTATTGCTCATATTTTGACATTTATTAAATGATAGCTTGTGTTAGTACATAGATGTGTATTGTTTTAAAATCTTATTGTATATGAATAATTTATATAATATTTTTTCGACGATAGAAGGAAATAGCATTCTTAAAAAGGATTCGTTAAGAATTCAAATGAAAGATTAATTAATTTCATTTATTTTGATGTTTATTTTAATGTCGGAGCTACATAGAATAATATATAATGAGTAATTAGCATTAATTCTAATTTAATGTGTGCTAGTTCTACTTACGTATACATGTATATTTTTATATATTATCCCTCAATAACAATATATTATACCCAATTTATATTCACCATTTTTCTGTATTTTAGATAAAGCATTTATCACATTATATCTATTTTAAAATCAATGATTTGAAGACATAAAAATTTATTCCTATACAACTGAAATACTGATATTATTTTCAATATTTTAAATTGAACATGGATAAGAATATAAGCTATACTTGCAGAATGAATAATATTCTTGCAAAAACAAATTTATATAAGTAGAAAGATTAAATATTATAACATTATAGCAGAGTAATAATAATGATTAAAGAGATACAGATTACAGTTTATCTTGAACAATTGAAAATAAAGCAAGAGGGGGGGGACAGATTTTGTTACTTCACAATTTAAATCATAATATTCTGTCGCTAAAAAGTGAAATTTTTAATTCAATTGTTTCTTTGTGTATGTGTGCGTGTGCGTACCTTATCAGTTAGTTAAAACACATTAATGTACTAGTTACAAACTCTAGTTTCATTAGCTTTGATAACAGAAGCGATAATTAGGTCCAAAGTAATATTAATGCTTTAAAAAAATTACTTATCTAAATTCGCTTACTTATTTGCAACGTACTATTCTTTATTATTTTTCTAACTATTGCGACATTTGTTTGAATAATTTAAAAATTGAAATTTATTAAATTATATCATTCAATAAAATAAAATGTAAGAGGCATATTAAGATAATTATGTATGCATAAACTAATGAAAGATATCTGCATTGGATTAAACATAAACACAACTTATATATATTATATTCAATATGTGTAGTACAATCATAACGAGACATCAATAACAAGCTTCTTAAAGATATATACGGCCAAGAATGTATAATCTACTTCGAGTCAACAAAACAAATAGACCATCTTTTAATGGCATTGTAATGACTGTGAAATTATCATAATATTTATTTTTGCACTTTCTTGTTTCTAGATACATTATAGTTTATATACTAAAAGTAAATTCAAGAATTGAAAACTAGGAATGACGGATACACTGTGTCTTCGATATAAGAGAAATATTCATTAATTGCTTAATGTGAGTGTGGGAGTATAATGTGTTCGAAAACTATATTATAATATTTCGGTGGATATTGTTTATCTGTGAAATTTCAATGAGGAATTTTCCTGATACATAGTTATCAACTATGTTTCTATTCTATTTCAACTATGAAATAAATGCTATCATAGACGGAACTTACGCAAAATAACTTATAACCACAGTTTTGTTACTCGATAGTATCGATACCATTTACGGGAGGTTTTGAAGACATCGACATGTGGTTGTTGTGGTTTTGTTGATGACTCTTTGCATGTGTTACTTTGGAAACACATGGGCGACCAGCTAGAAAAGTTGCGAACTGCTCCTGTAAAAGTAGCATCAGTTGCTTGATAATATTCTTTGCATTGATATTAGTTGATGACATAGGTACATCATAATTAATAAAAATGTATAATAAATGTGGTTCGTGGTTAAACATTATTAGAGTGAACATTATTTGAATTCTACATACCAATAAATGATTTATAGATGAATTGAGCCTTTGTATAGCCAAATTAATGGCTGAAATTTGTTCTTTTGCTGCACCCCTTTTACCGATAATTGGCATCATCTTCAGAACAGAAAGAGGCCGAATAAACATAGATAAACGAAGGAACCGTAGTAATGAATATTTCAAGAATTGAATGATGTACAAATTTATTGACAATTACTCTGAAAGTAGCATCCGCAACTACGAGCAATTGATGCGACACTCCAATGAGAAGTCTACCAAGATTGCGCGGGGTTCTAGCTGCTAACGCTGTTGTCCCATTCACCAGATGAACAATACGACGCGCAGATTCACGCGTTAAAAGAACCAATAACTGTTCTAGAGTAGCTGGTCGAGCTTGGTTTTCTGGTTCAGGTAAACTTAATGTTCCCCAAAGTTCTTTCGCTTTTTTAAACGCTAGTTTTGGGTCCGTTGCTAACTGTAACATATCAACTTTATCGTTCGCACAACAGAGCAAGTATATAATTGGAAAATGATCAATGATGCAAAGTATAGTTTCTTTATTCAGTAAATGATATTAATAGATAATACAAATAAATAATACTTACTCAAGGCTTCCTTCTCCTTTCATTTTACTTTTGCTAATTTTTATTTATTATTTGTATTGTTTATTACGTATATCAGCCGAAAGAAGTGTTACTTACCAATTCTACAATATACAAAAGTATATGAATGCATTCCGTTCCTTGTTCCTTAAGCGCTCGAGCTTCTGCTAATGTGCGACGCGTTAGCCGTTTTTGTAATTTCCTAGATAGCCTGGCACCATGTTTGATAGTTCGTGTGGTCTTACTCACAGGTTCAGATGGAGAGGAATCTAAAAAATAATTTTCGTTGACAACGATTTAACTTAATCGATTATTTGTTCGCTCGATGCGGTACTTGACGTATCAGTTAACACTGAAACTCTACAATCGATACAATCGATACCAAAGAAATAAAGATGAAAAATACACGAAAAGGTATATAATGCAAGGGAAAATCACTAATTTAATTATTTGAACACTGCGTGTCACGATTAATTCGAATAATCAATATTTAATATATATTTAGAAGTTTAATTTGATATTAATTGAACATGATTTCATTTGTTATACATACAGTGACAACAAAAAGTATTTGCACATACCTTTATTTTCCAAATGAAGCATGTCTTTACCAGATTCTATACACTTCATTTTCATAGTACAAAATTTTTGTAGTCATATGAAATTACTGTTAAGTGATATAAAATTTAATATACTTAGATTTAATTAGTTAATACGTAAATACTATAATAAATACAATGATGTACGAATACTTTTTGTATCCACTGTATATATGAAGTGTAAAAGATTACTTTCTTAAGTTGCTATTAGAATATTTAAAATGTGGTCTAAACTACTATCGGTAATTTAAAACGAATAATTTACCATGGTCTACTGTATCGGTAGAATCAGCAGGCAAGTAACGATCAACATATTTATCTGCGACAGTTAGAGCTCCATCTAATCTGTCTACCGCTGCGTTCGCGGCTTGGCTTCCTATCAGTTTCACGCTTCCGGCACGCATTAGAACAGGCCTCACGATTTTTTTGCTTACATATTCTCGTGCATTGCAGTATATCTTCGTAATATAAAATACACATTGATTTCATTCTTTAGAGTAATGAAATGTTAAATAACTAACGTTTAACTTTAACTGTACTTACAAGATGCGGAGGAAGATGCACGGCTGGTACTCTCTGTTCAACGATATCGATACCTTTACAGAGCAATTGATCGATTGTCATAATAGGCCCATTTAATACGGAAATCGCAGGTTTCGCTGACGCTGTTGCAATTGCAAGTGATTGTTCAGCAGTACATAAACTCCAGCTCATCAATGAATTTGAACGCTGAAATTAACAATATCATATTTGTCCCTTGATTTTAATTTTTTTGTGAGGATATAACGATTACTAAGCTAGATAAATGGAGGATTAAGTAGAATAAGATTAATGTTTAAAAATGTGGTTGACATTTAAATTAATACGAATATAAAGAACACAAACTTATTAAAAAATTGTTTTATTGCTGCATACACGTGCATTTATCTGAATCAGTCGTTTAAAATTTCTAACTAAAAAATCATTGAGAAATATTTAAATTCTTGCATTAAAGCAATATTTTCATTTTCAGTTATATACTTTCATACTTCACTATTATAAAGATAACAGTTTGCTCACGATATTTTATTTCTGGATACAATGTACATATTTAAAATTTTGCCGATCATTGCAAATATACAGCACTTTCACAATAAATGAAACTAGCAAGTGAAGGACGAGAGAAAGTGAAACGATTCGTAAAACTGTCAGATTATTAAAACAGTTTTGCTTACCTTTAGTCTATCGTAGACGTTACCAGCGATATGTATACTGTTTTCTACAATAGGAAGGTTGGAGATTCTAACAACTGATTCGAAACGCGGCAAATCGGAGTGCCGTTTGTTTTCGGAATATCGAGTTTTCGGGTTTGTTCGCGCCATTTGAGATAGTTGCTGTAATTAAGTCAAAATTATTATTTTAATTTTTAGTACAAAAATACTAATACCTATATGTATACACAAGTGCCAATTTCAAGCTTTCTGTTATTTATGTATGTTTTTGTATATTATGTTTTAATTATATTTTATATCATATTATACTTTTCTATTCCGAATGATAGTTTTCAGTTTAAAAATTTATTCCTTTTCTATATTTTTCATAAATTTCTAGTAATGTAAATAATCTATACATACAATGTAGAACTAACAACGACGTGGTAATATTTCATTTTTACTTTTAGCAATATTCTTGACGTCAGTCGTCTTACAATAAAAGAAGACGAATGTTGTTGGTATTGTTTATAATAAATGTGTGATAACTTTTGATAGATACACATACAAGTTCAAACAAGAGTATACAACGATTGTATGCATATAACGTGCCTAATGTATGAATTATAGTAAAGGAAGTTAATGATTAGAAAAGTCTGATCAGTCACATTACGTCATCGAATAATATTTCTACAGCTTTGCAAAATTTTTAAATACACGATATAGGCAGTGCTGTATACTAATCGAGAGAAACCAGTTGTAGCAATTGATAAGAAAGGTCACATTATAATGTACCTCGTGGTTAATGTCGAGGCTGTACTTTCTCTTCAAGTATGTCAATAACTTAGATTTATTTATAGAGATCTGTTACCTACATCTTTAAGTCATATACTTAAATAATAAATACAAATATAAATAATGTAAGTTATCTTACTTCCGAAACTAAGAACGCCAATTTTATGTCGACAGAACGGTGTACACAAGTTCGTTTCAAACTTACTATAAAACCATAAAATTATACTATAGGTTCACGTTGAACACCGGTCGATACCCTTATTCTTATCGCGCTTATCAAAACCACAACGCAAACTTTGTCGATTAATTCGAACTAATCCTAATTCGAACAATATCTCGTATTTATATATAAGATGTATATGATATATATATATATATATATATATATATATATATATATATATATATATATATATATATATAAGAGAGAGAGAGAGAGAGAGAGAGAGAGAGAGAGAGAGAGAGAGAGAGAGAGAGAGAGAGAGAGAGAGAGAGAGAGAGAGAGAGAGAGAGAGAGAGAGAGAGAGAGAGAGAGAGAGAGAGAGAGAGAAGTAGTAGTAGTAGAAGAAAGCGCCATCAGGTTCAATATGTATATAAGCGCGGAAGAAATGAATTTGAGGAATAATCGTTAGAAAGTAATTGGAATAAATATTTTCGGATCTATTAGAAAATATATTATAACGTTGTTAGAAAATATTTTTATAATAACAAGTTCAATAAACTTCAATATATACCTAAAATATTGCCGTATCTAATACAGTTGTATAGAGAATATATAGAGAATACAGATATCGAATTTCATAATCTAAATCTATTTCACAATAAAGATAGGAATTAACTATCCAATTTCTTATATAACGCAACAAATTTATTACGCATACAATATTTTACTTCATTAAACGTAGATTCCATTAATCTTTAAAATAGAACTTTACCAGAGAGACAGAGATTAATGAATTTTATGGTAAACGCCAGGTATAGTGACCGAATCACACGAGGATGATCGAATTGCATTTAAATCTATATTAAAATTTGAAAATGCATGAAAATTGGACCTAAGCAATGACTAATCGATCGATAGTAGCTGCACAGATAATTGATCCTTACCTCAGGGTGCGAAAAGGCAAATGGACCGATAGTAAAGCGAAGACTTGATCACGATGAAATTATATAACGGAACTTAGCAGGGTGTAAAAACAGATGGAATGACAGAGTCGGTGTTTCGCGAAAGAACACGCCACTGACTGCACGTCGGAGTCTGCGAAATGGTATCTCATCGGTTTGACCTATGACACGCCGATTATACAGCCACGGCGACCATCATGCCTCATGAATCCATTTTTTTCTCAGCTCTTGCTTTACACTTATAATCTAATAATACCCAATAAAAGTTCTGTATAAAGATCATGAAAAGAGAATGAAGGTTAATCCTGATTTGTCCGCTCATTCACGTTCAGCACAATTTTTTGCTCAAACACGAGGGGTAATGCATGTTAGACTATTCAAGGTTAGGTTTACTATAAAGCGTATTTTTTTTATATACATAATTATATGTGTAATTGGAGTAAAAATTGAGTTAATTAATATTTATAGTTTGTAGCGAATTTTAGTATCAGACGATTTTAAGGGAATCTGATTTCTATATCTGTCACGATTATTAATTTTCACAGGTAAATATTTCAATGAAATACAATGTTTCGTAATTTAAAAATTTAACAAATCGATGGTAGAAATTTCTAATGGAAGATAATAATATAGATGGAAATTTCAAACTGAATATTTTCAGAATTTATTGAAAAAGTTAAAGTTCTTACTGTGCAAAAATATTCAGCAACTGTTTATAAAAAGATATCTAACAATTTTTTAATTCGGAAAATGTTAGATGCCGCAATGATTTAATTCATTAATGTTGAACAGTCAATTTCATGGAGATACAAATTGTCTCAGTAATTAGAAAGAAAAGAAAAGATACATAATTCTAAAACGAAAGTTACTATTATAGAACACAGTAAAATGAACATCGTCCTAAATAATTGGAGGAGCATTTTTAAAAATCATCATCATCGTAACCATTTGCAATTTGTTATAAGTAATGGTAAATAAATATTTTAATCTGAAGTTATAAATGTACAACGGTGGTAGTACGTATTTAAAAATTAAATTATTTGGGAATTAGTGTAATTCGTAAATATTTGTAACATTAGAATTATTTCAATTATTTCAGTGTAAAACATATATAACGTGTTACGCATGCAGAAAATTATACATTTAAAAATACGTAACGCCAGACATAAGCGATACGATAAAGAAGAAAGTAGTTGCGACATGGTAGTAGTCGAAGGGCAGTGTATCTACTTATAGTAATAGCTATAGAAAATTTATAGTGGAAAAGGAGACTACGTGGAAAACTTTAAATTATCGCCGGCAGACGTTCTTAATTGCTATACAAAGTCCATCGCATCAAACGACTATTTGCGTGTATGGGATGGTATAGTAATCAGTTGAATATGTATGAACAAAAATACATCTTATTTTTTATTTGACACGTATTTTGAAGGAAGACATCACGTATCATACTTTCCTATATTTAATATTACATTAAAATTTAATTTAGATAACGAGAATTCAAATTTGTATTTCTGAATTTCAGAAAAAAGTTAAGTAATATCAATGTAATGTAATGAGACGATTTAGAATTTATCTTTGGTATTTTTCTGGTGTCATTATACAATTATGCCATTTAGTAGAATTTAATTCTTTCTAAGTCCATTTGACAGATTGTTATGTCTTTGTAACAGAAACAAAGATCAATTCATGATACTGTAGAAAAATCATATTTCTGATAACCTTTGTATTACAGAATATCTGTTGGAAAATATTCAGTCAATGATCAAGTTCAGGAAAAACTATTTGAGTTATTTGAGTTGAATAGTCATTTTAAGAATGGCATGGATTTTTCGAGGATTAATAAATAAAACACCTTTCTATATTAAAGACAGGAAATACTAGGCGAATTTTATCTTATTGTTTCGAAAGAAATATTGATTTTTGAAATTTGTTGCTGGAAAATAAACTATCTATTTTTAGAAAGTCAAAGGTTTAAAGGTTGATTGGTTTATTTATTATTTACTAAAGAGATATGGTATCTATCATTAAAAAAAGGATTTCAACAAAATCCATTTCGTGTAAACCGAAACAAGACTAGCTAAAACACTCTAAAGAAAAAGTTTATTTGTATAACTGTTATAATATTAATATATGTTAAATAAGTTTGAATACAAAGTTTCTTAATATATAAACCTAGTATGTAGAAAATTAGACACAATCACACTGCAATTAAGTGTGTTCTTAGTTCATCAATCCCAATTTAATGACATAGATAACAAGTAATAAGGAGAGAAATGAATTATTGAGCCCACTAATGCAATAATTGCATCACATGGTAAATGGTTATTATGTACACGCACGATTACACGTGTACATCATTCTTTTCTATATCGCTAATTTACTTCATATAGTTTAGAAGATTTAAATTTAAATATTCTCAGTTCAATAAAATGGAACTCAATATCCATATTATAGGAATAGTATAATAGGACAAGTCCATTTTTACAAATAATCTTCTTCTTAATATATACAATTAGTAGAATCATCACTTAAAATTAAGTTGAACATAGTTATTAGGTACATAATCATAATTGTTATTAGAGTTAGAAAATTGTTTCATTTCTTATGGACAATGCATGTTATTGTAAAATTATATAAGAATAATTAAAATCATGCTTTAAAATTATTAAAGATATCCAAATGAAATGAGAATTTTTAAAGAATTTTTCAAACTTTGTAATACTCCATTGTATATGTTTCACATATACATTTAGTATCACATGTATTTATATGCATACTGAAAACAATACAATAAGAATCCGATCAAGTGTAGCATATGCAGCGAAGTGCAATAAAATAAACGATATCTATATTTAGTTGAAATTATCGCGGCTCCTCGTGTGATTTAATAATTGTTTTAGAGGATAGTCGCTGAGTATATTATCAACAATTAATTTTTTTACTTATCACTATTACAAGATTATTATTATTATTGTCATAAAATGATTTCTCACTGTTCGTTTCTTTTATTAGTTTCTTAACACGAAGTAAATGATAAGTGGAGTGCGATTCTAATTTATGTTCAATATAAACATTCTGCAATTGATCTTATTACTTTCAACTGCGATGTATATCAAAACTTATTTTTGGTTTCTATGCAAACATTATCATGCAATACATATAGTAACTTATTAGAAAAGTTTACAGTAAATAATAATTCTTTAGGAAATGCGGTTTTTCTACGAGCGTGGTTTAAAGCCATACGACTCAGCATAATGGGAATTTTATAATAATCATGGTCATGACTAACTTTTAGATGATACGTAAATGATGATGCAAACAATTCCTGGAATACGGAAAACATTATGCCGTAAGGATTATTCAATGCTCGAAGAAGGTAGCTAAGATAAAAATATTTAAAGAATACAATCCTGTTGAAGTTGGTATATTATATTTGTCAGTATTAAAAGTTGTCATAAAAATAGGAATAAAAAGATAGCATTCATGTGAATTTCTAAATTATAATATATCATATATTATAGTGTAAGATATTAGTAATATAATATAGTATAATAAAATATTTAATTGCTAGTTTCCGGCAGGTTTATTGATATTTTGATTACTTAGACTTAGATACTTTGTCAGCCGGATCATTGACTAAATACAAAATAGACCTGTGTCTAAAATTTTGTGTCTCGCATTCTGAAACACCGACCTCGAAATGTATCAGAGCGTTTATTATGAACCGTTCAAACGATCAATATTATTGTTAATATTTAGGATTTTCAACATTGTATTGACAATGTATCTATATTGGTCATCGGAGGTCTAGAGAGCCTCTTATGTATGGTAATGTTGAGAATTTTGAATATTGAGAATAATATTGACTTTACTGTTTATCATCTGAACATTCCTTTACGCTTTCTGTGATTTGCTACGGCGAATATAGGAATTATATTCAATTTAATCATCGAAAGCGATAAAAATGAATTTGATATCTACGGAACATCGCGATCTGTACTACCGAGCGTTGAGGGGTTTATCCACAAACGTCTGTGATTTATCATAGAGGTTACTCGTCTGTGGCTTTATCTGTAATTTAGTTAATGATAAAAAAGATCACGAATAAACCATATGTAAGTATATAGGAATTTGAAGCATTATCTATTGATGGTAACAAATTTCTTACTTGCTTACGGACTAAAAATTGAAACCTGTTGATTTTATTTTAAAATAATAACTAACTTAATTAAAAATATTATCGTAAATGTGATATCTTTTAATACGTGCAGTCGAAGCTTCGAATAGGAAATCAAGAAAACGAAAGGCAAGATTTATTGATCCTGTTATGGGAGAAGAAAGAATTAACAGAATTGTAGCAACACAAGAGGAGAAAGAAAAAGTAACAGATTAAGTTAAACTTTCATTTGTAAGAGAGAAAATGGATGAACTAGCTAAACAAGGTCAACTTTTTTAAGGAAGAAGAAAGGCTCTGATAAAAATTAAGTTAAGATTAGACTTTGATTGACTTCCTTTCTTCTGACAAATGTCGATTAAATGTTTTACAGAATTAAAAACTTTATAAGTTAACTTAAAAACATTATATACTTTTATATCTATAACACATATTCTTACCTAGATTTCAAATTGTCTCTTATTTCATTTCAACTATTTATCACGTTTCATTTTTAATGTTATGACACACAATATTGACGCATTATAATGCGAATTTCATATTAAAGTAGAACGATCAGATAATAAAGCGCACGAATAGCAAAATGTTCGAGTAGTAAAATGTTTAGATAGTAAGTGTTGTAATCGAGTATCTATTATTATTCTAATATTTGTATTAAATTGTATTCAATATTTAACGACAAAAATAGTTCGGGTTTTATATAACTCTACCACTACATAATCTCTGCATTCAAATTCGAATGTTATATCGTATATCGTTTTTGTTCAACTTAATTCCAGTTTTTATTAAATAGAGAATATTTTACAACTTGACCTGTTATTTTGTGCTAAAAACGTCGCATACAACGTTCTTATCTGAAATCGTAAGCTTTTCACGAAAATTACAAATTATAGATTATATTTCCATTGATTCAGAAATACTATCTATCGAAAAATAAATGAATATATCATGAAACATTAAAAGTAAAATAATTTTAAAATGACAACAAGAGAAGCTTTCCAATTATTCGAAAATTATTTGACAAATTTTTATTTCTATATTTAATTGTCATCTATGAACGTCTTTAATTTTTCTTAGTTCAAAATATTTTCCAATGTCTCATATTAGTCCGTGCATGTAATTATTTCTATCACAAGTAGTTGAAGAAAAAGGCAGAAATCCCATAAGGGGTACATTTTTTCCCAAGTGGAGTTATGTCCAAGATTTCAGGACTTTTATCTCTTTTCAAATGAAATCGCATATTTGTTTCTAATTGAGTATACAATGCACTTTGAAATAGTTTCATTGACCCTAGTCAAGCCCTAGTTCTGAGGTCATTTAGGGTTAAACAAAATTTACCTCCGTTGAACAGACAAAAGATCTTCTTCATAGTTGTGAATGTCATGTGGCCGTGGCACGAACTTACGCAAATGTTGTTGGTTATAGACAGCCGTGTTTACAAATACTGAATATCTATTGTTAGGCTCTTAGGCCGCAATTACTTCACACTCAAAACACAGTAAATTGTGTTTGAAATTATTTTTCCAATAGCGAATAGAGTTTGAGAGATTAAAGTGAGACAACACGACGTGTATATGCATTGTAAATAGTACTTGCCGCATTTAATTGGAAACAAAAGACTGCATGTACCTGAACAATAATATACTTATTCTCGTGTTGTTGGTGATTAATTACGTTAAATTAATTTCTTCTTTCTATAAAGTATAATAAAATACAGCGTTTCCATTTTCGGAAAGTTGTCTACGCATTTCTTACAAATACGCCTATTATCTTTTATTTCAAATTATCGTGTATCCATATATAATATTATTTTCTAATATTAAATAGATCTAAATAAATAAAATAATTTGTAAATTACTAAAATTTCTATATAATTAGAATATTTATAACGAAAACTTTTTGCATATATGATACACTTTACACGTCTATAATATATAAAATAATAACAATATCACCGAGTAATATCTAATCGTATGAATCTCTTTCCAAAATCAGCACACGACAATAATATTATTCTCTCATTCACTACACAATATTAACATATATCTATAACGTTATTATTATTGATTCTTTTCTATACACAAAAGTGCATAGTGATATCAAGTGGATGGATATCCAGAGGAGTATTAAACGGGGTTAGGTGCGGTCACTGAATGTGATGTCCATAGTTCCGGGTATCTTTATCAAAGAATACCAACGAGATAGTTTTTTTTGGTAACCAGTCTAGTCTTTGCATATGCGTAAGT
Organism: Bombus pascuorum; assembly: GCF_905332965.1. NCBI lineage: Eukaryota > Metazoa > Arthropoda > Insecta > Hymenoptera > Apidae > Bombus > Bombus pascuorum. Next base: position 10,960,341 of record NC_083491.1, on the reverse strand, counting down.
AAATATTAGCGGAGGATGATGAGAGTCTCCGACCATTTCCTCCCTTCTTTTTCCTGTCTCTTTTCACGTGGCCATTCTCACGTTGACCACCCTCGACATAGCAATCCGTTCATTCATTTCAGCTTCCGTCGCGACGTCATTCTGAAACCCTGTCTTTACCTGTGCTCTGGTCTCAGAACCCCCATCAAGAACCTTTCTCTGATGTTACCTTCATTCAAACAGATATCCAAGACAAGTCCCTCCTTACCTCAGGGGTAAAATTTTTCAATGCTCTTTTTCGTTTCATAACCGAATCCCATTGGGCATCATATATATTGCGAATATAAGTAAAACTATTTCACACAGATATGTATATTTATTATACACATTCAATTAAAAATAATTGGTACTGAATAGTCATTATCAGTGAATTGTTATTTTAATTAGATGCATTGTCAAAGACATTCGTTTTAAACAGTTAAAAAGCATTAAAATCAATCTTTATTCATCAATTGTCACTCTAGACGATTTTAGTACATTAGATAACCGTTTTATATATTGTCATACATCTTTTCTAAGATTTCAGAAAATGGGTTAAAATATTTTTTAGAAACTGAGAATTATTTGTTACATATTTTACGACTTCAAGTTTGTTAAACTAATTTTATTGGCCGTACTGTCACATCTTGTTCGATATATATTTTAGTTTAACGTCATTGGTAAATATAAATAATGACAACATTTGTATGATGAATGCAAACATTGCAATAAAGTGTCAGTTTTCTTGCTGTATATTCTGTGATGTTTCAACTTTCGTTTCTACGTTAGACGCTTCTGACTTCAATGATACGAAACATGTCATGAGAAATGAACTGCTACTGCAGTCATACAAAAGGAAATATAAGATACAAGAAAAGAATTTCCTGGACGTAATATGAAATTTTACAATTGTTTATCAAACAAATTCATATTATTCCTATTCGGTGGAAATTGACAGTATCCATATTTATGCGAAGCAGTATATGCTACTAAATAATTTACATATAATATATTTAATATAAATATTAAACAAAAATAATTTACTTTTGAATCCAGAATATCATGCATACACAACGAAGATAAATTTTAATATGTTATTTTAATTTATTGCAATAAATATAAGAAGGATACATAATACAACTTATTATTATTATTATTTTATATTATATTGTATTATGCCCTGCATGTTGCTTTGTAATTCGTAAACAGTATGAAAAATCTGATATCTGATATACAAAAATTTTATTTTTAATTTCCATGAAAAAAATGTATGAATGTAAACTGCGAATTTTTCATTATATTAATCCTCCGCTAATTTTATACATTTTCTGTCAAGAGGCAAATCAAGTTCGAAAAACAAGAAACCAATGAGAGTTAAGATTTCAATTATTCAATCTGCAGAAACCTAACAGAATCTAGCACTCAATGATCCAACAACCTAGCAATTAATATACTATTATGTCTATCAATTACATAACAGCCTCCTATATGTCAAAGCATGTATATGAATGGCAGTCCAATTAAACATATTTTTGACCCAGTTTAAAAGACAAGTCCTCAGGAACGCGTGTACCAAAGGGGCGAATCAACTGATCCCTGTGTTGTTCGTGACGCTATGTTGCTTCGCTCGTGCTCCTGTGGCACGGTGTTAATTTTGGACTGTGCTCGATCACACATCCTCGTCAAAGGAGAAGATTGGGATCAGCGATAGAGCTTTGCATGCGCCGACCTACTGCCGTTGCACAGTTTGCAGCGTGTCGTGTATCTCCAAAAGCTGTTCGTTAATCGACGTGATCACGCCGCGCCGCCGTGCCGCGATGTAAACTCGTACAATTAGTTGAACTTCGAGATAAGCCACAGCGCGAATTCATGCAAACCCTTTCTTTTTATTTTTCGAATCGAATCTCGAACAATTCCTCAAATCTTACGGCTTTGTCGACTTGCTCCGAACGCGTAAAGGACGTTTTCACCGCAAGTCTCGTTATTCTGTCTCGTCGTGAATTTCCCATTTTAATTTCACTCGCACGTGTGCATAGTGCTTCATGAAGAAATTTGAACACTTACTATAAGAATTTTTTGTGGATGTGTATGTGCGTGTTATATGTATAAAGTATCTGGAAATTTTACTAATATTGAAGAAAGACATAATTATTTATAAAGTTAGGACAAACTTATGTAATTAATATTATTAATGCTAAAAATGGTTTTAATAATATATTGAGAATTATTAAATGATTGACTGTTCAAATAGTTCATAGATATTATACTATTGAAATTATTGATTTATTTGTAGGTATAGGTTACATTTTAAGCAGCCTACTGTGCTTGATTGTAATTAAAGCTTAGTGTTGCAATCATTATATTATTAGTATATGTACATATATTCACTTTGTAATATATTGCTCACAATACTTACTAATAATATATCATGTTTAATAGGATTATAATGCCTATGAGTTTATACGACTTAATTCATCAATTGTGAAAATATATATATTTCTACGTATTTAAAAATAGATATTTATAATCTCAGGAAACAACGATTGTAGAAAAACTGAACACGTTTGATAAATATGTACTTCCGATGAGTTTTCATACTAGCTTTAATGTAGCCAATAATAATAGGTAGAAAAGTTGTTCCTGTTTACCCTGATAATGGTTACTTTGTTAACTTGAAAGAAGATAAAAATACGTAGGAAGCAATAGCTAAACGCGAAGATAGTACAAGTTGAAACAAAATGATCACTTGGGTATAAAATTTATGACGATGTAAGAATGAAAGAATGCTACGGAACTCGTTCTGCAAGTGTGTTTGTTTTAGAATTTTTCTTCTTTTTGACTTTCCTTCCTACGAATTTTCATCTTATGTCTGACAATGCCCATTGTGTTACCTCGTGGTAATAATAAGTAACGGATGTGCAAAGCGAAATATCATGTTTTATCTCGTCCTGAATTTTTAATATAATTGACCGAATCTTTGTTTCCATATCCAAACAAAAAATTAAAAATATTCAAGTATTAATGTGTAAACCAAGGTTCATTAGTAGATTCAATTAACTGCAATTAATTCTACGTAACAATATAAACGATGATTCTTAACATATCCACAATACATTGTTTATAAACATTGTAATATTTCAGGAATTATTAACAACTTTACAGTAGTTGGTATTTTAATTTGAAAGTTTTGGTGGTTTTATGTAAATGTATTTTTAAAGGAATAATGTCAAGTTCTACTTGTATCAGTATATTTGTACCATAATTTGGATATTTAGTATACTTGAGTTTAATATCAGTTTTTAATAATCGTTAATGTTTCGCTCACCTCTTTACTGCAGCGATATTAAATAAATTTTCAAAGAATAAAGTGTACGTAACCTGAATGCGTATACCAATTGCGAATAAAATATCTTGAAAATAATCGAATCAACAAAGAATGAGGAAATATCGCGTGTGCATAAAAACAAGATAGCTAGTGAAGATCAAAATCAAGATTTAAATTCAAGATAAAAGACATTTGCATCAATTCCTCAAATTTCACAATTTTCTTTACAAGAAATTCAAAATCCCTGAAAATTCCTTGACACAGGTGAATTAATCGCTACATAGATGCTTCTTCTATTAATTTTACTAATATTCTCAAAGAGATTATTACGACTATGACGATTAAATCGATAATAATTTTCGTTAATTAAATTTACCATACTTTTCGAAAATGCAAAATTGAGATAACCATAGAAAAGGAACTTAAAGAGGACGCGATGACAAAAAGAAGAGGGAAACAAGCGCAAGACAAGGAATGGAAAGGGGGTCAGAATGGAAGAATAAAAGAAGGAATGCGAGATATTAGCGTAATATTATAGTAGAAAGCAGTAGAAATGCATAACATCTTTCGAATGTAGAAGATCACCGAGTAGTTAATATATCAGTCTAGTGGCGCGTCCACGTGTCGTCATCAGAATCGAGTGGCTCATTGTTAATTCACACACCTAAACGTCACCTAGGTTCCTCGGCGATTATGAAGAAAACTAGGTGAATTGATAACAACGGTACGGAGGAACGATTCATCCCTGTACGCGAACGTCGAAGGGCGCCGGACACTGGTGCGCAAGCGTCTCCTGGAACGAGGTTGACGACGCTGCACGGAATCGCGACGCTGACGGCGCTCACTTGAATTCTCGCCGCGTGTCTGTTGGCCGACTCGCCGTCAAGTCCCATTCGGAGCAGAGTTTGAAACGCGACGGAGCCGGAAGTAGCGCGCTTCCGCCACCAATCCTTCCGTCGTACGAGATCGACATGTCTTTTTAGATAACAGAGATATATCCCTTCAGATCGTTATACTCGATTCCGTCGTCGTTCTTCTCTGTCATCGAGCTTCACGAGGTTAATTAGTTATTTCTATAATCGAGCTTTAATAGCTTCGATACATTTGGTCGAGTTATGTGGTGCGCGGGTGTCGAGAAAAGACAGTGGAAATCGTCCGTAATTAGTAAAAGCCTTAGAAGAATGTTGCACAGAGTCTCCAAGAACGATGTATGTATTTTATCAATCCGTACGATCTGAGTCTCCGGTAATGCTATTTTACTGCTAGAAGGGATCTTGAAACGTCGATACACGAGTGATGAGGTAGGAAGAAAAATCGGGGATATGGTCAGAGTACTTTGACAATAAAGAGAATACTCATCAGAGGTGAAATAATTTTAGGATTTCATTATTCCTGGCAAATTCTTTAGATTCCGAATCGTTTTAATACTAGAACTCTCGAATTATTTCAACACGGTTAGTGAATTCTGGAAATTCGAAAAAGTGATGGAACCTTTCGTTAGCAGATTATTTATTAACTGGGGAATCAGTAGTCGATTCTGGTGATACTTGCGCCCTTCCATTATCGCTGACAAGTCGAGTCAATTTTTATGAATGAAAAACATTCTGTTGGGTTTCCTTCTTCGGGTTTCTTGCGGTGATATCGTTCGTGAATTAAACTGTAACGTGACAATTCTGTACCGATCCAGAACTTCGAAATACCGGAAGATGAAACTAAGAACTCAGACAGGCATGACAAAGTGGAACACTGAGAATTGAAGTTTTGGGGATTTATGTGGCCTACTTCGGCGTAGTCCTTCTCTCCAAGGATACACAAGGTATGTTACCTATTACTTGTTGCCTTTACGTACTTTATTTATTCCTGTATTATAATTTTGTATCTAATACCTTGAATTTTCAATTCATTCGATTGTTTATTATTTTGCATTCGAACGTTGTATCATATTGCCTGAGCTTCAAACGTTTCAAACGCGTCTTGAATTATAGAGAAACGATGTTATATATACCTAATAAGACATGACTTAATGAACTATGTTATGGAAAAATTAATAGAAATTTCTACTGGAACAGTGAATTAACAATACTCGGATAATTAATTAATATTCGAATAATTTAGTTTGAATATTATTGAAAGGCCCACTTTTCGCTAAAGCATTATCAATCTTTTATCAGTTATAAAGTCGAACTAGAATTATACAACTTTATCGATGATAAAAATATCATTTCAATTTTATTATATTTCATTCGTAATTGGAGAAATAAAAATTCTGTATTATCGAAATTTATTTGCAGTTGAAAATATTGTCGGATAACTACTCTTCAGCAACAATATCTTGTGATATTTATGAAATTCCATTTGTTTAATTTATTTACGAGACATTAAAAGCTCCTTTACATGCCTGAAAATTTGATATTCGATTCAATTTAACATATTGTTTTAAGCTTTCGCGATTTTCACGGTAATCTCCTTTCCCCCTTGAAACAACGAATATATGGTAGAACGTACGTCGCTTTGCTTTACTATTTGTGCGTGCGTGAAGTTGTCGATCGATTATTGAAAAAATTATACATTCTAACGATCATGCTTTGTTTAATAAAAATGTAAATTCATTGCCCGTCTCACCGGGAAAGGGGAAACGGTTACATGGAAAATCTTCCACGCGGAACAAAACGAAAATATTAGAGTTTATTCAAATTCAAAAATGACCGATTGGTACCCTGCGACTTTCATGCTAGATAAAAACTCCAATTTTCAATGGTGCCAACTGTAATGTGGATGGACTCAGAACCATTTATTCCACTCAACCAAGCGATATCCAAACTATGATTGACACAGTTAGAATAGATAAAAGGAATGCCGTGATAAAAAAAGATGTCATTTTGGTTTGGCTTTGATGTTTATATCGATATCGTGGTTTATTTTAGAAGAAGAGTATTATATAGAAATCTATAATTGAACACAATCTAATACCAAGATATAATTCGTTTATACATTTTAGAAATATTTTTATGTATCATACGTTTGGAATTATTGTTCCAAAAGAGATAATTTTATATTTATTATGTAGATTGATTAGTCGAAATTGTTGTTGTTTTTATTATTTAATTTGTACTTTACAATTTGTCCAGCTGGACATTCGGTAAATTTTTCTAGCTTTATTGCTAAATAACATGTGGATGGCTACCCCCAGCGGGATACCGTCTTCGAGTTTGTCTATTTTATTTCTTTAGTGAAGTCAGTGAGGTGTTTTCTCTTTAGTCTTCTTTTTACGAGGGTTTTGCTCACTTCAGCAGCCAGCTGGTTTGGATTCGAAAGAATATGAATTATAAATCTAATAATAAATAAAGGACAATCTTCGAAGCAAAATTATCGGTTTAAAATTTCTAGAGCGTGACAAGAAATTATTTATTTAATTAAAAAAAAAAATGTATGCATGATTAGAAGGATTTGTATATCGATTCAAATTTCCATACCAGAATATAATAATATAATATAATATGTTGTATATAATAGTATAATACAATATGTATAATAGAAAATTATATGTATTTCTTAAATACTACCGCATGTATAAGACAAATTTTATATATCTAGATAATATAAAAATATTTATCTTTATTAATAAACAGTATTTTATACTCTTACAGAGACCTTATAGTAACATTTTTAGAAGGGTTCTTTATAAATACGCAAGACATACTAGAATGCGGAAATGATAATCTATGTATAACGGTATTAATCAAAATGAATATTTAACTTTAGTTTTCAAAGCAAACTTGATTACGTAAAAAGTATGTAATTGATATATTGAAAGCTGGTAATATTATAGGTTTTCACTTTCCAATTAGCACTTTTAAGAAATATTAAAATAAAATTAGAGAAACGAAATTTCATTTTCTATTAAGTTCAGTATTTTAGCATGAGAATCGGAGGATTAGTTGATAGTGAACGCAAAAGGATTCTAGTTCGTGCGTTCTATGTTGAACTTCTAAAGGATAATCGATAAATATCGATTAGTTAATTCTTTGTGAATAGAGAAAGGTGTATTTGTATTATCCTGTCATGGTCACTCAGTTCAAAGAGTGATATAGGCCGAAATACTCATTATTCTAACTAACGCTGTTAAAAATTAATATTGCACGAATAGCTGTAGAGAGTAAAGTTTTGTAAAGTGTAATGAAGCAACGTTGAATATAGAAACCTATGAAACTTCTTCCCTTTACGTGTATTACTACAATATAAGATAAAATTAGGTTTCAAGGACGTTAATGTAAATTTCCTATATTCAAAATATTTATTCGTTGTTTCTGCAGAAAATTTTCATATACATACATATGTGTTCTAATATCTTTGCATAATTAAATTGTAATCCAGATTAATTGATTGTAGTACATATATATATATATAATATAATAAAATATAGTATATATATAATATATATATATATAATAACAACTTCTTTAAAATTCATGGTTTTCATGTAACGTAGAGTGATTACACTAGTTTAAAAAATAAATGAGAGAGAAGAGTATGTCGAGAGTAGATCAGTCACAGTGACGCTTTGTAGTAACTAATACAATTGATGAACTACTGAGTAAATAATCGATAGCAATTGCGATAGCGATTTAATTACATGCTAGTGATACGACATTCGCATAAAATTATCAACAACTAAACAGTACTGATATGAAAAAAGATATAAGTTGTTTAAATAATCGACTCTACATATTTCAACTTCGCTTTCTTATTCAGTAATAAATTAACTTAACAGTAATAAAAAAACTTAAGTAACGAATGAAATTAGAAAAATTATATTAAATTTTATTTTAGGTAATTAAATTCATATTTGTATGTTAAATATAGATCATCTTTCGATATGTAAAGAAAAGTTGTTTAAACAAAGCATGTTAATTCAGTAAACAAAAATTCCTCTTAAACGATTTCCATGTTCAAAACTGATTAATTAGTACAATTATTGAAAGGAAAAAATTGAAATTAAATTATTGTATGAAGAAATGTGAATTAATGAATGAATTAGAAAGTCTGTTCTCGTATATAATTTTATTCGAAACGTTTATATTAAATTCTGTAATAAAATATCTTTCGATAAACTGGAGTGTTATAATCAAAATTTTATCGACAGATTCAGTGAAATCTACTTAACGCACACGGAAATCGTTAAAAAAAAATTCTGGATAAATAGTTACAGCCGCTGTAATATATCACGAAGAACGACGAATCACATTTTACGAAAGAGCTGATAAAGTGCACGCTACGAGCACACGCCACCCTTCTTGAATTTGTGTTTAACTTAATACGGAAAACCCGTCACGAACATCTTGAGTAATAAGAAATAAGAGCGAATTTCACTCTTAGAATATTTTCGACGTAATGTTTCTACATGTTTTGCTGAGACTTTATGAGTATGGTCAGTTTGAAATAATTACTTACCCTCGCACGCAACGATTAAGGGAACACGTAAAAGTTTTATAATTCCAGAAATTAATTAGGATATTAGTTATGAAATATATATTAATTAATTAATTAAAAAATTTAATATCAATTTTAAGACAGTATTATATAATATCGTCTAAAAATAATATAGTGATTTTTATTTTATATATGTACTTACAACGATGGAACAGGAAACTATGACTATTTAACTGGAACTATTTCTAAATGTTAATGTATTACAACAGAAGCAAATAAATCGGTACAACTAATCAACTTCTAAATGACAACTCACAACTCACAATTTACGCCGATCAACGACAGCAAACCAACATTTTCTCCACCAAAGCATCCCTTTATAATAATTTTCGTACTTTCACCACATACACGTGTTTCACAGTTGTCCATAACTAAGAATGGTCACCTACGCCCCTTTCTAAGTACCTACTTTATTTGTTTGCTATTTTTATTAACATTTCTGAGATAATAGCTATATGACAAATATTATTGTCTCTGAATTATTTATATATTCAACTTGTATATAAATTTATTTATTTAATTAATATTAGTTTATGTAAATTATTCTGACCTAACAAGCAGAGTTTTGCAACTCGAAATAGATTACGAACATCAAATAAACGAAATATAGTAAACACGATAAGTCACGTTTTCTTTCTCTGAATTTTATTCCGATTGAATATTGAAGTGCACGGTCAAGCATTGAATCGATAAATCAAATGTTGAATTTATTTAACCTACAAGGACTGGTTTTTCACGAAAGTATTCTTATATTTAACAATTCTCAACATTCATCCGCTGACATTACTCTTGCGTAAATTTGATTTTTTCTCGCTTAAGTGACCAATAAATTTTAATAAATTTCAATCACAATGGGATAGTTTATTGGAAACTATTAATTTCAAAACGGGGGTTCGTAATTTTAGCATACAGAAGGAAACAATGTGACGTCAATGATAACTTTTATAAACTGAAAGGCATCGTACTAGGTACGTCATAGCTAGCAAAAATGCTAAACATAACATACGTACAATTATAATTAACTGCAAATATCTATGGCAGTTCATATTTTTGTGAGCCAGAAGTGGAGAAAATATGACTGAAATATCATATAAATTTTTGCATATCGTGTGCATTCTGTATGAAGAAATGATAATGATTTTTTAATTTTGATGCTTGACGGCTAGAAAGCAGTCTATCCTATACCCTATCTAAATCTAACGATACAAACTTTTTAGAGACTGCTACTAAATCTACGAAGTTTTGTAACAAGTGTTATGACATAGTGTTATGACTATCAATATTTTTGAAGCGTTCAAGGTAATATCAAAGATATACATATACTCGATATTAAAATCATATAAAGAGAAACATTGATTTGACAATATACCATGCAAATAAAATATGAAAAATATAATTTATTATGTCCTCATAAATGCATAAACATGCGCAATTCAATTTTCACTTCAACATGGATTAATTTACCATCTTGTATGCGAATACCACGTGACGATGTAATATTACGAACACCTAGTAGCAACAACTACCAGTAACAGTATTACTTTCAATAGTGATATAACTGTAGTCCTATTACACAAACGAGATAGATATTCAGCGTTCCATAAAGGAATAAACTGAATGCTATATCATCGGTCACAGAAACGTGCACGTTGAAACTACTCGGGGATAGCAATTACACTCTGTGTCATTATTAAAGCGTAATTCTACAAAATTGCTGTTTCTTAACCGTGACGAGTTTAATTGCATTTATACGAACTCCCTATTGGACCGATTTCTAGATAAAGGACGTAATACATCGGCTACGATTAAAATGGAAGATAATAGCGCGAAGATTTCGTTTCGTCTTTTAGCTAAACGAAGGGTGAGAATAGTTCGTGTCACGTGCCACGTGTCACGGATGTCACGAACGTAAGTAAAGTCATGAAAAGATCAGAAATTCCACTAGACTGTGATGGTCGTTTGCGTAGAATACTGAAGCATTCTGCAAAAATGTTTTCTAATTGTAATGCTAAGTCAATGATTTAGGTATTTTTGGGTTAAATGTTGTTTATGGTATTAAAAGGAACGTTATAAAATAAATGTATAAAATGTTGGGATTCTTTTATGCGCAAGTAATAATCCAAATGTAATCTTTTCGATGAAGTAATACATACATCATATGAAAATTACTAAAATTAATAAATTCTTTATATGTATACATTTATCATTCATTTATTCAGAAATATATTTTATGCCACGAATGCAATGTTTTAATACTAAAAGAAGATTAAGTATCGAATAACGCAGTTCATCTTAAATTTATAGCATTGTTCCTGCGTAGAAATAAATGATGAATCTGTCTAAGACACGTTCGAATCTATATAAGAGATTTTATAGTATAAAGTACGATAAATTTTTCTACAGATCTTGATATTATTAATTCTATCCCTGACTGTAATTTATTACGATCAATTTATTCATACAAGGTCGTGCTTTATCATTAGATAATATCAATAGACTCAAAGATTAGGAAATCATCTCTGCATCGATGTTTGTGTTTAATTCGCAACTAGTTTATTTATCGTGATAATAATGCAAATGGCTCTCAAAAATAGTATTAGCGGGTATACTGGATGCGTGCGATCTATTCTCATTATATTTATCTATCTATAATAATTGAACGAATTTCATTATATTTAAATAAAGGATTCAAATCGATTCCTCTAGGAGAAATAAATCGAATGTACGCAGTCGCACAGTGCAGCTATTGCGATTGTTGCGTAGAAATTTGTATTTATTCACGCTATTCGAGACGCGAAGAATAGGAACGTTAGGTATAAACGTGGTTCGTTCTCGAGATATTATTGGGTTCTACACCGTTATCGCGATTATCCGTTTTCATTGTTACATACAATATATGTTAAAACATATCGACGTTGTAAAAGTCGTCTGACTGCTATAGTGACGAGAATATACATTTCTAAATCGCGATGTAACAAATATCAATGTAATATTATTTGTATAGCTAAGACACTTTTAATAATATACATAGTTTTACTTTGGTTTAGTTAGAAATCACGTGTTTGATTAAAAATAATTACGTCTAATATAAATATAAGCATGTAACGAATAACTTATTATTAATGGAAGACATGAAAATGTTAAGAAAAATGGTTATTTCACGATTTTTTGTAGAATATGCTATTATAGACTATAACAATATTATGTCGTTACGATAAAAGTAATAGATTTATTAATATCAGAACTATTGGACAAATCCTACCAAATGAAATATCGTCGTATTTGGAATATTATATTTCTTGAACATCTTTTACTTTTATCTCTTTTTAAGAGATAAAATTTATAATACGCGTGTGCTAGATATATATCGAATATATGATACTAGACATGAATATTTATTTTAAGATTAATTCTTCTGCCACAAATTATACGTATTACAATGTCCTATTATCACGATTAACGAACCAGAAAAAAATGAATTTCATTTTCAAGATAGAACATAGAAAGATACAAAAACATGTATAACTCCATAACAGAAGAAATAGTAGACCCTATGGCACAAATGTACAATAATGGACCACCTAAATCCCTAAGTGATGTTTAAAGCCGCTTAAGAGAAGAATGAGAAGCGTTTATGACAATCTCGCTTATTTGATACGCAGTGGAGATCGATAGCAATATGTTGAGCGTCGTGTCATTCAAAGGAGCATTTCGTTCGTATAGGTACTCGCCACTTCTATAAAAAGATATTTCGTTACTTTCATGTCCTTTACAGTAACTTTTTATACCCTGTGTATCTATAGTCATATGAATAATGCTATTCCCGCTAAATTATCCCAATATAAATCGAATTTAATATATTCTAATAAATAATTATAATATTAAAATATCTTTATATGTATAAGAGATGTTTGCATGATTTTTAATTATAAAATATACTTTGTTTCATAAATATTTCTATGTTTATTAATGGAAGTACCATTTCGCTGGAATATTTTTGTCATTGAGATGAAATGTCTCTAATACTATTTCCGGAAAATATCTTTTTCTGAATTTTATACAGTTTTGAAGATATTACCCGTTATTTATTTACAAATTTAGATACCTAACGACGAATAGCACGTTCATTAGTAGTAACCTCTTCAAAAACCACATTAATATTACGTGCGGCGTCGGCCGCAGGATGGCTAAGTTTAACGTTAGAACTAACGATCTGTATACTAGAATAAGTGTGCTACACATAGATGATTATAATTAAAGTGGAAGGATGAAAATAGATAGACATATATAGTTCTGCTTAGAAATCAACCCTTCTTTCTTCTCAATAAAAGTTAATTTCGCCAAAATTACCTTCCGTCAAAAGCGCTTGTTTTTAGATATCGCAAAAATAAAAGACCTGAATTTCGTCATTTTCACGTTCTCATAGTTTTAGCGTTAAATTCACAAGAAGAAATGGCACGAGTTTCAGACACATTTATTGTAACATTTCAAAGAAAATTCTACAAAATTCTCAACGCTATTTCAAACGAAAGATATACGAAACAAAAGAATATAGATCAACGTTCAATTTTATGTAACCCATACTGCAGAAAAAGAACTTAAAGAATATTCAAACGAACATTTCATATCATGTTACAGATGTTACATATTTATCTCGACTGTTAACTATCAATTACGAAAATTACTTGAAACTGAAGATTATTACAAAGCAAAATTTATGATAGTCACTCGTGAATATGACGAAAATCTTTAATGTAATATTTTCAAAAGTAATCAATTGCTGTAAAATTTGTCAGACTGAGCTTAATTTCGATTATTTTCGATCATTTCACGCGTGAATGATAGTGAAGTAAAATAATTACTGGCACACGCGTATGTGATTGATCGAGCTCCAAGACGTTAATCGTGCATGCCAAGCAATATTTGTCCGATCTTTGATCAGATGCACCGACGAAAGAAAGAAGGAAGAAAAACGAAACGATCGATTCAGATTAATCGCTGGGAATCTCATTAAAGTCGACAGGAAGGGAAGAAGCGTCAAACTAGGTTTATCGGCAGTTTTTTCTCCTCTTGGGAAAATATATTTGTATAGTTATATATCGATCTAATTCCAAGCTGCAGCGACTTTCATCTCCGCTGTCGAGGGATATTCAATCAGCTGACTGGAAGCGGCAACTTCCTTTGCTTCAACTAAATAGTGAACACTTTTCACTACTCGTGTAAAGCCAAATTATCTTCTATTTAAACAGTGTCTGCAAATTTTACGCGAGGGAGACGATAAGAAAATATTTTCTAACGCATCTTATATATTGTCGGTTAATAGAAGATCTCCAGTAATTAAGTTCCTTCTGGTATTATAGCGGAAATTTTAAATTCGCTGTAGGATTGGTCAATCGAGATATCAAAGCCTAAAGATCCAAAATTAGTCGATATTACCAAATTAATTGAATTATTTTATTCTTTTATAGTTGTTCAAGTTGAAGAGATAATTCGATATTCGTAAATGAAATAAATATGAATTTTAAGGTATTAATTTACTGCCTCGTAATTGATCGAGTGGCTGATTTGATATTTGTAAATGCAGGGAATATAAAATTTTGTGAAGTGCTATTACTAAAAGGATATACGTATACAAGATACTCTGTAACTGTAACTGGTAATGCAACTCAAGAGGGGATGACTCCACATAAGAAAATAAATGGAAAATATAAAATAAAGCTTCTCCATACGAAGCTTTGCAGAAAGAATTTCATTTAAAATATTTAATCTGATAACTATACCGTGTTTAAAATATTTCGTGTTAGAAACAATTTTTGTTTATGTTTTGACCAATATTGATAAAAATTTGATTCGTTAATGTTCCATTTCACTTTCAATGCTGCGCAATCATTAATGCCTTATTATATTTCAATCGTTTTAATAATCGGAGTCAATTCATCGGAAAACCATCAAACTAAAGTTAAATTTTCAGGAAAACCATGCTATTATCTAATTGATTTCCACTTTATCACGACTACCAAACAATTTGAGGAGAAAAGAACGAGCAAATTGATCCGAGAGTAAAATAGCTCAGAAAGATATTAATTTATGCAATATATCTTATTGCCATTTAACTGGAAGGTATATTTCGTTTAATTTATGCGTATGCATAATTCATGTCGTCGAAGATCGGAGCAAACGATTAAACTACTTTTAATCGAAAATCCATTTTTCACTGTGAATCTATATCTTCGGAGTTACATTGGAGTACTGTTAATTGGTAATCGATGTGTCGTCATCCAGCAACGCGTATGTAGTAGCGTCAGTATTCGAAAAACAAAAAGTGAAAAACAAAAAAAGAAAAAAAAATAAAGAAGAGTGAATCCTAACTGTGTAGAGACAAGAACTACTGGCTGCAAATTGTTTGAAATTCGTAGACGGAAAGACAAAAACGGGCAGGAACAATCAGGAGGAAAAAACCAGAGGAATTGTTCGTGGATTTTCAAGCTGGTCCAAAGCTCTGCTTAGCTGCTCGTATCATTTGAAAAAGCAATGAATTCGAAACGAATTACCCACAATGCTATCGGAACGCGATCGTTGCCTGATTCGTTGGTTCAATTGTTCAGAATGATTCGTCACGTACGTATAGGATTCGACGTTCGCATGCTGTATGCTCCGCTTGTCCATGGGATAGACTTCGTGCGTAACTTCCCAGATATTCTGAATAACATTTTAATCCGTTGATCAATATTCTGTGGGAAGATTTAACGCGTCAACAATATTGGTTATACATGTACTATTAATTTTTTGTAAAATTGAAGATATAAGCTGCACAAAATACTTGTAAATACGAGATAATCATTTTTAATTTTTCTTACTTTCACTTTTATTCTACTTAATATCGATGTGAATATTTAAAAAAGAAAAAATGATTTCTATTCGTTATTAAGTTGTTACATACATAGTATAAGTCAATATTTTTTGAATAATAATTAAAGGCAATTAAATAACATTCATTTTATACGAATATGAAGCTTGAAAGATAGATGAGTGGTTAATTATTTCAAAATAGCAGGTAGTACTAATACAGAGAACGGAAAATAGAATTCGATTTTGAATGCACTTCTTGTGTGAGTCTAAACTAGGCCGCAGTGCAGTAGAAGCTTCTCGCAGTATTACCACTGCTTTTGGAGAAAATGAGTATACTTCGTGAATGAACAATTCGACGTTGCTTCGGAAAATGTCATGTTGACGATAAAGATCTGTAAAATGAACTCCATAGTAGTTGCCCTAAAAGTGTGATTATAAAAACAGTGTTATATACAAATTAAAATTGTAATTGAATATGCCAAAACGTTAAATTAAATCTTCATTCAAAAAAAATTATTATTAATATTTTGTAATTCATAACAGGTATTATACAATATTTTTTCTGAAAATTAGAAAAACAGCGAAAAGAGAGGAATATGATATAGAATCGCAAGAAACCAAAAATATTCGAAATAATACTGTGAGCCATTTTAATAGCTGTATATATTATAAATGTAAATATTTTAAATAAAATATGTAAAAATCTCTTATAGATTTCTTTAGCTTAATATCCTCAGGCAGGAAGAAGAGTTGTTCCTGACTGATTCTAATTTGACTTGCTCGACCACTGGTTCGCGGTTTATGACTTTATATCATTAAGCTACATATTCCCCGAAATTTCCGACTTGTCAGGCTCTTCTCACTTTCCGTAGCCGAGGTCTTCTCCCCGTTCCATTTTCATTATCTCTCGTCCGTTTCACATCGGCTGCACACAGAGGCACGACATGTACCACGAAAACTCGTTTGACCCTGCTCCCAAACACCGCAGCTACGATCTGCAAGGATGAGAAGAAAAAATATTTGTATCGTTCACTCGCATCCGGACGAACGTGACGTGTGCACAGATAAGACGTGCGGTTAGATTCTGGTCTACGATATTTTTGCTGTTTGGCTAGTGCAAAATGAAGCATGGAATATTGAGGGTTGAAAGGTGAGGGAACGAGGGATAAGAAAATATATGCTCCCTTAAAAGTCGAATGTTACCGAAAAAAAGCCTATAAGGAAATAACCTGATATGATAGAATTCCAGTCACAATAGAATTACCCGATCTGATACAGACAAACGCGCTGCGATATATCTGCGATCTTTATACATAAAAAAAAAAAAAAAAAAAAAAGAAACGTGAATATTAAGAGTGAAAGTAAAGCGTAACAAAATTAAATTGAATTGTTAATTGAGAATTTTTATACGAAAAATCTGTAGATATCAAATGTTTTTATGAGAAAAGCAAGTTTTAATACATTTAATATATCATACATCATGTATATCTTCTTGTACATTTACTTTTATTTGTTTTCATCACAAGCAATCAATATTGTAATCTGAAAATAGGCAGTATTATTATAATAATCGAATGTACATACCAGAAGCTAATTTATGTGTATATAGTCAAGTTAGAGCGAAAATAGGAAAGCAAAAATTTCGTTAAAATCGTATGTATTCGAAGGAGTACTTATGAGATCGCACTGAATAAAAGTGACCGAAGTAATTTATGTTATTTTTCTATGTGTTATAATTTCGTGTTCAAGTATAATTCAGAATGTTATGCTGTACGTTTTTTTTATGAATGGCAGCAAATTACGAAGGTCAAGTGAATCAAATGCACAATCGTTGCGTGTTGCATGAAATTCGGTTTATTCTATTGCGAAAAGAAAACAATTGCATGATGTAGGGCTGTTTGTAAAAACTCTTTTTTCTTAATACATTCTAGTATACTAATTCTTTGTTTATTAACGTATCTTACGTATCTGCTTTTTATATAACATTTTTCGAAGTATATTCTAATATTTTCTATTACTGTAACATTTTTTCATATGGAGGAATTAAAGTAATTCACAGTTTATGTATAAACGTTGGAATCTTTCTAAAAATTGTTACCTTAATTTACTCTTTCTTCTTGCAATATAGGATCCAAATTTTATGCCTTTGGTAAATTGTTAAGTCGAACAACCTTCAATTCTCAAACATCTCTTTCGACATAAATGAATATCAATTTAAACAAAGATCAATAACAAAGGGATCTCAACAACATTCGTAAATGAATTCACTTCAATTGGGTGTCCTTATCTGGTTTATATACTAGCTCTTGAAGACGAGCCCTCGGTGAAAGAGGTATTTCTCTCTAGTATTTGACAAGATTCCAATTAGCATGACCTATTATAGTACTATTCATAATCGTCCCATCATTCTGTCATCAAGCACATTATTTTTTACTATGTAATATTAAGATACGATTTGTATATGTAAATATACACATATAAGAAACATCTGTTTTCAGTAGTATAGATAAAGAATAAATCAAATCATTTAAACTTTGAAACGATGTTTTATCTTTATTTGCTATCCTTCGCAAATTTTATATACCTCCTATTCATATTTGCAGTTACAAATATTCTTCATCTGTATTTTAATATTAAATGATCGAAAATCTTTACTCTCTCGCAAATCATTATTATTAAACTGAAAATCTAAGTCTCATACTTGGGTGAAATTATTTAAATTTGAAAATGTAATAGATTACTACAAGAACGAATTGTATTCTTTTCAGAATGCTCAGGAGATGATTGGGTATTGAGGTGAAGGTGTCAGTGGTTCTGGAAGTTACTGCCACCGTAATTTTTGCCTAGTGAAATGGAGATAAATGGAACAGACAGCAGCCTAAACGGCACTGAAGCTAATCGCACTACTTCTCCAGTCTTCATTATCAGCACGCGTTATATGACACAATGGTGAGTATATTTATACCTTTACAACATATATAAATAATTCTTAACTGGTGATAAATTAGAAATACTTAAAGTTATTAGTAAGATTCTGTAATATTTCTATGAAAATATATAAGTCTAACCTTATTATTTTTAACGTAATCGAAAACTATTAAGACATTTATGATCATGTATTACTTGAGGGCGAAATCAATGAGAGAGAATTAACCATTAATAGTTAAATAGAATTTCGAATTAATCGCGATCAATTGGAAAGTCGGCCTTCATCGTGGCTTCAAAATCTTTCTTCCTATGATGTCAGACAAAATAGAAAAGAGATAGGAGCAAACTTTAGGAAACCGATACATCAAACACTGAACTTAGATACTTAACTTGTCAATGTGCAAGAAAGTTTTCCAGTTAATAAAGAAATGACAATACGTATAAGATTAAAAACATAGAACGTGGAAAAGATATTCCATGTATTAATATTTGTTTGAAAATACAATTATACGTAGAATGACTAATATTTAAATACATTTACTTAATATTAATATTGAAAACATTTAATAGTTTTTGTTATTTCGAAGATGAAACTAACCCCAATTAGGTGGAATTCTAAAAAGCTGCTGTTTTAAACCTCAGATTTTTTTTCAAACGTTAAATTGTAACTACTTACAGAATTCTGTACATACATAAAATATGTTATGGAATATATATTTATGTATGGAATATATTTATAATATGTTATGGAAGGGATTAACTATGAAAAGTTGAAGAACATTTTCAACTTTCTAGTGAAAATTTAAATACCGTTTACCTGCAAAAGTTTCAGAAAAAGGTATAAAATAAGTTATGAACAAACTCAAGTGTATTTTGTTTCCGATTCGTGCAAATATTACGATCTTTTTTTATTTCCATTGGTAAGTATTAAAACATGGATTATCGTGAAAATCAACACGCTCGGGCGATAACCACATTTATAATTCATAATACTCAAACGATGTCGATCATCACAAATAAATTGTAAGAAATTTTCATCTTGAAACCTAGGAAAAACTGAGAAAACCCCTCTCTGCTCATTTAAAATTTCCCTTCAACCTATAAGTTAATACACACAATGATTCGTAAGTTTTCTAGAAATATAATAAAAATAGAAAAATTTCAAGTCAAGTACATATGGTTTTCAAGATTTTGACAGCTATCTATATTTTCGTTTCTCGCGATAACAATAATAATATTCTAGGCATGAAGAGAACATTTACTAATATTATAATCAATTGCAAAGTGAAACTTCTTGCATCAAGTACTACCGATGTGTATTTATGGAATAATCACCTTCGGTGAATTACTTCGCTCACTAGTAAGTATTCAGGCTGTGCTTGGTACACGCGAAATTTTCGAACTGTTTCGCTTAAGGATATGAAGTTACGAAGCAATTTAGCAAGAGGTACGAGGCATTTATAAATCTGCTCTGTAATGGGTAGGAAAGAAATGTTGACCTACATTTTCCTTAACATTAAGCCATACGATTATAATACTTCACCAAACAATTTGTCGATTAAAAAATATCTGGATGCTCTATTTATCAGTGCATATATGTATCAACTTTATTAAATTCAGTTTGATAATAATAAATATATCACGAATTACTTCCTTCTTCAAATAATAACTTGTCACTTTTCTAGAAATATGATAAAAATAAAAAAATTCAAGACAAATCCGTATGATTTGCAAGTTGATCTAGTAATTCAATGTTGTTTGTATTTTTAATATATCAATCGTTTAAAATCTTCAACTTTCTTAATCATTTTTTAAAGACAATTAGAACAAATTTATTGTTTCAATATTACACGAAAGTTGTTCTCACAACACTCATACTTTTTCTGATTATCGAAACAAAGGAAACGAGCTCGAGACATAAAAATTCAAAGATCTCATTTAAAATTAATTACAAACTTTAAACTCTTAATTCTCCAAGAAAGTATTGAAATGCAGAATATCGTGACCTCCCTAAGCTAATACACAACTTTAATTATTAACCAGACTTTTACTTTTACCGTGAAATACGTTTTTCCACCGTTGTGTTACAGACAGGATGATTGACAGAATGATGACGGAATACAATTGCATGTAACAGTTTTATATTCACACGATTTTGCATTCTATGTTCGCCTGGTTCGAACGGATGGTTTTTCGAATTTCAAGTGGCCGCGTTGGTCGTAATCTATCGGTCGTTGTTTCCACAAATGCTCATTATTGAAGAGTAATGGCATCATGTGGTTTCTCTCGTGCAGCCGATATTGGTTGTCTGCGGGCATGCTTAGGAAACACCAAGGTTGGAGGAAATGAACTTTCGCGGCGGACCAAAAGGAAGACAAAAATTTCTTGAGGGACTTGTTCCTTTTCAAGACACCATTGTTCTTCTGGTTGTGTTTAATGAGTACCGCTGTGTATGCGGTAAATGGATGTTCGTTTGTGTCTTGTAGCTGTTAAAAGACTTCTAGAACTGGAGATGCATCGTTTTTGATATGAAAATAATATATCTCGGAAAATGCGTACCTCCTCTAACAGCGTTATGCATTTCGAAATAAGAACGAATGAAATATACATTTTTATTGTCAATTAATTTAATTTTATAGTCTTTGCTCTTGTAAATGTTAGTGACTATTTGACAATTTAATTCGCGGAAATTTTAATGATTTTGAAATAACTGTTATCTGAATCTATTATAAAATAATTGTTCGAATAAAACAATTAGTCATAAAATTGCTCGTGTTTTTTTTATTAAAAATCATAGTTATGCGAGAACAGAAAAATTTGTTGGCAGATAATTGTCCAAGGTAAAGTGATATTTTAGAAACAAAATTTCGATTGAATGTGCATATGAATTATTCAAATATATCAATTTTTAACTATAACATACATTGTTGAGTAATTTCGACTACGTTTTCGAAAGATAGTCAATATGCAATTAAAACTACGATACTTGACATTAAATTTCAATAATAGCGTCATAACGGCATTATATTATTTTTCGCAAATAAAAGATACGATTGATACTTTAAAAAATCTCTTCGGCGTAATTGATTTTGTTTCAACTTCCAATTACCTGTCTTAATAAATGTAAAATTTAGCTTCAATCTCATTTATTACCACTAAAAACATTATATAATGATTGTGTACTTCTAACTCTATCACCTTACCATAGAATAATTAGGTTACAGGCAATTCATTTAAAACTGAACCTACTGTTCACCATTTTTTTTACGACATGAAACAATATTCCTCGATTAAATTGACCAAAAGAATAAATATCATAAAGCATGTAAATATAATTATTGTGAAAGCGTCGTATCAAAAACTAAATACACATCAAACTGAATAATTACATTCATGTTACGAATATTATTAAGCTAAGCTTATTATTATCGATAGGTATCAGGTAAAATATAAAATAATAACTCTTCTTTCTTCTGTATTTTTTAAAAATTTATAATGATACTATAGAACAAGCTTGAATATCAAAATTCTTGTATAAATATTAACACATACAGGGTGAGCAAGTTTAAAATTTTGCACCAGAGATTCGCTTTGTCAGTTGGCTGTGGTCTGATACGACACATATACGGGTGAATTGCAAACAGATACCTACAACGAACGTTCGTTTCAAAGGACGGCCTCTGCGTTTTCCGATAATGCAAGCGGTGTACCTGTGAAAGGCAATTACTATCGAGAACAATTTCTTTTAAAGGGGATGCTTGGCCAGAATATTTTCTCCTCGTTTTTTCCTCTTTTCTAATAAATAATCGATACTAAGCAAGGAATAGAAATAGTATAGCTTTCAAAGTTACCCGTGTAAAACTATTTTCCTCTTTTATTAATCTATATAACATATATATTTATAGCGAAGGAATTTCAAATTTATATGGTTACATATAATATGTTTACTATATGTTGCCACGTTTGAACGAATGAATACTATTTTTAATCAGCCTTTTACTCCCTTGACCGAGATAGCTTAAACATATCGGAACTTTTCTGGAGCGAATATTTCAAATGAAAGATTGTATTTCAATTAATATGAGCGACTAAGCGAAATTGTATTCCACGAACGTCAGGGAAATTGTATCGCAGCGCTTGTATTGCTGCTGCAACTTATTGTACGTGTACAATACGGTTATAATGTTTTCGTTTACTTTTTGCACGTAATCAAGGGGAAAAATACGTTGGGCAGTAAAAGTGTTTCGTACCGAATGAAATTCTCCTTCTCCCTTTCTTATTCTGTGTCTGTTGAATTACAATGTTCCAGATTGGAGAAACTTCCTAACAGAATGCAGATTTAATTTCTGATTTTTCAGGGATGCTATATTTCTCCTTAAACACCGTAAAAGTTGTTAATATGTATATTTTGCTAGAAAGCTCTAAGTGATTTGGAATTATGTAGTCCTATACGAAAATTTTCATCGACTGCAACAGAACAATAGATTGAATTAGATTCTCATGCGATATTATTCAAGCACAACTGTAACAATTAATGCGTAGTCTCCGTGGGAATTCCCTAAATGCGGATTATTATTACATAATACCATAATACCGTACACTTAATATTTCCAATACAAAGCGAAGATCCAATTATTGTAATATTACAATATTGCACCATATCGACAGCTTTAGTAAAATTAGATTTATAATACGTAATTTTTCTTTCTTCTGGCGACACTCCTTTTAATTTCTCTTCAAGATTTCTATTTCTATTCAATACGTTTAACGTAAACTCAAATTTCTTAATAAACCTATCTTTATTTATAACTAATTAACTGCAAAAATAACTAATTTAATTGTTACAATATTAAAGACCCGTATGGGAATTTTCGTGGAACTGTTATGTAATTTTTAAATTATCACCCGTTGTTCGAACATGCCCGCACGTATCAGCAAAATATTTATCTGAGGCTATCGATTTAAAAAACATGTACGTACATCGTTTCATTTTAACAATTAAAATATGAATTATCAATTACGAATCAAGTATTACACACGATAGATTATAAATAAGTTTTAGTTAAAATATAAAATATCACGGTACAGAAACTGTTCTCACATTGTATGAATTAAAAAGAAAGATCTATAGAATTATATGTTATAGTCGATATAGTAATTCACGATTTGCGTTTGAAGTGCTATTTAACTTTCAATAGCAAATGAGATTTGAGCAATCAGCGGTTTCAATAAATCCTCTCTCATTCGCAACTGATTTTACTTGGATTATTTCTTGAAATTATCTATTATATGCAGTAAGATCAATGAAACACGTATTCCATTCCAATTAATCTTGTAATCCAACCTGCTAATTTTCATTCTTATTAAAGTGTATAGAAAGAAATAGAATTTTCTATAATCACACGCACTAAATTATAAAATGATAACTCGTCCTTTTCATACATCTATTGTATCCTTAAGTTTTCTTATTGCATTCTTAATTCGGATACGATAAAAATGTCTTTAAAAATTTGTTATATTCACTGAAAAACATTTTATAAAATAAAGAGATCAGAAAATAGCAAAGTTCCTAGCTCGAAGAACGTCATTATTAACTTATCTGATTGACCATGTCAAATATGCGAATTCACGCTTGTATACGGCTATTTCTCGATTCTTCTAGTCTATAATTTCGATCTGCTTGTATTTCAAGCATCAACTGCTTTTGAATACTGTATTATTAGCAATAAATCAACTGTTTGCATGATCCTTAAAGGTATATGATTTAATCTCAATATAAGAATGTTTTACGAGCGTTTGAAGCATACTGTGGTTAATGGGAGGAGACTTATCGGCTACCCTTATTGAAAATTAATTTGTAATATCACTAAAATTATTTGAGAAAGAAAGACAAGATGATTCAAAATCACGCGTCAATTTACGATAGTATTTTAAGATATATTATCAGTTATTCAAGATGAAGAACAGGAAAATTAGCGTTTCAAATGAAAGTAATGTTGTAGCATTGCAAGCAGAATTTTGTTACTTGACTTAAACAGAAATAGTAAAGAGAATGAACAAATAGGTAGCGCGTGACTTAAGAGATACAGAGAAACCCTAGCCATCTTGTTTCTTCAGAGAAACAGACAGGATCTATTTTTGAAACGTATCCTTACTTGCGACGAAAAGTAGATCTTAGTTCAATAATTGGATAAAGAACATGCAAACAACATGCCAAATACGCTGGTTCATTTACAAAAGATAATAATGCCTACTCCTCGTCTACAGAACTTATTGATTACCTTTTCGTACGACTTAGGATTATTATTAGAGCGCAAACATATTATAAACGATTACATAAAACATGTGTGGAGATAGTAACAATTTATTATTGTAGAACAAGTGAAAAACTAATCCTTATGAACGGTAACGAAAGATTCCCGGGAATAAAGTACAAAATTTTATTATATTGTCTTTGTGTAATATCTAGATAATTATTTGAAAAATTATAAAAGTAACATTCGAAGAATCCTTTAGTTTTAGAACAGAACATTTTTATCAATCTGAAATAATAGAACTAATTAATCACTGACGAGAGGAATATGGAATATCATATGGAAACTATCTTAGTTACATATATATTGTTTTGAAGAAATTATTTGTATATGTGTGCGTTGAAAGCTTTGTTCGAGGAAACTACGTTGAGGAAAGCTCGTCTAATTAAAAGCATCAGATATCAGTATCACAGTATCATGAAGCATCACAACCATACGCATGTAGAAATCACACAACTTCTTTTAATTTGCAATAATATTCATATAAACTAATTATATGCTTGTTAAACAAAATTTATCAGACGGCACTAGTTTGTAATATTAACATTCGTAGAATATTCTTTATGTCACTTTACACTCTCTATTGATTCAGACAAACCATCTTTCTCAAACGTGCTCTATACACACATCATTAAAATTATGTATTGCTCCTTTGCCATAATTTGGAAACGAAACAGTGTCTGTTACAAACTTGACTTCCTACGAGTTCTGTTTTCCAACTTCGATAAAGGTATAATTCAATATTACAAACGAGCAAGAATTCAGAACTAGCTTTGATGAGAAAGAAATGTTTCAAGAACGAGTGGGGCAATGGGGAAAGTAGGCGTGACAGTGAGCTGGCATCGAACAAAACTAATCTGGGGCAAATTGCACCCTTGACCTAGCCACGTTAATTCGCGTATCCCGTAGAGCTGAGGTTATATGAACGAACCGGTGAGTTTCGGTTGATGGGGCCAGTTGTTTGAGTGCGTGGGTACATGCTTGTGCTGGCGTAGTAATTTCGTAAAAAGAAGAATCCATGTCGTGCAACCGAAACGAAACACGCGAGCTACGCTCAACTCCTGATCGACCGATCAGACACGCGATACTGTCGAAAAATTTCAAATATTTGCGTGAGTCTGTCGATAAAATGGTCAAATAAAAGTGTATCTAGCGTTTTTGATAAGAACCTACGATATTGATTTATGTCATGTTAAGAGTCACAGAAGTTAATTTTTCGAAACATTTTCTTTAGATTATTGATGACTATTCGCAAGAATAGTCATTTAATTTTATGCTACTTTTTAGTTTATTATAGAATTATATACAAATAAAATGTATCGAATGTATAAAATGCTTCTGATATTGGAATATTCCCAAAATTAATTATTTGTAAGAATAAGAAACTAATTTTGTCTTGTAGTCTGTATTATTAGAGAACCGTATCCAAAATACACCAACGTGTCAATAAAACACTTCCAATATTAAAATATCCTCATTATTATAGTGGGATAATAGGTATTTTAACATTAACATCCGGTAACGTACTGAATTCTAATTCAATTGATTGTTGAGTTGTAATTAAACGTAAATCCCATACATTAATATATATAGTCACAACGTAAGAAACTGAAATGTATAATTAATTAAAAATTGATTTCCATATACGATTGGAATATTAATTGGAAAACAGTGTAAATAGAATACACATGGAATCGAGTATTCCTCTTCGGATTTGTTAATTAAAACAATGTTCGTTTATTAATGTCGATACGGTTTTATAAAAAAATTTAAATTAAGTTTTATTATAGAAAGAGTAAAATATTAATTTTAATAATGATGTCACTGATAGTAGTTATTAAATAGTAATTTTGCATATTTGATAATTCGTAGAATCATAATGTTAAGTTTTTAATATTTTTATATGTAAATGCAATAAATGCTTTTCTCAAAGAATTTAAAGATACAATTACGTATTAAGAAAGTTACAAAGTAGAAAAAGGTAATAGAAATAAAAGTACGATTTCTAAGTAACTATGCCTCAAGTAATTTGATACTACAAAGATTTGAGGGACCCTTGTTCAAGTCCAAGTCAAATACAGGGTAATGATAATGTCCTCGCCTTTTGGTATTGAAATCCTTTTTCAATAAAACTCTAAACTAATAGGATAGACCAAGTCCTTTCATTCTTATCATATACAAAAGGCGCTCTTGAATACGGGTATTCGAACATTACCATCTTTTACAGGTAACATTATTTGGTAGCGCTGCGTCATTTCTTTCACGACTTATTGAAATACGATAAAACCAAATACGTGTTCTTTGATGTGTATCATTTTCTGTTATCGTGAAAATGGGCTTCTGAACTTTCCTCTGAGTTTTATCTTTAGTATTTACAATATAAATATGCATATATGCGCGTGCTACATTGACAGAAATTTTTTGTAACAAAAATTTTACAAATCTTAGATAATCAATATATAGAACTAAATCACGGATAATATTCAATTGAAAAAAATACTGAGATTTATCCAAATTTAACATATTACTATCGATACGATATTAGAATTATATAAAGTTACTATTTTGAAAATATCTTATTCAATAGATTTATTATTGGATATACAAAATATTTATCTAAATATAAGTAAATATAATTTTTTATATTAAGAATAACTAGTTTCTTTTAAAATAAAATTGTAAAAAGATTTGTTGCTGTATGCTGAATGTCAATACACAAAAAGGTTTACTTTGTCAATCGTAAAAAATATTTGTTGAATGTACATATATTTATTAATAGTCGTACGATATTTGTTTCTCTCTTACAGATAGAAGAATTTTTTATCTATCGTATATAAACATAATATAAACACAGTTTATACATCTATATACTATATTTACTACATTGTATAGTACATATTCTTATGCTTGAAAGCTGTGTATTCGGCACGCTCGTTTTCTAGAACGTATTTAGCGAAACATCTTTTTTATCGCTCTACGAGAGCTCCATTATGCTAGATCGTCAGATTTTCGTGCCCATTTCCCACCTCTTACATACTAATTCTCTCTTCAAACATTTTTTTTATAAGTCGGCTATCAGCAGTTTTTTCTACCTTTATCGACTATTTCATTATTCACAAATATTTCAGAGTCTTTAATGATCTGACGAAATAACTTAACCTACATTTGAATTTGGATTATAAAAATAAAAATTTCTAATTGATACGTTATACAGTGTGAGGACTATACTGATAACACTAAACACGCAAAAAATTTTGCATATCAATAATTTCACTTTCCTCCACAAAACTCGAAAAAAAAAAGGATGAAAACTATAAGAATTAAGATTTTCAAACATACATGTTTTATTAAAGACGTACAAGGTTGAAATATATAATATGCTAAACCTCAATGCGTTTATTTATCGTTCATAAAATCGTCGTTCTAGTCGTCACGAACTTGGAAAAATCTTTGCAATTCCAATGATCCGCATATCATCTGCATGCGACTAGCGACATGTAAGGTATAATATGATTTTCCTATTACTGAATGTGTGTTTCTCATGAAACTCGTTTCACCTTCCTTTGCGTAATTAAACTTCGTATAATACAATACAGGAGAACTTCCAGTGTAGGTACAAGCCACTGCAAAGTTATAAAAATTTGAATAATGGTTTATAAAATCTAACAAACTAAATATAGTAGGAAGCAGAGGAGAAGCAATCAATTTCTCAACTCCAAAAATTAAAATTTTAAACCTGATCTACCCTTTTGTTTCGTATTTTTCGTTGATCTCGTGCATTGAAGAACGCCGATCTATAAAAAGGATTATAGGGTTTAAATTATATTGAATATTTACATTTCGGTAATAAAATAAATATTTTAATCAACAATAAATAATGTTTTATAAATCTGAGTTCAGAGTTTTACAATTTAAATGCATGTGGCATTTAGACAATAGTTCTTCATCAAGGGTTAAATTCATTAAAGTGTGATTATTCTGTTATTTGAGGATCGATTATCCAAATACGGCGTAATCTTTACCCAATTTTATGAAATTATAATGAAATTTGATCTATGTAACATTATACGAACTTCTGTCATCAATATCATCGTTCTTATACATTCTGGCAATATATTTTTTAATTGAATAGATAAAATCGATAAAATTTAATTCATTTTCCTTATTATAGGTATTGCAATACTATAGGTTGTGAGATTAACATTGGAATTATAATTTTCAAAAATATATTCCAAATCTTCAGCTCTCAGTTATTTCCATCAATCAATAACTCCATTTCTTCGACCTGTTATATTTTGATTTTAAATCCATTAATACTTCCGCTTCTCATTTCCTAACCACTCATGCATGACATAGTTTTACGCCTAAAACGGTCTTGAAGTTTTCATTGTTGATGTTTCAAATCAAGTCAAAGTCCCTGCAGCAATTCTTTTTAGAGTACCATCGGTTGGTATTTAAAAGAATTCTGCAACATTGCAGCAACGACACGTTTAAACAATAAATGTTCCGCGAGACCGTCAACTGACAAGCCTGGCTCATTTCTCAATTGAGTGTCGAGAAGAACGTAGGAATGGAGGTTAAAAAATGGAGCTGATGAAGCGGCGTAAACAGAACCATCAGCTATTTGACTCGCGAGCCTGTTCAAAAATTGAAACGCGGCCTGTAGTGTTTGAATGAATTGTGCTCGGCTGTCCAACGAGAGGAATCTGCCATTGTTCAGGTTGCATTTGCTCATGTGAATTCTGTTTTACGTTCGGTAACAATGCATATACTCAGGACCAAACATCCAGCAGAATCATTTAGTTTACACGATATCAAAGCCACTGTGCGTTATTACGCTGTGTTAATCAGTTGCAACCACGGTTATACCATGGATGCGAAAGGGCGGAAGTGGATACAACGGGGGTTGTTTATTATATTTTAATTACTTCTACACGGTTGGATCGCATACTGTTTTCATTCTTTTTAATCTGACGTTAAAACGCGTTGACCGATTTGCGAAGTTCGATTCAATATGGTTTAAGCGACTGAAATAATGCGTCGGAAAAGTAAAACGGGGACGTGGACGTTCTTCAAACAGTGATAGCGTTATGCTTTTGTTCTTTTACATGTGAGCAATGTTCTATACGGTATATACGCACGTGTGTTTCGCGTTGTTCATTTCAGGCGTCGAATTATTACAAAAATATGCAATAATTGAAGAGTTAATATAATATACGTATTTATATATTAATTTTGTTGATGCTAAAATTGGCAATATTTCGTTTGTACGCAGTAGATATATTTTTTATATTTTTGAAATGATCAGTGAGCAAAGAATTTTGTTTCAGATTGAACATAATTTCTGACGCTATGGCGTAATAGGATAATTAATTAAAAATTGTGGGTTATAATTCTGTCTTGTATATAATAAAGTATGTACAGTAATTTACACGAGTATGAAATTAATGAAAATTAAGGATTTCTTAATTAAATATTCTCTACTCTTAAATAGAATATCCTCAAGCGTGTAGAAATACGCACATTGGAGAATATGCATTTATCTATCTGATGATTTCAGTAGAATTTTAGTTGAGTACTTCATCAAAAAAGAGAATTCGATTAATTATACGAATAAGAGCAATAAACGTATATTTTCTCGTACAAAGGAATTAAAAAGTGATAAGCAAATACACATATACGTCAGCAATGAAATTTTTTCTATTTAGGTTTGAATTATATTCATCGTTAAATTGTATACTTTTTTATTAAATTGAGCATGAAGAGATAAACATGTCTTCTGAAAGAATAAAACAATATTGAAATACAATTTCAGTCGTATATTCATTACAAAAAGTTTTTTTATCAATATCGAAAATTAAAAAATAATGAAATTTCAAAATAAATTTATTTGTATTGCTAGATTTTTACAAACTATTTTTATAAAAATTCTATTTCAGTAAATATTCGATATCATTTTAAAAATGCGTAGTCATAAGATTTCAATATAAAGTAATATTTACATTTTATTTATATTCCACGCAATTAAAACATATTCATGTTACATAAAATATGAAACTTGTATACACCCGTTTAATATAAAATATTATTTTTATATGAATAGTATTACACAGAAGAAAAAGTCAGAATAATTCCATTGCATTGTATGGATGTATGTATACGTCGCACATGCATATGACGAAGATAAAGCGAAGAAAAATAAGCACAGCACTGGAAACTGTGGTAGGCACATTGTGATGACATGGAGGATATTGATTTTCGAATTTTCATTGCGCCGTACAGAGAATAAAGGCAAAAATGCATTTTCTATGTTGAACCGAAGCGTATTGCTTTCAAATTGCGTACTCCAGTTGAGATTCTCAGCATATGTGTTCCTATACATGTACGTATGCGCATACATTGTAAATATTTAATTTAACCACGATACAGGAAAAGCTCTATACATCAATTTTCTTACGTTGAACACGAAATATGATTTATGAAAAAGCAAAAGCTTACATATATATATACCTCTTTGCTCGACATAATACAGCAATTAAGATTGAAATAAATCTTTATTTTTAACTATGTACTCTAAATATTTTAAATATTTAGTACATTTGGCTAAGATGAATTTTTTAATATCAACAAAGGAGATTATTTACACGAATCTGCACTTGAGAGCCAAATTAATTCAAGTCCTCCTTTCTCGTTAATTAAGTTATACATATATATTATAAATGGTAATAAGTTAATAAGTAAGTAAATCATCTTGCCGTCTTAGTAGAATGTACTAACAGAATAATAGAGATTCGCGTTACCATCAAGTTGGAAGATATTTAATGAAATTAACTACTTTAAGTAGAATGCTCCCTTAGAGTCAGACATATGTACATTCTGTATCAACCATTCAGCAATTTTATTCAACTTCATTTTGTTTAATATTTTCTACTCAACCTAAAACAGCTACTTTTTCTGTGCTCACTGAAAACTGTTTATTATTATTTTATTTAAAACAAAATAAAACATACATACGTAACGTAGAAACCTCTACCTTCACTCAAATTGACTCAAGTTCTCTGTAACAAGAAACAAAATAATTTTCGATATATATTGAAATTATATATATACATATACAAATATATGCATTTCCTGTACGCTATTAACCTAATGAAGATGGATAAGATTAATTAAAATTAAAAAGATTTTTTATTTACATTACGGCATGAAGCAAAGTATGAATGACCATGTACACATACCGAAAGATTATCTTGTACGTTACATAATTAATCATAGAATGTATGTTTTTGCGTTTGCTTTAATCCATCAAAAGCAACGAGAGCCAATGAAAGAAAATGTTCGTCCATAACGAAAGTAAGTTAATTAATTAATCTAAAAGAACATGAAGATCGAAGATAAATATTGTTATTTCAACATAAAGTATAGACTACGCATACTATGAATCTTCTTTTCTGAGAAATTGACGAAATTCAATGACAGTGATGAGGTCAAGAAGCTGCTGAGCTTAGCAAGTTTCACAGTGCACACAATATGCATATACCTACGTATAATACATTCAGGTCCGAATAGAAAATCAAATGCTCGAAGAGTTTGCAAACTCTCTAGAATTTGTCACTAAGAATTTTGAAGAAAATACATTTCAGTGGATTCAAATACGTAGCAGGTTACCAGGGTTTATAGGAAACTATGAAAGGACAAAGATAATCCTCAGAATGATGTCTCGAGATAATAGAAGTGACAGAGGGAAAGTAAAGGAGAGAAATGACATAGTGCTAAACCTTAAACCGAGGGAAATAAAATTCTGCCGTGATTAGATTAAATGATATAATTGTCTGATTTGAGACTGATTACGAATTTAGGATATTTGCACATTATAGAAATATGTTCTATAAATGTTACAACATACTCAAAATCAAGTAATTTAAAAATTGCGTCAAAATAACTTCCTTAAAGTAAAAATACACGTAATTCACCGATGATAAGGGAAAATATGACAATTTTGATTTTCATCGGCGAATGACACATTTAGCGTTTAAAATTATTGCTTTCATTTGAAATGACCAGTCATATGAGATTGGGAATATCGCTTTCTACTTTTCCCTTTGATTCTCTCTTGATGTTGTGTCATCTCTTTTCGTGTGGTAGAAAATATAG
The DNA here is from genome assembly GCF_905332965.1 of Bombus pascuorum. Classification (NCBI taxonomy): domain Eukaryota; kingdom Metazoa; phylum Arthropoda; class Insecta; order Hymenoptera; family Apidae; genus Bombus; species Bombus pascuorum. The sequence goes on along the minus strand of NC_083491.1, from coordinate 10,927,263 downwards.
AAAATACACAAATATCGTACACCAATTACGTAATTACGAAAAGACCTATTTTGGAAGAATTTATCTTCTCTATAAAATATTATAAAATCTTTATTCTATAATATTGAGTATAAAATATATAATATTTAATTCTTTCTCTATTGTCACAATTGGCCAGAAAATAAATATATTGAAACAAAAATTAATATATAAAATCATTCTTCTTTAAATATAATAACAGTGTAATAAATAATTGATCATAGATAGCGTCATTGTAATTTTATTCTCCTATCAAACCTGGATGTTTGCCAAAATATTTCTTACCGCGCGCTATTGACTTTTATAGTAAATCATTTCGGCTCACAAAGGACTGCATTTCTGACTGTCAGCAACGTCATTTGTCTCCTCAACTACAGGTTGAGTGTGACATTAGCATAATAGGTATAATAGATAGCATAGGTATAATAGGTATAATTTTAGGCAACGAATAACATCTCCTATCCTATTTATATTAGATCTTTTATACATAAAATCTTTAATTATATTATGTACAACAATAAGTATAGACAGATTCACAACATTTATGATATACGTATTCCATTAAGAGCACCAACATATTAGGAAGATCAATCATGTCGACTATTTGGAATCTATGCCTAGAGAAGACTATTCCTAGATCGTTTTCTTCTGATTTTATCCCGATCAAGTTCCAGAAATGCGTGCCTCTTCATGTCGTGTCAACGATAATAAATCAACTGGAATTTCGGTCCTATAGCTGTCAGGGGGATACAATCAAGACATGAAAGCGAATCAATCTTTTCAGGTAAAGCGCTAGATAACTGACGATATTGCCTCGAATGCTTTTTATCGACTATATCTTCACGACCTAAATCATACAATATTGTCTGTAACTACTTTAGTACGTACTTGTTTCAGCGAAATTGCATATTTATCGATTTCATAGAAAATTCAAATTAACGTATTGCGAGTCTAGTTTTTCATTTTAACGTTAAAAGCTTCTAATTTATCGTTGTTTTCCAAGAAACCATTGTAAAACACTTTATTTACTTCATGTTAATGTCTGTTTTGAACTTTTTGTTGTACAAAGTTAAACATCTGTTGTCTAATACATCAAGAGTATCATACGTTCCTGGTATTTTGTAAGTTTGCCTGCTTTTATCGCGAACCAGGAAGTTTTTGAAATAATTAAAGCACCTCGGAGATATGTGTAAAATTACTGTAAACAGATTTGTTTCAAATTGCTCAGATAGATAATGAGTGTCTAATTTTACTGGTGAACATTCTTTTGTTGCAAGGACACATTCCGTTACAAAAACTTCATTGCAAGTTTAGGTTTTAATTATCATATTGTTTGTAATATCGAGTAAATGGGAAACAATTTCCTATAATATATATCGAATGTTTAATTGAGTATGAATATTGAATCATTAAAGCATGAATTTACAATATGTGAAAGAAAATTATGAATTGGACATTCTGATGAAAGTTCATAATTTGTGTTATCATATAATAAGTTGATTCAAGGTACGTATTTATATTTTGAAAGCTCTTCAATATTTGTATGGGAGTATATATTGTTAAAATGTAAACTTTCTGTTTCTCAGAACAACATACATAAAACGAAATAGAGGGCAACAATGGTTAGATTTACAATAAAAACGTGAAACTCTCTGTGGCTCGGGATTCATTTTTTTCGTCCCTTTTTTGTTTCTTCTCTTTTTTTTTTGTTCTGCATTCTCTATCATTCGTATTGCCCACTTAGCTTCTGTTTATTTTCTGTGAGTTGGAAATCCGAGTGCATAACGGCATGTAACATTAGCTACCTTCTTTTGTAAAAAATATCCATACAGAAAACCAGATACATTTCACATTTTCCTTCCTGTTCCTCCTTGTAATCACATGTAATACAGTACTGACCGTTAGGCGATCGAGAAATAATTGTCGAGTAAATTGAAATTAAAAGTAGCAGTGTAAACTTCGAAGATGTAGGAGAAGTTGTGTGCGATACGAAATTGGAATAAAAAATTGAAACTGATGTAAGATGATTAACGATGAAATATTCATAACAATGATTACCAATACATACACTTTTCTAAGTCCATAAGTGGACGGGTGCTCAGAAATGATTAAAAATTGTCACTGATAGTAATAACACACAATAAAGCTTTAAAAATCAGTCATTAATGATTATACGCCAATAAAATTGAAATTAGTCTTTTATAATAATTCAGCTTTATGTTCATTTCGATCTGGCAGAATCTCAACATTTCTAGCTATATCCGACGGAACTGTCAAATGGCGATGACACGTTGATGTAAAATGAATAAAGACACCGCACCGTCGTCGCGTAATTACTGGAAATTGATACGCATACTCATATGTATGACGTATAGGGGAGCAATGATGTATATACATAGATCATTTCATCTAAGCGATGACAACATAATGTTCCCTATCAGTAATGTCTATACACGTCACTTAATTATGAGCCAGTCTTTGTCTTTTCATGAAACAGAGATGCAGGCAGACGAATAGTGAGAGAAAGAGAGAGAGAGAGAGAGGGGGGGGGGAGAAGGTTAGGGTGGAGAAATGGCATTAAGCGCAACTTGATTGTTATATATCAAGAGATTCCAGAAACTACTGATTAATATACGATCAGAATCAAAAATAAGCGAATAGGTAGTGGACGTAGGTATCAACAAAGTTCAATGAAACTAGTATTCACACTATATACATAAATTTGATTTATTATGTATCATTATAATACATAGATTATTTAGTAAATAATCTAAATTAATATTTGCATCTTTGTATAAATAATCCGTATTTATTGACATTTTGTTCATAATTATTTCTATTGTCCAGCCACTTATTTTTGTGCCTGACTGTATATGTTCAGCTCATAAAATGATATAAAACCAGAGTCATGAAAAATATATGTATTTCTCGTTTTTGCAACTTTCTGTGCGTAATATGTTCACTAATTAAACGAACGTGTAATCAATTTTCACGCTGAACTGTGATCCATATGTCTAGAATCAGAAATACGTTACTAAATTAAGTATTATCAACTATTAAATCATCAGGAAATTGGATTTTCTTGCTGGCATAAGGATCAGTTGATGTGACGTTAATTATATTTGTATAAAATAATTGTTTAGAATTGAGTTTACAACTAAATCAACACCGACGCTCAAAGCTTTAGGATTAAAAGAAAGAAAAAAGAGATATTTGGATTCTTTAATGGAAAAAATATGATCGAATGTGTTCAAAATTTTATATTAATTAAATTATGATCCAGAGAACGAAATAAATCAATTGATGTTTAATTCAATAGTGATTGAAGATAAATTATGAAGAAGACAATTAGTTTGAGAGTCAAGTTTTGGATTATGACTTCTGCTTTAAAGGGAGGATATAGCAATACAGCTTTTGTTCTATGATAAAACTTCAAATCCACAGATTGGTCCATAAAAAACGTTAAAAACTATTCGCTGGCTTGTTCCTGAGAGACTTCTAAATTTATGGCACATTTATTCATTATCGAATTAAGCCAACGAAGAAAAACGAAAATCATAAGGCGATAAATATTCATTTCTATTATGACGATATCTTCTACTTACGATGAATAGACGCTAATTTCTTTCAATCAAAAATTGATTAATGTGCAAGAAGAAGAATTAGTAATATATATAATTCGAAATACTTTATTATTTCTTCTTCATACTATATATTATAATATTTATGCATTATATTGTAAAAATTTTCATAATTAAATTAATGAAAGCTTCAATGTAAAATGATATCTATATAATCTACAGTTTTATAATTTAAGATAAACAGTAATTAAATAAGATTTCCTTTCTGCAGATAATAAGATAAAATTTTTAAAGAAATTATATATTACAAGATGCTATCGCGAACGAATGCCAGGAAAATTGTGTTTATATAAATTTATTATGAAATAAACGACAAAAATTCTTCATTGCATTTATTCGCTCAGAATTTAGGAATTTTAGTCATGGTGAGTGTTATACGCTCTAGGATCGACTAGATAAATAAAGGACACTATTACCAGAGTAATAGACTAGTGATAAGAACTTTAATACCCTAGTATTAAGAGTCGTGAAAGCTTGTAAAGGGTGGATAACAGGCAAAACAGGAGATTGAAGTACATGCAAAGTACGTAGACAATAAGAAATGTTATGTTTTTAAATGTACCAAGGATATTTACGTTCAGCCTTGGGCCAATTTTTAACTCGTAAGGATAATTTAAAGTCACGCACATAGTTATCTCATTAGTCAGTGTGCTGATCAATTGAAACGGAATTAACTTCAACTTACACATACAAACAAGATTTATATATTTTAACTCATAATCCTCACGACAGAAGGAAAGGATTAGTAAAGAAAAGAGCTCACAAAAGTTGTGGAACTCACAAAAGTAACTAATTCTTTACTCCTAATATTATAGTGGAAATTTATTTGCAAATAAGAAATATTGTAGCGTATCACAATACATACGTACAAAATTTTTAACTATCGTTACTCTGGAAATGCTAAAATCATTTTGTTTTTCCTTGTCAATTAGTCTAGTCTCACAATTTATATATGGTTAATTGTTCTTTATTTTCATGTATTAAATATGATTTAAGTCCTGGCAATATCATAGAACTACTTTGATGTAACTGTCTTGATATGTAACCTTAATGATCAATCGAGTGACAACAGCACAAGAAATATAATTTATCTCCACAACGAACCGCCAAATTCTAATCCGTGTAAGATATATAGTTTCATTTCCCAATAAATACAAACTCGAACTCCATAAAATTTATGATATATTGAAATTTATTAGGGAATAAAAAGTAATCCATAAAATAATATAATGAACAATTATCTATTTACTTATCGTTAACAACTTACGAAAAATCTTCCAACTTCTCAATAAAAAAAAATCTAATAAAACACACATTCTTCTTCACACACATTCAATAATCTTCAAAAAAAAAGAAGTGGTAAAAATTTTAATTCTCTCGATCGTAGAAATCCATTTTACAATATAACATATACATTTATATATATAATATACATATAATATATATGTACATATATACATATAATATATGTATAATATACATAGATATATACATATTCTACATTCAATCCATCGAATTGAATTACGCCACAGTTCATACTTCTTGTAAAAGGAAAGGAGAGTTTTATACATGATGGAGTCAGAAATTAATCGTACGCTAGAGAAGATAGAACAGATACCTCTATCTTGAAACATCATTCAACAGTGATCATGCGACACGGATAACTCGACATAGGTTGGCTACTGATGATAACATTGGCGGGTATTTCCTCCCGACTTTCCGCCGAGGGTCTCGTCTCGGTTGTTGGATGATTTCAGTGTCACGCCGTGGGCGATCGTATGCCAGCATAGTTATTAAACGCGTTCGTTCAATTCCCCCGAGCGATCAAGCTTCCCCTCCGTGGAGTTTGCTACATCACTTCCATCAGCATGCCATCGTAACACTGATATTTATGGAACACGCCTGCCCTCCGTCCAAGTGTAAATCCGATTTGATCTCTACCTATATTAAGCTTCCAACAAGCCCTTGAATCGGTATAGAAGAAACTCGGCCTACAATATGGATCGTCAACACCTCTGTTTTTGACAACACGTCTTCTAGAAATTCTCCATGGTACTATGGTTTTGCATTAGTCACGGTGTATCGACGTTTTGATCGATTCTTTCGTGAATTCAGAATGGCTAAAGCAGATGATGGAAGCTTACTTTGAATGAAATTTACAGCTTCTACGTTGGTGAACAAATCACTGATAGCGATCGTGTAATGAACAAAACTAATTGGCGATTTTTTATATTTAATACGATGGAATTCTCTTGTACATTACCGAAGTAATAGTTTGGATACTTTAAAATTGACGAACGAATTTAAAATTACCAAATTTGAACGAAGTGTATTTATTAAAATTATTGGATGTGGATACGAAAGAATTGATTGTTACTAGATGTACGGTTAAAATAATGAAAATATACAAAAGCAAGCTACTGCGATGTTTCGTATAATTTATACGAATTTGAAGAGTCAAGGTTTTAATTAAATTTATTTCCAGCTTGTGTTTTTCATTACAACGGGATAAAACATGAGAAGTAGATACAATAATTAAAAACATGAGAAATGTAAATTTATATTATAAATTACTGTTACATATCAAGATTTGTAGCCGGGATCGCGGTGATATCTTAAAATTTGTAATATAACGAAACTGTTTGTTGCTTAGTGGTAACAGTAGAAAGTTTCTTACTAAACCCAAAGGAACCTGGAAAGAAGTTGCCGAATTCTTGACAAGTGATGAACGCAGCCTTAGCACCAATCCTTCTAACCGCAGCTACGTCCAATCTCGGCAAAATTTCTGCTAACTTCGACTTTCATCTCTAGACTTCTGCACGCCGAATTTCATTTGCACAGAGAATGGAACTAAAATCAACACAAAACAAGGGCAAAGTCGAAAGGAAATTAAACGGAAGATGTAGCTTCGTAAATTGCTAAAAACTTGACTCACTATTCATTCTTAATATACACATTTCTTGCTAATGGATATTAAAGTTAAAGTATTCTATAAACACTTGAAGAGGATTATTTTCGCTATTTAATTATTTTTGAGATAAAGCGGCGAAAAGTAATATAGAAAAGATCGTAATTGTTCAAATATTATTAAATTTTTTTCTATTATTCCAAAATAATTGTACATACATATAACAATATGTGTATTTCTGAAGATATTTTCATGTTATGTCTATTTGTATTTTATTTCAATGTGTATTTTATTTTATTTCAAATATTTTCAATATTCTGTATAATTGTTTTTTCTGTGTAACATTAAACATTAATGGAAAGTGAAATTTTTCTACGTTTTACTTCAATTTTAGCAATATTTCTGCGAATTACATGATGTTGAAATAAGAAATTACCAATTCAAGGCACGAATACACATGGTATATATGTATATGTAGAACATATTCCCCTACATATTGTAGTTTCTACTCATCCTCACTCGCTCTCATTTTCTTTTATTTTTGCCGTTGGCAAGCTACGACCAAGCCGGTAAAATTCAACTGATGATGAAAATGCTAGAGTTTTCAAATACAAACAGCAGCAGTCTCTAAGAGTATATTTTGTCAGTAAATAATTCAATATAAATCCCCGAGCTAAGAATCTCCGGAAATGTGTACATACTCGTTAAATGATCAGATTTCTAAATCAAACTCAAAGACTGGAGAAGAGATCTGAATCCTTTGATTATGACATTTTAATCCTTTTAAGTTAGAGTATAGATCTTTTAAAGGTAAAACATCTAATACTTCTCGTCCTGAGGATTTTTATGATGTAATCAACCAGTAAATCTAGCTCAATTCCATGGTGTATTGATACTTTTTAAAATGTAGGATTTCATTTCGAAGAGATGAAGGTAAATAAAAATAAATTGGTTTATATCGTAGTTTCCTTACTTTATTTTTTATTTATAAAAACAATACGAAGAATGATTTTCCACATTATCAGTATCATTGTAATAGCGTTAATAAAGAAGATCGTAGGATTGAAATAACATAGTTATGATTATAAAATATAAAAAAAATTGAGCTTCGATTAAACTTATCCATAAATGAAATGTTTCGTGTACTGGTTTTATCCACCAGGGGCTGCACGAGATATTTCCTTATTCGAAATTGTTTATTTAACGCTTTGGAGTGTCCTAATATCAATTCTCAGTACTATATGTAGTCCTTGTTTAATGAAGTGTACTAAAATCGATTACGGGGTAATATACATACGTATACAGAGGCCTAATACTATTTTAGATCATAATAGATATCCATGTAGACGTTAATGTAGAGAGATGTAGATAGTTACAAAGGTACATTATATTGATCAAAATTTACATAGCTATAGGTTTATGCATACAATTAGGAAGTTATGCATGCAATATTTTATGCAACCTATTGACATTATATTTCATTTTATTTTAATATTCGTTTAAATAAAAATGAAAGTATTGTTTAAATAGAAAAATCGTCGTCTGATTCATAGAACAGATATTTTACCTCGGAGGAAATTTTTGCTATTAAGGAGAGAAATCAGGCGAAAAACGATCACCCTGTTTAAGATCGTGCCGCTTTCCTGTACAAATGCCTACCACTTAACAAAACGTTCTGTAATAAATAAGAAGAACGAGCAATGTAAAGAAACAAAATATCCTTGTTACTGTTGCAATCTAGTACCACTATGTTCTAAAATACTTGATGGTAAAGCAGAATGAAATGAAAAATGTATTATATTTATCTTATTAATCATACACAGTCGCGTAGATTCGACATCAAAGAAACTTTAAATGAAATGTTAAAAATATTTCCTCTCATAAGAGAATAATTCGATATTCTATAACAAAATCTAATTTCCTGTAGCGTACTCCTCCCTTCATATTATCAGTACAATAATTATAATACATCCATAACATCAGTATAATTGATGTAAAGATAAAAACCAATTAAAAAATATATTTTCATAGAAAGATAAATTATTTATAAAGTGAATGGAAGATATCGAGTGTGAATTTCCTGAAAAGGACGAAAAAATGAAACCAAAGAGGAGACACACATACCAATATTGCATTCGATAATATAATATCGTCGATAGTAAAATTCCTTAACGCAAATATCTATCCATTGACTAAAATGAGAAAACGTGATTTGATTCATGCACGACATAAGTTCCTACGCCTACCGATCCGAACTTCCCGGAAAGACTTTTTTGCGATAACGGCCTATTTCTCTGAAGAGGTGTATCGCGGAATTTAAGGAAATGATGTCACGGGAAGCTGTGTACCACCGAAGAAGAAACAGCGGAGCTGATATCACCCCTGCAGCTATGGGTTATGTATTTCGTGCATGGCGAGACAGGGAAGAAGCACCTTTTCAAAGACTGCATTCAGTTGCGAAAGAAGAAAATAAAAATAAGGTTTCCCTTGAGGGGGTCGCGAGGAAGTATCGTGAAATGGGGATGGTGTGATGCAACAATTCGTCATGGTTTTCCCAAGTCCTTTGGTAAATCACTCCCATCTCGCTGAACTAGTACACTGTTCTGTCACACTATCCAGATATATTGAATCATAATATTATGTGTTACAATATAATGGAGCTGATTATTCAATAGATAAGTAAATTCTTACTTGTTAATAAATGTACATATACGAAAAATTTTTAAGTCTTTTTAAGTTAAAAAATAATAAATAATTCACATTTTAATGGAACATAAATGTGATACTTTTTGCAGATTTGAATTTAAGATTTAACGAATTGTATCTTTGCCTAAATAGAAAAAATATAGTTAAGAGAGGATCAATTTCTATCGAGCGTTATCTTATATCTTGTCCGAGATATTACTAGATTTTTTATGGCTTAACAGCACGATGCACACCTCGATTTTCCGACAACAATCGATTTTCCATAACCACTTGAGGAGACCGTAAATTGAACCTTCGACATTGAGAACGTCTCGAATCCTATAAATCTCATAAATTTTTAGCTTACATCATTTCATTCCTGTAGATGTGAAAATGCAAGTGACCTCGATCTTTTATTGAAAAAGAAGTTTTTTGAGAATTCTTTATATTTTAGTCTTTTATTGGCTAAGTAAAAGGTTAAAAAATCCTAACAATTGTTAGTTATATTGTAACAATATAAAATCAATTTTATATTGAACTGCGTCTATAAAAGTAAAAATTTTAAAAACGTTGAACGTATGTAATGTTTCTGATTAACAATTCGGAACATTTGAGCTACGATTATCATACTGTTTGTAGCCTTTGTTTCCTCCTAATGTACGGAGGATATAAAAATTTTAAAACATTTTTTATAACAATGGCGAGCCATCTGCTAATATTCTGGGATTCGTTCGTATTCATCAACCCCTACAGTTTAAGCTCGGTTTCATGCAAATAATACTCGTGTAGGCCGTCATCTCTTCTAGTCCTAGTTTGTTCTAGTTTTTCAGTACCACTGGTGAGTAGTAACAATTAATGTTGAAGATACTGAAGAATATAGATATCGCAAAATTATTTTCGAATCACCTTTAAAGAGTTATGTAGAAATGAAGAAGTAATCTAATTAAAACGATGGAAAATATCTTAGTATCGTAATAGTGATTATAATTGTTAGAGGGTTAATTTCTTTAACATGACACGAGTATATTAATAACAAGATGTATTAAATCATAAAAATTTAATCTCAATTAATTTCTGACTTTTTCACATATATCCCATTGTTTCTTCTACCATTAGTTTTTCGGGTTATTACTTCCTCCTCTTAAATTAAATGCGTTTAATACGAAATTACTCATCGTAATTCGATTTTCAATTAATTAAGCGTCGATCACCACGATTCATTTTACGATTAACATCGAGTAATGTAAGAATCATTCTCGAATCAAATCAAAACAATGAACGAAGAGTTTAATTAGTCACCAACTATTTCAGAATTAAAATCACGAGTAATCACGGTATTATCAATTTCTAATCAGTTTCTTTTCGAGATGCTTTATATACTATGTATAGATGTTAACTCAGTGGTATGCACAAGAGATCCTCTTACGCGGCTTTATTCTCTTTCATGGTTTGTTGGTCGAGACAGAAGAATAGACCACATTGACTAATATCCATATGTTTCTCGTATGTACACATAATGTATCATGATCCATATAATTCCCATATTATGATAATAAGAAACAAATTAAGAATATATGTTCAATTTTTAAAGTTTATTTAATTGAACAATGTATGATCGTGACTGGAGGAATATCAAAACCTGTCAAACCATGCGAAAGTGTTTCACGTATTCTCAGAGCGGAACCAACAAATTCCAATAATGTCAGTCCATTCCTGAAATAACTTATTTTAGAACAAGTTATACCTTATTAAAAAAACTGAAGAGAAAATGTCTAAATTTTTAGCGAATAGAAAATTACGATAGAGGATCGTAACATAAAGAACAGCGGTCAAACCATGCGAAAGTGTTCCACGAGCTCTCAGGGCGGAATCAACAAATTCTGACAATGCCGCTTCATTTTGATCGCTGTAAGGCGTGTCATCCATTGCGACTCGATACAATGCCGATGGCAACCGTTGTTTTGGTTCATTGCAGGACGAATCGAAACTGCGAGTAGCATTCACATAATGTTGGAACGATGCCTGTCTGCTTCGGTACTTGTTGCAGTTCCTCTCAACGTTTGAAATTCCTCTGGCTGCCCTCCCTTTCCCGCAATTTTTTTTTCCTCCTCGTTCGTTTCAACTCTTTCCCGCTCACCCCATCTTCATATTGGTTCGCCTTGCTCGCTCATCCTTTCCTCTCTGTCTATCCGTATGATCATGCCATTCCACGGCGATGATCCTCTGCTTAACAGGGCTTACGTAGCAGCTACCCTTCACCGTCCTCTTGGCACACATATATACAAGGGTAGATCTAACATACGGGCAAAGTAGCGTCGATTACTGTCCATGTATTTGGGCCGCCTGTTTACATAAATAAAACTTTCGATGAACTTCATTCACCTTCAGACATTTCTCTTTTCTTTTTTTCCTTTTTTTCTTTTTAATTCAATTAAATGGAAATGTATGCGAATTATATTTTGCAGAGTTCTCGAAGAGGAAAAGGTCAAGGAACAGGTATGAAGAAGCGAGGTACTTGAAGTGAATGAAATTTAACTAGAACTCTCTTTTAAATATGGTGGATCGCGTTATAAGTTCTTGAAATTTCGATAGGTTGTGCATTCATTCCACACGAGATGCTTCGCTTTAAAGGGATGAAAAGCTGCTTTCTATAAGTGAATCGAATGGCAGATAACTGAGATGAAAGTTATCTGGTTTGTAGAATAAGGTTTTATGATATGAAAGTGAAAATTTGATGCTTGTTTATGTCGTGAAAGGAAATGAGTTTGATAATAGAATTATTGTTTAAGAATAACTAGAGCTTTCTAAATGTTCGTTTTAGAGAGTATAAAATAAACAAAAAATGAATATACAATGAGAAATGGGGAAATGTTCCTCGAAACAAATGTATGCAACGAAGTTCAAGAATAAACAAAAGATGTTATAAAGTATATAAAGATGTTAAAATTTAATAGCGTATCTATATACATAGGTATATTGTAAATTTAAGTTACTATAAGAAGTATCATTCTTACAAAAGTTGAAAAATCTCGATATAAGTATTTATTTTAACATTTAATTGAATACTTTAATTATTACTGAAAAGTTTAGTTAAATGGAATAATGGAAAATGATTATTTCTAAAAAGTTATAATTGTGTTAATTTCGTAAACTCATTCTCATGTCCAAAAGCAACTACTATGTAGATTATTTCACCGTCCGTGAATATCATTAAACTAAACCTTTGCAAATTAAATAATATCTAACAGAATACGTGGAATTCATGAACGAATGAAATGATTCAGGTTAAAGCACTTTTGACAAAAACGAATCAAGTTAATTAAAATATTTTAACGAAAGGCATCAGCGTACTTATAACCGAGAACATTCGGTGTGCACACGCTTCTTTAATCAAAAAAAGATTTTTCATATGCTCAAAGTCATTTCTCACATCCTACTCTCTATTTAGCTTCTCTCAAGCTTCCTCTCGTTGAATTCTCCTTTCATCCGAAGGTATTCAAGAGGAACTGAATATCCGCCACCTGAGTATCGTTCATTCGGTAAAGAGACTCTTGCGTAAATCCCTCAACGCAGAAATGTATACTCTGTCATTCAGTTGAACTATTGAACTGCCCTCGAAGAAAATACCTATAGTCAGTTTAAAAAGTATTTACACAAGGAATAATTTCAGAAGAAACTTCATACAACTTATAATTCCTACATATTACTATGAATGTTTAAGATAATGAAAATATATGAAAAACTCAAATATTTTGCACACTTTACGGAAACATTTCAGAGAATTCCATAATTGATAGAAATAATCACGAAGAAGTGCTTTTTGACAAGTCTTACCTTTAAATGTGCGATGTAGCCAAAAGACAGTTGACTCTGTCTCTGAAAGTACTTAAGACTGCAGTACGTATACTCGTCGTACGAAGTAAGTTGACATTGCGTGAAAACACGCGTTTTCTTGCGCAAGAGTAATGCAATTTAAAAGAGTGGTAGAAAATGATAAATGGGATCGTTAATGGATCAAAATATAAAATGCAACAAATACTTAACTGATCTAAATCGCAAAATACTGGAATAAATAATTTCAGAAACGGAAACATTCGCCATTCGTCATTCTTACTCACCAAAAAGAAATTCAATATTGACAAGTATAAAGTGCAAAATTATTGAAAAATTCAGTGCCAATACAAATTTCACTTACGAAGTCACTTACGAAAAAATAGCTATTATGACAAAATAACACGTAGAAGAAGTTTCATAAATTATAGAAATGAGAAGGAAAGGGAAGAATTTGCAATAAAATAGAAAAGAATGTACATGAAGTAGTAGAATAGTGTCATTTTTACGAGAGTAAATTTATCATCTTTAGCTCAAATGGACACCGTACAGGGGAAGAAGAAGAACACAGAAGAAGCAAGAGTACAAGATTTTTAATGTATGGTGTACGATAAAGTATAATGGTGCTTTTATACCTGTTCTGCTATTGTGTGAATGTTGCTGGGCACTAGATGTTATGTACGAGATAATGGACCACCATATACGTATCTGTAAATATTTTAACATTCGTTTTCTCGTTAGTCCTGAAAAAATGGGAATTTTATAATACACCGAGTATACTATACCCCGAGTCACTTACTATGTTCTTAATATAAATGGGGATATTGTATAATACAGTCACCCTAAATCAAATTTGCTAAACAGGTGTGGTATTATTTACAATAGAATCAGAAATAGTAAGACATAATATATCATTCAAAAAAATTTTTTTAAATGATGGACGATAGAATTTATAAGAAGAATATAATTATTATCACGAATAATAATGGCTTTTTACTATTCTAATATCCCACATGAAGTTTTTTTAAAATCTCTTACCCACAACGGAGCTCTCGGAAACCTATTTATCTTTACCTACCTTTATAGAGGTACATTTGCATTTTCGTTACAGACGCTTTCGGAAACCAAGACTACTGCAGACTTTAACTAAGTGTACTTGAAAATTTTTTCTCAGACCTACAATCTAGGTCACCTGTGCAATTTCACGACATCTTAATTACGAATTGCCTGTAATTAATAAAGAATGAGAAAACAATTGTCTAATGCGACAAGAGTTTAATGGATAGTTTTCTCTTAAGCAATTAATTTGATGATTGTTTACCAGTAATGAACTAGCTAACTACTAAGTAATGAGCATTGTATCGCTTAAGGTATCTTTACGAAACACAGGACGCTCTTGAATAAAATTTCAAGTCTTCGTCAGGAAGATAATAATTTTTTGTTTTGTTGAAATTTTTCTATTGCGATTATTGGATAATTGTTCGAATAGCTAGCGTTGTGAATAATTAGCGAATAGAAGCGTTGCGAAGAATATCGAAATAAAGAGAATTGAAAAGTTGCGAGTGCTCCCTGACAAGGGTGTCTCCGGCTGTTCGACTCACGGTTGAATGACCTTGATGAGCGGGCATTACAACTCATTAGACAAAACGGATACTTTACCCTTGTTTCGATGCACGAGTTGCGGCAACCCATCGAGCACCCTTTCCTCTTCTAAAGTATCCTGCAAGCGCCCTCTTACCCCGAGCCACCCTCCTCGACATTCGGCTCTTACCAATACTCCCGTGCTCCCTCTTCGAACTCGTTTAAATACTCTCTCTTGTGTCTTTATAGTTACAATATCTTTAACCTTCGTCATTTTAAATCGTGAACTAATTTTCCTGAATAACTTTCGTTGTATCATTAAAAAAAAAAGAAACATATATTCACTAGAAAGCTTGTATTTTAAGTTAACGACAAATAGGAAGTATTAGATTGATGAATAAATTTCTGTTATCAGATTATGCTTATATGTATACCTACAATTTTATTCTGGAATTTTGCCAAATTGTTGTTGTATTTTAACTATCGAAATATAAAACATATAAAAAGGTAGTGTAATATTACTGGATAAATTGGATAACTTATATTTTGGGGGAATATTAATCACGGCAAAATTTTTTAACAGAAAAAGCGTTCGATATCCTGAATCAGACTGTTGTGTTACTCTTTTCTATTAATATACTTTCCCATTTGATCTCTTATCTATAAATATTCTTCCCTCGCGTAGTTTGATATTTTTGAATATCTAGTATTAAAATATTAATATTAGTTTTTAATCTTACGAGTTATGTTTATAATATGAATTTTGAGACATGTTTGTAGTGAAATAACAATTAATGTGGCATGGGTATTGGGTATTGATCTAATATGTTTAGGCCCTGATACATGTACTGTACTGATACGAAGATTTGTTCTTTGTCGGTATGATGTTCGCTCAAAGTTATAGTTAATTACAGGTAGTTGGCTCCTCTTTACGAATCATTTCACTTGCCAGAGCTGTAAAAAAGAAATGCCGCTATAACGAGGACAAGTATTTACGAATCATTTCACGGTGGTGCAACTTGAAGAGAAAGCCTGCTATAACGAGGACAAGTATTTACCCTCGAGAACATTGAAACAATGGATCTCATCTCTCTCATCTTTTATTCGCGTGGCTTCATTGTCTGCGTTCGCAGAAACTTGTTCTAATAATCTTAGAACGATCTTATTGATTTGCAAATCTGATTCGAAATCGAAGACGTTCGAGTTAATTGTATTCGTGTAAACCCTTCGATTAACTTCTGGCTGGAAGGAAGCGTAAAATTTGAAGCCTTGCTTCTATCAATATCTTTACAATTCCAAAAATTTAATTAATCATTAAATTAGTTATTATATTGAATGTAACGAAGTAGAAGGTCGATAAGATCTGGTATGAATTGGGATTGTTGACTCGCAAAATACGATAAGCCATTTTTTAGGCAAAATAAACTATTTAATTTGAAACTGAAATTTGAAAAAAAAAACTATCTTAATCATTTAGGGGAAGAACGATAATTAAGGACTATTATCAGGATCGTTTCTGGCGAAAGTTAGAGCAGTAAAAAGAATTCTTTGAAACGTGTTTGCTTAAGTATATTACTCCTAATCTATGGTTTTCTTATTTCAAAAATATTATATACACTAGACCGTTTCACTGAATATGCATTTTTAAAAGGAATTTCCATGTAAAATTATATCTTATCTGTTTAAAAAGAATTCTAATTATAATAGAACAAAAGTTTAATATTCATAAAATTGATGTAGAATTTATTAAACTTCAATAGATGTAGGAATAAGAAAATCTCACATAAAATTTCTTCATACCTGTTTTTTAAGCAACGCATCCCTTTCAGTTTTACAAAAAATTACCCGCTTCTATGAAGTGCGAGTTTATGGCTCATATACCTCATTACCATTTTCATGAAATTTAAATACCGCATTATACTCATATTTACAATCACATGAAGTTAAAGTATTTTGGTATTTTAGTATTTCTTTCTTCGTATACATTGCTGCACTTCTTCTTAAAGAAGGTAATTAAAATAAAAAGTTGTATATGATAGAAGGTTTTTTTTTATCGAAAAGTGTGCAGTATATCCCAGGAACTACAGGATGCAAAACAATAATAAGAAATATAAAAATAGCAATTACCTGGATATTTACAAACTTATAAAACATCGTTCTTTTTAAATTACAACATCGATGCTAGTAACAAGTAGTAGAAATAGAAATAATTATGGTATTACAAATATACTACCAGCTATAAGAATAAACAAAGTAGGAATTTTCCAGTCTCCCAGTAAATGTAAAATAACTGATATTTACTGCAGGCAGTGTGTATATAAGCCATTTACAGTGAATTCTAAATTACAAGTATATCACTTAGCCCACATTTTAATTTTAGTTTTGGATGGTTTTAATATTATTAAAAAAAACCTATACAAAACTGTATGAAAAGGCAGTGAATATTTTGTAAGCTAAACTCATGAATGAAAGACGTTAATCAGATCTTTCATAAACGTGAAGCTAGAAAATGTAAGAGGCAGAGGTATGTTTAACCCGGAACAGTTACGATAGACTGGCTAAATTATTTAAAAACGAATCACCCTCTTTAAGGTGCAGCCCATCGTTTCTTGCCTAGCGGCGACAGGGACCTGCGAGAGAGGAATGGATGTGGTTCCATTCATGCTTATTTCAAGCTCATTGTGTGCCCGGTGTATTCAGCCTTTGACTTGCTTCTCGTGTTGCCACTGCAGCAATGTTTCATAGAGAGCAAGAGGCATGTGCATGTCACTAGCTAAAATCAGGAAATATCGCTGTCACATTTTCTTCGATGCTAACGAACATTACTAAAGAAGTAACGCCCTTACGATTCGATGATACCTCCTAATGCCTTTTGTAGCAAATCGTGACACTACGATTTTGCCAATACATTACTGAATCACAAAATTATATCTAGAACAGATATTGTTAATATTCTGTTTGAAAATGAACACAGAATAATAGTTTTGGAATAATAATTTTCTTCAAGATAAGGAAGTAAACTTTGAGATGATCGATATTGTATATGTTATTAACGACTGCTGTTAACGCTAGAATTTACCAGATCGATCAAAATTGATCAAATAATCTTAGCAATTTCTCGTAGAAATTTCATAAACTCGCGACTATACATTTTTAAGTTTGAATGATCTTTTTGTCAAATATGGGGATGAAAGTTTGTCCTGTCTCTTGCGCCGTGTATTTCTTTCCTATACTTTTCAGTTTGATTTCTTTGATACAAGTTCCATACTGCTGTCGATAGTTCTAATATTAATTACATTTTTTGACGTTTTTACTGTGTGATTGATAAATCAGGTGAAGGGACTGAGTCTGTTTTATATCTACGCTTGCAATGGAAATTCAAATAACATATTTTAAAGGTTTATGTCAGTTGTGTATATGCTGAAAATTTCATCGAAATCGATTGATGCAGAAGCGACAGGCGTCGAAGGATGAAGGTCGTAAAATGGTCTTTACATCTATTCACAGTTTTCACGATTTTCACCGTTTATCACCGTTTGTCGCTCATAGCAGTATGTATATATGTAATTGGCGTAAATTCTCAAAATGTGTTGTTTAAATTGTCATTATAGACCTAGATAAAAAAAGATTGTAGAAAACTTTTACTTTTATTTCTTTCTTCGCGATTTTGATCAATTGCAACTTTCCCCAAATTTTTTTTTATATGTCATCTAACAAACTAATTCTTCTAATTTCTCAAAAAAAACAATAAAAAAATTATAAAGAAAATGAAGACGTTTGGTTCAGCTTCAAAAAGGTTATTCTATTTTAAAGAGTGTCCGAATATTAATAGGAATAATTGTGCATCAGAAGCGAAAATTTGAAAAGTTTCAGTACAGTATAAACGATGAAATCTTAGTATATAGCGCATTTTATATAATAATTGTCTTTGTATGATATCATCATCGTTATATTCTGATTAACAAAGCTATATAGATAAGTAAAGTATATACTACCTATGTAAAGAATTAAGGAAACGAAGTCAGCTTATCTTCAAACGAAGCGATATGAAGTCAAACTAATTCAGAGTATAAAGTTTCATATAACGTCTCCAGAAGACTCCAAGAATCAACAAGAGGAAATTGAAGCAATTAAATAACTTCCGCTAATGCGCATGTTCCAACATATACAGTCTATCATACTAAAATTTTCAGCAAGTTCTAAAATAACTATGCGCATCCAATGTCTAAATAATTTCTGTCTCAACTTACTCTGATCTACCCCAAAATTAAATTCTTCGAACTAAAATACTACTTTGTTGTGCAACAGTGAATAAGTTTAAAATCAAATAACAATAAATGTAGTTTTTGAAATAGAAAATAGCAATTAGTATAACTTTGTGTTTTAAAAATAAAAATTTCTGATGAAAATATTCTTAACGTGTTTTTCTTCAGTGTTTTGTCTAAGTACAAATACTCTAATATTTGTAATACAATTTTTAGGAAACGGGAGAGGCAACGGGAACGTCTTTGTCGCATGTACAATCAGATTTTGACGGAATGCTCGCAGCTAAATGGAAGCTGGCCTGACCCGGATGATCCGCGCTGGAACAGCGGGGAATATGTAGAACTTCTGTCAGACTGGTTTCCGTCAAATATTACCAACGGAACGATAACAGGAAATGCAACAACCTTATCAACTGGTAACACACAATTAAATTTTTCTCGATGCCATTACTCATACTTAGTGAGTTATATTTACTCGAAATTGTTTTTTATCATTAAGACGTCATCTTGAATAATTTTAAGAAACAATTTTAATGATATATATTTAATTATTTAATTAATATATTATAATATATTAGAGTGTATTATATATCTACTATTCGTTATAGCATATTACACACTAACTGATATTAGCATATTATTAAATAGGTTAGTTATAAGACGTGAAATTTTTTAACTCGAAAACAATAATATTCTCTACTATGTTTGGTGTTTACATTTTATATATATACATGTTATTTTAAAATCAATTTTGGTAAAAAATTAATTAATGATGATTCCAACTTAATGAATAAAATAGTGACAAGATTAAAATATAACAACATGCAGGAATCCAATATTAATACTTTCTTTTATTTATAATTGAACAGAAATGAGAAGCGCTTTTTTACTGAAAAGACATTCTATATATTAAACAGCGGAACCTTTTACGCCTGTTCTACCGCCCTTCGAACTCTGGCAGACGATACTGATTGCTTTCTCCCTCGCATTATGCATACTGTTAACTGTCGGCGGTAACATTCTCGTCCTTCTGGCATTTATCGTAGATAGGACCATCAGACAACCGAGCAACTACTTCATTGCCTCATTAGCAGCCACTGATATGCTTATTGGTAAGTTTTCCTGCATTTTATATTTTTTTGTCCTACAACTATAGGTAAATTATCCTTATTTTTGTAAATGATATTGCTTTGAAAAGGTAACAAAATATAATTACACTTTATTTATTAGAAGCGTTGGTCACATTGATACAAATATTCTGGACTTATATATGTAGAGTAAACGAAAATTGTTTATGAATCATTAGATAGTTAAATTATTACTAAATTAAAATTATTAGTATTTTATTACATTTCATTACACGTTATACTTCAGTGAAATTACGTAGTGGGTTATTTCTTTCCATTTCCTCTATTTCCTCCTTGCTATTTTAGAAATAACACTTTAAAATATTTATATTTCGCCTTAGGATTTCAGTACATACCAAGCTTGCAATCATAGAATTTTGTTAGAATAATTTACATGCAATGTGATACCTTCTATGTTGAATTGATCTAATCGTGACACAATTGTTAAACAGGCACCGTCTCCATGCCATTCTACACGGTCTACGTTCTGATGGGATATTGGAATCTTGGACCCTTGCTTTGCGATTTATGGCTGTCCGTAGATTACACGGTATGCCTGGTATCCCAGTACACAGTATTACTGATTACGATTGATCGATTTTGTTCAGTGAAAATAGCGGCACGATATCGCAGCTGGCGCACGAAAAACCGCGTAATCTGGATGGTTACCATTACTTGGATTATTCCAGCCTTGCTCTTCTTTATCAGTATTTTTGGTTGGGAGCATTTTATCGGCTATAGAGACTTAGATCCTGGCCAGTGCACTGTTCAATTTCTCAAAGATCCAGTTTTTAACACTGCTCTTATTATTGGCTATTATTGGACGACTCTCGTAGTTCTATTTATTCTTTACGGTGGCATATACAAGACAGCTTATGATATGCAGAAGAAGAGCGAAGCAAAACAGCGAAAGATGCAATCCATGGTTGCTCTAAGTGCCGGTGCAATGTCTGGCATGGCAGGTCGTGCAGCAGGAATAGGAATATCGAAGACACAGAGCACTCTTTTGAGTCAGGATAAGCCAAAATTGAGTGCATCGGTTGAAGAAGGAACAGGTGGAGATGGTTCAGGACAGAAATCTTCCTCAAAGACTTCTGGAACTGGTGCAACCGATTCGACTGAAAAGCAAGTGTATGGAAGCACCGTTCCCACAGAGACAGAAAAATCAGAAAGATCTAGTAGTCCAGCGTTTGATTCCGACGAGGAGAGCACTATGGGTCCGGCTCAACAGCTCAGTAGCATCAGAAAACGATCCTCTCTAGCTGGACTGGTTGCTCAATCTGGCGTTCTTCCAGTTTTCTCGACTAATGGCCACTTAAATGGAATCGTACCTGCGAAGATCGACATGAACATGCAGTCGAAAAAGTTTCTCTCGGTAAACTCGACGTGCGACATAGGTACAACGACACAGAAAGCTCAGACATTGCCAAAGATCCAAGAATTGAGTCTCTTAGATACAGAAAACGTGCTAGATCCTGACAAATCGAGTAGTCAGACGTTGACACCTGAACAGTCTCACTGGAATGGTGATGGTCTCAATCAGCAGCAACCCTTGACCTCCGCTGAAACATCACCACCCACTCATCCTACTCGGTCTATTAGCAGCAGCCAACAAAATATTATACCACCGCCTACGCAATTTCAGAGTAGTCCACAAGTCTCTGACAGTCCTTCTACTTCGTTATCTGACAGACCTAAGTCACTCGTTGTGTCTTCTCACGGCACTGGTACTTACGACATTTTGACTGGCTTGGATGGCGGAGACTTGAGATACATGGACGAGAGTTCGGTAATTTTACCAAGTCCTTCTTACGAAAGTCCATCGTCTTCTTTGTCGTACAGCCTAGCGAATCCTCTATCGAGTGCACCGTCATCTCCAATTTTAGGAAACGTGTCTGCAGCGCCCAATACAAGTTTGTTACAAGCTGCTCTAATCAGAGCTACGGCGCAACAAGTCAACAACCAACAATTGGGTCAGAATAAACAAAGTCTGCCTCAACCGGTAATGTCTAATGCATCCAGTCAGACGCATCCTCCTCGTGTATTCATCACTCAGAAATCGAACGCTGCTTCTCAGACCTCACCAACCGTTAGCAAAGTGCATACAGAGGTTACAGTAAAGGCGAAGGACACGAAGCAGCAGCCTGTGACGACCATTGTCAGCACACCTACAGTGGAAACTTTTAACAGCGCGATGAATCAGTTTTCGGATCCAGATACGAAGGTCAATCCTCCTCAAAATTCATCTTCTAGCGGTAGCATGGTTCCAACGATCTCTGGCACAACAGGAAACGAACAGGATTCAAAGAAACAATCGAAGAAGAAAGATTGTAGAAGCAACGAGGAAGGTGGGTCCAGGAAAGATTTCGTCAAGACAATTGGCAAACGTTTGAAGACCAAGACGCAAAGAAGGGATCCTTTATTAGGACGACAGAAGTCTCGAACAGAGAATAGAGCTAGAAAAGCGTTTAGGACGATATCTTTTATTCTGGGCGCGTTTGTCGCTTGTTGGACACCGTACCACATTTTGGCGCTAGTGGAGGGTTTCTGTTCGAACAAACCGTGCACGAACGAACATCTATTCATGTTCTCATACTTCCTGTGTTACACTAACAGTCCTATTAACCCATTTTGTTACGCATTGGCTAACCAGCAGTTTAAGAAGACTTTCACGAGAATATTGAAGGGTGACCTGCACATGACGTAAAAGAAAGGATAAAGATGGAAGGAGACGAGGAGGAGATAGAAGATGTAGCTTGGAGGTGAATATTACGAAGAAGAAGGCCTTCCATGATTAAATACCGAATTATATTTACACACCATGCTTATGGTCAAATTGGAGAATAACGTAGTAGACAGTTTAAATACAGATGAGTCGTGTACCGTGTGCTTCATGTATATAGTGATAGAGGATGCGTTGGTGTAGTTTTAGATCGCAGTCAAAGATGTACATAATGTATATGTATGAATATTTGTTAAATTCTTGTGCAGAAACATGCGTAACAAGCAACATGTAGAAAAATAACGTATTTAAATAGCTTTAGGTAACTGTGCGTATTACAATAATAATCGCTACGATAAGTGCTTCAATATATATATATTTAGATATATAAATCACCGATTAAGTATTCTTTAAAAAGGAAATACAGATATGTAAATCTCCTAGTTTAACGAACGATCGAATCGTTCGATAAAAGGACAGGAAGTAAGATTATAGAAAGACATCGATTTAAAAAAAGAAAAATATCACTGCATCACGATGAATGTTCTCGAGTCAAAGACGAAAAGCTTTAATTATTCATTTTTGCGGCCAATTGTATGTGGTGTTATTGTTGCACGAGCCTCTCGTGCGAATATTATGGTTTCATATCTTCAACGATAGAGAAATATTTTTTACGAGCAACGAACCAGATGGAAATAGCTCGTTTCGAAGAAGTACCAAACAATCAAGGATTTTATTATCTATGTACACACTGCCTTGGGGTGGCCTACTGTTACGCGGGCCTTCTTTCTCCGAATTCAGTTACATTTGGTGCTGTCCTCGCGAACGAGCGTCCACGGATTTCTAATCGATAACGTTTCCTTTTAAAATATTACGTAAAACGCATTGACTTCATCAGATGAAGTTTTCAGAAACTCATCGATGACATTGACATTACCTTCATTTTAGATTTTATAGATCGAAGAGGATTCTCTATTATGCGAAAAGGAATTTTGCTTCTCTTTAGAAATTAGATATTTTGTTGTACTTCTTTGTAGGTATTTTAGTTGAAGATTTCGAATGGTCGAAGGATGTTACAGTTTTCGAGTAACAAAATGATCACGGAATCGTTAAAATCGCTTGAAACTTTGAAAAAATTACTTTAATAGTATTTAAATAACAAAAGATAAGATCGTTACAGCTTAATTTTTTAATTAAATTATATTTCATCAAAATGAACAAAGCGGAGACTTTTGAGCGGTAATGTACATTTCACAAATAAATCTAAAAATGATTATGTCAATGTCATTTATTCATTCGTAAAACACTAATCGTAATAAGCGACGCAGTTTGTATAAATCAACGTAACTATCACAGCATATACTTACATAAACGTTATAAGGAATATTTCACTTATTCATAATAGGTGCATACATTTTACATTTTATTAATCTTCTTCTATCCTCAAATGCTAGTTATTTATTTTTTGCGTCATAGAAAATATTGAAATGCTCTACCTTCGTAAATTTCAGAAGAAAATCGGAATTTTATGAAACGTTTCGTTACTGTTTTGACTGAGTATGCTTTCTATTTAAAAAAAAGCCATATTAATGAAACTTGAGAAACAGGTGAAATTGGTCTCGTGAGACTAATCCATTAACGATGTACAACTTTGATACTGTTAATCGAGCTTTCTGATACAATCACTAATTAAATAAAGACAAAACATTAAATCCAAATTCCTTTCCAGATATCATGCTTTAAGAGGAATATATTTTTAAATAACGTCTATACAGTACGACATAAATCTTACATAAAGTTATCACGGTTATCACCGAATGGAATTATTTCCTTATATAAAAGAGGAAAAGGAAATTCAAACGTTAACAACGTAAAAAAGAACGTTAGATTGATATTTTTCGCTGTTCTTCGTAAAATGTACGTTGTGAAACTTACTTTTATAATAGCTTTTACGCAATATTGTATTAAGCAAATGAAAAACAGGCAATATTTATATTTCCCATGATTTAATCATTTCCAAGCGTTTGTACCTTTTTTACAAAAGTGTAAGCATGCAATTATCTTGCACGGTAATTTACGTAAACTACAATTTGCTCGTAAAAGTATATTTTCGTGTTTCGTGAACGTTAAACGTGATCGAAACAAGAATACAAACGTGAGTCACTTTATATTTTAAATGATTGTACGGCGGCTAATGTAATTATTGTAACCCTTGTTAGAAATGATACGAACTCGATTTCGTGTAAATGAGAAATGAAAACACGCGATTTTCTAACTACATATATCACATTCTGATAAATAATAAGAAAAATAGGAAGAACATGCAATTATCAAAATTTCCTATTACATATTTAGTTCTGTATCTTCTTAACTTATATTTTATTGCATTTTATAATACTAATTTGTTCTTAACTATATTTTTACATTTTTTACATTTTTACATTTTTTACATTTCTCGAAATTCACTGCCAATAGCAACGGTCGTTCCATTTCTTTTTCATATCTGCAATTATTTATTTCATCTAGTTAGGGCTGTGATACCTGATGAATCTGTTATTTTTCATCCTAATCCCTTTGGAATTCTGTTATATAACAAAATACATGTCTGGAAGAAACTATGTTTGGAAAAAAGAAGAGAAGGCATGGAGCAAGTTACTAAAATGTCCAGTCGAATACTATACACAGTACACATGTGTGTACAATATATATGATATTAACAATAAGCCAGAAAAAGTGTTATATCATCTTCCTTTCCTTGAAGTACTTCAATATATTATATTAAAAATATCTAAATAGGAGTTTCTAGGTGGCAAAAGAAGATGAGAGCAAATAGGATATGCTTGTTAAAATGTCAATTTTTTCAGAAACTCAAAATACATGGTTAGTGTATAACACGAATAACACAATAGATCGAAAATCGATCTTTTAAAATGAGAACGTGTAATACCGTGCAAAAGTGTTAGATGTTCATGGTGAAAATAAAATGTATATTCATAAATTTATTGAACAAAATGTATTCATACGTTTACACGAACAAATGTATTTTATGTATGGTAATCTAGATAGATTGTTTTGTAATTAAGGACACTCGATAGAGCTGATCGAGAATAATTTCAGAACAAATAGTTGATTGCATTTCTTTGTCGGCCTGCTAAATTGATTAATGTGTTCATAATCTCATTCGTATTATGTTAATATGTTTTTGAACAGATGAGATGTAAAATTGAAATTTTGCATCTTTTCAATAATTATTCTCATAATGTACAGGGCTTAAGCATTTCATTATTAACTTCTTGGAACATCAGAATTATCAAACTGCAGTTGTTTAACTTGAAACAACTTGACTGATTGAACGTGCAGTGAGAGCACACAGCTTTCTGTTTTATTACTTTTTGTCATAATCTTTTGGAATGAGCAAGCCATTCAGGCAGAATAACATAGAATTTCCATTGAGTATATTAAAAACGTCTCATTAGGACATTGTCAACTAACGAAGTACAATGACAGGAGATACTTGACTCAAATAATTAATGAAGAGTCACTCAAGTTTCGTATTTCTATGTTCAAATTGTTAGAATGTAAAAGAGGAACGAGAACATGTAAATCATTTAAGACTTTTGCACAGAATGACTATTACCAGAAAGTTCGATGTTCGTATACATGCAGAATAATTAACATACTCGCTTCCACATAGCTGGCGTTCCAGCAATGATGTTCTTCTCAATATTCTAACAATTTCTGTGTCAAGGTACACGCAAAATAAAAGAGGAAAACAAATAATGATTGCTTGCGAGCTACGTAAACGTAGCGTGAATGCATAAAGGTAGCATAATCAATAGGACATAAAGATACATAGAGAGTAAGCGTAATAGCATTAGAGAAGATTAAAGTTAATGTTTGAACGAATAAGAAGAAAATAAGCATGAGAAGCCTAGATGATAAGTAGACGATCGTCGTGGAGAAAGTAAATATCTTACTCTCTGCAATTTCTTTTTGTGTGCCGAAGCTTTCATCGCCGTAGTATTCTTCATTAACGCCTACCAATGAAGCAGAGTCATTAAGGACGAGAAAAAAAAAAAAGGAGGAGACGATAATGAGCTATAAGACGTTAGGTACGAGCCGTGGAAAGGAAAAAAAGTCTCCACGTTTCGTCTCAATTAACAGAGATCGAAAATCAATTAAAACGTTCGTTTCTGGGTATAAGTGCTCGTCGTGTTTCTAACCATTAGAAATGGTTCGTGGTGTCTCCTGATGAATTTCACTCTTCCTACCTCAAAACAATATACACAAACACAAATATGAGAGTCATGCTGCGGATCGGTTTTTGATTCGCTATGAAATATATGTACTGATATTTTATAAGATATATGTTGCTTTGCGTCATTAGGTTTTATATACGATTGATTTTGCGCCGAAGAAGTTTCTGTAACGTTAAAATTTGTATGTTATATAGAGTTTTTTGACACGATATACATACATAAATATATATATATATATATATAATTACTTTCTTTTAATAAATTGAGAAAATCTTGTTGCTTCTATCATTCACTATTGAAGTTACGTATTAATCAATTAAACACTTAGCTCTTTAATAGTATCTTTAAGTAAATTTAAGTAATTTAAGTTGTTTTTTCCGTGACTGATAGTTTATTGACTTGCAACCATTGACTGACTATATTGTGAAAATTACCTATTTATAATAAATTACCTAAGATAATTTATTACTCATTCTGTTAAAATTAATTCAAACAGTTATACTCAACTCTTATAAATGAGATTTTTAGTGTATATAGATCTTATACATTTTTGTTCTAGCATTATTTATATAAACCATAAATTTATCAAAAACGTACAAAAAAATTAACGAGCTATTGCTTGATAAGCACTTTATACCAATATATATATGATAAAAAGAAATTGATGAAATATTACATTCTTTTAATCCAAAATTGATTGCTAACAAACACGTAAATGCTTCTTACTATTACTTCGTTAAAAAATTACTTTACTTATGATAATCATTTCTTAGGATAAAAAGATATTTAAATTCACTCTTGAAAATTAAATTCATTTCTCTTCGATTTCTAGTAAAAATAAAAAACTGATCTGCTACAAGACAGAAGGAAATATAATGTGCTTTCATGGACATCCTTGTCTATCATGGGATCAATGAAAAAACATTTCGTTGTAATTAAATTCTAGACAATACTATGCGTGCTCTCGCTCGACAATCTGATCTTCAACAACCCTTAAGAGCTAACAATAACATTCAAAATATATTAAATCTTGATTATCTTGGTTAAAAATGTTCTCTTTTTGATTGTGAATATGATAACAATTTTTTAAGTAAAAAAAGCATATCTACAAAATATATAATTGCATTAAAGGTTTAGAACAATTAGCTTTTAAGGGTTAATTAAGGAAAAATATAGAGCAAATAATCTAATTTTATCACAAATACAATATCGCAAGCTATATGTACAATACGTACAATAAGATTAAAATTGAAAATATTAAAAACTTCTTGTACTTTGTCAATCACTAATGTCAACCGTATAAGTTAAGATATATTTGCATTTGACATCTTCGATCTTAATCTATTGCTTCTAAGTAATACAGTTTATAATAATTTTAATATTTAACGTTAAATGTTGCTCTATGAAAAATTATATTATATTAGATTAAGTTGACAAACTCGTATAACGTGCAATTTAATATACTGTACAATTCATTTTGAAAAGTATTGGGAAAAATATCTGTCAAATGTGAATGTATCTTGGAAGCGTTAAAAAACAGACTTTTCCAAAACCTCGCTGTTTTACTAATACACGGAAAGCAAGTCCAATAAACAAAATAATTGTTATTACAATCGTCATTAAATATGAATAGAAGTGCTTAAATGTCACGTGTCTGAAAGTAGTTCTATAGAGGAAAAAAGAGTTGTGTAATCGCTGTAGAGAAACTGTTCTTATTAGCGACAGTCAACAGTGTAATAAAGTGTGTGAATATATGTTGTATAATGAAATAGGACGCAAAACGAAAACGGACGCATCTATATCAAATCTGTACTAGCGCAGTAAAATTGTTAACATCGCACAGCTGCGCTTTCAAACGCTGTAATGTATATGACGCATGTTTATATGCTGGATTCTTAACAAAAGTTACATTCTACTTATTTGAAAGAGGACATTTTGCCAGAGTGGCATATATGGCATTTATGTACACGGTGCAATGAAAATTATGATACTTGGTATATTAAATGAAAAATAAAGAAAGTTATGGAATAAATTTGAAAGAGGGACGTGTAATAGCTTGTGCTTTAGATAAAAGGATAACTTTAGTTTTGAAAGAAAGAATAATTCTCTTTCAGGACAATCTTTGAAAGAAAATTTCTGGATGTACGAAAAATCTTACAATGAAGTATGAAAGAAGACATAAAATGTCTTATATCATTTTACAATCTTATTACGAAAAGAATTATTCCACAGCTCTGATTTATATCTTCAGATGCACCCTGTACATACGTGGTTTAATATTTCTCAAGATACATAATTGATTACTGGTATAGTGGAGAAAAACTCGACATTGGCAGCTCAATCATAACCATATAAATAACGTAGTTACAAGAGTACAGTGACATAGTTATAATTAGATAGCAATTATTTCTTTTTAATTATTTATAATGCATTGTGCACGCAGCTGTACCGATGTACGATATCAATTATGATGGATGATAATGTACCTAGTTATTAAAACTAAATATATATATATATATATATTATATAAGTATATATATATATATATATATATATATATATATATATATATATATATATATATATATAACATATGCAGAAGCAGCTACAATAAAGTGAATAATGTGATATGATTGTAAAAATCTATTGTGCATAGCATTAATAACCTTCAGCACCGTTAATCATTCATAATATTTTAGCAGCTCTAATGTTTCGAAAAAAAAATGAAGATTCGTTTTAAATGATGACTACATTCGAGTAATAAAAGGTAATTTATTTAAGCAATAATAAATACAATATTCATGAATTTTTCATTTATGAACAACGAAGACAATGTTATTTCAATAACACGTATCTCTTGGTTTATTTAACATCTTAGCAGAATGGTAATTTTATTAAATAGATATACTTTTCGTATGCTATGTATGATAAGAATTCACTAAATAATACAAACTAAAAAAACACGTATTTATCATTAAATCGGCATGTAAATAGCTACGATAATAAAAATATGTTAAACCTTTAATAAGATCCTTTATTTTCATTACATAATATCTTTTTGAATATGAAGTACATATACCAGTAAATATACTGTCTTCAATTTTCTCTATTAAATAAATGAATAGTAAATTCATTATTAGCATTCAACTGGAATAAATTTGCAAATTCATTATATCGAATTGGAATAATATTAATATCAAACCACAGAGAAGATACGTTAAGTCATAGCTTTTTCTTCTGCAGTTCGTTTGCTATTTCACTCACATACTCATGATACATCCACGACTTCTAGGCTTTTTTTCGGCGAAGATATCGGTATTCCACTTAAAGTAGGTTTCAGCACGGAAATTAAAGATCCAAAGTGCTAAAGGAAAGTAATCTGATGCTTTCATTGTAATAAAAAGTCTGGCCATTTCTTTTCGTATTATGGGTCTCTACTTCGGAAACTAGGTGACGAGGAGAACGTGAATTACATACAAAATAGAAATGGCAGATTTTCGCTATCGAAGAAAGATGTTCTCTCTTTATGATGAACTTTGAAACATAATGAAAGGGGAAAAATATATAAAATTTTTTTGAGACACAAAAATTATTTTAAAATGAATGAAATGAATATTAAGATAAAATGATAGAATGAATTATAGCCAACTCATAAAATGCAGTAATCATATTGCAACAGTTTGTGTTGTTGTGTGGTTACTATTTTATACGTATGATTGCATTTTGTATACTTTTATTATGCATATTATCGTATATATATGAAAATGATTTGTGTATATGAATAACAAATTAGTTGGACTTGCATTTCATTCTTTAATCAATTTACAGGAATGTCACTTTAAAAACATATATAAAAGAGTAAAATTTAAACATTTATTTTGTCTGTCTAAAGCAATTCCTATTCTACTTAAATTTTTGTTTCACTATTAACTACTGCTAATGTAGTAATGTTATTTTACGTCTAATCGATAAAGTAGAGAATGGCATGAAAATCAAACATCCAACCAGTAAAGTAGAGAATGACATGAAAACTGAACACCCAACCGGTAAAGTAGAGAATGGCATGAAAACTGACCACGCGAGATACAGGCGTCACAGCAAGTCTGTAATTTTAATAACTTTAGCTGTATTACCATACCCAGATGTCGCTAGAACGCGCAGACGATTTCGCCATCTAGTAAACGCTTGCAGCAACTACATGTTAATGCATGTAATATATGAGTTGGGCTGTGCTGTTTGGCTCCGGTGTTTGACCGTTTTTGGTTATACAGCTGGAGTGCGTGTGTCAATCGTTTGTTTGCCCATAGTTTTTATAATAAATAATTTAAAATGTCAGAAATTTCGATGACAGAAGCGCCGCATCTGCAGAAAATAGATTTAACAACTTTAAATCTTCAACAACTTACAGTATTGAAGCAACAATTGGACCAAGAACTCGGTGTTTTCCAAGATTCATTGCAAACGTTAAAAATTGCTCAAAGTAAATTTCAAGAATCAGGATCATGCCTCGAGAAGATTTCCCCATCAATGGATGGTATAGTTACATTAGTATTCTATCCTGTAAATTCTACTGTGAAGAATCTTTTTGATATTTAGTACTTTAAGGTTAGAAAATGTGAGAATGCTTAACCTGCTTCATTTTACCATTGAATTTATTTTAGGTAATGAAATTCTTGTACCACTAACTGGATCCATGTACGTGGTTGGAAAATTGGTAGATACTAATAATGTTCTAATTGATATTGGAACTGGTTACTATGCCCAGAAGAAGGTGCCAGACGCAAAGGATTACTTCGATAGGAGAGTTGCTTATGTTACCGAGCAAATGGAAAAAATTCAGCAACTGGGTCTTGAGAAAAGTAAAATTAGAGATGCGACAGTGGATGTAATAGAAATGAAACTTCAAAATCAAATGACGAAGGAAGATTGAGAACGCTTATAAAACACCAATTTTTTAAAATTATATGTTTTGACCTAATCTGTTCTGTACTTTTATTGGTAATATCATTAAATTACATTGTTCTGTACTTCTGTTAAGCTATGATAATAATTACTTGACATTTTAAAGGAACATTAAATTTTATAGTGATAAGATATCTTAACTATCATTTTGTGATATTCACTTTCTGTAAATGTGCGTTATATATTAATTTGTTGGCACTACTTTTTGTTTTATGCTTATACACTTCTTCCTAATAAATAGTAAACAAATTTTACCATTATTGCAATAAAAGTAACAATTTTATATTTGAAAGTATAAACTATTACATTGCATATATATTTGATCAACATGAGTAGATGAGGAATTTGTGTAAAAAAAAGACGAAAGTAACGAAGGTGAATTATTTATTTGTTTTTCATTCAAGTAAAACTTCATTCACAAATAATAACAGCTTTTACCTAGAAACTTGTGATGATACAGTGTGGCAGTTCGGAATGTTTTACGGAAGAGGTATCAAAATCATTGTCAGAGGATAGAAAACACGATATAATAGTACTGAAATAAGTTCTCGAACACTTTGGCGCGACATATCGTCGATCTAATACATAATATTATGACATGTTATTCAGGTTATAAATTCGTCTCGTTGCAACGAGACAGCGCAAGTCGCAATTACATGTAGATAATTAGCTAAATTTTTATCCTATTTACACGAATAACATACGATCGATATTTATGTTAACGAAAAATTTTTGTCGCTCTTTCCTCGTCGCACTTAATTTCAAAATTTTACAAACAATTTTCCCTCTCATTTCGATACAGTCATATACGTATAGGGTGATTAACGGGTTCATCGTTGTTATCTAAAACTGCACAGCAACAGCGTAACTGCGGTATTCAAAAACCATTCTTTAAATTGTGTCGCTGCACCTCCTGAAACAAATAAAACAATACATACTTATTATGACATATTATATATATTATGATATATATTTATGACAAAATATATATAGAATATATAAGAAGATATAACTAGACACTAATATTCATAGATAGTTCTAGTTGTTGAATAATCAATCTTCAGTGACACGAAGAAATTGTTGTTTTGCTATTAATAGTCTTTAAATTAGACGATATATTAAAATATTACATTTATATTTGTGCCGTTATGTTGTGTATTTATATTGTATCATATAGATAAAAAAATTTTAAACATAGATAAAAGAAATAAAGTAACGCAAATGAAATAGGTAAAATATACTTGCGATATTATAAAGCTATTATTAAAAAAGGTATAGAAAAGTAAAAGTAAAAGAAAAAGTTATATCTCTCGAATAATACGATTAATTGGTTCAGTGCTATTTAAAATCCTGATATTCGAGATTTAAGATTTATAATAATAGATTCAATAGGAAACAACGATGATAATTATTTTTAAAAAACTTAGGAATATATGTAAAAAGTACTACACATAAGACATACCTTTCTAGTTAATTTCTTATAGTATATAGTTTGGTATCGTAATGCTTTTACTACCATTTATGGTAGCATCAATGAGATTAATTTAAACAGTTGAGGAGAATTCTTCTGATATTATCATAATTTTACATTTCATGCTAATTTCAATGAAACTTTGACGTTACGCTGTCATTAATGTACATTTTCAGTTGTTATTAGCATGATTATAGTTTGATTAGCATATTACATGATTGAGTTGAGATTAGCATATTCAGTTGATCATTACTTTGAACTGATCAACATGTTATCAAGTTACTTTTTTACGTTGTATACTAATGCTTCATTATT
This sequence comes from Bombus pascuorum, assembly GCF_905332965.1. Lineage (NCBI taxonomy): Eukaryota > Metazoa > Arthropoda > Insecta > Hymenoptera > Apidae > Bombus > Bombus pascuorum. The sequence continues at coordinate 10,893,478 of NC_083491.1, read as the reverse complement.
TGTTATCCGTTTATATATAAGGTACTATGTAGATTTTTATTAGTATAGTAATTGATATACAGTAGACTTTCATATAATTTGGATTTATTTATGTGAAGAACTACCATAAATCTTTAGAAGAAAGAGATTTTTGCTGAAGGCGGTTTATACATTTAATACGCATTTAATGTGAACCTTTGAAGATGTTAACTCTATCATTAATTAGGGATCTGACAATGAATTACTTGAATAGGATAGTGAAAAAGGAATTCATCTAAATATATATTTATTCTTTTATCTAGGTTTCTATCGTTAGAATTATTCGTTATGAATACACATCTAGAAATAACAAACATTTTAATTTTGAGAAGAAAATAGTTCATATAATAATTAAAACGGGAAATTTCTTTCTCTATTTATTTTATTATTTTCTTTCTTTCTCTAACGTAATCGTTATTTTCTTTCTCTAACATAAAACATTGATAAATGATGAATATTTATATTTTTAAAAAATGCCTATTTATTTTGGTTACGTTGAAAAATACATTAAAACGAATATAAAAGGAATTATTAAATATAAAACACTTGAGAAAAATCTCTCCTTTATATTTTATAATTGATAAAATAATTAATTCATAAAAAGATTCGTTGCCGTTAATCTAAAACCACGTAAGGTCACGAAGCTTTGTAATAAATCCAGAATGCATTATGATGCTTTTGATTACGTAATTGATACTTAGGAAAATCCTTTCATAAAGATGAGCCTGATATCATAGGGGTTTCAAACAGTATTAATTGCAAAACAAATGGAAAAAATAAGTACCATCGGCGAACAATTATAAATAGATCTGTAGGATATACCAATGTAAGAAGATTCCCGAGTTCCCAGTACAGATGCTAAACGTGGCCGTTCCTCGATCAAAAAAACACCAGCTTGCTTTTTATACAAATGAAAGACATTAGCGTTGCAAACAATATGTAATCTTCCGTTGTTGAAGCTATCTGGTATAATCTCGAAATCCAATCCTGCGATACACATTATTTGTTGATTGTCACTGAGCTTGTCCGTTACGTTCATTATGAAACTGGAATTCACCTGAAATAGAAAATTTCATTTATAAAACATGAAATTAAGTGATGATACATTACTAATGAGATTTAGCAATTATTTTATTTGCTAATCATTTTGAAACTAATAAAGATGAAAACAATTAGATAGGCACGAATACTTTTGTGTCTTCTGTATTAATAGGAGTATGATATTTTAACGTCACTGGATAATGAAAGTTATAAAAAGATAGAATTATATGAGATATTTTTAATTTTGTTTTAGATTTTAAGTTTCAACGCTATTTGGTTAGATATAAGATATTTATTTAGAGATCATGTTTCAATTACTACTTTTCGTTTACATGAACAAAGGACGATAATGTTTTTAGTTTAAAATGTTATCAGATATGCTAATAAATTAATAGTCCGTTAAACGTCCGTTCATGAATAAAATATATGTGTTATTAGCATAAAAAGGACGAAAGGAAAGGAGAATGAACAGGATAAGGACAATACTACATACAGTAAGTACTTCCTGCTTTTCAATAACACTGTAATACTTCTCTCTAGGGAACCATAAATAATTTGTGGTGTATTCAACTACAATTATAATGTTTATCAGATTGTTAGGAAATCCATAAACCGTTTCAGATTGCTAGTTTGCACCGAAATGAGACCCAGGGTTAAATGAAGTTGCTTGTAGTTAGAGGATAGCCGAACCAAGCATAATTTCCTGAACAACTTTGTACTACGCTTATAACGGTATCGTGTCGTTGCATTCGCGAATCGATCATTTTCTCAACACGTTTCTTGCTGTTGTTTTAATGTTTCGCCTTTTACTTTAATATTCCAAGTGGTTATATCAGATTTAATCGATCTCCGTTACATACACAAATTGAAAAAAGAAAGAAGAAATAATTTACCAAATTTGACAATTTTTATTTATTGAAATATTTTGGAGATATTAAAATCTATATTTATAAAATGAAATTTTTCCAATTTTTGTAAAATTAAGAATTTGTTTCTTCTATCTCAGTGACTTTCAGATTATTAAATTATCTATTTATATGTGTATACTAACAAAACATAAAATATTAACAGCGATATTACAGTCAAAAATGAAATATTAAATTCCAATTAAAGGTTCAAGCTTTTTTTTTGTTTCTCAATAATCGTTGACTTATGGCAAATTTATGAGAACAGCAAATACCTGTACAGGATCATATGATTGCAGGCCGGTATATTAAATTAAAGACAACATGCCTGCATCGATACCCGTGTGCCTATACGCAGGAGGAATACGTAAAGCGTGTACAAAATTCAAGAAGTTGCTTAAAAATGATTTATTATTCTTTTTCGACGTTCATTTGCATTTGTAACGTTCTGAGAACATTTTAAAAGAAAATATTGGAATATAAGTGTATATTGTAGCACATCATTTATGGAAATTATACCCTATATAGGAATAATCAGCACACAATTCCTTTAATTTTGGAGCTTCTATTATTAGGATAATGTAAAAATTACTTTAGAAATCATTTGTAATAATTTCACATTTCAATATTTTTCCTCTTAACGAATAGTCGTTTAATTTAACTTAGATTTATTAATTTATTATTTTATTATTACACTTGGGTTTATTAATTTTTAATAATATTAATTTTTAAAAGAAACATTTAATATTATTTAATATTATTGGATACTGAATAGGGAATTGAATTATAAATCTGTTTGTTGTTTCAAAGCGAAGCTTTTTTTTACTGAATAGTAGGTTTGATTGAAAGCAGATCAATAAAATTCATTGAAGAGAATGAAATATAGCAGACAAGAGCAGTAACATATTGATTTAAGTTACTACGACAACTTATCGGAAGCGCCAAACATCTCTTGAAAGTTTTTACATCTATCAACCTACCGGTACCCCATTGACAGTCCACGTCACATTTGCCGGAGGGTTTCCCGAAGGAACAGTGCAGTTTGCACGCACAGTATCTCCCACTGCATACCGCACCTTCTCAACTCTTACTTGAGGTTCGCCATTTGGGAGATCTGAAATCCATTGAACTTCTTAATAACGGAACAAGATTTCGACTTACCAGGTGATAATTAATTCCACATTGGTCGATTTTTAATTTTATTTTAACATTAGTCGATTACTGGATTTCTTTATACGTTTTGTATCAATATAATTATTGTATTTGTTAATTATTATATTTTAGTATATAAAATCATTCACATATTAACGTGTACAATTGTATAATAATGTATAATTATTTCACTTAAAGAGATTTTTTGTATAAAGATGGAAGATTTTCGTGTATTTGTATTAGAATAATTTATAATAATTCTTTGCTTTGAGATGGAAGGACTAATATATTATGAAGAGTAGGTTACGAAGGAGAAGAGAAATCAAGTTTTATTAATGACATTATAACTAGAAGAGACATGCAACAAAAGATCAAACCTTCGTGAATTTCAAAGAATTATATTTTGTTCGTTGCAACGAATTTAATTGAAAATAAAAGAAACTGAATTAATTGTTGTTTCATGTAATTCTCTTAAAACTCTGAATCATGGATCGAAATTTTCATTAAACAGTTGTATTTCGAATTATCACAACTCTTTTAATATCTCTTACTAACGTGACGATATCCATTATTAATTATATATTATCCGACCATCGCCCGATGCTACGTCGTTCAATTTGATTTATCGTCGTTCATATATTTCAAGAGCATACATAGATACTGGCGACGCGCCATTGTTGGATGAGGTGGACGCTACTTTTTCACCTTGTGGTATCCTATGGTAAGATATTCCGTATACATAACACGTCATGTACATCTCGGGGATCATTATGCTGTCCACAGAAGGCAGTCAATTTCCTTGTAGCGGTAGCTGTCAAAGAATTGTCTCACTTCTGGGCTTGAATGACTTCCGCCTGGTAGCTAATCCTCTGTGTCTCGCGAACCTTTCTGTATAACTCTCAAGGACACGATCGCTGAAGATTACCATTTTGAACTTGTTTGGTAATGTTGTGAATGCGGGACGATCATCCCGTCTCGTGAGAATGGAGAAAAGGAAGAAAAGCAAGAGACTGTCTGAGGGATACAAGGCGAGATTCGAAGGCTCGATCCAGTATCGAGCTTTTACGAGCGATCCGTGATCGGAAAGGAGAGGCAATCACCTCGTCTCTTCAAAGAAGAATCGCTACCGTGATTGTGGCGTCGTTAAGTCGACGTTCAACGAGAATACGAGACGGTGGGAACGAGACCCCGATATTCTATCCTTTACCTGCTTGTCTCCGCTTCATTTTGTTTTTTCATTCCTTTTTCTATGTTTCGTTGCTCTGCCCTTTCGAAATACGTATTAATTCGTCGCTACTGCTATGATCACGCTGCTCATCGCGTAGAGCGTAATCAACGGCCATAATGAAAAGTGCCATGATGCGAGTTGAAGACGCACAGTATGAATCGATGAAAGAATAATGGGTCACGAAACGGTTGCCGACTTATTACTGATATTCGAGTATTCATTCAATGTATTCATTGAAAGTTAATAGTGCATATTAAAAGGTCAATCCGGAGGAACTAGGTGAGACGATATTGAATGAAAGTAAGGTTATGTTTATCAGGAGTGAGCTGTTAATTAACAGTAACTCGGTTAAGAGAGCCGCGAAAGATAGATGATGAAATGAAAGAAGCTTGTTCGGTGATTTAATGAGATCCACCGTGGTCTCTCTTCTCTCGCTCGTGTGTTTTGTTTCGTTGAGTTTGACGTCGTCGTTTATTTTAATAATTCTGCGACTAGTTTAATTCCGCGTGGATCGAAAATTTTATATTTGTAAAATGTGTTATAAAACAAAAATTGATAAACAAGGAAAGGGGTCTATTTCATAGATTAATTTTGTTAACTGTATGTGCGATCGAAACAATAATAATAATAGATTAATTTATTTAGTTAATTCTAAGATAAAATAGCCATGAAGATAAAAACTAATAGACGAGCACAAAACGTTTAACAATGATTCATATATATAATTCGTATCTTAAGGAGAATTTCATTATGCAGGTTTTTTTTAGGAATACTAAGTTAGTGCTAATGTTACAGTGTTATACTATTTCTTAATGTTTCAATGAACAAATAATCCCCTTTGACTGTATCGCTTATATCATGCAGCTAAATATGTAGATACCGGAGGTTGTTAATGTCTTTTCGTGGTTTTAGTGTGAATAGATCTTTGCTTACGAAATGACTTGATGATTAGGAGTTTGCATACTAACGAAGAATAGAAATACGTCGTATTCTGCATGCACTTCTTCTCTTTCAGCCAAAAGAAGCGATGTATGCTAATTTCAAATTAACTTGCATCTGTTACGAGCAAAACATCATATTTAGATAAGTCGCGTTTCGTACTTAGACAAATTGCGTTTTAATCAGCAAAAATGTGAGCTATTTAATTCTTCTAAACTGTGGATGTATATGTCAAATTTAATTAGCATCCAACGCAAGTAGATGCAATAACTATTTGTTATAATATTAGTTTCTATGTGTCGGCTGTTCTTCGTATAAATCGAAAATAAAATTGCGATACTTACTAGCCACATGCATGTAAGCAAGGTCTACCAAAGTAGTGAATGATGGAGAATCGCCAGAAACTTCGCAGAGATATTTTCCAGTGTAGTTTGGCTGCAGGTCCCTTAAAACTACGCGATGATCATCACTTTTATTTAGCTGCAAAGTACCAGTAAAAATCTATTAATCACACCTGAAACAGTATAACTATTAGTTGCAATTGAAGTTAAAGAACGAAAATAAAAATATAGTTAAATAAACGAAAAAAAAAAAGAAATATAATGAAAATCTTCAAAACAAAACGTATTTTCTTATATTTTCTATATCTTGAAAATTTAGTGACGGGATGGTAGTCGGCATCAATATCAATCGTGATGGTTAGTTTCATATTTGTTACAAATGTCGATAAAATACTCTTGTAAATATGTTTTCATCATGATGTAACAACAAATTTCAGAGATTTTCCACGCATTCGATGCATTTCGATGAAACATAAATCTTGAAACGTTGTGTGCACCTATCTGTAATACAGAATAATTGTTTTATGTCGGCATAACTTATTCGAATAAAATTCGATATCGATAGTTGTACGATAAGATAAGCGCATATTTTTCTGCGAACGTCATCGTAATCGAATTTGGACCGATGTAATTAAATTAAAATTGAGAAATCGCTCCAATATGAAGCCGGCCGGTTCATGCTAGTGTGATTCGATACAGTTTGAGTAAATTCAGCGGCGATGATTACAGGAAGGTCTGAACTGCGAATAGAGCGCGTACCATTTATTGCAAATCGATCGCATTTACTCGTTCCCTTTGACATCGTCGCACATTCGCCCGTTTCTGACAAACAATACCTCACAACATCGATTAATTACATGTTGCCAGTGGCAGCATATAAATCACACAATCAATTTTCGTCGAGTGGTGTGAACACTCTCATGATCTAAGTTGCCAATTGACCGTACATATTTATCGAACGAACACAATAACTTAACATATTTCTTCATACTTGAACGATAATCTGGATACGCGATAAGGTCGAGCTATGGAATTTTTTAATTTTGCAAAAATGCAAGTAATATCGATATTCAATTTCTTGTAGTGTTTCGATACTTCGTGGCATTTTAATAGATAATTAAACACGCGAATAAACTTTTAAAAAATATAATTTTACTTTATTGTAGTATTGCTTTAGTTCATTAGTGGTATTGCTTTTTGGTGATAATTTTTATTGTGTTTCTTTAATACTTTCAGGTCATGTAATATTTTAATGTGGTATATCGTTAGATAGATTTTTATGTATCTACGGATCGATTAAACGTGTAAAAACGCATAGAATACATATAATATGCAAAAATACATAAAATATGTACAGGGTGCGCCGTTAGAATCCGGACAAAAGAAGTTTTGTGCAGAAAGTTGTTTATTTAAGTCAATACACAAAAACACATGAAAATGTTGTTATATCTCATTTAAAGGGTCCTTGCTGAGAACTTTTATTCTATGTAACCACCCTCTGCCTCTATGACCTGCTCTATTCTTGCTCTAAAGCGCGAGCACGCTGACTTCAACTGGTCGCGTTTAATTGTCGCGAATTCTGACTCGATAGCAGCTCGTAGGGAGTTGACGTTGGGGTGCCTGCATTTATTAGTTTGTCTCTCGATAACGCCCCACACGTAATAGTCCAATGGGTTTAGGTCGGGACTGTTAGGAGGCCAGAAATCTTTCGACCAAAACATGTCCACATTGTCAGAGAGCCAATTTTGAACAAGATGACTTGTGTGAGCAGGTGCGCCATCTTGTTGAAATAAATACGGCCTTCCAGAAGCCGTAATTTCCATCCACGGCTTTATTACTGTCTTCAGGACCTCCAAATAAACCTCCTTTGTGATTCTTTCGCCTTTTTGGAAGAAGTGCGGAGGCATGACGTCGCCCTCACTTGAGACAACGCTCAAAACGTGAACACTTGCTGGAAATTTGGTTTTGCCCACAACAAAATTAAATTACCGTCGATCTTGGGTAGCTAAAGAATTTTATAATTTCGACCGGCGTTCTCCCGGCGCGAAGACTTTCTATAATCGCCGCTCTTCTATCGTATTCCGGGTTTTGCTTAACGAGTTCTGTCATTTTGAGGTTATAGAAGACTTATTGACATATTTAACTAACTTCAGAGTCAATCAGCACAAACATCTGAATTCTAATATGGTGGGAACTACAAATTGAATTCTGTCCGAATTCTAACGGCGCACCCTGTAGAAGAAATATGCACACGCATTATAATATCTAGTAGGTAAAAATATTCGTAATTATATATTACATTCTAAATATACAGAAAACGTAACACAATATATAATACAACGCCTGTTGTGCAATCTTTCAACTTATTAATAACCATAAACTTAGAATTATATTTCTTCGTGACTGAGATATAGCCAGGTGGATCGATTACCAACTCTAAGAAGAGGACAATTTCTTCCTTCTGTTTGAATTAATAATAACAATAAACGATATAAACGATAATAATTAAGGCACTTGAAAGTAAAATCTTGTCCCTGGCTTAATCACAGAATCTTGTCTTAAAAGAGCAATTTTTAATATTCCTACAAATGTAGGAACTTTGCTGTTTCCTAACATCTTAATATCGCTAATGTGACTTTGATGTACTATTTCAATTCTTGCAGACGTGTGAAAAAAGCAGAGAAGTAATCTCGTGGAAATAGCACGCCAGATTTCGCTCGGAGGTTAAGTATGGCTGGCTCGTTCGTAAGAACCTTATAGCGTTCCGATTTCTCAGCATACGCACGAATCGGGTGTATAATTTTCATACTCTAAAAATATAACATCGCGGTGTATTGTTCATGCATTCGAAGAATTATGTGGAAAAGAAGAAAAACGGACTGCACGGAATTACGGATGAAACGTTTCGCTGGGAAATAAGTAGGGATCGATCGACTATATTCGATCGGAGTGCAGTCACGCATCGGTTCGGTTGGTTCATTGTACATACCATTTCACACCATGTCTCTCTCTGACTTCCATCGATTCGACAATTCGCTGCCGGCCACCACGCATAAATTCATCCTGGCTGACTGACAATTTTAATAATGTTACCGTTTGTGAAATACGAAGTGCCAGTGTCTGTTAACCCCATGTACACCCTATTCCCTTCGTTCTATTTGCTACTGTATGTGCAGTTGTACCTATGATTCCCTTAGGGAATACATTGCGACAAAAATGATGCAAACTATGTAATGGCCAATGAATTTACATGATGATTACGTGTTGAGTTGGTGTGAGTAGCTTGTGGAGAAAGCATTTCGAATGAAAGAATAATTTTCTAGCTGAGAAACTGATTTTGGTTGCGATACAGACAGGAGAGAAATAAATGATCGAACAGAATTATGTCTTCATCAGTCTTTCGTCTTTACTCCTATTTAAGTATGCAGCTACAGTATGTAATTTCAAGTTGCCTTGCGTTGAAGTATTTATCTTGTGATGAACAATGTTGCTGATTTAGTTATCGTGTATAGTTAGTGATCCTGTTTATGTATAAGATGTATACATTTTTAGTATATTCTTATAAATAATAATCTTTATTCAATTCTTATTAATTTTATCTTTGATTCATATATTTAGATTTATGCTTTTTACAGGTCGTCAATCGGAAGGAAACGATATAAGGTATTACTATAATGATATTACGTGACGTTGAGCTGTTACGAATGAATGCTATTACCTTGTTACTCTATGTTTTATTGCGTGGTTATTATTGACTGATCGATGCGTCATATTAGGATCCGGTGTTTACTAGAAAGTAAAAGTTATAGACGATGTACTTGGGAACGCTGGATACAGTAGAAATTTTTTTAGGAAAAAGACGGAAGTGTCTGGAAGAAAATGTTACCCGCTAAACAGGTTCCAGCGTTTAGTTTTCTATAAGATATTCTGAAGACGTTAGGTAAGCTAACATGCCATAAACGAGTTTTAGAAATTTTCTTTTCCTTGTAACTTTAATATGAAAATAATAATATAATTTGTTAATTAAATTTTATACATATGCATCAGTAGAAAGCTCTCAAGTTATAAATACTAAGTATAATGCTAAAAATATTCGATTTTAATTTTATTTGAGCAAAATTTTTCAAAAATACGATTTTTACCTAAAGCCGGCTGTAGAAGTTTACTATGCTGAAGCAATTTTTAACCGGACTAGACCATAAAAGTCGGTATTACTAACTTATTTTCTCTCTTACAGATCAAAGGTGGCTAGAATCTTTTGGCGCATCGTGTAAGATTACAGCGCTATTCAGTAGTAGACTTAGAACGAGGCTAAAAAGAAAAATATTCATTGCGATCACGATATCCATTGACCGAGAAAAAGAAAATTGCAAGGGAGAGGCTAACGCTACATCTAGCCTACTAATAAATTTTTATTACTTTTATTAGTGCTTTTAAACACTTTTTTTCCTCACTTTAAGTACATATTATCACATGTGTTATATATTATGGATAAGAAACTTGTATAAATATAGAAGAGAGTTCACGATACATAAGTACACACATTATAAACATTAGTTTTAGAAGATTCATACGATTGTCGAATGAAATTATTTCATCTGTAATGTATCATTTTGCACAATACAATTTTAACACTTTATACAACATTTGAATATATTTTAAAAGATTTGTAAATTATTCATTATTACAATATTCATGATTTGTCTATCAATCACATTTCGATAAGGAAAAAATATACCTACGTAAATTGAACTACTTAATTATTATTAAATCATAATTATTAAACTTTATAAAACATTATCAATTTGAAAATTGAGATCCTCCTGAAGTTTATAGATCAAGTTATATATATATACTTATATATATATATATACTTATATTTAGAATATTACACTTAAAACTATACTTAAGAATATATATAACTTGATCTATAAACTTCAGGAGGATCTCAATTCTCAAATTGATAATGTTTTATAAAGTTTAATAATTATGATTTAATAATAATTAAGTAGTTCAATTTACGTAGGTATATTCTTTCCTTATCGAAATGTGATTGATAGACAAATAAGTATATATTCTTCAGTTTTTTCTTAAGGGAGATTCAGGTAAATATTAAAATACAATATTACGTAACATTACATCACAGCTTATTCGTTTTATCTATTAGAAAGTAATGGATAATTAATAATACTCGTATAAGATTATTTGTAGATCTAAATCTATCTAAAGAATATAAGAATATAAAACACTTTTATTTATAATAATCTTTCCTTTCACAAATATTTAATTCGACGAATACAAGTCAGGTTAAATCCAGTATTACAGTTTCCATCTAAAAACAGGGTGGGCATACATCAGCTCCAGAATTAATCTTGTCGAAAACAAAGTTTCCCGGCGAACATGTATCCGTATAAAAAAGAGGTCGTATCGAAATTTTTGTTGCTCCATATATTTCTCCCCGTGAAGTGGTAGGTGTGCGTTACGATTTATCGATTCAAGGGATTGTCCGTACTTTCCGCCGGTAAAATCTAATTGGAAAAGCATTGCGTGCATGAAAACGCTCCAGTGGTTAGTCGGTCGATCGTCCACGTTGGTTCGTGTACATGGAATTCGTGACGTCGCGTAAAGCCCTTAACAGATTTTTAACTTGCATCGAAGCGTTGATTTTGTGGCGTCCACTCGTTTCTTTTCTCTGATACGCGTTCCACACTGCACGCAAACACCGTGTACTTTGTTTCGTATTGTATCACCCCTATATAGTTCCTAAATAGTTCCTAAATAGCTTTATAGGATCAAAGAAAGTCGTACTTTTTATGGAGGAAAGATACTTTTGATACGGATTTCGTGACTTACTCGGGCGACAGGATTGAAGATAATTTTCCAGTGATTTGTGAAGATAGCTCATTGTATAATTTTGAAGAAAAATGTTTATTTTATCATTCATCGCTAGTTTTGAAACTATGTTAACTCTTGCAGACTATCATGGGGTGATAGTTCATTATAACGTAACGTAACAGAGAAAGTAATTTTGCGATATGTTGTCCATTCATCTCATATCACCAAAATTGTGTTTCTTTATTCTCTTCAAAATTAAAAGATATGAATAGGTATTTAAATTTCATGTAATAAATAAATCGAATTAAAGTAGTACAATAATTTTAATCGTAGAACTGCTTTGTTGCTTCGATGTATTTACGAAGAGTCGATAAGAGAATTCAGAGGATTGTTTCAAGATTTCGTTAAATTAATTAAACTGTCTAAAAGAACATGGTTTACACCCGGAAGCTTCGAACAGTTCCAACTAATCAGGATTTCTTCCAGATCAGCCAGTCGTAGCAACGGTACATTCTGCTTGGTCACCAGTATTTGTGCACGCTTTTAGCAAATTAGAATGTGACTGACGAAATTTTAACGTTCTATCGATTGTCTGTGTACTAGAATGGAATATATGTTGTTGCATTTTCTTAAAAATATCGATCCTTCATTGATTTCCCTTTTTTCTTTGAATTTTCAATGCTTAATATATAATAATGATTGATAATAATATTTTTTATGTTATATCTTTATTTCTTAAAGCACTTGGAAGATAAGTATTTGAATTAGTTTCTATTCATAATTCGTATCTTCTCTGTTCCCTGTTCAAATGTTTAATTCCTAACAATTTCATCTATTAGAAAGCTCGCAGCGGTATAGAAAGTACAGAGTAATATATCTGTTTCGAAAGCATCTCTAATCAATGTTTCGAGTATTACCCTCACATAAATCGTTGCCACCCTCACTATTCACGGTACGGCACCGTAGACATAAAAAAATTAGTCAGTCAGATTTAGCAGTTAAAAAGTAGTTCTTGAAATTCAAAAGCTAACATTAAAACAAGAATTATTATTATTTATATTAGTTTCATAAAATTCAAAATTATACTCAAATTATGTTTTAAGTAATATATAGCAAATATATTTTCCAGTCGTTCAATGACACCAAAATATTGAAGATATTTGTTTTTTTATTTGAAGAAATTTATAAATTATTCTTTAATTATGTATGATGATCTAAAGACAGTTAAACATTGATAACGAAGATACTGCTGTGAAGAACATTTTAAATTAAAATCTATGGGTAGTAAAATGTTAATTTGCCTGATATAATTAGGAAGTTCATTAACAAAGCTAGGAAATGAAAATTTTGTAGATGTTCATGCCATGAAAAATACAGCGAATACAGGGTGTACATTTAATTACTTAAAAGATATGGTATATGTGCTCGTATATAGGTATGTAGTTTGTCAGGTACAACTATATAATAAAGTAGGACATGAATGGTACTAACAAACTTTCACGCTTAGCGAAACTTGGGGAAATATAATCCGAGAGACTCACTTCCGTTTCCTCGGTTCTCGACGATTGCACGTCAGGTGCGAATGTAAAACGTGATTCGCACAGGGTCGCCTTCCAACTTTTAATAAGTAAGAAATTCTGGGAGTGTTCCTAGCTCGAAATAACTCGACGACAATTCTCTGAGTAGCGTCCAGCAGATTACTGTTGCGAAATCTCAAAAACCGCCTTATTTAACCAACTTTAATTAGTGAAACAACCGATTATAAGCCATCGTTTAGATGTTTTTCAAATCTTAACATAAAAACAGTGAAATATTATAAACTTATTAAAACAGAAACAGAATAATTCGTTTAAATAATGTAAATAAAATAATCAAAGGGAAAAAATCATCTTTGATATTGTGCAATTTTATAAAAATAAAATATTTGTAGATGATACTGAATATTATATGGATACATAGTAAGACACGAATACTTACAATAACCTTATTACCCAATTCTCCAAAAGTACTTGTCGGTGGCAACTCTTTAGGAACGTATCGAAAAAATTCAGAACCTTTGTAGTACCATTTCATTACGTATAAAGTATCTGATTCTAAATCGTATCCGCAACTCATATTGACGGTCGTGCCAGCTGCTACAGCCAATGGAATATCGATAGATATATTCTTAAGTCCGCGTACACCTGAAAATAAAATAAAACGATATGATTGTTCCACTATCATTTATATACATATAGTAATATATGGTACAGTAAGAAATTTGTTTCTGTATATTTTGATGCCAGAATTATATGATGTAGAAATTTCTTATGAAGATGATTTGCATGTAAAATGTTACGTTTTATGAAATTTTCTATAAAATAATGTCTTAATCAGATTTAGGAGTTTTGTTTAATTTAATTCAGACTGACACAATTGTGTTTGTCTATTATTAGTCGTTTTAATATATTTGAATTCTCTTTTTATCTAGTTGCTATCTTTTTCCTACATCTTTCTATCTCTTCGCCCCATTTACTCTTTTAGGATACGTTCTCAAATTTTTTATGAATTAAAGAGATCTAAATTTTAGTATTAAATTACCCACGTCGTAAATGTTATTATTTAGTAAAAAATCGAATGTTTACTTTTTTAAACAAGTTTGTCAGATAAAGGAAAAGCTCTTTTATATAAATTGTAAACCTTCCTTTAAGGTATACAAAGTTAAGCGACAAGCATTTATCCTATAATAACTTAAACAGACAAGTACTTACGAAACTTTCTACGTAAGCTTAGCAATGTCAGCGTCGACGTTAGTCGCCCATGGGATTACATTCCCAAGAAAAGAATTGCGTGAAAAGGGTAGGAAAAAGTTTCGACATTGACATCGATTTTTAAATATCACCCTAGGGAACTATGCGGTTTTACTTGTTTTTCAGATGGTAATAATGCGCGTTTTCAACTTTTGTCGCCTAATGTTTCCATATACGTAGAAGTATCTAAAACTTTCTATTGTGTTAAATTCTAATCACAGATAAGGCTTACTTTTGTAAAAGTTCCACATTTTATCTTTAACTGTGTGAATTAAAATTTACGTTTACCTGAAATGATAGTTTTCATGGGAAATATGAAACCATATTCGTTGCTATAGTATCATGATATTTACGAGAAATGATATGCTGTAAATATAAATGACAGAAATAATTATGCCCCTGCGTTTGCCTTTTCCTCTAAAGGAAACATAATGTTTAACAGTTAAAATTTTATTTATGTGCTGTTGATATTTAAGATTATGTATTTTAATTCTTCTTGATTTCTAGTAAACTGTTTTTACATTTTAAATTAAGGCTTTAGAACATCAATTATTTTAACATTTACAATTATATTCTTATGCATTCTGAAAGTAATAGACTAGAATTCCTGGATATTTTAAGCGTAAGTATTAATTAAGCATAATTTTAACCTTTTCATTCTCAAAATGATTACAAATACTTGTCTGTAATTTTTCCACCTAATATGATCATACGACAGATAAATGATTCCCATAAATATTTTTATAATCAGGAATATATAAGGAAATAAAATAAAACCATGTCCATAATTACAATATATAATTGATTTTCAATAAAAGCAACATTCTCTTTTATGATTCTAAATATCTAACCATACAACTACACCATCACAACAAAAGGGTTGATATATCAACTGTCGTATGAAGTTCGATTTTATTTCAATCGAAATATTTTTTCTTAATTTCCTTATATTTATTATGGTTTGAAAATTGGATAATTTAAATAATTTTCAATCTAGAACTCAATTTTTCCATTATAACGAGAATAACTACTGATAAATAATTTTCTCATTTCTTGCTTCTCCGAATTCAATTGAAACTTATATGTACATATTTTCAGAATAACAAGATCGCTGCAGTAGAGATCCAAACGGTACATCTTATATTTATGATTAGACCTATAACAGAATGAATATGTGATGCAACCGCCTACGGTAATGTTTGTCTATTCGCGATAAGAGGATGTGCTATATTCTGAGCTCACAGTTATCGCCAACGGGTTGAAAACTTTGTCCGTTTCGTCGGTGTTTCGGCTTAAGGGAGGAAAAAAATCTGTCGCAAGTTAAACGTCTAGCTCGTGGATTTGCGAGATCAGCACGCGATGAACGTGAGTGGCATTTGCGATGCCAGACTAACGTTCCAGCTTCGTCATTAATTAACCGTTTTTCATGGAAACGCGAAACTTGTTAATTATTCATGATACAACGTATACAGAGCCAGGATACTGCACGTGTAACGTAATTAGTTCCTAATTGATCTAATAAATAATTATAAAGGTACCACATTAAGAAGCATGATACACGTTTCTTATCCTTCTCTATTTCTTTCCCAATCTCACTGTGTTTATTATAGTAAATTTATTATAATAATATATTGCAGTAGCATATTATATAAATTACGTTCTTAATAGGTACAAATGTTTCGTTTTACGAGAACGAATATTCTCACTTGTTGTGAATAGATACCATTTAGACTTGCGGAATTGTAGAATAACGTTTTTGTACATTGTCTAAAAATTCAACGGTATCAGAACTATTTATAATAAAAAAGGTAATGGGAAAAATATCTAATTTCTACTAAATATTTGATCTAATATTTATGATTTCACCTCGTTTGGATAACAATCTACTAACGTTCAAATAATCGACCGTTTATTCGAATACATGTTCTATCATAGTTATCATAAAGCTTGGTGCGTTGGCAGAGGCTAATTAGAGTGTGTAATGGTTACACAGGTCTCGAAATTGTGCATACATAGATGATGATCATGTAGAATCAGTTGTTTGACTGAAGACATAGCGGGAGACGCACACATTCATCCGGCAGATTGTTTCAGTGAGATTTAAATACCCGCTGGTCGCTAATCACCTCGCTAATCCTTAATTACTGCCCTAGCCCGATTGTTATTCGCATCACGGGCTCGTGGAACACGCACCTTCCATTTTTGGAAGATGAAACCTTCCCATAAATAACAGTACCCCGAGACAATGGCGTTGCATAAACTCGCTACCTATATATCAACTCTCTTGCCCTTAAATTATCGCTGGAATAATAGGGCAAGCGTAGCTAGATCCCAAAATCGTTTTCCTTCACGACCACTTTGCCGCGTTCTTCGTCAAATTGCGCAGGCAAACGTTAAACACAGACCATTTGGAATTAGGTGCACTACATTCTGTTATTTAGGTTTCGAAACCCTTCTAAAGAGTTACAGTTTATACAATTGAAGTAGGTTTCAAAGACGACCGATTTTGTATGTGATTACAACCATTTTTCTCGTTAAGAAGTGAACGAATCGAAAAATAGACCCAAGATATATATTGTTAATTTATAATTTATCCTTAGAA
Organism: Bombus pascuorum; assembly: GCF_905332965.1. NCBI lineage: Eukaryota > Metazoa > Arthropoda > Insecta > Hymenoptera > Apidae > Bombus > Bombus pascuorum. Next base: position 10,876,628 of record NC_083491.1, on the reverse strand, counting down.
CTGGCCATCTGCAATTTATCATTTTTATAAGTATTATCATTCGCTAAATTGTTATTATCTCATAATATCGTATGCGAATTTTACCAAAATGTAGACGATACCTTACAAATCGATTTAATCGGGATATATTACATTATCCTGTAGTTCGTTTGTAAAATGAAAGTGATAGAATAATCAATTTATAAAGGTTATTTAAATTCTAGAAAATCTCGAAAATATTATGTAAATCTGTTTGGAAGTTCAATGCAAATTATTCGACTGTAGTTAGGTTAATTTATTTCCATTCTAAAATTGATATTTTACAAGACACCCGCGATACACATCTTTGTAGTATATTATTATATAAAATTTTAAGTAAAGAAAATATTTCGTTTATACCATTTTCGATAATGGCTAAATTTTATTAGTCGAACATACATTTAAACAGTGTACTTATTTAAGAAAATAGTTTTTCAAAGAACAATTTTTCAGTAGATGTAATTACATTCCCAAGCAACAAAAAAGGTAATTTCCACACACCTCGCTGTGGGAATTGTTTCAGTTCACAAAAGAGGGTGTGTCAATGCTATAATTAGATCGGTGCTATAATTAGCGAACAAAATCAGATTGCGTAAAGGAAATCAGATGCGGAAAGGAAATCAGATGCGTAAAGGAAATCATATTATACCTACGGATTTCTTATGTTAAAATTTAATTTGCGCTCTTAATTGGTATACAGTTAACTGCGGCAATTTCTACAATCATACAGGGATTTATATAGTATCTTTATTAACCATAAGACACAGTTGTCACACATTACGATAAATTACTTTTAAATGCTCGCTTATCTGCGAATAAAGATTTTGCGAATATTTTTAAGTATACGGCGATGCCTGTTGAATTTTAATTAGGCCTTAATTACTTATATATTTCAACGGCCATATGGCGTTAGCCCCTCTAAAAAGTCTTCAAAGCATTATGCATATCCTTGGCAAGATCCCTTACGGCCGCAAAGACGGAAAAGCCAAAGGCGTAAAGAGCTTGTACTTTGAAATGAGATCCCTTTCTTCCTTCAGAACTCAACTAAATGAAACCCCATCCCTGATACACCGTCGGTTGTGGACCCTTTTATTGTTTTGTATAAAACCAGGAAAAAACGAATGGAAGAGAGTCTCGGGAAATATTTGTTATAAAGAAAATATCGTACCCGGAGCGGGTCTATACCATAATCTGCTTCAGCATCAAAAGAACACTGGAGTTACAGATGATAGTATGTATATTTATTACTTTCATTTTATCAGGCATCTTGGTCTCGTATCCTTTCTATTTCAAAAGAATAGTAGAGCTAATTAACTGAAAGTTATAAAGATCGGCAAATAAACAAATAATATATGGTTACATTTATGAGAAGATGAGGAATATTTCGCCTAAAAATTATTCGTTTTATTTTTTCAACGAGCGAAAGATACTTGTAATGTTTCAACAAATATTGTCGAGTAAAATTAAGATAAGAAATCGCATACGGTAACAATGATCCTTTCACATTTCCTTTTCATCCTCCTAGATGTAAAAAGAAATGTTTTAACAATAATACATTTTATAGAAAAGATTGAATATGATCCAAGAAACGTAACAGGGTTCAATATGTAATAAAAGATAAGTTTTAAAATGTCGAGAAGCATTTAAATACTTTCGTAATACACAAGAAGCGAATTTAATAACGCTTAATAACGTCGAAACTCCTCTGATATGAATCCATGGAAAACTAGACATTAATTCTGACGATTGGTATCGATTCGGTGAAGAAAGTGGCTAGAAGGCGGCACGAGGCCGATCTTTTAATCCAACAGATGGAAGTGTTACGATCGACTTAGTATTGCTACGTATCCGGAACGGTGCCTTGGCCGTATTTAATTTCCAATGGAAATCGAGAATCTACCAGTCGAAGCGGGCTGGCTCAGTTAATATTGTAAGATTCAGAAGCGCTCGTTGAATCTTTAAAGTTTCGAACCCGTAGCGGGAGAGATGGCCAGCAATCGGAAGCAGAAAAAGGATTTCGCCGAGTCCAAAGCGATACGAACCCTCGAAATGGTCTTGAACTTTTATACGATGCTCGTAAAAAGTTTTATAATAAAATGTACACCGGAACAGACTATCGAGGATAAGTACCTGACGTCGTCTAGTCGCATATGAGTATTTTCAAACTGCGTCTATTTCCCGGATCATTTCGTGGTTTAATGTAGCACGTATCTTTGATGTATATCACGTACACCGAATAGCTTTTTTACGTTCGTTTTATACTAAAGCTTTCAAATTTATTGTATTTAATTGCTTTTAATCTTTCATCTCTATTTATTTCTTATGTTAAAGGAAACTCGGATACTTTGTAGATATATAATAATAGCGTGAGCTTGTATCGCGAAACTGTGAATATTTTATATTTGGAATAAATTTCGAAGCTATTTCAATCTCTAATTTATGGTACAAGCTTCATATTTAAATATGTCCAATAAAAGTTTAACGTAAAAGAGAAATGAAATATCTCAATTTGATAACAATGCTTTTTAGATGTCAAAATATGGGCAATTGAAATAACTTGATTTTATTCTCAATGTACAATATTATATACAATTATTTGATTGGTATCTGCATGTAAAGAAAGGTGCCAATCTATAAACTTTATTATTAGAAGAAATAATGAAATGGAGAAAATAAAAACAAAGTCCATTCCATGCGATTATGTGCTTATATCCCTTATTATGAAGTACTTCAATATATTTCCGGTTTAACCGGATATTTGATTCTTTCTGTTGCTTTTATAGCAGGCGCACAAAAATGTTTTAAAAACCAATTTAATGCTGATTTCAAGCAAATTTAGTGTACGTCCATTAAACGTGAATACCCAACGGTGCAGTGCGGTGCACGCTCGAAATACTTTGGAGAGATTTTACATGTTATTAATATTCTTAACCTCTAAAATTACTAATAATTTCATCAATTCTCTCTCTATATATAATTCTGTTTTGTAATATTTAAATAGTTCTTAATTAAATGCATGGGTGAATTCAGAATGTTATCGTAAAAATATTTGAAATGATGTTTTAAAATATTGAATAAAGAAATTCATAATTTATAAGTTAAATATCACTTCTATTTTCATGAATATTTTATTTTACTAAATAAATTAATAGTTTTAACTCAGACAAATATTTATAAAATTCAATTTTCAAGTTACAATATACTTTACATTAATACACCTTTTTTAATTAATAATTTTTCATAACAATAATAAGTAAATTATTTTACATATATTCTTTACTGTATATAAAAATCTTAAAAAATTAAATAAACGTTTTGTCAATGAATACAAAATAAAACGTTTCGTAATAAGTATTTTAAAGTTGAAGTAGTTTAATATTCGTAACATAGTGATGTCTTCTTACGTAGACATTATGTACGCTAATTGTAGAGATTTATTTTCACATTATGGATACGTGCTTGCAGGTAGTAATTTAATCTGTATCGCGCTATTGTTCTTCTATCTCCAAGGAGGAAGTTTACTGTTTCAAAGTACAAGCTGTGTTAACTGTTTGCGGGAATATTTTTCTCCAAATAACACGCGAGGTCGCTTCATGTTACACAATAATTTCTGACTAATGTTAAACACAAGCTACAATTAACGCCATTTAATAATTTTTATGTACATGAAAAGTAAATAATATATGCGTAAATTTAATAAATTCAGGAATTTGATATTTTTCTCATTTTAAGTATTTTGTCGATAAAAATTCCGAGAATCAAAATGGGTCAAACCGTCAATCCAATCCAATTTATCATTCAGTCGAGAATAAACAAACTACTGGAAAAAGAAATACGTATTTCTGCATAGTCCGAATTGGTTCATCGTGGCAAAGTTTTGCTACAAGAAAGTCGGTGAAGTAAGTAACTCCTTTGATAACCTTTCTTTTCTTTCCTTTTATCTCTTTCTTCCATTCTCTTCTGATATGAACCCGTCCTACTGAAACTGTTCCTATTGAAAACAAATGTAAGAAATCTCAATACAAATATACAGAATTTTCCATTTGTCGTGATTAACAATTTTCTTATTTTTGTTGCTATATTTAATTTTCGCTACATTACATAGATAATTAGAATTGTTTAGAATTATAGAAATTCTTTAAGGGAATATACTCGATAACTATTTAATTTTTAGATTGCTACAACAAGAGCTATATATATAGAGTTGTAAGTTTAAGTAGAATTATGGTTTGAAATAAACGTATTACAGAGATCTTGGAATATAAATTAAGGATGAAGTTTAAATAAATTGAAACACACTGAAATGTATACACAGTTCGATACAGGAAGTTAAATAACTTAAACTTCATAAATAGCACTTTAACGTAGGAATTCAACCAATCTCTGCTTCAGAAACACTTTGCTATTTAATCTATCCGTATTTAAAACAAACATATTATCTTAGAATTACAGATTACTATAGACTAGGCATAAAACCGAAACTAAATACAAAGCTAAAAAGAACTAAGATAAAACACATTGAAATATATACGCATACAGTTGTGTAAAAGAAATTAAACAATTCTAACACTATACATTGCAAGTAACGATATAAAATAGAATGCTGGTTTGATTATTGAAATCATTATTTTGAAATCATTCCCTGTTTCAGAAACAATTTTCTATCAACCGATCCATGTTTGGAACAAGCGTACTATGGATACGAAATATGCCACAATAGAGTTCCCAATTCCTCGTTGTCTTCTCTCGTATCAACCTCCCGCGTACCCATCCAGCTACCCTCAGTTGAAACCCTATTCTGAGCGAGCTTAACTTCGGAAGTATGTGTTGCGTGTTTGTATACGGTTGTGATTTACTCGCTTCCAGGGCTATGTATCTTCCTATGACTGGCTCCTGTGAAAACGTGGAGAGTGGCAATGCCAAGAAGAAAGCAGAGGGCGAAATTTGTCCGTTTTCTGTTGATGGTGTGCGGCAGTATAAATTCGTCGATGTATCAGTGGTGGTCTGTTGGATTGCTTTCGAAGCTTCCAGTAACGCGTTTGCCTTGCAGCATCGTAATCCTTGGAGAAGTTCATGCTGGTCACATAGTGCTGATACGGTTCCAGTTTCAAACTGGTGAAATTCTGAAAATCAGGATTTTCAGCGCTTTGCGGTTTAATTGAACCACATTTACTTTATTTTCACATTAACTCTTTGCCGACCTTCATTTATAATTTAATCTAATCTACTGGAAGTTAGGTTGCACAAATCATTCTTGGTGCTTTTCTATATGTCTTTATTACATTTTATTATATATAATATGTGTATAAAAATTTAATGCATAACTCACGTTATTGGTATTTTTTCATATGTATCATCATATTGCTTTATACTATGTACAATATGTGTATAAAGAAATTGAATATATTTTTAAATTATGTATTCCAATCGAATAATTTTATATACCATTCATATTTAAAGTCTGCTCATTACGAAGTTTTAAACTATTTGATAATTCATTACTGTTAAAGAACGAAAAATTTGTGGATTACATTTATGTAAATTTAAATTTCATAATTTTCTTATTAAGTATAGATCCATACAATTTTAAAGTCAAATTTAATCTATAATGCATTCATATTTTATATTCCGCTTTATCCTCGTTCATTTTTATTGGAAATATATTAAATTTTCACATGTTTAAATTTATAGTATTCAGTAGTTAAAAACACAATGTTTTCTCTAATTCCATAAGATGAGGTATTAAATTGTGAATAAAAATTATAACAGATGTCATATAGGTATATATACGAAAAATATTAATGGTAATCAATAAGTATATCTTAACTAACAATAAGTTTACTTACTTATTGTAAAGGTACTTATTGAGTAAGTTAACTAACAATTAACTTACAACAAGTACTTTTTCATTTTGTACATTAATTACGTATAATTATATTACCAATTACGTATTCCTCTTCGCTTTGGCTTTACATATAATCAAACTAGCACAATATTTTCCAAAAGCACACAGAATCAGGTTTTATTTTATGTGTATTTTCAATATCAATTTACTCAATGCATTGTAAATATTCATTCTATTTGTTTATATTATTTTTACACAAAATATCTTTCAATATGAAATTTCAAACAAATTTCTAATCATGACAAATGTAAATTACCACTTATAATTATAATAATTTTCCATGTGCGTGTAAAATAACGCTCATACTTCCAGCGAAGTTTTCATTATCAATTTATTTACATTCTATTTAATTAATAATAATAGTTATTTAATTACATTCAATTATCTTATTGTATAACGATATTCTCTATTATTTTGATTCCGTAATTGTTATTGTGTATGAACTTTTGCTTTTTATTGTATTTTTTATTTGATATAATTTTGCTTTGTAGATTTCATATTGTATGAAAATAAAATAAATTCTCTCTGTTAATTATTTGTAAGGTTTTGTGGAAAAATTGGTTGACAGACAAATCTCCCGCCTGAGATTGAATCATCAACATAATGCAAATACGTCTTTAGTAATGACGATTGGCACGTATACGAGGTTCTAAGAGAAACCTGGATGTTTAAAGCCATGAAACTCTGGTTCAACAACCACGAAGGTGAGAAGAGTCGTAGAAAACATGAGAATATGAGTTCATTGTTGACTACGAAGGCTTGTAGACGTGTAAGGGGATTACACTTTATCCCCTCCACCCTATTGGTATAATATACAGCTATTGTTGCTGGGCTCGCTTTCTCGTAACTTCGTGTATATATCAACGAAGATACGCATATTTCTTTTTATTGCATTTCTTTTACGTTCTCTCAAAACAAATAAAAATGTTACGTCGCACCTTTCCGGCATCTTAGGATTATTTCACAAACGACATTATGATATTTTATCTCGGCTTGATAAACGGCGTGCGTGAGAGGATGTGTAAAATTTCATGGAAGACAAGAATCGCGTCAATTAGAATTGTTATTATGTTGTAAATGTTTACTAAGCGTTTTCTGACAAGGAACAACGATAAAATGTAAAGTTACGGAGGGAAAGTACAAGAAGATGCATTTATGTGCAAACGTAATGCCGACAAATAAGGACATTCAGAATTAACATTTAAAGTTTTGTTCATTACGTACAATTAGATTCATTTTGTAGAGTGTAATTGTTGGCTAAGTTGATAGCGATTTATTTTTTATTAGATGAAAGGATTACGTTTGCTCGCTGGAAACTTGGTTCCATTCCAACAGCAAATTGCTAGTTTTTGCTATTTGGAAACATATCTAATTAATAGAGTTTCTTGCGAGATTTCTTTTCAAAGTTATCCGCTACACACTATCTTACAGATATCTACAAATTTATTTTTATTCTGTTAGATGTAATTGTATTTTTTAGTATTTCTTATCCAAACATTGGACGTCCTTTCTTTTATAATTATACATAACTAATAATTGTAAGAAAATAAATTTGGTATCAGTACATGTACCACGCAATCTACGAATTGTAACAAAAATGTCAGTTTCTAAACTTTCGTTATCTTACAAATTTCCTTCGTCAAAAATTTACCTATATGAGGAATATTATTACTAATACCCGCAATATTCGTATTAGAAGCAAAATTATCAAGAGATACATTACAAGTAAAATTAAAAAAGTAATTCTAAAAGTTTGGTCCGTAGTGTATACTTAAAACAGTACAATAAAAACATCCATAATATGACGTAACTCAGCATCAGGATTTATTTTATAACACGAACAGAGTAGCACAATTCTTTTCATCCGGCACGTTATCACGTAATGACGGAATAAACTAAAACAGTAGGCATTATCTGGAAACAGGGCGCTTTACGATATATTGGATCGTTCGGTCATCGTAAAACTGATTATCGATAGCGGATGCGGAAATGGAAGCTCTATCTGTACCACCTGTCGTTCATACGTTACGTTGAAACGAATGCTTCCTTCCGTCAAGATGACACGTGTAAATGCCCCCGATGCGCCGTCATTCGATGCGACAGAATAACACGCGTCTGTCACAAGATAAGCCGACGGAATCTGATGTTTCCTCCTAGAAACGTACGCGGTACAGGACGAAACAAAGGCGTTGCAGGTAATCATCGACAACTACAGCTCGTTCGCTACACCAGCTACTTACGCGTTCTTCCCGGTTTTTTTCCGTTATGTGAAATTATTTTAACCTATCATTCTCGCGGAAGCGTGTAATGTTTATAGTGCACGGGATGTACGCGTACAGTTTGATGGTGATTTCGGTTCTTCGAAATCGAATCGCGCTAATTCGGGATGTAATTTTATTTTACATGTTGGCTAGCAAAGCAACAAGATTAATTTGCAGCGAATTTCATATATTAGTGATTGATAATAAAATTACAAAAATTAGAAACACATTATTTATTTGAAAATTAAGTAGAAATTATGTAATTTTATTTCACATACCGTTTGAGGGAGTAACAAGCAGTTTAGAATAAATTTTATGCGTTAACGAATCACAATAGAATCGGAATATAAATTAAAAACACATTATCTGATTGAAAATTATGTATAAAGTACGTAAAGTTTGAGATTACCTGTGTTGATGTTCACTTGTCGCAGTCGCAGTAGAATGGACCGTTCTACTTCAGACACTCGGGAACAACATCAGTAGAATTATAAATAAACAGACATAATGAAAACAGTTATAATTGAAATGATTTTCTGTATTCATGTTAGTATTATCGTAATCAGTGTTACGCTAAATTGTTGAAATCAACAATAAGTTATGACCATATGTATTTATTATTTTGTGTCGTAAAAAAAGCTAGTAAGAAACAAGTATTACGTTAGATATCAGAAAGATGAAATAACTAATTTAATTAAATATTGCGAACTATTCAAGTATTTATCCCAATTTTGCAATAATTTGGTTTCAACAATTAAGACATACCGGTTCATAAAATTGTTTAATTACTTATAAGCACTTTGCTCGTGTCAGTTATTGCGAATAATCGGAGAAATTAATTTACTTCCCTCAATGTGTTACAAGAATCTGTTTAATTAAAATTTCTCAAACTCTTTCATCGATATCTACTTCCTAAGTTTGCATTATTGAATTCGTTATTTCCGCTCCGTCAAATTTTTACCCGTTAAGAGACGGATGAAAATTCGATGAAATGAAGATATATGAGATAAGTGCGTTAAAATACGCATTACACGGAGTCTTTCTTTTTGTTGTAAGTTGGAATCTAGGAACGGAGAAGCAGCAGAAAATTTACGAGAACCGTACGTGTCGGCGCGACGCGATGTATGTATGCTTCTTTCGATCATCACTGAGACATAATGATTTTGTTCCACGTTCCATCGGGAGTCGTCCAGGTTTTTCTACGGTGCTTGATATCTTGCGAACCGATACGCAACGCAGTTCCGCATTCGAGAATGCCTCTTCCTGTTGTTACGTCTCTTTGCACCTTTTATTTATCGTTTCATGCAGTTCAACCGCTTACGGTTCTGCTCGAGACTTTCCGGGACTGGTGTAATGAGTCGGCCAGACATCATCGCCCCCGCATTCTTTCGCATTCCGGTACCCACGCTTGCTTCGTGTAACTCGTGTCTGCATCGAAAGTGCAGTTCACTGTGAATCGTGACCTCGTGCGGTTTTTAGCTTTATCCAAATGCTTTTCTTTTTCCCTGTTTATTCAGATCATATATTTTTATTTTCATCAACAAACTTTTAACTCTGATAGCATTAAAACTATTAACGATATGACTATTCATTATGTAAAATATGGAATAGAGAAGTACATTACACAACATAAGATTAAGTATATTAAATTGAATTTAGTAGACGCTATCAAGAAAGAAAGTAGATGTTACATATATTATCCCTTTCGATAAAAATTAGAATATATTTTGTATTTAATGTTTCATTTGTGTAAGTAATTGGAAACTTGGGATAAACAATGTAATGCTTTAATACTACATAATAGTTTCATATTATATATGATATATTAGATATGTTACACGATATATGTTTCATGATTGTAATATGATATGTGTTATATGATATGATATGATTTGATATATATGTTACTATTATACATTAATATTCTATGTTGCAATGTATTTTGTGTCAATTAGAAAGTACAAAAGTTAATAAAAATATTAATAAAAATTACGCTTTCCTGTCAGTACATTATAAAAATGCTAATATTTGTTTCCAGAAATTGATCATAAAAGTTAATTATTGATATAAAATTCATCAAGTGAAGTATATAAAGATTGCAGTAAGTTTCTTTTATAAAGACGCTAGTAATGTTTAATTGAATTTATATATCCTGTAAATTTGATATATATTACTAAATTTAAGTAAAATGTAAATGAAATTAATTTATAGAATTAAAACAGTAATCAGTATCAACGCGGCAAAAAATGTCTTGTGCGTTGGAAATAGATTGCAAGATGAAGAGCAACACGCGGTACAAACTACGAGATGCAATGCAAACACGATACGACGCGAATCTGCAAAAGCAATTTGAATTTGCCGAGAGAGAATTTAAATTGCTTTCGAACAGTCTGAATTACAAGGTAGCTTCAAATTGTCTTCTAGCAATTCACATCCGGTTTGCATGATAGAATTCATTTCTAGTACATACAATATTAAAGTGAGAAATTTGACGATGTCGCGTCGCATCGTTGCGAATAATTCGAACGTATCGTTGCAAACGATGTCATAAAACTTCAGAATGTGTTCTCTTTTTTCTAAGAATAAAATAGACATACGCTAATAATGTATAAAATATAAAAAATGAAGATTTTTTATATTGTCTTACACTAGTTTTCGAATTTCCGATAGTTAGTGATAATAATTAGTAATATTTCGTAGTATTTCATATAACTTAAAAATATGTTTCAACTAAAAATGGAATATTCAGAAGAAACAATTTCCATTCCGTTAAATGGATTGGTGTTATTAACTAAAAGTATGATCTAACATTACCTCTTTTCATCACGTTGTTTCTATTATATTTCAATTCGATCAAAATTTGATCTTGTTAGATTTTGATCAAATGTGAACTTTATATTCGATGAAATTTTACCACGCAAAAAGAATATGTATTATATTTATTTTATATTCTAGGACAGGTTATATAACATAACGTAACACGTATTGCTTTTTGTACATAAATGTGTTACGCAGAATTACGATGTATATCTTATTCGTGCCTATATCTGTTAAATTGACGATGATACACGCTATGTTCGAATTTATATAGACTATTTATACATACATGTGTTATTTAAATGGAGATTCATATATTGCTTAGTTATTAAATTTTCTTTAGTCACGTGATGTTCCGAATTATAATGTTTGGTCTGTTTGAATGATAATTTAATTTGAGAATGAGATGATGAAAAGCCGAGAGGAGGAAGTGAGAAAGTGTGCTTCAGGGCGAAACCCGTCAGTCCTTCAACCTTGTTGTGACAACTAGGTCTATAAACTCTGAACGCTTACATAGTTGGTGATCTGCAAAGGAAAGTGTTGGCAGCCGCCAAACAGGTGTCTCGTGTAGCAAACTTTCCCTGCAGATATGCATTTAATCCATTCTATTTAATAATAAAGCAATGTCTGCGCTAATCGCAACTAGCTTTATGTGTGTGAATAAGTGTGCATAAAATAAATATTTATTAAAATCGTTGAAAATAATTTCAGTCTTATTATGTTGCCTATATTCTCATACCTTGGTGAAAAATTTATCAATCTGCAGTTATTAACTATTTATCAATCTATAGTTATTATGTCGTATAAAGTTGTACTTTTCTCTGTGATTAATATACCCTTGAAGGTAGACGAAAATTACGATAAATATTATCATCATAATTCTGAAGCTTCATTTGATAACAGCAAGAGAACGGATATAAAGAAAGTAGCAGCTAGTTGATTAGATTTATTACACGCAGTAATGAAAGGACATTGGTACGTGAAGTGATGAAGACGGCAAGTCTATTAGGAAGTCAGGAGTCGTTAAGCTAGGTTTAACATACGTGTAACTAATGAGTCTGGTTTTATTTCGCAATAAATAAAACCCTAGTTACTCGTGAGATCCTCAATTTACTTGTTAAATAATGATAAATGGCACTGACACCTCACATAGATCTTGGAAATAAATTAAAAATATAGTATATTGTTTTATCAAAATGTGTTAACAGTCTGTGTAACAAAGAACATGATCTTGAAAATATCCTAATAATTGAACAATGCATACAATTTAGTGTGCAATATTGTGTATAAATAAACTATAAATAAATAAATCTACACGATAGAAAACTTTTGAAATTTGAAATAAATTGAAAGTCTGTTATCGACTTCGGAACCATAAGTTCAATTAAAACGCGCGATATTCGATTTTGTCATGTGGGACTACTATGTCATAATATAGAAAAACGAAGCAAAATGCAATAAAATCCATGACAAAATTCCGATGGTTTGATCGCCAATTTTCACTGACTATTCTTGCAAAATCATTTAATCGTGACGAACTCGTTAAAAATTAAATTACGATATCTACTCGCTCGAATCTTTTAAAAATTTGCAATTCTTAAAAGATTATTAATCGAGGCTCCTCTGATCAGAATTCGAATAACAGATTTAATTAAATTCCGTGCCAGTGGGTTTTGATTTTCTGTTATCGTGCTCGCGGATGTGTTCAAACTCTGCACCACTTTCCAGTTCGGTTATCAATGCAAAATGGTAAAAATGAAAATACCATGTTCACGGTATAATTCCGCGACAGTTTATTCTTTGTTATATTTTACATACGTTGTTGCATAAAATACTTTGTTATTTAATACTGTATAGCTTGACAGAAAATTAATATCTGTAGAATATGTATCTACAGGTATATATATATATAGTGTATTTATAAAATAAATATCAGGAGATGTAAATTGTCCAAAGTTATTCACCAAAGGTTTAACACAGTTTCTGCTTCTCATTTGTAAAAAAATTCTAACTTTGCTTCTTACACATCCTTTTGAATTTCGAACCTTTTTATCTTCGTATGCTTTAATCCTTATCCTTCAATTTTCTGTTGTCTGTATTTCAACTTTTAATATCTCTTGTACTTTGACTCTGATTGTCCAACTTACTTTTGATTCTTATTCTTGAACGTCTTATCTTTGATTTTTTGAGTTTTTAATATCTAAGTTTCTGTTCTCTAGCTACTTTACAATTCTTTAAGCACCGATTAACTCTTCATATATAAAGAAATTTTTAAGTTCGTCGTTTAAGATTAAATGAGCGTTTCTATCGTGACTCCTCAACATAATTACCTAATTGCGATAACATATTGATTCACATAATTTGTAATTATAATTGTATTATATCAAATTACATCTTTTTATGAAAATTCAAAATTACATCCAAATAAACGCTACAAAAAGAGCTCCGAAATTCGCTAAAACACCGAATAAACTCGTCTAAAATTTTCGACATAGAATATAAAAAGTTAGAATATAAAAAGGAAAACTGTGTTTCCATTTTTTGGAAATTAATTGAAACACGCGATATTCGATTTCATTGCACGCCATACGTCCAAATCCACAAGTGATTGTGTGGTGAGAGGTGGAGAAAAAAAGGAAAGAACAACAATACATCGTGCTCTCTGACTGAGAAATTTTCTCTACGTGTGGCCAACGAATAACGTTTAATTGCCACGCGCGAAATTGGGACAACGCTGGTTGTCAGCTACGTCTCGTAACGCGATTGCTTTCGTTTCTCATTGCTCTTTACTTTATCCCACTCGTCTAGCTGCCGAGTTTTTTAATTAAACGTGGCTTTTTTTGATGTTAGTCCAGAGGTAATTTCGTGTGATAATATAGGAAATTCCGTGACCAACCATAGAAAGCAATTCTTCGATTGATTCCGCGTCACTTATTTCCTTTGTCCCTACTAACATGAGGTAACAAAATTATAATAATTTCAAGTACACGTTCTTTATATGCAGATCGATATTCTATCTTATTTAAATCTACACTCATTAATTACTTCCTAAGAACATTCTTGATCAGATACATTAATTACTTGCTAATAAGATTTTTCCTTAAATAAATACTGTTTTTAAATAAGTTGGACTAAATACGGAAAGTACAATGAAATTATATGGTGAAAAGTTAAGTTTCTCATCACTAAAAATTAATATATTATATATTAATACATTATATATATAATATATTATAATACTAATTATTATTAAAAATTAGAAGTATAATGTAGTTAATTAATGAAGCTTTAATTTTGTTCATTTATTTTTAATGCTAATTGCGAAGGTGTCAAAAGTATAGTTACATATATATATATATATATATATATATATATATGTAACTATAAATATTTATTGTTGATACTATATGCGTTCTATGCACTTTGCAACTTGAAATTTTCCATATATGTATAAAAGTCCACAGTCCATAAACACTATTAATATAGCGGCTACCAACTGCGGAAGAATCGTACGCCATTTTAGTTAACTGAAGATTTACGACCTTGAAAAGGAAAAAAAACAACGCAATTCCATAACGACGGTACAAATACTAGGTATAACACGACAGCTGGCCATCAAACGCGTCAGGTGATGTTAGAAAAATTTATATTTTTGCAACGTCACAGTTTAAGAGCATTCTTCATCGTAATTCGTTTGTTTTAGTGCAGAACGATTTAGTGACAGCTAAGTACTTACACGAAGGAGAGTTAACGAAGTTCGTGGCGTGGTTAGATAAAGACTCAGCGTGGTAAAGAACCGAGGACAGTGGAAAATCGCAGCGTTTATTTAGAGCTTAGAAGAGGAAGACGAGAGTAAGAAAAGAAAGTATTTAGAAGGAAAAATTTAATAGAAAAGGATCTACACCCTTGGACAAAAAGATAGCACATGTGTGCTATCATTAATTTCTCATAGATAGAGTCCGAATTTCCCAAGTTTGACGAATGGCATATAAACAGTACCTTGTAGTAATAAGGTATATGAGCTTGAAACTGTATCTTCGCTATTCCTCTTGTATTTATCAACAATGATTGTGAAATCCGGTCGGCGAAATGATAGCACACTTTCAAAAGTTGTAGTGTTTATTATCTACTAAATTGTACAAAAATAAAAAACCTTTTAAAATTTAATAATGTGTGGATCCTCCCTTATTCTCCACCACCTCCAGCATTCGTTTCGGCAAAGAACGATATAGTTTTCTAATATAATCCAGCGATATATTTCTCCATTCCTCTTCAAGGCACTTTTTTAACTGATTAATACTTTCAAATTGCCTATTTTCTCTATAAACGGCATTGCTTAATTTACTCCAACAGTTTTCGATTATGTTTAAATCGGGGGAGCATGCAGGCCAGTCCAAAACTGCAATATTTTCTGTTGAAAAATATTCTTTCACAACCTTAGCGGTGTGAACTGCAGCATTA
The DNA here is from genome assembly GCF_905332965.1 of Bombus pascuorum. NCBI lineage: Eukaryota > Metazoa > Arthropoda > Insecta > Hymenoptera > Apidae > Bombus > Bombus pascuorum. The sequence continues at coordinate 10,861,166 of NC_083491.1, read as the reverse complement.
TCTTGCTGAAAAATAAAATCTTGTCTCGCAATATGTGTTGCGTACTTTGCAATTTGATTTTGTATCAAATTACGATAGGTTATAGCATTCATCTTGCTGCGAATTGATATTAAATCAGTCTTTCCGTTATACCCAATACCTGCCCAAAGCATAATGCTACCTCCACCCATTTGACGCCGTATTTGTGACAATTTTTTTTTTCTTACATCATGATAGTAAAAATTGAATCCATCTGGGCCATCTAAATTAAATCTTTTTTCATCTGTAAATATAACTTTCCTCCACTTCTTGTTCCACCGTATATGTTCTTTTGCAAAATATAATCGATGCTCCTTGTGAATCTGCTTTAGAGCTGGTCTTCGTTTTAATTTCATCCGCTTTATGTGCGCGGATTGTTGTAGTACACGTCTGACATTCCGAGGATTAGTTTTTACGCCAACTTTTTCTGCAATTTCACGTGACGTGAGAAGCGAATTTGACGCGGCACGTAAAATTGCACGTTTTTCACGAGTACTAATCGCGGAAGGTCTCCCACTGCTTTTTTTTGTTCCATAATTATTTACATCTTTCAGTAAATTATAAATGACTTTCCGACTTCTACTGAGAACTTTTGCAATTTTAGAAATAGTAAAGTTTTCTTTCTTTAATTTCAAAACTGTTTGAATCTCTTCACTATTTAGCTGTTTTCCACGTCCCATTGTTTGAATCGAAATTTGTAAGGTTTCTAATGAAATTCTTCTACTTTTCACTACGTCTACACCACTCAGAATACACAGAAATACTAAGGAATGGAAACAAAATGCTTGGTGTGCTATCATTTCGCCGACCGGATTTCACAATCATTGTTGATAAATACAAGAGGAATAGCGAAGATACAGTTTCAAGCTCATATACCTTATTACTACAAGGTACTGTTTATATGCCATTCGTCAAACTTGGGAAATTCGGACTCTATCTATGAGAAATTAATGATAGCACACATGTGCTATCTTTTTGTCCAAGGGTGTAGTTCCAAGTCTAAAGGACACACGTATGCTACCAAGGCTGTACGATGTGGAAAAAAGGAGTCTTAAGAGTGGAGAGACAAAAAGAACAGGAAACTGGAAATATTTAGAGAAAACTGGCGAGTGAAAGCCATAGAAAAAACAGAACGAAATACTTCTAAGAAAAATATAATGATAGGAATGTGGTGATAATATTACAGTGTAGTATAGTTGTCACGAGTTTATATTTAACTAGTTGATTAAATTTAAGTTGCTTTTGATTATAAAATGGGTGTAGATTACATAAATCAGAAGAAACCGTATTAGTGATGTACGAGATGTTAAAACAAAAAGATTAAAAAATTCAAGAGTCAAATCCAATATTGATTTTATCATCCATACTTTCGACGTAAATTGTAATTTTGTATCTTCTTCCATCATTGAGCCGTATATAAATGATTTGCGATATTATTGATTAAGTTATTTAATTTTATATTAATACGACTGTTTTAATTTTATTTATATTCTGTATTTTATTTGTTAAAGTTTATTAATGGTACTTGTCCTGTAAAATAATTAAGAGTTTAATATAATAAAAATTGTAGCAACCACTTAACGAATATTTCAACGATTGCATGGTTTCTTTTGAATAGGAGTTTGACAATATTCGGATTAAATTCGAAGTAGATGAAAGTTCTGCAACGGTATGAAATTTTCTTCAGGTTCTGACACTTTGGTTCCCGCACCGTTACAACTAATTTCTAATTTACTTCTCAGAAACTTCAGTTTTATGACACGTAATTAAACCACGAGGAATGGGAGAAATAAACTTCTAGAAACTTCGAGAAATAGAGCCTAGCCATCCAGTTAGGATTTACATTACTCTGCTGAATCTATGTCAGTAACAATCTAAAACCCCAGAACTCTCTATCATTTTGCCAACATTATGCGTTTAATTAATAATTTTCTTTGTAAGTTTCCCCAAACAGTTTTTCATTTCCCCTGAGAAACTTGTTTAAATTGAGATAGGTAGGTTTGTAATTTACCAATTTTTTGAAGAAAGAAACAGTCGAATTAATGTATAATATATTACTTCATATTTGTTATCAATAGTTTAGTAACTTATACGTCAACCATGAAGGCTTAACATACTCCGCAGAGTGCAGACTTCTATTAGAAAATACTCGGCGTAGAAAGATGCATTAGTGAGCTAAACAATGAATAAGGGAATAATAAAGTCAAGCATTGTTCAACATCGGTCAGAAATTCGTAGGGAGTATATAATTCTTGTATAGTTTATCGCGCGCTTCTCTTCGTGGCACGCGTTGTTTCACAGTTGTACCTGATTACCTGTTGTTGACGTGCGTGGTATAATGAAGTGTAAACAGCTAGAAAGAAAAATGAGCTCTTTTACTGCAGCGAAGTACTTTATTACCAGGCGCGACGAGCCGGCAGGTGTAGTCGTGCATTCATTGCATCTATGCGCATCCGGCAAATAGTAGAAAATTACATGCAGCCCGTGGTGCACTCCGGCATATCTCTCTGCGCGTTCGTTAGCGTTTCAACGTTTAAGCTAAAATACAATCAATCCGAATTCTCGCGTTCCATTTCTGAACGATGTCGTCGTTTTAACGCGGTGACTGGATAAAGTATTAATGAGATGCAAAGACACAGACATGTGGCGTTCTTTAATAAGAGTTGATAATTGAAACTTTTCGGAATTACAACAAAGCGCTGTAATTATAGTTAGAGCAAAAGATGTTATTGTGGAGATAGACGTAGTTCGTCGTAATTTAAGAATCGTTATACAATAGTGGGTGATTAATTTATTTGCGTGTTTGGTTATTTTTTTGTTAGAAGTAGTCAAATTTGCATGGGTGTGATGATTGAACGATGACGTATTGACGTAGTCGTTAGGATACTGTGATTAAAAAATAAGAACAGAATGATTTTTAAATACGAAGGATAACGACAGCTGAATAAATTCGTATGTGATTGTGGTGTCATATTAATCTATATGTTTTATCTTCACTGAGAGAAAAAATATTTTATCTTCTTGTTAAAGAACAGAATGAACAAGTATTTAGAATGCATTGAATCGATCACTCAAATATTTACTGATACATTGAAATAAGTAAATGTTGTAAATAAGTAAATGGAATAAGTAACTTATAAATTGTAATAACTTTTAAACCAATAATTTCAAGTTTCAAGATATAACTATCTAAATAATACTAATTCATAATTTGAATTCAATAGGATCCGATAATATGAATTGATTAAAAAGAAACTAGAGATGAATGTAGCCCTTAATGTGTTAATCACAAAACAGATATCGCTTTGGAGTAGAATATATAGATGGGTATTCAATCACGATTTACGATTCCGGGTTAAAATGGGTATCCCCGCGAACATTTAGCTAAACTTTTGTCGTTATTACCGAGGATTCTTCCAACTTTGAATGGTTCCATCGAGATATTTAAAATTCGATTCTTCTGAAAAATGGGAACATTTGCGGGCACAGAGTTCATTCTTTATCGTCGTTTGAATGTATTTTACAAGTGTACCATCCGGAATTTAGTTATACGACTTATTATATATGTCTACGACGCTAGATTCAAGAACTTTCAGAATATCAACATTACCCACCCTTATCTTACAGTTCCTATGCCAAAGTTTATGATATTAACGATATCGAAAGATTTTTAAGCTTGCACAATTGAAATTCTCTCCACTAAAGAAAGATTATCGTCTGTTATGGCTCCTTAATTCAATTTGAAAACTAAGGTTTAATAATTTCTATGAATGAATTAATTCAATAAACTTTTTTTAGCGTTATTAGTCGAAGTATCTTATTATTGTCACTATTCAATTGAAAAGGATGTTTAGTAAAATAATGGGAATATAAAGTATACGATACAGACCATATCTGAAAGAATAGATTTGTCATCTGAACAAGAGAAACATAAATGTGAAACAAAAATTATTCGAATGTATAACACCTTAGTAATTAGTAAACTTTACTGTATACTTATAATATATATTATAACCGGTACGTTCGATTTTATTACGACACAAATGATGTCGAAAATTTTAGATGGTCCTAATGCACTGAGCAAGGACTGCATTCGATCGTAATACATGTTCTCGATCGTGTCAAAACAATAACTCGTTTTATTTGCCTTTTGTAATGATGTTATTACATTTCTGGAACTTTTAAACATTATTTCACCTTATTGTTTGTTTTTTAACAAGTTAAATTATTTCGAGTAAAAAGTTTCGTCCAATCGTGCGCTATCTGGAAACCGTTGCAAAAGTAAACGAACAAAGATTATCGTAGACACGAGCTAATATACGGCGATGACTTCGGAAATGTTTTTACTTTCTCTTGAAACCCTACTGCCGGAAAATGGGAACGTCTGGGGCGATGTGATTTCGAACTGGATTGGAAATTCATTCAGATGGTGCTCCTTGAAGTTACAGAAATTCGTTTCCTTTCGAATAGTCGAGGAAACTTTCGAAGGGAGGCGTTGCAAGTTTAAACGATGTATAGCATAGGCTATGGTTCATTATATTAGCGGAGGAACTCCATTCAATTTTTCAAAGACATTGAAAAGAAGGAGTACGGTGAACATTCGCGTTTCTCTGCGAAAACGACGTGTTTCCCCTGAATACCAAGATGCTGAGCGTATCCTTGTGGGTCGATTACTGGGATAAGAAAGAAATGTTTAGAGATGCGGTAGACAATGTGACATTTGTTTTATGTACAATCTCGCTTCTGCTGTACGATAGCGAATAATTTCTCGTAAAAGTGGCTTTGTAAATTGCAAATAACAGAAAGCAAGTTACTATAACTCATCTAACGAAATATTAACTCGTAAGATTTTTTGCGTTTAGTCTTTATTTTAGATACATTTCCATAAAATTCTTACTTTTTACAAGCTTTCGGGGATAGCGGAGATAATACGCAAAAATATTTTAAACATTTCGTAATATTCTGTTTGTTAAATTAATTCTTTCCGCGAATAATAAAGCTCCATTTCCATGAGGAAAATAAATAACCAATGGATTATAGAATAATCTTTCATATTTTCTTCATTTCAGTTAATTGACGATTATAATTAATGGTGCATTATGTGACAAATTTTTAATATTGGCATATTAAGATGTACGAAATAAAAGAAAGTAGATTACGAATATTATATCTTTATTATTTTAATTTTGCGTAATTAGTATTTATGTCAAAAGGTAATTACAACAAAAAGATGGAAGTTCTTATAACAGAAACATGAAAATCGTTGTTGTAATAAAATAACAATATAAAAATATTTGAATGTTTTATTAAAATATTAAACTATAATATGTTTTGAATTAATTAAAATATCTTAATATAAAAACCTACGGATATTTCATTAAAATATATATTTGAATACATGAACGAAAAGTGTAACAATGAACACGAAAAAAGATTAAAAAATAGAATAGAAGAAAAAATAGAAACAATATTATGAGAAATATTTATTATTTTGTTATTATTCGGTTTTTCTGTTTTGAAAAATCTAATAATCGAGCATCTGATAAAGTAATTTCAAATCAATCTAACAAACCACTCAGATGGAAATAACGGGTCCACCAATGCTCTAGAGGCGATGTTATGAAGTAGGAAATGTTACTGGTAAAGTTTGTTTCAAGTCAGTTTCATTGAAATATAACGTAAAATAGTAAAGGCTTGAAGGAGTAGTTAATTGATTTTATCAAGCTTCTAAAGCTTTTGCGCTAGTTGACGTGAGAAACGGAAACGTTTATAAGCAATTAAGTGAGTTCGTGAGATTGCAAGGCTTTAAATTAATTAATAAAGCAAAAAACAAAAAAATTGCGAACTTGAAATTGTGTTTGACAAACACAGAACATTCTAACTTTAGATTATTTTCTCCAGTAGGCGATATGTGATTTTAATATATATATATATATATATATATTCTTGAAACCTTAACATGTAGTGTAATAATAATTAGTAAACTAGAAAAATAAAATTAGCCTTATTACTATCCTCATAATTTTACAGTCATTAAAATGGGAATATGTATACCGAAAAAATATATTTAATATTTAATGCATAATAAGTCGTAGGTATACTTAATCCTGTAGATGGACATATTATCCAGTTCTCAATGTATAATTGACATTGATAAATGATACTTTATATCAGATTTCATGTTGCGTTTATTTATATCTGGGAAAACTCAATATATCGATTGTCGGTATTTCATAATCAACGTCAAGGCTGTTCTCCATTACACGATGAATGTATTATTTATGATTATAATATACATTCATATGATAATGTCGGCATTAGTTATTTAATGTCGACTTTTACAATAAATGGTACTAATCATTAAATGTATAACAAATTTTTCTAGGATATTTGCTAAGATGATAAAGAACTCTATTCTCCTTTTCTTTTCTTTTCACATTTGTTCGAAACATTCTTTTCCATTCTGCATAGTTGAACAGTTATAACGAGGAATTTTTCTTTTCGAGAGAAACTTCAAGAAGCTGCATAATGTTAAAATAAACGTGAAATAGTTACACAGGCTTACGAAAATATTCGAGCGCTTGTAGACGGCGATTAATGCTATATACTAATTTTTTACTAAATATATATATGTTCGTAATAAATATTTTATAATTTCTATATACATTATCGATTGGTTCCAAATTTGACCAATATAATCATGACAGTCGTTTCTCATTGCAATGCTAATGAAAGTGCAAAGTGTCTCATATAACACATACAATATGAACGCAAAAATTCTCTATAGTATGTGTTCAAATACTTTCACGATACAATGTACATCAAGTACTTATGTACATTTCTCTTCATTAGAATAGAAAAGATATTTTTAATATATATATATTCATAAAATTATTCACTGTAATACGTACACAATCACACATTAGTCGGTCATCAAAGATAAACATGTTCAATCGTAACGATTATCCGATAAGATCATTAATCGCGACAATTTGCAACGATACATGGTACATTATAACGAATCGGATCTCTTCGAATTTCGAGACCCAGTTTACGCAGATTATCCCGAAGGAATAGTCGATCCACGCTCGGAGTTGAGCCCAAAATCGCTTGAAACGGAAACGAGGATTTACGTGAGTACACTTGATCGAATTTGCCCAGCGTCTTCGGCTGCGCTTCCCCGAAACGTTATTTAACAGGTATCGCTTCCCTGAAACTCAGCCCACACCTCGATGCTTGCTTTCTCCCCAGTCATCCCCAGGATCAGGCCAAGCGACTTTTAGAGAACCAGCCAGAGTATCGATCCCTTTCCTCTGCTTCTCCTTGAGAAGTTTGACACCGTAAACCGGTTTAGCGAAAAATGGCTTAACTTCAGAGTAGATCAGTCCTATAACCTTTGCTTTAGGATCATTATACTATCTTAGGAAGAATTGATTGTGATTTACCGTGACCGGGGATTGCGCGTTCTTTGATCCTGTAATTGAGTCACCATCCGTGTCTGTTGTTCGGGAGAAAGAATGTTTGGTATGGTATTTCAAGCCGGAGAACAACTCGGTTCTAGAGGATCGGTGACGCTTAATAGCAGTAGCTTTTCAACGATGCTCTTGTTCTCGTTTGGAGGGATTCGAATGCACCCGGTAAAACGATAGCATTGTAGAGTCGATAGTATCGAATATACACTTTCGTTCATAAGTATTAGGATACAACTATTAGAGAATTATTAAGCCGCGTATATTCAATACTATCGAATGTAGATGTTTCTGTTCATAAGTATTAAAACATTTATAAAAAGAAAGAAACGAGATGTACTTGATAGATCATTAGAGAATGATTAAATCGCGTATATTCATTCGATAGCACACTTTTGTTCATAATTATTAAGACTAGGACACTACAGTGAAATATTATATTAAATATTCAAAAATGATTAAACCCCTTTTGGAAATTTAGAATGTAAAAGATCATACGTTCAACAACGTGATAAATGTCTTATCAATAATGCAAGTTAGATGTTTTCTTCGATTATATCCATCGTATCTCCCTCTTTCTTCGCTCGATTTTTACGTGAAATACAATTTTCAAAGATTGAAGATAATTTCGATATTGATCTCGAGTCTTAAAATATTTCTGTAGAATTTTTATTCTGAATAACTGTCATGAGAGAATTTGTGTTTCGGTTACGATTCCTATATATCGGATTTTATATTGCTGCTAGATTACATTTTCGAATGGATTTTTATACCGGGTTCAATAAACGAAATCCTATGCTCCGCTGAAACCTGTTCATTTATATATTTTTTATTGCTTTTTACTGTACAGTTGCTTTAAATATGCACAATCATACCAATAAATTTCGCCAAATAATACATAAAAATTTTATAAACGAAGCACATGAAACAATCGTGAAATTTTTAAGTATTAGGTACCTAGCCAGAGAATAGTCAAAAGTGTACCCTTAATAATGCATTTTGATTTAAATCGACATCTCGACTGATTCTGAAGGTGTAGCGCTATAAAGTGTATAAAGTACAATACGACTCTAAAACGATAGAACTATAAATGACAATCTGCAGCTGTTTGACCTACATTTTTTCTAGGAAATGCGTATGTTTAGTAGTAGTAATGGCAAGAAAAACACAGACACTGTCTGTCACTGACTAACGTGCTGTTAAAGCTCTGAGTGTGTGAGAGAGGCAGCCATAAAGAGTTATTAAAAAATTCAGTTCTTTTCAAGCGACGCTATCTCAGCAACAGAAGGTTGTACCGAAATGAAACAGAAAGAATTTTACAGGGGAAGGTTTGTTCTCTCCGAAAATTCTAACTAGATTTGAAGATGTTTATTGGTTTTGTAACAATAATTATATAAACTTTTAGTACTTTTAATAGGTATCTTTAAGATTTATTGGAATAAATATATATATATTTTTAACAATACCATTTATAATAGTATTGTTAACAGTTCTTATATTGACGATGATGTATTTAAACTTTCAAAATTAACTTTATAAAATTATTCAACGTTATATCTTACAAAAATATTGTTTACGGAAGAGTTTCGTATGTGAACTGTCTTTATATATAAAAATTATTTTCTGGATTAAATTTACCAATAAAGTCAATAACGCTCGTAAAACAGAATCAAGTATCGTTTTTCTTATTTTTACGTGAAAATACACGTTTTAGAAAACGTTAGTTTAAGATTTTCTCAAAGCGATAGCTCGAAAAATACGTTTCCAAAGTAGCGTCAGTTTCGAGGCAATGGTATGGTACGAACGACTGACAGAAAATCTACAATGTTTTTCAAGTTTCCTATCAAAGTTTGAACGAAGCATTCCGCTTTCGAAAACGGAGCGCAGTTTCTCTAGTCCTATCGAAAAGATAAATCGACCTTGTGCCAGTGTAACAGGAAATGTTACGTTTCCTTGACATTTGATGGATACGAATGGCTGTAATTTCAATCTTGAACGCCGCTGCCATGGATGGTTATCCTGAAATTGTTCCATGAAATAAGAAATCTAGACACGATGAAATGTGATTCAGCATTCAACAATCTATTACGATCGATTCATGATTTTATATAATTGGAATCACTGTAAGGAATCGCATCCAATATATAACGAAAAAATTTAATATTCAATATATTAATCGTTATATTAACTATTAATTCTCTTGTTTTTAAATGTACTCTATATATATACTTCGTAGAATTAGTTATGGAAAAACAATCAATTATTCCAAATTTGAGCTGTAGATTCCTTTCCTTACAATACTCTATATTTAACGTTGAACAATCTGAAATTTGTAGGATGGACAGGTATTTAATGAATATCCAATTAAGAAATTTTAGAGACGAAATTAATTTTGCAATTATTGGCCGCCTAATAAATGAAACATAACTATAATGAAAGCATTAATTGAAATCGATAGTGTCATAGCATAAGCGAAGTCTCTATTAATATTTATTTCGTTTTACTATATAAATAATTATAAATAAATTATCAGTTATAAATTAAATAATCTCAGTACATTTATATTTATAGTTTCTATCCTAAATTTTTGTTATAATGTAGATTGATAATGACGTAAAACATAAACGTTGGTCTCTGAAATTTTGAGTTTGTGATTTTTCATTAGAAGATTAACCAACAGGAAAATACCGCCGAGAATGTTTTAAGAAATATTACTGCATATTATTCACGACATACAGCAAGGGAAATAGCAGACAAAAAACTTTTTTTAAACAAAAGTAAGCCATTCTAGAATTATTCTTGCAGAGAAGAATTATTTTAAAAAGAAAAAGTAAGCTTGATTCAAATAGGAATTGTAAAAAGCAATGGATAAATGGATTCCGTATATTGTGAATATAGCCAGATGGCTATACTAGATAGCTATCGCAAAGAAATATATAAAAAGAATCCATTCTCAAAACGTATCTTTGTTTTTGATGAAAAGTTAGATTTTGCAGCAGTATTTATTAACATACTATAACAATATTGTTGCCGCTATTATATAATAATTTAATAATATTGTTATGATAAATAATATACTACGACTAATAAGAATATTATGATATTTCATAATATTAGTCTTTATTAATCGTAGTGTCTAGTTACAGCACTCCTGTTATCTGAACCTACTTATCTGAAGTTAATCTTCTATTGTTATAAAGGAAAAATCCATACGTAATGAGCAAAACCAATGAATTTCTATTATGGCGAGCTGCTTGGTTTTCGATAAAACGTTTTCGATATGAACAGAGTTCTACCATATAATAATAACTGAAAACCGTTTCACGTGCTTTAACAATGGTTCAATACAGGTGAACATGCAAAGTACATGCTAAAATCACCTGGTGATTGTTTAATGGTCATGTGCAGAACCTATCCGTTCCCGTTTACTAACCTGAGGCTACAATTACAGAAGAAACGTATTGTAGGTAAATGTACGGAATATGTACGGAATTAATAAAGAAAAATAACCGTTAGTAAATAACGAGAAACGAATATTTTCACCGCAACGTAAGATCTTATGTTTAAAACGAAATGACTATGTATAAGATGTTCAAATATCAGGATACGAATTTTTGTCATATCGTCATATTCCTTTGATTTTTATGAATGACCAATTTTTATTTTTTCAATTGATAACTTATATAAATCTGGTATTGTAAGATTAGGTAATTATCGAGAGAATTGTATCAAAGCATAGAGAAATAATTTTGATTAATCATCATACAATGATTGCAGATAGTACAATCCGAAACATCATGTTATCCAAAATAGGCATGAAAACATTATTTATTATTTACATATCATATTTACAAAACTAACAAGCGAAATTATTATCTTTTTTAGTAATAGAAACGAATAATTTTTATAAAATTTTCTGTACTTAAACGTGTATATTTTTATATTAATGCAATCAGATTTTTTGACATTCCCATAAACCATATAAATCATCACATCTGTTATTTACACTCTTTCCTTTGCATTCCACGTGAGTAAGTACGTAATTACGTGAAAATACTCGACCCCTAGAAAATTAATTACTACGTTCCCGCCTAATGGAATTCTAAATAATTTTGATTGATGAATGGTTCTGTGATGATGAATTTTCCTCTCGAATCAGGAACCGTGTCAATCCTTCAAGATGTTACGTAGGAGGTTAGAATTGTGCGGACGAAATTCCGAATATCGATTTGTAATTTGGCACACTGGTCTCAGCGACACGTGGATATTTCATCGATATCTCAGAGCTAGATATTAGCTCTAATTATGGCCAATTGTTCTTACCGTGAATGTATATCGGTTTATCCTTTCTTCATGTTTGCGTTCGTTCATGCTGAATTTGTCGAAATTACGAATCGTGAAAGTTCACCAGACCTTTATTAAAACTACCGGGAATAGACGTTTGTATTCGCCTACGCCAAACTATTGTTATACTCTTTCTCGGCCCGGCAAATCGATAATCGTTCGCTCCATTGACTTCATTCGATGAGCACGTATGAAAAAGATAGGAAAAGGACGTTTACTCGTAATAAATATCGTGGATCCCAAATTTATCATCTCGCTCAATTGACTTTTACGAGCCAAGAAATGCTTCAACCTATCACGATTAATCTCGCGATTAATTAAGTACAAAGGATTCCTATAAATACAACGAATTAGAAACTAAATTATTGACGATAAAAGCTCTTGTCTCGTAATTACACGTATCTATATTGTCTCCGATTTAATGGTAAATCTATAATATATTGACTTGCTATGTTCGCGGTTGCATTTCTAAATTATTGACAATGGCTGGTCTCTCAAAAGTACTTATTTTAAAATAAGAATAAGAAAGAAATTGTTAAATACATTATTTATTTGTCAAGATTTTCATTTAAATATTTCCAAAATATTGACAGATTTAATTAATTAATCTCTAATTAGCATTTTTGTTGCGATGTATTTTATCAAGGAATGCAAAACAAAAGTTCAATTTGATTAGTTTTAAACCTCGCTTAAGATTGAAAATAGAATTAAAATGGTAGACAGAATGAAAGCAACGTGCGGATAAAATTGTTTAATAAAATCAAAAGATGAAATTTCCTGTTGAATAATTTTAAATATTGACTTTGAGAACTTTAAGTACGCTGTTTCCACTGAAATGGATTAAATATAAAGAGTCTTTTAGTGTGAAATGTTTTAGTTTTAGCAATATCCGCTCAATCTTCTGGGAATATTCAGCTTTAAAAGCACGTAAATGTAAGGCTGCGCCAAGAAGGAAGATTCATAAAGGATGTAAATTATAAAAGCAAGGAATTCGTTAAACTTATATACTTATATAACTTTGAACAAATATAAATTAGTTTCTAACTGAATAATACACTCGAAGAAGATAATATTTTATACATGAAGTAAAGGGAAAGAGCAAAATAAAATTTGATTCTATTTAATCTTTAAACTTATCTAACATATATGGTTTTAACAATATAGCAGAGTTATTATCTTGAAACATCTACTTTTGGTTAAATTATTGACAAGCATCAAACTTTTTTAAAAAAGAAATCAATTTACGAAAAGTGTTTTTCATACATCTACTTTAAGTTTCTAAATATATTAATTCTGTTAACTATTTATAATTTATATCTTGTCTTTTATTCAATCTCTCAATCTCTCATTTATATCTTATTTATTATACGTACATTTTTCCAACAGATTCGTTTAAAATCACTTTTGTCTTTTTCGACGATATAACATGCCACAAGAAAAATTATCTTTCTCTATGCAGTGAATCATCGATCCTGCACGTTTGTTGTGGATATTGAAATATTTGTTAGCATTGCGGTTTCCTTCGTGTTTTCCATACTCTGTAGTCTTCCTCGAGGAGACCTAACTTTATGCGACAGTGAATCTCGCGATTCGATGCAGTACCGCGTAATTTACATTCTATAAAGTGTGAAATCCAATTTTACGAACCACGTCGTATGCGCTAGTCGCCTCCTTTGGTCGATATATCCGGCGAAAAATATATTTTCTAGAAGACTTTAAAGATGTAACGCGGTAGAAGCCGTAATCTCGGTTACTGCCGAGACGTCGCGACGCCAGTTCAATATCGAGTATACCTTAAAGATCATTACGTATCCGACGGCTATCGCGCCGGTGGTCAGGTATATTACCAGGCACGGAATTCGACGTATCGATTTGCAATTTAGCAAATTGATAACTGCACCAGATGGATAGCCCATTGACTCGATACAATAGAACCAATACCGATGTTAGCGAGAATGCGTCACGATTTTGTCTGGTGAGGACGAATAGGAATTTCAAATTTTATCGCAGAACTCGAATTTTCCTGTCATCGATGTTCCCTTCGAACTGTGCAAAATTACTAGTTTTCCCGTTGAAATGTAACCTCGTCTTTTATTATTTTATCATTTAGCATGTTTTCTAAAAAAACTGATGAAACGTCACAATAATATTACAATTTTAAAAATTATATTATTCTTTCTCTGTCATTTAAAAACCTTATTTAGTATTGTACATCGAGGAACAAACTTTATTTTTAATAGTATCAAGTGCATATATGTGTATACTGTTGTGTAATAACAGGAGAAACAATCGGATTATTTTCTCGTTCATTGTATATTGTCACTGCTACTGAGATATTGAAACACACACACACACACACAAAAAACTGTCGAATATATGTAAATTACGAGTACAACAAGCTTGAATCTGGAAGCTCGAGTGGACAACTCTTCAATATTCCGATAACGAGTGATTTGAGCATTTGTATCACAGATAACTGGACATTTACAGTTCTCATTTACAATATATTAAATAGCTCGAGTCCTCTTTTATCAGAGATTTAAATTGCGAATTGTTGAAATACTTGGAAAATAAAGTGAAAGATTTTTTACGTAGGAATTTGTATACTTAACAATAGAACATAATGTTTTAATACTTTATATATTTAGAACTTTTAGATATCAATAAATATTAATTATTAGCCATGAGCGCTGTTTTAATACCCAAATCATGTATTGTAAATTGCAATAAATGACGTTGTAAATATATATTACAAATAATATTTGACAAGACCAACAAATATAGATATACTTAATATATACTTATATGTATAATTCAGAATAGACATTACCAATATGTTAAATTTCTAATTGAAAAGTTACTAATGCAAGTAACTTATTCTATTATTAAACCTTTATTATTATATATATTTTATTATTAAATCTTCAAATCTCTTTACCAAACTAAATTTGTTAAAAGTTATATGCGCTATGATGTATTTATAAACTAGTATACATATTTACAATTCCATTGTTCAATTAATTTTAAACAAGTAACTTTCATGCACATTGGTAAGTAGAAAGAAAGCGGTGATAGGTTGGAGATTCAAGAAAACCAGACAGCAGGAAGAACTTCTGAAGAATGGTCGTTTCCTTTTGGCCTTTTTCTTCTTCCTCGAAGACAAACAGCTTCAGTTTGTGTACGACAGTTACTGTATTCGTATTCCGTATCTTTCCACGCATAACACTTCCCTGTGCCTTTTCTGCATGAGGATTATCTCACGGGACGTCCTTTCATACAATTAAATAAGTTATTGCTTATTCGTCACATACGAGGCATTCCAATTTATTGTAGTTCTTGAAATTTTAACGCTACGACGTATTTATGGACGTGTAGAAGTATATATGGAAGTAATTGATTATAGATTTCTGTTATTCCAATAAACTCGCTCTATTGTTTGCTTATTCTTTAGCGTAGAAACATTATTCTCGATGGATTCATTTATATTCCCATTCTCAAGTGAAATAAAACACAGAATGTTATTTATGAAGAATGTTATTTTCAGTTTACACTGCAAACAATTCTGCAGTAATGAACACTTTATATTAGTTAAAAATATTTTTTTGTTTCCACTACGCATAACAATATTCTATGGTCTATATATTTTCAGTGTTATGATTCCCATGCTGTCTACCTTTTATCATCATGAAGATAAAATTTTCAACTTTAATTTTGACTATCGATTAAACTTTTATGATTTTTATCGTTGCACATTTAAAAAACCATATTTTCGTCACTTTATAATTAATTCTTAATTGTACCAGAATTACCTACCCGCGGATTTCTATAATTTATCGAATAAAGCATTCATGACTAAATTGCGGATTTTTGTGCATTTATGAAAAGCTTGAAAATGTAGGAATGCACAAAATGCTCGTAATACGTAGAAGCACATAAAATATCCAAAGTACTTTTTACAATATTCGCTAGATAAAATATTTTTCAACCTGATATCCGTTTCTTTAATTAAATTCATAAAAATATAATTTTGCATAAATATGCGCAGTTTATTTATGATACTGACATAAGATTCGCATTATGTCCCCTCCATTTCTACTCCAGCAATCATCTCACGCATTTATGTACTTATACACTCCAAAACAGGAAAACAGTTACCTTCGCGAGAAAATAAAACACTCTTCACAATCATTCGTAGCATCAGTTAGGCCAAAGGCCAGAATGTCAGAGCAAGCACGCTGTAACTTTAACGCGAAGCATGATTCAAATATGTGGCCTATAAATTCATTCGCGTTTTCCCTTTTCCGCATTCTCTCTGGTTTGATCTATACACCAAACTGTTCTTTTAAATCTTCCCTTCTGGCCCGTTCCTCGCCCATTCATCTCTTCCTCATACGCCGTGATTTCTTTATCCTTCGCGAGTAGTTTACTGCAAATTGAAATGGATTATTCAGACAGCCGGTTTTCATTTCGTACTCTATATTTCTCGAACCCTATTCCTTTCTTTTTCTCTCTCCCTCTTCTGACAGCTTACAAAGTAAAGAGCGATATCGTTGTTTGGAAAAAGGATTTCAGATGGAAGTAATGGTAATCCCGAAGATTCCCTTTCAAATGTGGCTAAAGTTCCGCAAGAATCAGCAACGGCTTATCGGGGTTATGACACACCGGAACCCTGTTACCAACTCTATCTCTCCCCTTCGCAACTTTTCTTTATCATGTGAATGTGAAATCATTCCCTATCCTGTATACATGTACCTGCTTTTTTATGCAGTAACCGTGCAATAGATTTCCAGAGATGTCTTCGCTAACTCTAACTATATATATTTATTTATAAAATTTATTTACAAAGATGGATGAAGTAGAAAACGGCCAATTTTCGCGTATCTCAGCCACCAAAAATATTTGCAGAACGTCATTCTATGGGTTCCAAAGAATTATATAAGCACAATTTTCTACCGCCAATGTGATTGGAAAGTTGTAAAAAAGGTAGTTAAAGTATGAAGCGAACAGAGCGAAAAATTGGTGATCGTCAACTTCGAGTCATCATAACTTTGTAACAAATGAATCTGAAGAATGACGTCCTATAAATATTTGTGGTATCTGAGCCTACATAAAAATTGGCCGTTTTCTACCTTCTTGCTTTATATTTTGTCAGAAGACAGTCAAGAATTACATAACAGTTTTAATCTACCATAAGAGTAATATTTAATATAAATTCAATTGTGCATATTAATGAAATAAATATGTTAAAAATTTGTTACGCGGGTATAATATATGTAATTAAAATTAGAATGCTGCCCCACAGAATCTACTTAATTAAACCGTTGTATCTACTACTTTTTAAGATGAAGTGCATGCCTCCGAATCACTAATTATCATTCTATAGATTTCTCACTCGCACTTTCTCCATCACACGCAATTTAAGTATCTGAAGAAGGCCATGAAGGTCGTATTATGCTATAGCTGAATAGCATTAGCTCAACTAGACAATCCTTATAAATATGACGTTGCCAAGCAGTACGACAATTCTTTAGCTCCTTGATCATCACTCAAAGTTTGTCTTCACTACAAATAATTATCTTATGGCACTAAGAAAACGCGAAAATCAAAACCGTACGAAGAACGGTACTTTTAACTTTCTCTCCCCCTCTCTCTCTTTTTCTCTCTTTGCAATTACTTTAATCACTACTACTTTTAACTTTAGATATGGAAAATTATTAGAGTTTTGTCTTAATTCCTTTATTCTAGAGGGACGCTTTGACAACTCTCTCGTAGCAACACAATTGAATTTACGATGTAAAAACAACATCGTAGCCCGCTCTTAACGATTCGTTTGCACCGCTCGAGGATCCACTTTGATGCGACGAATCGCTTGTCTCAGTTCCAGAAGTAGCACCGTGAGTCATTTTATCAAAAGTTTAATACAAACGGTAACTTTCTTCGTTATTCTCTTCCTTCCGTCAACATTATTCTCGTATAATGAGGGCCGAGGAGTATAATTTTACGGCGAACACACTCTTATCGCTTACATTCCGTTCGTGATGAATCGAAACGAAGACAAACATTGCCACAAGTTATGGCAAGTGCCGCGCAATTCGTTCTATGAGTGATGGGATTATTTTATTGTAACGTGAAGTAGGAAATGTGAAGTAGGAAACAATCACTGTGCAACATATGCAACGATATATTACTCGTTATTGTAATTTGATACTGTTATATATTGATGCATACTAGCTTATTAAAGTCTTCGAACATACCATACTATTAGCCACATACCCATATTATACTCACTATTCCATAGAAAAATTTTTATATACATATTGCATATTGTTACACGAAAGATTTTGAAATTTCACTAACACTGTATAGTGAGATACGATTATCATAATTATATTAGTCAAATGTGAAACCAATGTATATTATTACAAATTTACATTTGACAATAATTAATATACTGTAGATTAGTATAGTGTAGATCTTATAAAGGAGTCCTTTTTATTGCATTGTTTGTAAAAATGTGGGCTGCTTGTTTAATTACATCATCGATTAACACATTTTTTATTGCTTAACATTTAGTTTTATATTATTATACGAGTTATTTTATATAACTACTGATATATGAAATATCAATTTTTTTTCTCCGCACAAATTATATTGTGAACAGAAAGGACAGATTACTTCGAATAAGTTTTGGAGACCATAAGAGAATACCGTTCCCAGTTTCTTGGAACGAGTAGCTTTTCCTTCAAACTAAGACATTGTGTTTTCTTTGAAAGAACGAGAGTGCTGCTTCCACTGACAGAATCAGAAATAGAAAATCGTTTGAAAGCAATAAATCAGACTGTTGATGGTGAAATGTCGAACCGCAGTATCGATTCGCGCATTGCTACGAATTACAGGCACAGGTGCACATTCTTCGCAGAAAGCTTGAGATACACGCTATTAAGCAAGTTATGTAATTAGGTTAATAGGATTTGCCAGAATTACTAGTAAGATTAGTCTTTATATAGACGGAAAGCCTCCGAATGTTACTTCTGTGCTTCAGTGAGCTACTTGTTTTCTCAGGCAGAAGTCCAAATTCATTTCAATCTAAGGGAATAGGAAGCGAGTATAGCGATTCACCTAACAGAGTTATATGTATTTTACACTTACGGTAAAGAATACGAGTGCTTGGTAATTAATGTCACAATAATATTTCATCCATGTCTGATAAATGTAGTAAACTTGTCTGACTATGACTGGTATCATTTCAATGTAATACTTTGAATTAAATAGAGGAATATATTTTAAGAATTGCCACGCAATATATTCTGACGTTTCAAAGGGAAATGTGGAATATCTCTATAACAAGATTAGAATTTTTAATTTTCATTTATTAATGTTGTTTTAAGATGAAAGATCGTTAACGAGTGTAAATAACAGACTTTAAAATAAACATTTTTTATAGTTAGAATAATTTTCGTTTAATTTACTCACGATCAATGTAATTCGCAATTATAATTATAATTTCCATATCTCTGCAATAAAGGCGCAACGATCCTGATACATAAACATATTTATCAAATGAAATTCATAACTACGATTTCTTAACCTTCTGTTCATTAATATCGAAATTATTTTAAAAATTAAATTCTGTATGTATATAGCTTAGGAATAACATCGTTATCGTGATACGCCGGTTCATAAATATAAGTCCCTAATTATTATTTAACGACCTCTGTTTGATAGTTGACCAAGATAGTAGAGGCTGGCTACGAAAGTTATTAATAATGGCTCGATGGACGCGCTAGTGGAATTTAATTACGAATAACTTATTCGAAGTTCGTGTTCTTCAATCGGTTCCTTCCTTTTTCGTTCTCCTTCGTTATAGGTATTTTTCCATTGATACTTTTTTTTGATGATTCGTTCGTGTAGATCTCGCGTTACACATTCATGGATATCTTAATAATACAACTGTGCCTGTACTCACGGCCATGCAACAACCAACGACTTTAGATCGGAAGACTGGCTCATGCTTGGAACTCGGATCTCCGGTAGTAAAATACGCGGCTTAATTGCTTAATTTCTCACAAGTAAGCCCTCGCTCAGCGTCAAAGAACAAAGGCGAGCACCCGTTACTTTGGCCTTCTTACTTTTACGCGCTATCAACGTTGCTCGTCGCGTGACACTTTAATTATGCTGTCGTGTAAATCCAACTAAAACTAACTTCCACGCTGAAAATTCGATTCGATTGGTAATTAACGTGCACCATGCTAGAGCATTTTCTTTACACTGAACTATACTTGTAGCTTACTCTATTGGATTGCTTGTTTCTGAGTTTATTTATCTAAAATATTAAATTGTTTTCAAAACTGGTCTCTTAATTTTAAAGGAAACAGCGACATAAAAGTAGCATTCAAAAGGTAAATCCATTTTATACAACGGTTTCTCGACAATCACAAAGCCGATACTAAACGATTGAAATTAAGATATTTATGAAATTACTTTTAATTTAATAAAATGTATTTCATTGAGCGTGATTGTAAAGGCGTAGATGTTTGTGTCTTTAAAATGTGTCAAAGTATTAAAATAGAATATGTGACATATGAAAATTTAATAAGCGAATGTGAATAAGTACATGTATTGAAAATATGATATTACGTGGTTATTGTGATTATAATATGAATTACAATAAATTATAAAAATCTTTCTATACTGGCAGTGATTGATTGATGATCTTCATGAAATAAAATTAATTTATAGTTCGACATATGTTCGTAGTGGCACATGACATGTGATAGGAGCATATTTAAATTTACTTCATTATTCAACTTCCGTTGTTATTGATCACCTCACGTAATATTATTTTAAAATTGAATATTTTCTTCGAAATAATGTTTCATTTGTATAAAATTCTCTTTCTAATATTTCCATTTACTTATCATTAGTAAATAATAATTACTTGATAATGTGTGTATATAGTCGTATGTACTTTGTAAATTTGTATGATGATCGAGTAAATAATATTAGACTTTACAAAGCATAAATATCACGTCTGTATATGAACTATGCGATACAATTTTGTAGTCTTCAAAAATTTGTGCGACATATGCAAAATAATTGATATATGGTTAAAAACTTTTAGAAAATATCTTATCAATTCTCAATAAAAATATACAGAAGTAATAATAATCAATACAATGTCAATGAGCAAAACATTCTTTTTCGTGTTATTGGCAAATTATATAATAAAATGAAACATTTAATTTTCGCATTAGTTCACAATTTTATTAAGTTCGACAAATAAGCGAAATCACAGTTTGCACTACTAAACATAAAACAAAGTGTGTCTTAGACTACATATTGTTGTCGAATACAATTCTTTATGTTATCCAAATTGCACGAACCATATACATATTTCATTGAAGTAATAATTTAGTAGGAAAATGAGGGGATATGTCTGGTCACATAATGAAATACAAATGATAGTGCTTTGGATACAGTTAGCCATAGACAGTATACGAAGAACCCATTTCCCAAGTCTAGATACTTTCCAATCTTTGTTAAGTGTCTACGTATAGTATTACCATAATGCAGATGGAATTCAGTCTTTCTGCTATTTCTGAGATTAAATTGCTTCTACTTCGATTGGAATTCGTAACGTCTTATCGTGAAATTCTACTGCTCCACCTAATCACTTTCTGTCAAATCAAACACTTTTTGTGATCGTGTTGACATTTCCTTCAGTTTACACGATACTGTGCGATTTTAATTTATAAGGAACACGGTATTATAAATGGATCCTGCTATGAAAGACTTTGTCATATATACTATGATTTTGAGAATAGTTTCGCTGATAGTAATAGGAATGATAGAATGATATTTGAGCTACTGCAAATATGTCATATATGCCAAGTATGTCACAGCATTATAAATAGTACTATAAATGAATACTGATTATATTTAGCTCGTTCTATGTTATAGAAATGTCAATTATAAAACTTTCATATTTAATTAAAAGTAAAGGACGATCAGAGATATATTGGAAATTTTGAATGCATCGAATAGAAATACAGCTAGGCATTCTGTGATTAACATTAGTGTAGCAAACACAAGGAGTTTATATTATACTATGAAAAAAAATATCATGGAATTTGGAATGGAAAAATTAGCTTTGTACTTTTTGACTGACTTTGATGTAATAATTAATAAAAAATTTCGTTTTTATAATTTCTATTGTACTCGTGTTATAGAAGATTTTGTCATATATATTATGATTTTGGGAATAGTTTCGCTGATAGTAATAGTAATGATAGAATGATATTTGAGCTACTGCAAATATGTTATATATGCAAAGTATCTGCAGGGGGCAATTAACAACATTATATTATCTCTCAAATGTTATTCCATTTACGGCGTTGAATGTTACCAAACTTCGTCTCTATTCTATGTTCATTACGTCAATCAAAATGAATTGTTCGCAATATCAAATGAAACAAGTCACTTTACTTTTAATTATAATATTTCGAATAAATTTATTTCAATTACTTTATCATTGTATAAATTTAAAGTAAATGCTGTATCCTTTCACAAAATTTTGTTACTGATATTATAAAAAATCCGTATTAAAATATTGTTTCCATAAATAAAACACTGACACCAATTAATACATATAATATTTAAATACTTAAATATTCGATGCATTCACTGTTAAATAAAACATGACACTTTTTCCTATCTTCTTTTATTTTTTAACGTCATGTTTTCATTCTAGGATTATTCATCGTTATATTTTATTATCGAATCATATTTCATTTAACTTCAATTTATTCTTCACGAAATCCGTCACTCTTTCTGATCAAGGATGGGATATTAGTAGAGTTCGACGATTTATCGTATTAGTTTATAAACAATTTACGATCTAGGATTTATAGGCCCTTCACATTTTTATGCCCTTTTGGAGAGTTCAACTTCCTGTTCGCTCACGTTGTTTTAGTTTATTTCCTTTCGCGATAGTTCTATCAGAACATATGCGTGACTTTCTCTCTCTCCTCTCTCTTTCTCTCTCTTCGTGATCCGCCGATTGCACACGAAATAAAAATAAAGTGCAGTTTGTTTTTTCTATGTTGTTACTGATTGATTGACGTGTAACGTTTTTTTTTTATCCTTCTGCGTGTACTCTCTCACCAAAAAGCTAATTGCATTTCCCTTTAAAGTAAAAGGACTAGTTTTTCAACTTCGATGATAAGACATTCTTTGATATCTCGTCGTTAATACGTTAAAGTCAATGTGTTATCAAGTTGCATTAATTGTGTCGTTTAAGGCAAATGGCTTTTCTATTTAAGCAGAAAATTAATTGAATTTTTTCAGCACGACTTTTTATAATTACGTATTTCATTCGTGAGGATTCTGTTAATGAAAATTTGTTTTATATGTTTAATTTTTCTCTTCTAGCACATCTTGATTGTCCTTATCGCGAAACATAGACACTATCGATGGTTAACGGATATTAAAGTCTACACTGCACAGAAGTTAACGCTTCAGTTTTCCAATTACGCTTCAATTTTCCAGTTATACAATGTTGGGAAATGTTGTGAAATAGGATAGCCTTCTAGATACACATTATAGCAGAATGGTTTTGCACAGAAAATGATTCAGACAATATAGAGTATGTTAATTTTGGAATAATGTCTTGCATCCGGGATCCTTTTCATTCCTCTTTCTTTCTATCTTTCGATTTATTTTCAGCGAAAGTGTATTTTTAGATAGATAAATAATAATCTTCCAATTTTACATTAAACTTTTCTTTGTATTAATAATTTTTACTAAAGTATGAGTCTTTCGAATTTATAGTATAAATTAAAATTTATTGTACTTATATAGATTTCTCTTATATTTGTAGATTACTTTTTTCTTACAAACATTGCATTGGATTTTGTTTCCTTCTAAATCAACAAAACTGCGTATACGTAAACACATTGCACATGCAAACACGTCGTAGTATAAAATTATTTTATACTATGTTTTCGTTCCACAATAATAAATTAACTTGATGCACGCATAACGCCTACTCTTTATACACTCAATTAAACTGAATAATTGAACTAAAATTGGTTAATTATGTTATATTACATGTTTACAAGATCTCTAAATTATTTTGTAAATTAAATATATACGTAAAAATTGGGCTAGAGTATAATAGGTGAAAAGAAAGAAAAAGCTCAATACAATTCACAAATTAATGGAATAATTTATATATTAATTAAGTTATGATTTTGATATTATAATTGTGCGTCAAACACCTTAAGATTTTAAACAAATGCCTTGAACTTAGCACGTTCTTCACCGGTATAACGATTAACAAGCGTCTGTACTTCTCGACGGGGAAACACATAATTGTTCCAATATATAGTGTAGAAGGCAGCTATTAGTCTGATATATATCTGCATGTATTAAAGTACATGAAGTAATTGATGTGACTTCTGATATATAGCATTCACTTTGATACTCTGTATAATTCATTGAATGGAATAGTCCTCGGAGGATGTATTAACTTCGTTCGATATACTTATTGTTACGTCGCCATTGACGCAACACCGGATATAAAGTTTTGATTATGCCATGGTAAAGCTCCACATTATTTTATTAAAGTCATTTTCAGTGACACTGAATTTGTTACGAAATAGATTTCCTGTTAGCAGTGATTTGACACAGTTTGTTATAATATAGTGAAACAATAACTTTCTCTGTCGGGTCTAATCTCATTCTTCTTCTTATTTATATCACTTCTTATTATTTATCTGTTTTCATGTTTGCAATATATTGATTATACATAAAATCAGACGATCGAATTATATTAATATAATTGCATTGACTGAATATTTATTGAATTTTTCATGAAATAGAATTTTTATCATTCATAGCTTTCATTCTAAGAAATTTGAGAATCTAAGAATTTTATATTTCGTAGAGAATTTATCTTACAAGGAGATGGCAAGAACTGCGAAATCTGGAATGACTTGGCTGCATGTATATTCGATGCTTCAGGTTGATGGTAAAACAACCCCAAAAGGATTGAATGCATGGTCCTTTGTTCTCGAGAAATTAATCGAGAAATTATGTTCTCGGTGCAGCAACTTCTTATGTTTTAAACGTTTTTATTATAAAACATTATAAATAAATTAAAAATTGTAAAAATATGCAGGAGCATTATAACAAATAAAAATAATGAAAAGTTTATCAAAAGAAAGGAACATGATATTAGTATTAAAAGAATTTGTAAAGTATAAGATTAAAAAAAAAGAAGCAAGCAAAGAAAACAAAGGATCGTGCCGTCAAACCCTTTTGTTTTGCCATCAACCTAAGGCATTTAATTTCGCAGTTCTTAGATCCTTATTAGAAGAATTCTCTCATCTAAGAAAGTGAAAATTTTTCTTGAGATGTAATACGAATGTAAATCACTGAATTCATCGTCAGATTATTATGACGTATTTAATACGCAAATACGAATATGTGCCTTCGACGTAAAAGAAGTCTAATGTTGAAAAATGAATCTTCTTAACATTCATAATGTAATTCCCATACGACTGGGTTTACTGTATTCTGAAGATTAGCTTAGGTGTTACACATGATAGAACGAGGCTGTACGAGATTTCCTACATGTTTTCGGTAGCTCATAACTATAGTTTATATTTTCTATCGATATTAATTGCTATTACATCTAACGATCTGCAACAGGAATAAACAAGACAAAACACTACTAACAAGTTAATAACTTCATTGGTAGACGAAATACAAACTTCTACAATGGCGTGATTTTCCCTTCCTCTCGAAGATAAATTAGTTACGCGTCAATAAAAATTTTTAATTGAGTCTAGACACGATCGTAAATTGATTCGGGCCTAATAAAGAGATTTGCTTGCACGCCTCTGGGGCTTCTCGGGGGAAAAGGTAATTTTATCTACACGGCCCATTCACGTTCGTTACCGAATTGTATTAATTGAACACGGAAATTTCGTTGAAATAAATTCAAAATAATCATAAGGTTTTCATTTCTCGTGGAACAGCAGCGAGAGATCGTAAACATCGCCAAAAAGGAAATTATATAAGTTTCCAAAGAATCATTTCTTTTACGTTATTTAGTAGTTCACGGTTACGTTTCACTTCAGAGAAACAGCTCTCTTAGTTTGACTAATGTTTTCTACTTGAAAGGGCCAGCTCTTTCAGACAGCTTTACGTTCGCAATTTAAGTTTCTTACTTCTAAATGCCCCGGTATCGTCCGGTTTTTCGCTAAATTTTCACTTTAATTTCTCGTTACGTTTGCCTGTATTTAAACTTTACATTTTAATCCTGTAGATGTGTATTGATTTGGCCATAATTTCCGATATTATTTAAGTGTTGTATTTTAACAACATAGTGATTCTATCAGAGTTATCTTAGAGTGAGTTAATCAGAGATATTCTTGAATTTTAGTAAAATATAGTCTGTCATTAAAATGGAATGTCATTTTTTAAATTTACTTTTCATTTATTAAACAAATCTCTTCTAAAACTTATAAAATTCCACCTATAATTTCAAACTACAATTTATTATGGTGGTTAATACCATAGTGAATATAATGAATCATTTAAAACAAAAAATAAAAAGAAAGCCAGTTGCTTTGTACTAATCTTCACGTAATTCGTTTCGATTTCCCTTGTAATGAAAGTTTCTAGCGAGATTCATATTTTCTAAATTTCATTCATCTATTTAATCCCAAGATAGAAGCTTTCATACCCGAATCTGCCTACGCTGAATGTATACGCGATTCACTTCAATTTTCCTTATGATGACATTTTCTGTCAAGCTTCGTTTTTTAAAATTTCAGCCAATTATTACCAGATCCTAATACGGAAGCTTTTGTACGAGAATCTGTTCACGTAGGATGCGAACGTAACTGGTTTGATCTTTCTTGTGATGAAACTTTCCACCGGGTTCTAGTTTTTGAAATTCCAGTCAATTATTACTTGATCCTAATACGGAAGCTTTCATACAGGAATCTGTTCACGTAGAATGCGAATGTAACTCGCTCCGATCTTTCTTGCGATGAAATTTTCTGTTGGGCTCTATTTTTTAAAATTTCAGTCAATTATTATTTAATTATAAGATCGAAGAGTTCGTACAGGAATCCGTCCACGTAGGAAGCGCACGTAGCTTGTTTCGATCTTCGATGAAATTTTCTGTCGGGATTTGGTTTTTGAAATTTCAGCCAATTATTGCTTGATACGGGAGCTTTCATACGAAAATCTGTTCACGTAGGATGCGAACGTAATTCGATTTTCCTTCTGACGAAAATTTTGTGGCGGGTAATATCGGTGAAAAACCTTTCTTAATCCTATTCCATGGCCGACACAAAAGGAGGAAACTGTAATGTTCCATCGAAGCGGGCGCAGAAACCCTTTCTCCGCAATCGGTGAGGAAATGTCTCTTCGGTAGATTACGATTACTATTGACACCTAATAGAGACGGCCTCGAATTCCGTAAATGCACTAGATTTTCTTCAGAATCAAATAATTCCGGTGAGATATGTTTGCACTCAACATTTCTTTCGTTGCCTCGATACTTCATCTCAACGAAGTTACGTGGCTTAAGTCAAAACACGACTCCTGTGTACAATTCCCGGCAGCGATTTCTCAACTCTAGAAAACCGAGTTTCAAATACTTTTACGAAGACGAATGGGTTAGCGTGTCGTTTCGAAAAAGCTCCGTCGCTTTCAGCTGTAGAAAAGCGCGCCAACGAAAACTGATTGAACCTTTAAAAATCACAGATCCCTATGGGATACGTCGCTCCATAGGGGTATATCACACCGAAAGCTATATGAAAATTCGTTCTCTCCTTATTTATTATGCGATAATGATTTTCTTTTTAAATCAAAATGATTCGATCATTATTAATTTTATTAATTATTAAATTTATTAATTTCGTCTGATATGATATGGTATTCGCGGATCTATTACGCTAATATCTGGATAAAACATCATCATTCTCTTCATTTTATCTATTATCTGATCAAGATTTTTTTAACGATATTTAAATTTATTTAATTTGATTTGAAATAAAATCAAGAAATTATAATATGTTACGTTGTGTGATTTGTCGTATGATGTCGTAGTAATTTGTATATTTCAAGAAATTATATAAGTAAATTGCATCAAAAACGACGTGAGATGTTACGTTCTTCTCTTTTTTATTATCTATTTAATTCTTTTAACATGATTTGAAGTAGAGCAAAGGAGTTATGTATCACCAAGGAAGTGTACGTCTAAAGAATATATATATTCCATTGGAAACTGGCTAAAGTGATTTCTTTTTATTATCTAGTCAGTTTATTTTTTAATGATGATTAATTATCTTTAATTAATTTGAAATAAGAGAGAAAAGTTATGTATCAATAAGAATTTGTATATTTTAAGAAATTTCACTATTTCTGTTTTTGTTTTTGAACGCTTGAAAATATTAATTCTATCGTTTGTTTTCTTAAAAAAAAAAAAAAAAATCAATATGGGAAAAATATGAAAGAACATATACAGTTCCGGTGATACGCGATGAATTGCAATGGAACGCGAAATGCGTTGATTATTCGCAGCAAAATCAAACTTGACGTAATTGATCACTTTCAAGTCTTTTATATTTAAAGCTTCAAACGTAACTTCGTTTCGGTCCGATTTTTTACCCGGTTATACGAAGGATATTCGATTTCTAGATCACAACAGGCAAATAAATTTTCTGGAGATTGAATCAGCAACATTGGCGGATGAGGTCAGCGGCAAACGTAAAAGAACCATTCATTTTCTGCTCTGATCTTTTAATAATCAGATAACTAACACGAACTTACGTATTTATTATCCATTGAAATTTAAATATTCGTAATTAATAATCAAGTTAAATTAAATATTTTACATCCTAGTATATTTAATTTAAAAAATTGCAATTGCTTTCGTTTAATTGTTCTTTCACTTTTTAAAGATTATTTAAAAAGATAATGTAAAAGAAGTCCAAAATCGTTGCGTCTCAAGTAGTAAATCCTCCTTTTAAATTATCATCGATACGGTACTAGCGCGCTTCCTTAAAATGAAACAAGGGGTGAAAAATATCGCAATGGATCACTGCGTATCTCATTCGCACGGTGATTTCTTACCGATCACAAAAACGGCGAGGACGACAAAAAGGGACGCGAAAAGGGAAGGTCGCGCTTCTCGATATCTTGTGGCACTTCTCATCGTGTCTCCGTGTTTCCAATTTTTTTTTCTTTTTTATATTATACACTCATACGCTCACGGTTCACTGCTCCGTGTTCATATTAGCACATCCTCTATCTACTCGTTGTCACACTTATTCCAAAGATCCATTCACCAGACACTTCACCAAAATGACAAAATCCTTTGTGTTTGTTCGTTCATTCGTTTCGAAACATCCACTGGTAACAGAGAGAAACTTTCTGATTTTTAAATTAAACACCAAGCGAGCGAGTCTTCTAATTAAAAAAAAAAAGAAAACGAACGAAACAAAAGCGGAGGGTTGACTCGGTGAAACGAGAGTTCGATTCGTCGATCTCTGGTCGGCGATGGCGCGCTGCGCGTCTCGGGACGGCGTAACGCGAAGAGCTCTTCCGGTCGACGTACAAGCGGCTACTGAGGCTCCCGCCGCAAGCACGGAAAGCTTCCAGTGCGTCGACTCGGTCATGCAACCCGAAAGCTCGTTTCTCTCTCCTTCGTCCCCTCCTCGGCCTCTGTTCGTTTCACCCCCTCGGCCATTTTAGCGTCGTCGTCGCGATCAGCCGCGCCAGTGCAGGCTGCGCGCGCGAGAGAGCTTTCACGTCCTAAAGCTGGATAGAAACCCCAGGGAAGGGGTGATTGATTGGCGATGAAACTTCGCGACTGATTGAATCTTTTTTACGTTTCAATATCGATATCCCTGAGTGGGATGCATGCCACATACCGGAAGTGGGCACCGGGTTACGCCGGGAACACTATGTACTATAGGGATGTTAAGTTTCTCGAGAATGGGGGTGAAATTTCAAGAGTAACGATAAATGGTTACAACGAATGCATGTTCTTAAGAATTTAACGATTTGAAAATTAAGACTCACAAAATCAAATACTCACGATCATATATGTCCACTCCCAATGTTAGATATCATGACACAAAAATTTATTGATTATACATAATAAAATAAGATTTTGGTCGTGTATATTCATCGATTATAGCAATTCAAACATTCGTATTATTATACCCTTTATGATATTTTATATTAGCTACTCTATTGTATTCTTTTTTTATAATATATTTTATATGTTGTTATCTAATTATGTGGCGCTAGTTCATTCTAAATTTTCGACGGGGAAAGAATTGATCAAAGAATTGTGATTGTCACCACTTGTTAATTCATTATTTTTGTCCAAGTCTTGTAAATAGTAGTTTTCATACATTTTTTCTTATTGTACTTCGTGCGTTACGTTATTCGAATCCAAACTTCAATTTGATTAATCCCTTTCTTAGTAATCTAGTACATAATTCATTGCTTTGGCATATTAGTCCGAACACGCATTGACTATAACCATAGCCCTATTCGTATTGTAATTCTTGAGATTCGGATAGACTGACAGCGACGCATCATACATGGACACTTTGATCTATTGCTTCCGTTTATTTGTCAAGCGTATAGTAATCCTTGGAACGTGAAAATGAATGGGTCACGTGCAATGGAGATGTGAAGTTTCATGTCTCTTTTTTTCTCAATTAGTACTGGAATATAGGTTTTAATGTTGTTATTTTTTGGGTATATTACAGGGGGTTGTTTTGATTGATATTTAAGAAGCAGCTATCACTGTTGCGTTAGATAAAATTTGATTTCAGGCAAATATAATTTAAGATATATTTGTCACGTTATATATCTCCTATCTTTGTGAAATCTATTCTCCTTGAGGTTACTTTTTTGACACTCTTCGATAACATTTATAATCATATTGATTCTAACATAATTCCTCGATCTTGTTAGTAAAATCGAAGTTAGCTATTCAGTGCGAAATTACTAGGATGGATAGAAAACAAGAAAATATTGTACACATTTTGCATTAAACGATCTTCAATCCTATAAGATAAAGCTAAACTTGGAGCTACAATTAAACTTTATCTTAAATCTAATTATCGTTTGTCACGTCTGGAGCATAATTCGTGTGGGAACACGCAATGTTCGGACTTCCTTGCAGAACCGTTATGTGAATCTCACAGGTCGTGGTATGTTTTATTTAAGCGATAACGTATGTAGGAAAATTTGATAATTAATTTTCTACCAAACAAATAAACTATACTTTGCGATAGATGTTTATCAGAACTACCAAATTTATCAAAATGTTATATTTTTAAGTTGATAATTATTTAAAACGCGCGAGAAAAATATGTAAGATATAATAATATGTTGTGAAATATATAAAATCTTCAAATCTATCAAGAGTATCAAAATGTTATATTAGGTGCACAAAATGCTCTTTATCAACTTTCGAACATTTATGCTCTCTCGCTTGAATGGATTGTTGTGCTGAATGAAGTCAACATCGGGACATAAATTACGCCACAAATATTGCTGGTCAAGACGTTTCAAGATTATTTACGAGTACATTATCATACTTTTCTTCGATCTTCATGTTACTATATAAAGTCAAAGGTCATAAATTATAAATCATATAATTACACTTAAAACAAACAAGCATCTTGAAAAATCAAAGTAAACTCATATATAGAAATATTTTGTCTACTACAAATGACGTACCACCCATGACCACGAAAGTTTCAACAAATACTTTTTCGATATCGAGAAACTTAAAATGTGGCAAGACGTTATGAAATTTCATAAAATTTATTATTGTTATGTTCGTTATATATTTTTCGAGATATCGATTCTGGATATGTATTGTACGTATACTGTGAGTCCCCGACTGTCTTTTTAAAGTAAGATGTTGATAGAATTTCTATCAAACTTGAAACTCTGAAACACGCTCGTACTTTTCCATCTCACCTCATTATTGTGCTGGATACAAACCGAGCAATCTGATTTAACCATGACAGAAGACAAAACAAATTACACGCTTACAGAGAAAGTTTACTAATATTATTTGCTTCGCTGATGCAGGATTTCTTTTTTGCAGAGCATCAATCGGTTTCTTCAGAAAATTTATGGCGTGACTATTATAAGTAGATGC
The DNA here is from genome assembly GCF_905332965.1 of Bombus pascuorum. Classification (NCBI taxonomy): domain Eukaryota; kingdom Metazoa; phylum Arthropoda; class Insecta; order Hymenoptera; family Apidae; genus Bombus; species Bombus pascuorum. Next base: position 10,829,120 of record NC_083491.1, on the reverse strand, counting down.
TGCACAAGATCACCCTGCGGCCCCTAAACGTCTTTCAAGGAGGTAGATACGAATCGCTAGTAGAAGGTTCTTGTTAACAAGCTGATCTACCTTCACTCGCACGAGTTCCACGAAAGAATATCTCGCAGCGCAGTTCGGTGAATTTTAAATCTCCACCACTGACTGAACATTTGTATATTGGATTTATATTGATACACAATGGCTATTTCTTTTAATTTCGTCTGAATTACTGCTCTTCATTTAACGAGAAATTTTTCTACCGATATTGCTCATCTTTATTCAACAATCCTAACAATTCAACGATCCTACGAGTCATTTGAAGTCACATTGATCGACTCTATATGTTGAAAATTTAATTCTGAAAATAATTTTTATAAATCGAGAACTTTGGAAATAAATATTCTATATATTCTATATACATAATATATGTTCGAAATATTGTACAATATAGACTGATATTATTTTACTTTCGATACTTGTCAACATTTTCGCACTGTATTTATATAATATTTTATTGAAACTAATATTATGCGTCAGTGATTTTTAAAAGGAGAGAGATACGGGAATTTTTGTTAGCTCACATGATGCCAGAAAAGTGAAAACGTGTGCTCGATGGCGCGTTAAGAACAGCGACGTGAATTGCGTTTATAATGTCAACGTGACTTCTTCTCTATTTTCTCAACCAAGAATTTCCACGTGTTTTTTCCACAGCATCTTTAATTTGCTTGTTTAACGTTGAATACAATTCCAGATCTCGATCTGGAACAGCAAAAATTCTTTTTCATTTTTTAACGCAACCTAATTATGAATAATTGAGATTCAGAAAAAACGAGAAATTATTATAATAAAATCTATTTCCAATTGTGACATTTATCACTAATATTTACACATTTTCGAAAAATATCGCGGATATAGGTCAAACAGTTTGTCTAAAAATTTTAACCCGATAAAAGCGAATACTAAAAACTGGTTATAAATATCAATTCGTTGCTAACTTACCATTTTATTTCAAGAATAGATATCTTCGTGTAATTTACAAATGTTGGTTGGTGTTATTTAAGAAACGTATAATTAGTGAACACAATTATTATGTTCATTAAGCTCAGATGAATAACGCAAGATGGCATCAGAACGGCCTTCAACTGCAATGCATATATTGTAGCATATCACATCTAATTAATCCGTGTTTGTCGATCAACATCGACAGATCGCTGATTATAGATAACATAGTATTCAACTAAAGTGCATATGAAAATGAGGACAACATTTAACGATTTCTCTAGTTAATATAGATCAATGTATGCGATCAGTAGAAATTCTTCTAAAAAAATTGTAAAATATAATTGAATTTTAAATTAGAGACATTATATAATTTATTATCACGTAAAATTATTTATTTCTTTGAAATTAACACACCAATGTACAATATTATTAAATTGGTATAATTTTTAAATAAAATGCTAAACATTTATAGATTTATCAGAACAATTAAGATACTATTCGTTTAACTCTATGATTTGATTATAGTTCAATGTAGAAATATTGTAAAAATTAACTTGCAATATGTAAAAACTATTATAAAATAAAATGGAATAAAAAACCACAGATAGGAGAAATAAACCTCAATAAAGAGAAAAGAATAATTATAATTTGTTAGATTCTTGTATTTATATTATTTCCAAGATTTTAATTACAATTAAAATATTATTTTGTTCGTAAAGTTAATTACAATTACATGAAAACATAAGATAGTAAATAGTATATTCATCAGATTCTATAGACCCAGTGAGGGAACTATCATCAACTCGTAAGAATTCAATTCGCCACTTGCATTTCCTCTTTTCTACACTCAGGTTACAAAAGTGAAAGATACTTATCTCTGGTATGAAAGCTGATTTGGGAAAAACTATCGTGATCATCGCGATAATCGTTCTCCACTTATCCGATTTATTTGGCATAAATGACTTAAGCTGATCTAAAAGAAATCTGGTAATCACGATCATATCATTTAAGAAGAAACAACTGTATATCACAAACAGTTAAGTTAATTAAGACCGGATGGATGAGTCGTGTTCGAGTAAGTGACCTGGATTCAAGACAGGGTATTAGTCGAATCGAAGTATGATTGACGTTTACACGGCAATAGCATTTCATATGTAGCTATCTACATTTTATATTTTAAGTAGTATCATTGATCTTGTGTAAGATTTCCATAAGCTTATGTTACAAGAAGTTATCAATTAGTATAATATTTATTTATATCACAAAATTGCGAAGAGCTTTTAAAAGGGTCCACGAGACAAAATAGCGAATTGAGTAAATTTTGAGGAAGCTTCAATTCTAGTTTTTAAATCTGACCATGTTTAAAGTGATAATTATAGTTTTATGACAAGTTTTCTGAAGAGTTTTGTTCTCCTAAATTAACTGAAAACTGTTGTTTTCAAAAAAATCAAGAAAAACTTCATAATATTTTAACTACTTGACTAAAAGATATCGCTACCACCTATAGATTTATTGTAGACCCATGGGCTCTGTTCTGGGAAAGCTTCTCAATTATTAATAGCATATATTTTAGTACAAGTAATAAAACATATTATTTTATTATTAAAACTGTATCTTTCGAAGTTCTTGTGATGGTATATTATCTCAATTCTCATTACGACTATCATCTCGTCCTTTCTATTTGGCGCGTGAATAATTCTCTAGGAAGTGAGAATTACACTGCTAAGAAGTTACTTCGTTCCATTGTTTCAACTTCTTATTTAATCTAACGTTTTAAAATCATTTTGAAATCTCACAGACATTGAATATTATTCAAACTAATGTTTGAAACCAAGTTTCTAATTAAATTCTGACAAACATTGTTATTATTTCATAACTTCTCTGTGAACTATATGCTTCATAATTATATAGGGTTATGCCACCCTTGTTTCATGTGTTATTGATTTATCTGTACATATGTATAATTGGTTTATTCCTATATAATATTTCTCGCGTTAACATAAATTTGATTAATTTTTTATCCATACTTTGGTAGATTCACTACATACCATACATTGTATTATAGGTCAGATATGCTAAATATTGTAAATTTATCTCCTTCTTAAAATTACAGCTATTAACAGCTTATATGTTCTGAAATAATAACAGTTTTGGTTTCATTGTTAAATTACTATAAAATGTTCAACTGTACTAATAAAATACATTGAACATGACATATTAATACAAAAATTTTAAATCCTCCTGCGTGTATTAAATATGCGAATGCGAACGATCATTGGTTAACTTATGAAATATTTCTCATATAAATTTCAACTAAAATTTATTCCGTTCAATTCTTTTATTCGACAATATTACTCGTATTTACGCGAGTTTTACTTTAAAAGTAAATGGATGATCCTGAAATAAAGTTCGGTTATACTTGATTACATAAACTAAATTTTAGGACGACCATGTTGGTCATGTTAATTGCATATTGAAACATTTTTTAAGGTCGACTTCATCAAGAAAGGAAAGAAGGTAATTTTCTTTTGATAAAAATGTCAATATCGCGACACTGTTGATTTTAAACTCGAGTTATTTTTGAAAGACGAAGTTATTTGGGTTTTGTTATTTCAATTATACTAATTTATGTATATCTTATATAAGCGAGACCTTCGCGTATTTCAACTGCATTACATATTTTTACCACCCAATGATTACTTAAAACCAATTGGATTTAGCTTTTATTATCTCTCCGTAAATTATTATTAGATATAGTTTAGTGATAAATTTTCCTAACTGAAGGTGACAAAAGATTATTTCAGAATCTAGTGTCTCCAGTTGACAAATTTTGCAAATAAACAGGCTTATATTTCAAGAAGCTCAAATAATTAATGTCACCATGGAAACAAAATATGCTCGTTGAGCACAACACGATCTGTCGCCCACTAAAATATACTGCTTCGTTAACTTGTCTAGCAGACGTGCATAAAAATATGAATTTCATTATTAACTAGTATTTTATATGAAGAAAAAACACTTTAAAATCGAATCGATAGTAAATCTAATAATGTGTGGCGCATTATGCAATACTCAATTAAAGATGTGATTAAGATTTGTTCGTACAAATCGTATCTTTTAAATAAAATAAATTATGTTAATTTATAAGATTAGGTACATTACATATATATATATTACATGCAGTGATTAGATGCAATTTCATTTTCCATTTGTTTCAATTATTTTGTCTGAACAGGAATGTATGGAGAGGTAGTTTAAAATGCAAATTTTACCTAGTAAGCCTATATTCATCTTACACAACTTAGGTTCAAGTGCGTTAAAAAAAGTTGTGATTGAAAAATCGAAATGTATAATGGAGTTGTAAGTGCAATAAATGGGTGTGTCATAGGATACTGCACCTTTTTATTTTTTAAAACTAATAATAAATTCACAAGCTCTGAAAGCATGAAATGCAACTTTTATCGTGCACTTTCCAACGATATTTCGCGTCGTATTAAACATGCTTCAAATAAATAACTGAACTGTTCTACATACGGACACATTTGATAATGTTATGTCGCCAGTACTCAAAATACTGATCATTTAATTCGTAATATTCCAACGATAATTAAAAAATTTCCATAAAAATGTGTAAAACTCTTGTATTTTATAAAGCCATACTCGTAACATGGATTACAAACCCGGCTTAATAAGAGCAGATTATATAATACGAATACGTGAATTTGTAATAAAATTTAATTTAAATTCTAACTTCGCTTCACTTCTACTCAGATCGAAGATAGTTAAATATACATTATATTATATTTCAATATTACAATATGTAAAGTTCGGAACACACAGAAGAAGTACGTGAGATTTTTGTCGGCAAAGCTCGTAGAAAGTTCGTGTCGACGTCAAGCAATTAACAGAAACGGACATGATATCTTACGATATTTTGCAAGCTTCACTCTCTTTCTCATTCTTCAAAAATAATTATAAGTAGCGAAAGTCTATCACAATGATTTGTTATGAATCGTTAATGCTGAAATGGATAATTCTTTTCCAGGAGCTATCGAACATATCTTTTCCATCAAAAATATTTTTAATTTATATGATAATATTCGCTTTAACATTATTGTTCCTTATGTTGCCTATTGTTTAAACCAATTTTTCTTAAAACGATCTGGTAATATTATTTGTAATTTGACAATTAAATTTTAAATAATTCAATGAACACAATGTATGCGTCACTAGCAGCGAATACTTTAATTGACCATATATTTTCCAATTTAATAAACGTATAATAAGTTATTTATTTTCCTTCAATTTAACAAATATATGGAACACTATTTAATTTCTAATCCAATCTAATAAACAATTTCTCAAACCAAATATTTCTAAATAAAGACCTAAATATTCGAACAAACTGAAATATTCAGTGACGACGTATTTACAGTTTATGCAGAGAGATTCCTGCTAAATCCAGTAGGAAGGAATCTTTTGCAAGAATACCCAAAGAGACACGTTCAGTCAAAATATCGAAGCAAAGGAGTTTGTACTTCCGTGTGATGGAACGCGAAAGCATTTCGGATCTCACAGAAGCTGATTCTATATCAGTGGACAAACATCGTGCTTAAACTTGCTCACGAGTCTCTTACCTGGCCCTGACGACCGACGTTTCCGTCGGATTTTCCGATAATGTTCGTAACCCCTCTGCCTCGAGACGAGACGAGGCTACTTGGATCTCACGAAGCTACGCCAAAGTGTGAGTCGCTCTTCTGATTCCTTTATACGGACCCTCTTTGCGTTTGAATTCCTAATCTCTTGCTCATTACGTTGGCGGCAAACTACCGCAAGCTGGAAGCGACATATAGACTTCGTGCAACAATAATCATGTTGTGGCATCTTTCTTCAGCAGTGCCACTCTGTATATTAAATATAATAAAATTACGGAGCACGTTTAATCACATGAAGATAGTATCAAGGGAAGTAGAAAATCAAGCTGATGTCGTTAACTCTTCATAAAGTGTGTGAAGGGAAACAGAAAATGAAGTGTAGAAACGTACAGTACTACATGTTGGTATAAAAGGTGGTAAAAGTGAAAAAAGTGGAGGTTGAGATTTCCATATAATTTCTAATTTGTGCGCTTTCTGAATGGATAGTCTATGGATAGTCTATGGATAGTCTTTTGTTTTATTGGCGTGAAATAATAAATATAATTTTATAGGCAATACTGAATGAGATTTAATTTAATTTGTATTATAGGACCAAAAAAAATCTTTTTTCTTTTCAAATTCTCTATGTCTTATACATTAAAGATCTATATACGTATTAAAGGAAATCTCAAAGATAGTTGTATATATATTTCATCCTTCCTAGATCTATATTCAATTCCTTTAAACAAGGTGAAGTGGCGCTTTAATAGCATAATGCAAAACTAACTTACACTTAATGTAGAACTAACGCGGTTCTAATCTTAACCCAACTCAAATCCAACTCATCATACTGTATAGTAAGTTTAAGCCAGTCTACATAGTATATACTTTAACAACAGTCAGCTTAACACATGCCTGTAAGAGTACAAGTCACCGTATCTACGTTCAGTAGTGTAGATCAACGATAATTCCAGACAAATATCAATTTTCAAATTATCTTATCATAATCAGCTTTTATTCCTCCAAATTTCATCAATTCTCGTGTATCTTATACGATTAGAATTCACCATAAGGAAACTACAAGCGAATCTAATCGGTCTCTTTTCAAAAAATAAGCAAGATTCAATCTTTAATATCATGGAATTGAGAATGGAAACGAGAAGGGTATTTATTGACTCATCTCGCTATTATAGAGTAATGTAGATTAATGTAAGTAATTAGCTGAGATTCTTCGAAGAAAATTATGAAAATTAAGTGTATATTAAATTAAGGATATTGTACATCTTTTATTACTACAGACAGAAATATTTTTATTAGTCGTTCGAAAAGGTGTTCATCTTCCTTATGACTTGAACATCGATATATGTGTTTTATGTATATTTTAAGATTTCTTTTTGTTAATTTTTAAATCTCCTCTGCAATTTTGAATAGAAGATAATATTTTTAAGTCTATATCGCAAATTATATAATAATATTTTCTTCCTATTATAACTTGTTTCCTAAGTAGATATTTATCACAATAAAGGTATCTTTACATTTACGTATCTTTTCTATTTGGCACGATAGTAAAATTTGTATAAAACAACAAGTATTCTTTTCGGATATTTAATATATTATCCGTATTACGTACGGCCAAACACTTAAAGGATGCGTTACAAGGAAACGAGGTGCAATCTCTTGTTCGAATTCTTTCGATTCGAACTGTTTCGGTGAAGATTTACAATTGATTAGAGTGTTTAGCCGCTAAACCACGGGAATCGAAGCTGGTATGCACTTTTGCGCACTCGTGTATCCTTTCATGTGTATACACGGAGGGAAGCGAGGGCGAGAGAAAAATTTCGGTGGCCCCAGATGCGGCCGACCGATCGAACTTTAACGTCGTTTGCAAGCGGCTTCCCCTGGCCGCGGCGCCGCATTCTCACGTTCCATTGCGAAACTGTCGAAACTGTCGAATCGCGGACAAAGGGCGTATAATGCGAAAGTTAGAAACAGAGAGACGGTGAACGGTGCATGCGCAAGAGGACGCGCATTGCTCGCGCGATACGACACAGCGGAAGTTCTTCGACCGTATAATATTCCACGTACGAGTTGTCACTTCGCGACCGCATTTCAGTGACTAATGAGCGCTTTCGAAAGCACGTTAGGTACTGTCAGATACACGCTCTGTTATATCGTGGACCTCTGTGAAGGGATCTTGATACATGCGCACGTACGAGTACACACATCCCCGAGAGCGAGTGCGCGATTTCTCCGTGTGCAGACTTATCATCCTTTTCGGCGAATACGTATACGTTCGCGTCGAAAGGGAATGATGGCATCGAGGACACGTATGTGTCGCCATTCTCTAGAGTGGAGTTAATTAAAAAGTAATGGACTGGTTTGACGAGGTGCGATTTTTAGGAACTTACGCGGTGAGCGAAAAATTGAAGCTACTTCGGTGGAAAATATTTCTAGGTGTGAATCTGCGGAAGACAATCTTATGATCTAGATTTCACAATAAAGATATTGGGATGGGGATTATTTAGGTTTTTATCTGTTTGCAACTTTTTAAGAATTTTCTGCATATAAAAAGATACATAATAACATGAAATGGGACATATTGTAGGACATATTATAATCAGACGTTTATAAGAATTATTTCTAATTTTAAATGTAAAAAGATGTCTGTTTTTATACTTTGTAGTTTATTAATTTTAACAATCTGTATGTAATAAAACATTAATTTATTCGTTTTAATACTTCGCACATAATGAAACATCAGTTTGTTGAATTCGTATAAAGGAGTTTCGTATGTTATTCAGTACAGGAAGCATTATCAAAGAATTATTACAAATATGTATATCTTATTTTTTATAATATATATATATATATTTATTTATTTATCATTACATATATTTATTTATTATAAATATGAAATATCTTTACATGAACATTTTTACGGATTTATTACAATGTACAACTATACAACTCAGGCAGAATTAAGATAAATAATTATCACGTATTTGATAAATATTTAGAAAGGGCATTTCAATCATCGATATTATAATCATTGATCAATATAGTTAGAAAGAACATTTTGTTACACACTTGATTCCATATTATGTTTGTTTAAACCATATTTAAATAAAATTGAAATTACGCTTCTAGAGATGTTCCGTGACATGGATTTTCGAAGTTTTATAATTTGTAAGAAATACTCCTTTGTTAAAAAACACGAGGGGGGAAACTACGCCGACTACAAACGACGGTCTATTTAAAATGTTGGTTGCTTATTTTGAAAGGAGCGGGGGAGGAAGGAGAGGAAAAAGACAAAAGATAAAGTATGATGCGGCTTGTCTCTTTAGTATGAAAGAACCTTTCATTTCGTGGTAAATCAAAGTTTTCTCGGAGTACAGATGGTGCATTTGGAATTTTTTAAAAGAAACAAGGAATGCGCTGCGCGCTCGGATCTTTGCTACTTATCCATAAACATCTTCAAATAAAAACTCTTTCCGCGAATCTTTGTCGTTCGTAACAAAGGAACCTTTTTCGCGCTGTACAAATACCAAGTTGAGAAAGAATTGTATAAAATTCAGGCACGAAACCGCAATATTTCTGAAACTGTGTATTATTACTGAAATTGATATACATATACTTCAACATAGAGATTAGTATCCTTCTGCATGATAATATTCACAAAAATTAACAGATTTTATAATTTTTCATCACATATTATAGAACAGTTCACTTGTGACGAGGTAATTTATTTAATGTAATAATATAAGTAATTTATAAAATTTACTTGGAAAATTCCATTCATTTTATTATCAAACTCATTGCTGCAAGGGTATTCACTAATACTTGTTATCTGTAACGTGTGATTCATAAAATTTTGCTAATTTAATTAGTAATGGATTGTGCGTGAAAACTCAGGAATCAAGCAAGATTCATATGAAAATTTAAACCGAAATTTTAATAATTTTAATGTAAAACCATTTATTTCATAATTTATTATCTAACATGGAGAATACGGATTTAATTAAAAATGCAACACATTTTAAAAAATACAAGAAGAAAACGTTTAATATGTATAATATATTGCGAGCAGTGTATACATTGTTTCCGCAGAAGTTGGTGTAGGAGAAAATGTGAATAAGAATAACAGAATACATGTGTGTCACTGTATTGCTTGTACAATAGGAAAAGAATTATGTAACAAGTTGGACGCAATTATAATAATTTGCTTCAAGAACGGACTTAGTCGAAAAATCAAACGCTATAAACGATATAACCACTTGATGCTCATCGGTTTATCTCTATAGAAAAATATTAGCGGAGTAAACCGTTTGATCGATATTATTCTATGAACTATACATTTTTGAGATCCATGAGGTGGTTGATCAGAGCAGCAAACGTAATCGATGCTATTATATGAAATTTCAATTAGGTAAACCGATGAAATTATGAATAGTCATATCGAAATTAATCATATGTTCGAGTAGAGTAGCAACTTACAGTTTGCAAAACTTAAACGCTAGAAAATAATATCATGATGTATTGGTTATCTGTATAATAAAGAAATACTAACTGTAATAATTCAATACATATTATACCAAAATCTATATGTAACATCTAACGTATCCGCAGAATCTATTATTTTCTTCACGGTGTTAATATAGACTTATACTAAACGATGATCAAAGGACTCTGAGAAAAGAAAAATATTTAAAAACAGGTAAAAATATTTTAAACTGATGAAACATGAAATAAGAGCGGAAAGAAATTTGTTATCGCGTTCGTGGTTTTTTTTATATCAATGTCTCGTTTATTTGTGTATTCGAATTAACAAAAATACGTATCAAAAATATGAAAAGCTATACACGTTGGCATTTCGCGTTTTACTGGCAAACTTTCCTTACAATTTATGACTCATAAATTCTTATAGTTACGCTATAGAAGCCCTTAGAGGCTAAATTATACTTAGAGCCCTTCGATCTTGGCCCTGTATACTCCTAAAAAGCTTTCACTTACAAATCTTACAGCTATTGTGCAATTTACGGTCGCGACCAGTTTCAAATTGTTGTGCACGAACTAAGGAGCAATGAGTAAACGCGTAAATTTGTGACACAAAAAGAGTGTTCGCGGTTGAAATGAAAACCACAAAAATACAATGTATGAGTCACTTCACGTGAAATTACATATCCGTTTATTTCTTTTAAATTTTTTTGTATTTTTTATTGATAGAGTTCAGACTATAATTTGTATAAAATTCTATAAGTCTAGATAAAGCTTCCACGCTTAAAATGCAGTTTAAAATATAGCCTCTTACCAAACATTAAATTACCATGTAAAATTTCTATAATGTAGGAATAACATTATGATAAATATTTTTTATTGAACACAAGCTTTTGCTTCGTAGTACGATATATTTAATTCAATATATTCAGACTATATTTCTAACTTTTTTAATAAATTTTCTGCAAAATTAAATAAAAATCTATAAAATTAAGATTAAAACGTTAAAAGTACATACAAGTAATAAGGTTTTGGATTAATTGAAAATTTCAGGAGAAAGAACTTTGCTCGAGGTGGGATAAGGTACCGTGCATATTTATTGTATTCATCTGGTTTCGAGATAGCTCGCTATTAAGTTCATGGTTTGAGAACAATTTTCAGATCGTTAAGGAAGAAACATGGAAAGCTTAAAAACCGTATACTAAATGGGAATACCAGAGAAAATCCACATTGTTGAATCGAGCCATTAACGAAAAAAGAATCAAGAACAAATAAAAAAAATTCATGAATCAATAAGAGATAATTCTGAATGATAAAAGTTTGTACTAAAAATTTTCAAATTGCAATACATAAGAAGCATTTTTTATTGATATCAGTCTATTTGCTTCATTTGATCTTTAAACCTAACACGTTATTTTAAGCTACGAAATTGGAGCATTGAATAAACTATACAATTAAGTAGATTATTAACAAGTATTGCGAGTTTTTATATACTTTATGTGAAATGACTCATACAAATCAATAGATTCTTCACCATTATAATAAATCCGACGATTGAGACAAACGTAATATTGTTCGATACATCATTATCGATCGAATAAAATTTGTATAATGCAATATACTCAGTATCACTATTAGAACTTTATTGTGCTTCTTCACTTAATGAGTACATCCTCTTGCATCCTATATCAGACTTACGATAAAAACGTTCGAAACTCGCTGACATTGGAAAACTTCGAGAAGACTCAATTTCACGGTTGCTTCGGCAATTAACAAGCTTCTTCTGTGACTTCACTTACAATGAGACTTTTTTAATTTTCTCTACTTAAAAGGAAAGATAGAGAAGGAGGAAGAGTGAGAGTGTATTGCACGTGACCTGTGATTAGTCATGAAGGGAGGATCGACTACAGACGAATCAAAAATTAAACCGAAGTAAGAATTAACCGAGTAACAGCTTTCGTAATGAAAATAGTGTGACTAAAATATTAGATCGATGCATATGATATGTTTTCGTTTCGAAGCTCGAATATTTTCTAACTAACAATATCTATTAAATTTCGTTTTATCGTTGATTAAACCTGCAAGAGGCCAAACTAATCAACTCCATTTTTTAACAATTTCTCAATTTCATTACATAGATACACGATTAATATTCAATTCCGAAGAAACAAACGGCGTTCTTATAACTTTACTTGTTGCATAAATAATACTAAATTTTAAGATAATTTAAAAAGTAATGTTTATAACTTTTCTCTACTACTCTACTGATGAGATTGACCAACGTGGTATCTTGATTTAATGGTTCAATTGGCGACCACGTCAAAGAAGAGTATAATGATCGTAGACTACGTGTATTGAGCATTAGAAAGATTTATAATAAAAACACTGAAACTCTATTACTATTACAGACATGACGCTTGTGTTTATTCAAGATAGCGAACATTTGATCCCCGACAATCTTTCTAAATTTAATACAATGAAATCAATTAATCACTGGGAAAGTGTATCAAGTCGCGTGAAACTTGCATTGATTAAGTAACATGTTTTGAACAAGCAATACGCGACTAGAATTGCATTTGATAAAACGACATTTCGCATGCAGTAACCTAACAGAAACAGGAAAGAAACAACCGTGTTTTATCGTTTCTCGCAAAGGTGATCCAACTTGAGCGATCGCGTCTGCCGGCACAGACGATTGAAACGCGAAAAATAGTCTTTTACAAGTAAAAGGAGTGTATCTAGCGAATCTTAAAGAGGATAACTACGATAATTTGTTCAATTTGTTGAAGAAAGGGCGACGGTCGTGGCGCGCGGGTATTACCCTAAAAAAGGAAATCTTTACAACCTTGGGGGGGCAACAATCAGGGCAGTTTTATGTACAATAATCTCTACCGTGGCTGAAATTTGCTTCATCGCCGGTAGCATCGCTTTGTACAATCTCGAAATGGTACTCTTTACAGCCTGCGCGCCCAAACCTACACCGTTGATTTTTAGTATCCTGCACACGCCGGATCGTGTCCTTTGTGATATTCCTCCTCTATGGCGCGTAAAGCTTGCATCTACATTTTTCAATTCCACAAACGTCCGTCTCGGCACAAAAGAACGCGCTGACCTTCGTACGTGAAACAATCGTCTATCCCGGGATTGTTTGTCCCGTTAAACATGGTCGCCCCAGACTGTCACCGTTTTTGCTTTGTCCACCGATGCGAGGTAGGCACCGTGCGGATGCCAAGAAACTGCTGTCACCACAGTTCTGAAAGACATAGTGTAACAGATTGATTAGATCAACGCAACTTTTTTGCAATTCGTCGTACATGACGGCTGCAATTTAGAGATTTCCGGATTTTACAAATTTTAAAATTTAAATTAAAGTCGGCGGAATTAGTAGCTTGTTTCTAAATTTAAAAAATTATTTATATATATATATATATATATATATATATATATATATAGTCGGTGATAAAAATAAGTGGACATGTAGTGCAATTAGATAATTATCAATGAAGTTTCATTAAACGCATCTTGTTTATGCAAAAATATAAATATTAATTTCACTTACTCATTAAACGATCTCTATAAGGATATATGAGAAATAGACTTAAGTATATAATACCAGTAGTAGTTTTATTAAACTTCATTGATACTTCTATTACCTGTTCATTTATTTCTATCTCCAACTGTATTTCACAATCTTAACAGTAAGGTTATTTGAATAAAGGTGCTGGAAAGTTGATAACGAGGTAAGAAGAATCACAAAGATTACACGAAACAACATGCAATGTATTAACTGACTGCTCCGAGGCGAGCGTCATTTTGAGGTCAATTGTAGATCTCAGATTGCGTTTTCAGATCGTAATAGCCTGATCGAATCGCTGCGACCACCGGCTAACTGTTATAAAAGAACACCGGTTTCCCATGACTGGTATATATCGGTAAGCGAACTGCACACACGTTTCTCACTCGTCTGGTGAATTCGCTGTCTCTGGAGGCAGGAAAGCACACGCAAATATGTCCGACGTGGTTGATTCGAGTTGGCCACGGCATCCTTTGCGGTGCCGGTCATACCGTTTTCTCTGTTTTCTCGTTTCTATTGTTTTTGCGCGGTAGCGTGCGGTAAATATGTGCTAGAGGATTGTCGTGGCTCCGTTCGTTTCATCCGCCGCTGTGAATCGACATAATGCGGTGAAGGACACGGTCTTAATTAGGATGACTGAATATCATTGTCTTTCATCAGTCTCGTCTCGTCAAATGAGAGAAAATGGAGAAAGAGGCCGCTCGGATACTACAATTTTCGCAGGTACATCTCCGCCTAATATGGATTTTTATCTGTTTACTGGTGAACTAATTTGAAAATGCTGCTAATGATTATCGATAAATTACACTGATGAACAAATTTCTATTGTATGTGTCGGTATGGTTTATGTTGGATATTTTTTGAAAGAAACAAGAAATACTCTAACATTTTTAACATAGAAGTTATCATTCAAGGAAAATGGAAGAAATTGTACCCAATTGTAAGTAATTGTATCTTATTTAGTTTATATAATAATAAAATCAAGCATGTATTTGTTTTATTATTATATAAGGTTATATGATTTTATTTACATACGTATTTGAGGTTTTTTTTTATTACCAAGTTCGTTCGAATTTCGAATATGTTTTAATTCCATGGAATTAATTCCATGGAAATAATTCCATGGAAATGTTTCGTGTTAGGGAAGTAACTTCAATACGAGACTTTAGTTTCTCATTACTGCAGCCAAGTGTTACGCATATACATAAATGAAAAACCTAACTGTTCCCCTTTATCCACAGATTTAGAGCAAATGGCATTCTTAAGTAGACCTAAGCATATTTCCTGCAACTTTTCTACTGTTAAATCCAATTTTTAAATGTGCCATCTGCTACAGCTCGTCGTATTCTAAATTCATATGGAACATTATTAACTTGTTAGAATTATAAAAGATGCAATCTGCCCTGAACAAGAATTCTTATTAGCTAACTTATACCAAGATTGTATTAGAATCTATTTTGTAATCCCTTCGATAACAATCTGTAGTGTTACATATATATTATACAATCATATACATATATATTATATATATTATAATATTTATAAACATATATTATACTGTTAAAAAGAGTTCAGTTAAAACCTTACATTTTAGTTCTTGCGTCTTTCGATTCCTAAAACTCTATAAATCCTAAATCTCGAAATCAGCGAATGTCGATCATTTACCACAAAGAGAGTGTATTTTCTTTTGTCACATTTTTACGTTCCTACATATATCCTGCCAAAAACCTCTATCACATCATAAAACGAAAAAAGATATATCATTCCGTTGAATGAAAGAATAAACGTAACATTCACATCTCGAGAATACCGCCTATAAAGATATTATTACCGCAATACGATACTTTTCTCTTTGTGTATCTTTTGTTAAAGAAAAACTTTTGTTCTTGGAACCGCTAAGTTACGGAAGCATTAAAGCGACAACGGACCACCCTATACGCGAAAATCAACGATGGCGCGCACCGCTTTCGCTAAAGATTTCATTTGAATGTGGAAATACACAGTGGCGCGTAATTTTCTGGTCCGAGCGGCTTTGCCCATGCAGCAAAAGGTCTATAAAACCTGAATTCCCGAGGGTGATTCACGGGGCTCCGTAGAATCGTAAAAGGGTGTTTCTATGCGAGGACAAACGTGCTGAAAATGACATACCTTTTGCGTCTCGAGTAAAACTTCGCCCGGAGATAGTGCGTCGAGAAACGGGTATAAAATGTCTGTATATTTGGAATACTATAAAGGTCAAGTACAAACGGGAGAATGATGTGCTAAAGGCAAATTGGATTCCTAAAAGTATGATTAAAAAATTTATATGTCGATTGAGAAACTTTCTGGAAAAATCTATGGTGGATTTAGACGAACATTACAAGAAAAGAACGTGATAGATAAATTTTTCTTAATTTTCAGATATTAACGTCGCTCTATGATTAAACAAAAAAATTGTTAATATGACACGATTCAAAGAAGAAATTAACCTGTAAGATTCACAGATATGTTAATTCATTGCCTCTAATATGACATAATAGAAAAGGAATTATGTATCATAAATACCGAAAATATTTAAAGTAAATTCATATTTTTATAAATATACCTGATTTAAAGAAATGAAATCTAGAGAGGAAAGTATTTTACTTACTAAATATTATAGAGAGTATTACACTTTGGATATTTTATATATTTTTGTAAATTATGTATAGTCTATGCATTTTTCACTTTCAAATTTCCCATAAATGCATAAAAATTTGCAGTGTAGTCATGATCCTTTATTCTGAATAATGATTAAGTTGTCGTATACATATATAAACCTACGAAACTATAGTCAAAGTAAAAATTTCGAGTTCAGTTGCTGACAACGTTCTGCATACTAAACCAGGTCACTTGCAATATGATGGATTGATACTGCAACGTAGAAAAACTGACCAAGAGAAAAACATTCCGGTGTTATTTTTTGACATCCATATCATTTTTGCTTGTACCTATACGCTCTTATATTTCATTTATATTGTACGCAGCTGACGAGAAGTAAATGATATTCATACATGTATATCAATTGAAGTACTTCGTACTTTATAGTTAGAAGCTGTCATTTCTTAATCAACATTGATTTTGATTTTGATGAAACTATGATAAAGATTCTTCGACCGATATTGACATTATAAAATGTATAAGTATTCTGATATTGCAATTGTCGTTCAATTAATTTATCGATAATCCACATAATTTTATTTTTCATTTACAACATTGCGTAATTTTATAACCATAACAAGGAAGTTTATTAATTTCTTAGTAGACTTTAGATACATGTTAAATGCATATGCGAGCATGAATATACGCTTATATTCTTAAACATAAATATGCAGAAAATGCAAAATGCACAACACAAATTTTTATAATCTTCCTAGTCGAAAAACGAATTAAAATTTAGATTTCCCTTGTCTATTTGCATTCTATAAAAATATGCATTTGCATGAACATGCGCTTGGTTCTAAATAGAAGGACAAAACGAAAATGTAGAATACCATTTTTTTCACTTGAAACTTCATTTTTGAATAAATCGATATCGAAGTCACATCGAGTGCTGGCGTTTATGCGCGGACTCACTTATGCTTCGATCAGATATCGTTATAACCTACTTGTATTGGTGCTCGTAATCACATATCAAAGAATGAAAGATGAACAATAAAAGTTCTCTATTAATGCAAAAATCGTTGGGAATAACTCCCATTTCTCTACCAAAGTAATTGCGTCCTGCGTACTACGCTCATACGATTGCTTCTAAAAGTATTCTGTATTTTCACATATTCCACGTATAATCATTTTCTTCCGAATTATACTCAGCAGTTCGGTGATATCATACGTGGGGAACGTTAATAATTTAATATTTAATTTAATATAATTTGCTACTTATTAAATTCAATTTGTATGAATTATGAAATTCCAGGTAATAAAACGAAGCTCTTGCTAATTATTTATGGTATATGAATATTTCCTGTTGATACTGCAATCCACCTAATATTGGATAGCTTATGAAACGTGTACACATAAGTTAAAAACGTATGATTGACGAAAATAGAAATTTACATTAAATAGAAAATAGAACAAGATACTAGACTTTGCATTTTATATTTCTAGGAACATATAAATCAATTGGTTCAAATGGGAACATTTAAAGTTCCAGTGCTTTTGCTACAGAACTAGTGTACATATTTTCTTTTCTAGTATCTAATTAAGACATTAATTTCTATGTTATGGATAGCACAGTTAAATTTATGGAACGTTGTTTCCACATGAACTAGGATATTAAACATTCACTCTTTGAATAAAAGTGAAGTTTTATAACATTTCCTGCTTTTCCATGTTCTAATTAGTACATTAAGTATTACACTATTTCAAATTGTACATTGACACGTAGCACTTGCCAATCTATAGTATCTATAGTGAGAATAAAACATGATACTCTTTAGGAAATAGTTTTGTTACATGCGGGTATATTTTGCGCGAATATTTATATTTGTCCGAGAGCGAAATAAAAAAAGAAAAGTCGATGATACACATGTATGTATCGATAGAAAAAACAAGTAAATCCAGGCGAAAAATTGCGGGTTGAGTAGAGAGTCAATAATGAAAGAAGTAAAATCGCTAAAAACCGTTAGAAATGTTTAATAAGTTCCAATGTAAGATAAATAGGTGGTAAATAGTTAATTCTACAAACGAGAAAAAAGAAAGAAGCAAATCGATTGTACATAGACGTTTGATCGATATGCCAATAAGTAAGTAAGCTTTGTTTTTGACAAGAAGGCGGACTCATATAGGAGAAAACAACAATGTCGAAGAGAGAAAAAGTGTTGGAGGAGAAACGTGCGTCGCGACGACCGCCCGTCGTGCACGGCGACCGCCGTCGTCACCGCAGGCAGTGCACCATCCACGACGACCAGCAACGACAACCAACCACGACAACGATATTTTTCGAAGTGTCTCCCTATCCAAGATACCTTTGCGAAACTAGCTACCTACGTGGTGTGTATTGCGAGTGTGATAAAGGAGACCTATCCATTTTTGCCGAAGGAGTGTGGAAATAAGCTTTCTCGAACGACGTTTCTAACCGTTACTTTGCCTCTATGGCTGCCCCCTTTGTTTCTCTTTTCCTTTCATTGCATTGCATTTCATTCGGTCGTCTGTTTTTTCCCACCCACCTTCTATGGCGAGTGTGCTAGTGTTTAACCAGAAAAAAACCAGCTGGGAGAAATGCGAAAAAGATTGGTTAACCGAAGAGAAGAAAAAAGCCAAGTAATATCATCACAATTATTTAATCGATTTAGTTTAATTTCGCCAAGTGTTATTCTATAATTGCACTTGCTTTTTAGGAAACTTCGCTAGTTATTTGCGTTAGGATAAGGGAAAAAAGCAAGACATTAATTAATTCTTTTATAATTTTCTTTCTTCTCTAGTACTATTTTTGGGTTTTTCTTTTATAAATTTTTTGATGATTTACTCGTAACGATAATGAATAAAATTTGTCTAACGTACTTAGTTTTGTTCCGACAATAGCAACAATCAATCTTATCTTGATAGTGAAGTATGCCTTATCTTTTAGTGATCGTTGAATAATCAAGAAAAAAAACCCGATTTGTTATGGATCAATACGTAAACGTCGATAGACGATGTTTTATAAAAACCAGTGGCAAATAATTATAGGAGAATGAGGAAGGGAAGTGGCAAGTGAAACGTATTCGCTAGGAGAGCAACCAAGGATTTCAGATTTCAGCTTGGGGCGATGGATTATGCGGAGCGCAAGGATTGTAAGAAAGAGGATATTGTTGCCGGGGGATCACTTAAGGAAAGAAAAGCATCGGAAGAGCAGCGTCGCCTATTTTGTAGCATAAGTGCGCGTCATTTATCCGGTGGAACGCGAAATAATTAACAAAATTGCAGAGAAGATTGTGACTTAGAGCTTCAAATAAAAAATTTTAATTTACATATTATAATATGAATTTATTATAAAAACAAATAGCTATTTCCAATGCGTATTTAATATAGTGATAAACATAATATGGTACTATTTAAAGAAGTACACGGACAACTACGTTTTGGTTGGAGAAAAGCAGTTTTTTTTAGGAATTTTTTATATTCGAACGTATTGTCAAACTTTTATTCAGAACATTTTTTCTCAGATCACCAAAAATGTCTAAAAACTCATGGCTTATCATTACACAAAAGGGCTAAATATGCTTACAATAGTTCACAGTATAAAAGTAATAATATGTAGTTAGAAATTCCATACTGTAATCTGCATAAAAGAACTATATATTTATTATTATTCAGACACTATAGACGTGTCACGATACCAAAGTGTAATAAATAATCTAATAATCTGAAAACGCTGATAACATATTCATCTATTCGCTAAAACTTGTATCATAAATTTGGTTCTTACACAAAAACATAAGTGTGCAGGATACCGATAATATCCAGTTTCCCAACAGCTTTTTCATCGCAAATCTCTATAAATGTTATAAATTATAATAATTAACGAGCGAAAGCACCTCCTACCTCTTCACATTTCGGTATTTATAATTATTTTTAATTTTCATATTATAGGAAAGATGAGTTATCACCAGTGGCTAAGACCAAATTCATATGCAACCGCCAATTATTAAGTCGGCTGATTTACGTGCAACGTGTCGAGACGTGTATTAAAATGAATGATTGAAAAATATGATTTATCGCGCGGAAAGATTATCGAAACATTGTTTTATAAGTATTAAAGGGGAAGCAGGTTGACAGGCAGGAGCTGGTCAATTTACTCTTTGGCAATGCGTCTTTTATCATACTTAGCAGCTCCTTTGTAATATGTCAGTGCAAAATGATGAGCACCACCTGTTGACACAGTCGACGTAGGCGATGCCTTAAGGCGATAAATTTGCAGCACCGGCAAAATGAGAATCTTAACGCACCTAACCGTAAGATATAATCTTTCATTGCGCAGCAACATGTTGACGCGTTCGCACAATGTATTTTAGATTTTTATGAAAACACTGTATCTTAATATTTTTCAGTGTATTATATCATTAATGGCGGAACTGATCCAAGTTGAAAATTATTCGAGTATTAATAGAGTAATACTAATTATCAATCTGTTTTTCAACGAATAATAAAATTTTTAACATTCTAAAAAAAACCTTAGTATAAAATGATTGGTCTTCAATATTACTACGTAAATTTCGTTTCTTATTTCTAACTGTAAACTCAAAAAACATGTATATTATTTACCGTAATTTAGAAAATAAATACGATGATTATATTAAATGGCTAGAAATAAATTTACCTTGAAATATAGAATAATATTCGTAATAAGTATATATACCTATTTTATGTTATAAGATAAAGGACACTGCTTTATAGGCAGTAATTTATAAAAAGGAATCAATTTCACGATTCTGTTTATGTACGTAATTCATCTACACTGGCACGTTGCCATTTAATCAGGGTGAAAATATTTGTTACATTATATATGTATCACCGTCCATGTGTTTATATAAGCTAAATGAGCTACGGTTGCGTAAGAAAGCGCATAATTTCAAACATGATTTTGCTTCTACTAACAAATACACGGGGCGAAATTCGGATATTGTTGTACGGTATTAATGTTAGAAAAATTAGATATACACGTTTCATACGTTTCGGTATCCTATTTAGGAAAATAGAAAATTTTGTTACAGTTTACTGAAGATGAAATTAGAAATCTGTATTTAACTATTATCATTTGAAGTTCTCTTACGAATAACATATTATTACTTAAAATTAATTATTATCACTTCTTTTGTATTCATTCTGCTGTGAATTATCATATAAATACTTTTTGCGATTTTATTTTTCGTCGCAAATATAAAAATACATATAATTGTATCGTATAATTATCGTATTTGGTAAAAGATAAGGTATAGGAAATAACTACAAATTACGAGCTTAACCAACAAAGATGTCTTTGCAAATCGTATCGTAGTAAACATTCGTGCTTAACTGAATGTGGAGCGCAAAGCGTTGCAGGGTTAACTACCTTTACGTCAGAATTAATTGATTCGGAAAGCTGTTGGATGCACGCCACAAATGAGTTTACAATGAATTTCAGCTTGATACGTTCTGTCATTTTAAGCAATTCAGTGATCAAAGATCTCGTATGATCGTAGCAGACATTTGCCTCAGTTTATCAATTAAATAAATACCAAATAAAATTCATTTATATAAACATATCAAAAAATCTTTCTCGTAATAGCTTCTATTATTATTATACATTTTTGCTGTAAAAGTAAAGAATCTTAATTTATCTCGTTTAACTCGTAACTTGTACTTTCTTATCTTAATGATATAAATTTCACAAATTTTATAGTGAATTTATAGTCGGAACTTTTTAATATTCAATTTACAGATTGTATTTTGCGTTGTTCAAAAAATTCGTTCTCTGCACTTTGCATATAAAAAAATTATTTTATTCAGAAGCAATTATTTTGTGAAATAACTACTTTCAACATATTCATCCACGTATTCATCCACAACACGTAGACATATATCCTTCCATTAATACCAATTTACCAACGTCACGCCAAGAATAGCGATGTTATAGCATAACGAACTCTGCAATGTTTCACGCATTGAGCCATGAATCTCATTCTCGAGTGCTTCGTTTGATTTTCTTAAAACTTTCTTTTCTCTTTTCTATCAAATAAATATCAAATTTTCCTTTGCTTTTTACTGTATACAATCTTTTTACAACGAGAGATTGGCACGTCAACATACCCTTTGGTGAAAGTTAAACGCTTCCTATTATTCAAATCGCTAATGACTGCTGTTCCTAATGGCGTACAGCTATGCAAATTTGCTTCCTTTAATCTACGGGCTACTGATTTTAAGAACATGCTTAAATCAAGCCTTTCAATTACCTGGTGACGTGTAATGGTAGGTTTATGTCGACAGTTCCTTACAATTCGTTTATCATTCTTTTTGTCGTGTATACGATTTAGAACTAATGAAATGTATTAAAGTAAAGATTCTACTAGCTTCAAATTTTTTTTTAAACAAATTTTAATGTTTTATATTTTTCAGTACCATTTATATTATCAACCATTTTAAATCGCCAACTAATTAGTATAAATTTCCGTCGTTTTTATTTGTTTAACGTGATTATGCATAATAATGGACGAAAATATGTAACATTAAATTATCAACGAAAGATCATGTTCATTTTATCTGTCAGATAGATTGAAATTGTCAAATAAAGATTATTCAAAAACAATATAATCTATTCCTATTCAGCTATTTCGAATTACTACAATCGCTACAAAAATAATTTTTACATGCATTTCACATTCACTTATTTTTCAATGAAACTTTCATCAATCATGTTCTACGTTTTCTTCTGGCATTATCGAATTTTTAGAAGCAACATAAAAATACTACAAAATTTAATACATTTAGTATTAACCAATTGGCATATAAATGCTACAATAAAAACAATAGTACGCAAATGCTTTTTATAATACTCACTGTATACAAGAACCAGTAAATGCGCTAAATGCGTACATATATCAATAAGAAGATAAAACAAGCGGGGCATCTGCATGATTTTATTATATGTCCGGCATGCAACGCAATCAAGGGAACGGTGTAGAAAATCGAGTAAATCTAGCGTCGGATTGAAGCAAAGAAACGAACAGGCCCGCGAACATCCGCGGAAGAGTTTGAATAGCACGATGGCGATTACTTTCTCCGGTGTATTTAGCGGCGGAGTCACGGAAGTGAGCGATCGCGGGGAGCAATTCATAGACGCGTAGGAGTCGCGACAATTCTGCAAGGAATTCCGTCGGTTATCGAGACAATCGTGTATCTCTGCCATCAATCTACGTGGCCGCGAGCGACGCGTATCTGAATGCTTGCTCGGCCACGAACAGTGGCGCCTAATGGCGCGCTCATTGACGTACAGTTCCCGGTGACTCTACGGGCTGCAGGGTACGAGAATGACAATACGTACGATGATTAGATCGGCGTCGTTCTCACGGCAAATGACGCGAAACGTCGCCACAAACACTATCGTCGTAAAGAAGCAACGCCTGTGACACGTCATTGCGCTCGTAAGCAGCTTTCACAGGCTCCTCTTTTGTACCTTCGTTGCATACGCGAATGCGTACACGGCTCGGATAAACCTGTATGTGAAAGGCGGCTCATTATTATTACAGATATGTAGATTTATCGAATTATAAAATCGCTAGGTTTTTCGAGATACGACCGATAAGCGCGAACAGGATGTTCCTGTTTGGTGTCAAAGCGCCTTATCGACCAGATATATTGATAATCAACATCTTTTCCAGTATTCAGGATTCGCGGAAGCATTTCTGAGAGTGTTTCTCAGAAATTATTTCACCCGCAGGTTTATTATTATGTGTGGCCGCTGGTAGTAGTATAGGAATCTGATGAAATCAGAGAGTAGAGATACAGTGGATTATAAATGGTGTACTAGGAAGTATCTTTATGATTTAGATGTTTGCGGTTTTTCTAGTAAATGATGTGAAAATATTTTAAAAGAACGTTATATGCACATTTTACTGGTTATTCTCTATTTTGTTATTTAATTGGATATAATGTAATCCACTTGTCTGCATAATGTACTGTATGATGTAATCTAATCTATTTGTCGTTATGTATTTATATACAATTTTTAATCAATTACAAGATTTCTTCTTTATATTCTGGAATTCATGCGTGAAGATATTTCTTCGCATACTTACAAGAAACTTTTGTTTCTACAACATTTATTGTGGTTCGACGCAGTAGATATTTCAATTAAATCACTATACAATTTAAAATATACGCAATAATTCCACAATATACAATGAAATCAAACATGAAAACGCCGACTAACACAATTAAAACAAGCATATAAAAGAGATTTCAATATTCAATAAAAATGTAACGATATATAATGAAAAGATTAAAACTGTCCTACTTATAAACGAAATAATATACAAATGTT
The DNA here is from genome assembly GCF_905332965.1 of Bombus pascuorum. Lineage (NCBI taxonomy): Eukaryota > Metazoa > Arthropoda > Insecta > Hymenoptera > Apidae > Bombus > Bombus pascuorum. The sequence continues at coordinate 10,804,399 of NC_083491.1, read as the reverse complement.
GCGATTAAATCTGTAATAAATGTAGTTATACACAGTACCTTAAGCAATGTATATATCTGTGTGTTTAAGCGCTTTAGGTAGCGTTGTAACAGGAAAATCTGGAAGCACGAGGCAAACGTATACACGTTGCCATAAACGATCAAACGAAACGATCGTGACAATGAATTTCGCTGTAACACAAATTCTCTTACTTAACCCATGTTCGCGTTACGGTTACGAGTTCATATTTGATTCGAATTCACGCTTGGTCCCCCGAACGTTTTCTCGAGTGTATTGAACATACAGTTTTAGTAAACGGCAGCGAAATTCCGCGCGGTTCTCCGTTAAAGTTTCGCACCGCTTGTGCGAAATTCTGCTTCACTTTCACCACCTATGTAAGGCTTCCTGGGTACATCAGCAGTGGTTGGGTGCAACGTTGAATCCCGTGAATACTTATACTCAAGATCGATGTGCTGCATCCTCGCACGGTGCTCCATTATTCCTACGTTAGAGTTAGTTCACCAGCGGTGGCGAGCAAACTTCCTGCTTTTTTTACCGTGCCCCTTTTTAATTCTTAACGTACGATATACGCTAAAAGGTCTATTTCCGTTCGGCAACCATCTATCTCCTTTTTCTAGTTTTATGCAAAGGGAGGAGAAGAAAAAAGAAATCAAAGCTGCAAATGGAACGGCTTGATAGAAGGAATGAGAGAAATTGAAGCAAATAAATTGCATAGGTACATTGAAGAACATTCCAGAAACGAAATTACTCTGTAATATAAAACTCCATTTGTTGGAACAAGATTGTGATTAATGTCCGATTAACTGAATTTCTGCTTTGAATTCACGTATCTAAATGTGGCTCCTATTACGTGAACGAAAAATGATAGACAGTGAGATAACTACAATACGTGAACTTCTATCATATGAACTCCAATAATATAAGCCGTTCGACCCTCGAAAATTTTCGAATAAAATCAATAAACTTAGACTATAATATTTATGATTACACAGTCTTTAATATATCAAAATAGTAACGCAGTTTATGTACGTCTGACGTGCATTTAAAATAATTACAGAATGCTTGGAATAGATGACAGAACGATCTGGACCTTTTTTAGAACTCCTATCTAGATCAATATTTTTTAGAAACAAAAAATTAAAGAATGAAGGAAATTCAATCATTAGACGAACTTATAGAGTTAGCAGGAAGCGGAGATAAATCTATCGGTTAATAAAACTTCCTACTTGATTATTAAGTGCAACGACGTGCATCGGAAGGAGAGATTTATGCTAATCTGATAGGAATATAATATGAGGATATTGCATCGAATATGATAGAAATTAACTTGCCTTGATAGAGATAAGCATGTAACAGTAGCCTTTTAACAGCTTTTTGTTTCGAAAAGCCCAAAATTAAGGTAAATTATAACCTGAAAAAGGGCCCCTTGGCGTTACTTCGGATGCAGCTGCCGCGTAACTTTCATCGATTTATGATGGTTGGAAGTCTCTGCGTGAAAGATAAGTGAAATATATGTACCAGTACTTATGTACCTAATAATAAATTTGCGGTGTCTATTATGTATTAATATAAATAAATTTTCTGCAAGTTAATTATTTTATCAGTATGACAAATAAGTAGCAGCTTGTCTATATTTAGTTCAAAGCAGATACTTCTGGAGGATTGCTAGGATTTCAGGAGAACTGTAACAGCTGTTTATATGGATTTAAAGCTGCTTAGTTATGGTATTTCCAGATTAAGGTGCTCTTGAGCAACGTTATCCGATCAGAAAACTCTTGCGTAATGGAACTAATATTAGGGAAATGTTGCTAATTATTAAGTTATTAATTAATAACGATAATGAATTTCTAACACTTCTAACAAAAAATGTTTTGAAATTACACGCCAGATGATTGTTCCACCCGATGGAAATTTTTAAAGCTAATTGTGTAATAAAGTTCACTAGTAACCAATTCTCAATTACTATTATTAGAGAAATTTTACTGTAAACGCTATCAATGATATTTATAGTAGCAATAAGTAATAAAAGTGAAGTTTACAAATTACGTGCTAGTTGATTGGTTTATTCAATAGAAAATTGTGAAAATGTTGTATGTACAATAGAAGTCTCTAATAATCATCAATATTATTAATTAATAAATTATTGTGTAAGAATTCACTGATATTCTTAATTAATGAATTGTTGTAGATAGAGACATCGACATCCACTGACCCCAGACACCCACCACATCTTCTTCTGTAAAGTTTATTGTCACACAATGGCCTAAAATCTCTAATCATAAATACGACCACGTTATGGAAGATGCGCAACGACCTATTTAAAAAATATTAAACTGATGCCAGTAACCGCAAGAGAAAAGATCTATACGCGGTTGATGGAGAGGTTTTATCGAAAGCTGATCATCAATAGAAAAATATAACGAGCAAAAAGGAAAAGGGAGGATTGTTAAGGGTATGAAAGGGAGGGAAATACGAAGGAACGGAGGTGGAAGAGAAGGCACGAGGTTGAACTGACATGTATATCCGTACCAGCTGCCAGATCCTGGCACGAAGGGACCTAGGAATGGGAAAAACAGATAAAGAGCTCACCGGTGCTTGCCTTTCCGAAGATACGACGAAGATAAATGACATAATATCGTGCCGGACTGGCCGATCATTGCCCCAGAAACGAAATCGAGTTAAGCGAAAAGAGTGTTACGGGGCAATTGATCTCTGACGATGCTTCGTTACGCTGGGCGACAATGAAATCCGTCTGATACTCATCAGGGAATGCCAGGAAGATTGCTTTCCTGGCTGATTCAAACGGTTAGGATACACGTGTACGGTACACGTATCGACACATTCAGCCAATATAATGTAATCCTTTTTTTCTTCATCCGACATGTTTACCGTGTATCTTCCCTCTTCACTGTCCTGAAGGAAGAACCGCTGAGTATTCATTACGCCTTTTGGTCGCCGTATTCACTAACGGCTGTGTTTAATTTCCCGGTGATATTGATTCCTTACTTACAATTACTCGGCAACTGTCGATAAACGGAACGATAAAATACGTGCCATTCGAAGAACTAACTTTACGAATCAAGCTAACCATCTGGGTAAGGAAATACCTACTTTTGTAGCAACAGCGTTACAATGATCACTGGACATCGTCATATTTCACAAAGAAGCATAATAATAATCGATCGGAGAAATTTATGAATACATCAACTAATTACTGTTGTTGAGTTTACGACATCTGTAAATATTTACTCGGCACGGTCGTAAACCATCGCCATAAATCATTGCTCCGTCTCGCTACCGCGACTTTCAGCATTATCGGCAGCACGCTTATTAAAGGACCAGCGGTTGAATAAGAGAGCAACGAGCGTTAAGGCGACTCACGGTACTTAGGTGTCCGGTGGTATATTATATCTGTATAATTAGGAAGACCCAATAATTTCGGCATGGCTAGGGGTACTCGATTAATACGAGGTCTAATATTAAACCGTTGATCGCAACCTCTACCTACCAATCAGAGAGTACTGTCTCAAAGTGGACAAGTTTCCAGAAACGTTATCAACTAGAATCTTGACTTTGCCTTATTAGGAAATTTTTGCAATTTGTTAAATTCATCCCAGCCACCGTATATTAAAGCAGTCTCAAGTTTTTAGTTACGTTGATGCATAGTCTATAACGTTTAACTTTGTAATTACTTGCTGCTGCGTGTGCTAGGATAATATATTATATACATACTTTTTTTACGCATTCGTAGTTGAAGTATGGTATGCATGGCTTGCAGGAACGAAAAAGATCAGGTTATCCCAGCGATACAACTTGCAAGAATCTCGAAATCGCTACTTAGATTTCTCCACTTATCACGAAGCCAGTTTATGTATGGAAGCACCTAATTTTCGTCTTCCGTTGATTTATCGTTTACCACTTACGATTTTGTTTTATCCTTGTAATCGCGGATTCATTCGAATATTTCAGGATGAATTATTGACTGGTATATTTAAGTAGAATTTTTCTGCTGTGGAGGTTAGGTCTTCTTCGCTTCTACTTCATTTCTTCTTCTAGTAACTTCTTCGTTTATTTTGAATGAAATGAGATATTAACTTCTCTTTATTTATCTGAGACTGCTTTTATTCTGTATAGGTAAGCAGTTGTTGCGAAAAACGTTTTTCTCAAATGGAAGTGAATGATATAAAAATAAATATATTTTTGAATGAGAATTATTTTATTAAATGTTCAAAATGATATACCTGCATTTATAAAATCTTTCACGAATTTTCAACATTTAATAATAGATATTAATTGTATAAGCAAAATGCATAGGTATTATTTTTTCCATTCGTTTCTTTATTATAGAAACAATAATCATTGCATTGTGTTCTATATTATATCATAAGAACCACAGGTTGTTCTCTTACTTGCTTTAGAAACTATTTATGTTATGCACTGTTTAATAGCAGCTGTTACTATATATGTACAATAAGGTATGACAATTATTTTCCCGATTATTACAAAAGTTAAAGCTGCTAGATTCTGATAGACCTCGCTTTACCAGTTAGGAGTTAATTTCAAATAATGTACTAAAAGTGAAAAATAGTTATTAACATGCTATAAAGGCGTGGTTACTAGCATTATATCACTCCATATCGCACTGCTTATAGTAAATAGTTCGTTTTATCATTTTCAGTGGGTATATGCGAAATGTAACCACGAATGCGTTGTAAATATGCAAAACCATAGCCTTTGGCAATAATAACGGTAGAGGTATAAAGTAAATCTTCAGATAATGTTGCTGGCAAAGATTGAGATAGGAATTATTTACTTTATATTCATCTACTCTTCTTACACGTGTGGACATTTATGTATTAGAAATATTTCACGAGATATTTTAACATCGTTTGGTATTAAATATTTTCACTTGATTTATCGTTTCTGATACTAGTTTTAGTTGGCAATCCACGCTTTAGAATTCCAATGACAAATGTGTATGTAATCTATTATGATTCATTAGCTGTTATAGGAGTGTTTCTAGCGCTTCATGCCAAGGCCGATAAGTATTTGTTACTTATCCTTTATTCCAAAATCTTACGATTAACAAGGCACTATGAAACAATAACAGTTCCTGTTTAAAGAAAGAGTGCAGAATTTAACGAAGAGCTGCAAGGGACTACCATAAACACGTATTGTTTACAGGTGTAAACGATAAAAAGAGATAAAAGTGTCCCATCTTTGTAGTCGAAGGACCGTGGTTGATACCAATACACGCGACGCGGGTCGTCGCAAGAATATAGGAAAGAAGACACGAAATACTTGCAAAAACCCATGAAATACACTAATCGAACTACTTCCTTAGGGGTCCAGTTATACCCTCTAACTATCGCGGTGAGCCATCTACTCGTAAAGTACAAGACAAAATCGCCATAAATGCGTGCGTGACTGAAATATGGCGCAGTAATGTTTATGAGATGCTGTTACTTGTCAGTTACCGCTGAAAAGAATAATAACCCGTGCTGTTACCACGCCTGGCTACGCACTTATTTATTAATAACAAGTTACACAAATCAAGGTATCGCTGGCTTCGCGGCGGAATGATAGCCTTTATTCCCGCTGCTCTTCGTGCACGTGGGAAAACCATTGTGCCTTGGTTTGAGCACATCCTTCCATTTTCCGCATTCTGGCTGCTCGAGTTAACGACGTTTCGGGTTATTTTGCTTATCTATACTTTGCGTTAGCGCGTCCTTAGCTACGCGATCGATGTGATTTTTCTTCGATGGAACCAGTTATCACAAACCGCGTGTTAGCCGCGCCTAAGCGAGTTGCTTTATTTGAAATGTAAATAAGGATGTTATCAATTCTAGATCATTGATTATCGGACAGAAAAAATTTCGATCGAACGGGAGCGCGGCTATTGGTCTTTTTCTTTTTTTCTTTTTTTCAAGAACTTTTTACGTGTCAGATTTTACTGACGTAACAGTGAATGGTATTCCAACAGAATTCGATAATTAAAAGATGAATGGGAATGGTTGTGAGACATTAGGTACTTTAATTTGTTTGAATTCTTCATTCCGATCATTATGGGAATTATACGCGATTTAATTTACTTAAATTACAAACATGGATATAACTCTTTATTAATAGCGAGATATGTAGTGAGGTAGTAAGTTATGATACTAATTTAATTAGAAGAACATTATTGGCGTCGACTTATATTGTATTTATTACGCTTTATTTATTATCGCTTTATAGTTCATAAATTACTTAATTTAAAGCAGAAAGTCCTATTAATAATACTATGCACGTAAACTGTATTGAATCAAAAGATGGAAGTTGAATTATTTATGAATGTCGAGAAAATCGAAGATTGTACTATATCAGAATTAATTATATAAAACACTTGAGTATTAATGAAAACAGTCTCGGTGTATATCAAGGAAGTTTTCAATTACAAAAGTGCCTTAACAAAAACTCATGATCTTTTAAAGTCTTATACAGGGTATTTTATGTAGCTTTTTACCCTCTACATCTGAATATTTTACTACCGTGACACTTTACACGTTTTTCTCCTTTATGACGTTACATCATTCTGCATAATATATCCTATATTCAGTCAGTGAACTTTTTTTTACCAGGAATTACCAACAATCGATGCTTTAATTTTATAACTTGAAGAATAACTCATTATATTTTAAGATTTACGAGATTTGAATAGGATGCCTGAGGGCTGCCCCACTAGCTTCTCGATTTCCTTGACAAGGAAAGCGAAATCGAGAAAGCTCGTTTTACTCTTATAAAGCTTGTTTTACTCGAGTAAATCTTGTACAGCACTGCTTTAAATATATCTCTTATGAAACAGAAAATAATATTATGTTGATCTTGTATTATTATCTTCTCAGTAAAGATAATTTCGTACTTACAAAGGATATCGTTTTATAGGTAAAGATTTTAAATAATGGATTAAAAAATATAGACAAATTTTTTAAATTAATAGAATTACTACGAATCAAAAAAATTTCCTAGAAAATATATAAAAACCAAACTCAATAATAAATATTCGAAGATTAATTAACAGATTAGGTAACGAAACTAAAAAATGTTAATTCCAGACTATAAAATCCACAGAAAAATATTACATTTATCCTAAACAACATCAAGTATTCCAAAATAACAACCGCTATAAACGCGAATGTTTCTTTTCCAAACTAGGCTACATACTAAGAAGTAGAACGTTCAGTGAGAACACAGGAGGCAGTCTTGAATAACGAAGGAAAGGTTTTATATCTAACCATAACCCCTTGGTCTTTTATCAGGACTGGTTCGCTTGGTATTTTTCCTATCTTGGCGAGGCAAGCCAGATAGCCGACAAATAAGAAGAGTATTGCTCGCAGTAATCTGTTAACTTTGAATCTAACGTGCAGTTACATATCCATTGCAAGGATGGTTTGCGTGTTATAGGATTTCGCGAAACGGTCGAATCTCACGCGTTATCCGTGATAGATACGGCTACGTGTATCTGACTATCGAGAGCGCGCATTAAATACAGGATTGTAGAATCTCTGCGGAGCGTACGCGGAGCTTCGACGCGGACGAAGGAGGCGGGAGGCGATTGTAAAAGGGCGAGGCGCTTATTAAGTTAGTGCCGGGGATTCCTGAGCGCGCGAGTACGCGCCACAACGTATGAATTACACGATCCAGCTTCGTACGTCCGACGATCACGAGAGAAAACGCGGAGGGAGGAGAATACGACAGAGAACGAAGGTGATGAGGACGACTGGAGGAGAAATGACGACGAAAGATGACGCTTCGACCGACCCCAGCCGCGGCCGCGCTTCGCCTATAGTGAAAGTAATAACAGTGAAACGTGCGCATACACCGGCAAAATCACGCACGCAGACCAACTCACTGGACCAGCTTCTACGTGACTGGTACTTAAGCTATTTTTCGATACGACCGGTACTTAGGTGCACGCCGGACTACACAACCGCCCGCTGGGCTCTCCCATAGAAACCACCACCGAAGATCTCCTAGCGTCCTTGGGAAGCTCGAGGAGGCCGAGGACGAAGCGGTCAACGACTAAGAAAGGGGAAGGAAGGAACGGATAATTGTAGAACGGGCCTCGCGATATATCTACCGTGAAATTCGAGTGAAAACGATCACACATGCGCGCCACCATTGGAGAAGAAGCGGATAGTCCGCTTTCGTTTTTCTCATAGTTCCCTTTCCTCTTCCTTATCGTGACTTTGTCTCGATGTTACGTGTAAGGATTGCAGGATATATGCTGGATGATGTTACGATATCAGCGGAGATTGTTTATAATTTTTTAGATCAAACCTGTTTAATAGGCCGACAGAAAAAGCAAAGACGTAATGGCAATGGACAGCTAGGAACACGAAAGGAGAATTTCCTGGAGTAGATTATTTAATTGCGATCAGGCTATGTTTGAGACTATAAGAATAATTCATTGAAATCTGTGTAAGTTAAAAGTTTCTTGTAGTATTTGCGTTATTTTATGTATAATAAATCTATTAAAAAACAAAGCATATTTACGAAACACAATTGCAAATTTAATAATATTTTTAATATTTTTGTGTAAAAACAAAATGTTGCTATTTTATCGATAATATTTATCTATACAATTATAATAGAGTGGCTACAAAAAGTATTCGTACACCATTGTATCTATTATAGCCTTTACATATCAATTTCGATTATGTTCAAGTATATTAAATTTTATATCATGCAGCATATATTCATATATACGTAAGCATGAAAGAACATGATAGAAAATCACTTCATTGGAAAATAAGTGTGAAAATGCAAATACTTTTCGCGATCACAATATTTCATTATTTGATAAATAATTATATTTTATACAACACATTTTTGTTTTCAATTTTACGTACAAATTGTGGTACGGTGACTCCCTTATCACGCATATTTTATTATACGAAAAATGAATGTTCGTTCGATGCGACAGTTTGAATTGCGGCAGCCGACACGGTGGCTTGAAGAAGTTGCTGGCATCCAAGCTACCGTATAAATTTGCGATATCGCGATGTATCCCCCATATATATGTGTGTGTGTGTATGTGTGTGTATACGTATATACATATACATATAATAATATATAAAAATACTATGTGTACCGAGGGTCTAACGTAAAATGGGCGGGGAGTGTCCGCAGATATACATGTAAGTAGAGAAGTTGGAGAAGGAAATCGGGTCACGCCGAGATATTTTTCCGCGTCTTTCCACTTTAGTAGGCGAAGGTTAGGGGATGTAAGCGTCGTGTGTGTGTGCGCGTTCTGGACTGAAGAACATACATACACAATTTCTCTCATCGGCGATACGTATGCAAAGCACTGGAAGGTGCTTGCAACAATTATGAACGGTTTGGTGATTCTGCATGCAAGCTTAGCGCGCATTCGAGTCGGGACGAGCCGTTGGAGAAAAATGAGAAAAAGACAATTAAAAGGAGCTGAAGAATGATGTTATATACACGCCTTGATGGCATAGAATGAAATGGTTACGTGAAAATGATTTTTAGTTGAACGTTAATGTGATTTTAAAGCTTGCTTATTCAAATACTCTGCCTCTCATAACAGAATTATGAAACCAATCAAAAATTTCCAATTGAAGTGTTCGGAGCGAGAACCGGTCAATTCTACTATTGGAAACTTCACAGTATCAACCGTCTAGCTAACAGTAAGTCCTCCTATAAAAATTGTTTAAACGTGTAAAGATTATATTAGTAACATATTTTTCACGAGAGACAGTGTGACTAGTAGTGACAGCTTCAATAGAATTTCTTCTTCTTCAGTGGAGTTGTCAGTTTCTTGCATCGAAATTAAGACTAGACAAATGAAAATCTCTAAATGTAGGTTTATTTATCAAGAAGCATACAAATAACGAAGATTATAAATTCAATATACGTAATATTCATTTACTATCTGCATCAGTTTGTGGATTTAAATTTGGACTAAGATTTGGACACCACAAGTCATTTTTCGGTACATGTTTTTCTACTAATGAAGAATCATCTTCTAATTCTTTTTTATCTGACAGGAAACGGATATTGTAAAAGATAGCCGAACTTTTTTTAGACGAAAATTTGAAAACCATACATCAGCACTGATGCTGCATTTTAGGAACTAAGTGATTCTTACATCTGGGAAACTAGATTATCTCTATAATCAGAGGTGTCTTATTTTTGTAATTAGCGATGCGGGATATATGTAGTAAGAATTACTACTACAAGAAAATCCAATCTTTGGAAAAAAAAAAAAAAAATACAGACTCTTGCACCGAACCCTTCGATTCTTATGCAGTTACAGGTTCAAGATATTAGATCTAATAAGTTCATGACTCTCTGTTATGTAAAGTTTACAGCTTTGGTACTACGTCCACTTCTTAGAATACCAATGGGAAATTAATTTAGAACATCGAATAAAATTTAATCTAAATAGTTATGAGTTAACAGTGTAGAAAATGGTCGAAAATTCAGACGTAATTTGCAAAGGTCCATAGCTTAAGGACTGGTTTAGTAGAACCGATCGATCGACAATAATTTTAGCGGCAAATTGTGTAACGGTATCGATACCAGTGCATGGCCTCCCGTAAAATAAATGCGCGATTATTTCCTAGTATGTTTAAATAACGTGTGGAGGCGATTTACGAGTTTTCTGCTTCCAGAATGTAGTTTCTAGCATCTTCAAGTCGTCTTTATTACAACCATAAATTGGGTGCTACATAGAGTAGACTTACCAAAATCGTACCACTTAAAATATATTACGCTGTATCGCCCATTTAGTGTTAATTTTTATGCAAGTTAATGTTGGAAATTAGAGTTTAATGGTTGAGGATTCTGCTATTATGTTTAACTTCTTCCTAAGAGCGAATTGACTTTTTGCAAGCAACCAATCTTCTAAAACTATTGATATTCAAACACGTGTTAAAAATATGTTTGTGCTAAGAATATTATGCAAATAATAAATACAAAAATTATTAGCACCTAAGAATTGATAAATATTAATATTTTTAATATTTCCTTACTATATCTAATAGTTTGAAATAAATTATGAAATATTTCATTTAAAAATAGGAATGGTGTATATAATACTACCTATATTTTATAATACTAGTTTAATAGTAATTATCCAAATAACTCATGACTAAAAGTAGCCATTTAGTTGTCGTTGTCGAATTAACTTTTTATACTGATAATATGAAAATTTATGAATTTTTCTTCAAGATAAGCTTTTGAAACAATTATCTATCTTATACAGGAAACAGTAATTAGAGTAATGAATAAGATGGTGTAGAAACACGGTTGGTACGATTAATAGTAAACCTAAGTTCATTCGATTAAACCAAACACAATGAAATTAATCTAAGTGATTATACCGTACAGTTTGAATTGGTAACATGAATCACCAATCGTTGCTTCAGGTCTGTGTTTGGTTACTACATATATACTTGTACGATTCAATTAGGTTCATTTCTGATTACGCAATTTGATATGAATGGTTGTAATCAATATGGCACTGATACGGAATACTAATATTCTCAATGATACTGACTTATAATTTCAATTTTTAGTATATTTTAATATTACAGAAAAAAGGTAGAAAACTATTTCTAAAGTTTATGAAGGTGACGTCAGAATTTTTCAATTAGTTCACATATTCATAGAATACAGTGTGAAAAATACATATTAAATATTCTATTACGTATGATAAGTGAGTTTAATTAACAAATTTTCTGACAAACAAATATCCACCATTTTAATATTCGTAATACAAGTATAAATAATGAATACATAGATAAAAGAGTGTTTTACATATTCCCATAAATTTCAATCACCTAAATTTTCATAACTAGATTGTAAATTTGACTGAAAATATATATCACTGTATTTCATGAATTATTAAATGAAAGATTTTATTTAGCTCAAAAATCAAACGGTACTATATAAAATCATTAAATATTCTGTTACTTTGAAGTTATTGTATTTAATTGTATATTATTGCTTCTGTAACAATTATGAATAATATAACTGAATTATTTTACAGCGTCATAGTACTAAATAATTTCAAGTGACGAATTAAAAAAAGATGCGTTTAGATTTGAGTTAGTAGCGTTGATTAATCATTACTAATTATATAGAAGAGTTACTTACGAATGGTTTTTCAGCACGGTTTCAATCATATTGGTAGCGACTGACCAAATGAAAACGGATCCATCCGAAGAACCAACTGCTATATATTGGCCATCTGGACTGAAAGTAGCTCTCGTCCAATCAAAGCCGACTTTAAACCCATCAGCACTAAAAATTAAAGTAACGCACGTAATTAATTTCCTGTTTCTTTAATACAACGATTTCATCGAAATTAAATGTTTGTTGAAATGATACTTGTGATATTTGCGCCCCAGAATGTTATTAGATATTAGTGTAAGTACGATACTACATTACTTTGCACGTAACTATTAAAAGGAATCAAACATTAAAATCTTTGAAATTCTATGAAACCGAATAAAGAATTTAAAATATATTTAACTGAAGATGTTTTGGTTCGAGTCTTGAAAGCTCAAATTATATAAAATTGTACAAAATCGAACAAGTAACAGGCCCGTTTCTCTACTTCTGCATTCCACTTTGTAAGTCGTGTAATGTTAAATAGATCCATAATAAAATTATACTCACCTAAATGATCCAATGATCTTCTTCATTCGTAAATCAATGAGTTTTAACGTATCGTCTCTGACACAGCTCAGAAGGTAATTTGCATCTGGAAACAAGCAGGTGCCGCTATTTGAATTTGCATGTCGTTAATGTTAAAGTTAAATTGGTTGTGCTAATACGGTTAGCAATACAACAGCTTGTCTATTCTGTTTGAATAAACATAATCGCTGATTATGTTCTGATTGCATTTACTTCATGTTGCGGTGGAGTTTCCGCGGTGTTGCTCTATTATTCTAATGGCGACAAAAAGAAGGAGTACGTAAGGAGAGGAAAAAATACGTTTACTACAGCTTGAAATGCACCGAGATGCTAAGTAAATAATTCCTTTTCGAGACGCATAAATCTTATGGGGTGGCGTTCGAGAAAGGTTTCATTGTGAATCTACCGGCCACATTTCCTAAGAAATGGTACATTATACTTTAATGGAAGTATACATAATGTATTACGTTGAATGATAAAGGAAAACCATTAAACTGGCGCGATGTAATCGAGCAGAATTCTACAGTCTCTGGCAATATCGTTTCATTCGTGTTCTATTCTCGCTTTGCCGAAATTAATGAAACGCGAGCTGCATATTCCCAAAGAATTCTTTAATAAGTATGACAACCTAACAGATGTTTCTGGATATGAATATTTCAAATGTCATCATAGACTTTTCAGTGTTCATAGAACAGACAATTCTCAAGTTCCCTCAACTAAAACTGTAACCGTACTTAGTTTCCTTAGAATATTTTACACTTAGTCAAGGTAAATTGTGCATGATTGTTTGTAGCTTTTTACCAATCAAGTAATTTCATTATTCCAAATTTATAAGAATCATTGTCAATTCTAGAATTAAGTTCTTGGAACAGAATTGTCACAGTTTCTTTATTAATTTTAAATTTCTTTTAAAGTAATTTATGACAAAGTATTTTAAAAATTGTTTAGATAAAATAGATGCCTCTAACATTTCTTGGATTTTATTCGCAGGTCTTTTCTTCAAATTTAAGCTTATGTAAGAAAATCACACGAATATTTTAATTACATATTTATGGCGTTAAATAATGATGTTTGAATATTTTTAGAAACTTCTCAATGAAAAAAATCAAACGAATTCGATTAAAATAGTCGTATGATTATCAAGTAAAAAATATGATATATCTTTTCGGTGACTAATTAATAGCGAGGTGATCACCGACTAAGCGTTACCAACAACAACGACGTTCGCTTCGTAGAAGCAATTCCAGGAATTAGGGGTGATAACTCCATGACAGGAAAGGGAAAGTTATACAAAGTATCTGGAAAGGAAACTTACCACGAGATAAATCTAGCGACGTCACTTTCCCTTCCAATAAAATATCGTTCGAACTGGACTCGGCTCTGGTGTCCCAAAATCTAATTCTCTGATCGAAATGGCCACTAATTATTGTAGAACCAGCACCATCAGAAGTTACAAGATCGTTACAACTGGAACCCGCAAACTTTGTCTCTATACCTGTAAAACAAAATTCAACTGACATCAAATATTTGTATTGAAAATAAATTTTGTAAAACGTTTAGTTGCTTGAGGTATTTTATTAAATTAATTATTTATGTCACAAAAATTATTACACATATGATATACATTCGAATAATAATTTAACAACTGTACCTATGAATATTTACTAGACGATAATTTTTACTATTTTGTGTTTATTTTTATATTCGTGGTCTTGTACGTTTCATATTTTATCTAGAAGAAGAATTAATGATTAAAAATCTGCTTTTGTAATATTTAATATGTATGTACATTGTAACGTGTACTACAATACCCTAGAAAGAATAGATGCGATCGTTTCTACATCTGAAATTTCAATCACATCGTGTATTTCTGTATTCACATAAAATCTGCTTACGTCGGTACACCTAAGTTGACGGGTATGATGCATCGCCATGAAGTAATTGGACCCAGTAATTCCATCTTCACAGGAAGCACAGTGCCTCAAGCGATATCAATAACCGACGCGACGTATCGTCGCGGTAAGTTCGACAAGCCAATTGATCGGCTAGTAAATCATCTTTGATTTAATATAGATCACCATTGACAACGTAAAACGGGCATTTCTATGTAAAATTTGCAATCATACGAATGAACAGTTTGGGCATGGTCAGCTGTTGAACTCTATTCGTGATTTCCCCGTTCCAAACCCAATAATTGACTACTGAATTCTCGAATAATCTTTATCATAAGGCTTTATTATAGATATTTAAAGATATTTAAATGCAAATAATAAGATATTTATTAGATATTTAAATGCAAATTTAGGTAAATTTTTTGAAAGAACATATCGATGTCGTAAGTATAACACAATATATGTATATACTTTGCCTATTTCCTTTGCCATATTTACTTTGAATTTCTCTATGCAAAATAAAAAAAAGAATAGTAAATTTGAAAATATGTGTAAAAATACGTATATAAATTAATTAAGAGAAAAAGATGTAAAGAATAACTATACGTTGTAAATAGGTATTAGATATTACATCCAAGAAAATATGGTATAATATAAAACTAGTATAATTAACAGTAGCAATTACATTCCCTTTGAGACATATTGTCCAATTTATATAACAAATATATTGAATATAAAAGTAATTTCTAATCTCAATTGATTCTTTGATAACCTGCAATAGAAATTAACTCTTATGTTTATTTTACTTTCTCCAGTGATATATAATTATAATTTACTTTGATAAAATCAACCGAATTCTAAATTCTTATTATTCAGTTATAGAACTCGCTGATGCGTAAGTATTAATTGCACGTTCGTATACATTTACGCGAAGTTTATAGACACATTTTATGCCCTTTGTATCCGTTTCCTCCGTTACACGTTGCAAACAGCAACAGTTTCCGGATTCGAGCAACTGAAGTACAGTCTAAAGTACCTAAGCGTTTCTCGTCGTCGATTCACTTTTCCTGCTGCTACCCGTATTAGCTGAGAAGGGTTCTCAATGGATTACAGTTAACTATAAACGCGAGTTTCCGAGCGCTTTCAATCTCGCGAACACGCTCTCTTTTGTGAGTTTTTGAGGCTAATCTACATTTCTAACGACTTGTGTCAAGCAATTCATCTGCCATAAAAGCATACATATGGTATAAAATGATTTCCAAGAATGAGTAAT
The DNA here is from genome assembly GCF_905332965.1 of Bombus pascuorum. NCBI lineage: Eukaryota > Metazoa > Arthropoda > Insecta > Hymenoptera > Apidae > Bombus > Bombus pascuorum. The sequence goes on along the minus strand of NC_083491.1, from coordinate 10,788,526 downwards.
GGATCTTTCAGATATAACCATGAGCGAATCGCAAAAAGTTATTAAAACAGGAAACAAATTACTGTCTGCCAGCTAATGACGCCATTTATCATTATTCATCAATCGTTATTTATTAGAATATGTACGATAACTTAACTTAAAAAGTAACGAGAACGAATTAATGAGTTTTAGTCTGTAAATAAAGATACAATGATATAAATTTGCTATATAAATTTAAAGATAATATTGAGGAACCAGTAAATTTCGAAATAAACTATTTGTTACGTTCCATACATTGGTATTTTAAATAATGAATGAGCATTCCTAGAATTCCCTAACAGAGAAGATATAAAAAGTTGAACACAGAATATACGATACAAAACTTGAATCCCTTATTTATACGAAAGTACATTAGTCTCCGACTTTATGGTATATCAAATATTCTGAATGGAACAATTACTATAATCCATTTATCCATTATCCCAAAATTATTTAAGACGAGGAAGATAAGAAAATGATACCACTTTAAGTGATAAATCTTCATCTCTCTTTCCAGATATTCTGGCTCTGCTAATTATTTGCTGTTTATAAACAGGAATACTCCAATTAAAATGGAAGAAACGTAGCAGTTGTATCCGTAAGCCGATGCAGCTGCGAAACATTAACAAAACGATAGCAAGAGTAAAGAAGAGAGATAGGTAATAATCCGATAGAAAACAGCTGATCCACTTTAAGCATCGGTTTTTGTCTTAAAGCGTCCTGGCTAAACAATAATTCACGCTTAAACGCGCTTTCAGCAACGCCGTTCTCCATTGTCCGCTCCTTGCGTAGCGAGATTTATTTGCGCTAAACTTTTGTACACCTCTTCCACCGTCGTCCGCCTTTCTGTGATAGCACCGGGCTTGGTTTTCACTATTTTGCCCGTAGGACCGCGTTCACAACAAAAGCGTGAGAACCCTGAACCAAAATGAATGTCCGGCTTGTGTCTGTGTGTATCAACCTGCACCCGGTTCTTCTATCTCCGCCTATGTGAAATTAACTTGGATTTAACTCGTGAAAGCGTACAAATTTCGGCGAACGGTTCAAGTGTGTCCTACTGGATTTACTAAACCAGCTTTATATTTATACGTGTAAAGAACATATACGAAAGAAGAGAAGAAAGAGGGGAACGTCGAATTGGAAGAGAAAAAAGAAGAGCCCGCGCTAGTACGCTTGCACTATTTTGAAAAAAAAAAAAAAAAAGGATTGAAGTTTCGCCTTTCCGCGTTTAGATTCATCGAGTGCTCGTATCCGCTTGGGACAACTTAGCAAAAGAACTCCACTTTTTGCGTTGAACGAGTACACGATCCTCCGTTCCAGTATTGCTGTACAGAGTGATTTCAGAATGACTGGGATTATCTGCAGAGTTTGAAAGTACACAGAAACAGCGGTCGTTGGACAAACGTGTACGTAATATGAGTGATATTCGCAGATTTGAGGAAAGATATAATAAGTCATAAAAAATAAAATAATAATAAAATAGGTAAAAATAAAATAATAAAATTCGATGAGTATTCAAATATTTTCATGAGCTGCGGTGTATTAAATCAAACTCGAGATCGAATTTGGGAATTGATATTCCAGAAATCGTGATCTCGCTCGTGTCAATTTTATCGCATTGCCTCGATTCACCTTTATCGTAAAAAATTATTCGTTTCTCCGTTATGCAATCTCACCGAAACACCTTATATTTCCAGGGAAATTATGTGGAATAGGATTTTTATTATCGGATTGATGATTTAGAAAGGGATAAGCCGATTATTTACAACCGTTCGAAACCGATCGTATACCGAAAAAGAAATACAGATCGTAGCTGAAGATTCAGCGACGGTATATAGCTAGACCCTTGCACGTTTTCAAGCCGCGATCTTTACGTGATAAGCGGTGCTTTGAAGAAAGGGGCAAAAGTGATAATTTAGTGGCGGGGTGAAAGTGGCTATTCGCCGCGGTGAAGTACAGAGTAGGTGAGGCTCTTTCAGCAAATAGGGGCGACTTTAAAGGGTACGAAAAGTAAATTGAACGAGGTGAATGGACATGATCAACCGATATGAAGCGCGAACCAACGAAAGGCATGAATAGTTTGCAAATGTATGCAGGATTTACAATTCGATCCCTATGGACGGTTGACTAATCTCGTGAAACCATATCATTCGAGGAACCCCGTTCGAGATATCGATTTACACTCTGGTCAACATTGCTACAGAGGTAGCCGAAGTTGTGGGTGATGTGCGGCCCCCAATGGTAGGTGGAGTTCTATTGACAAAGGATACACGATGTAGCCTGCCGTGGATGATAGTACACCGGTCGTATTAATTTGCAAGATTCGACTGAAGGATCATAGCGAAATTTACCCACAGTTGCCGAGATTGTTGCCACACGACCCGTCCACAGAGAACTTGTAGGTAAATAATCGAAAAGAGATTTAACTGTTACCGTGAAATACTCTATCCGTTATAAACATTATAATTTCGTTTTAAAATTAATTGCATGACGTAAAGTCTCGTCAACAATGGCTCGCAAAAATATTCGGATACCTTTAGAAATTTTTTATGAATATATTACATGTTATACAAAATTATCGTTATACGTAATGAGACAGGATTATCACGGTTGTGTTGGTAAGGTTTGAAACAAATCTGAAAACCTACATAGAAGCCACAGAGATCATGAGAGTATGTAAAGAGACAAATGTGTAAAAATTGTTTTAAAAATGAAATCTTTTATAGAGTAGATATAAAGAAGAATATGTAATTTTTTTAAATTTTGCAATGGGAAGATATATCAAATCGAGAAATAAGAGGTGACAGATGACATCTAATAAAGAAAAAATAAAATAAAAGAAATCATGTTTTGAAGGCATTATTAAGCAGAATATTTCTCACCTAAACGGCTGACAATTGCCGCGTGCGCACAAATTGATATTATAGATGGAAACTAACGGTTTTATTTCTATGCGAGGGTGGTTTATAAAATAATTCCGATATTTATTGACCGTTCTAGGTAAATATTTGGATAATAAATATATCACGTCGAAGCATTTTCGTCACTGTACCGCGGATATATTTCATAGGTATCATAACTTTTCACTATTCTCTTAATCGTTTTCTTTTTTTTTTTTTCTTGAACCGATAAAAAATTGTATTACTATTTTCTTTTGCAGAGATTTTACCTGAATATAGGAAAATTAGTGACCGTACAGTAAACTTTGCAATTCCTCTTTTTTGCAAATAAATTATACAGAAGTATCTACATAAACTTATGCACGCATCCAATACAATATCGTAAATTGCAATCATTTATACAAGTTCGAATCTAGAACATGCATAAAACTTGACGTGGATAATCTTATTTTTACAGCATCAAAAATCACGCAAATTTTTGTTACCTGATTACGTTGCTTTCATTCTTTAGAACAAAATATCAGGGAAAATTCAAAACCTCCTCACTGCTTTAGGTGGAGAATAAAACATGAATATTAAAAATATTACGTGACGCTTCTTTTTAATACAGTTCGAAAGAAAAAAGAGGAAAATAAAAATCAAATTTCCTTGCCAACAACGACACGTATTATACATCTTCGTTAACGGTCTGTATACAAGCAATTTGCATTTCATTAAAATTTTCGCGCTAAAATATTCAGTTTAAGACACTAGGCGATTCGCCAAATAATCTATTCAAAAAACTTCGCAAACTTTTATATTAAAACCGGTGGAACAGAATTAAGGCTGTCTCGTTACAAGCTGATCTAAATTAAATTTCTTCTTGTCGGAACTTCCGTTTAATCGTTCGTCCCATCTACCTTGAAAATGGGCGCATTCATCCCGCATGAATTTACCAATTTCTTATCGAGTCCTTTTTATCGAAAAACATCATCCGTTAGAGCCGTCACTGATCAAGAACAAAAGCTCGTCTCCCGACAAGAAAACTGCAGGTTGAAGCAACTTCGAAAAGATTTCGCTAACTGCAGATAAGAACGTTATCGTCTTAATTAATCTCACGAAGTGACGACGCAACGAAAGATCACTTTTATTCGATCCTTTTACGACCCAGTCATCTTCCAACCGAATATATTAAAAATCCTTAAGAAGATTCCAAAGTTCGAGCATTAAATTATAATCAGTGACGAACTACTAGCGAAATAAAAATAATATGATCCGACAACTATTATGGTCATTGTGGTGAAGTTTATATTTGCTTGAAAGTGTGTGAAAGTGTTTAATGACTTGGAAGATCAAAGAATACTTTTACGCAACAATTGAACGTTAAGCTTATATTAGGTCTAGAAAAAATGTTTTGTATTTTTAATTCCACACTTTATGTATTTTATGAACAAAATATGTCGTTATTCTTAAACGTTGAAATATTTCCAGTTGCCGAAGTATTCTCTGTTAACGTCAATAACTTTCTTTCCATTTTTCGACCGTTTTTGATTCAGTAATGTTTGTTGTTTCTGAACCTCAAACTTCTTGCAGTCACCGATACGTAGTCTATGGACATTTTGGCCCAGAGCCAACGTCTCGTTTGAGAAATCTTTGGTAACACTTCTTACGCGTGACATTGTTACTAAATGCAGGAATAGAATAATCTTAGCAATGTCAGTAACATTTTTATGTATTTTTCACTATTCTCTGATTTTAAGTAATAGCTATAACCATAATGCTAGGCGCAAATCACGCTATAAATTAAATAAGAGCATTATAGACACGCTAAATGAAGCTCTTTTTATATTCAATAGAATTTTTTATTTTTTTACATGAAATAATCTCTCTTTTATGTATCATAATCCGGCAAAGTTATCGCACAATATCGTCGACGCTATTTTAGATTCCTCTATTACGGCAACGTTATGCCTCCTGATGATTCGAATTAGGCGTGTAATGGCTTTACGGGCGCTCGTAAATAAGGGAAAGCAAGGAGAAGATGCCGAGAATCGAATATAAAGGTGCGAGGAAATTGAACTACCCACTTGCAAAGAATTTTTTATATTAGTAACCTATTATATTAATATAACGAGACATTGTAATCTATTAAAACACGTAGAATTAATTTATTTTATCAATTTATCTATAAATTATTTAGAAATATTTTTAAATAATTCAATACTATTATATACCTAAACTGAAAATAACATTTTACTTTTATATAAAATATAAGTATTAAAAATTATTAGATTACCTTATATATTCAGAAACCATAAATTTAGCAAATACGTGGATACAGTAACTAGTACAAATTTTTATCTTGAGGATACTTTAAAACGCGTATGATTGGAATATTAAACCGTAGAAGAATTTCAAACGAAAACAATGATAATAGTAGTTCTACATTCGCTCGCATTAATTTCACGCTTTAATGGTTGAAGAACGTATATGTATATATATCATGTTGAATTCTTTGACCTGTTCCACTTGTAGTGCCTTATTTTTATTCCACTACGGATTAAACTAACAAGATCTAGTTCACGTATCGATAACGAGGCAATATCGCAGTACTTCAAATGTAAAAAGAAGAAAAAATACATAACTATCTAAGAAAGAAAATAGGCAATTACGTAAAGGAAAAAAAAGAGACAACCATTGGTGGAGATACTACATGTTATAATTGTAATCATAAAAATGAACTAGCTTCTTCAAATTACTACAAGATATTTCTACGTATCCATAGTTCTATCTACAGGTAGAACTATTTAACTAATTTAGCTAATTGATAATATAAATAATGCATATAAGAACTATCTAAATTATACAAATTATAATATAAATAATATAATTAATAGAGTGAACCCTATTAATTAATTCTACTGTCATTTATAGACTCTGTAATACGAGATAACAAATAATGGATTAAGCAATTTATCTCATGTTTCTACGCAAACCTACAACACGGTGATTAATTTTACAGTCGTTAGTAAACTCTGTAACAGTCGTTCAATTTTCTTAAAACAATTCGTCCACGTACAATACAGTTAAGGGTGGCCTCAAACTTATGGCTCGTAATAGGCGTACATACGAAGAGGTAGAGTCGCGCACCTTTTATTGTCCCACGACGCTAGTAAGCATATTAGCATTATTCATGACTAATGGCAATAATGAGGAGCGTGATTACCGGTAATGCAGTACATTATTTTCTGTCTATAGCGCAACAACGTTCTGGTTACGGTTAAGGATAAGAGTGCGCCAGTGTACTGTGTACGCTAAACGCTTGCTATTTGTTTGGCACTGGTTACTTACACGCTTTGCTACGCAGGTCCCAAATTTTTAGGGTACGATCGTAACTGCCAGTAACTACTTTTGAAGGCTCGCCAAGAAACTTCGCCGCCATCACCTTCCCACAGTGGCCCGTTAGAGTGTGCTGAAACAGAAATGGGAATGTCGTTTTGGAACATTTACCAACTCGTTCCGCGTGATAATAGGATCATTTGTAATCTACGTGACGTATTAAAAATGATTCGTAGCAATTGGATGCTTGGATTCTACTGGCGAGCATATTGCTGTGGTTCTGAACTGTGAAAAGTTTTCTTGATAGCATGAGTTATGGAAAGTTATCTATTAAATTCTGTAAAAGTACTTCTTTTAACATGGAATACTTGTAATTCTATGACTATGAAATTTTTATGTCGAAAAACTCGTAGCTTTTTCATATTAATTGTTTGATACATCTATTAACTGTCAGCTTTTTTGTATGTATAGAACTTCTATATAATTCTATAGATTAGAATTCTTTTAATTCATTTTCTATTATGAGTCAGATTTTAGATTTTTTGTAGATGACATTTTATATAACATTCTTCAATGGACTCAATTAAAAAATATTCTTCGTTAATCGTTTGATTTAAAAAGGATCTTTATATCTGGGGATTGATGCTACGAAATTTGTACAAATCTGTATGTAGAATACGTTGCTTATTAATATATGTGTTGCTTTATATAACTACAGAATAAATGAAAGTAAGATACAAAATGGAATTAAACTTAAATTTTATTTCACGTGAAATAAGAAGCACGTATAAGTGATTGAAACTGTAATGTAAAATAGTTATGGTATGCACTGTATGCAAGGTACGATGTAATTTGTGTTGCAACCGAAGAGGCTTAAAGTGTATACCAGGTTTCCTTTTCGAGGAAATTGAGTTTGAAAATCTTCTGAGTACATGCGACAAAGATGCCTCAGTGATTCTACATGTATGTCACTATTAGGCTTCGATGTAATATACTCTACACTCTGTCTGCATCAAGCTGATACATGTTAACAAGGAAAGCTATGAGTGATCAATTAATAAAGTCAATAATTTCTTAACGTGCTGGAAGATGTTGTTAGATACTAGGAATATAATGCATCGTTAACGTACTAAGAAATAATACAGATTATAAGGCCTATCATATGGCCATTAACTAAATAAAATAAGTAATTAAATAAAATCAAATAGAAATAGTATGAAATTAATAAATATGAATGGAATACATAAATTGCTTCTGTTAAAATAAATTGAAATTCTAGCTAGGATCGTGTTATTGACACAGATAGATTTTTTGTATGTATTCTCAACAATTTACTGAATTCTATTTACACGTTAAAAATAAAACAAATATTGCACGTATATCGATTTCTGGAATTATATTAAAAGGGTGTGTGTAACTGAAATACGATAATTTTAATCAATATAAAAAATTTGCTAATGTAAATATAATTGTTATAAGATTCTAATAATTAGTTGTTTCAGTTTAGATTTATTAGAATGAATGCAATAACAACCATCGTAATTCATAGCTTAAACAATATAGACATTTATAACCTAAATAACAAAAATATATACGTATTGAAACGAAACGATAATATAATATGAAAAACTAATGCGAATATGGTTACAATATTTCAATTGTTAGTATATCCATGTCAACCTCAATTACCCAGTTGCGTGACTTTGATTAAATCAATGAATACGCTTTGAAGTTACGTGTCAATATTCATATTAATTTCGGTTAGTATCCTAAAACATGATCTAAATGCAAAACGTATTGATCATTTTAATTTCAATATATTATTATCGCTTATTCCCTTGCATCGTAGAATGAAATATGTATTGAGGTATTTAAATGACGTGATGTGAATTTTCATTGTAAATTTTACTATATTATACTACAGCCAGATTGCTAGTAATATTGTTAAAGCAATCTTAAAAAAGTTTTCATAAAATCACGACGCATCGTATTAAGAACCGGTATTTATAGCTAACCAGTTTATAATGAGAGAAAATTATTATAACTACGGATAATATATATTTTATGGATTGAAATCTAGATAGCCTTTATGTCTATATTTATATATACATTTCGTTTTACATAAATAGTACAGTACAAAATGGTGTATATAATTAACTTAATCTCATGAGAAATAGCCTCTCCAATAACTCAATTACGAAAATAGAATATTTTGACATTATCGATATATTAACGTTTATGAAATAATTAAAATGTAATAATAATACTAATGTATAATAATTTGGTAATTACGTTTATCAGTAATCACTATATAATCAATTCGTTCCTGTAAGTAAGAAATATCCCGGATATGAATGAATTATAAACACCAATTATTAATTCATTTTAGTCATAAATGTAATCAAATTAAATTGTTTGTTACTTTCATTTATAACACTTTCATTTATATTATTCTAGCACTAAATTTTTCCAATCATCAAAAAGTCAATAATATCTTAATACACCAATTAATAGCTCTAAATAGTACACTGGAAGTATTTTCTAAAAAATTGAAAAAGACAATCAAGACATTAAAAAAATAATACGTAAAGTGTTGTGTAAAATGTAGTACAACAATAGAAGGAGAAGCTTCCTTAAGTAAAATTCAGACAAGAATAGAGTTGAGGATTTCTTCATGTACATAATATACTACTTTAAGGAGTTGGAGAATGTGGAAGAAAAATGTTTATTTCAATCTGCTATTCTATAAAATATATCAACCCTGAGTCAAAAATCTTTTCACGCAATTCTGAATGAGTTTTCAAGTTCTTGTATATTCATTTCCCCGTCAATTTTTTTCTGATGTCTGACTATAATTGCTGTGACTACTATTGACGCTTACTCTTTATATGCACTCTTTTCAGAAGCCAAATTGACTAATTCCACATTTTCTAAGTTTCACAACTTTAATATCTAAATACGTGACTAGTATCGAGCTTCTCAAAAAAAGCAAATGATTTATTTCTATAAGCTTATTTGTTTTAAGAAAATGATAAACAAGGATAAATTCTAAGGAAATTATTACATTCAACGCAGTTTTCTTTACTCTTTAATTTATGAATGTAGTAGATACGGCTCATATCATGTATTATAATCACATTTTTTCAAACAGCATATTCTAAAAAGCATCCAATTTATCAAACCTGCATAATTGTAAAACGATCTCTAAGTTATCAAAGCGTACGCTTTACGAAAGCACTTTACTTTTTCCTCGCGTACTTTTATCCCATAGAACTGGTTATCCAGAACTTCCGATCGAGATAGGCGCGTGAATTATAAATATAGTTTGCCCACTAATTCATTCGAGAACTTTGTCATCGCCCAATAAAAATGTCACCGTGTAAAAGTCGCGACAACGGTCGGCCACTATTTTCCATTGACGCCTCTAAACAATAAAAGAGCGAGATATACAGGCTAATAAAGTTATCCGACACACATGGCCTGTCCTCTCTGCTTCGCCGTTTAATGGTGAAGAATTCAAGCGTAACGTCGACAAGGGAAACACGAACAACTCGAGGGCTGTTCCAGAGAACGGGGCGCCGTGAAAAAGAAGAGTTCGCCAATTTTAAGGTACACGGGCGTCGGGAGCTCTTGAAAAATGTCCTAATGTAAATTAATGGGCCAGAAGTTTAGCCAGAAGGGCTGTAACTTGAAAGAAACACAGGTAGGAGGGCACCGGCACCCACCTACGTTATACGAGTCAAGAAAAGAACTTTTTCCACGGAAAGGGGGCAAAGGGAAAAGAGAGGGCGAACCGAAAGTATACTATAATCCCACGTCTCGAGAAGTTGGTCGAAAGTGCAGAGGTGAGTTCCCCGTTTCTTACAGGAGCATCAAACGATCCACTGGATTCTCTCTTCCGATTGTATCTTCCGCTCAATCAGATTCGAATTTACGATTGCACGCCCTTTTGCGATGTTTATCAGATTCAAATTTCTTTTATCGTCTTTCTTCTTCGATGGTAAATCAAATGGGCAAATTTTGAGGTAATCTCGAAAAAATCCAAAGTAGAAATTTATTGTCTTAGAAATTGACTGGTTCACTTTAACTTTTTCTGAAGATATATAAATTACATTTCTCAATGTATGGTACAAAAAAATGAGAAACGCATTAGGTAGGCAATAAGATAGAGATCTTAATTAATCGTACGCCACAATCATATCTGCAACAATGATTACAAAGTTACAAAATAAATTATTTTAACAATAATCTTAGAATTTGTTTATAAATACTTTGCAGTCTGCATCAAGAAGTATGTTCCTTGAAAAGAAGAAAATTTGATATAGGTATATATAAGCTTCAAAAAATATATTAATCTTATAGTAAACTTATTGGTATATTTAGTGAAATCAGAGGATCATATGAAATTCACTAAAATTCAAAATGACAAGGACACACGAATTTATACGTATACGTGCATTTTTTAATATTTTTGAATAATAGAAAAAGACACAGTATAGTATAGATGCAAACAGTAAAAGCAAAGAAGATATCAGTAATGTTCCGTATTAAACTAGTTGCTGAAGACACAAGTTCTACAAATAAAGAACTAAACGTAACTTTGTTTCGAACGCAAGAAAAACCACTAGAAAAGGTAAAATAAAATGCCGATTTCACGGTAAAACCACTGGTCCGCGAGAGGTTAACTTTATATATAAGAACATTACATGGCTTTTTCCAATCGCACGATTCAACGTTCGAAGTGATTTTCCTCTAAGAAAATCACAGGGCATCGGTGCAACGATTTGCCAATTGCTTTTATCGTTGCAGTTTTAACTTTAGTTCGATTCTTTTCCTGCACTGTGCATAAACATGAAAGAAACGAAGAGGTATTCAAGCATATTGCATTCGAGTATTCTTCGCGTTTCTGTTTTGTTCATGTAGCAACAATACCTGTGTGACGTATACAACATTTCAATGTAACAATTAAAATACTTTTTATCTAATATCCTATCAACAGCAAGCAAGTGTCCAAATATTTTCGAGCGGTGGTTTACGTTAACTCCCTCTCTTTCACTTCTTTACGCTTGAAAATACAAAATCAAACGTTATACATCGTTCTTGGAAGATACAGACCAAGATTCACGAAATGTAGGTGATATCTTCTTTTTACGGCGAGCCTGAAACGGCAATGTAAGACGTGTACCAGATGCATCGTTGCAATAAAGGCATAAACTCTTTCGTAGAGTTCTGTCGGAGAGTGAACCGCCGGTAAGATTCGAAGCAGAAAGAGGAATACTGCGAAAGAGAAATAGATGGACCTTCTGAGTTGTACGAAGGTTCAATTAAAGTCGGTAAAAACAGCAAAGAAGAACCTGGTAACCTTCCTGGAAGTAACTAGCGACCTCAGTTTTACAACCAGTGCGTTGTCTTCGTTTTAAAGCCCACAACCGCGAGTTGTATTCGTGTTTTGCCACTGTAGGCACCTTTCAGGTTTTTCTTTTACATATACAAGTATGTGTATACAAAGGTAACAATAGCGACAAATTGCTGTTGTTGAGTAAACTTTGTACTTTATTGGCCTTTCTCTAAGATCGTGTTATTTAGACAGTTGATCCTATGAATGCGTATTACAAATAAAATCCATGTTTTGGATTACTGAATATATCACCGATATATTAGAAAAATGAATGATTCAATCAAAAAATTTAGAATTATTAGAATAATAATCAGTTGTATATAGAGACAGATCTGACAACTATTATTAGACTAACTATTATTCAGATGACATTAGTGGAGGAAGAATTTTTCTTTGCTGGTGTTTTGTATTAATTTGATCAAACAGTTTTTCGTTTATTTCAAAAAAAGTTCCAATTTTTATGTATAAAAGTAAAGCTCTGTTATACGATATATTAATTATTTTTTCCTACCATCTTTCATCATCTATCCAATAGATATGAATATTGCGTAATTTGTATATTTTGTATATTGTACTTAGTTTTATTGAAGAAGATTAAGAAAATTATATTTCATATTTTGAATACACCAAAGTAATATGATATGTAACAATGAATCAATTTCTTTATGGTTTATCATTCATATTTTTAGGGATAATAAAGAAGATATTGTAGCACACAAATATGAAAACTAAAATGATATCGTACATCGTGAAACTAAATAAAAATAGAATTTTCTCTCATCCATTTCCTAGCGATGATTCCCTTGCAATGGTTTATGTTTCTAAATTTATACAATTTGTATAACATGTAAAAACTTCTATAATATATAATTTCACTCTAATTTTACTAGAAATGTTTGGTTGGATAATATGAAATGCGATTTTTAAACTACTGTATCATGACAAGTCTGTTTATATTAAATTTTACTCTAATTATAAACATTATTGGTACTGATGTTCAAATTTAACATTTTGCGTACATAATAATATTATAAACTGGCGTAAACTGTTTATGCCGCCATTTGATATATGTATAGCATTAAAACTATCTCATAATTAAAATAGATATAAAGTTTCCATAATTTCCAAAATGTTATTGATTATGGAACAATTTCTCTCTTCATTCTAACAATTATTTGATATAAACGAAACATAAATACGAATTATAGTGGAATGTTTATAAAAATAACAAAATGTTGTCGTAACTAATTTATCATAACTTTGGCAATTATCATTGAAATAAATTATCCATGTTATAATTATTATTACTCTCACTTTACAAAACTTTCTCGTACTTTATATAATACCTCTAAATGAAAATGGTCAACTGTACCTTCATCGGTAATCGAAAAAGAAATCTAAACAACCTCACCAATTAACATAACACAAGATTTTCCGCTAGAAATCGCAAGAAATCTACTGAGAAACATATAGCGAAACGTAACTCAGCCGACCATGGGAATGTGTTAAGGATGTAACCGAATCCATTCTAGTTTTCCCAAAGCAAAAATATGCTTTACTCGACTGCACAAAGTTTTATCGTATCATGTATCGATTCACGTAAATCGGCTGTTGTTAGCTGCAAAACAAACATCGGCAACTTCCGCGGAAAACATCTCAGGTAAGACACGAAGGTTATATATGCGTTGCTCTAAGCAAAGTTTACACATACTGGAATACTAGGCAGGCGAGCGCCAAGCGACGGTTCTATAGCGTTCTCATCGTTTTTCACTGCCACTTCGTTAGTACAGCACGGCACAGAGTGTTTCCGCGAAGCGGAATTCCGCCGCCTTAACGTCCTATCCCATAATTACATCCAACTTGGTCGATGGTTTGGGTTTGATTGGCCGAAGGTTGTCGTAGCCACGCTCGATACTTGATGAGAAGACCGAAGGAGGAAGAATCGTGGTCGCTTGGCCGCGTGCAAAAAGATCCGATGTACACGTGACTTAGTGCGCCATCATGAAATGTCGACCAACGACACGAGATATCACCGTTTTATTGGTTTTCCCGACCGAAGATTATAGCATGTTAACCTGTTACATGGACTTTTACGCGGCAAAAACCGCCCGCTATAAAGTGACACCGTATAAACCGACAAGTGAATGGTGAATAGCGCACATAGTCAACTGGAAAATCAAATTAATTAGAGGCCAAGAGATGCGGTGGGGATCGAATTAATAACAGGATCGATAAATTTCCGTATGCGCGCGCGGTTATAGATATAATACATGCTACGAATTACTAAACAGGACGTTTTAAAACACTTCATGCGCCGTAAATATTAGTGAAAAGGTATTCGCACAGGTAAGTATTCTAGACGTTTATACTGCAAATGTTAAATATCTGTTTGATAATTTATTGTATTTGTCGGCGTATGTGTTTCGGATTTTATTCGGTGTGTAACGTGATATAAAAGGAAGAACGAGTCAATTTGTTTATTTGATATATGTTTTTAAGAATTTTATTGAGAAAGGTTGAAAATATTTGACGTAAGCGTGCGAGCATATCGATATGTTGCCATTAATTACATATATGATCACATATATCATGGATTTATTGCATTTAATATATAATTTACAGGACTTTATGTTTAATGTATATAAAAGAGGATTTATAGTTTGGCATTTGATGTTTGATAGAACAAAATCGAAATCTCTTTGAAATTTTCTGGTACTGGATGGTAATACTGACCATTTGGCATTCTTGTATATACTAACTATCCTCATCGTATCCTCTCCTGCTAAACCATGGTAGTAAATCAATATTGACAACTGATTTCGATATAACATGATTACAATTCAACATAATATATTGATTAATTGTAATATTATACTAAACAAATTTAGATATTCCAAATCAGAGTATAATGACATATGTATATAAAATCATTTCATTTAATCATAGCCTTGTTTACCATCTCCTTATCAATTTCTATTTCCTCACATCCCTGAGTATTCACATAAAACTAAATCATAAAATAAAAATAAAACAGACGAATATTTAAAACAGCATCTAGATCAATTAGAATACCTTTTATAGTATTAATGAAGTCGGTACTAACCTAAGTTTTATAACACCAAAATGAAGAGGAGCAAATCCCAACACAACGCAAACGTACATAATCAATAACTCAATTGTTCACTTATTAATTAAGCTGTCCTATGTTAACGATACAATGACATATGCTTCACAATAATATCGTTTCGCCCAAAAGATCTATTAAGCCGTTATAATGTGGACTAGAAGGGGTTATATACAGTGGATTAACAGGGAACGTCATCTAGCAGCGTGTCCCTCCATAAAGCGATAAAATATGAACATTATTCCGGACACGTCTCAATATCCATTACCCCAAAATTTCTAAAATTTGCATTTACCACTTTATTGCACTTTCAAGCTCCTCAAAAATATTGCGATAAAAATCCCTATAGTGACATTATTATCATTTGTATTTATGTGTGCTGGATCCTCAAGCAAATAATATACATCGAAAATTGTCGTTTCGTGAAAACCAACTGCATCCATTGATGCGGGTGAAATAGGCTTATTATGATAAAAAAAGAAAAAGAATAAAGAAATCCAACTATACATAACATGAAGATAAGTACCTAGATGCTTTTATCGAAAACTATTTGGGTGCGACCCAGGTATTCAACTGCTCGACTACATCTTCAACATTTTTAGCTGCAGCCTAGCATCTATATTTTCAGAACTGTAATACTGGGAACACATGAAAAGCCATTTCCCCCCTTTACCATTCTTTCTTGACAGCCTTGTTTCCTATCTCTTTTCAACGATTCGATATTGGCCACTGGTCGCATTTTTCATCGAGATTATGGACGTTATATATTCGAAAAATAAGAGAGGATATCATGAAAAGGCAATAAATTACGGTTGTCGGGTAAACATTCCCGTTTAATTAATCCCATTAACGGACCGCCATTTACCGAAATTGAGACATCCCGTTCGTCCCAATTGGATTATCATAACGGAATTTTAATAAAAGCGTTACTGTTATAATTGCTGTAGCGAAGCGTGGATCCTTGAACGAAGCGATCTTAATAAATAGGTTAAATAAGGAACAAAGGATGCTTAGACACAAATGGACTTTTTAAGATAGACCTAGAATAATGCTATTGCATTTCGCGAGCATACTTAAATAAAATTTCAATATTTTAAATATTACTTACTTTTACCGAAACACTTGTTTCCAGTCATTTTCGGAAAATATAACTGCAACGTATTGCTTTATTTAAAGGAAAGAAATGAGAAGTTATTTCAAAATACAGTTATTTCAAATGCCAAAGTTTTATCGTGAACTCCACGCTTGAGAAATTCAACGACGTTATTCTACTTTTAACCATCTTAAAAAATGTCCCCTTTGAAATAAAGTTTCCAGCTTTTCCTTCGATAAACTCTTTTTACTATATCAGAAATAAGAAGATTAAATAAGAATTAAATATTCTAAAGTTTATTTATATGTCCGTAGACAAATTATTTACTTTTAAAATTTCGCACAGGCGCCATAGTGTCATTTTAGAACTAAAATTAGAAATGTTTTGTTAGATCTTCGTGTTAGATGAGAGTACAGCGTGGAGCTTGAGCCTAAACCAACATTACATCATTCTATGTCAGGCAAAAGTGATTTGTCCCATGTTTCATACGGTACGCGTGAAAAACACATCCTGAACTCACGTATGATTAAGCCTTAAATTACGCACGACTGCAATTATTCCCGGTAGTTTATGGTTGTAGTCGACGAATTCAGATGAAATGACTCTTTGATCTTCGTAATAACATAAATGGCTATAAGATGTAGCCCGAAGCGTAAGAGTTGGAGAATGTGAACTAATGTCGTTGCTGGTATTTTCTGGTCTCTGGTCGTTGCTGGTTTCGTAAATTGAATTGTGCATTAAATGTATTACTTAAATGTATTGCTTTGTGCGTGTCATTGCAATATAGTTAAGACGATGGACAAAAACTTCTCACTGTGATGAAAGTATAATTCTATTATAAAAATGAAACATAAATAAAATGTAGGCATCATTATTGCATTTATACTTCCACATATTCTTCAATTTTTGCTTCAGTATTATTACAGATACATTGAGATTAAATCACCATTTAATATATCGAATTAAATAATTTTATGTAACTGAATTGTTTAACGATATCGGTGAATGAATTCGAGCCGAGCGCGAAATTCAAGTTATTTTCTTCTATGAATTTCAACTCAGCTATTATAAAGTGGAAGCTACAATTAATATTAACAACGAACGTATAATTTATTACTGATATTTCAAATATTAATTCATTTTCTAAAATCTAAGATAATGATATTCTACGAGAATAGTGCTGGAAATATTGTATCTCAATAGTAAAAGTATCGATCCCAACGATACGATACTTAAAAACTGGTGAACTTAGTACAGTGAAAAGCAACAGTCCAAATGATGAAAATAAACATTTACGTTTCTCGTGCTTTAGGTCATATTACTCAATATAAATGCAATCGCTCATATTACTCAATATAAATATTTGAAAATAAAGAACGTGGGAAACTAACCAAACTTGAGAATTTATTGTGAATATGAAATTTATAGTAACCATTTGATCACTGGCATCAGGCCACACGTTGCTTGGCGAACATGTCTCTCACGCATCAATGGAAACAAACGCTTACCGTTTCGTAGAAAACTTCGGCGAAGTACAAGGCGTAACGGAATCTTATGCGCTAAATATAGAGATGTCAACTAAACTCAGGGATGCTATGAACAGTTAGAAACAGAATGCATGATGTAAATACTGTTCTACTTAACGTGTAAATACTGTTTTATCTATATACTGTAAATTAGGAAATTAACTCTATATGTACGCTTAGAAACGCGTGTGACGTGCGCTTGTTAAAAATACAAAAGAGAAAAATTTACATACTAGAGAAACGACTTTTAGAGTGGCCTCAGACTATCAATATACAAGGTATCTATTTTACCTCGATACAGTTAAAGATATTTCACTCGAGAATAGACACCCTGTATATTGTCAATATTTCAAGGTTCTCAACTAAAAGGATCAATATCTATTGTCAATATACTTTTGCCAATATTTATTGACATAACGAATTTACGTTCAGAACTTTCAAATATTGACGATATTATTGATTGTCAGAGGGAAATTGACATTCAATTTACACTAATACTTTACATTAATTCATTTTACAGACATGACATTATGCACGCGCTTATTTACTCAAGCTATAGTTACTCCCAATCATTCTAATTTTTTTGAGAATTACATCCTTTATAATACTTTATCTCTGTTTTTATATGTTACAAGCGAAACTTAAATGGAACTTTATATATTTATGTGTGTAACATAATGTGCCACATTAGAGGAGGAAATCATCGATCTATGTTCTATTAGTGTTTCAAGATCATTTAAAGTTTCCCTTCGTTAAACGGCTACAAGAGTTTCCATACTTTGAAACTTCGTAACTTCAAAATGAACTTCAAGTCTTGCAAGACGTTTCACTCGCTACCAGAGTACGGATGTGGTTTCAACATGATGATGCATCTGGTCATAACGACCGCAGGGTTCGAGAAACGCTGAACAACATGTTTTCTGGTCGTTGGATAGGAAAGGGACGTAGAATATCCTTTCCGAGATTCCCAGATTTCATGTTTTTACATTTTTTTTCTTGTGGCGTTTTGTAAAACATAAAGTTCGCTGAGAAAAATCTACTGCTCGGATTACTGATGTCTGCCAACAAATTACCAGAAAAAGTTTCGAAGAGGTAGAACTATCAGTCAAGGACGAAAGGTAGCATCGCGTTGATGCTCAAGGTCATTCAAGAGGAAAAACATCGGATGCATCGAATATTTTCTGGACGGTTTTTCACGATGGAATTGGTTAGATTTTTCAAATTTAACATATTTGTTACAAAGTTACAAGTTATCGGCATTAATAATTTCATAATAAAGTAATTAAAGTTTTACAAATAAATTTTACGAATTAACATAATTGATAGTTGATCACTCTGTTAATGATTTTAACTTCTAACGAAAATCATTCATCTCTCAAGCTGTGCACAAATTTTGCAAATGAAAGTTTAAAATGGGATAGCCTGCACGAAATTTATCAAAATTATCAATAATGTTTATTAATTAAGTTTGCGTTTAAGATGTTCTTTGAAAACAACTAGAGGATACGAGGATGAGAGAAACATATCGACGTAAGGTAGTACTTAAAATAATGGCTTAAAATAGATTAAGGCAATTCTCCAGCTTCGAAGCTATCTTTTTCTATTTCTCATAATTTCGATAGGATACTTTCGAGACGAATTGTTATTGCCCGGGGTAAAATTGGAGATTTACAATTAATTTGAAAACATGAAGATGCTCGTATCTATTAATTTCCCGATGTTGCAAAAACGTTGACCTTTGATATAGAGATAAATTGTAGGTTACGGAAAATATAATTATAGAGAGAAATGTCCATAATCGGAATTTTTCTTTTATTTATCATGGACTTGTACATTTCTAGCATCATTCACATCAGTTAAAGCTTTCAGCTGGTTTTCAAAGTTTATTGGAATTCTTCGGGCTTGGTAAACATTTTCGCATTTTTCAGATGTTCGAGTTTCCAAACGATACGCGGAGAAGACGTAAAATTTTAATCTCTCGTTCCAAAGGGCATAAAGTGTTCCGAGTGCACGGCTAATCACACTAAATCGCAGGACATGGTGGTTGTCCTTTTATTTTCTCTCTTTTTTTTTCTTTTTTTTTTTACAGAACGATCGCAATGAAGGTTCGCCTCGCGAACTTAAATCAAATTCGCTATATTATCATGGCGATTTCAACGTCAGTAGAGGAAAAAAAAAGGAAACATTCGCGATGGCGTCTCTGTCAGTGGTACGTGTTCAAGTAGAACAGAGCGCATCGACACTCTCATTTCGCCGTAGGTATTGCGTTAAAGGAGAGCGTTCATTGGAGAACCAGCGCGGTTCTCCTGTCGATATTCCTCCTAATTATTGGGTCCGGTGCCTATCGAAGACCCCAGGGACGTCATTTCGATGCGGCTGTTATCGGGAAAGCTGGCAGGCGACCGTGAACATGACAAAGAAAATAAGAAGGTTGTCTAGGTAAATCTAAGCACTTGTTATTTAGTAGGAACCTCCAGCTTTGAGATGCGCCGGTACTCCAGAAGCGTGCGAGCCAAAGAAAGAAGAGTCCAACTCGAGGAAGAAGATGCTGAAGGTGGCGGAGAAGCAATAGAAGAGGAAGAGAAAGGGAACTGGATGGAGGACAGACAGAGAGAGAGGGAGAGGGAGAGAGAGAGAAGAACCGGAGGAGGAAGCACTGGGAGGCACTTCACTAGGTGTACGTATACTGGGTGTTTCTTACCATAGAAAATATCACAATACCATTACGATTCATAGAAATACGAAAAACAATTGTGCAAATGTATATGTCAAATATTAAGATATATAACATACTTTATATACTTTGGATTTTTATGTATTTTAAAATGTGGACGTTATAAAATCGAAATTTAGATTGTTACTTGATACTTATATATTTATAAATATGATACTTATATATTTATATATTTATAAATATGTATATTTATATACATCAAGTATATGCATGTACGTATATATATATTCAATATTGGTTTCGAATTATAATTTGCACGTGTCAACAATTTGTTCGGGAAATCGGACAAGCTTCTACTTAAAAATAAATAAAATAAAATAAAAACACATACGTGAATTAATACAAATCTCTTTCCTTCGTTACAATAAAAAAGGCATTTGTAGTTTACTTACTTGAGCTAATATGTAATTAGGATGTACTTATCTGGTTTACCTTGGTATTAAAGTTATAGGTAGATATGAAACAAATGAAACTCTATTTGTGCATCTACTGGAACGAAATCTCTGTTAGTGTCTGATTACATGATCTTCTGCCGACTGAATCTATTTATTTGAATATGAAAGAAAAACTATGGATAGTGAAGTGAATTAATGAATTTCTATCATATGAACTGTCTGTCTAATGACTTTATTCATGTAATTGAACTACTGGAAATTATTTTACTATCCCAATAACAACTTCAACAACCGTACTTACTGTCTGATTAAATGAATTTCTGCGGACTGAATTCACTTATCTTAATATGAACTCCTATCACATGAATGAAAATTCTTATTACAGAAACTGTTTATCCCCCTAATGAATTCACATAAATGGACTTCCAAAATGTAACCGAAGTATCTTTATTTGCCTTACTACTGTCCAATACACTCTAGCTCTAATAATATCCATTTAACTATTACTTTTCTTGCAATGACAATTTCAACATACTTAATGTCTGATCAAATGAACTTCTGTCGACTGAATCTACTTATCTGAGCATACACTTCTACTATACGAATGAGAATTCTTATTGTACAAACCGTTTATCTAGCGAATGACTTCCAGAATGTAACTGAAACACCATGTATCTCCATCTGTCCTGCTACTGTCCAATACTTTCTAACTCTATTAGTATCCATTTAACCATTACTCGCCTCTCAATGACAGTATATCCGTCCTGTACGAACACCATGCAATGTAAACAAACGGCAGTTTTTATGCTCGGTCATGGTACGCTTAAGCGATGCAGAGCATGACAGGAATAGCTGGCACGTATGAGGATACACCCTGTAGATCGTGGGCGCCTAGGCAGCGAGAGCAACGTCGACTGAATGGTAGGCTAGTACCTCCCATACGTACTTACGTTACGTACGTACGTACATACGTAGATCATGGTTGCGTTAGTAACATCGCTAACGTAGATACGTACGTGCGGGCTGAGCACAGCGCCGAAGGAGGTTCGTTGACCGCCTGTGAGACTTCTCTCTTCCTTTATCGCTCTATCTGTCGTACTGTCTCTCTCCGTCGTTGTCTATCCACCTTCCTTCCGTCTTCCTTTCTCCGTCAAGACTTCACCGCGACCTTGGCGATTCAATGCCCGCACCAGATAACTCCCCTTTCCAGATAATAGATTATTTCATACGTGTAACTAGTCGTTGGTAGCAGCCTCTCTCCTCCTCCCCTCCTCACCTCCAACACAACTCCTTCCAACGTGTATCGACTACTCTCTTTCGCTTTCTCCTTTCCCCTCACAGCGGTTCTTCCTGATAACTCGCTTGCTGAACCGCGCGAACGAGCGACCGATGCTCAAGCATATAATACTATAATACTATACACACTCGATATGTACATATACAGAAAACGACCTTAAAAGAAGCTCTGGTGTATTTTAGAGAAAAAAATTACACGGTTTCTTTTTTTTTTTTTTTCGAGATTTTTTTTACTGACGAAGACACTGGCACGAATGTGTCGTCTGCTGTTTTATTAAATATTTTATGTTGTCGTCGCATCTTTGTAAAATAAAAGAAGAATATGTAAAAAAGGAGTGACATGGTGGTAGTTACGCGATGTCCTGAATCACTGAGTTTTTGGCAATCGTTTGCTTGAATAATAATTTCCGATCAAGCTGTATGCCGAAAAGTTTCCGACGAAAAGTGAAAGATTATATGATTATATGTCGCTCTTGAGGACAGAAAGTGAAATTTCAATAGTAGCAAAAACGTTAAGAAAGAATTTTAATCGTCGAGCACGTGTGATTATAGTAATTAGACTAGCATTTTGCGTGGGAAATTTTTGTTGTGAACTTTTAATATACACCTCTTCTGAGTATATAATGAAGAATTTAAAAGACATTTGAATTTTTATTTCATTTGGCTGGAAATATTATTCTCGCTGTTCATGTAGATTAGTACTTGTCTTATACAGGTTGAAGGAGCTCCCGCCAAGTGTTGTGATGCCTGTTAAGCTAACTTCTAATTAAGTGCGACGAGAACTGTTAAAGCAAGTTCAAGTTGCAGCTAAGCGCTATGAACACTATTAAACTATATACCAAAATCAAGCCCAATTTCTATTAAATAATATGTACGTAGCTATAAAATAATAATTTTGGCAGTGGTTCTTCGTTTCAATTAAAAGTAGCATAATTAACAGTATTTGGTGGAGAATCGAATTAAATAAATAGGTATAACTTAAATGACTAAAAAATAATTGCAATCTAACTCTGTATATGTACGTAGATTAATACGTACACGAAGAATAATTATTTTGAAAATGTTGCAGATGTCAACTAAATTTCTCTCACATTCATATTTGCCAATTTTAAATATGATACAATCTCAAGACCATAATCTACATCAAGTACTATAAATAATTTATATGTGGTTACTTGTTAGCGAAATAGTAAATGTATTGCGCGAAGAATCAGGTTCTATTTAAAACTGAGTGAGCGTGCCGAACACATTAATATCGTTATCGGATGTAACACGATTAAACGACTGGTTTACATTTTTTTCAATTCGAACGAGTTTTTGATTAGTTTTCCGTGTATTGTCGGACACCTCGATTAAGAAACTGAATGAGAAACGCATTTAGCCTCTGGTTTCTTATAAGGATTGGAAACAGGAATCTCTTGATTTACAGAAATAGAAGATTCCAGTTTACGATACTAATGAGAGTTAAACGTTTATGTATACATTGGAAATGTGGATAAGAGAAACCTTGTCGTTTCTTCACATTTGGACACCTTCCCACGATACGGTTAAGATAGGAACTATATTTAAATATTTAATATAACCTCTATCTTATTTAAAATTTATTAAAATATGCAGAATATTTACCATATTTACTTAAAAATAGAGATTATACCTTGAAAGACAAATAATTAAAACAATTTAGAGAGTTTGTTACTGAGAAAATTATGCTACGCTTTTCTCTAAATATAATTCATTTTGGAGGCATAAAGATTTCCACTGAAATGAAGATATCAAGAAGTAAAATATGTATCTTAGGACATTTTAATCAAGGACGGTAGTTTCCTTCTTCTATCTCTTACTTTCTTTTTCTTTTACTTTTCTCCTGTGGGATCTCGATTATGTCGACATTTATCCGTCAAAAGTTATCCTTTCTAACCGGAAATAGCTGACGCCAATCGCTTGCATCAGGAATTTTTCATCATCGTTCGAACGTTCCGCATGTGTGAAGAAGAATTCGGCTTTCGTTATTCGCAGCTGATATTACTGTGTTTCATATGTTATCGGATGTTTATGGCATTTTCAGATCGGCCATACAAGTATATTAGATTTTCTATGTAGCTATGACGATCAAGTTGTTGTAAAATGTTATACTCTTTTCTCAGATTGAGTTATTATATTTCACGTTCTACGATTTTATTTCTATTGTTAATTGTCTATATTAACGGTTATTTATATTGTGATTTTGTAGGAAGAATTATTACATCGAGTGAAATTACTCAAAATGTCAATATGTAAATTCTAATGCCACACTCTTCCAATTTGAATTACGCCACTTCTCTCATTTAGGTTAATGGTACGCGTTAAGAGAAATATATTTATAGTGTACGTAAAGTTCTAATGAATTTGAATCTACAATTTCATGATTTAATTCTCTGTTAATATATTTATAACAGTTATATCTCATCATTTGCATGATCAAATTTTTAAAATATTTCAAATATCACATAATGGTATTTCTAATATATATAATATATTATATAATAATATAATAATGCTTAAAATTTGTAAAGCTTAGTCGTACATAAAATATATATTTTAAATGGATTAAAGTCGTCACATCAATAACTGAATACCTATAGAAATAAAATTTCTGTAACAGACTACGAGAATAGCTGATATCTAGTCGCTTGAGGAAAGAATTTTTCATCTTCCTCGAATATCTACGATCATACACATTTTTTAAATATGTCACTTTATTGACTGTTTATGTACTATTTATAATTTATTAAACTACTTATAAGCCAACAAACAAAAAGATGAACTAATTTCTACTATTATGACTCAAGTCAAATAGCAGTATAACATTTCGTTGAATTAATAATTTTTTCAAATATATCCACTAAAATGTAATTATATCTATCAAGACGAATGTGATTGCGTAACACGTTGGAAATTTAAGGAACTATTTATTCTCAAGTTAAATGTTACTCGAGACATTCCTCGATTCTATGCTAAAGGCGCTTCTAATTGTCTCGTCTGCGCAAACTTTGTATATGTCCGACACCTTTTACACTGTTGTTACGCTTCCGTGAATGCATTGCCTGCAAACTTATCGTGAAAACATCAAGACTAGACAAAGATATATAAACGAAATTTCCTGACGTGTCGCGTTTAATTATCTATCCTCTTTGTTAAAATTGCCATTCTGGTAGTGTTAGCATTTTTTATCCCGTTAAGAAGGAAACAGATATATTATATCATAAAAAGGAAATTAAATTGGATTGCATTTTTGAGTTTATTATCGTAAACTTGATTCTGTTGATAAGATGGAATTATCCAAAGACGTATCAATTAGTTGGCTAATTTAGTTATTTCAATTTCTTTGCTCGATTTTAATAAAATGAAGACAGTTTAAAAGATTTGCTCCTTTATGAAAGGGAAATTATGAAAATAAAACATTCCTATTTCACTTTTAGCAAACAAAAATGGTTTATAGTATTCTGAGAAGATGTCAAACATAAAACTGAAACGAGAAATCATGCGTATCAATAAGAATATTTCCGTATTTTATTCGCACTTGGGATATTTTTTAATGCTACAAAAATATAACTGGATAGAAGATAATCGAAAGAATGTTGGGTCAAAAGTAATAAAATAATAAAAACTAAATCCTATAATAATAAAAGAAGAGTCCATGATAAACTATGTAGATAAAAAGAAGTAACGTTGATTGTCAGCGAACCGTGAATGTATTGCTTCAAGTGTAATATAATTACCCGATAATGCAGTTATACGTGGGTTTCAGGAGTCCACCGAAGTGTAACCATAATGTACTATCCGTGGTCACAAATTGATTGTAAAACGTTTCCCGGGGTTTACGATAACTGTAAAGTGGTGGTCATTGTTTGGTAAATAAAAGCAGAATGGTTATGTAGCCTTATGGTAATTGTCGCCACTTATTACGTTGCTACGTGTTCGAAAAGGAAGTAATAAGACTTACGTGATTTGTAGCAAATTCTTTACGTGAAAGCAAAACGACCACCTTATAGGGCGGAGAAAAAAAGTGAAGTAAAGCTTCGCTTCCACGTAATGCAGTCCATTCATATTATGCAAACGGTATGAATCGAACAGAGCTGAATAAAATTGACGTAAGATATCTTATTCCATCTTACTTTAGCCACGTAATGTATCGAAATGTATTCGTCGGAGAAAGATATTTCGTAGATATTTCCAAGGAAACTAATGTCGAATATAAACATGGAATAATTCATCATTGAGAGCAAAGAAAACTGACGAGCTAAACTGGCCGCTTTATGTAAGAAATTCGAATGCACGATATGACATGAATCTACGTATATTTTCTTCGTACCATATTATGGTTGCTGACGGAAGTATTCCAACATTTGTCCAAACATTTTACAAATATATTATATGCGTTACACGAAACATTTTACGATTTTAATAATACCCGATTATATAAATGATATAACTAACTTTTCTTTTAACATAATCAATAATATTTAACCACTGTCTTCTAGAAGCTTTCTTTGGTAACATTGTGAGTTATGTCACTTTTGAAATACATACACTACGTCTTAAAAAATGAAAAGTGTTAAATTTTAATTAAGAGAAAAGAGGGGGAGGGGTACGTAGATAGTTTCGGTCTCGTTTCATTGATCGTCACGTAACCGGCGGTGTAGACGACGGTCTGGAGGCGGCAGTCTCGCGGAAACCACACACCAAAGCCATGATCGCCTGCGGGGAAAACGTGGCAACGCGGAAAAACACGGTACAAGGAACCCGTGTGCAGTGTGCACCGACCTTAATGCAAATTCAGTGGCGGCGCTCTTTCTGTCTTCTTCGTCCTCTCTCTTTCTCTCTCTCCCTCTCTCTTTCTTTTCGTCATGCATCCTCTCGTTAGCCGATAGTACGACGAAACTGATCGCGCTGCAGGAACGAGACTACACGAGGATGAGAACGCGATTGAACGTCCGGAGTCACGGAGTTTCTTTCAACTCCTTCCGCCTCTTCCTCTTTCCGGCTTGCGTACATTCCTTGCGAATGTTCGCGCGAACGTCCTTGCCACTCCGGCCGTTCATTCCTTTCTAGCAAGCATCACAATTGTGCCTTCATTTGTTTAATATCAAAACAGAAACAGCACTCCAACCATTTTATTATTTTTATTGTTCATTCTGGTAATTATGCAACTAGTAACTTTATGCAAATTTTACTGTTTACCTTCAGTCTCTTTTTTTAGGAAACTTTATACTGCCTATAAAATCAATCGAGAGAGTTTGAAAAATTAATATAATTTTCATTATTTTATTAAGAAAACGATAAGTTTAACAATTTTTCCTTATATCGTAAATATTTTGGAAAAAGTAACTAAACTGCATAGGTAGTTTCTTAAGAAGTAAATCCTGCAACCAATGCTTATTATAAACATGTTTTATTACGATTTGAAGAAATTTTAAGTTTAGTCTTAATTACTCGAAATGTCTTAATTACATTCGTGATTTGACATGAAATTTATTAAGCGATATATTTAATTTTTACTTTAATCACATATCATATAGAAATGATTGTTTCTATGGTTACTCGGTTCGCAAATGTATTTATAGTTAATACTTCCAGTTACATATCTGGATGACTGATCAGACATGATTTATGTTATTTTGAATTATTAAACTCGTTATGCAGAGATGCTGTACGCGAGATAGTAGAATGTAGCAAAGCTGGATATTTGTAAAAAGAGATTTAAATTTAGCATCGCGTTTTCCCTTTCGGACAGATGAATACATTTATATCTTCAGTTCGATAGTTTAACCGTGTTTAAGAATATTGAACGTATTACTATTGATTAGCATATGTAAATACATTATCTCACGTATATTTGACAATATACATATTATATAATATCCTATAGAATTAGAAACTTATTACTATAAATATCGTAATAAATATATATTTATTAACGTAACTATATATTTGCAAAAAAAAAAAATACTTTCACAATCAAATTATTTCAACAAACTAAAGTACCATACCATTATATATTAAAAGCTAATTGTTCGATTCACTTCTCTCTTATTTCAAGAAAACGTGATGTTTCTGCCTTTAGTATCGTTCCCTGCGTCGGTTCATTAAACAGAGATTTATTTATTTACGCAACAGCTCATGGAGGTAGTAAAAGCGAGCATAAAAACACGACGATTCGTGCATTACCTAAATCAGATTTTCGCGCATCGCGAGAAAGTCTTTTCAATTTATTTTCCCCGATTATTATCTCATCGGATATTCTCCTCGGCTTGAATAAATTGTGAAACTTAATTGGACACCCTCGAATAATAATATCCTACGATTAATTATGCATTGAGTCGTCTCGTATACCTTCGTACGTGTACGCGAAATTATTCAGCAAATCGTCCAGCCAACGAACAAATGCTTGTCCAGCCAGAGTGGAAATTGGCTCGAACCAGTTTTAATGATGAGTGCACACTGTTCTGCTGGTAATTTAGCATTCATAGAGTGGGAGCACAGGGAGTGTTCGTCCCTGGTAAGTCTTGAATTTTCGAAAAATGGATTTTCGTTGTTTCAAGCTGAACGATATCAGGTGTGTTTATAAAACACTTTTCTATTAACCATATAATATTAATTGATTCGGCAATGCATATTTGTTGATAATAGCGTGATCCATCAATCAACCGGTACTTGAAATATTTAGGGTATTTTATGTAGAAAAAGCGCGTTCGCTTTTCAAATTTGATGAAATGCACAAAGAACGAAAAAAAAAAAAAAAAAAAGAAAAAACAGGCAGAAAATAGTTAATTGAGCGAATAATGGAAGAAGTTGCTCAATAGGTCGCAATGTTCGATGTGAAAACGGTGTGTAACGCGTGGAATTACTTGCGGAAGATTATGCTCGTTCCTTTCGACGCTAGTAACGAGTGCAGGTGCGTGACGATGCCTATGACTCTTGAAATTAGCTTCCTGATCTTTAGAATTTCATGAAGAGTTTCGAGCCGAGATGATTGTTCAGGTGGATGTCGCATAAAATACAATTATGAAGGAATGAAAAAGATGAAAATGATGCGAGATTATGGAACACGGTAATTTGATACGGTCGAAAAGCATTGAAAAGTTTATTAAGTGTGTAATTGACTCACTGAATGAGTTCAACGTGAAATGTCACGATATTACAGAATTTTTAACACGATGCAGAAAGTAGTTCTTGAAAACTACTAATTGATTAGTTATCTAACTTTGAAAAATTTTCTAAATTTCGAAATAAAACGAGGAAAACGCACAAATAATTTATTACTTTGTAGTAAGTACTTTACATTCCAAGTAACCGTAAAATTAATTATAATATCTCGCAATAGTATTTTCAGATGAATATCACAGTTTATTACAATTGAATAGGGAATAAAATATAAATTTTATTACAGATATGTGGCAAATTAAATAAAATATTCGACTAATTGCGTTCCATACAAATAAGGAAGTAACATTCACGTCTGCCTTATATAATAATAATAGCGCCATTCCCTATTGTTCTAGCACATAATTTAACACGAGTAACTATCACATGCTATTAAAAGAATTATACCATGTGAAAAACCTAGATGACCTTGATTTCTTCTTGGCGCCTATCTGATAAATGAAAATAAATTTATGTGGCGCTTCGTTATAAAGGGACGTAGTTGTTGAGATATTAAAACTATGCACTTTTTAAATATTTATATATATATATATAGTTACGACTATTACTAGAGAAAAGAAATTTATAAAGCGTTTGTAAAGCGTTGATAACCAGTTAAAAAGTTAAAGCTTAATATGATCTTGATAATATGTATAAATATTTTTTTACAATTGTATTTATGATCACTTTTGGAACACGATATATAGACAATATACTAAAATTAAGTGCTTGATTGGCACCAAATAACTGCGTACGATTTAACTTATATGTCAACAGACAAGCTATTAATTTTGTGCGTCTGACTTCAACTGTCTAATACTACTTACGCTCTCCAGGTCTCAGAATTCCATCGTAGTTTTTCGTATTTAAATACCTTTGTGTATTTTTAAAATTATCCATGTAATTTCACATACCAAAGTATATACATTAACAATTGAAAACAACTATCTTCAGTTCAAACCTAACTATCTAATCATTTAACGCAAAACAATCACTGTGACCTTAAAGCTACCTCGATTTCACCAATCATCTCATATTCCTTGTAACCTAACAATAAGAAATAATGGAAGATACACGCTTAAACCAAGTACATCGTAACATGAAACGTGGTGAAGATGAAAAAAATGTCGAAGGAAATTATGACGCAAATAGAGAATGCAAATACGCTGCGGTTGAATATGGTTGTTTGAAACCAGCCTGTTCCTTCCGCAAACGGACAAGCTGTTCTCAGCGTCGTGTACAATGGTTGCGGCGTTTCGGTATCAGAGAGGCATGAAATTCTTCGCGGGGAAAAAAAAGTTCGTTCCCGTTTGAAGTTTTGTTTCCGTACGGGATGCAAAATACGAGGCACGAGGCGAATAGATATTTCGTTCTACGGGAATGTCTCACTTCTAAGGAGCGGCCAGACAAAGACGCAAACCGTTTCCAATCGAAGAAACGTTAGAAACGAAGAACAAAACGCGGATTGTTTAGGAATATATAGGTAAAAGAATATCTATGCTGACCGATTTAGACAAACCAATAACGACGCGCTTTGTAAACAATGCTCTTATTGTTTACTGTTATTGTTTACTCTTACTGTTTACTCCTACTGTTTACTCTTATTGTTACTGTATATGGAAACTGATAAGCTTTGTATATGTAATATCATGATGTGATCTTTTTAATGTTTCACAATATTGGTACCATAGAAGCGCAAACGCATATAGAATTCGAATCGGTGATTCTTACAAAGTGTACGCTTGCATTTTAAATATATCTTGTAACTTCTACATCTATAAATAATCTACGTATACGTCTACAAATTGGTTTCAAATTTTACCAATGTAAACGCAATAATCGTCTCTTACTAACAATGAAATTTCAGAATGTTTCGTATCATATACCTAATGTATCCGTAAAAGGTTTGTACAAGAGCTCAACCACTTTCATAAACCACTGTATATAATATATACAAGTGTAACGTGTTAATAACTTCCGCAAAATATCTCCATTTGTCACTCGGAACGGTCAACTGTAATTTGTATATCGGAACAACGCGAGACCGATTTAGATATATATATTCTTATTGTTCGCATCTCTAGGTAGTGACGTTCATATTCCTCGACACAATGGCGGCAACGTGCCAGCAGACACAGTCAAATAACCGTCCTAGACGCGGCTACGTATAACTGTTTTGCATTTCGGAACGCTCGCAGACTTTACGGCTTCGAAGGCTGCTCGTAAGTTTACATCGGCATGCAGTGCCTCTCCCCTTCTTTCGATCTTGGAAGAAATTGCTCATGTAACAATTCGATAACCCGTCAAATAGGGTCAATGGTGTAACCGCGGCCTTATACACGTGCCGTTACTTTTCGCCTACCGTTTTCGTTCAGCAAAACCAGTCCCTGTCTTGAAAAGACACTGGGTCAATGCCTGTGACTAATGGGTCAAAGGTTATGTGACTCGCACGTTCGCAGATACCATTTGATCCTTTTTTCTGGCTCTCTAGCTCGTTTTCTACGCAGGATAAAGGCAGTTCGTGCTACATATTTCGATACGCTTCTGTGAGAAATAATACGTCCACTCTAAGGTAATATAAGAAATTTGCGACAAAAGTGTGAATTATGCATGCTTACGGGATTTTAGAGTACAGGTTCGTTTTGAGAATTTTAATAAGGCTTGATGGTCTTGCTCGTAGTTCGCCTAGCCTCGATTCTATTTGCGTAATTTTTACACGGAAAAATCTGTTACTCTCGTAACTGTCGTTAACTAGTTTGTGTGATTGGATGGAAAAGTATATCAGTGGAAACATTCTTCAAATAGTTTTGGTAGAAATGAATGAATGAATAGAGATATTAATTGTAAAGTAGTTGATACAATTGAAGAATTTAATTATTATTCCAAAGCCGTTCTCCAATTCAATTTGTAACATGTAAATCATTACCGAGTACAAGGTAACCAGAATGTAAAATTACGACACTTGTTGCATGTTTAGGTACATGGTTAGAAAACCACAAACCGCTTTATGACTGAAAGTCTACGTAAGAATAAATGGGAAATATTTTTAATTGAAGGCAAAACTTCTTTCTCTTTTTTACTGAGGGAAGTATTAACTGAAGATTATTAACATTAAAAACCTACTTAAAATATTTTTATGGTAAAATAAAATACCAGCAATAGAAGAATAATTTACAAGAGTAAATAATTTCCAATGAGTGAAAGATATAGGAAAACCAATAGTTCCTTTATAATAGTGTATTTAAATAGACATTACGATTGGTATTAAATATCAAAACTAAAAATAAGAAAGTTTATAAAATTCACACATTCTATAATCTAAGTTTCCTATCTAATTAGTGAATCCCCTCATTTTCATTTAATATCGCAATATTCGATTCTAAGAATTAAATGCCTCTATTGTTTGGCCATTTATTCTGTCACGCGTAATCATTAACGTACGTGCTGAAGCCGGGACAATTACCGCAAATTGCTAGGTTACCTGATACCTGGCACAACGTTCGATGAAGTCCCACGTGAGACTAGACAGAAGACTATGCTCTCGTGGGACGGGAACCAGACGAAAATATATAATTTGCATTCAATGTCGAAGGTATTTATACTCACCTCTGTACAATATGTGTGCATAAAAATTACTATGACGCTATTAACAGCGGCTCAAAGGCCTATAAGTAACTATTCTATTCCTATAGCTCTAGAAGCTACCTGGAGGCAAGGCTTTATTAAGATTTTAGTCAAGGTCACATTGTCTGGTACGCTTTGATTTACTGCTCCTATCGATGAAGAATGGAGCAGCCCACCTACGGTATCGTGTGTAACGAGCCAGAGGATTCTGATGAAGACGCAACGAATAAATTCAACAGAACCAACTGGAACGATGCCTTGGTTAACTGGTTTCCTGCTCTCTGTCTGAATTTCTAATATCTCAACCAACTTCCGCCAGATTACGAAGAGATTAGACTAATTAGGACGAAACGATGTGTGGAAACACGATTTGTCTCGAACAGTTCACAAATAGGAATTTTATTGGAATAAGATTAATACATTGTCGAGTTGCAGCGTGATTTATTAATCCTACTGTGGTTTTCGAATTTCTAGATGCTAATCTCATTGTCGTTTCAATAAGGAAACATCCAAAGAACAACTTTTTTACATATTTAATACAAGATGCATATCAAGAACAATTCTGTATTTTTCGTATTTCTTGAAACATAAAAAATTCCCGAACAATAAAAGGAACACGATCGACTC
Organism: Bombus pascuorum; assembly: GCF_905332965.1. NCBI lineage: Eukaryota > Metazoa > Arthropoda > Insecta > Hymenoptera > Apidae > Bombus > Bombus pascuorum. Next base: position 10,755,291 of record NC_083491.1, on the reverse strand, counting down.
TAAGATGTCCCAAAGAACTGGGTAGAGTTAAGACCAGAAATTTTAAGGAGAGAAATCTGCTCTTCGCCCATACGAATGCTATACTTAAATACTACTACAGTTGAAATGAACCTCGTATAAGGTTCCGAACGCCCAATAAAGAAGAAAGATAGACGAAAAGTGATAAAAGACGGGAATCGAAAAGATGTGAACGTTCTTGAAATGGTTCGATGTGCCGCTTCGAAGACTACAGATCTACGATATTGGCTACCCCTGGTACATTGCTGTTCCTGCGGTCTCTGTCGCATCGAAGGTTGCAAGACCCTTGCTCCTACCAGCCAGGAAATGCTTGTCGAGAAATTGATTTGTCATTACTCCGTGTGTAAAGCGGAGCTATTGCGCTTCGCCGATGTCATGGAACGCATTCATGAAACCTAGCACTACACACGGCCAGAATGCTCAGGGATTTTTAAGAGTTATGTCTCCGGGATATGTACGACTGTGCTATGCACGCGTGTGTACGTACATGCGTATGTTGATCATACACGCCGTCTATGTACATACAGGAACCAGCGTGGCGAACTGTCTTTCCCTTTCTCTCTCATTCCATCGCGTTCGAACGAGCAACACACGAGGGCCAAGTAGTTCGCCTACGAAGCACGTGATAAATCGATGCCATTGAAGCTTGATGCGAGAACGGAATAAGAATGTACCATGAGGCTCAGATTATTCTCGAGATTCCTTTCACGAGGAGGCAGGGCTCCTCGTATTCGCTCCCAGGGAAACGCAGTTCGGGAAGCGAGGTTTTACGAGGATTATCGCGCACAGGGTTCATTATACTTGAACGCGCTTGCTACTTTATCCGCACCTGGGATATACGAAGCTCGCGTGGAACCTTATTCCAGCATGGCGTTCATTGCGTGCATGTCACTCGGTTCAATCTATCGACCTACAGGAATTTATTATTGCCACTGCTTCGTACTTCAATCATTCTTAATAACGTTTGGCTGGTAAAAAGAGGATCGTTCAGCAGCAGGAAATATTATGACAATGATACGTTCGGTATCGTGAGACGCACGGGTTCAACTTAATATTAGACGGAGATAGCGAACAGCGGGTCATCGAGATATACCGTGAAACAAACTATTGCACAGTCTTAGAAGTTCAGTATGAACGATTTGTATAAACTGACCTAGTTCGAGGATGCAGAACCTGCTGAGCAATGCCTTCTTACGAGCAGTGCTTCTTGTTTAACTGACAAATGTCTTTTTCATGCTTAGATATGTGCTATTTGGATTGTAAGATGGTTTTAGGCGAATGTTGCAACTAAGGAATTTCTTGTCGGTGCTCAAATCGAAATTTAATTGTGGGAATGTCGACAATGGGTTACTGTGAATTCGTGTAAAAGTATTCTGCTCGTTAATGCTATAAGGTTTAGACGATTTGTAAAAGCAGCGAGTATGAGTTTTTACAAACATATAAATAATTGTAAAAATGTAATTCAACGTAATTGTTGCTTAGAAAGTAACCAACTTTGCAGAAACCTATAACACAAATTAAAGATACGAAAAAGAAATTGTATCATTCAGTGTTACCATCATATGATCAGTAAAATCTGATACTATGTAAATGAAATAGAGAACTTGATGGAAAAATGCTCTTTTATCACAACGCTATACACATCTTCATTACATGATTTTATACAAGCTTCTCTTATCGTTGTAGAAGGGAAGGATGCCTCGATTTGGCAATAGAAAAGATTTTTGAAAACTTAATTTGGATGCGTCGTACATCAGAAAGAGGTACGAGATCATAGAAGCACGAGACATTAATGAAAAGTAGTATCGTCCGCTGGTTAGCCGGGTAGAATTTAGTCGGTGTAAATAAGGAAACGAGCAGCTCGACTCTCCGTAACGGAACTGCGTTAGTCATCGGTGAATTCGCCGACGAATGAGCCCACGCATACCCGAACGAAGCTACAAATTCTTCAAAGTGGCGGCGCACTTTAAGATGACGATAAGACTGGTTTAAAAATATTCTGCATAGCTTGGTAACGAACCGTCTCCGCCGACAAGCGTGAACTCATCGCGAAAAATCACCACGTAGCACCAGCTTTGCGTGCACGTTAATAGGCAGATACTAATTCTTTTTTTTTCCTTCGGTTGGTTCGAGTACACCTTTCAAGGTGTAGCATACTAGCGGTGCGTTCTTGATGTTCAGATAAATCTGGCGACACACAGATAAGATCTGCCAAGGATAGGGGAAGGGAGTTATGCGGATTTTTCCACGAGGGGTTACAGCTTGAATGTCCGCTTTCCTCTGGCTTCTATCTCGGTGGGCTTATCAAGGAGACACCGTGTTTGCTGGCACCGGAACTGATGAGGTCTTTAGCTGCCGCTCTCGCTTGATGGATGAAGGGGTTTACGCTGTGCCTGTAAACCTTCCCTTTCATAAAGATCCATAAGCAGGATTACAAACAGACTCAATTAGGCTGCAACGCTCAGCGAGACATGGTCAAGATGCGAAAAAACCGTAAGAGATTACGTTTTTTACGAGCTCGCGATCCAGAATATCGCTTCTTCGACGAGATAAGGATCGACTTTTGATAGGTGTTGCATCGCTAGTCCTTGCGCCAGTAAAACGAACACATTATATGTGCGAAATACGCGTGTTGAATTTTTATGCATTTTATGCATTTATAATATATCTGAACGTGTGCAATAGCATTAAATGCACATAGTACGAACAAATACATAAAATATCCGAAGTATAAATAGTGCTGTTTATATAATACTTGATACGTAAACAAGTTTCCACCAAGGTTCTGCGTTTTTAATCATACTCTGAAGAATATGAATCTTGCATAAATATCAGCAGTCTATTCATCAACCCCATAGATTGAAAGTATTACAAAGTCGGTAGGAGATCGAAATTCAGGAAGGAGGAGAAAAAGAATGAAACTGGGGGAAAGGGAGGAAAGTTAGAAGCGGATGATGTGATTGGTAAAGCTGGATGAAAATAAAGGATCCCGAACAAGCTTTATAAGCTGTAACGTAACGCGGTCACTAATCGCTTTTCACCTGTCGTAAAGTTAGAACGGCACTGAGGTAATTTATCGAGAGCACCAGTAAACGTGTAATTACTCATAAACAGCGGCTTTGTGACCAGTTCCATGGAAGGTTGCCTTTCTCTTTTAGTTTGCTCCGTAGCTAGTCACGTTCTACTCGTTGCAATTTGACAAGTGTCGAAAACGCGAAAACACAAAAGCATTCGAGCCAAGTTGTAATCGGATCGATACAAGAGAACAAGTGTACAGCGTTAGGTAGATACCTCGGTTGATTCGAGCTGTTATGGTTAATTATTCACACGGAAATTGTCGCGCTAGTATCGCGCGCACCTGCGTTCTTTCTCATTTTCGAAATTCACGGTGTTTGCGAAATAGAAATTGGAAACCGACCGTCCGTGCGATCTTTCTGAAATTACAAATATAATAAATAAACGTGTGAATGTTGTTGATGCAAATTATTAACTTTTTCACTCTGGCGTGTTACGTATACAACGAATTATTAATTAAATGATAAATGTATTTCCCTGTGGTAAAGCTGGTTCTAATTTTACCGTACCATGTCGTATTCCACGAAAATAACAGAGGATATTGCTGTTATGTATATGTATGTTTCCATAATTAATAATTGGTAAAGAAGGTTTTCCTTCAAAACTCAGAAACATTCGGCCATGAAACGATGAACTATTACTACATGTGAAATTTACAAATTCTGAATCAAGATCCAACGATAATGAACTTCCCATTTAATTATTTAAAACATCCTAATTCTCTTTAATCTGTGGCTATACAGAAATGATAAGTCTGCGAGAAGTGTTTATGGATATATTAAATGTAGGTTCTAGTTAAAAAAATATTGATTACATATCACAAACCACCAGGAAACTTGTAGATTTGACATAAACTATCGTTTAGAGCCCTATATTTCGTCGCGTTTAAAGCGTTCTAAATTTGCGCCTATGTGATGCTAGCGCATTTAGCACTGGAATAGTTACCACGGTTTTGAATAGCTGCTATTAAATCGTGATACCAAACGTTTATATCCTGCTTTTACTGTTCCGCTTATTTTTTTACAGTTCCCCATCCTGGTAAACTTTTGGTACTTAAAATTATTTTAGAACCATTTATTTATTCTAAACCATACTCATCTTCGATATCATTAACATAATCGCTTCGATATTTCAATTAACGCTCATGAAATCGAAACACTTGTAAAAAATCAAAATGTAACTGTTATAAACAGGATCGGTTTTCGTTCATATCGGGTCTGTTTCACTACCTTTTTGAGGATCGCTTTCATATTGGCTCGATTCTTGTATCGTTTCTCCGACAACAGAAACCGCTATTGCCTGAGTCGTATTATTATTTACGACTGTAGGACCATTTGCAAGCACAAAATCCCGTTTCTAAGCCAAAGGGTATTAGGAAAGGAAACGTTTCTTGTGTCGTTCCTTGCCACATGATTACTTCCGTTCTTTGTATTTATATTATTCGCGTCTGTTATTTATAGCAGCACCTGGTGACTTAATTTTTACTGCGTGACTAATTACATATAAATTGTTCGTTTAACCTAGTAAAGTTTCTAATACAATATTTATAAAAATCTCAACTGGCAGAGTGAAAAATATATGGAATATTCCATCAAGATAAAGAAAACAAGAAGAGGAAAGAATACTCGAAGCCCTTAAGTACATACGTCCTTATTATGACTCATTATCACAAATGTATTGCCATGCAGAGACTATTTACGTGTTAATTTCGTTTATCAAATCGTTATATCATAAAAGTGAATCTAACATACTTAGTTTGCTTAGTAATGTGCATATGTTTCTCTGTAAAAATATTTTACGATTGAAGGCATTCATAATCTACATATTTATTTCAATTCTTTAGAACTCTTATGAAAAGTAAAGATTATATAAAATTACAAAAATCGCAATCGATATTAAGATAATGTTCCATCCTCGGCGAAACAGTTGTTGGATTATAAAATTACTTTATAGAAACTCACGACAATACACGCGTATATTTCAACACGTAAAACAGCAATCATGCAGAAGTATCTTTTTCTCTTTTTCCTTTTTTTTGTTTCTTTTTTTTTAATCGGTTTTTGACAATTTCACGAGATCAATGGACACAGGCGTACGTCAAAGCTGGATAAAACTATTACATCGGATTCCGGCTGCTTTTTGTTGAATTACGCAGATAGGACGTATCAAGCAGGCGCTATATAAATGTACATAAAGCTTCGGTTCGGCAACATCAAAAACGTAGGCGTCCACGCGAAAAGCGAACAGTGTTAGTACTACCCGACAAATCAATACTACACTCGGACAACACAATAGGCAAGTGTCACTGCATCGATAGTATGTGCTATGTGCCAACAAACTAATGAAAACAGGGCAGCCGGTTGTTGTACGAAAGTTAATGATGTTATAAACACCGCTGGCTTCAAAAGGTCTTGTTAGTCGACGGTTATTTTTTCTGCTGGTTCCATTTTCTTTTTTTTTTTCTCGTTTTTATTTTCGTTCTTTTATTCCTATTCTAGTGGACAAATTTGATCGTGTGCACGTAAATATTGTCCCTCGCGTCGTTGTAAAGGGGAGCCGGGATCTGGGGTCTCGAATGTAAACTGGCCGAAAGAAATTCTATCGTCTTTCGATTTGTTTGGAAAAGAGTGGGCGTGTGCGATGGCTATTGTATCCCTTCGACTGTTCGCAATCAAGTGCCAGAAAATACAGAGGAATTGTAAATAGGGTTGACATACTATCCACGATCGCAATACGGCTTTAACGAAAATCGGAAATCGGAAATCGAAAATGTTCGCTTCGTTCGAAATGAGATCTTTAATTTTATGTACATTGTATTTTGATTATGTATTTTAATATTAAACAGATAATTGATAATACATATTTAAGAATATATAGCTGTCACTATAATAAGCTTAGAATGGAAGAAATTTTTGTATAGTGTTAGTAGCAGTTTCTGATAACGGGGAAAATATATTATGCGTGAATATTTAAATACTTTGTGCAATATGATAAATTGTTGTATAACGACTCTAAGTTATAGATAACGCTACATATGCTTTAATGAATTAATAGTAATTAATATTATTAGCGTTTCATTGTAATTGTCTTAATCTCCTACCGAGGCTTAGGCACTGAATGTAACAAAACAACCAACATCTAATGTCCCATGTATTGTGATGTTTTAGAGAAAAAAGACGTATTAATGATGACATTTCATTTTGTAATTATCGTTATTTAATATACTTCTAACAATTTTATAACGCCCATAATTTTTGTTTCATAACTTTTTTATGGCTTCGCGGCTTTCATAAAGTAATAAAGATTCAACGACGATGATAAGTCAAATAAAATTTTATAATATCCTATCCTTACCACTTTTAAAAAGTGAAATCATATAATTCAACAGAATGATACGAACGTGATTCAGAGAACATGTAAATCAGAAATGATTCAGACATCATCATCAAACATATTTATGATACGTTATAAGAAAATGGATTGTCACGATACAGGTGACTAATTGACTATGACTATGTCATCAACGTACGTTAACATGTCCATAAACAATTTTTCTCCTATAGAACGAGAGTAACTTTTAATATCCTTATTTTCGACGTAATTAATATAGAAAGAAAAGTTTATATGCTGCCACTTGTTAACGCAATAATTGGCATTACTGTTCGCTGATGAGTGTTGTTCACTAGCCGACCTGGTATTATATTTATTACCAGGAAAGAAGAACATTTACGAGATACATCCTGTTAAAAGTGCACTAATGCATTATATCGCTGCTTCGTATTATAATACACCGTTTTAATAAAAGCTTTTCCCCATACGATTTCCAATTTTTTTACGGCATCAACGTGCTAATTATACGATTCGCGTCGACTGGTTAACGGTACTGTATCGGAGTAAAACAGCACTAAGTTAATTGTAATATTGAGTCATATCTCTGACACGTTTAGTTGCTCGAAACGAACCATATTGCTTATTTGTATAAGTATTTTATGCTCTTAATTGAGCTAAATAATCATATTTAGATTGTGAATTTTTATTTAAATTCATATGAAAATGACAAGAGAGAAACACGATGAGTACATTTTCATATCTTTTTATCATAAATAAAAATGAAAAGATCCTGTTAAATGCAAAAACGTAAGCCCCTTGAAAATAGCTTTTAATTAAAAGATTTGTTTTATTCTTTAAATTTTCAATATTGCAAACAGTACTTTACTTTGAACATTTTATATATTTTTGAATGTTATGTGAATTTTCTAAAGATCTACAATCTAATTATACTAACAGCGAAAAATTTTATTCAGCAGCATTGCTCAAAACAAACGAGTATTTCCCAGTCGTGAGAAATAAATGAAGGGGTTCAGGCACTCATGGTAGATCTATGTGATTCGCTGATGAATTACTTGTTAAACAGTTTTAATATATAAATAGCATGTACTTTAATTAAAGCAGGAAATAGTTTCTATGAGAAAATTAGAGTTCATTTAAATTCATTCCGGTATTTATGTTGCATTTTAACATCATTCAAGTCGTTTTCTCTTTAACTAACAATGAAACGCTTGTTTAGTAGAACTTAATCAACATGTAATATATTCACCACTCAATCAGTCATCGCTTAATATATTCAAATTGGGATATAATTACTATTTAACCAGTCGGTCAATTATCTTATGTTGAGAGTTAATTATTTCATACTCGGGTTTCAATTCTATATTGAATAGTTTACATAGTATTTACTGTATGCACCGTTACGTCGTGTAGTATACTGAATTATATTCCTAAATTGTTAATTATTTCCCATATATATCATGATAGATATCTTCGCATTTTATGTGCTGCTATCAAGAAAACAAATAAACAGGGAATATACTACGCATCACTATAAAAATATCTTAATGATACGATGGCATCCTGAATTTTATGAAAGGAGTTTCATTCTATTTTGCAATTTTCACTTTCGTTTACAGATAACTTGTTCGGATTGTAATACATCTTTATAAGGCGAATTTATGGATATATATATATATAAAGAATTCTATTTAAATAGATAAATATAATACTATAATATAATAAATATAATATTCTATATACATAAGTGTTTTTCAGTTGCATATGGCGATACAGACAACATTAAAAATTACGATTTTTTTCTTATTATCATTCGCCTTTCAAGACTATCAATTCATTTCACCCTATGCGAATTTCGTTTTAACATTATCGTCCTGTAACAATAACATCGCCGCAAGAAATCATTTTTCTACTCTTCAACTGGTATTGAATAAGAACAAAACATTCAATTCCACTTGGTTCCTAATTTAAAAAGGATGCGCGGCTATGAACTAGCACTGTTACTGAAAATGTCTTATAGTCCTTAAGGATAAAAAAGAATTCTGCATATAAGAAAATGCAGAATTCAAAGAATACGACATCTTTTTCCAAGTGGAACGACGTATGTATATTTAGGAGATGGAAAAAGGACAGATAAGACTATATTGTACAATAATAGCTAGGAACAGGTTGATGATGAGTGCAAGTACCCTGAGAATATTCGACTTTTTAATTTCTACGTATATAATTTGCCAATTTTTACAAAGCATCTCGGTTACTTGATTTAATACTACATCGCAGCATTTGCATAGCACTTTTTCATGAAATTTTATATTATCCAAGGTGAAACGGGCAATGGCGTGCAAGGGGTTCTATCTAGAATGTTATATGGTGTTTTCTCTGAAAATTATTAAACATAGGAGCAAAATGTTGTCTCGTATGTAAGATTTACCGAGGTCTTTTACATGAAAAGTAGGGTGCTGCCAGCCAAGAAAGGATAAAATGGAAATACCCTTTTCAGTTTTTTTTTTCTCAGCGATGTGACACATAAATCAATACTTAAAGTATGTGATAATGAATATCGTTGTCCAACCGATAATTAGGTTCCAATGGTATGAAACAAAAATTACACAATGCTTGAATAAATTACGCACCGTATTATAATAATATTGAAATTTGCAGTTACAAAGATAGCATACCATCTGATTCTGAACCCTTTCTTTTTACTCTTTCTTTAACATTTCGAAATTGAAAAACTCCGAACTTCAATTATTTTCTTTCTATTATTTGCTTCTCTTCGTTCAATTTAAAATCCAGTCGTTATTTCATAACGACCTGCGGAGTGTATAACTTTACTTAAAACGTTAAAAGCACGGGGAATTTCAAATACGTACTTCAAAATATCTTGAAAAATGGAAAAATGCTAAACAGAACATTTTAACCAAGGAGTGCAGTTTACCCCTCGATACCTCATTTGCATACCATCAGTTAGATAAATAGCAGCATAAATGTGATCGATAAGAAACAAATTACGATTATAAATGCCAGCCACTATCGTTAATCGGACTACTCGCTTTATGATGAAAATGTGATTGTGGGTTTGAGCGGTAATTGCGTCAAAGTGTGTAACGAACTGTCACCGAGTTGTAATCGGTTGCTTATAGGATTCCAGCGGTGACATCAGAGCCCCGTTGGCTTTTTGCTGGAAACACTCGAGCTGGGTAACAATGCGAGACATTTATCTCCGACAGGTCGCGTTGCAAATTGCAGAACGTCCCTTCTAGTTGGTTTCAGAATGAGTCCTCTGGTCGTTAAACCGTACGTACATTTGTTACGCGCACCCTTAACAACGCGTTCATACATTTCCGCGTTCTAACCAGCCCCGCTTTATGCGATTATAGTCACAGTTATTCGTACGGTGTCGATTCGCGAATCGTTTGCGCTACCAATTTACATACGTACCAACATATCCTATTAAACTCCATAGTAAGTTTCAACATACGTATACATTCGGACATATTGAACGTAGTTTGATATGCGGATAATAGAATAACAATTCTTTTCTGTATATGACGTACTTGCCTATCTAACTCCATGCAAAAGCTCCATGTCATATGATTACTTGGATACAGTACCTACAAAGAATACGTATAACACTGTATTTATTGTAGCCTTATCATACCAATTAATTAGTACGTATTAAATTTTGTATTATTTAATAATATTTCTTCATACGAATACAAAAATTTGATATGTAACTAAAATGTAGAAGCTGATAAAAGAAGAAAAGAAAGAAGTCTCATTGGAAAGTGAGAATGTGTACGAATATTTTTTGTTATCACTGTATGAAGATTATTTACAAGAATTGGACAAAATTCGTGATCTGATCCTGGTCTAAGACCTAGTTAATGTTTAGAATCAATTCGTACAATATAATTGAAAAATTGCATATGAAATATGCACGTTGTAATATATATGGAAAATATATTATAATATAGAAAAATAACTAACATAAATATAATCAAGAACATAGTAATATGAATGTCTAAAGTGACGTAGGCCACGAATATATTGAAATATACGTACTATGCACACTTGATTATTTTTGACAGAATGAAAATAAATAAACAGAGCAAAAGATAAATTTTCATTGAATATTACGACAAGTACTGTACATTTGATATTTTATATATTTTACCGTAGTATATGCACTCTGTGCATGTTTGCACCTTTAGATTTCCTACAAATCCAAAAACATTTGCAATCAGTTTCGCAAAACAGAGATAAACGAGTTTTATGAGTCCAACAAATGAAATACAGTTTATAATCGTTTTAATCTGAACTAGTTAACATTTCTGAATGTATTTCCCATTTCCCTAGGCATCAAATAAAATCACTGATACACTAGCGCATTTGTCATATCGCAATATTTATTTAGATTATCTACGCCTACGCATACGCGCGTGTGTGCTTTGATACGATTACAGCTACTTGTCATCTATGGTTGCAGCGCTGCACGAATAAGCAATCTACAGTCTACAGCCCGAGGGATTCCGCCGACGAATATATTAACCATATCGAGAAATAAGGTTTCTGATTTATTTGATATCCACTGATTCTTAACAATTGCACGAATCGTGCTCAGAATATAAAGAATATTTAAATTTATTTAAATACCTTATAATAAAAGTACCATTTTTGTATGTAAATCATCAGAAAATTAATGTTATTGGACAGTGAAGATTGGTGCACGTTAGATGCAACTTTTAACATCGCATAACAAGAAGCAACTTCTTCAAGTAAGTGTTCTTTAGAAAATGTTTATAGCTTGGTAGAAAATACTGTAACATTTGTTCCGTTTTATCGGAAGACTTATGACACTTTTGTTTCGTCTTTAGTACAATATTCGCGACGTGCAACAGTGAATCTACAAAGATATGCTAACAATTTCTTCGTTCCTCACTGTTGACTTTGTATCACAGCTTGTGCGAGACATTTTGTTATAAATTTCTAAAATTTTGAACTTTATTTCCGTAGTGGAAATTTAAAAACAATGTGGCTCTTAGCTTGTAATATATAGCTTCTCTGATTTTTATTCTTTTATAGAAATATTTATAGAAGTGAACACTATTATATGTATAACAGTAACAAATTTCAAACTGAAATTCATTTTCCAATAGGTTTACAGTCTGTTCAATTTGATTTAACTGATATAATGAATTACTATGGCAAGACAATTGCAAATTATGAATAAAATCCAGCTGCTATATTGTTTAACGCAATTATTGTCTTATTCCAATTTTTAATATATTTAGAACTAATTTACAATTAATGATAAAAATGCCTCTATTATTTTGTTTTCCGTACACTCGTTTCTTTATCAGTACAAGTAAAGGATGTTTAAAATTCCAACATTGATTTTCCAATTTGTCTCATAAAAATTGAAAGTAATAATGATTACTGGATATGGTCCAGAAATTTGGCAATATCTCAAATGCCGTTATGACAATTAACAGTAAAATGCAAACTCTTGAATCGGAAAAGAAAACGTTACGATTGACTAGTTTAACATGTCTCGAGCAAAAATAATGAAACAAAATATCAACACCCGTAATAGACTGCTTAACCACATTTCTCGTATCCTTAAAATAGTGTGTGAATATTCTAATATAATATACCGTAACATTTCTAAGCGAAACGTGCAGCCATTACTCTTGAACGTGGGTGCAAGAAAAGTTGGTGCAATAAGGAAATATCCAATAACGCCAACCCACACGTTCCACTAAGATTTTGTAACAGCAAATTCTGAATTTTTCTATGCCCACCAATAAATACTATACAAGGCAACCGTGATTCGTTAAAAATTGCACTTTATGCAATAGTCAATAAAGCAGAATGTTAAATCTATGTGTATTATAAAAAGCAACGGTCGATCCTTAAAAATTAAGTTTTATGAGATAAACGATAAAATAGAATTTTAACTGTGTGCAATAATTATTCGAAAGATTCGTACTCGTTATATCTGATGAAGATGAAAGCGGTCTCTCATGTAGTTATATAGGATGTATTTAATTCTACTAGAAACTATCTCGTATCGTATCTTCCATCTTTTTAGCGTCTCTGATTACGTGATCTTCTGATGAAGGATATAACTAAATCAATCTTAGATAATTGCATTGCGTAAGAATTGTTTACTACCTTTAAATTAGTAGACAAAGCTGAAGCTACAGTTATCTAAGTGTTATCTCCAGAAACAAGAAAAAATTTGGAGTACAAGTATCAGTTATCCAATATACTTTCCATTAACTTCTTCATATACATATAATATAATAAAATTAATCCTATCCTGGATGAAATTAGCATATTATCTACCGTATTAGCATATTAAATACCGTCTTAATTTAATACATTTTGATTTAGCTCATAATTTCCTCCTAATATAAGTATCAATAAGCTGACATGAGTTTTCGTGTTACTGATTTTTCTTAACCAATAACATTGTATTTTGTATTCCGTACATTATATTTTAAAGAGAGCATAGTTCTCATCTTATTTTCAATCATTCACAGCAATATTAAACCAATAATCATAATTATAGTTTACCATTGTAATTATAATTACAGTAACGAAGGATTCAGTTATAGCGTCATCGGTTAATAATTATATCCAATATATTTTTCCACGTTTCAATAAACAATACACGCAACTAATAACCCATAATCCTACATATATTTCCATAAACTCATTTTACCCTCAAAGCATTCAAATTGCATTGCTTGTGCCAATATCTTATCCCAAAGGAATTTCTACAAACAACGCACTCTCCTGGCAGCCCAGCATGCGACATAAATTTTAATAAACCTATCAGCTAACTTCATTCGCCTCACACCGAAAGGATTCGAATCGTATTACTTGTCTTAAGCTCAGCGAAATTAATCGTAGTCCCTAAGAAGCGACTGGCTGCTAATAGAAATGCCCGTTAGAATGTTGGCTACGACGTGAAGCGTAACCAGTTCGAAACGCCGGAACGGAATCAAACGAACGCGCTGGCTACAACTCCGAACTATTACGCTGTTCGCTTATATCTTGATAGTCTCTGTTACTTAACACATGGTTGTATCTTTAAAACGATGACGCGAATCTCATTGCTCCACATGTTCTCTGTGTGCTTGTTCCTCGATGACAGTTCCCAGGACTATTAAGTCGCTTGAGCCTTCAAAGGGGGAAGGGATAATACCCAGCAGCCAGGAGCAGCAAGATTTGCAAACGGTCAAGAGATCCATGACAATTCCTTGACGAGTGTGAGTCAAGTTCGTGGTAGCCAAGATTCAACGCGCATGAAAAGCTTCCGAACAGGTTGCTCGGACAAGATCCACTTGACGTTTTCCTGAACGTTTAACGTTAGCGCGGTGTGTGCGCAGCCGCGAAGTAGCTCGAAGATTTATGGCATCCGTTTTACTACATTTTAATGTGGTACATACGCCGGGCTTAAAGAACGGGATCACGTTCGCCGGCAATCATTTGCGATATTATTTTACCCGATGATAATATCGGGACGCGCGGCGAATACGAGTATGGCAATTCATTCGACGTATTCTGCGTGTTACGCCATCTACGACCCATCCAGATCGCATCGAAACGTAATTATAGAATAGGAATGAGAAAGGATAAGACGTTCATCAGCGTGTTTATAGTCAGAAGGCTCGCTCTCTCTCTCTCTTTCTTTCTTTTTCTTCCTTCCTTTGATTGAGATACTTTGATATGATAAAGTACTATCGTGCGTTTTGGAAATTAACGTGCGAAGATTACCCGTGAAGAACAATTATATATTAAAGACAATGTTGCGAACACGGAGAATATAATTGCCATGAGTTCTTTGACAGTTGATTGTTTCGTTACTTGTGAAAAGAATTTTTCAATTTAAATCTTGTGCTGATGATATCTGTTCTTAATCTTAATAGCTCGTATAATTTCTCTGTCTTCGTCGGATACGTTTATTAATATCGAAGAGAGAACATAATTAGAAGATACCTTGCAGAACTTGTACAATAAATAGGAGAATCAATTATTACTATCACGCAAGGAATTTAAGGAAAGTAGTACAACTACAATTTTTTTTCAAAGACAAGGTAATTACAGGCGACGATATGTGATATAAGATACGTATTTATGATATCTACAAGATTTCATGAATTTACATGATATTACGATTACAGCAACGTGTCTTGATCTTTCGTGGCATACTATTAAGATTTACCATTACCACAGTTTTCTAAGATTAAATATTTTATCCTACTACTTTTCTATTAAAATTCTCATTGAGAACTGCATATGAAAATTATATCAACTTCTTCTACTTCGAAAGTTGTCGACCGGGAAGTAATGTAAATACGTAGTTCGGCAAACGAAGTCGATGCTCAAGTCGTAAGCTTGTTAGGATCAACTTCCACGCGTTTAACTGGACAGAGAAAACTGGAATGATTATGGAAGATAAAGCAGTATTACATTGTAATAAATCAATCATGAGAAAACGTTCGTAATGCAGCCTATAGAAGTTCTATAATACACTGTGCGAGAGAACGATAAACCGGTACGTATCGATTAAACTTTAGTGCAACTAATTGTAAATAATTGAACTATTAAGTTGAGTTATAAATAACTTCCACTGTGACTAAAGGAAATTTGCATTCTTGGAGAAACTTATATGGCACATTGCAGGTAATATTTTTTCTATTTCTGTAATAAATACATGCTCGTAATTTTCTGGTCACTGATCTGAAGCTAATCAGCGTGTTTCAAGTGTGATTTCGAATTAAAAATAGCGGAAAACTTGAAAGTGAACACGTTCATATGAATCTCCGGGTATTCAAACAAGAGATTAACGACGACTGAAAAAGACTAACGTGTATAATTACGTGACGACATAATAACATCGGACAATGTGTAAATGGTTCTTAAAGTTCCATTCAAGAGATAAACTGGAGTAAGATCATTTACTAGACACAACAGTAATTGCCAGTATAATGAAATGATAACGAATTCCAAATGAATGACAGAAAATAATTATTTCTTTATTAATAAGACTTTCTAAATTACAACAACAAATCAATTTCATCAATATCAAATACAACAAATAAATTTTTTCTACTGTTTATAGAACACAAATAGATACTGATAATTGCATTAGTTATGATAACACTTACGATGTGGAATTTATACAAAAAGGATTAAGTTGTTTTCCAAATTATTATTTAACCAAAACTTTCAACATGAAATTAAACGTTAAAAAACATTATAATTAATGCAAAGTTTTAATACAACGTCATAATTGATACAATATAGAAGCTGTATATCCAACGAATGAATGCATCTTCTTTGTCGAAGCTTTTCATGTTTTCATGTTTTTAAAGTGGGAAATTGCAATGGCTACCAGGGAGATACTAATACAGATACTAATGGAAGAGATGTATCCTTGCAATTTGTAAAATTGAACGAAAATAAAGTTGAAATCGTAACACGTACCTACATCCAGAAATTGGAATGAGTGCAGCAAAAACTTGAGGAAAGACGTTGTGCGCATATCAATTGCAAGGATGTGGTTCCATTGCATGATAATGCGCGACCGCATGTAGCAAAACTCACACGGCAATTGAATGGTCAGTTTTATCACATTCACCATATCCGCTGACCATCGTCTCTATAGATTACGATCTTCGTGTAAGGTTAAAAAATACATTAAATGGGAAAAAATTGTAAAACATGAGAAAACATGATATAGCAAGTTCTTTATAATTGCACAGAATGCATACAATGTGTAAAAATATATAAAATAATCAAAGTAGAGTACTCGTTAGAATATTTAATAGGTAAAACAAACTCTACAGAAATTCTGTTTCTTTAGTTGTGCCAATAAGTTAAATTATAACAAATTAGTAAAAAGAAGAATAAAAATGAAAGTTATTTATGGTTCAAGCTAAAAATTTGAAATTATTAATAGTACTAGAAAGGACGTAGAAATTAGAAATTGACACTGTGTGTCATAAGTATGTTATGTTAACTGTAATTAAAGAAATAGTGAGCCGTACATCATAATCTTCGAGTACCGTATTATCGCACTATTACATATTCCGACGTCTACGAACCATTTACCCAAAGTGCACGAGAAACTAACGGCAACGAAAACGGGTTGAAAGTAAATTTTAATTTCAAGTGCAACATTAAAGCAAGAAACGCGAAACGTTGTTTAGCTACAGCAAAAAAGAAAGGAAACCTCCTATTGGATATCCTCTTTAAGGATCTCTCTTATTTATCATTTTACTATCTATGAAAATAACGACGACCATCAAACACCATTAAACAACAGGAAACAAAAACCAAATAACACAATAAAATTATAATTCCTATTCTTTTAAAGCGCCTTATTTTCGTCAAGTGTTCCGGAAGCTCGAATTAAAAAACGAAAAAAAAAAACTTCATTTTCATTACAACAGATGTTTATACTAACTAACTATGTAATTGGTAATTACACGAGATAAATTGAATCCGATAGAACGATCTTCGATGCTCAAAAATAGACGAGCTGCAAATGACTTTTATTGTTTCGCACGCGGATATGGCTACAAAAGGAATTTCAGCTACTGATGAGGAAAATAATTGAAAAAATAATTAGTATCCGCTGACATGAGGAAGCGAGACGACGGGGATGATAAGTTGAGCGAGGCGTGTGAGGAACCAGCAATATTTAGCGTCCAAAGACCTTAAAAGCAAAGGCGGGCAAGGCCAGGAACCCAAAAGGCTCATTCCGCGAAACCGCGGAAGCGCAGTGCCGGTGAACGTACTTGAAATCACACGTTGAGTTGCCCGAATCGCGGGGGCCTTCCTCCCTTTAGTATCCCCTCCAGAGTATCGCCTTTTCTCCCCCCTCTACCTATCCAGGCAAACACACCACCATCTCCTCTTCTCCTTCTCCCTTTCCAGGACGTCCCGTCGCACTAATAATTCGTGAGTACGTTGCGGTGATGTTGAGCATTCCACCTGCCAACAGCAACCGGGCACATCCCCCCACCTGGTGGTACCGGCAGGAAAAGTGGCCGCACGCCTTGCAATCCCAGCATTTCTGTGTTGGTTGTGGCCGTGAACGGGGCTCAAGTCCAAGGGCACGCGAGGGAGAGAGCGAGAAAGCGAGAGAAAGAAGGAAAGAGAGAGAGCAAAAGAGACAAATGAAGAAAGAGTAAAAGAGAGAAAGCCATCCGAGTGCTACGACAGTCTATCTTGCGTACGAGATCCACCACGTCTTGTCGTCGATCTACCCTGGTTCCATCAGCCAACCGTCCCAGTCAACGACACTCGACCAAGGTACGTAATTTCTCACGAATGACAGTTCCCTTGCCGTTTAGATCCTACTGCTCTAATTTATCGCTGTATTTCACGCGCGTTCGTTATTTTATTGTCACCGTCAAGTAGAGTCACGACAGAGTCAATCGCCCGCGACAGACTCCCAGAGTTCAGTAGGTAGAGAAGATGAACAAGTGATCCTTTTAATTTTGTTCGATCGGGAGATTCGGTCTAGGGAATCGAATCTACCCTCTCCTCAGATGTAGCGTGAATGAAAAAAGCTGGTGATTTATCTCGCAGTCGACGTTCAAAGAAGCGTGGATTGAAAATTCCCGTGAGAGAAGTGACGGTTTGTCGCGCGTTGAGGACCTCCTCATAGATCGTCACGTCGCAAAACGGCGCCCCAGCGATGCTAGGGAAGAGCCTGTACCGAATGAAAACGATTCGAGGCTGTTGGGAGGTATCGAGCACCGGCAGAAATTCTAAATCGGATCCTTTCGAGAGGTTTGGCCCCCGCTGGTCCTCTTTTTTTCAATTAAACGCGAAAACTCTACTACTACCACCACTATCACCAGCCAGATCGGGCCAACCTGGCCTCAAATTTTTCCATTTCGCGTTTTCACGTCTCGCCGATTGCTGGACGAGGCATCTATCCCTCCATCCCGCTCCCTCGGATCGTATTCCGACGAACCGCGCTGTATTCTCAATAAAATCGATAAGTCCAATCCGCGACGGTTATACCTATCCACTCTACGTATCGCGAATGGCGGCAAAACAATTTTCCACCTGGATGATTTCGCCCACTCGGAGGGAATTTTCGGTTCTTCCCTCGATGCGCCTGCACACGCCGGATTTGGAATAATTGATCGCTGCGAGGAACGGAAGTGCGTACACACACGTACAACGTGTAAGACATTATCCTCATACTGGCGCGGACAGCTCTGTTCCCGCGTGCTTTCAATCAAAAAGCGTATTACCTTGTTACGACATCGTGGTGTAAATGAAAGGACTGCCGTTGACTAGATGTCGGTTGAGTTCTACGATTGCCACGGTATACCACTCGAAAGACAAGCAAAAAGGAAGCTCTTCGCAGCAGTTTGCTAGGAGGTGCTGGTGATTCGTTTCGAACCGTAAAAGGGTGGCCGCACGATTGTTTTTGTGCTACACCTAGAGACGTAATTCGCTTCTATCTTTTTGACGGATGATCTCTCACATTGTATTCTTATTTATGTTGAGATATAAATAAAATAAGTTTCATATAACAACACTAAAATCAGTATGTACAATATATAAATAGGATTGTTGATAGGACATTAGGAAACAGGAATACCTAAGTGTTTCAAGGAGCGCGCGTTCGGTGTTCGGTATTCAGTAGCCGCAACCTTCCACACACTGATATTCAATTCCTGGTTGCATGGTGGTATTTGCGAGAAAATCGGTTCCTGTAATTACCCTAATGAATGGCAACAAAGGCAAGATCCTTATACCAAGCGATATTATGTTCTCTCTTACATAGTCGGTCTTTCTTCTTCTTGTTCCTTTTTGGTCTAGCTGCAAACCTCGCGGCACTAAGACCGTTTCCTTCGCCATTACATTGTGGCGAACTGTTCGACTAACTTTGAAATAATTAGTCCGGATAATGAAGTTCAGCTGCACAATGGCCTTAGCTGCAGAGGGTAATGAGATTCACCCGCCGTCTCCCTGCTCGCAACTCCTCCGTTTTCGTGCGATATTGATTACTTAAAGCCCTTCAATGGTTTTACAAGAGGCTTAAGGGATAGGCGAATCAATCTTATCATCCTTGAGTGGAAACTACATCATTTCGCACCTCTCTCTGTACGTGACATGCCAGCGGTAATTCAGTCGTTAATTAAATACGAAGAAAGAAGCCAAGTCGCGTTGAGTGGCTCCGGCCGCGTCTTCATCAACAAAGTCACCTTTTAAGACTGACTAGCATAATTACCTTGCTCTTAGATTTATCGTCGCTATCAATATTTCTTCGCGATTACACATCGTGTTAAACTAAACTTTGGACAGCTTCCAGTAACTGTCTCTTCGTGTCAGTTTGCATCATAATATAACGTTTTCATTCGGAGAAATGAACTCGCAATCTTTTAAACAGTGCATAGTGTATATATCGTTTTATAACACAGGAATAGTGTATCTGAGTAATCGTACGAAATTCAGTGAAACAGGCTGTGAAACAGGCCGTGAAACGTGTTAAACAAAGCGCACGTTATATGCATGTCGCGATCATATTTGCCGTTCTCTCTTTCTTTCTTTCTCCCTCTTCTCTTTCACACACACACACACACTGTTCTCGTCGAAAGGAAATAGACGCTTAATGAATGAGAACATTCAATTTGCGAAAAGAGGGTAAACAAGTGTGGCACATTTAAACTGGTCGTTCTGTACGAATTGTGTAGCTAATTGAGCGAGGGCGGAAGCAAACGTTGTTCGTACACTGTTCCAGAGATAACTGTTATCGATAACGTTCATCGCAGTGCTTACCGGATGATACTCCTCGCCGGTGGCGAGCGATTCTTGCGATTCGATATAAGGAAGACATTTTTTTTGTTCTAACTCGAAGAACGATTAATCCATTGCTCTCATTAAAATACGGCAGAGTCGAAATTACATGTTCTCTTTTTCTTCCATAGAAGTGTCTTAATTTCAAATAGCAATAACTATTTTAAAGTAGTCATAATGAGCATTTTATTCCTTTGCTTTGTTTAATTGTTTAATGAATGTTCTTGAAAGTAGAAAAAAATGCTTAAAAAAAATTAAAAAATAATTGCTTTGCTGCGCCGTGTTAAATAATAAAATAGTCTTATCGTTATTTATAAGAAAAATTTTTATCTGTGACGCGATACTCACGCTCTGATTCCATCGCTCATCGAAGAAAAATACAAGAAAGTGCCTCTCATTTATCTTTTAAGATAAAATATTTATAGACTTATTAGAAATCCTTTCATGTTTTCGTCCTTGTGGATAGTCGATGTTAAAAAAGGCCCATTTTTATCAATTTGGTGTACGAGAAATATTCTATGATAAGTAGTATTAATAACTTTGCTCCACTTGCCTGTTCAATCGAATGCGAATAAAAAAAGTCAATCAACGCGATATGTTACGACTAGATTCGCAGTAACCGGAAAACATAATGTCATTGTCGATAAACCTTTTATCAAATGAGTCAATGAAGGCTTTCTTCTGCTAGCAGTTACTTAAAAATACAAGGTACTAAAAGGATCTTGAGCGTAGGAAAATTTAATGAAATTTAACTTAACGAAGAGAAAAATCGTTCTAGTCCGGGAATATTCCAATTCGTTGGCTAATCGAGCAAAAGGGAAGAATTCAACTCAACGAATACTTGCGGTCCATCGTTTCAAGGTACTATGGCTATCGACAAAATTTGTCATTACAATAGAAATTTATTGAAATGATTAATGATTTATATAACTTCATAACTTTCAATTATAGTCGTGTATTTTATAATCACAATCGTATAATTTTTAATCACTGATGTATAGTTCTTAATAACGATCGTATAGTTTTCATATTCACAGTCTTCTTGTAGTTCAAAGCAGTCCTCGAATAGAGTATTAAATCCAGGTATAATTATTACATAACAATTATTTTTAATATTTCTAATATTCATATGATTCGAAATCCTAAAACTTAATCGTTTCTTTGATGATAAATTTACCGAGACATAAAACAAACTTCCATAAGCACCAATCATTCAGAATCATTCCTGAGTCGTAACAGTTTATTTGAAACAATCTTCTGCTATTGAAAACTGTGATCTTTATTTCCTGAAACTTCTAAACTCTAGTCTATGATAAATCTGTAACTAAGCAGATGGTAAGCTACACAAACTATAAATATTGTAGCTAAACCTTCAACGTGACAATTCAGTATGATGCACTGGCCGATTCGAGAGTGTATCAATAAAATATTAACGAGTACCGCGATATTACTTGCTCGCGAAAAAACATGTATCTAGCAGGAGGGTCGAACGTCACGTAATATTAACGCTGTGGCTAACAAGCCGTATAAATTGCGAACAAGACTAGTTTCCTTCGATGGCTTCGTAGAGTTCGTAAAGACCAGTGAAATCAATCTTATCGCCCTTGACCGGATGCAAACTCGCTGGTGACCTTAGAAACAGCGTAAGCTCCTAACAAGAGTGACATGATTGAAAATGATACAACAGGTTTCCTCCATTAATTTATTTGAAACCTGGTTTGATACGGGAGAGTCTTGAAATAACGTTGCAGTATTGAAATGCTGCCATGTGCTATTCGTTGATATTAAGTGGATATTAAATTTTTTAATTTCACTAGAATTTCATATGTCCATAGTAGAGAATGAAATAGATTAAATTGCGGTGGCTCTGTATTTTCAAACGTTCGAAGTATTAGTAGTTTTTATAGATAGAAACCTGGAAGTAAATTTAATTTTTCGATTCTCCTTTTAACAACGATAACAATAATGTAATAATATGGACTACGATTCACTGAGAGTTGAAAAAGTAGGTTAAACATAATTTTCAGAATGGAATACCTATGTAATTTTATTCATCAAATTCAGGTACCAGCGATGTCAGAAAAATTATAACGATTTAGTAACTTTTTTAAAAGTTACTTTAGGACACGTTGTCCCATTAGTCTCAAAAGAGTTAAATTAACCTAGATATCCTTTTAGTATTATTTCTGAAATATTTTATTTTCACATATCGAGTACTAACATTGTAATTTTTAATAAATTTCCTTTAAATAAATTTTATATGAAAATAAGAGACGATACAAATCAATGATAAATAAATTTTATCATAGATAACAAACGATGCTTTTAATTTCAGAATTGGTAGCTTTACTTTACACATTACGACAAACATCTAACGAGAATACACACTGCTCTATGAGCATAGTTCATCAGTGTAAAATTACTTTCGCGTACACAGTAATTGACTTTCCAAATATCGCAACGAATGTATACGGAATTATAGTAATCCCTGTTTCGCATGGTAAATTACAGTTGCTTTGAAATTAAATGTGATTGCATACGGATCGAACACGCGCAGCTAGGTGTTACTGAAGCGTAAAATGAAACATCCCTTGATGGTGAGGAACGAAACCATAGATACTTCTGGTTTGGCCGTCCTTGAGCTAGTAATCCGTCAGTGAAGTTTTGCTGGCAAGAGAACATCGAGAAACTTAGCAGTGACATAATCTGCAATCTGCAATGTTGCAGATATTCTCTTTCGGCACTGTTGAGTAATTGAACTAGTTTCCGGAGATAAGGCATTTGCCTGCGAGCTAGACGAGTTACTGGCTAGGATAATGAAACACTAAAGATATTTTTAAAGAAAGTTAGGGGCGTTTAGTATCTAGAGGCTAACGCACAGGATGTTCTCTTGGCGGATTTCAAGACACAAATCATTCTCTAACTATAGTGAAAGATAGCATGTGAATATAGAGAGTTTATGTTGCTGGTTCGATTTCTTGCTTAGTATTTATTTAGAGAAGAAGATACATTTTATGATGTATGGTCGATTAAAGATAGATATGTTCGGAAAAGATAAATGAATAAATAAGTTCCTATTATATCAAAATGATAATTAATTCTGTATATGCGTGCTACAATAATCGATTTTAATAATGAAAATTAATCTTTATTCCAATTATAAATTTGATGTAGAGCCACGATATACTGAATCACAGCATTAATTTCAGGATTGAAATTTCTACAGTGAAATTATTACTACGTAAGTGTAAGTGTATATTGTCAGTTGTAGAAACGCTTTGCTTCGGTTGAACGTCGAAAAGCATTTGCTAAATAGACCTTGAACCAGGAACATAAATCTTCATATCATAAAATATTTTTCTCATTTCTCGACTTTAAAACCGTTCTGAAAGTGCATGCATTTGAGAAAACATATCATATATTAATATTGACCCTTGGTTTGTGTCGGTAGAAGTAATTAAGTGACTTTTATAATGTGTCGTAATTAGGGTTAGGATCTACAAGTAGGAATTGAACGTGTCAATTAAAGCTAGAACGATATATGCTTGTCAACTCGTGCACGATGCTGTGACTTTCATGAGATATACGATGCAGTAAATTAAATACTTGGTTGTGCGTAACCGAAGACACGCAATCACTTCGACTCGTTTTCACGTTCGATCGATGAAAATTTATTGGTTAATTAGATGTACGGTAACTGAAAGAACTATTTTCCTCGCTCAATCGGCGAATAGTGTTGGCTTTTAGTTCAATATTTATTACTCTTTAATGGATTTTATAGTTAGCTGTTAACGTCCGTTGAATTTGAATTAGCATCGAATTAATATCCAGCGTAACTTGCTACTGTGCGCTTAGAATGTTAATTTTCCGAGCCAATGAAATTTAGAAAGAAGATTTTAATCTAAATAATCTGATGAGAATAATATATATCTATTTTATGAAATATTTAACATGTTCGATCAAACATGTCCATAAAATGCATAAAATATTTCGCTCAATCAAACAAAGAAACTCTGTTGAATTAAATAATAATACACAATCTTCCAAACGTTCTAAATCTTATTTCATTTTCCATTGGATTATTTCGCTGAAACTCGAACCACGTGTTGAATGTTCTAAGGGAAGGGACGTGGAATAGTCGGAAAAGGAGATGCTAAAAGAATTTTTTGTTTTTTCATAAACTTCTGTGTAGAACATCGGTGGTCTTGCACAAATTTACACACAAAGGAACGCGTTTGTATTCGATAGAAGGCATTAGCGTGCGGGAACGCGTGCGCGTGAATGCGTGCATTTGATTCCACGAATCCCAACGTACGATTAAGGCACCGTATCTTTTAAGTATTCGTTCTTAATGAGGTAACGAATGCTGCCAATTAATCGTTTTAACGCTGTAAGTCTACTACTGATATGCTCGCATTCCTGTGAACCAGAGATTGTTGATATAACAGAATGTAAAATAGTATATGTACAGTGTACATACGATAATTCCCCTGGGAACTAATACTGGATATCTTACGTTTTAGAATCAAAAAGAGAAACAAGTGTTTAACGAACATTAAGCCGATGTACTCTATAATTCCTTTTGTATTGTCTTGTTGTAATTGAGTCATTTTTTTTAATAGGTTAATATAACAAAGTGCGTACGAGGTATTCTATACAGTTGGAATAAATTGTAGCTTTGGAATAGTTAGAAACGAAAGAGAGTATGTGAAATGTAGTAGAATAAATATACTCTATAATTAATTTTTACGCGTTAGTGCATGATACACATCCTCTTCTGCAATTTCTGCTCGTGTATATTAATAACAGGATGGAAAATTTTTGTTTTTTAACATTTTGAAATCAACGCTACGTTTTATTACATAAATGATCGTAGAAAAAGATTAAGTTATGTATTGAGTAATATGAAGGGAAAAATGGACATCTTCTGTATTGCTTAAACAAGAGGAGAAAGTTTATGTGGACACTGAAATAAGAGCTGATAAACATTTAGATCGACTATCGAGCACAACGCTCTGAAATTACATTGAAAGAATGAGTCAAAAAGAAATCTGATGAACGCGTCGTTTGTTACTGAAACTCGATCTTCTGCAAACACAGATTCCAAGAAAAGATGTCCAATAAAATGTAAAGATACTTCTGTACCCTCGGAATCGAGCGTCACCAGCCAGCTGAGAGGATTATAACCGCCTCGCTGTTATAACGGTACAACCATATGCGTACATATATACGTACTACAAGGATTCAGCTCCGAGCGAAATCGGAATAATATTCTTGGAACTCCTAGCAAATTTTCGCACCACCTCGAATTCATTTCTACGGAAGGAAGTGACCGTGTTCATTCGGTTACGAACTGCTAAGAAGCCGTAAAACTTCTTGGCTAAGAAACTTCTCATTAAGACGCGGAGAAGTAAAGAATTAACTCGATTACGATTGGCACTCGAGTCGTTTTTCTCGAGTAGTCGAGAACAACGAGCCAAGAGAATTATATTTATCTGACTTGTTATGATTTCTATCGAGACATGTGCGATAATATTAATTATTACTGTTGTTTAAAAATTCAATAAAGATATATATTAATACTTATAACATTTTTATGCACAAATTATTTTGCTACAAAATTGATCAAATTTTATTTGTTATAACAGTCTAACTAATTGAATTTCGTTATCTTACAAACAAGTTAGTTCAACGAGATCAAATGAATTATTTTGAAATTATGTTTCTTTTTTAGATAACATCTTCCAATAAGATAATGCTCAAGCTTGTTCTGCGAATTGTACTGTCGAGTAAAGTGTGATTCTCCATAAAAAAAAAGAAATGTAAAGAATAAATGTTTCTAATGAGACTTCGTGTTTCAGAAAATCAATTTTGAAAACAACAGGTATGATTGTGTACTTCACTCTGATATGGACATGCTGATACATATTTTTACATCGATAAAAATCCAGTAAGGTGATACATAATAAATTACAACGTCAACCATGCGTATAAAGGTAACCAAGAACTCCAAGGCCAATTCACTACCTGTTAAAAGTGAAGTGCAGTGTACAAGATACGTTTTCAAAATCGATCTTCTGGAAGACGAAGACTTGTTTAAAAAATCTTATTCTTTACTTTCGACTTAATATCTTATAGGGGGTTACACCTACGTGTTTCATATGTTCATTATGGACCTTTTCGATCTCAGCTAGCACGTACTTCAACGATATACACGATAATGGCAATCTGAATGTAAAATCCAAATTAAAAGTCATAAAATTTAGAAGAGAACTTTAAAACGATTCAAGCTTTTAATACTAAAAATTATTTATAGTAGCATATAGCGTGTATAAGGTGTAGTGTTAATTATTTGTACGTAAATTATATCAATTTTTAAAATACTATACTTCAGTATAAACGACGTTACATTTCGACCTAAAGTCGTTCAAAGTGAACTGGAATAATCTAAAACGTACTTCTTCCTTCCCAATTACCGATAATGACATTACCTCAAAAATTTGTAATTATTCGTCTTTCGTGCCCTCTTCAATCAAATTATATCCTTCGACATTTCTGCATGGTTTATTGCGAGTCACGGTTACAACGATTCAATTAAACGTGACCGTAATTGGATTAAACACATGGAACGGCGCCGTACGTCTCTCGTATCATTTTTACACAATTCTAACTATATTTTTAGTCCGATATCTGCCCGATCTAATTAAGTCTCTGTTAAAATGAAATGCACGAAGATCGTCGATGGCTCCTTATGCGCGAACGATTTCATACTCTCTCTTTCTCTTTCTCGTTGCTTAGTGCTCTCGTTGATGGCTCAAACAGGTACTTCTCCATACCTTCTGACATCCGAGACAGATGATGGGAACGCGTTTGAACACGACCTTGCGGCAAGGAGAAGCCAACGATCCCGCAAACAGGCACTGGCTGTCGCTTCAATTTTCACGGAGTTTCGCGACTCCGCTAAAGCTGCTTTTTACCGCAGCGGTTTCTCATCAACTGCGTTCTTTGATGCAACATCATTAAACTTCGTAATTTCGCTTCTCCATATCACCACAAATAATTGTTTTCCACCGGGTTCGCGCGGTTATTCTCTAACAATTAAGGTTACCGCTCGTGTAAAATTTCATTTAAATGCTTGTAGCCTCAGAACACTATAATTGTATAAATAGAACGTCAGCTCAGACATCTTTGTGTATGGGTTAAGTACATGAACATTGTTTTCATAGTTGATTGAAGGAAGCTGGTTTCTCACTTTTACTTAGAAGAGTTGATCTAGGCCAGTTTGTAGCAATTAGTTCGTCACTTAGTTTCATCGTCCTGCGATCAAGTGCTAGCATATTTGATCGTAGAATAAATTGCATAAAATAAATTCGAAAATGAACTTGCATTATACACTCAAATTTCTGCATGTTCCGCATAAATATACATAAACATGTATAGTGAAGCCGCACTATAGAAATGCAATTTCATTTCTATCTATCATAGCCGTGATTCTAGTACATAGAAAATATAAATCAAGTGGTGAATTCATAGATAAAATGATTTTCGAAGAAAAATAATTCGAACAACTTCGATACGAAACATTAATTAAAACCATTTCCATGTCGAGAAGCATAAAAGACAAGATTCTTCACGCAGATTTCTTAAATAAAAGTATTCTTTACTGTCCATAATCTCATAATACTGTAACATAATCTCACAGTGCGAGAGTATCACGACAATATTGAACCGTCAAATATTGAAATTAATAATACAGAAACACTTTTAAACAAATAACTATATTAAGAATTATTAGATCGCAACTCGTCGAAGAGTATCACGATTGCGAAACAGTATAATGGATCGCTTCGAATATCGATTACCATATCGATGAGGCAATGAGTTCTCTTGTATTACAAGATAATCACGGGACTGGCGTCATTCAGCTGAGAATTGTGGCATCGCGAAGCGCGGATGCGGCAACTCGTCGTACAAGTCGCTCAATTAGAAGACCACACGAAAGAGAACACACTCCCCCTTGGTTACCCTTATCTCTTAGTTGAAACTCTCTCCTCGTGCTTCTTCGGTTGTCTATCTCCTTCTCCTACCCAGACTGAAATTCTGATAAGGATAGCGGCGGCCGGGGATGGAGAACGCAGCCACTTCCGCTTCTAGATCATTGTTTGCGAACGGTTAATAGCCCCCTGGGTACTCCTACCCGACCACTAGAAGTCTGGCCGCTCTCATGAAAGCGCAAATCATCTTCCATCTCTATTCTTCGACGCTGTTCTCTTCCATCTCTGTCTAGATACGCCAGTTTCCCCTCTTTTCACCTCTCTCGGTGTCTCTAGCTGTCTTTTTCCTTTATTCCTCCTCTTTCTTTGCCCTCCCCTCAATGTTTCCAGTGATCGTCTCCTTTCTTTTTCTCTCTGCCTCTTCTTTAAACGGTCTTCTTTCTCCCAATTTTCTTTCTCGCTTCATTCCTAGTGTTCTCCGTCTCGGTTCCCTCGAAAAATTATGCGCTCTGGGAGGTGAACATCCGTTTTACACGAGACCAACAACGTACACGATGCGTGTTTCGCCCCTCTCCGCGCGTGATTGTGCGCGTGGACCTCGTGCGTGTACCACCACTGTTTTCCCTTCGAAAGCGTATTGCTCAGGCGCCGACACCACCGTTCACAGCGAGAACGTAATTGAAGACTTGGAGCTAGAATGGGAGTGCCACGTGGACGAGCGAAATTAATTGCCGTTGGCACCGTTACACCTATAGATCGTAGATGGCTCACCGTGAACCATGTGTATCGGCACGCTTCTCGGAAACAGAATAAAGGATTCCTTCGTGGTTCGTTGGATTCGCCAGATCCGCTGTATTTTCATTTGTATCGATCGATATCTTGCATCAGATTTAGGAGTCGTGGAACGCCTCGATGGTTTTATTGTATATAAACCATTGAATTCATGAGTTTTCCGAATGGTATGAAACACTTAAAAATTGGTGATTTATATGTCACGAAGGTATAGAAGGTTAATTTTGATAAAAAGTTTTTTTCGATTGTTACAAATTTTCAACTGGCGAAAGAAGTCTATTGCCAGATAATTTGAATAATTCGAAAGAGTGCTGAATATCGAGTAAAATGTCGAATATAAATGAAATATATTTGTGAGAATATATGGATTCAAAAATCTGTGGAATTAAATGGCTCCTCTGTACAATGTCCGTAAAAACTCCATTCGACGGTTGTTTTAATTTTCTACATACTTTCGATTCCTTTCAGCAAGCTTTCCAAATTTCATCCTTTTTTACATACTTACTGTAGAATACCTCGCGAAAGGTTTCAAGAAAATTGATCAAAAGTAATTTTCGTTGCATTTGTCAGCACGGCCGCGAATACATTTCCAAGGGAAAAGCATACCGGTAGTTTGCAAGTTTAAAGCGAAAAATTTGCATTCAACGGGTCACCACTAGTTTCGCAAGGTCATACGGTACTAACCTGATCGAGTCGAGAAATTAATGTCAACCACTTTTGAACGACGTCCTGACTGGTTTGGGACAAGTAACTACGTGATCTCCGGAAGAATTAAAATTCAGTATATAATTGCAGTGGAATGGAGTAAAAAGATGTATTCGATAGTTCATAAATAATTCAGGAAAGGTACATGTATTTTATCAAGTTCACGATTAAAGTTAATTCCATGTCGAGAAATTCGATATAACGATACTATTTAGGGATAGCGATAAAAACTATAATTTTAGATATTTTTCTTCCAACATAACAAGATCTCACGAGGTTCTCCAATTAATTACATACGAAATTTAGTTTAACTTAAGAATGCATTCTATATATACATATATACATATTTATGAAAGTATGATCCCTATGAGAAAAATCATCATTAAATGTAGAGCAAATACTAAAACAGGCGAAGAGATCGTTCTGATAAATTACTACATTTATTGATTTGCATAAATCTACATGAATTCAATTTGACTGTGAAACACTCGTGCATAGATCATCAAATATAATATGAAACATTACAAACTTCACGCTTTAAATTTCATCGTATACATTGCAATTATTAATATTTATTTTCTATGAAATTTCACATTACCTGTATTTGCGACCAGTAAAGCAAGAAATCTTAACGATACAGAAATATTTTTTTTTCTTTTTAAGATTCTAAACGTCATCAAATAATATTGCAAATTAATTAAACTGTCAGTTTTTATGTCAATGTTAATAGAAACAAGGTGTTGAAACGTACAATAGCTCTGTTACTTGAACTGCAAGTTACGCCTACATATAATAGCACCATGTACAAGTGATAAAAATTAATAACATGGAATATCTCGAGAAATGATCTATCGATCTCTTTGCATAAATTAAAAAAAGGCGAATACGTGCACGTATTCTCGTTCAATATACTTCTCGACTTGGTTAACGGTGCAAATGACTAACACCCAACGTCGGATTAGTTAATTCCATCATCTACGTGCGTGGGATTCGGTGCTTGTCTTCGAAAGGACTAACGGTTACACGTCTCGATCGAGAAAACAAAAAAAAGAAAAAACGAAGAAAAAAGGCGGATTGAACGAGGAAATGATATTTGTTTTGATGTTCGATCAAAGGAGCACGCATTCACTCAGCGAAACGTTAAATGAACGGCGCACGTCCGTTTAAAAATAATTGGCCAACCCTAGAGGCGTTCTACGACGATCACTGATACATGTATCATGGCCAGGAAGTAGTAACAGCCCCCGAAGCGGCGTTTGAACCGGCTGGACTTCCCCGAAATCGGCGATCGACCAGAGTACAGGGTGTTCCTGTTCAACCTTGCTGAACGATTATCTCCGATACCGTTGATTGTTCAAGGAACTGCCTCGGATCGTTTCCACGAGGAGGCATCGCATCGTCGCGATAACGCGACTTTGTTCTTGAATGATGAGACTTCTGGGATCCTAAACTTGTCCCCTTTGTTCCGATGAAGCTTTATCTGACCGCGTTCGAGCGAACTTCCTCCGTAACATGCAAAGTGTTTTCCAAGTTGTTTAAAGTGGAATTCCGAAAACGTGCTCGAACCACTTTTGTTTCCACGCTGATAGCTCGCAAGTGGTTCTTCGCATTTCTATTTCGAGCCACTGGTGATTCCATGAATCGTTTATCATTGTGAATTTAAGTAAACTAAAGGGACTTATGCTTTTATTAAGAGTTATACACCATTATTTCTTTTCTGTCGAGAAATTTTATTCCGCAAGTTCCGTTACGAAGGAAATGATAATTGCGATGAATAACTTTATCAGAATAGTCAGCGGGTTTCAAAACTATACAATCTTTGAAATAATACACTCTGCGTACTTTTATACGATGAATCTGGCTTTCACGATGGTTTTGAGAAAATTGTATCCGACGATTGCTATATTTAAAAAAAGATTGTTGGGACTACGGAGCCGCGAGGTTAATTGGAACAACTTAACGAAGAACGAATTTGTGGGAAATAAACGAAATTGCCGAAAAGACGGTCGTTTGATACAAGAGATAAGAGACGTA
Source organism: Bombus pascuorum (assembly GCF_905332965.1). Lineage (NCBI taxonomy): Eukaryota > Metazoa > Arthropoda > Insecta > Hymenoptera > Apidae > Bombus > Bombus pascuorum. The sequence continues at coordinate 10,723,483 of NC_083491.1, read as the reverse complement.
TTAAACAAGGTATCTGATGCTGGTATACGATCGAATTAATTAAGTAATTACACGGCTTGAAATACATGTTCTTGACTTCCTGTATAACCGAAATGCTGATCTCCAACTGTTTTACGTGGATTGCGACATCTTCGATCGCGATAATTGGGAGAACAATGTCCGGAAGCGCGCTTAATCAGAATCAAAAGTAGCTGGTACGTATTACTGGATAACGGTAGACATTAATTTGAAAGTCTGACTCGAACCGGAATGATCCGCGTATACGAAAGCAGGCAGGAAGCAAAGATGTAGATAAAGAGAATCAAAGTCACGAGATAACTGACGATCATGCTACATTTGGTTCTACAACTACCCTAATTAGGTTTTATTCTCTTTGCTTCTGATGTTTCAAACGTTATTACTGTTAGTGATGCTTGAAAATCGGTTTATAATATAGAATTGCAAGCAAAGTTTGAGAATAAAGAAATTATTGAATTAATATTAATCGATATAAAATATTTTACGATGTATTGATATCTTTTCGTGAGTTTAATTCAATGTATAGAAATAGAAGACGAATTAAAAATTAGATTAAATTCAGGAAAGAAAGAGAAGAACAGAAAAGAAAGAAGATGCATATACGACAATTAATTAATATTTCTTTGTTCGACTTTATATCTAGGTGTTGTGTTGCTTAAAATTAGATATTTTTAACAATATACGTATAGATAATACGTGTCATTATACAGAATCTACCAACAAATTTTATAAAATAATTTATTGTCAACCTTATTTATAGTTGTCGCTATTATATTTAATATATGTTAATATTATAACATTAGTACTAATGAAGTTAGTTACTGGCAACTAATTTACTCTTAACCTTCAAAGATCAAAAAATAAGCGTGAAGCTAAAAAATTCTATATTTACTTTGGTCTTTTAAGTTGAACTAATCGTTTGTAGTGTATCATAGTGGAAAAATTTTTTTTTCTACCATAAAAAACCCGTGTGACGAGACAAATTCAACCATGTGTGATAACATGGCGTTAAAAAAGTCAACAAAAATAACCTTCTATTATTGCAAACCTTCTATCTCTAGTTTCTGTATGGCAAAAACTAGAATCAATATTTTCCCCAAACATTTCGATTTTTATAGTTACAATGTACATTTTCATTATTGACCAATCCACTTAACCTTCTCTGTAGGTATATTTTCTTACATTTCACGTACAAACTAAGCCCATTTGTGTTCGAATCTAACTTTTTCGCTATCTTACGCCCTCAAAAACACTAAAAAACATTGTGTGATACTTAGCAACATTTTTACCACGCTATATAATCGTTCATTAAGTCGAATGTTTGAAACTTTTTCCAATAGGAATAAAGATTCGGGGGGAAAGAATTCAAGTATGAAATTTCTCTTAGGCCGTAAACAGCCCAGTTTACCCATGGAGGATTAATTTTAATAAAAATGTACTGTTAGCTTTTACGACTATGACTCGTACGATCAAAGCACTAATCATTTCCTTCGTCTTCTCTCTTCCTCTTCGCTTGAGTTATAAATATAAGATAGTCTTGCAGATGTATAACGTAACAAATGCAACACAATGTAATTACAAAACAATGGCACGCTTTGGGTGGTACACTATGCTTACTAATCTTTCCGGTAATGCGAGCAGAAAGAATGGAATCGACGTTTCTTATGGAATTCCCTTGAGGGTTCGGTGATGTGGACGATGCAAGGCGTCGTACAACCACATGTACTTACGCGATCTACCGCTAACGAGCATGTAATATTTACATCAGCTGCAATAAACGAAGGTTGTTCACATCTCCTTCGCGTAATCGAGAGGCGAGAGTCCCGTAACGAGGTGCCGGACTTTGCTCGTGCTTCTCAGCTATGAAAAGGTATGTGCACGTTGTTTTTTTTCTTCCTCGCCTCTCCGATACCATCGTACTAACATTATTAACGCTATGCTACGTCGAACAATAAATTTCGTAAGGAAATATTTGTATCTATGACGAAGCAACGAAGGAACATTCATCATTTTGAAAAATTATTCTTTTAATCTTCTATATTTTATGATATCATAAGATTTGGAAGATAGATATACTATATATAATAGATAAGTTTGTTCGTTTCCCGGTGTTATGATTATTTCAATATTTGGAAAACTTTAGCAAGCAGAATCTAAAAATACACGTATTAGAATTTTCTGATAAAAGGTAACACGTAACGATTGTTGTAAATGTGTATAGATACTTGTAGATACTTTATATTTTTTAATAGATTCGTTGTTATAAAAAATGCTTACTTCTTCTTACTATATCCTTTTTGATCAGAGATATCTCTAGTTTCAATAGTATTACTTGTTTTGAAATAGCAATATCATTTCAGAAAAATATCTTTCTATTTGCTCCATAGACAAGGAATCAAATGTAAGTCGAAAAGGTTGAAGATAAGAATTTCTCAAATAGCGAAACAATTTCGTAGGATTTCATACGTACGACTATCAATTTTCTTGTAGTATATTATCTCATAGAAATCAATTTTATCTTATAAACATATTTCATGATACATGAATGTAGCAATAATAAGATTAAAAATCATAGTACATCCTTTAAACCGTAATTTTGTAATCTTTAACCTTGAACTTTGAACAAGCTCGTGTACACATGTTATAATATAAATTTCCATGTAATTTTATAATTTTCCTGGAAAATTCACAGGAAGGCAGTAGGAGTTTTTCTTGCGGTCGGGACCCGGGTTTGATGAGAAGTAACTGTTAATTTGAACCTTTTTAATTTTTATATCTCGGGGATCTCCAACATTTCCAAAGAACGTAGACACGTATCTAATAATCTACAACGCAGTTGTTTCGCTACGTCTCGAACATGGATTACGCATTAGAAATCCTTAGTAGAATATGCGGTTTTATTCCAGGGAGTGTAGTGGAAATCTGTTCGTCTTGACCTTTATCGCAGAATGAACATCTCTCCGGTATTTTATCGTGATTATATGCCTGAAGGGTGTGGGAATTTAGAGATTTATAAATTACGGGAATTCGTTACAAAAGCTGATAATATTGATGGTAGGTGGATAGCGAATCAGTTTCTTGTAAAAATGGTTAACATTTCGAATCAAAATCTGCGATCCTTATCTATCCCTACGTTTGCGTGTTATACAATTTTCAGAATAGATATGATATAATAAAAGTAAAATAAAATATAATGAAAGAAAAAAGGCATACAAATATTAAGAATTAATTATAGAAGTAAATTTCCAACTATTTTCTTTAAAATGTCGCTTTCAACAAATTTGGAGCATTTTATATCTCCTCTTTATATAGTTCATTTGGTTAATTTAAATTTATATTCAACAACAGCTAAGTTAAGCTTAGACAACGATTTTTATATTGATGCATCTATGTACTTTTTAATGAGTTTCATAAAAAACTCTATTAATTAAATACACATTTTTAAAACAAGTAATCAAGAATGACTATAATTCTGATCTGACAGTTCCTTCTCAATACACATTTGACTAACGTGCATGTATTATAATGCGGCGATGTGATGTGGCTTTCAATTTGTTTAATGGAAGGATAAAACTGCTCGATGGACGTCAAATTGGATTTTATAAGAGATGGGAGGAGCGATATTTATTTTCACGCCTCCTGGTATTTGCTTCATTTCTCGTGCTTCAAGAGAATGTATAAAAGTGGCTAACGCAATGAATTTCGACTTGAATATTCGTTCTAACGAGAAGTGAAATATCAATTAATATCATAAAATTGATTTTTCATTCCAGCGATGAAGCAAAGATATTTATGTGGACTTTCCTTAAAAAACGTTAATGTATAATAAACAAATATCGAACGATAACGTGAGATACCGGAGCTCACAAAAATATTTACACGTTTATAAAGACTTTTCATCAATAGTATATGATGTGTATATAAAACACTTTGAAATTTTATTTTCACTGTAACGAGACAGAATTATCATAATTACATCGATGACGTTTGAAACAAATCCGGAAATGTGCATATACAAAAGCTTCTAAATCTTTGTTATAAATATACAATTTGTAGAAATCGTGAAATAGTGAATTATTCTCTCGTATTAAGAATTTACGATACTTCGTAAGACCACTTTTCATTGTATGCAATAATATATATTTCAGATTATTTTTCATTCACTACATGATATGCATTAATTTTTCACGACCTGTATTTCTGCAGTAAATGGTTTCTAACTTCCATATACATTTTCAGATTAGTTTCAAAATTTTCGAATATGGTTAATCAGGATAATCGTATTTCATTACAATACCAACGAAGTGTTGAACAATTTTTCATAACACAAGAGTAGATATCTATATATGTTTTCTATGGCGAATGTTCAAATAGCTTTTGTGAGCCATCGTTAAGGATCGAATTTATTGATGTACTCGAAGTATAGTTCGATTTTGAAAAATAAAGTACCGTACTATGCGAATAGCTAGCGAGTAGAATTATCTACAGTTTTCCCTCATAACCATGGGACACGAGATTACTTGAAAACCAAGTTCTTCGATGGCGTCGTAAATGTCAGAAAACATTCTTCCTCGAGCCAGCTGCAAGAAACGTAATTCGAACGCTTAGCAGATTGAAAGCTGTTACGCTGATACGATGAAGTACTTCTTTGGAATACGTTTTTGTCCTACACAAAGTTTCCACACTTTTCTCTTAAACGCCTGGAAACTGAAGTATCGAGCAAGGAAGCTGGATAATACAGAATCAAATACCTGGAAATACTTGACTTACATTAATACCGTTGCTGGACGTTCTCAAGCGAGCTATAAGGTAGATTGAATGAAATTTCTTGGAACGGAAATGATTTCTTTTTTTAATACGTATGAAGCCACATTTTCCGGTATTAAAATTGCGCTGTTTCGTGTATTAAGCTTCGCTTAAATACGATTTCCTTCAATACGATTTCCTCCAAGTTTCTGTAATGATTTATGTTGCACTTTGTAGGAGCTTGTAATTTTTTCATGAAAAGGTTAGCAAACCTTTTACGTTGATTTTTCCTTCCTCCTCCATCATTTTATTTATTCGCAAGTAGGAAAACGGGAAAAACTGAACAAGGAATTTCAAATGAATTAAACGATATATAAATGATGATTTTGTTATTTTATGATGCAAAATACATCTTATATGTACCAAGCAGAGACAATTGCTCGTTAAAGACAAATATGCAAAACACGTACCAAACCACTTCATTCGAACAAGATAATGGTGACTGTTTGGTGGCCATCTGTAGAATTTACTCATTACAGCATCTCACGACCTGAGGCTACAATTACAGCAGAAACGTATTACAAAATAGATGAAACGCATGTACAATTAATGACGAAACAGTTCTACATATGTTCTACATATTCTATGAATAATCATTTGTTTCAAACATTCGTTGGCTTGTTAACAAAGGTTATCAACTTATAAAATTGTCAGGTTGTTTCAGAAGTAGTATGAATTTTTCAACAAAATAATGACGATAAATTCATTCAGTATATCGTGTTAGGTCAATATATAAATCTCTGATGTTCTCTCCACAGAGAATTCCGAACTGTAACCTTCCTTTCTTATATAAATTAGGGGAACCTTATTTGTTATTTAACATATAATTCAAACATAGATAGATGGAATAGATATAATAAATTATCAAATATTTAGAAGCCTGTATAAGAAAAAATTAAGCTCTTTGTAACAGGACAAAGACATTTTTCCAAAGATATATATAAAAAGAGGATGACAAAATATTTCGTAAAAACTAACAGTCTTCGTTATTATTTTACAATTTACGAAAGAGAATCTGTATTATTTATAACATGACCTATTACAACATACTGCAACTTAATCGTGAGAACTGGGTCGCATACAAAATCGATTCGAGAACGTAAAACATCTTACGAAGAGATTTCTCGAAAATCCTGATAATATCAAGCGTATCGGTGGTTTTCTTCTGATCTGTTAAGTGTCGCGAATTGCAAATCACTGGCATGGAAGGACGAATAGGATTGAAATGCCTGAAGGTACACTGAGCGTCTCTTCCGGGAGGCAGCAGTCGACCGAAGAGGATTACAAATGACGTTTAGAGTTTGGAAGCGAACTGTACCTCTCGGGTAATCTACAAGATATTTCGTGTTCTACCGTGATAGTTGGAAAAGTATCGAATTTTAATGTCCCATTTAATTTATATACCTAGAACATACGGTGAATAAAGAAAAGATATTCCCAATGTATTACATTCCAGTTGGTGTAAGGATTCTTTTGTGTCTGTAGATAGCGCGTAAATCATTCGGACATGCCAGACTTAAACGTTAAATTTTCTTCCAATCAGGCCAGTTGCCAGGTTTCCGGCATGTAATTAAAGACACTCGAATCGCTACTCGGCGATAACGAGACAGCGAAGAAAAGTAGGCGGATAGTGAGCTGGACAGCATTGAGGACCGTGACTAACAACTTCATAGATGAATATCACGTTCAATTTCAAATTAGTCTTGCAATTAAATTCTTACGACATAGTTTACGACATTTCTTACGTACCATCTTAAAGATATTTCTTACACAAAGTTACCAATCGTATGGTTTCATGTATGGCCATAATTCCTCTTTGAAGTTGATTATTGAAATGTTGCGTTTATCTGAAATTACTTATCTTCAAAACTATTTTGCCTTATTTTCAATGTTTTATCATTTGACTTGATTTCAAAGTAAATAAAAATTATGAAAATTAAACGTCCACTTACGAGTATAAATAACTTTCTGATACATAGCGGACCAAAAGTTTTAAAATAATGGAACAATAAAATATCAAATTTAACCAATATGATCGTGACACTCGTGTCTCGTTACAGTACTGATAAAATTTCAAAATATTTTATACAGCACATACAATATGACCATAGAAGCGTTCCATGCTAAACGTTGAAATACTTTCGTGAGCCAGTGCAGGTGCGTTTAATATTATTGCAGTCTGAGCGATATCCAAGAGGCTAAAGATAAAATGTCAAATATTTACGAAAGACCGGCATTCGAAACTGCAGTCACAGTTAAGTGAAGCTTGAAAATGAAATTTCAAGTGGATGTTACTCAGGTGATCCCGTTACTCCCCCGTAAAGGAGTCGACGCGACAGTTTCAGAGGCACAAGTGGAAGCAAACGCCAGCCAGTATATTATACACATCTTTTTAACCTTCGCGCTCGGTTTCTACGCTTTGCAAATATTCAAATGGCTCCGCTAATGGTCTCCCTTTCCAGCCATGTGCTTGGGTCTTGCATCAAAGTGGCACAACGTGGAGCAACCGTTCCAAAAGGAACATGCATCTTCCCTTGACCCACCCAATGCAACTTCTGGAACCCGAAAATTACGGGCTAACGGAAAGTCTCCAACCGTCTGGGTTCCTTCTCTCGTCTTCTTTTTTTTTTTTCTTACTCTTTCTCTTCTTCCTCTTCTCCTTCTTTCATTCACTCTCTTCTTCGTTGTATCTCGAGTAGCCCCATTCTTTTACATTGGTCGTTGACTTCTTTGAGGGTCGGTATACGGAATCGCAATCGAAATCAGTTGGGAGCCAGTTTTTACGTACCTTAAATTACATCGTTACCGCAAGACCTTTATGGATACTCGATATACGATACTCCTTTCGGCTCCTGTTTCATTCAGCAAAACCAATATGGTGTGAAGTGTCCGTACGATTTTATTTCTTCGAAATAATTCGGTTGTTTCGGGCAATTGTAGTAAACGTTGTACATAAAGTTTCTCGGGTAGTACTTAAGTTGGTAGACGTTTATTTGGTACAGAAAATCAATAGAAAAGTTTTAATGGATTTACGAGACGATACTTGTAAGAATGTTTCGAATGTTACGGATATTTGATATTCGGATTAAAAATTCAATTTATCTCTGATATTTTTCTACTGGCAGGATTAAGAATATATAACATGCAAATTTGATTATATGGTCTAGAATTTTTCTGAACAAACAATCAGAGAATACTTCTTCAAGTAATTTGTTATATGCGTTTCTTGTTAATGATCTGAATATACTAAAGGCTGTTAAACTTCCTTCACTTTATCAATTGAATTTTAAGTATATATTCCTAGTAGAATAACTCCGTAACTTTTTACTATACTGTTCTCGCAATCATATATCTTATAATCCATTTCTAAATTTGTTGCTCTACATAGACATTGAAAAATTACTTCACGAGATACGTACATCGAGATATATTCAATACAAATTATTACAACACAAAAGATTCAACGTGTAACATTATCGAAATATATTTTCCTTTCATGAATACAATTTCAAAATCAAGTCACTGTACATATTGGAAACATGGTAAGAAGTTCGATCCATTTGCGAGCGAATTTCAAACTAAACAATATAGTAGACCTATATTAAATAGGCTGTACAGTGTTGAAACGTCTGCTCTTCGCCGCATCACGGTCTCCCGGTACATGTAAAGTCCAGTAGCTAGTCGTGGAACACTTGTACCACCAAGAAAGCGAAATTTTGCGAAAGTGCACGCAACATGGCAGCTGCTGGGTAACAGTCAAACTTGCTCTAGGCCATTTAACGAAGTCGTCGAACTCTCCGTAGGAGTTCTATCGCTGGCAGCTTTGCACGAGAATACACCAGCGCAGCGGTCCTTGGTATCGTGCGATAAGAATAACAGTCGAGTCGCGTTAGAGAAATGTAAAACGGGAAACTACCCACGCAAAAGCGGACAAAGTTGCCTCATGATTTCTTCGCTTGGGTCAGCGAAACGTTCGTCAATTTTTCTATCGAAGAAAAAACAGAACGAAGGGAATGATTATCAAACGCACGCATTCCGTACAATTGTAATGCTCGTAAACTCTGCTTCGTTAAATCTTCCGTATAATCTTCAATTAGAGATTCTAGGCCGATGCGGTCCTCTCTCTCTCTCTCTCTCTCTCTATGTGGATGAAGAGATAGGGCAAAAAACGGTCGATAAAAAGCGCTGCGGGCAATTTGCAAGATTAAGCAACGACGTCTACTCTCGTAGGCGTTTTTACAAACTTTTACTGTCACTATCATTCGCATACAGTTTGGATGTATATAGAACTGTGTATAAAAACGTGAATATATCTTCTTTAATGTATATATCATAGATGATGAATTCGTAAAATTAAATTAGCTTTGTGGTAATTGATAAGTCGAATTAATAATTGAGAATCTTTCGGGTGGTACACAACACTTATGTATAACAAAAAATATTGAATGTCCATAATACAACAGCAACGCGATGTATTATGGTCATAAAAAAATTACTTTCAATTCCGGAATAATTCTTCGATAAAGATATTTATTTACATATTACATAATTAATATGATTTTACAGATTTATCATATATGATGCATACATTATGCTACAAAATGAACTTTTATCTTACTTCAATTCAACTTACATTTTATTACGTGTAATTTAATGTCACATTTATTGAACTTTATACACCATTCCGTATCATATCTACATATTACGTTATAATGATATTCGATTATTATATTTACATATTATTGAACGGAATACATTTAACTAATAATTTTCACTGTGTAATATTGTTAAAATTCTAATTTCCATTTCAAGTTGACAGTGCTCGTGCTCTTATATCTTTATCTTAAACCAGTTCCTTAACTTCTAATTATATATAAGAAAAAACTTAATTTTTCTCGCTTTATTTAATAATTTTTCTGAAAATTTGATTTGTAATTAACACGAACACCGAAGTATAACTCACCAACCAATTAAAGAGTAATTCTATGAATAATAATTCTCGTTGGTACAATTTTTCGTTTTTAACCATGAAGCAGAAAACATTCGCAAGAAAAGAAAGAAATATTCGCATGAAGCCCGAGGGACGTGGCGCGGGAACAGGTGGCGAGGGAGTAAAAATGACTTTAGCAATTAACCGGGAACGTGACTGTTTCCTTGCTAATACGTTCGAAAGCTGGGCAAAGCGTTTTCGGGGGCAGGGGCGGTTTCCCTCCCATCGTTTACCGCGCACAAACAGGGAAACGTACAAAATTCTGCGCAGAGTTCAGGATACAAGCGTACGGTGAAAATAAAGGCGGGAGGGAAACGCTTGCGTTCGGTCCCGTTATGCAGTCTCTCTGGTACACACCGAAAATGGTTCTGCTTCAGTTGCCACTAAAACGATGGGAATTTCGCGTTACACGCGGCCAACGGCCAGATGAAAGGAGAAAGAGCGAAGCTGCTTCTGCGGTAACAGCAGTTACAGCGGTAATTTTACTTTACGCCGGGGCAATAAATGCGCTCCGCTCACGCACGCTTCCGCGATACCTGTGCCTTTCCTTCTCTCTTTTCCGCGGCGTCTGCCCTCATACCTCTTGCTACCTGTTCCTTAAAGTCCAGCGCCTATGGCGTGGCACGAGCCTCGAAAAAAGAATCAAAGAAAATCGACGATATACATCACAACCTGCCTCGTATTGCTCGCGTAAGATCTTTATTAGCGCGCTCATCGCGAATCGCGTTTCACTTCACTGCCCTGATTAAACGGTTCCCCTTGATAGAAGAGATTCACGTTTTATTGGATGAATTTTCAAGCCGCCTGAGCACTGCTTACCTATTTACTTATATATCCAGTCGAACGGAAAGAAGACCCTTTAAACCGTGAAAAGGAAATCCTGTTGAAGGAGAGTTCCGAGGTGAGAGTAAAATGTTACGAGAATAGCAGCAAGTGTGGAAGATACGTAAGAATGTTTGAAGTGAGTTACAGACATCTCTAGTGACTCAACATTTTGATTATTTAATGTAGAACGTTTTTGTGGGTACATTATGTGCGTTGTACTAAATGTTCTGGAACTTCATTAACACTGCAATGAGACACAACCGTTGTAACTATGTTGGTAAAATTTGAATTAGATGTAGAAATGTACATAGCAGTTACAAGACATTTTGCTGCAAACGTAATATTAATTTCGTTATCTACAGAAATCCTAATGTTACTTTGCGAGCACACATGTACACGCATGTATAGAAATGTTCACACAAAGAAAGTATCCTGTTACTTTGATTTTTACATTCACCCTTACTGTCGAATATAAAAGATTATATTATTAAAATCATATTTACTGGTATCATATTATATTTTTTCCATTGCTTCTTATATTGCATTGAAAAGCACTAACAAGGATTCACAAAATTTTTTGTTCTTACGACAGCAGAAAAATATGAATGAATTCTTTCAAATACGTTTCTGGGCGAAATATAAGAATAAATATTTGATATATTTACCGTGATCCACGCAAAGCCAGCAATGAGTTATATTTCACGACGAACGGTTACTATTTTATGGAGAAGCAAGTGTCCATCGATTGTACCCATCCGCCCTATCAATGTACAACCGCGAATTTCCAATTGCTTGCTGCCACTGGAATTAATTTACACGACTTTCGGTAAACTGAATCGCATAGGTCTCTCGTAATGAGAATGTGGATTGGTTCGGGCACTTGAAATTCTCCAACGTGTATATAATTAACCATTCGAATAGGAACAAAGAGACCATGTCACGAACTACTAGTTTTGTGGTTCACATAAGAGTCCTCTTGTAGTAAAGGAAATCTGGTTTTCGATACGATCGATTGCTTATACGAAATCGTAACACAATTAAGCAAATCTATTATGTTGTTCGATGTGAGGCGAATCATTGATTGTACGTGATGTGCTAGTCTGCATAATTTAATGTTAATGTCAATTATGAGCGCTACCTTGACAGAATAACAGACGACCATATATGCTATTGCTATTAGTTGCTACACATAATAGGCAAGTCTGAAATGTTCCGAGTATTGAAATCGAAATTAGATGCATTAAATATTATATTTGATATATAATTATAATTATATATTAATTATATATAATTATATATTAGGTATATACTATCTATATTTATTAAACAAATTATCTAATATTTTAATAATGTACTAAACATTTAAATAAATATTCTGTTCACATGTATAAATAAATTGTGACTACTGAATTTGTAAAATTTATAAATTCACGCACAATATGAATATTTATGTAAATTCCTCCTATATTATTTACTTACAATTCGATTGTATTTTGGATATATATAAAAATCATTGCAACATTATTAAATTTTAAAGTTCGAGTATATATAAATTCATAATACCGAATTTCCAATCTTCAATCAACTGTATTAACACAACGACACTAAAATCATTAAACAATAAATTCTTTAATAAAATTCTAAATAGGACACATCAATTAATAATCTTTATTAATTAATTATCAGTTTCAGATAATTAAACATCGTATTAATATTATACAAACTTTCATTGTGAACGCTTTAATTCAATCAATTTTACTACTAATATTTCGTTTCGATGCGATTCTCTAGCGAATTCAATTAAATATGCGTTAATGACGCGATAGTTGCACTATCACTGTCGCTATCAGGATATCCGATCGTTTTCAGCATACGACCGCTTGACAGCACATAATTGTTCATCGCATGAATGGGAAATAGATGTGTCAATCTTCTCAAGAATAGAAACCCCAAATCTGATCACTGGCATACAATAGTGCGATAGACAAATCGAAACATAACTGATGTGTGTCAATATCTAGATTATTGGAAATTATATACAGTTAGCAAGATAACTAGACGATTAGTCAATTGAAACTGATATGATTTATCTAGTACTTAAAACGATTAATTAATTAATCAGCTGTTAAGTACGTAATTTGATTATTACATACAATCGTACCAAATATCTTCGACATTCATTGCATTGACATATATTGTATTAAATGTCATTACAAACTATGATATATATATATATATATATATATATATATATATATATGTATATAAAACACTATATAATAATAGATCACATATGACGCATGAAATATAGTTAATTTAAATTACAAGAATTGGATTCATTTATTTGAAATGTATAAAAGTCGGAATACATGGCAACGATCCGTAACAGATTACAAGGAACTCCATTATTCTTAATATTCCCACCATCAATACATCAGAAGCTAATAAGACTAAGGTGTTAAAACGATAGCTACAGGCGACAAGAGTACTAAATCATTTTTACGATTCACTTTACGATCTGCCGATCATAATGTTTCAACAGGTAATTTTATAGAACCGTTAGACCTAAATTAGATATTAATAGAGGTAATGTACCAAAGATCCGCACAGTGACCACAACACGAACATCTTAAACTAAACTGTGTCATTCTTCAGCCCATTGACTTTGCTGCTCCATATCTACCACTAATTAAATACCTTGCACTGGTGGATATATATACTGATGACTATTATGAGATATATTATACTAGTTCCTCGATTCATCCATTCCAGTTACTAATGAAAAATTTAAACACGCAAACATCTGCGAAATATATATAGTATGTAAAAATGTACATAATATGCAAAATAGAATGCTGATTAGAATATAGGAAGCCTTGAATAAATCTTTATTTAAGTCTAAGGTATTTTCCTTTTAACAATGAACGTAATACTAAGACAGTACAGACTATAATACACTCAAGTTTCGATTTAAAACAATATATATGTGTACATATATATTATACACATATATAGTCAAAGAATAATTTTTACATGACATTCATTCGTCATAATTTTCCTGACATTCTGAGATCCACATATTGGAATGTAGGATTCCATTTAAAATAACCATAATGGTGCCAAGAAAATTATAATAAGCTAGTAATCTTTCTGGAAGTTTACTTGGAACGCATTATCCCATTAGTCTCGCAAGCACTCATTCGTATTCCATTTTCTCCATCATACTGACAGAGAAACAAAATTGTACAAGCATTCGTATTTTATCGATAATTCTTCCACCATAATTCCCATTTAACCATAAATATGGATAAACCTTTAAACTTCTGTGTATCCGCTCCAGTTATCGTTACTGTTCGAAGCTAAAAAACAAACTTTGAAAACGTTATTTCTTCCGAACAAGGTGGTCAGGACGGAATCAAGCGGTGACGACGCGTAATTGCTTTTGCGGGTAAACAACCACGGTAGAGTTTCATCGAGCAAACCCTGAACACTCTTAGCGGGATGCTGGAAAGCGGAGAAAGGCGAGAGGGATAGTCCAGAAGGCGCGGCGTAACTCTCGGGCGCGCGTATCAAACTTTGTTTTGTCACGGGAGGAGTCGTTTGCCGCACGCCGACGTAACTTACCCCCGTGTTTACTAAACGCAGTTACGTCCTGACTCCGCTACCTAGTGCACCCTCGTAGTCTCTTCCTCCACCCTCTTTTCTTCCTACCTCTATTTCTGTTTCCTGCTCATCTAGAATCTCTCTTTGGCTGTGTCTCGAACTGCCTACCGGCGGGTACAGTGGCTGCAGGATAAGCGCGCGCGCGCCTTTTCACCAGCCGCACAGGGGCACTTTATCCAGGGTGCACACGCCATTAATTCCCTCCCTCCACCCATTCTCCACCTAGTTCGCGTTTCTCGTGTGAGCGCAGAAATTTCAGATGTCTCTTTGTGAAATGGTGTATCCAGAACGTTCCTCCATTTACTCGGTTCTATCCACGGCGCCGCTGTCGACACCGCGTAGACAAGTGTGCTTGGAAATTGCGCGGGGTGTGGAAAAGGGAAGCTCGAGGAATGGGTGGGGGATGGTAGGCAAAGTGCTGGGACGTTTCGCGGCGCGTTTCGTGGGTACCGAAAGAAAAAGCCATGCCCGTGGAGAACGGCTAAATGACGAACAGAGAACCCGGAAACCAGACAAACGTTTCCACGGGGTGAACGTTTTTTTCGGCTACTTTGATCTTTGTATTATTTCAGGCAGCTACTCGAAATGGTCCCTGTAATTGGTTGAAAGGTCTGTTGCTAGCGTGGATATAAGTACGATGATGTATAAGTAATTGCAAAGGTTAAAGATGCATTTGTAGAGGAATCGTCTTGCAGAAGATCCAATTTAAATTGTAAGCTGATATTTGTTATGTTGGTCGTAAGCGTATTTGAACGAAGTTTTTGGTTGATATAGTTCGTTCTTAGATTGTGAATGATATGTTTTCATAAATGCAAGTTCGTCCGTAGATTCAGTCTATATATTTTCCTCTCTAGAGATTGCTAATTAAACACATTATACGGATCCACATCGGATTCACTACAAATATGTAATAAAATGTGAAATAAGAAAATGAAAATGCTTTTTAAAATTTTAATTCAGAATTTTTATCAAATATATGTACTTAAGACGATTGTCTGTTGATATTCGAGTTAGATTGAATTTGAATAAATGGAAAAAAATTGAACGAATTCGATGTGCATAGGAAATATCTACAAAGAAAGTGTATTATTTCTTGTAGACTTTATATCCCCTTTGTTTAGTTTAAATGATTTATAACCTGTGAAAATTGATATTTAATTAAAGTTTGCAATTAAGTCATCTCGCGAAATAATGTTTCGAAATCGTTAAAGCATGATGATAAGTTGGGTATTAGATAATTATAAATCAATCAACATTTAGAAGTATTGAAAGCATTTAAGCTTTCAATTAATCATCAATTACTTGTCAGCTACTCGTCAGTTACTCGTCAGTCATGCGGAAATCATAGAAGCAACCAGCTTTCTAACAGTTCGTCGAATTAATTACCAGTCACTTATTAGATTGAATCAAGTTGTTAATGTCTATATCAATAAGTTAAATCAAACAAACGTTTCAATCAATTTAATATATAATTCGGACGTTTGTAATATGGTGCGAGGAAAATGTATTTATTAAAATTCATTTTAACGTTATTAACGATTTCTCATTTAAATTATATTACCCCCTGAATTAGTAACAAGTGTGTTTTTAATTGAATATGCATTTGAATATATGATATTTGACGATCATATGATATATGCTGTGTTAAAATATAGAACATCTAATTTTGTAACATGATAAATATGTAATTCTACATACAAAAATATCGCAATGATAGTAATTCGAACATAACTTCGTAAGCCTATGAATTCTCATCTAATATTCAATAATTAACAATTCATTTTTGATATCCATCAAATACACCCTATACAGATATGGATGCCTATTCTTTCAATAACCACAAACATACAGCGAGAACATTTAATTCCATCAATTACGAATATTAACGATCTCAATACATTTTCCTAAAACCCTTTAAACTGTCAACAGAAACTACTAATAGAAAATCAGATTTATGACTCAAGAAGTTCGATAAGGCACCTTATTATACACATACCTTAAGACGTTCAATAACTGACCAGTTCAATACCTCAACCAGGAAATCAGTCTTCATAGTTAATGCTTAACGCGTTAATTGCCAATAAATTTCCTGGAATCGTAATAACGAAAATCTACGTGATCGAACGAACAGTTGACTCGGAACAAGCGTATTGAATTGATTTTGAACGTGTCGTATTAAAACTACCACTGACTCATTTCTCAAGCAGCATCCCGCGTGCTAATGCAAAACGTAATTTATACACCGTCTGTGACACGAGATAAATAATTCCCAGTGAGTTTATTTGGCATGCGTTATTCGAATACATAAGCAGTTCACGCTGAATAACGAATTGAAATCACTTAGCACGCACAGGGATTATGCAAGTGGGAAAAATTTGTTTTCAAACGAACGTTAGTCGCCTTATCGTATCGCCTCTCGCGACAGTACGAAGCTCGCTAGAAAGGAAAAATAGAGAAAATTCGGTTTACAAAACAGGAAGCTAGACTACGTTATAACACGGCATGTACCGTTTGCAAAACCGGCTTAATACGAGTTGCAGTACGGGTTATTTTTTCAAGTAAATGGGGTTTTGCACGGCGAATTATGCATACATGTCTTCTGATCGGCGTTTAGATCCAGTTCATGAGCAGTTGCCGGTGTTTTTCTTGGTCAAGGTTCGCGGGTCTCATTACGTTAACGAATCCGTATTAAAATTCACGACTTACGTGTACTTACGTATACGCGGCTAATGGTATTATCGTGGAAAAATATTCGATAAAGTAAGCTTTACACAGTTATTTAAAACGCCTGGTTTTATCTTTCTATGCGTTGATAATGCAGGTACATTACTTTAGTAATTATGTAAAGTATTTATTTATACAAGTTTATCTTAAATTTTTATTAGAAATATTATCGTTTCGTTAGATTTATCTGATATTTTAAACAACTAGTTAGGAGCAAAAATTCTATTTGTTTTTGTTGAAACACACATTTAAATCTTATTATTTAATTAATACAACATTCAGAATAATATTATATACAGATAAATAAGATAGAGTAATTATACGCGCAATCATCGTTACAGAACTCGTAATAATATACACGTTACTCAAATAACCGGTATCTGTAATGTAAAATTTCATTCGGTTCGATAGCTTGTCTCACGAAAGTTTCTCCTAGGCTTAACACGCGAGGCAACATCTGCTTTGGTAGAAAATTCATCGTAAATTGTAGCACCACCGTGCTTCTATCCTTTCCACGTTTTCACAAGGGGGATTCAACGACAACACGCAAAGAGATCGCGTGCGAATTACAAGCCGCTATAATGCTTTGCGGTGTAAATCCTAGGGCGAGCATTGGCTAGTCGTTCAGCTCGTTCGTCCATCCGTATGTACGTTTAACGGGTTATCATCGGGAGCCCTCGTAATTCCGTGGCTGGTGTGACAGCTCAATGTACCACAAATAGGGCCCACCTAGGAGGAGGAGGATCGTCATCCATATTCAGCGTGTTGAGGATTCCGTAACGTGGAACGCGGCTATCGCGTCAGCACGATGTCACGCCGATTCAGATTTCACCGTAACGACGTTGCTACGTAGCGTGAAAATCGGCATGCGTCAACCCACGACATCTATTTTCGTCTCATCAGCCAATTCATGCGATTCTCCACGCTACTTGGTTATTTAATTACACCGTTACATTGTCCTGTTCCACGATCATCATTTAACGGGTATTGATAGTTAAGATTGATTAGGAACAGCTAACAACCGGTATGTACTACTGCAATATACCGGTTGTCAATGTTACTGGACACAGGTGCATAGAAAAGTAATTCCTGTAATTTGTGGACGGTGGATGTTTATGCAAATGTCTACTTTTATGAACGCGAGTAGAAACATGGAAAATGTTGTTTACCTACTGAATATCATAATAAGTGTTCCTTTTTGAATATTTTATATATCCTTGCGTGTTACACACATTCCACGCATCTTTGCATTTCTAATAAATACATAAACGTATGCGATCTAGTTATGTGATTGATAATATAGAGTATTGATAAATAGTAGATTTTTATTTGGTACACAAGTTCTGGGGGTTAAATTGAAAGAATATTTTTTTAATTTTTCAGTATTTCGAAAATAAAGATTCTTACTCAATTTAAATTCAGCAAACATATAATTTTCCGTATCCTTGAAAATTCTTATAATTAGATAGCGGTATTTAAGAATGTCCTTTAAGCGTCGTACGTATGGTGTATCGATAACGAAATCGATTGTATTCCAAACGCGCAACGGAGATACAAATGATCCAAACACCCAAAAGATGTCAAACGATCGAAGCGGTGTTTTGAATAGTCGCATACACAAAAGGAGGACGAATTTGCTGCGAATGGTGTGAACAGTTTGGCCTGCGAGGAACGCCGACAGAGAGCTGTGAATCATCCCGCGGGCAAATAAGGTTGCAACGCGCATCCCGGTTCGCAATGCCCACGCGCCATACCATTCGTCCCACATACTGAACGAAATAACAGTACCGTTGTTTCGAGATCAAAGATTTTCGCGTTCGAATGAGGCAACGGCATTGAGAAACTCGTCTAAATGGTGAGAAATCGGTCGGTATCGCGAGCACTTAGCCGTTATAACGCCGCGATAATTGAGATATTCGAAGATATCGCGCGTGTTCGAACAACAATAGAACCTTGCAACGTGTTATTTTCCAAGCGATTTGTATGCGGTGATTGCATCGCGCGGTTCATCCTGTGCGCGACATCCTGCATGTCGTAATTCCGTCTACACCCGATTGATTGATTTAATATCAAATACGCGGACGTATCAGACGCGTTTCATTTTCTATGCGCGATCTGACCTTTCAGCCGTCTGTTAATAATTGTCTCTCGATGAAGTTTACTGACTCGTCTACCAGTCTTCAACGCCCATTCATACGTCCCACGATTGAAGCATCGTAAGCGTATGAACCTTCTTAAATACGAACATATCTCGATACATGTGGCTCTCTTGGTTTCAAAACTTATTTTAGACGATGAGCGAATATGTATATAGAATCCATATATATAATACCTAAGAGACAGGTTGGCACTCTATGACTGTCCAAGTATAGCGAACTGTAGGTAGATCGCGTGAATTTCTAAGGAAAGCTTCGATAAAAATTTGACAAGATTCGGTAACTTTCTTTTAAAGACTTTTCAATTTAAATCAGTCTCGCAGTTCGATAATAAGTTCATAAGTTTGTACTTTACGTACTGTTGAGGTTGACTGATAGAAGAACGAGTGGATGAATTTGTAATAGAAAAATATATCAAAATAAATAAAGGTATAAGTATAATGTATGCTGATCCAGATCCTCACTCTTATAGTGTTACAATACGACAAAAGCAATGGGGAGCACGTTCATATATTTATAGCAAAGGACGTTACCAAAAAAGTTAACCTTATAGCTCTAGCTGAAGGGAACAAGAAACAGCAATAGAAATCTACTTATAGCTCTTTTGTTTGTAGTCCTTGTAACCCAAAACATAATTTATATTCAAGAGCACAATAATATGCACCTCTGTTTATTTCAAATTGTTTTGTTTCACTGAATTCTATTCTCTTCGCAACGGCGGTCTCCAGGTCACGGATATACAAAAGTAAAGATGTAGAGGTATAATTTAAAAGTCCAAAGTATCATTTACATAACTTTTTATAATTTCATTCTCTCTTAATAATTTAATCGAATCTTTTCATAATTACAAACGCAAACGCTAGTGTCCCATCATCTCTGTCATAATAATATTAATTAATGTCATCCATTATTTGTTACCTCTGTAATACTACTATCAAATACCTTCCTCCTCCTTTACAATTCATTTACACGAGCCAAAGACTCTTCCTTAAGGAGGGGAAGTCTCATTGCGACAAGCATCGAACGGTTGGAAGAATGTTGAAACCATGATGAGCGGTATCGATGGTAGGAAGCATATTGCAGCGTGACTTCCGGTAACGCATGGTGACATAGGGATGCAAGGGAATAAATTCCGCGGAACGCCACACTTAAATCGAGCCGACGACAGGGCACAAGGGGATAATTGTACACGTCCGCGAATGTTCGCAATACGGTATACGAACGATTGTTCCCGGAACCCGATCTTGCGTCACCGGGATACTATATTCCCGCACCGTGAACGATAAACTCTTTCACCTCCTCCCTTTTCCGTAGCTCCTCTTCCAGCCGAGACTTCGGTTCTCACGTAGAAGAGGAATTCACCAAGACGAATGCTCGACTACCGGACTGCAAGGGTTCTCGTGGAACGGCTAAGCCTCCAGTCCGGTAATTAATGGCCGACTATTATAGTCTTTAATATCGCGCGCATGAAGTTCGCGCGTACGGTTTTCTGTTACAGCGAAACGTGCTGTGGGTTTTCGTAGCCGGCCACGCGATCAAACCGGTATCCATGTAACGAAACCATTTGTTAAAGGCGCTTACCACAGATTTTCGTTAATGCCAGGCTATTGTCAGCGTTAAAAAATATTCGTCTACTTCGGTCTTCCTAAAGCAGATTTACTGGCGCTGTTAAAACACTATTAGAAACGTTCCGATAGTACTTTAGCGGGAATTGTTTTATTCTGCGTAGTCGCAGAGATCAGTTTCTCGGTGAATCGTGCAATGGTTTTTATCGAAGGACCAAATTATTAGATTCAAGGTTTGTAGAATTATTAAAGGAATAGTGTTATTTTGAATCATGTGTTTAATCGCAAGTGCACGGGACAAAGTAGCATAGCGAAAGTAATTCATTGCTACTTTTCATAATATAGTAATAGTATCGAGTCTTATAACGTGTCTACTATATCACTACGTTTTATCAATTGGTTTAAAGGAAAGATAAGAAACATCAAATCTTTACCTACAATTTTCCTAGCTAAGAAACTAAAATACTAATGTGAACTGCTCTATTTCTATTATATATTAACGAAGACGATTATTTAAAAAAATGAATCTTAAAATGACAAAGAAAGCGACCTAAACAGCGATTGATAGTCTCCTGTACAGGGGAAGGATCCCAAACATATTTAGTTATTAGGTTTTTATATCTTGAAATAGCCGTACCTTAATCCCTCTAACTATGACACATTTCCGTCACGCAATATTTCCCGCTATATCGCGCTATTATTTCTGATTTGTCGTCTCCCAGTCGATTATGACATTTAAATAATTCACCGCTTTCGATGCCACTGTCGGCGTTCAACGGCGTCGAATTAATGAGATAGCCGTCGGGCGAACGACTAGAATAAATTCGAAATCACGGGCATGCGTAATAGATCGTATTTCCACGGGAACACCATGGGAACGTAGCTCGTGACAAGGGTGAACTCTCATAAAGCAAATTCGCCTTGACATTCCCGGATTTATGAAGATTTCCAAAGTATCTCGTAAAAAGTGTTTACTACGGGCAAGAATTCCAACGACCGCCGCTTACGAGAAAGTCGTGCACAAGCTTCCTCTCGGGTCGTAGGCTCGGTATCCTGGTACCAGAAGAGCGAGGTCGATGCCCCAGGAAAATCTCGTGAGTCGCAAATCCTTCCGAGCGTCCGCGAACCGACGTCCAGCGAGCGTGAAACGTCGTTAATCACGGTAGGATTCGGTATCGAGTTTCATCCCCCGCCCCCAGTCGCTATACTCCCAGCCACTATTCTGCGTTTTGAGTGTACTAGCTCGTTCCACTCGCTCACGAGCAAAGTATCAAAAGTTGAAACACGCTTTCTCGATGAGTTTCTCGCTCGTGCTCGAAATAGGTCTGGCTGGGGCTGTTTAAAGAACGTTCTAACTCCAACCTGATCGTTCGTTCCTCACGGAAGGGAATTCTATTGCAGGTAAAATATTTAGACGAGATTTATGCTGGTATTGAGATCTCTTTTTAGCAATGAATATGACATAAATGTTTCGATGATGCGATCGGCTTATCGTATATTCGGGAACTATGAGGATTTGTCGCTAGTCACGTGCAACTAGCCAGACAAATTACATTTAAAAATTTATCTCGACATTTGAAACAATCCTGCTTCTTTCCATAAATGTAATTTTTGCCTGACACAATGCAAGTATGCGTTTCGTTCCGAAAGATTGCTTTCCAGATTGGGAAAGTGTTAGCGTTTTTAAAATACATTATACGGCGTAATATTATATATAAATGCAGCGTCATACTCTGTAGAGAAACCAGAAATACATATTATATTAAACTATGTATATATTGATGACATATGTACATATTGATAGTATGGAAATATGTATTTAAAGAAAATATCTGATAAGCATCATCAAATTATTGGAAATTATAATATTACCATGATTGCTCGTTTACTGAAGCGATCGGTACGTTAATTTATCTTTATCGATAACGTGAATAGCAGACGCATTAATAATTAAAAAAATAATTGTTAATATCGTCACGAAAAGGCTTCACAGCCGAGTGTAGCTTAAACGCAGTATTTCACGTGATCACAATTACGTTGCGGTTCGAATTACTGTTCAAAAGTGTGATAAATATTTTGTGTAAATAGTTATTATTATAATCTTTATGAAAAATAAAAATTGTAGTGTATATATGTGATCGGTAGAATGTAGACATTTACGCAAATTGATACTTTCATTAATATAATTAACAAAATAGAACCTAAATGTTCACTGAACTCTAAATATTATTGTGACGAATATTTTACTTTGGATCTTTTACATATTTTAGCATATTACGTAAATTTTGTATTTTTCACATTTCTGCCCATATAAATTTTGCATAAATGCATAAATATTCGTAGTCTAGTGATTAGTTTATGTTATTTTAGCATATTTCATACATTGTATATTTTCTACGTTCTTATACATTTTCCCACATTTAAATATCACTTTTACAATAAATGAAATACTTAAAAAATATTAACAAATTAGCAATCAATTTATATTATTTTTCTAATAAAACCAAATCTGTGTCCATAGTTATTGAGCAATTAATATTACTAACTTTCCAGCCAGACGTAACAGTAATTTCTCACGAGATAAAGAATTGGATCAATATTGTAATTTCGAAATGCAATAAAAGATAGCAGATATTATATGTGTCATCAAAGTTGTCGTTGTGAAATATATAGGTTTGTTAGATATGCATTGGACGTCATGTAGCACATATACATCTGATAATTCATTCTTCAAAATAGCAGACCAAATAGAAATGTTATTTGCGGAAATATATCATTTCCTTTTTATACAGATAAGTGTAAGAGTAACGTTCAAATCTGATAATATGATTCGAATACGATTCAGCCGTTCAATCTTGTTTCATACTTTAAATAGTGCGTGAAATCGTTTAATCGATTATGTTTAAATTCACGAATATCAAGCGATAACGTCGGTGACGTTTCAGTCGATTGATTCCATTTCAAAAATTAGAACATTGAATTTTTTCTAGTCAATCTGTTTTGTTATGTTTAAACAGTAAATCGGTCACAAACTTTTATTGTGTCCCATTACTTAATAAATATAGTCGTTGAACATGTTAGAATTATGGAATTGTACGTTAAAGTGAATTGAACAGGTTGAGAAGATGATCATATGGAAATAATATAAGAAGAAGCCTAATTCTCGATATTTAAGAAAATTTGTATAATAAATTTACATACGCAACTTTTAAGAGAATAATTCTATTATATGGTAACATATTAATTAACTCATTTGATATCTTTTAATTCCACATACAAGTTTATTAATTATCAATAGAATATGGATCTTTACACATTTATCAGATAACTTTGAAAATGTACAGAATGCACATAATATGCAAATGTATGTAAAATACCAAAAATAAAATACTTATTATAATTTAGTGAACGAAACAAATTTCTGTTCAGGTTCCATTTTTCTAACAGTACTCATAAAAATATAAATTTACTAATACTCGCAATCTTAATTATTTAACATACTTCATTTCGTATAGATATATTTAACCAAGTTATTGCTTTAAAATTGCTTTCCTTTTTAACAAAATTTTCGATATCCGTTCGATCATAAAATAAGGTTGTTGACTGAATGGAACGTCGTTAATAACGCGAGGAACGAGATTTCGGATAACTGAGTGACACGCGAATGACACGCACAGGAATTACATTGCACCTATTACGGTATGCCGCCGCAGGGTGCACGTGTTAGTTTCACGTTGTTTCGCTATGCGATACATTGCATCAGTGTTCTTGATATTCTGGCAAGTTTCGTTAATACAAGTGTATGCGTACGCGATCGAATACGCAGGCCACGTGATTCTGTTTTCACAGAAAGAACCATACATCGCGGTTAGCTTAAATCACAATACAAATAATAAACTTTCACCATGATAATCGCTAACGACGAAAAGCAAAGTTTCACTAGCGAAAGAGGTGAGACGCCGCCCTTGAGTTTCTCTGTGCACCGCCGAGTCAAAGGTCTCCGCCTTGAATAACGTCTAATTGGCCGCGCAGGGAATGCACTGTTCCAAATAGTAGTCTGACCCCTTGTGCCAATTCTACTTCCGTTCAAGCGGTCTGCTGTCGAAAATCAGTTGAAACTTTCCTATTAGTCGTCAATTATTCGTGCATCAGCTAAGCAACCGTAAAAATTAATCGTACTCTTCAATGAAAGATGCAACTTGCAGCTTCTTTACGATCTAGTTACTGTTTGCCACAATGAAACTAATTAGTAGAATAGTAAAGTTTGCGATGTAGTTTCTTTTCCGAACAAAGTTCGTCTATTGGGAAAATCAGTTTCAAAAGGTTTGTGATTATCTGTATAAATACTTCATTAGTTATTTCTTCTTTCAAAACAGTTCGATGATTCCAAACGTGTCAGTAATTTACTAAACTTTAAACGTGCTTTCTGATAAGCGCTTAGAAAACTAGACTCACGGAATCAGAACTCAAAGGTTCTTTCTACAAACGATAGGTTTCACCACTTATTTATTAAAATATTTATCTCGATTTATTGTATAACCTACGCTATCCTGATACGAATAAATCTCTCATCCTTTGATATACATATTTTTCCAACGCCACTATACCGTTACATAAGCAACATAATCGACTATCACCTTCGTAACATCTCTCCCACGTCGGACTTTCTCGTCTTTATTACTCCACAAGCGACCAAATCGATGTTTAAAATGTTCGATCACGTCTTCCACTTTTTTGCTAGCTTTTTGTTACTTCGTAGCTTTTTGCTCCTTCTTCTATATAAATATGTCAACTGTCTATTTCAAACTGTAAAATAAGAGCAATATATTTTCACTTTAAACGATTTCTTCCACGTCTCGATTTTTTCTCGAAACTCGTTTGAAACGTTCCATCATCTATAGAATTTTACGTGGTCAATGCATTGTCTCTTGGCCGTTATCTCCTGTCGAGTGTGCCAGTGTATGTGTACGTACGTGTTGTCGCAAGATTCAGGTTCACAGACGATGACTACGCCCCGAAGACACTGTCGGAGCAGACAACCAGTCAGACAGCGGCGTAATAAATTGCTACCGTATTAATGACGCTCCCGCGCACCGACAGCCGAGGTTAGGTCATGACATCCTTTCGGCCTCTGTTAGCTCATGTGCACCGCTGTACCGTACCGCTGTCTTGCGGCCGCCTCTTCCCCAAGATTGACCACCAAGTGATTATCATCAGCTTGCTACGAAGCATATTGCTATCATTATCGCCTTAATATTCACCGTACGAAGCCATTTTCTGCTACAATGAATTTATTTTAGAGACTGCCTTACACCTTCACGAGTCATAAACGAGATGACACGTGGTGTTTAGCCGGTATTCACTTCCGTGACCGTGACGATCAATTTGATTTAAAGGGACTGAATAAACCGTGCATGGTGTAAACTATATATTAAGCACTTTGCAAGGGAACGAGCCTTGATATTTAGCGGATGAAAAATTCCTCGAAACTGGGAATACATGTTTTTGTTTAAGAAATAGGAAATGAGAGTAAATTTATCGTTTATTGTCACCCTTTCAATAGGTAAATTGAACTTTTACGAATTTCACAGATTTCAACTTTTTAAGATTTCATAGATTTTACTTTATTACGGATGGCGATTCTGATTTAACGAAGATTGCGTTTCGTTATTTTTAATAAATTTTATGACAAGAATCATTGAATACAGATTATGTTTAATAATATAAATTGGCTGAAGAAAGATTGCAAAATAAATATTGTGTCAATTAGCTGCCCTAATATATTTATACCTCAACTTGATCAAATAATTAAAAACTTTGGTAAGAAAAAGAAAATTAAATTTTTACTTATCATCGTGAAAACTATAAAATTCTCGCCTCGATTGTTCGTTTCTTAAAACATCGCGGTAAGAAGATTGAACTATGATTGAAAACACGGGTCGGATAATTCAAAGACGGATACACTGTATGAGGTTCGAATCAGGAAGAAAGATGATCGGATGGCAGCCTGGTGTGCTCTTGCGGCGGTCGGTTTCGAGTCGATAAAAGATTGAGAAGAATCATTTAATTCTTCGCGGAGGCTCGGCCTGGGCGTACGTGATTTGTGTTCAAAGCAAAGGCCGTTCGTCATTGCAGGCACCGTTACGTCCCACGGGCTCTCGTGGCTCGAAAAGTCAAAGTTAAATTTAACGAGCTTAACCGATAACTCTTGCTCCGATCTCTGGCTCTCATTGCCTCCCTGTGTGTACCGGTACGGCTCTCTTCTCGTAGGTATCACGTGGAAATAGATGCCAGCGGCGAAGGCCCGCATCGCATCGCGTGTATCAAGCCATATGCCGTGGAGATTCGAACAGTGATCCTGTGTGTCAGTCGGCATATCAAATCGGGGCTGCATGTGTTTCTATTCCCAGGCGACGTTGCGTCTGTCGCTTGGAGGCTCCGCGCGCATTTAGTTTACCGGTCGCATGTAAACTCAGTGAAACGAGACAGCAGATAACGCGAGAATAGAAGGCAGAGAGCAGCCGCACCAGACTACGAGAGAAACATAGATATAGTTATACAGAGTGTGCTAATAATCACGTTGTAATTTGCAAGAGGCTGATATTACGTGGAAAAATAAATCGGAAATATGAAATAACATTTTTTTCATGCGGTTCTTCGTTCCTGATAAGATTTCATTTGAAAATTTTTCTTAGTATATGTAAATTTGTAATTCAATTAGTAGGAGCTTATTCTACACGCAAAAACGAGGCAAACGCGTAGAACGAAAATTTTTCGTCTAAGGCCAGAGTTTTGGAGAAAGTTGAGGTAGAACGTGTTAAAAACTGGCACGTATGTACTTGCTAAATGTTGAAATTAAATTTTCGCCAAAATAAAGAGCCTTATAGAAAAATTGTATTTTACATTTTCGGTTTATTTTAACGCGTAGAATAATTTACTGTTGATTTCGTTTTATTTAAACCTTACAAATTTTCTAGGTCGTTTATCTCAAAAACGACGTCATACAAAAAAAATCTTGCTGTATATTTTCGACTTGTTCTTTCATAGACAATTGTCATTTTGTTGATCATATGACGTTTACTCGGACACCCTGTACGTATAGAAACCTCTATAACTGCGTGGCGTCTCTCCGGTTGCGTTCTGAATCCCACATGTAGCTTCGTCCCCGTACGAACAATGATATTACGGTTATTTTTCAAAGGCTGTACTGCCACCACTGACCCGCTATTACTGCAGATGCAATTCATTACGCGGCACTGCGCTAAAGTGTATAGTATTACGGTATGATTGATCGCGCCGCGTGATCCGCGGAACTGCCACGTCCCATCTGTCACCAATAAATATCCAATTTCATGTTGCAATGATATATAAGACGCTTTAACGTGAAGTTTTTCCTCCTGGCTCGTAATAGGATCATTTATTAAGGAAATTGGTCGTGGGCGATGTTGGTCCGCCCGATCTTCTTTACAACCTTTTAGTACTCGTCACGTCTTTGCCTTGGCCGGATGACGATGAGTTACCAGCTAGACGTGCCTTCGCTTCGCGTGGCTCCGTAACACACGAGCCGCTAAGTTTTTCTTCTCCGGGGGAAGGAAGTTGGTTCGGTGTTTCCCTCGTCGCGGTCTATAGATGACGACGAGGCTGGGTATAAAAGCACACACCATTTTTCACGGCTTCAGTCAACGCAAAACGAGTGGATTCTTTCGAAGGCGTGGTTATGTGGTGGCTCCACGCGAGCAACTTGTCGATATGTCACGTTTGCCTCGGAATAAAACTGCCTGGGAAAACTATTTTCGACTTTACCGTTTCACTAGACTACTCAACTGGTATTCGATTCGCCGGAGGAACGTTACTCCTTTTGATCTTTAGCCTTATCCCCCGAACTACTACGCGCAGCAGTCCTGTAATCTCCGTTTGCGGTTTCCTGTGCGCTGGGAACATTAGTTATCGCTTGTCGAAAGAAGAAAATATCAGCTTGGAAGTTCAGAGGAATTCAAATTTAAAATGTTTGAAATGGGAAATAATTATTTTCAATTCATTTTGTATTGCTTAACACGTTAACTGTCACAGTGGTCGTTGGTGATGTTCGTGATTAAATTTTTTTAGAAAAATTAACGTAAGTTCATTCGTTTGTCATTTCTGAAATTCATAAGGGAAGACGATAGTAAACTGAGCAGTCAAAAAATTGTACACTCGTTACGCCAAATTTTACATATTTTTAGATATTTGGTTTTAATCATTTTAATTAGTTTACAGTTGCATCAACCACTATGATAGGTTATCAATGACTTGGTTGAAGTTAAAATGTTGAAGTTCGAAAATGACAAACGAATGAACTTACGTTAATTTTTCCAAAAAAATTTAATGACGAACATGCATCACCAACGACCACTGTGACATTCAACATGTTAAGCGATACAAAATAATTGAAAATAATTATTTCCCATTTCAAACATTTTAAATTTGAGCTTTCGAATTGTGGAAAAGGATTGGTTTATCTAAAACATTCTGACAGTCATAGTGTTTAATTAAGAACAATAATTTATTTTTCTCATAGAAAGTATGATCTAGTAGAGTAGATGCACGGAATAACTACTTTTTCAGTAGAAGATTCTCACTTTCACTTCTCTATTTCACCACTGCGAAATTCAATTAATAAACGCAATTAACGATACCCACAAATATATGCGGGCATAGTAACAAAGAAATTAAACGAAGCATAATCAGCGTATCTGATAAACATTGCATCTTATGTGTATATTGTACACATGACTAAATATGTTTGTTTGACGCGCCATACGTGTAAACTAGTTGGACGACTTAATTCAAGTTCTTTCGATGCTGTTACACATACTTCGTATGAAATACGCGCATGCAATCTTCGACTAATCTCGACTAATAACATGGGCGTTAACGAACCAGTCACGCAAACAGAAAGGAAAATATAATTACATTTTTCTTGAAAACATCTCTCCGAGGCGATTATATGTTTTCTACGTAACTCCGGGTGCTTTGCACGAAATTATAGCGACAATAAAAGAACGTGTTAATTGCTTTTGCTATTCTACCATAATATTTCGACGATTAGAAAATTCACAGACGTATATAAAGTTCAGATCTGGGAATTTGGTTTTTGCGATGATGAAACGAAACAGATGCTCGAGAGATCGATACTCAAAGAAAAGAATGTAGAACCGTAGATTTGTTTCGCTTTTATACCTCGTGTACTCGAACAAGTTGATGAAGAAGGCCAGTAAAAACTTCCAATCGTTGATCTTTGTTTGTTGCGTCCAGGCTCGAGTTTCCTGCGCTTCATGAACATTCTAACAATACCGTTCCGATGAATATCGAGAAATATGCAGGTAATTCTCAAGCGGAACATTAACCGGAGAACAGAAACTATAATCGTTATCCTTAGTCGAATAGTTTCAGCAAACCTGAATTCCAAATTACTTTTTGAAAGTCTTATTACGGAAAACTATTTCCATTGTATATTCTGTGTATATTGGAATATTTATTTTAATTATTAATTGGTGTCCTTTGGTAATTTTCGTAAGTTCTCATTGGCGATGCATTTTAACTTTTAATCTTTAACTGGATTTATAGTTTTGGATTCGTTTAAGGATTTATTTAGGGATCTATTTAGGAACTTCGTCAATTTATTTAGCGCCCTTTATTTAAAATCATTTTAGGGCATTCCCTATTACAAGTAATAGAATGAAAACATTTTCCGCAGAAATAAATATTAAACAATTAAATATATTAGAGAAGCAGGAATAAATATTAAAGAGTTCAAAATAAATGGCTTTGGACAATAATTTTTTCTCGCATCGTACTTCAATTAAATTTATATTAGTACACCCTATAGATTTTAAATGATACTGTTAAATAACTAATACAAATAAAAAAGGGAAAAATGGATATAATAAGTACGAGTACCAACGAGCAGTCGATCGAACGTAACTGAAATCAATAACGTAATAACGAGGCGTAAATCTATAATAATACTAAGTACGAAACGTGAATAATAATAACAACGCATCAAGAAGATCATTTCCAACATTTAAAATGCATTTCGCGTCGGTTGAAATAAAATGTGTCCCGCCATTTTTATCTGGTTCGCTTAAGAGGATATACATAGTCACAGTTTAAAGCCGAGATTCGAAATAAGGATAGAAAAAAGCAAGAGCAGAGAGGAAAGAGAATGGTAGTTGTTAAATGAATAATACCGGAAGAATTGAAGTGTGCAAGAGTACGACGCACGATTCTATTGAGTATAATTCTTGGCGATTGCGTCATTAACTCTGCAAGTAGAGGAAGGAACTGGTAAGAAAAGGAAGAAAAACGTGGATGCACTACGGATATTCCTTCGTAAAGAGCGAAATGTGCTACATAGTAAAACTGTTACAATGCACGGGATTATTTATCGACCGATACAAATGAACTGTATATTGTACATTTGGGAAACAGCGCAAGTATGACTAAAACGCGTGTTTTTCAAATCTGTTACGTTTTAAAAGTTGTTACGTTTGTCAGGATTATCGCCTTCGATCTCTATTTTCTACATTTCAACGATATTTCAATTTTTAACGAAATATTTGCAACTGTAGGATCGAAAGACATTTTAGTTCCGAGTTATATAACAGTTTGTAACGTAAATTTTTTGGTAAAAAATATGAAATAGTTTCTATTATATGAAAAAAAACGTGTCGAAAACGATTGAATGAAGCATACATATTGCGTTCGAGGATTATGCATAGGTATAGAGATGAAAATTGTGAAATGAAATATCCATGTTACAAGCGGAAATCCAGTTGAATTGTTACTATCATCTAGTAATTAGTGAAAGTTACTTACTCGCTGCAAGTTTATTAAAGTATCGTATGTATGTATCAGGAATGCGACTAAAATATTCCTTGAAAATTCTCGAGATATCTTGACTGTTTAAGAATTTAATATCTCGTTCGTCGTAACCTAATCGCTTATTTTTAGTTATTTATTCAGGCTATAACTGGCATCTAAGAATTCGTCGTGTAAATCATCCAAAACTGTTTGTCGGAAAGTGTGTTATCGTTTAACTAGCTCATATTTAACGATACATTACGACGTAACATAGTATTTGCAACTATACGTAGAAAATAAATATGAGCACAAAGTATTCAACGTAACGTCTAATTTCTTTATGTTATCTGGGTTTAATGTAAAACCAACGAGCTCCTCCATCTTCATATTTTTGATACAGCTTACTGGAATGAATTAATACCATAAATTCACATTCAGCAAGATTATAGCCCACTCCCATTTTCCTTCCAATAAGTCATATTATTCCTGTATATAGATTATACCCATCCGAGAATCGAAGGAACGTAGCAATATTATCTCGTGCTTTTCGACTGTGGAGCCTCTTAAACATCCGCAGCGTGCACGCTTATTACGTTATATCTATGTGCAATAATATAGAATTATCTATTGATTTAGTGAACGAGGGGGTGAAGGGAAACTGGTAGAGGCCTGGGGGATGACAGTGGCGTTGGTGGCTGCGAGAGGGGCGTAGTTTAGAACTGGTATGCGCAGGAGAGCGCCGCCTTGAATGCGAGATTCAAAATTATCGCGACGATTCGGAACAGTTAGGTTCGTCTACCGGTCGAGAATGGCGCGCGAGAGAGAAGCGAAGAAAACGGAACTGCTTCACCCAGCAAATGTATGCGCACTCGCAGAGATAACGCGAACGCGAGGAGCCCCTCTCTTTCTCTTCGTTTCAGCAACCACACACACTCTTCCTTCACCTCTTTCCTTTTCGTTGGCATTAACGTGCTGATGCGGTCTCAAGCTTAGGTTAAGAGTAGAGGTTAACTCTGGTGTCCATCTTTCGCTCTACACGATGGATAATTCAGCGTAACTTAACCGTGTCTGCTAGCGGCAAAAGAAACAGCGACGGCGCTGTTAAATTGTTGCAGAATGACGACGGTTGGCTAGTTTATCTCCGGTTTCCATTGTCTCCGCGAATGTCGGTGAAGGTTCTTGTTCCGGGAGATTTTGCCTACCGAAAAAGATCGAATCCGCGTTGTATCGTAGAGCAGCATTAGCGTCCGCCCATGCAAATTGTTTATTCATCCTGAGGAAACTAGCTGGCAATAGCGTGCTAGCTTGTCGGTTTACTCTTGCCACGTTATAAAGGCTTTTAAAACCTCTGCTAGGAAAGATAAACGCCAGTTAAAGGCGAATTTACAATGGCTCACTTTGGTTGTACAATGTCGTTTATTCAACAGAATTGAAACAATGAAATTGAAAGGCGAGTATTTACACGTTTAAATTTCACATTTCCTCGCGAGAGAGCTCTCGAATATTTAGGTCGAATAAAAGTGACTTTACCTCGTTTCTCGATATGCTGATTTCTGTGTGTTTTAGCTCCGGTTTTTGTTTTACAAATTCTAATATTTTTTTTTGGACAACTTGTTAAATAATGGAATTTGCTTTTATCTACATTTATGTTATTCTCATTGCCTTTGGAAAATGATTTTCTAGTAAGTCACATTTAGAAGCTTTAACCGAATTATATGTTTTCAGAGATTATAGAATTTAAGTTTTCTTCCATCTTTAAGACATTTTTCCGTGTATAAAGTTAATTTAGTAACAACGATGCAAGTAAATTCCCTGAAATTAAAACCGACAAACAACAATAGGTTCGAAAAGTATTTTAATCTTTCCTCTATATTCAAATCGTAATTGGATTTACTTCAACAGCAACATAAATAACATGCATATCCAAGCCCAATAATTTTCTTCTTTATTCTATCCACGTTGCGGATAATGATAAACCCAAAATTGAAGAAAGTAATAAAACGCTATCTACATATTGTTACGTCATTCAAGATCCTCGTAATAAGCACTTTTCATACAGCTAGTAGTCGCAACAGAAATAAATCCTGACATCGGTGATGTTATCCACGGGTCGTTGGGGAATTATAATGATTGGCTTGCCTACTTCGTGGTAGCTTGTCTCTATTGTCTTCTTGAATGTCAGAAAACATATAGTTTTACAGAGCTTTAGTTTCGTGAAGATAACGATCGATGTTAAACCATGACAATAGAATCGAAGCCTGCAGGGGTTTATTGAAATTATTTAACATTGGAATAAAAATTTTATTACGATTGTATTGATCGTGGTCGATAAGGCCAAGTAAGAAATACTGAAATGGCATAGTTGATTCGAAACTTTCAGCCATTCGTTAGCATCTAAGTTCTTCCTACATGGCGTCCTAGCTCCATGGAAAAAAATTGTTCGACCCTTCGTGATACTCCATCATGGGTGGTCTACCGATTCCGATAGCGATCTCCTTTAACGGTAATCTATACTTCAAGAAGCTGCATTACTAGCGGGAAGATAGTTATCTCATTCGATGAATATTGCCAATGATCCCAATATATCAATCGAAAACAGTTTTCTTAATTTCCGCAGTTCCGTACGTGGTTTTAAAGCCATAAAGGTGTAATGATCATTTTTTTTTAATTCACTTGGTCAATTCAATAAAAATATACGTATTATACACACATGTGTGTAAATCACCGAATTAATTTGTAATACTAATTGTATGAATAGATTAGATTCTTTAGTAATCAACTATTAGATTGCCATAAGGATTGAACATAAATCATATCTTGTTTCTTGCATTTTTGTCTCAATATCAAAAATTTCTTCTTTTTTAACCAGTCACGTCGGTTATACGATATATCCATTTGTTTCGCAGCTTGAAGATAAACGTAAATTTATCTGAAAGTGTCTGTTTTATGCGATTGGTAGCGAATGTATTATTACAACACATATTCTGTTCTCTTCAAACATTTGTATCTAGTTATACAAAGAAAATTGTTTCCGTTATAACAGCGGTAAAAACGTCGGAAGACTAACTGTATGCGATAAAGAAACTCTCTTTTCTGAGTTACTAAAGAATTGCTAAAACACATCTCCCCTTTTGGCAGAAAAGATGAATTAGTGTACTAATGAAAGTAAAAGCTTAGGAAGAGGGAGAGATAGTAGAAAAAATAAATGGTTTGAGCAAGGGAAGGATGCCATTAAAAACCAATTGTCGATCAATGCCTCGTCAGTAGCTAGTAAGCAATAGATAAATGAAGATTTTGTATGATATATGATGTCTCTATTCGCTAAAAGTGTTTTTAATCCACCATTTCTCAGTGTTCAATGTACAGTTGTATCATTGTTGCGCACGTGTTATTCAAGTTAATTTCCAATCGTTTTCATTACCTTTCTTTATCTTACCGTTTTCTTGCTCGTTCCATCGTGATTTACCTTCTCAACCTGTCTATTTTTCTCGTTCTTGTTATCTATCGTTTTATCTCACCCGTTTTCACAGTTGACTCGGTATAAAAGTCAATATTTGTCCTCAGATCCTTTTGGTGGTCACGACGTTCTCTGATTTCGCTCATGAAAATTGCTCGGACTGACCTCTTTGAAAAACACGCGCAAATCCTGGGCGCAGCTGCGCCCGAAAGCCTCTCCATTTGACACAAGCGTCAATACTGAAACATTAATGCTTGCACGGCACACGATACGACTCTGTGATGACTACTTGAAAAAGCAGATCCTTTGCTAGACGTTTTCATTAAATTTCCTTCCAAAGAGAATACATATTGATGTATGATAAAATTAAATAATGATGGAAAAGGTCACTTTTCGTCTCTGCTTTCCTACACGGAGCTTTATACATAAATAAGACGTTTCTAATTCATTTTAGAATCTTGTGATTTCTAAAATTAAGAAAAGAATATCGTATAAAATCTCTGCCTCTAAGAGTTTTATATATTTTTAAATTACTGTCTATCCGTATCTTGGCGTTTACGTAAAAATACACAAAATGTGCACACGATGCTCAAATATATATTAAATATTCAAATTATAGTACTTCTTATAGCATTTAGTAAGTGAAACAAATTTCTGTGTAGCTTCCTTTTCTTTAGACGTGTGTTCACAAAAATATAAAAATACATATACAAATGTAAAGCTATAAAGATATAAAAAAGTAAAAGCGTAGGAAATTATAAAGAATTCACAGTCCATTAGTGAGAAGAGAAACAGTGGGCAATAAAGTGGAACTAGAGAGCTGAAAGTGTCGATCGAAACGTGCAGATGAAATAAGTATAGAGGGATACCGTTAGACAAAACCGTAGCCTATCTCTTGACGTTTTCTATCATAAATTAGAATATCTCTCTGATCGACCACGAAGGACAGTATTTTCCAATAGAAAGCTGTCCAACCCCTTGAATCATTTGTTACATCGAAAATATAATTCTATGTAGCAAAAAGCGATGGACAACAAAGCAACGGAGGGCAGCAGAAGAGATACTAATCGAAATGTCGTACAAACGGAATGGAACCGATTTACTGTTATTCGAAGACCAGACGTGGTTCTATTTCACATGTCAGAATAAGGTTATATCGGTTTATCTAGACCTCGACATTCTTTGATAAGACCCGCATTAAATCTCGGTCGTGGATTCGTTCGCTCTCTATTCCAAGCTCCTAATACCTTCTTACTAGACTTTGCGGAGGATTCGCGGACTCAAAGCGAGGGAGCTCACGAGAGATCATGATAATTATTACGTTCGAGTTAACTGTGCTCTCTCTCTCTTCGATTGATTACTTTCATCGATAGCTCGATAAACCTCTAATCATAACTGAACTGGAATTCGCACTCGTCAAATACAATTGGTACGATGTAGTTGTTATCAAAGAATATCGTATTAAATTAGCTAAGTACATATTACTTAATTAAGTGTAACATTTTCTATCGTCTGTATCTGTGTTGGTTTTTCAAAATTGTTATTGTTATTTAAATATAAAATATCTAAATTAATAATTATGAAGAAATTAATATGCAATAAATAGTTGTTAAATTTATGATGTCTAAGTCTACCATAATAGAAATTGTAGAAATACTGCTAGAAATAGAATCTAGATAAAAATGTATCATCTTGTACATTTTTATATTCTTATAATCATTATAGACGTTTATTTCTCTCTATAACTGTATAGAAAATAAAATATGTTTCTTTCAACAAGGCAATCAAAATAATATAAGACAATTTATATGTGTATATGTATACAATTGTTTAGATCCAGTTTTTTCTAGACCTAAACAGTTATAGTCATTTATATGTACAACTGTTTATTTCATCATCACGCAATTACATAATGTTATTACATATATCAGTTATCAAGGACTTTTACTTTATTCTATACAAACGTGCAAGGAATAAATATGACGTGAAGATCTATTCGCGGAATTACATTACCCGGTCATCTTTTTTAATGCTTTTTAAGCCTGGGAACTTGCTTCTGAACGTTCTTGTATATATGTAACAGTCTATTAGAACGTACAACGAGAACAGAGAGATGCTGTCTAAGATGGTCGATTTATACTCTTGTGCTCAGAGTCTCGAGTAACGGACTGCAAAAGATAATTATTTTGGTGCCAAGGGTTCATCGTATATAATTGAGAACGTGGGTAAACACTTAAGTGACTTTACTTCAATTTTCCTCGTATATTCTTGCGGTGTACCTCATCATGTGCGCGGCGATCATGTGCCGTTTGACGACGATCATGATTCCGTTGATATCCGCTATTTCGAATTCACTTACATGAACCGGCAAAAATCGCAATACCAGCGGTATAATTTGAGGAACTAACACGGAAGTATAAATTCTGGTCCATCATTCGACTCGACACGTTATGGACTTTTTCTTTCGACAAAAACTGTTCTGAAGATTCCAAAATTATGGTTCCAGTAAACGTACACTGTATATACTTTAGTGTATGACTAGTCGGAATCTTCAGATTCTTTTTGTTCCAGAGAATTTATTCTGGAATTTTATAAGCTCCTCTTTTATACATTAAATTTGTGTTCTATACTACGTGAAATTAAGTTATTTCATAGAAAATAAATGAAACAATGATGATATTAATGAATAGGTATCATTGATCATATACATGAGACTTTCTAAGCGTGTATTTGTTAAAGCTGGCAATAGAACGATTACGTAGTCATTTAACTGCGTTTATTTCACATGAACACTTTTGCTCGTGCAAATGCCGGAATAATGACTAAAATGACTGCGTCACGGAAATGATAATAAAGGGAATTAATCTTTGTCATAGAACGACCATGGTTTTCCGATGTCCTCGCTGTGTTATACTATTGCCGTAAAAGCCGGTTTAATGGTAGTTAAATGGTGATCTAGTGTGATGATATTATACTTCGGTGAATGTTTATCTCAAAAATGAAATTCGACAATAATATTAACGAACGCAGTTTAATCGTAAATTCAAAATTTATATACATAATTTCATGAATTTTATTCGACTGCAAAAAAGACAATTAACTATATAACAATACAATAATACTATTTTACAGCATTATACTTTTTCTTCTAGGTGTTATTGTTTCTCAGAAAATGTTTAACAGACATCAAAAAATCATGTTATCCAATTAATCAGTTATTATATATTATGTATATATATTATCAATTACGTATCTCTCGTCTCAATAATATTTCTCGCACTTATTCCTCGTGTAAACACGAAGAAAATAACAGTTTTACTAGAGGTGAATAAATATTTGAATACGTTGCTTTCTCTAACAAATTTGACCTATTTATTATTTAAGTCTATCTTTTCTGCAGTTTACGAACAACAAAACAATTCACATTTAATACGATACTCTAATACACGTATTGTCCGTTCAGAAAAGGCCAATTGTTCAGGTTTCGTGCCATAACTTGATCAAAACGATCGACTCATTGTTCACGAAGAGGACCATATAGCTACTCGTAATTGCTATTGGCCCCGTTGTGTACATTCAGGTCGGGTCATAGGCGACGACAACACAAGGAGCAAGAGGTGAACGAGGAGGGTTGGCGGGGGGTTGCCGTAGGAGTGTGACCACGTATAGATACGACACAACGGTATAGATACGAGGTAACGGGAGGAAATTAGAGGTTGGACAGTGATCTCCGGGTCAGTACCATGCGACACTCCTGAGAGACCTCCACTCTCCTCTATGATATCGCTCGATTCTAATTAGCCGAACTGTATCGACATCACATTAAGGAAATTAAAACTTTCGACAACACTCTAATCAAGATCGGTACACGCATATAATTCTTGTTTATCCAGTTAATCCGGTTTACTTAGTTAGAGAAATTTCTCTTACTGGCCCACGCCTTTATCGATTCAGTTATACTTCATGAATATTATCCATATATATTAAGATTATTCCTCGCGCACTCAAGGAGCATTGGTTTGCATTTTCCGTATAAATAATCCTGATAATCTGGCTCCTCCTACTCGTAGGAACTAATCTCTACCAGCGAACTTGTTTATCGATTTGATAGCCTCGTAAACCAAGCGGCAAAGTTTCTCGTGGGACCAAACGTAACTACCAGGGTACCGTGGACGGTTCCAATCTGGCGTGTACCGTTAAACCCGACAACGTTTGCCGAGTCAAGTCAGTTCGGTGCATACCGTGCGCTGCTATGCGCAAAAACGACAGGCGAGCTCCTTTCGCAGGTAGACCGGTTGCCTCGCGGCCTCGGATTCGTGACAAGAAAGTGGGACGCGTGAAATATGCGTCTGGTTAAAGCAGGCGCCAAAATAACACATAATACCTCGAAGCTTACATCCTAACCGGAAGGGGAGCTTGAACGTCGTAGTAAATAGCAGCGACGGAGGTACGCGCACACGTAACTGGCTAGTTCGAATAAATAACACTATCTCCATTTATGCTCTCTCATGTATGCATTTCATGACAAATTTATCCTAACGAATATAGAGGCAAGGCGACGAAAGGGTACTAAGAAATATCGCGTTATCTAACGATCAACGGAAATCCAAGACGGCGTGCAAATGGCTGCGCAAAGAACGATCTCGATAAATGTCATTACCATCTAGTTCCATTACCCGATTTATCGTCCCGCTGATTCAAACCCGCCACGCTAAGATCGCCCGTATACGATAGAGAACATTATTAAATCAGCTGTATAATTATTTGTCACCCTGATAACGCCCGCCAGATAAATCCGGTTGAATACGTTTTCCACCGTGTTCCATACACAGCCTCCGACAACCTACGATTCATTTTCTAGTTTGGCTGAACCTCAACGTACGCGTAACAAACCCGATTTCATCGGTTGGATCGAAAAGGTCCTCGACCTTCATGACCTATACCCCATCGTAGTTGCAGCACGATACCTCCCACGCTCGGCATCAAAGAGCTTTCATCATCATCAAATATATCTGTCTCGTAAATTGCACGGTTGCGCAATAAATTTCATAGGATTTTTTCGACAACAAACATTACGAAAGCCTGCTCAATCTATCTATTCGACAGACTCGAATACCGAAGTAATAACCGGCCCACTGTAATGTCTATTTAATTTACGATTTAAACGTTAATAACCCCGAATCGTTCGTTTGATATTTCCAATATCTTTTTTTTTTAGAAAAAGCTTGGTTTCGTGCGCGATATTCGTTTCAAACGTAACCTTTTGAAGTACGAGGTCACCGTGACATCGTTAGTTTTCTTTGAACCTTAACAGTTATGCCAGATATTTCATTAAACACAGTAAAAAGAATTTCTTTAAACGGATATGTGTAATTACACGTTTACACGTGTAACGATTGATTTATAGTAGATAATTATTTTCATAATTATCAACACTGAGGTAACTGCGATGTTTCTTATGAAACTTGATCATACATGATTGTATATTTCCAGCTATTTTTGAGAAATCAGTTTATCCGCTATTCTATTCCTATATTTGCTTTCAGAATCTGTGAATTCATTTATATTCTCCACTTAACACATGACGTTCATAAGTAGGATGTGGCACTAGTCAGACCTACATTTCGTAACTCAATGGAAAAGTAATAAAAACTAAAATGCAGCATTCGTGTCAGCAGCATTACCTAAATAATTGAATCGTCGTACCATATGAGTCATTAGTAGTAATTTTGCTACAACACAAATAACAGTAAATTACAAATCTCCATGCTGTTACTATGCATACTTGTTAAATTGGAGACAGCACTTTAGATAACTTTAAGCAATTTATTCGCGTTTATAATGAGCCACATAACCAGGAAGACGGAAATCATCATGGCGAACGGAGTTCGCCAAGAAGAAGTCAATAAACCAACAATAGCGTACGTTCAATTTGTCAAATTTAAAAGTGGGACTCCCTAAAGGCAAGAAGCCAGAAGAAGCACGTAAAAGAGTACCAGATATCTTCTTAAAGAGAATTTCCTATTTCTGCTCGTCGCTTTTACAGCTCCCACAGCAATTATAATAAACCACATCAACGTTCCGTCATTACAGTGCAAAGGTATTTTACATATATATGGTTATTGGTGAACCGCAAGTGCAACGGGCTCGTTAACCTACTCGATAACGCTCACTAGCCTAAATGTCTAACTTTGGTTTGTCCAAAGTTAACCATTCGTCTGACGAACTCTCGAGATCCCCTGGTTGAAACTGCTTCTCGCAAAGACCGTTACAGAAAGCGCGTACGAGTTGGCATACGAGCGAAACCACACGAGCCCACCTGTGCACTGACCAAGTCAGCTTACAAGCACGTGGATCGTCACGGCGCCGTACAGTGGCTCGCGAAAGTATTTCGACACTTATCATAAACAAACTATATGTCTATATTACGTTCGACATCTACAAAATATTGACATTTCATTAACACTTTAACATTAATTTCATTAACACTGTAACGCTATAACTGTGACAAGGCTATCGTGACTGCTTTGGTAATTCACCTATATAGAAATTACAAGGTATTTGTTACAATCATATACTATTTAGAAAAATTAGTATACGACAGGAACAACTATCTTAAGCATATAATAAGTGTCAAAGATCATTCCGAATATTAAGGATATTTACTAAATATTAGTTTCAAATTTTCAAACACACGATACACCTATTCATAGAATGCATCTACAAGTGTCCGAATACTTTCTTCACCAACTGTATTTCCATTCTGCGTTTCGTTTAAGTGTAACGAAGTGATCTCTATTGGCGTTAACCAGCTCCCACCCTCGCTTCCTCTTTTCCGCATGTACACGCGTGCGTGTCCATCGCGTACAACGATGGCTCTCTCTCTCTTCTTGTCGCGCTCTTGTCCCTTTCCCCTGGCCTCTTTATTGTTCCA
The DNA here is from genome assembly GCF_905332965.1 of Bombus pascuorum. Classification (NCBI taxonomy): domain Eukaryota; kingdom Metazoa; phylum Arthropoda; class Insecta; order Hymenoptera; family Apidae; genus Bombus; species Bombus pascuorum. The sequence continues at coordinate 10,681,503 of NC_083491.1, read as the reverse complement.
GGTACACGCTACTCAGCTGGCAATTTATGTAGGCTACTTATGCAACGGCTCGAGCTGGTTACCGGCTAGGTCAACGAATACGGGCATTGCTTGCACGCGGCAATCGCATACCAAGCCTGACCGCAACCTATATACTGCCCTCTCGGCGACTAATTAATATTTTTACAACCGGTTCGCCGTGACGCTACCGATCGATAAATCCTTCTCGATAAAGATCCGAGTTACAGGGATAAGGGGATACTTACTCGGGAGTTATTTCGACTCGATCGTTCGATCTGCGAGCGACAATGCAACTGATTACTCTTCCGTTTAGTAAGTTAAGCAGCTGGACGAGGCGAAACCGTTGTTATCGATGCCAGAATGTGAACTCTGGTGTTTCCGTGAGAGAGTCGGGTCACTCGTAGAATTCTTGAAGTTTATGACATTTGTCCGATTAAATATACATTAAAATTGATCGCAAGGTTAATCGAAATCAATGCATATTTCCTACTTTTCCATATTTGCTGATTCCCAGAATTCATGTCTGGCTAGTGACACATTCCGCTTACAAACATCGCATATGTACGTTTCGCTCGTTGTTAGAAAATATACGGAGTACTGAAATACGTATTAATGGAAAAGCTTGAAAATGATCTCTAATAAAAAAAAATGATTTGGAGCCGATAAGAGAAACTGAACGAAATCGTTTCATTCTTATTCGAAAGGTTTGTTCGTTCGATGTTAACATTTATAAAATATTACTCTAGAAACAAAATTATTCAACTATCTAAACAGCGTATATCATGATTGCTTGGAATAACCGAGATTCTTCTCTATCTACTTGTTTTCCTATAATAATCATCTGCAACAGTATCTTGCAGAGGCAGCAGTGAATTTCAAGCTGAATTTCTTCTCTCTTGACATAAAAGCACCCGAAGCTTCAAGTCTAAAGTACACAGGGAGCATCTAACTTCTGTAAAATTTGAAATGTTGTTGAAGTATGCGTGTTTGGAAGACTGGGTCGGGCGACAGGCATTTTTGAATTCCATACGCGTCGCTGCACAGTTTCGTGACCGCCGTAGGGGCCTTCGTTCGCGAAATCGCAGGGAATGGGCACAGTTATGACCGGTCGTCTAGGTCGTTAGTTTGGTCGCGGGGAAATCAGAGCCCCGGACGATAAAACGTGAGGAAATTCGGGCGAATATTCGGTAGAGACGTGACTCGAGCAGGAAGGTTAATAGGAACTGCCGCACGTAGCTCATTCTACGGTTGCAGCAGGTGCATATTATTCACGTCTTGGCCGGATAGATCTCGCGCAAATTCATAAAGCAATCCTTTGTACGGATACTTCTGCGAGGTTCGGTGCTCTTTATGGAAATTTCCCGGGATGGTAGCTGCCTTATGAACAAGTCCAGAGGAAACCGTAATCGGTAGAGGTGAAACGACCGAGGGGACAGTCGACAGAGAAAGATAAAGAGAACTATTTCTAAAATTTTTCAAGAAAGACTTAAAATATTGTCGACCGCCTTCCGTGAAAAATTCTTTCCTCCATTTTATTTCTCTTCCTACTTTCTTTCACTTCTATATTTCTTTATTATTTTCTTTCGTTCTTTGAGTTTACCTCCCACGTGTCGAAGAATTCTTCATCGAGCGTTAACAGCGCTAAAGAGCGAGGGCGGCAAAAAATTGTTAACGATCTCCTTCGGAACAATCGATGGTTTAATCGAGTACAGTTTCACGGCCATTAATGATCGGCTAGCGAGGTAAAGTCGAGATCGGTTCCGCATCTTTTCCATCCTGTCGTTGCGAAGACATTCCCTCCTCTGTTGAAAAATATACTCCCCCTTCTTCTCTCCCCCTGGCAATTCTTTTCCAAACGATGACGTAACCAGAAGCTTGTTCGCCGGAGGAATTTAGTTTTACTCGGGACAAGTTGCCAAGACGTCCCACTAATTTTACGATCAACCGCCAACGTATACTTTGGCCGACAGTGTTGAGTCCGCAGCAGGTACAAAGCAGGTACCTAACAGTGTACTTTGCCCGATAACGATACTAAGACGCTTCCAAGGGATCACGTGACGTTAATTATCTTCGAAGTAGTTGCAAACTGTGGTAACGCAATAGAGTAGGGTTCGTGAATACTTTGTGTACCGGATCGTTCAAAATTCTTTCGACTGTCTCTTTCCAAGGAAAATTGTTTTATATCAAAGTTCCGGGTTGATGAGTGATGAAATCAAACTCGTTATCACCTGGCAACTAAAGAATAGGTTATCTCTGCATAACTTAGCTGACACCTAAGCGACTGCTATCGCTCGTTTTATGGTTGAAACTAACGAAATATCACATAAACTCGAGACGCAAGGCTATTTTTGGTTCGCCAACAGCGTATTTCTTTTCATGACTGCAATGAATCCGAAAGTAGCGATAGACCGTGTTTGAAGCAGAAGAAAATTTCTTCCTGTTCGATACTACCGGTCAGACATACGTCCCAATATACGAGCCACTTACCAGAGAACCACGTATGCGCATTCCTGCCTTTAGCGAGATAGGGATACATGCACAGTGTCTTTAATATGCGACAGACAAGTTGACCTCGCCCTTTTCGTGGCGGTACTTGTTTCAGACTATTATCCAAGTACGTAGCTACGTAGCAGCTACCTACTCCGCGGTTACTGCCAGAGAATTTATAATAACCAAGCTATGGAGTTACCACGAGACCGTGCCACGCTCATCGTCGCGAACAGCCACGCCGTGTGCCATCTTTGACCATATTCTATATCCAACATGCTGTACCGACAAATATACGCGATCCATTCGAATGACAAGGTGCTAACTTCGAACAGGAATTAGAAAAACACAAAGATAGTGTAACTAGAAATCATAAGTAGATGCAGAAGATTCTTTGTAAGATTCGCGAATTATTCGGCGAGCTGAACGTGGTATATCCTTAAATGGATCTTGATAATATCGTTTATTGATGAGTAGATGTAATATCAGGACTAAAGTTGTTCAGTTTCCTTTATTCGATGTAAGAGATAATTCTTTGTAGCTCAAGCAATTTATATTTTGTTCTGAGTGGCTTGTACCGAATAAGTTGGTTTGAAAATTATTGATCTTGTAACCATTAATATATCTACGAGGCATTTCTACTAAGTTAAATTATAACATAAAAGAATAAACTTTATATATATTGGGATCGAAAAGAATTAAGCTCCGGATTAATAAAGGCCTACAATTAAAATTCTCGTCTTTAGTACCAATGATTACACATTCGTTGCATATTTAACAGATTTAGTGCTATATTCATTAAAAATTACGCTTTTTATTTCACTTGACTTGTTTTAATTCGCAATATCCTTTATATCCTTTTAATCGAAGATGCTTAAGAATGGATCACGATTAGCGCCTATAGGCGATTTATAAATGCACAGAAATGGAATTTATATTGGACAATATCCATAAAAAGCATCGACTAGATATTGAAAGTAAAATTAATAGAGGATACAGATTCGGCCATCACTGTCAACATAAATTACCACATCACGCAATTCAGTATTAAGAAAACAATTCTATGGAATGTTATTTCAGTTTTAGTGCATGTTAACCAGCAAAATACATAATAAATCCGGATAATAAATGGATAATAAGCGCTAGTAAAGCCGATAGTTATAGCCAGGCTATTGGTAGCGTCTATTCTGTTCAGCACATGATCGAACAGACGGTAGGTAAGAAGGATTATAGCAAAATCAGATAACCCGAGAGGAAGCAAAGATTGGAAGAAAACATTAATGCAAAGCACCGTTGACGGTGTGAAACTACGATGAAAACGATAATACGAAGGCGACTCATGCTAGAATTAGATGCTGATGGATTCTATAACCTCGGTCGTTTATTCGGCTATTCAAGAACTGGCTGTCTCTTCTGAACATATGTCATATAGCAAACGACGTTGTAAGTTCCTCCGGTGCACTTTGTGCTATAAACCATGCTCCATAATACTCTTTTCACCATTCTCTCTTTTCTTCATTGGATTATCTACGCGACGCGGCCGGTTTAGCAGCTGGTCTAGCTACTCTTACTGCTCTGTTACTCTTACTGCTACGAGCCACTGAATCTCTATTAGATAGGTCTGTCAACATGTTATATTTCAAGTGACGATGCAGATACTTAGAAAACTCTCGATCTATATTTGTAACTTTTCAATATCCTTCTTTCTTCTATTGGTACGTCTTCGTATTCTATATCATTGCTTGTGAGACTGGAAAGTAATCTTCAGACGTCGTGACTCATTAAAACTATTTGTACATTTTATTACCTTGAAGTGTAATTGTTTATTTCTTGATGATTGAACGGTTAGATTTTAATTCTGTATTCTGTAGATATTTATTGTTTTTCTATCCGTTTCTGTATAAAGTGATTATTGAAAATATTTATTACCTTGTGTTGACGTAATAAATGAGCATCAATTAAATGACATAATCGCATTGTGCGGCAAGACGACTGTCAGCCATCTGCCGGTTCGATAATCAAGACGAATGCGTATTCGTTGTCATGGAAGATTCTCCCATGATGCATATCCTCTGGTGAATCTGAGGCAAGCCCTTTGTAAATTGCTCATTGTGGTACGCAAGTCTATTAGTATGAAAGTATTACAACGTAATTTATGAATTGTCGTAGTCATATTTTATCTCATAAAACCAATTTTCCTTATGAATATTAATTTCTATATCTTATATTACTTACGTAGATAGCCTTACTTAGTAGCAATTCTAAAAATTATCTACCTACTATTTAAATCATAATGAATAGTATCAAAAACTGAAGCACTCTACTTTCTTTATTCAAGTAAATTCAATTTATAATCATCGAACAGTATGTAAACATTCCATTATGATAGTTATATGGAATATAAATATAAAAAATGATCGATTAAATAGAAATAAAATAATGAAATAAAAAGTAAAGAATCGAGTATATTGATCGTAATTGCCAATCCATGAATGTGTAAAGCTTCTATAAAATTCGCTACAAATAAAATTTCTAATATTAACAATAACAATAATAATAATAACTTCTAAAATACGTTAGAAAACTTTCTAACTATCAAACGAGCACGACCCTCATATGATTAAAATCTGATAATTGGTTGTCGCAAATTGCTACTTTGTCCAATGACACTCCGCGTGTGTATATCACCCTAAACATTATCCTCTGAGCTCAGGGACGAAAATCAGATTAGAACGGTAGCTGGACGATTTAATTAAAGGATCGAATGTGGCAGTAAAGTCGAAACAGACTCTTGACCTCGCGGCTGAGTGTTGGAACGACCAGACAGGGGCGAAAGCGTTGGCGTCTGCGCAAAGAGGAACAAATCGGCGGCAGTTGAAACAGTTGCACGCAGCAAGCTAGACAAATATGTGTATCTACGTATCTACGTATCTCCGTTGGAAATGCCCATTATCGGCAGATTAAACGGTACAATTTCAGATCTCGAGTGGTACTTGAGCCTCGATTCGCCGATTTATGTCGACTGTCGTATTAAACGATCGTACCGAGCTGTACGCAGTATCGTCCGTGACCGATGAAAAACCGACGGATCGTTTCGATGAAATTGTATACACCGGGGCCAGTAAATGCCTAATCGATCCTAAAGAAGAAAAAAGGCAAACAAGAAAGGTCGAAAGAGGTGGGAAACACCGGAAGCATTGCTTTTACGACCCTTTTCAGTCGCATTAGTCGCATGACAGCATGTTACACACTGTACGCTGGCTAATTATTAATGTTACGGTTATTACCGCTACATTCGCCGCGGTTATGAGCCATAAAATAACGTTTTATCGATACGCAGAACGTGTTTCACAGGAATAGTTGATTGATCCTCTTACCGCTTTTAAATGCCGGCGATCCATGCCTAATGAAAAGTAACGTGTTTAGCAGGATACGTTGCATCAAAATTGAAAAAATATACATCTAGATATTAATAATCCATCATTTTGGTTTAACTGATTTTAGTTTCTAGCTGATCGACATATTGATTTGTCAATGAAGTGGAAACGTTGAAGATACATGCAGCAGGATTTCTGGATATTTCGAAAATGTATATATATATTGAATCCTTCTGTAGCTTTGAGATATTTGGAAATAACTATTTTTGCAAATAAAATATACCATTTTTGATAAATTAGTGGTATAACCTCTGAATTTTTTCTATAGAACGATTTATATATAAGTGCTTCTAAAAAGTCACACACCAAGCAGTATGCTGCAGAATTAAAGTTTATAATAAAAAACGGAGATAATTTATAGAGCAATTAGTTCAAATATAACAATAAATAGGATATCTTGTTTTACCCTTCATACGGATATCATACAATACCGAGTATACATTAATCGAGGAAACTATAATTGAATTTGAAAGATATTGCGAAAGGCTATAATAATTTTGACACACTTGATATTAATGTTACTCAGTTCATACGCGCAATATTTCCACGTGTAACACTTTCGCCAAGACAAACTTTTGTCTAATCTCCCAATATTCCAAACTAACGTTGAAACCAAATTTATGTCACAAACGAAATCATCCATAGAAGCATACTGTAATCATTTAAGATAACAGTACAAGCCATAACAGTACTCGCAACACCATGCGTTATTTCACTGCTAAATTTGTTAAAAATTCCGCTATGAATTTCATCCACGCCTTTCAATTACTGTCGTCATTGCATGATTTACGATTCGAGTATTGAAATAACGAAGCGATTTCTCAATCAACGCCAGAATTATAAAATCAACATTAACCTCTGTTGTTTAAGAAATTACTACGTAATGCTATCACGCCATAATATTCGTACAATGGACGACCGAAATCTTTTTCGGCCATTGTGCCCGAGCTGTTCGATTTAAAAGTTTCACGCTGATAGATGTTATTAGCTGGAGGTCCGTGTTCATCCATTACCAGCTTTCATAGACGGAAATTTATTCGTCATCTCTACCTTCTTGACTCGGTCCCTCGCAAGCTCCGCTACTTGGAATATGAGAGCCACGTATAGTCGCACCTTCTTACAGGCAGGGCAAGAGAAAAACCTGGAATTAATATTTCTTTCTGCGCCCCCACTCTACCCACCCCTATCCACTCTTTTCCTCTTCGCTCGTTTTCTAAGGCGGATTCTCCGAGAAACTGTGAAAAGAATTTAAATTCCGTAGCCTGACTTCTTATAACGGCTGGTACGAAGGCTATGTGTCATATTAAAAAGTTCAGCGGAGGTCTTCCGCTGACGTTTATTTCTTAGACCCGGTGATAATACGACGCCAGAATTTTCATGGCTTTATCGCTGGTTTGACTTGGCCAGGTGTCTAACCAACCGCGAGATTATAATTCATGTAAAACCATCGAAGACACCTGGATTCGTGAGACTCGTTATTAGATCGTTATAAGATGCAGAGGATACTATTTATTCTTTAATCCGACCGTGAAACAATAACTCGCTTTCCTTTCGTAGTATACGCGGTAGAAAGGAGATCATAAGGAAAGGATTTAAACAGACTATGACGAGTGAAAATGGTTTCACTATTGTTGTGTCATAATTCAATCTTGCTATACACAGTGTGTCGAGTTTAGCTAAGAATAGTTAAATGTGTCAAAAAATATGAATGAAACGAAAATGTTCTTAATAAAAATTGTACGATATCGATGATCTCGATGTAAAGTTATCCAAAGAATGGAAATCCAAAGGAATTTTCCAATATTTCCAGCAGAAAGTAAAAGAATTGTTAAATAAAATATAGACATTTTGTTAACGCACACTGCAACTAAGAAGACTCATTAATTCATTATGTTTCTGTCCTTCGAACCAAATTTACGACATATCAATAATTCAAACCTAATATCTATTTTATCTACACACTTAACATCTATCATCGTTACGTGACTTCTTCCAAGATCTGGTCTATCAATTAATCACGTAATACAATTTATTGGAGATAGATAATTCACTTGTATTTGGATCTAACAGATTAAAATAAATGTTCTTCTCGTTGCATCGCAACACGTGTAGATAAGACTAGTTAATGCAGCTAGAACACACTTCAAATAGACGTGATCGCTGGAAGGTAGTTGCGATTTTCATGGGGCTGATGCACGCATACCATTTCAATATTCACAAGCGTTTCGCGTCTCGCGTGCGATATTGCTAACTGTATTGCACGTGTCATTATAGTAGCACTAATAACTTACTGTAATGGTATTACGTGCCGTTCGGTATATTACTTGGAATGTCTTTATGTGAGAGCTATCCGCATGAAACGAGGTGTATGATCTATTCTTCGAATAAATCGATCCTCAAATAGACGGATATATCCAAGACATATTGAACACTTTACCATTAGAATCTGAAATTTCAAACCAGTGTGGTTTTATTTATGGAGCCATCTGAAATCAATGGCTTCAAAAGAATGAAAGTTATGTTACAAGTACAGCGATCAATTTTAGGAAAGTTACTGTAGTAGAGTTGTTCGAAATATACGCAATGTGTTTCGTCATTCTTGTTACATTATCTCATCATTTTACTTTCTTTAGAAACGTACTTGTTTTATTTATTTAATATCATTTTTAATTGGAATATTTCTATGTCTGTTTCAGAACTGGTTCAGAAGAGCCAACTATTGCGTTAATATTGGTAAGTAAACTATTTTATGTTTGATCGAAATTAATTTGTAACTGAATGATCATTACCAATAAACTAACGATAATTAGTTTAACGAAGCTAATAATATACGAATATTATGAAATATACTTTAAAATAAATGACAAATGTTAATGATAAACCCTATGCAAACGTGAAAATAATAAATATTCATACATTGCTAATGCATCGATCATTATTTGTCTTCTAAATTATTTACATTTTAACATCGTTTATAACATATTGATAATTCATAATCTATGTCTTTGAAATAGACAGTGATTTTAATACTCAAATAGTAGTTAGTGGTAACAGCATATTCTGCGATAAATTAATAATTATGGTTTTAACATCCGCAATTCATTGAACATAAAATCACCGGATAATAATGCAAATCATCTGTCTTTTATAAAAAGATCATATTTATTATTACAAAAATTATAATCGCAAAAACACGTCTCAACCACAGAATAAAATCAACATATCACAATATTATTAGGTATGTAGCTGCACATGAGTCAATGGAAGATTTGAATTGGAGTGTCAACATTGTTTTGGTTTGCTAGGTACAAAGGTAAACGAACTCCGGACAAAACATTATCGCCGTTATTTGTGATCGTCAACCGGAGTTACATTTGTACTTTTTACAATACCACCGGTCGATACAAATAGACGAACATGCTCTCTAGAACAATCATTATAGCGGATCAACATAGCGAGTCATACAGTCGAATAGCGTAGAGTTGATCAGTAGCATTGAGCGAGCGACGATTTCGACCGGCATATACTATCTCTGTACTTGTATTTAAAGTGATTTTAATATACACTGACTATTACAATTTTTAATAAACCAACCAACACGTATAATAATAAACCAGCTCAGGTATAAAACTAAAATTAACTGAAGAACGAAATTAATTGAAATTCTTAAAATTTTTAGTTACATCGCTATAATTTTTAACCTTTCATATATTTGTTATCTCTGTTCCTTTCAGATGCAATTATTAAAGTTGAAAAATTTAATATCAGTACCCTGTAAGGTTTCGTCGTAAAGATAAATGATAAAGAAGACTCGTAATAAGCAGTTGGTGGTTTCTTCAACCTACGACTCTTCTTTGTTCTCCGTCGTGTCAACGCGAACTTACATCTTCTTTTCTCAAAATAAAGAAACGCTTTATCGCGACAGTAACTAAAGGGAATTTCTGTCATCCGGTGCGACATCTTGACATATGACTCCTTAAAGTTTACTCGCACGAAAGTGCAGTTTAGATTTCTCTCCCGACGCGAAGTCTCCTGACAGTCGTTGCAGTCCTTTCACCCGAACGGATTCACGTTATTCATTTTCTCATTCAATGGCTTTATACATTTGACATCCTATCGTCCACAAACTGTCAATAGCCATAAACCGAACTATTTCAAATGGCCAAGCGCATGGAACCAATAAAATGATGTGTTAATATCTTCATCGCAATAAAACTTCATGAAAAAATATACATTAATACTTTTTTTTTCTTTAACCATTTACTTTGGAATATACATGTATATTACAGCCATTGAACAATAAAAATCACATTTTAACAACACTTATTCGAGATATAAATATTCAAATGTTTCTATACATGGCCAATTTATTCCACGAACAACAGATTTTACAAAGTGGATTGTTATACCTAATATAATAAATGTATTATAATTGAATTAAATTGACATTCAAATAAAATTATTCTGTAATGTACAATGACTGACAAAAGAATTTCAAATCGATACTCATGAAACTCTATGAATACTGGTAATCTTTATACTAAATATTTTTATCATGTTAATAACGTTTAATTATTCTAAGATGTAAATTATATCTGTTGACAAATAAATCCATTTTTTGATGGTAAAATAAAATTATCTTTTAAAGTAACAGGGCATGTACATTTCTAAGGATATTCTATAAGATTTGCTATAATTTTTTCTTCTATTCTTCTAATAGCTTCTAACACTTGCTACCGCTAGTGTGACTATTTCACTGACGAATTAAATTGCTTGCAGCATAAATTAGCGGAGATGTTAGATTGGTTTGATTTCAAGATATGCAAGGAGCTAGCTAGTGATTCAGACGTTTCAACGATAAACCAAGTTATAGGATACGTAGCGTGTATAAATGCCGCGTAAGCGTGCCACGCACGCTTCGATTGGCCCGAGTCGATACACGAGGAATTGTCAATTTGCTCCTTTTAATGAGGATTCAACTCGATTATGTAGGATGGGTCCGTTCCGCGAATGTAATCGATTTATTTGATCGTTGATCGAGTTTCCAGAATAATTACGCCACTGACAATTAGATATCAACCATGTATTAACGAATCATCAGCTTTTCTGGCTTTCGTTCGAGTAAAACGAAAACTTTTCTGCCTGCCACCGTTTAATGACGATTCGATGAAGTATCTTTGCTATTAATAAATTATCGAAATATTGGAAACTTCTTTAGGACAATCTGAATTTTTTTGAATGAAGTAAGTAAATTCTTGAAAATGAAGTATCCTGACAAAAAGTACCAATGACAATTATCACATAAAACATGGACAATATTATATGTATGTACGAATTAAAATTAAATAGTCTAATTTAAATCTTATCTAAACTATGGCAACTAAATATTTATGATCGCAATTTTACCAGTTAGGAGCTAAATACGAAAAGAGTGTTAGTATAATTCCAGTAAGATTGCTGTTTATACTAATAAATCTCAAAATGATGTCCATTAGCGATGGTACGTTGTCTGAAAAGAGCAATCACGGATTGTGATGGTGTTTCGATTATTGCCAGAGTAATAACAACGTAAGCTCTAATTATTTGATCCATTATGTCTTCTAGAATGATAGGTTATTGTCGGTAAACATCTTCTTTTAAATTTTCCCCGCAGAAAGAAGTGTAATAGTCTCAGATCTGGTGCTTGCCATAATATACGTCCATTACGTCCGATCCAATCATAAACACGTGATTTGATAAACGTAACAGTACATTCAACGTTTACCAACCTAACGCTTCATGAAGCTGTGATAAATCGAATAATTAGAGCTCGTGCTGTTATTACGCGAGAAATAATCGAAAGAGCATCACGATTCTCGTTTTACACGATCTATTAACCACGATGAAAAATCATCTAGAACTCTTAATAACGTGAACAGCAAGTTTTCTCTTCATCTTAACACAGTTTTGGAGTTCGATCGTCTCTTTTACAAATGAAATGATCATATTCATATTTTTCACATATACATACATAAATTTTCCTTTTATTTTGTATTGGTGCCAAATCTAGTACATTTTTTCACATGACTTAAAACTACGTACGTTTACACATGATTGGCTAATAAACTAGTCTTTAAAAGGAATTATGGCTTATAAAATTAGAACAATTAGATCACTAGTTATGGGCGTGATAATCGATGGTAAGAATAGATACCGAGAGATAAATTCCTCGGAGATATACTTCATAAAAGTGAAATTAAATATTCAATTGATACACCGATATGTGTTCACGGTAAATATTCTTCTTTCGTGTTCCGTGATGCGATCGAATCGTCAATATATGCTCGATTACGTTCGTAATAATGCAGGCAATTAAATTATATTTACTTTCAATTTATATCGTTTACAGTTCAACCGACTCCCGGCAATCAAACTTGTCCTGTACCTCAATTACCCCGCGTTTGGCAGCTGCTGTACAAGTGCGTTCGTTAAACAGTGATTACCATGCAGCATATGTATGTTAATAATAAAAGTAAAACATTAATTTGAATGATGGCCGTACCTACGTTTATCCGTAAGATCGTAAATCAGTGATAACGGCATCACCTGCAAATAAATTTTTATCCCCCTATTTAGCAATTAATTGTAAATTATAACTGTCATAAATTTTCCTTTTGTACAGTCTATAGCAACACGTTAAACCAGTTGTTATTGGTCTTTTATGCTTTTTATTAAAAGCTAATAAAATCATTAAAAGATACTTATTATATTATATTTAGATGCTCCCGATTATTGAACTGAAATATACATTTATGGCATCCATAGAATATATAAGAAATACGATAACTAGTGAATGAATATTGTGCACTCTTTATAAAATTGTACATATTAATACGTTTAAAATATTATAGAGATATATGGCAAGATTCGTGCGACCACATTTAATTACATTAAATTCTAATTAACTACACAACGTACAAAACGTAAGCAACAATTATTTTCTATTTGAAGGATAACTATTTCATCCATAAAACATACACCGCTGTATCGTGAACAAAAAATCAACTTAATATCTGATTCATTCCCAGAAAGTTTCCATTTTGTATCACTAATGGACACATTATACCTTGAAAATGGCTCTTCGATTTAATTTCTAATTATTGTCGCGACCATTAGTCGAAATAATCATTAGCTTATCGGTGTCATTCGTAACTGCCACGCTGTAGCGCTCAACATTCTCGTTTGCACCACTGCTCAAAGAAGAATTAGAGACGATTATAACGCGAGAGTTTAATGTTACACCAACTAGCATACGACAGCTGTACATATACATATATAGAGGTTGAATAAGATAAGAGAAATGAGGGCAGGAGGATTGGCTGGTCAGCGAATAAGGGCAGAAAAAATCGTAGAAGGAAAAGAAACAAAATCGGAACAGTGGTAAGAAAAGATGGACGTGGAGAAGCGGTTCTGAGCATCTAGTTTCCACCTGGCCAAAGATATCTCGAGTGGCTGTGTAACGCGGTAGGACGGCACGTAATTAACGCCTCATGTAGATGGTATCGTGTTGTGGACGATCCGCGTGACGACCAGTGATGTACGGTCTCAGTGCTGTAATGGAATATTATTATCGGTCAGCATCAACTCGTTGAGGTTGAATTAGCGATGGCGAAGGCACGTTGTTGGCAACGAAACGACGCTTCGAATTGCCTGGTCCCAGTAAACTGACCAACGACGATAGCCGATGGTCCGTCGATGCAGCCGTGCGTTGCAAGCTACCACGCAACAGTGAATGGTTCCTTGGAAGCTAACCGCCAGAGACAAGCCAATTCATCTCGGAACTTTCGCTGTCCAGGTGCTCGATCATCCAGCAAGCGAGCGAAATACTGCATTCTGGAGATAGCTAGACTCGCGGAAGTGACTAAGGGATGAAGAATCTTAACGGGACTAGCGAGCGTGCCGATCCGTTCCAACAGAAAACAGGATTACTCCCGTGAGATATTGAATTTGGCGTGCACTGGGCGAAATGATGCACGACATTGAACCACTCGATGAGCAGAAGAGGGGCAGGGGTGTTTGGCGATGAGAGAAGAAAGTTTCCGATTAAGAAACTAGGAAATTATCAAACTTTGTTTTGACGAACTTCATTCTATCAGATCGATCTGCTTACCTTGTTATGCAGTTCTTTTTTCATCTTTCTTTCTTTCTTCATTTTTTTTTAAGCGAGCCTCAAGTTTCAAACTTAATTACGGGCCCCGGCGCGACAGTAATTTCAAAACAATTTAACAAGCTCGCCTTGAAAACTTTATCTGGGACAATCGGCATAAAGGGCTCGGTATTGCCCAGCTTCTGCAGTTCCATGGCGAAGACGTTCGACGACGCGACGAAGACAATGGCTGAGCAGAAGATCGTTCTCCTCCCTCGAGAGAAACGAGGAATGAGAAAACGGCGGAAAGATCCGAGGCAGCCATTGTGCGAAAACTCGCTGTCGAACTTTGTTGACTTCTTAAAAAGTCGTAAAAGACGGGTCGAAGGTTCTGTCCACAACTGACGAGGATGTCCTTTCCGACACCCATCCACGTTGCCTGGAAAATTGACGTCGAGGACGTTTTTCTAGCCTCGTTTTTGTCACGTTGTCCGACGCGCTTTAACGTACCCCCATTCCTCCTGTTTCCGCTGTCTTCTTTCATCCAGCCGGTCTCCATCTTTTATTACGATTGCCTCTTCGAGCATGATTGATAGGTTTGCATCTAAACGCGTTTCTTAGCTCCAACAAATTGATTACCTAGACGAGCTCCACGTTTTTCTTTCTTTCTTCGACCGATAATCCGAACTTGAAATCCCGCCTTCGTGATTTATACGAAGATTTAGCTACTCCGCACACCGAGATACCATTTTCTTGAAACATTCTAGATATATTCCTGCTCCGATTCTTATGTGTCCTTTTTAGGTCGAATAGTTTTAGTTCCTCTTTTATTAGATCTTGCAATCTTCCTTGAGGTTTATATATAACTTCTCATAAAATTCGAAGATATTATTTGAATGCATTAATAACAAAGAACAATGCAATACGTTGGTTGAACTTATTTCATATTTAGATTGATTGCAATTAATGGCAACAGAATTATACTCGCCTTTAAATCACGTTGCTTAAATTTATTTATAAGGTTTGCAAGATTTAAATATAAGATTACTTATCTAATATAAATATTTGAAAAATTACTAAGAAAATTACACGTTATACGTTCAATACGGAACAACATTTTTAAGGATCAGAACTTGTTCACCACAGTTTCCTTATAAGAAACCGATACTCTTATTTTTACTACAGACAATTACGAGATTTTAAAACCAGAAAATCAGAACACTTTCTCTCACCGCGATGAAATTTCAAGTGTCTAAAATTTCAAAGATCGAGCTCGATCTTATCTTTTACTCATCATCGCTCAAAGAGAAGTTCGTTCGACTAACGGTTTCGTATAGAGATTGTAGCGTGTCGAAAGCAGAAACGGCATCACGCCAGGGCGAAATTACAGAGAAGTGCCGTTGGATGCACAGCGAAGAGGAACTGCGACAAATCCAATTTTACTGCGATCAGTGCACGGTTCTGTAGCGGAATTTCGAGGAGCATAGACGATTTGCATCGTTGGTCACTATGGAGGATAGATAAGTGTTGCGGTCAATGGATGATCGTCAGGACGCTTTTGATTAGCACGAACGAAAGTGAAGAAGTTCTAATCTGTGGTCGGCGCACGTCAGCCAATTAGAGTTCGCCATGGATGGTTCATCGAAGTTAGATTGCCAAGACTCTCTGGCAAACTTAATGAGGAGATTTATATGATTTCCACGTCGAATAATCCTGTTTCGCCTGGGATCGCGTCTCTTCCGGATGGAATTCCAAATCGTAGGCCAAAACGTGAGAGCTACCTTCTATCCTTTGAAAGGAACTAGACTTCATTGAATCCCTGTTTGTTTTGTCAGCCGCAAATTGTTATCTCTTGCGATTAAAAATTAAAGGGATTTCAGCTATTATCAGCTATTCTAGTTGCTATATTCAGTTATAACTCCATTTTCCAACAATTTCTATTAATTCGACTAAATAAAAACATATTCAATTTTTGAGATTCAAGTTGTTTTTTAAATGTGAATTCATATGAGTTTGATATCGACGTCAACTAATTTTCTTTTTTTTAAAGAAATTAGGTATTAATCTATGGCCCTCCTTTATGTAGATCATTTTAATGTTACCCAATCTAAATTCACTCTATTACAAAACCAAAAATCATTTCACGTAATTTTATAGTGTCTTGTAGTCTATAATTCATAATTCATCATTTATATATAAATAAAGCTTGGTCCTTTTTGCAACTCAAGTATTACATTATCCTTTAACGTGGGGCAGTCCTATTGCTATTAACCCTTCAATTCCTAAAGTCTGTACCACATTAGAAATACATAAAATATAATATTTATTCGTTAATCTTGTCCTTTTGATAATTTCTCCTCTAAATGTTTTTGCATATATCTTCCAGTATATACCAAACTACTAAACTAAACTTATACTGTACTAAACTATTCGCTTCCTGTCTGGCAAGAAAATAGTGGCTTAGAAAGTTCGACGCTACTATCACTGATTGTTTGAACGCGCGAGCAAAATGCTCACGGGCTCTTCGTACAATATAGCAGGATTGTCGCTTTGTTTATAATTATTCAGCCTAAATATGTATGACTGAGTGCACGTCGCTTTCACGTGAGTGGTTATGCGCTCGTACCTCGCTGAATATTTATACCTCGCATAGATATCCAGGCCGCAAGACGGAAGATGAAGCGAATCGAAACGGAATAGCGAATGGCTCGGAAGAATTCTATCATCATGGCCCGTTGTATCAAAACGAAATAAAGAGGAATCCTTTAAGGTGAATAGAGCAATCTTTTATTTCCTTGCTTGGCTTGCCTGTTTTCCCTCTCGATACGATCAGGATCAAACAGACGAGAGGATCCTTTATTGCAAAGAAAGGAGAAATTAATCCGAAAGGAGAAGGAGGCAGAGTATAACCGTTTATCTTTTATTGGCCGGGTACTCGTCAAACGAGAATAGTCAACGCAATTTTGGGGCCGAAATATTACGAAGGCTAAAAGTTATTTCTCTCTACAAAGCTCTTTGACTCGGCACACAATAACTGTTCCTCGGAACGCTTTATTGTCGTATTATCTAGCCTTCGAGAAGTTTGTCCCTGTTAGAAGTTTCCTCGTGAAAAATTGGCATTATTGAGACTTGTCCTCTAATTGCTCCGCTCTCTTCGAAACCGAGTGTCTGATCCCAATCTAGCCAAAGTTGACACGAAGCATGTAATTATCCGTTCCCTCGAGGTGTTCATCCTCTAACCACGTTTTATCGAGTCTACGGGGATACGGTATCTCTCAAGATCGAAATGAAAAGATTTAACGTGCTCCAGGGGCAAGGAAAAGACCAATGAAACGACCTCGCCGAGGCGAGAAGAGACCCAACGTTGCAGACGAAACGAAACGAAAGGAGAAGAGCTACTTGCATTCCTTCACGCTTATTGGTTTCATCAGATTGCTTTGCTTCTATTAGGTGATGTTTATACGTATACCACGTACCGCCGACACGTTCTCTAATACTCGAAAGAACATCAAACAAATGGAACTTATTTTACGTTCTGTCATTTTATTTTACTTCAAAGCCTTGCGGAAATCTATATATTCCTTTCGTTGATACTCGATCTCCATTATGTAACAGAGACATCAGTCTGCGTTAATATTTATAAATTCGTCATCTTGCACAAGTAAATCTCATATTCCTCTGTTTGCAGACCATAAATAGAACCGTAGACAGAACTATAGACACGTATTGCGTAACATCTTTCAGACGTATTATCTTAGCTTTATCGTAGTTCAATATTTTCTAATAGTACCTGGTAACAGTTCGAATCGAGAGAAAATTCTGGCTCATCCGTTAATATCGGCTACTGTTTGCACAGTATAGCATGAACAATCGCTAGTGGCTACTCTATGACGTCGAAGCTGCATGGAAGGAAAGAAAAAGAGGGCTAGCACGGGATAAAGAGGGTGGACATTGGATATCGCCCCGGGGTACTGCTAACAAACCTCAAAATGTAATAAAAGCCAGATTCTCGATATATGAGTATGGGTCAGTATAGGTGTGTTTTCCTTAGCAATATCCAAGCAACATCGTTCGTCTACGTTCTGATCCCAGAAATAAGTATCATATTCGATACCTACGAAGGAGGAGAACGGTTAAGAAATGAAAATCTGTCAAAGACACAATGAAACGTTGTATAGGTAAATGTATAGTCGTGCACCAACAGTTGCTTCCGAAAGTATCGTATCGTAGAAGTTGACAGTCAGATACTTAAGTAGATTCAGTCTGCAGAAGACCGACACTAACTGGAATAAACTTGTTCAGATAAATGGAATTCTACAGTATACAATTTTCTCCTATACTTGGAAATTATGTACGTACATTTTTCTTCTTCGCGTACAGATTATGTATGTATAATACATATGTAGATTATATAAAAATTGGAAACATCATGTACTATCAGATATTATCTCATAAGTAGTGCGATTTTTAGAAAGCTGAGTTTGAAATTTAAAAGCTGTGTTATTATAACGATAATAAAATTTCAAAATTTTCTTAAAAGCTGTGTTATTATAGCGATAATAAAATTTCAAAATTTTCTATGATATCCAAATACTTTCGTGAGCCACCATACAACAACTTGAGATGATTGTATAGATGTCTATTACATACAGAGACACATATGTACGTGCGTGTGTTTGCGTGGCAAGTTAGAGACATTCGTTCTCGTTATTGATCACCGTCCATCCTGTGGCCAAGGGTTTTCGAGAAAGGGTACGTTGACTGACGGGGAAAGGGAGGAGTAAACGTCCATTGTACCGTGGTCAGCCGCCGGAATATTACTGGCAAAACTGCCTACTGAGTTTACTCTTTGCCTATGGAGGCCGATCGATAACTACAATCTGCGGTCACCGTTAACGACGAAGGTCAATACTGACAACGAACACGAGTTACAACAATGACGAGGCACGGGACCCGCAATGATGACACCCATGAACTCGACGAGTATAATAATCCGTAAATTACGCGTTTAACAGGCTGTCGTCATCACGCGAACATTTCACCGAGATTTTACATGGCTCACGTACCTGCCTGCATTTCTTGTTTCATGTCCTTCATTCACGCGTCAACACGTGACTAGCCTTCATTTCTTTTCTACTGCTTTTTTTTATGTTTACGCTCGTTTTCTTACTTTTGAATATTTTTGCCAACTTTTTGCGTTTTGGAAACTACTAGAGTAAACAATAACATTACTTGAAGTAATTAAGTACGAATAAATAATTCAGTAACGAAAATTATATTCATATGTCAATGTGAAAGATAACAATAAATTACACTTTGCCTTTTAATCTGCTTTTTCAACGATGATGCTTTGAACGATGTAAAGTATTTCTTTTCTTTTATGAAATGCCAAATTATATATTTTTTTAAATTAGTAATTCCGAAAGATTATATTTTTGCATTTGATTGACTCATATTCTTTGATTTAAATATTGATATCTAATAATGAGATCCAAATGACGAGGTGATTGAACAACAATATATTGGTACGCAGAAAATGTATTACAAGTATATGTAGAATATTGTTTTTTCATTATTTTCTTTTTATTCCATTATTATTATTTTCTATTATTGAATAATATTATTAGAATAAGAGATGTTCAAATAATAAAGATTCGGTTATTCCTTTGTTGAATATAATTTTTTCGAAGACCTGCTCAGGGTTAGCTAATCATTCAGGTTTCTAAAATGATTTTATTTTAATCATCTACCGTGAGTAATTTCATTCGCATAAAGAAGAACGGCTCATATGACCCAAACTCGACTGTCCGCAGCGAAAGTGTAACATTCGTAAACGTGGATATAGGAGAGACCGATAACGAAGCTTCAACACTTTAAAACTTTAGTAAAGTTACGTTGACTCGAAAATTCGAGATCATCGTCGGAATATTCGCGGTTAATGTGTTAGGGAATGAGATCATCTCGAGGGAGTGTACATGAAATTCTAATACAGAATGATATTATAAACTTTTGCAACTAATTTACTCGTCTTCGATGCATCATTATACGATCATAGAAGAAGAGTGAATTTTCATCTAAAACGCAACGTTCATAATTTCGTCTAGCTTCATGTTCTTAAATACTCATCCAAGATTTATGAAAGAAGAGACATTTTCAAGAATGGCTTCAGGTTATGTTCCATTCTTTTATGAAGAACGTCGCGTTGTCTGCGCAAACAAGTCTTGAATAGCATGGTGCAGCATTGTGCCCTCTACGACGCTTCATCGGTCTTGTTTTCGTGTACTTACAATTGTAATACAGCGTACACCATTACCATATAATTATCAGTATTAGCAAGTTCACAAACAGACGTATGATCGCGTTTTCGTTGCATACGCACTTTGCATAGCATTTCCTCGCAATATAAATGTGGAATAAAAAGCGGATATAATATTTCACTGGAGGGTATCAATAACTTAAAAAGATAAGTTAACACACGCAACCAGTGATTATATAGGAATATTAAAGTGTACGTACATATCGTATTTACATTAAACAAAAATTAAATTTTATGTATTACATTAAACGTACGAGTCTATTTATTCTATATGATAAGAATGTTGCAAAATAAGAAATATGAAATTGTTGCAAAAAATTCTCAAAAACCTAATCTAAACCTGTCGTATAACGAACTGAAACTACGTAAAAGATATTATTTTAAAGGAGATTTTCTTCTTTACAATATTCAACGAAACTGTTTTTTACGAATTCAGTTATTTTTATTTATCAAAAACAGTAGTAAATATTAAACGATATGAAATATTGTATGATTAAAATACTTAGGATGTACCAAGAAATAATATTCTGAGGAAAAAAAGTTAATTGCACCAACCTGGTGTCTAATGAATCACGTTCCACACGTTATACATTACAGCTCCCTCAGAAAGTTGCCGAAGGAATTTCAGATACATTGAACAGTTAAGTTCTTCGACCGACTGGAACCGGTAGGAAGTCGTTCATATGGATCCAAGTACGTTGTAATTACGAGTCGGACCAGTAAACAGGATCTTGCTCAGCTTTGTGGAAAGGTGGTTTCAGGTAATGAGAGGAGGCTTTTATTCGAGAAAATGCACATGTTACGTAAGAATACGTTTCAAGTTCTAAGCAGGTGTTAGTTCGGCATAAATGTTGCTCTTACGATCAGTTCTAAATAAATCCATCGTTTTCTCCGGTGAATCGTAACCATTCACCGCAAGGATATTTCCGACAGAACGATCGTAAACGATGTACGAGCAAGATTTCCGAGCCAGAGTCGAACGAGTTTCAATATAGTCAGCCTCGCGGAAAAATACTGAAACCTATATTGTTAATCAGGCAAAAATTTCCGCGGTTACGCTGGCACGAACGAAGAGAGGAGAGCTTTGGACAAGTGCCAATCTAGCATCAAGGCATATAGCCGCAGCCAAGAGCTGCCACGGACGAATTGGTACATGATGCTTTCACAGGCCAGGTCGTCGAAATCGCGAATTTTTTATTTTTTCTGCCTCGTTCTTTCGAAATCCATGCGCGCGAACTACGTTGAATTTCTCGTGTTTCCTCGATCAAAGAAAAGGAAGAAAAACGATCCTTTGAATAAGGCACCAAGGGTTCTTCCGCGAAGAAGAAAATTTCCAACACTCCGCGAAGTTGAAATCTCCAACTACGGTAGAATTTCATTTATTCGAATCCATTGGGAACGAACAGTTCATGTAACTGGAGTTCATATAATATAATAGAAAGTCACTGATTCTTTCTCCTTCTAGTGATTCTTTGTTCATATAACAGGAGTTCAGATTTAAATAAGCAGATTCAGACATCAGGAGTTCGTTCAATCACACGGCAACTAAAATTTCCTACCAATGAATCGAGTCTTATTATACTTGCAATTTTTCCTTTATATAATAGAAAACATAAAAGATATAACTTAGAAAAAACGAAGCTGGCACCCCACTGGGGGTAGCCGCCCACATGCTATATTTATTTTTTATTTTTATTTTTTTTTCTTCACCAACAAGATATAACACTTTACCAAATGTCCATAAGGACAAATTGTAAAATAACCAAAATAAAATAAAAAAAAATATATATATATATAATAGAAGCTCGCGTTTAGATAAGTAGACTCAAACAGTAGTAGTACGTTTAGTCAGACATTAACTAAAATTTCTCTCCATAAATGAAGTTCTACCATGTAAGTATACTTTCGCCTCTTCACTCTCCCGTCTGTCCTTCTACCGTTTCCTTCCGAACAACGGGATTCCGATTAAAAGTGGGAAGGCAGCGGCAACTGAGGGTAGCGTATACTGCTATACCTAGTCATGAAACAATGTTGCTGTCGCGATTTTCCGTGTTCGATTAGCAAAGTCTCTCGTGCTTGGAGCTTGAAAGGTAAACGAGAGCCTCCTATACACCTATCTCTGTATGCATCATCCGTTAGAAACCGCGACGCCGAGGTGAAAAGAGAATAGGATAAAACGATGGAAGAGGAAGGTCGAGGAAGGAGATCCTGGAGCCCTTCGGGAAGAAAGTGAAATACGTTACGATCTGTCTTAAGCCTCTCTTCCGCGGACGATACGTCGTGACTGCTCTCAATAATAGGACTCTCTTCGTGGCGCGGCAGCGGGTGGAATATAATACCAGCAAGCAAGTAGAGTGAGGGAAACATAAGATCGTCAAGGAACGAAGAGGGAGCTGGAAGAAGGAAGAGAGAAAGACGGAGGAACAGGAGATGAGACGAAGCTTTCCTCTGGGTACCGTTATTTCGCCAAGGTTCTTATTTACCTTTCTTTTCTTCTGGCCGTTCTTCCTTCTCCACACATCGTATATTTTCGGGGCGGAGGGCTCGATACCGACCCAACCACTTCGTGATCCACTGATCAACCTCGCGACGAGTCGTGAAACCTGGTCTTCCGGCGACTCACGTGGATGGAACGAGGATGCTTCGTGCCATGCATACCGCGACTGCCCTTTGAACGATCTCACCACGTAACCTAATGAAAGCACTTCCGAAACTATTAGCTTATCCCAGAAGTAATGGCACATACGCGTAGGATAACTCATGGAAGTATTTCAATACTTAGCATAGAACATTTTTACGTATATACTTGTATATGCTATATGAAACATTTTGAAATTTCATTGACAGTACAATGAGTAGGGTTTTTATATATTTATGGGAAATTTTGGATGTGCAAAAATGTGCAACGGAATGCATTTTGGAAACGAAGTATTGATACAACAGTCTACGTACAATTATACAACAGTATCAACGGAGTCTCAGTATTTGAGCGAATGAACTTCAGTTGTTTAAATATGTTTACTCCAAATTCTTATCAAACAAAATCATACGTAGCAGGTGGTATCAGTGTGTAAACAGTTGTACGAAATGTTTGTTTTTCGATAGCTGCAAATATATGGAGTTTCACCGTAAACGCTTTCCTATAAAGTTACAATCAAATAACGAACGCAGGTTGAAATGCGAGTCTCCAAAACATCCGGGAATTGTATTTTGAAACGGAAGTTTAAGCAATTTAAACAATCGCTATTTCTGACAATAAACAATCTAAATAAACATCAGGTAAATATATAGAGCAGAGACGATGGTTTCCAGTCTGGAATACAAAATCTATATTTCAAACTTATAACTTTGAAAAGCAGTTGCAATAAATATTTAAGTGACAGCTTTTCCTTATTTTCATTTGTAAATTACGCTCCTGTAGTTATAAAAACATTTCTACAATCGAGAACATCCTGTATAATTTTTTTTATGATCAGGTATACGGAACCGCGCGAGCCAACGGAACTTCTCATGAAACGACACTTTTTGCAGATTTTCAAGGTTTCGCACTTTTTCTTTCTTCCTCTCTCTCTCTTTCTCTTTCTCATTCCAGCTCATCCTTCTATGTTTAAAAACTCGTCTTGATCAAGTATGTACCTAACAAGTTTCTGACTCGACAGTTTACCGTATCTGTCTGCACAGCTAACGAGGACAACCTAACAGCTCATGATTCTTGTTTCCTGTCTTACTTCGAACTATCATCGACCATGCAACACTCCCTCTATCCGGTGAATTTATGTAATTCTGCAAACGGTGTCTCGTTACGAGGCACGTGTAGGAAAGCTGACACGAAGGCGACGTTATAGCCACGCTGAGCCGATAGTTTCGGGCCAGTTCGATGTAGATATTGCTCGATAAATAGTCAGTGTATCCGCGACACGCGAAACACATAAACAACCGGACACGTCAGCGCCACGAACACGTGAAATTGATCGTCACTTCGCGCCGCAAAATGTGAAACACAGACCCTGTTGGTGCATCTCACGTCAAAATTAATAATGGCGATGGTAGAATTTCAAGAACAACGGATTATAGTACAGATCCGAGCGTGTACGTTTGTGGTGAAGCGAAGGCCACGCCTAATCAAAGCTAAGAGCTTTAGTGCCCAGAATATTCCCAGGTAAAGTGGCTTTGATTCTATAACATAGATGCGCAGTGTTTCTGTTCTATGGGAATAATAATCCGATGAAGATTGACTTTGGTAAAATTTTATTGAGAGAAAATTCTGAAGAGAACTGTTGAATTCTACGTTGTTCGAATTCATTCTTACAGCACCATATCTTTCTCTCTTTCTTTTAGAAATTAATCCTCTTTTTATACGTTAATAAGCTTTTGTTCGTGAATAGGCTCTTAATCTGAAGATCACTCGTTGAATTATAAAATTTATGTGGGTAGAAAGGATTAATAGAAAAAGGCTGTTTGAAGAAGCGAATTTTCAGAGTTCTATTGCGTGATGATTTCATTATTAGTGGGAGAAGGTTTATTGAACTGGAAGTATTCTCTTATTATGTCAGAGTGATGTAAGTATTTCACAATTGTACATTTCCGTCTTTTAATAATGGTAACTATCCATTCTTCTGTATTGTGTTTTTTTTTTAATGATGAAACTGCACTTTTACTATTCTCAAGATCCTTGGTTGTCTCCTTTAGTCGCTGCAATTAGCAATACGCGTTTCCGTCTCCGTGTCATTAAACTGCCATATGCTATACAAACGGTCCCAGGTAAATTCAAGGAGAATAATCTAAGTAAATACAACGTACGGATAATTGAGTGTTCCAATTGTGAGATATTTATATAACGGGATATCGTATAAGAAAGATTCTACTGCATTATCTTCGGAATAATTAACGTGATACTTAAAATTCATCTACAGTTATCCTAAATTTTTCATGTTCCCAAATTTATGTTGCGATATTATTTATTTACCGTTTGATATATTTTTATTTCTTACGATATAATGGCTACTCTTACTTACATACAACCATACTTCATTATTCTCATAATAAATCAATTTTACTTGCATTAATATTTCTCATCTTTTCATCGAAACTACATCATCTTCGATCTTTGAATATCATCTGTCTAGAAAATATTGTTACGATCGAAGTAGATCAGGCAATTCGAAATACAAAAAGAACCAGACAATTATCATAAAAAGTATTATACAAATATTCTATTACGATTCTCTTTTTATCGCTACTATTCAGGATAAATAATACTATAAATAATAAGGATAAAAATCAAGAAAATTGATAATTTAAAAAAGAATTTCAATCATGTTAAACGCTGTTCAATACTAATATGATAAACGAATGTGACTATTGCTTGATGCTAGGTGTTGTCTGATAGGTTCTTCCGGGGAACTTTCCTGTACCAACGTGAAATGTCTCTTTTCGTCAGTTACAGTTCAAGGTTCACCGCGTGGCAAGGGAAACGTGTATATAATACCGAATTCGGTACACGAGCATGGGCGGAGTGAGATCGTAGATTCAACGAGTAACTAGCGCGCAGCTGGCGAGCCTTGCAAATTCACGATATTCGCGAATCGACGGAAGTTACCACGTATGTTCGGAAGGCGGGTTGGTTTAGGGGCACTTTGAACCAATGCCGAGGCTCTTGCCAAGCTCAGAGCCCAGCTTCCTCACTCCCATTCGACTCACGGTGAGGTTATTTCGGAATGGGAAAATTATTTCCCTCGGCATACAGGAACCTCCCTTGACGGGAGGAACAGCCGCAACTGATCTCGATGCCGCGTATTTCCGCTATATTTTAAATATGCCACGAGATCGGACCGAACGATACGCGTTCCAAACTTCCCACTGCCAAGTAGTCGGCTAGCTGCTTTACGCAACTGCTTCGACAAGTCGACAAGTATTGATCGTAGTTAAAATCGTAAAATAAATCTGATATCACAGATATTAAGTAATATTTTGATGTCTTTATTGTACTCAAAATTGATTTTGGTGTAGCTCTTTGCTAAAGCAGATGATATCTTGCAATTTGACCTGCATATTTAATATTCGCAATTTGTTTACTTTTCTCGAGTCATCTCTCTTTGCATGGATTTCCACTGTTGTTGGCTCGTAATCGATGCAAGGTAAAAGTCAATCAAATATTTTAGATTTTAAATTTTCACGATGATTAAACCACATATTTATGGTCCTTAGGGTTCCAATTGTGTTGTTAGTATTGTTAGTAATTAGACGCAACTGATAACACGATTAAAACCCGAAAAATCATAAATATGTTAATATAATATGTTCTTTAAAGTGTTCGTCACGAGCAGCACACCACAAATCTTCCCTCCTGGTGTTACGTTGTCGATGAATGAAATTTTACACGAGGCAAACTTGACGGGTTGTATATCTCAATTACACAACAAGTTACTCTCGATGTAATTACAGAGTTAGGAGGGAAGGGAGAGGATACATTCGCAGAGGTACGGGAATGAAGGCGATGCGATGGCGGTAATAGGAGGGTGGATGGAAAATCTAATTTTAAAGATGCTTGGCTGATGCGGCTCGGCACTTTAACGGCACTGCCTATGTGTCTCGGTAATATAATAATATTAAATTATGTCCCGACGCTTTGTACGCTTTACGAGTTACGCTAATATCAGGGTGATTAACGTGCGTGCCATACCCTAATATGACGTACGAAATTCCACAGGATCGCCAGAGCATAAAATCCCATAAGACGTATCAAAATTCTGAATCATTTAACCTGATACTCTGCTTTTGCGGTACAGGGTATCGTAAAGTATTCGAGGAATATTTATCGACTCGATTTTGTATATCAGAACGAGGGAAAAGATCGATGTACAAAAAAATCGTTCGAGTCTTACTTTTCAAGTCGTGGACAATTTTATTTTACGCTAGAAATATACTTCAGAGAGAAATCTCATTCTTCGTGTTTCCTATTTTAATATCCACGAACCAACAAAAAATCATATAGGATGTGAATAGTATTTTGGCTGTCAGACTGTGTAATAACCATTGGCGTTAGAATCAGTTACTGTTGTCCATGGAAATAGAAAGGAAGGTTTGGCAGCCACTATGAAATAGAAATTTTATAATTTTTGTCTATTTTGAAAGATAAATTTCGGATGATATTCTTATACATGAACTTTTTTCATAATTTTCATACCCAGAATTGATAATATAAATACACCGAAAGTATTTTGTAACAAACTTTATATCCTTGTATAGAATATATTAGCATGAATGTTTTTTTTTATAAATGGAAGCATATAAAGCTTACTCGTTCGCAAGATTTTTACTGCTTATTACTTGAGTTTCGGATATTCGCATAACGGAGCCACCGCCCGTTAAACCTCATCCCTTTTACCCAACGTTGGATCGGAGCATAAATTTCACTTTACCCAGGAATTCCTGATTTCGTCCCACGATCTTCAGGATAGTGGGTATCTCGCCTGATTAATGGATGGCTGATGGACGTTTTACGAGGTATGGGTTCTCGTGGATCCTCGTGGATTCGGAGGAAATCGATTGATCCTCTCATAGACGAATATTGGTAAACTAGAATCAATTTCAATAGCCAATCGATAATTTTCAGTGAAGGTTGAGAGAAAGGAATTACTAAACCTTTAAAAGCGAACCTATCAAATACATTACTATACTACTGTACATAAGCTTCTTCCAGAAGACAAATCTATTAAATCGATTAATGATCAAATGGTTAATTATTATCAAAAAACAAACGAATATATCATCTATTCACTTGTACAATTTTACTCAACGTTCATAGATTTTCTATTTTGATCCAAATGATAATGCCTATGGATCGCGGCTTCGAATGAAGGAACGTGCACGAAAACGAAAACGAGTACGTAACGCGCGGTGCTCACAGTGAAAGGGAGGAAAGAGAGTGGTACATCCGCGTTACTGGGTAATCTACTTTGAGACTGAAATATAGAACATAAAGTTCAGGCTGTATCAAAGACCAGGTGCGAAAATTTAATGCGCCGATAAATTAGCATACTAACGAGGACAGTAGAGAAGTGGGAGGAAAAGGAACGAGCATATCCAAACCCTTGCCTATCACGTGCCGGCTAGGTCGGTGGAGCAGCTTTTCCTGTGATAGTAATCAAGCAAAATATTGTAGCAAGGGCCGCAGGCACTTCTGTCGAGGTTCTTGACTCTCTTCCTGACTGTATCCCAGGTCCGTTGTACTGGTACCTTGGGAGATTATCGGACTTCTTTCTCTGCTTCTCCCTTCCTAACTTATCTTACAGTATCCGTCCCCCACCTTCTTCTTCCGCTTCTTCGTCTTCCTCTCTCCATCTCTCTTTACTCTCTTTCTTATTCGCTTTATCCTTACTCTTTCTATGCTTTGGTCATGAATAAGTCGATACTTTCGTTACTTACGAGAGCGACTATCGCGAAAGAATGGGTCTATGGACAAAGTAAATGAGACGAAGGAGGGCAGATTGGAAGAAAGATTAATAAGGAAGGGGTTAAGAGACAGAGAGAAAGAATGTAACGAGGGAAAGGGTAGAAACGGTGAAAGAGGAAGCGAACGAGGAGAAGGTTAGGTGGTTATACGATTCTATGGCACCACGCTAACCAGAGTATGGACCAACCCATGGCTAAAAGTTGGGAGAAACTTCCTAATGTATGTAGGAGAGTCGGACGGGCGGTGGCTTGCATCCATTCTACGACCGGCCAGTCCAGGTCGTGACCTGCCAACTCTCCCTTCCTTCCAGTCCTTACTTGCTTGCTTCAGATCTCCCTTGAATTTCAACGTCTCTTCTATACCCTTTATGTATTTCCTTCCCACTTCACCTCGATTCGGTATCGATATGCGCGTCCAACCGTACGTGTATCCAATTGCTAACCCCCTAACCTTCTTTTACCTATATTCCTCGAATATAGTATTCTCGTGATGTTTAGTCATTTGAGAGACATAAGGAAAATTAAGGAAATCTTTGAGGAGGTAAATGTGGACCGTTTTCTACAGTTGAATTAATATTATTAGCGAAATTACTAACGCAAAATTACAAGTTTCCGTATTAGTAAATACATTTAGATAACAGTAATAAGTTTGCTAATAGCATAAAGAAAGTTTTACATGTAAATTAAAAAAATCACAGTTTATCTGATTACCCTATTTGACAAAAAATTATAAAATTGTAAATTATAAAAAGAATTGCAGAGCTTATAACCTACAATTTGTAACCTGTTAATTTATTAATATCGTTAGTCAGATATCATCGGTAAATTATTGTGCAGATCGCTAATGTTTTTTTCAAACTGCACATCTTACGAGCACTGTTCGTGGATATGTATACTGATGAGTATGCGCCTTTAAATCATTAACTTGGTATAAATACGCGTGTTTCATTTATACGTTTTGCATATATACGTATTTAAACGGGATCCAATCGGTTTTTGTGCTACAGCTAACACATGAAACCAAAGAAATGCAGTTTAAGTAAGGTAAGGAAGATGCAAATTAAATGGCGTTCTTATTCTTGGCGATTCCTTCCTATCGATTCTATTGGATCTGAGCACGTGTTTAGTCTGCACTAAGTTTTTGCCTCCGCTAATTAGCCAATAACGAACCTGCTTATTTTATCTCGCATTTCTTCATTTTCCTTATGAGAAAAATATGTGACAGCAGGATACACGAGCAATGAGATCCTCCTGATGCTAGTTATCAAGTCCTGAATAATAGAAGGCCCATTACTTCTAACGTGTTAAGAGTTCTGGTGATTTATACATGTGGATATTCTCGGTCTGTTTAATACTCGCGGCGACTTATTGACAAGTCTCGTATGATAATATCGAACGATTAAATTATTTGACAAGCAAGTGTTACAAAGCAACAAAGATCGTGACGTGGAAATTCTTGCTTCTGATTTGTCTCGATTTATTCGAGATCTTCTTTGCGCTTCAACATTTGTCCCAGAGCTGTTATTTATGCATGTATTTCTCCCGAGTGACTGCAAACGCCTACTCGATCGTAGTTTGTTCGAAAAATGTTTTAGAAGCATATATATCTAAGAAGTAATTTCTATCACAAGTTCTTTTTATGTGTCTCAAAATAATCCTAGAATAATACTTCGAAGCTATTATGGAAGTGATTTTTCATATTATGTTATTAAAATATATTTTGTTCCATATCGATATTATTCAATAAATTAGAATGTACATTTCGATGGTATTTCTGATTAATTTTGGTAGTTACTAGAAGAACAGACTCTATAAGGGTTTTTCAAATATTCTTGAAATATTCTTGTCCTATTTAAAAAACGAACATAATTACATTTTAAATATAGTGGAGGTACATACCATTTAATTTTTTCTTATGATATATTTTTTTTTATCTCTAACCATTTTACGTGCTGTTTTAGCTCCGCCTAATTGCGTGATTTAAATAAGTAAAAGTATTTATAGTTCGTATTCCATTTGATTTAATTTTTATTTGTGATTTATCTGGTTGATTAAATGCGATAAAAATACGGAAGGAACGGAGAAAAAAATAGTAAGAAGAAGAAGTGAGGAACCTTTTAGTGGTATTC
This sequence comes from Bombus pascuorum, assembly GCF_905332965.1. Taxonomy (NCBI): domain Eukaryota; kingdom Metazoa; phylum Arthropoda; class Insecta; order Hymenoptera; family Apidae; genus Bombus; species Bombus pascuorum. The sequence goes on along the minus strand of NC_083491.1, from coordinate 10,650,555 downwards.
TTCTATTTCCATTCTTGGTATGCAAGAATTTTTCTCCTAAGAAATCCAGTTTGGAGAGAAAAATTCGAACTCGAGAGGAAATTTTCAGGTTTCACAGTTCTACGATTCTTTTATTTGTCTTCTTTATAGCATTTCGAACGTACGATTTCAAATCATTATCTAGACGCAAGAACTTTATTACGACTTTTGTTAGTCTCACTTTTTTCCCTCTTTATTTATTTCAGATTTCGTTTCACTTGTTTTAAATAAAACATTTTATCCTGTATACGATTATCGACGATATCAACGATTTAGTCACGTTCTTTCGGGCTACGCACGTTGCTTGAAAAAATATGGAACGTTCAAAAAATTTTGCTGTAACAATATGTGGCCGTAAAAAAGCTCCTAACGAATCGTGATGAATGAAAGAGCCTTTTGTTCTCGGATACAATAAAGTTGCAATAGAAGTTATACATGATATACGAGCTGGTATAATTAAATTTAATAAAATTATGATTTTGAAAGAAACCACCCTGCGATCAAAATTCCAGTTGCTAATAAAATTAGTATTAGCATTAAGCTGATAAAAAATAAATAAATAAATAAATCTCGTTTGGCACGTATTCTATTAAAATATTCTAATTAATTATTCAACGCAGTCTTCCATAATAATGTTTTTACTTCCTTTATCGATGCACGTTTAATACCTATAAGAACATGAAACTAACTTTGCATATAAAAAGGAATTGTTGACTAGTCCTAAAAACTTTCAACTTAGTGAATACAGCATCCTGTATCGTAGAAAATAATCAACTAAATTTCTGTTCGCGATATTGTATCGACATCATCCGGTAAAAAACATTTCCTTTATGAACTCATTAATAAATTTATGCACGCTATTTCATTGGTCTCTTTCATTTTACACGAGCAACAGTAAAAACCGCATAGTTGAGTGATCGCAAAACGCAAATGCGTTTTCAAAAGATCTCAATTGCTCGCCATAGGCCTCGTAACATTCGTTGAACACGCGTATAAAAACTAAATTCTACATAAATGTTTCCCATCTGTCGCGGTGCTTTTCTTTCTCGCGGTCTTACGGAAAGAGGGATAAAGGCGAGAAGTGAAACGACGACGAACTTTCCGTAGCCTTTATCCCCGTTTCTTATTGGACTCTCAGGTGCAAAAACTTGTACGGACTGGTACGTGTATTTCTGCTAAACATGAAAATATCCAGCTAGTTACATGCTGTTACAACAAATCGAAAAATTCTTACGTGTTCCGAAGCCTGTATCTCTCTCGTCCGTACGTGTCAAACTAAATGCACCACTTACCTGCAACAAAAAGGAAATATGCAATTTAGCGTACTTTTTAAATAATTTACATAATTAACATTTTTTAGCTTTTCGTTACATATCCTGGGTAAAACCCATCATATTTTATATTTATCCAATGCAGTACATATTTATTACATTTATTATTCGTTTATTATTGGTCACAAAGATGAACTTTTATAACTTTATATTTTATCTCAGAAAGCGTCCTTAGCGAAATATGGAATAAATTTAGTATGATTATAATCAAATAATTTAACTATATGCATAGAATGAAAAACATTTTTATGATCATTAGAGCAAAATATGAAATAATGTCAGAATTTTAAACATATTTGATACGATGATATTTTAAAGTACATTTATGACAATATTAAAGATAAAACGAATGTATAAAACATATAGCAAATATAACAATTTAAGATGAAAAAGAAGGGAATAGCGGTTATTGAACTGAGATAGAACAAAGATTCGAAAGTATGAAAATATCGCGTTAAATAATTTCCATATCGTGAGATTTACAAAATTCGCGATTTACATCCTATTGTTGTTTCGACGCTAAATACTCGATTTAATTTTAATGTTAAACCGGGTACATTTCATAATCTCTCTTACAAAAGTAGTACTGCAAAAAAGAAACTTCGAAACTACGCGTAATACAAGATAATTATGTAAATCCTTTTTACTCGGAATTACTTCATGCATCAAATGGCAGGAAGGTTGTAACAGACTCATAACTCGATAAATATATTATGAAATTTTTTAAGCGGATTTCCAACTTTTCTCTGCGATTCTTCAAGTTTTTATAAATGCTCCGCGACACAGCCAGTGAAGGGTAATCGAATTTCTCGAGGTAAAATACAGAACCGGCGTCTGAAAACTGCGAGAGCGTAAACAAAATACTTTGCAAATAACGCAATAAGTAGCGGAGTATGTTGGAGAGTTAAATGAACCGACCTGAGAAACGTGCGAAGGGAGACAAATAAAAGAGACAGATGTGAAAAAGGCTGAAGCTCTGTTTGCCGTGTCAAAAATCAACACAAATTGAAATCACCGGCGCCCTATGTTGACTGGAGAAAATCGACTTTATCCGTCTTGAGCTACCAGATTTTTCCACCATCTATCGTATTTTCCAGATTGGCCATTCGATGAGAAAAAAAGCGAGTTACTTTGAAATACGAAAAAGGTTTAAGAAAATTTCACGTCAATGTCACACTGGAAAGAGTATAACATTTCACAGCAAAAAAAGGAAGATCATAGAATATAAAAAAGTTCATTCTCTACGAATGAAGAAAATAAATCGAAATAGAAATCCTTTGTAGATGTTTCTGAAAAGTCAAAAGTAAATTTAATTGGATGCCCTTGATGAAATCTCGTTCACAACCATTATTAAGATTGCACGCGATGTTCATGCAACAAAGCACATAAACAGAAGTAATTAAATTCTCTTGTAATTTGGAAGGAATTATTTTGAAGAAAAGTAATTAAATTCTTTCTTAATTTTGAGAAAATTATTTTGGACAGCCGAACGATCGGAGAGAGAATGTAAGCATGGCTCGCCTTTTAAATAACGAAACAGAAAAGTTAAAGATCTGGTCCTAAAATAATATCTTACCATAATATTCTTGACAATTTGTTTAATTCTACATGATTTCAGCACGTATACATTATACTTTATTAAATTTCAAATAACTTCCATATCTCAATGATCAAATTTCCTACTTCGTTTATTTCAAGATATTATGTAGCAGCGAAACTGGTCATTCAAAGACTACACGTATTCTAAAAACTAATTGCACAGGAAACTAAGAATAAAGTTAAACATCGAATTGAAGGATAAACTTGGTGCATCCAGACAGGTTCGAAATCCTATTACGAAATATATTGTATCTTTCTTTTAACTAGATTATCGATCGACGATCCATTACTTTATTTCCAAAGAAACAATGTCAACGTATAACGGAAAAATTTTTCATTTGCTATTCATTAGATTCGGTAAGCTTTTATTAGGAAAAACCATTTCATTTATAATCGTTCGTTTTTGTTACGTAACGTACGAGGTGTTGGTTTCTGTACTCACTCATTATGTGTTTGGCGTGACGTAACCTTGACTGAAGATTGAAAATCTCGAATCGGGACTCTAATTGACTCTGCTCAGTGAAGAGGAAACGGAGAGCTCGAAGGGGAACGCTAGGTTTCAGGAATTGCTACCGGATGACGAAGCAAGCTTCTCCCCTTTCCCTAAATCAATAACCTTCTCCCTCGATCTTCGAGAAGATCTCGGCTAGATTACGTTTAACTTACGTGGATGATACGCGTAACGTGTACATCGTCCTCATTGCACCGCCGCTTCAATTAGAATTTGTTCCGTGTCGCGATCTTCTGAATCATTCATGGATCAACATCGAAAAGCGATACAGAGGAAATCGCTGTGCATATAGAAGGGAATAAAAATCGATCAGATATACAGATGAATATTTACTAAGTATCCGGATTTCCATTTGCTACAAATTGAAGAAATTCTGTAAATACTTAGTTCAGTCGTAAATTACATGCGTAGTGTTGTTACAGATACGTATATTAGGTAGTTGTAAAAAAATAGGATTTAAGCAAGATTGTAATGATGAAGAAGAAGATTCAAGATTGTTATTTGAAATAATCGTTCTTTGCTTTGATACAAATTTGAAAATGATGTGATTAATCATTAGGACATGAACGGTATTTAAGAATATATGATTAGTTTCAAGTTAGCGTATTTCTAACACGAATCCTTGATACAACATTTTCTAAATCACTTCTGTATTTTGCTATTTCGACGAATTTGTTATAAAATTTGATATGATAGACAAATGTATTCGATATCTTTCACAATTTCGATCATTGTTAGTGCAAGCACTTTAGAAGTTATCATTTTGAAGATTGTCTATTTATTTCTAGCAGAAAACATCCAATAGAAATGTGATATATAGCAGGACGTACATAAAAAAGAATTATAGAGAAATAATTTATTGAAACAGTCGCTTTATACGACTATTAGATAAGAAATATCAGCAGTTTCTAATAGCTTGAGATAGATATACTTCTCTCGCAGTGAAGCAAATAACAAAACACATAGACGCAGGGATTTCTCAAATTCTGTTTAATTGCAAACCTGACTTCAAGAAACTTCAACAAGCAAAGTCCTAGTGTACTACCCAAGCTATCTTCAGTTCTGTTCACCCGCATCTCTCAACCCCCATCTTCTTGAAAACGTTCGTTGTCCAAAAAATGGTACTTCCATATAACCTACTACCACCCTTAAACTTCCTAAACTTTCCTACAACCCAATATCTCCAGCAAATTTCTTTATCCAATTGATTAAAGCAAGTTTATCGATATTATCGATTTGAACAGCAACGGGGGAAAAATTTATCAGTGTTAATTCTTACCCTAGAGCGTTATTTGCCTGGAGGGTACCCTGTGACAGGTACAAATGACAACTTAGTAACGAGGCGGAAGCAAACAATATCGTTTAACGTTGGCGGTGTTTTCATCGAGGCGATCTTTGCGACCTTGGCTGGCCGAGAATCGCATGGTTGGTAATTAAAAGAGGCAGCGGGAGGTTCTAGGCAGCAGCATATTGATGGGGAAATTTCCCAGCGTGTAAAGCTGCCACGACTTCGGTATCCTCTCCCTTCGATTTCTAATCTGACCGGCGTAATGTCGTCCGTAATTAATACAAGTTGTAATCCCTGGCAGCATTCCGGTTTTGCGCCGGACAAGATATTAGTTGTGCCGTAGTTGTGCCGCAGTTGCACCACCAGGCAACCCGCCTGCACATAGATAGAGATCGGCATTAGAGAGGTAGCCTAGACCTCCAACTATCTTACTCGTTCCGTGCTTCGCTCTCCCAGCCCTCTCTTCGTTTCCTGTTACAGTTAATGGAAATTCAACAGCGGCACGGCTTCCTAGTTTGTGCAGTTTTCCTATTCAAGTGGAACGTTTTCGATGTTTTTCTCTGCTACAAGAACCGACACGACGTTGACATCTTGTTTTGAAAGAATACTTTGATCCTGAACGGTACAGACGTATTCCGGTATCGTTATCGTTCACGGTTTAGAAGAAAAAAGACTGGTTTAATAGAGATATAAAACATGAAATTCGTTGTCGGATATGGCAGCGCTGAACGGTTTTCGAATGGCTGGGAACATGAACCTTTAACATTTTCATGTGGTTGCTTTGCGAGATTACTCTTCCTGTGAATTTCCTATTTCTTGAATATATCGTTTCTTTATTTAAAGACCTTATATTGTATCTTGTAATGTTTATCATATCAATGATAGCCGACTGTAACCGATCTAAGTCGAACAAATATCTCTTAAATTGATTTTTAATGTATAAGAGAAATTCATGATTTAGGAGTAATCCGATAGGTTAATTGTGAAATATAGAAATATTTCACGTACAGATATATTGTGACAATTTTCTATGTAATTTAAGTGTAAAGCTTATATGTATTGGAATATGAATGTATAGTTTAACAATAATCCTACTTTTGAAAATAACTAAAATTTATTCCTGTAGACTGACTAAGAAATGTATATAATAATTTATTTTTCGTTTCGAATGGAATATACATATAATGCTTATACAGATCGATGCCAGTTGTCTCAAAAAATGTTATCGTGATTATTTTCGCACTTCAACGCAACGGCATAAAAATCTGAAAAGATGTATAAATATAAACCGATGCAAAGCATACAAAATAAATAACTAGAAATCGAACTTCATTTAATAAAATTCGTCGTACACAATCATTTATCAAGCCCGTGCTCGCTTTTATTTGAGAATTTTCTACATTTAACAAAACGTACGTAAAAGCTGAACAGCGTGTAAAAAATTCATGACATCGTTATATTCTCGAAATAAATTTCGAGCAACCAAAAGTTATACCTCGAACGTTCGAATATGTATCGTGAAATTCCATCGAAATTCGAATTTTCGGGCGCAGAAACTATTCTTTGTCGACCTACGTGTGTGTAAGTTGGAGCGAGAACACGCTTTTGAAATTTCTATCAAACACAGGGCATGTGTGTGCGTGCGTCAGTAGATTAAGTTAAGCGTAGGGATGACGCACGCGATGACATCTCGGTGTTTTCCGTCTGAAATGCACTTCCGGCCTACGTGCCTGACTATCCGCTAGTTAAGAAAGCTTTATGGAAATATTCGTAATTTTCTCACGTAGCCGAGCATACGTTGCTCGACATAACTAAATCTATTTCCATGCATGAATATGGATGGGCTTTGTTTATGATTCAGTAGAGCCGTTTTCAGCCGAGGGATAATGGATTTGCTATTGGAATCTTTTTTCGAATGAGTATTTTCTCTGCGTGATATTTAACGGCGATTAAACGAAATATTTTGCACTCCAGTGCGTTTGCAATTAGTCTGTTTTATTTATCGCTCTTATGGTTTTTATACCACTCGACGGAAACCTCAAGATAATAAAATATAATAAAAATCTTAATATGAACATAAATCGTCTTCGTAAAAACATGTAGCAGGTAGCAATGTCTGAAGAACGGAAATTTTTAACGTTTAAATCATGACAGAACTGTTTCGTCGTGAAGGACAGTTTCTTCTGTAAGAGCTCGTAATATGGAAAAATTAAAGTTTTATTGCGCAAATAAGGTAGACATGAATACATTTGTGTGTGAACAGATTTTATTTTAAGTAAACTTTATTTAAGGACGGGTCTTGACGACACGACAGAATTTTAAATAAACAGAGTCATAAGACGTACTACTATGTTTTCATAGAAAATATACTACATACAAGTAAAGAATCTGTTTTTCTGACACGAAGAATATTCTTCACATTCTCTATACGAACTATATAATAGACTGACAAATTGATTATGTTGTACTAATACATTGATGATTGTTTTACAAACATCTTTATACGAAGAAACATTTATTTGAAAAACAAACTTTGTTATTGTATATTGATGTATTTTATAGATTGCAACACACATTAGGTTCTTCATCTAGATTGCAACATAATTTATATAAATTTTTGTTTGAAACTGTCGAACTTGTCAGATTCGTTATTTTATTAAAAATATCGGATTTTATGTATGTCTTGTTTGAAATAGCGTTTTACAAAATCTAGAATAGAAATATTTTTCGAAAAAAAGTGGTAGAAATATCGCATTTCTGTACTGAAAGTATTTCGATTTCAAAGAAAGAGTATCTGCATTAAAAATGAAAGGCTAATATTTTAAATCACGATATTTCACCCAAAACTGTAATAATTACTATAAAAATGAAAATCACGGTTCTCAGCCTATTTTGTCGACCGTTTAAACACGTGTCAATCCCTACAACGAAAATTCATTACATTTGCGGTAGCCGGGGAATGAAATTATTCGATGGGCAGATAAATACGAGGGGAACCACCATGAACGCCGTAGGCTTAAAGAAATTATCCCTCCCCATGCCGCGCAATGACTAAGGTCGATCCCGCTGTGGTTTTACGCGTTAACGTTTGGCAGCGTGAATCATTTTTCTCGAGTGTGGCAACGATAAATTTCTCTTCGCAATTTTCGTGCCGAATTCGATACCACGATAATCTCGTTCGCGGTCAGCAGTGGCGTTGCAGACCCGTTGCAAAAAGCATCCCGCATCTTCCACCCGACGAGCCCGTACGATACTTTTTGCCGTAAACTTTTCCCTTTCTTAACCACATAGAATTCTTCATCTAACAGGTATACGAAGAGAGAAAGAGGCTACCTAGAGCACAGAAGTAGATTTATCAAGTAACTTCTCCTTGATACGCGTAGAACTAGGGTATGTTAGATGGGAAGACGAACAGTCTTCGTAAAACCATCAACGACTCGCCAGAATGTAATCTGCTAGTCACTCCTATTCTGGCTTTTCTCTCGCGAAAAAAGATCTTTCCAGTTCGTATCGTGACAATCGTTTTATTCCCTGATGGAAAGTGGCGAGTTAGACGACGTTCAAGGGATGCGATCGCTGCTGAGGTTGAAATTCAATTTTGCACTGTCATGTCGGCTAGAGTGTCCGACCTGACAAGCAACACCGGTCCGTGTAAGTTCTAGTACGCCGATGTAGTCGAACGTTTTCGACGTAAATCTTTTCACGCTGCATACTGTAGTTTTTACAATTTTTTTTTTTTTTGGAGACTGTAGAGATTACAAAGCATATGTTTACGTTCTTTTTCTATATTGTAAAATTTCATTGTGCTATCTTATATTTTATAATCTTCGTATGGAGTGTAGATTTAAATAATTAAATGCATAAAATTCCTGGAAGATCGTTTTAACTTTAGAACACGTCCCAATAATTTCCATTTTACAACTTTTACGAAACGTCGTAGTTTGATCGTTCATTTTACTATTTTACAATAGTAACAACAATTGCCATGTCCATAAATAATTTAAATAATTAAATGCACAGAGTTCTAAAGAATTTGCTTGAAAAGAATAAGAAAAATCTACTCGATAATTTTTTCTACGATAGCCATTTGCTCCATACAATAAATACGTCTTGTAGCAGTAATACCAGCAATCTTAATTTCGCGATATATGAAAATAACTGTAAGTCACACGATACAAATTACGTGTACGGTATGCAGTTGGTTACTCTAACACTAAAATAGTAGTCCAATTTGCGATCAAAAATCGCGACAATCTCTGTGTCTGATTGAGCACACCGCAGGAGGCAGCGTCGATCTGGTCCAGCGATCTATCTAATACTCTCGAGCGTCGCCTGACATTCGCGGTTTTTCAGGAGTCCGGTGCTTCTCTTGGATTCCTTTTTATCCCTATAGCTCCGTAGCCATCGTCTATCTGAGGCCGTGATCGGCGACTCGATGTTGTTGGAGGCTGGTGCCGCAAACGAGGAAGATGGAAAGGCGTAGGGGGGTCGATAGATAAAAGGACGAAGGGAGAAAGAAGAAAGAAAAGAGCAGCCGCGATAGAGGAGAGGGAGGAGGAAGAGGAAGGAAAAATCCACGGCAAAATAGCGTGGCTGTTATGGCCGCGGCACGAACTGTCACCCGTTTCCGCGTGTTTCTTACTCGCCGCGTTCCACAACTCCTTTATCCTCGGTGGCGACACGGCACTCGCTGTGTGTGCTCTTGCTGATGCTTCTCGCTACACACTTGCTGCTTTCTTCTTCCCTCCCCTTTTCTTCCACTGCCGCCCTCTCGTCCACCCCTTGTCCTTTCCTCCTTTTATCTCTCTATAGTCGTATGATGAACAACAATCGAGGCATAGTCGCATGGAATACGCTGTGGAAGCGTGTCCCATTGATCTACGAGCGAGACCACGCGCGTTCTCTCGACCACCATCGGATACTCTTCGTGGCTGATGCTATGCTCACGTGCATACGTGGCCGCACACCGCGTGCACGCGCGCTCCTGCGTGCAGGTGAATACAGGAAGAGGCCAGATATGAAAGCTGCGTGCCATAACGCACGCATGTTGCATCTACCTGCCTTATTACTACGGCTTCCCCTCTCTCCTCGCTCATATTTGTGCGCAACATATGCTTTGTGATGTACTGGTTCAAAGACCGCGACCCTTTCTTTCGCGGTATTTAATCCGTTAGGGACCAAGCAATAGCCTATCGTAATATCATAAATGTTTCAATTTTCTTATAGTTGGTAAGATTATAGAATCTGGGTAGAAGCGATAGCGATGAAACAGATAAGTAACCAATGCTCGGTATTCCCTTTCGTGGATATAGCGTTAAAAAATGGAATTTGAGAAAATAAAGTAATAATTAGAAAAGTTGGTAATGAAATGTGTTAACGCAATGTTGAACCTTGCAATTAGTTAAACGAATGTCTAGCTATGGGATTAGAAAGAAGTTGCGAAGCAGAACATAATCTCTTTATGTAGAGTAGAATTTGAGGTCGACAGTATTTGATTAAAATCTGTGTATTTAGATGGAAAATTATAGATACAAGGAGAATCACTAGTCCCAATTATGTGATAAATTACGATAATCCACGTTTTAGCATCTTTTAATTAGAATGATAAATGTTAAGTTAATGTACAAGTTTAGCATTCACTCGGTAGCCTTCAAATAATTCGAATACAAGAAAAACCGAGTAAATGGATGAAAGGATTTGTGTAAAAAGGGCAATGGGACGTTACATTCCTCGTTTTATCATTTCATCTGTTAGATTACTCGTAATCGAATTGTGGAATTACAGTTAGTAAACACACAATCTCTAAACGGATTTTGAGACATCGTTTCAGATATCTCGAATATTCCATAGAAAACTATTTTAAATCACGTAAATTTTAATTAAAAAGATAAGAAATTAGATCCGACTTCTTTATTTTCTATCAAGATAGACCTGCTACATCCCATTCGAAACATGCCGTACGCGCTATAAGCGGAATAAGACGTTCGTAATTTTATTGACGTCGGTAAGATCAGAAGCACATATTAACATTCGTATACATTTCAGTACGTTGCGTTCAACGCGATAAGAATGAAAATCGTGTTCTAGATCAAGGCGTTGGAGCAGGAGCTGGATCCCGAACGGATGAAATCAGCTGAAATAACGAGGCACTAAAAATACTTGGATATTCTTTCACAGTTGAATGCTCGCGCGCATCTTCCCTAACACTGATAGAATAAAACTGATACGAACCGAGGTAGGATTCAAACTAGCCCAGAGGTTCTTCTATTATCCAGTAAACAACCTTGTTGAAAGAATGGCTAGCGGCTCGTGAAGCGACTGTTCCCCACCCTAACCTAGACCATAAGCATGGTCAACCGATTATTATCGCTTTGGTTATATTCTTCGAGTATACAGTGCATCTTCGAGACTATCGAAGGTAGCCGGAAGGTAACTCCTTAAGTCCAAAGAGAGCCTTTGGAATCCTTTCGTTTCTACTTCGGTACCGATTCGATCTCACACGGTCTATCTCTAGCTTGTTTTACTGTTGCAACGCGACAAGAACTCGTTGCCCCGTTCGGCTCGATTCGCCCTTACGTTATCTGTCTCATTTTCCTCTCAAACAGTTCACGGCCATCTTCGGGTATCAGTGTCGGGTTCGTGAACCTTCGCTCGAGCTTGCTTTGGTACCAAAGTGAATGGAATGCGGACTAATACCGACCATCCGCTAACCATGTTTCCTCCTATAGATAGTTTTTTTATTTTTATTTTACAACGAACAACTGAATATCGTACAAGTGGAAATTTTTATTTAATTGAAACTGGAGTTGTTCGAATTTAAAGGACGAATAGGGAAGAGACGTTAAATTCCTATCGTTTTTTTTTTATTTTACAGAGTAAAATTTTTAGCACAATTTCTCTTTTAAATCCTGATTTTAATTTACGACAATTTAATTTATTCTATCACGTTGACCTGAAAATTTGATCCTATTAATTTCTGTTTCATTTGAAAATGACATAAAGTAAAACGCGTTCTCTGTTACTAACTGATTTCTCCAGCCATTTTTCCAGCTTCATTCAGAAAATGTAAAAGTTAATTTGAAACATTGCTCTGTATGCATAATAGCTTGAGTCTATGAAATCCAAATTTTTCGGAGCTTTGACTGGAATTTAATTAATCTTCGTATGTATGTACCTTTCGTGCGATATCTGGTACGTGTTTCACTGTACATTTAACATTAAAAATATTCACTTTCACATTGCTACTGCATATTAGCAATTTGTACGTCCATAATACATGTTCCTCTTTTAACCCTTTGCTCAAGCTTTTATTTCGTTCCATTGCTTGCATTATTAATAAGATAGATTTTACATCAAAACATAATAGAAATAGACCATTGTTCATTAGTAGATTGCAAATTTTTATGTAATCTTATGTCTTTATATATATAAATAAAGGAATGGGGATACTAAATAATGATTTGTTAACTAAATATGACGACTACTTTGTATATTTTATATACTTTTGCACATTATGTATATTCTGTACATTTTTGTACTTTTAATAATATGAACATTTTTATAAATAGTAAAAATGTATTACTATAGCCAAATTATCAGCAGCCTTTGAATTTAACCTATTAAATGTGGCAATTGCAATAAAATGTCAAATATAGAACCACAACGTATCACTAATATTACTTCTCTTATATCTCAAATACCATAAGAAGGGAACAAACATCAAATATTTACAGACAAATAAAATATTCTCCCCCAAATTCGCTTTTCGAAACCGACTCGTCTTTTCGAAGGAAGATGCTTCATTTGAAAGGTAGATGTAATTTAAAGTATTTAATAATCGCCGATAAATATGACAATAGCGGGGAAACCTAACTGGTATCTTGTGTTGATGAAAAAGGAAAGAGGAAACGAACAAAAGTTGTTCTCTAGATGGGCTTTCAAAGCAGAAGGTGGGAACGATGGCAAGAGGGAGGGCGGCTCTTCTTATTGAAAGAGGAAATAATACTCTGCTACAAGATAACCGCATTACCCCTCTGTTCCTTTGGGTTCTCTATTCGCCTCCGTCGATCCACCATCCCCTTGCTCGACACGCTGCAAGCTACGACGACGAATACTAATTTGAAAGCGGAGACCACTAACCACGCCACCCCCGGAGGAATTCCCGTGATATCGAGTTCGATTGACAAATAAAATATGTGTGACGTGGGTCGACCGGAGAAAAGTATCTTTTCGTTTTACGAGAACACGTTCCTGTCCGAGTAACGTGATACTGGCCACATTTCTCCGTCGGAATGGTTATGATCTTCTTGGAAAATCTTTTCCCATTCTGGTGTAAACTGGTTTCAAATTGTTTCGAGTGATAATACTCTTAACCACGTTCTGATTTTTGATAAATTCAATTTATACGTTTAATTTGAAATTATTTTTGTTATTTAGTAATAAATTGAAACAAGTTAAGTAAGGGACTTATTATAAGGAACTAATCGGATTATAAGATATTTTCTGCTATATAATATAATCTTGAATTTTGATTGAATTTCGAAATAAAATTGTACAACTTCTTACTATGTGTAAATAAAGTTATTCGGATATCTTCCTTCTTGCGAATATCAAAAATATCCTTAAATGTGTTATATATTTATATCAAATTTTTACGACTGGAATTATATTTTCTACGAGCTGAACTTTTGAGATTATTTGCTACGAACTAAGCAGCGAAATAAAAATATTCAGAAAATATGGAGAGTAACGTCATGTAACTTTTAACGAAACGTGACGTTGATCGTGTTTCACGTACGCGAAATCGTTATAATCTTCGCGCGAAATCCTTTACCATTTTTACGTAAGTTGGAAGGGAATGTGCACGCTACGGAACTTTTCCCAGCAGCCTTGTTATTTCTCCGATTCCTCCTATGGTATAACGTAGATCATTCCACGTTCGTGGAAAAATATGACGAAAGATTTTCTATTCTTTCTGAATGAGTATTATCGGATTCGCCCCGTGAAATAGAAAACTAATGGGATTTGCATCGAATACGACGATGTAAAATGTGGTCAAGAATAAAACTAAAGTGTGATGTAATAAGAGGAAAGGTACAATGGAAAATTGATTCCTTTCAATGGTGGATTTATTACGTTACCTTTATCGACTCTTTATTAGAGTGGAAGGAAACTGAAATATTTCAATAGACGACGTAGCCAATGTATACAATAAAATAACATTAAACTTATCAAATACAGAAATATTCTTCATATAAATGTGATTTGATTGTATAATGAAGCAATAGGGGATAAAATAAGAAATATTTGCTACTAGAAGATGAAAATCGGTCAGAGTAAATGTTTATAAGAAGATTTAGAAAATACTGTTGTGACTTCAGCTACTTATATATCGATGAAAATATGCTTGAATTTGATCAATATTTCATTGATGGATTTTTCTGTGAATTACTACGATCATTAAAAATTAATGAAACGTTAATCAAGAATTAATTAAAACTCAATGAAGAATAATTAAAAGCATCAAAGACTCTTGTTACTGTACTCTTTCGTCGTAATGACATTTTCAATATGAATACAAAATCAACAATAAAAACAGGAGAAAGAAACCCTTAAAAGCGTCAGGAATTTTGTAAACGGAAGTAATACACGGAATTGACAGTTTGTAGCAAGATCAGTCAAACACAGGGTTAGTTAAATGCACGCGGTGAATTCAGTGAGCTCGCAAAATTCATTTTCATGAACATGAAGCTTTATACAAAATACATGTATTTCAGCTTTTTGATTTATCGCTATACCAAAAGCCAAGCCCTGCCTCGTTCTAACATTCATCCGACCTCAATCTATATATTGTGTAATACACACTGTTGCAGAAAGTTTTGCAAAATTATTTAGTCCAAAATAGAGAACGTCTATGAAACAAACTGAGTGATAATATGCAGTAACCAATAAACGTTGACACGTAAAATTTCATTTTTATCGATATAAAGTTAGTTAGAAAATCCATCATAGTCCGAATACTTTTCAAACTTGATAAAACGAGAATCACTTTAACATTAAAGTTTCATTGGAAGCGCCTAAGTTTGATAATAATGATAATGCAAATGCAAGACGTGGCTTCGCAATTATGTACGTATGAGTTAGCAAGGAAGAACAAGAGTCCGTTCTAACATGCAAAATGATCATCTTCTTAGGCTCATGATAGAATTATACTTTCCAGCTCATGTAATACCACCATGCGAAGGATCATCGAGTCGTTTCACGTGGCAAGAGGTTAAGGGGCAACAATTTTGCCTGCGCGTTGTACCGCGGCGTATTATCGCGCTGCTATCGCGCATCCTTTTGATAAACGCGAATGGTGAATTCAGTCGTTACTAAGAAGCTAAGATCCTGCCGGTTTGCACGCGTGTGTGTAATTTTCTTATTCCATCGTCTGTTGCTTCCTCGTTTGTCCTTTTCGCTTTTCCTCGTGGCGCGCTGCGCTTCCTTTTCGAGAAATGTTCCTGGTCGTAACTACCGGCCACGATGAATCGTTAAATCGTGTATCGAGATACTCTTCGATTAGGGTTGCAGCCGTAGATTGATCGGTAGCTATCTCGTGTCCTAACTAAAACGACGAAAACGAGGAAGAGAACGGGAATTTAAGCCGAAGGTGAAGGTAACGAGGAAGAAGACGAAACTGAAGGTGAAGGTGAAGTCTCGGAGAAAGGAAGATGAAGGTGAAGGTGAAGTCAAGGACGAACGACAAAGATGAAAGCAAAAGTAGAACAAGGATGGACAACGAAGCGTTTTCCATAAGAGACATCGATCGAGGCTCGCGAATACCAAGTCACGATTTCAGAAGAGCGATTGTCTTGAATATCGAAGACAATCTTCAGTTACCTCGTGGTTTAAGAACGGAATTACGCAACGGATATGAGACACAGGAGCAATACGATACGCAGTTCCGTTTTCATCGTTGAGGCACGTTTCGAGTACATAGTAAAATCCATTCTGAAAATACCAATCTTTGTTAACAAAGTCTGTACGTATCTCGGTCAATTGAGTAAAGATTTAACGCTACAATGAAGAAGTTTGAGTATCTCTAGCGAATTCATTGCCGGCAGACTAAGATGCCTGAAGGTGTAGGTTTCTTCCTTTTTATCTTTCTGTTGCCTTCCTCGCTGAACTGTTCTTTCATATAATCGATGTATTAATCAAGCAGGCAAAGGCTCGGGTTAAGCGAGAACATAGAGAAACGGTATCCAACTAGTTGGAAAGGGTCAAGTATATCATAAACACCGTACGGGAGTAAGTTGATCTTGACGCGAGGGATGCTAGCTAGTTGTCGGGATAAACTACTGCGCCGATCGTCCGATGAGCCTTATCCGAAAGCATCTGTACGACAAATAATAATAAGCCTGGGTTATTAACGTGCCGCGTGCATCGTTGAAGCGAAGATCACACGAAAGATGCCGGCGATAAAGATTATTGGCTCGAGGAACGTATTATCATACTCGAAGAAGATCGTAGCCAAGCAACGATGTTGGCCGACTCTCGGTGTAGCGGAACCTATGTAGAAGAGAAGACAGTGTTGCGAGAGAAGAACAGAACTGAGTGCGCCCGCGCGCACACTCACCGAGGGGGTGAGACAAAGTGTATAGAGAGGGATCCATAATGGCGAAGCTTGGTCCATGGATCTCGTGGTAGGGACAACGTAGAACAGCAAGAGGCACGTAGAAAGACAGCGCGGACAATGAGAGAAGAAGAAAAGTGGAGAACACGTTTGAAGAAGAGAATGGGACAGTATCGAAAGGGTGATGAGGGAGGGGGAGAAACAGGACAACAGCGGGCGCGGGCAGGTTTATAGAGAGGATTTAGATGCGAACGAACGAACGGTTCGAGGCATTGTTCGATATAAGACACGACTTCATTAAGCATTCAAGTAATGTTCAAACATTGTACATTGAATTGTACTTGCGTCCCCGTGGCCTCCTGGCCCCCTCTGTCCTTCTCTTCTCCTCGATATACAGCTACCCTCCCTTCTCCCCCGATACCGACGACTTCGGTTTTGCCCCGGCGTCTACGAACATTGTCCACCCAGGCCAGCTATGTATTGCTAAGTGCAGGCACAGCATACAATGAGAATATCGTCCTGGTGGAACTCGTGATGCCGCAATATCGAATAATGTATAACTATATCACCAGTCGAAGAAGGCGGAGCGAAGAGCAGACCAGCAAACGGACGATGAAATGAAGAGAACCAGTGAAACAAGAAAGGGTTACGAGAACGGATATAAAGACGAAGAAGGCAACGTCGTTCCGTTGATACGATTCAACCATAGTGTGTCGGCAGGACCTAGATAATCCGATACATCTGGACTACGCGCACATGGAATACTTCACCGCATAAGCGAGACCCCTGTGGTCTCAGAGATTACTGGTCAGAGTGCCGTGATTCTTGCACTGTTTGATTCGTGGCAAACAAAAGAGCCGCCTCTTCTTGATGCCGCCGCATTTTCTTTTTTTCGATTCTAATGCTATCGACATCTTGGATAGTTAGCGAAATTCGTTCATCTCTTGACTCGTTATTGATTTCTTATAGGAAGCTTTCGTGTTTATATCAGGTGAATCTTTGCGATTCTTCTTTCGTGCAATAAGATTGTACTGAAATAGAGGAACTGACTGTGTGATTTGCGAGGAAAGAATGCGAGAATAGTATCTTTGGTTTTGTGAGAATGAAGAGAGGTTGTAATAATGAAATTAGAAAATCTAGGTAAACGATTGACAGAAAATTCTTACGCTCTTAAGCTGTACACATAAGTTTAATAGTACTTCTGTTTCAAAGGAGTATAGCTTTTATGGTAACTTTAGCTTGCTATTAATTTGTGATTTTTTATTATAATAGCTTTGTTCAGTTTTATGGGACATAAAATATTCCGGAATTTGAAAAATTTGAGGTATATAGGATCCAGCAGCTTCATTCAATTTGGAATACTGAAATTATGTAACCGATAAAAGCTATTTTACAGAGGAGGGCCACAAGTTATTTCGAATAGTACTCTATAGATTTTATGAGGATATAAAGTTGCTTCAGGGGCGATGGTTCTTGCTACGACAGCATTTTATGTTCTACATTCTTGATAAGACGCGTACCTTTTACATTCGGCTACAGTTTCAATCCGATTGCTTGTCGGCTAGCGATCGCAAATTCGAAAGAAAATTGTATACCGAATTTACCGTGGTGCTAAGAGAATTTAAGACGTCGTTATTAGCGAACAATACTAAAAATAGAAATTCTTAATAAAAGCAATATAATATACAGTGAAAAAAATAATGCAGAGAGTTAATATTGGTAGAATTTGAGAAAGAGTGTTAAACATCAAAGACAACATTGGATATTCGTTTCGCTGAAAAACATAAAAAAGAAATTTGCAGTTGTTGAGCTTCGAATATTTTGATTCAAACAAAACAAAACAATCTCATGGTATTTTTGTTGAAACATATACGCGAAAATGGCTAAGTGAATTTATATAAATTGCAGCTTTCCTTTCGGCGCGTAGGCTGCATACTCGATATGCATAACTAAAATTAAACTCGCCGTTGAATTAACATTTTTTCTTCAACTAGCTCATCTGTTTTTAAAAATACCATCCGATAATTTGAACGCAGAAAATTGAATATTCCCTCGCGCGTCTTTACATGGCCTGTTCGTTTTCTTCGCGCGGTAATTTAACGAAATTACAGTCGAAATCCTTTCGCGCGAAATAATGCAGGACGCCAGCCGCAGGGGCTGTCTTAACAACGAAGATGTATAACGTTGCCAAGGGAAACAATGACGATGTGGTTTACTGCGGCGTACGCGGAAAATTTTCACGATCCCAGGAAGGAGATCATTCCGGCTATCAGCACAGGGTTGAACACAAGGAGAGCTTGGAACATGCCAACAACCTAGACTCTCCCTTTCTTTCTCTCTCTCTCTCTCTCTCTCTCTCTCTCTGCATGTTGCCACAATGCTAACTTCAATGTAAGCCAGGTGTATTGAGTTTAAACGCGTTTTGCGTAATTGAAGGCGCACACACCGGTATGGAAACGTTTTGCCAGGAGAAACGGTAATAATATCTGTCTTGCGAAGAATTGTGACTGCAATTTTCGACTACCCAGAGCTCGGCCATCCCCCTTTTTCCTTTCCCCTACGGAAGAGCTACGCTTTTCTGCTTTCATCCGCGCGCGAGCTCAGCCTCCGAGCACCAGCAGGTCGTCGTGCCGGAGAAAATAAAAAATATCACGCCTCCGCGAACGTAACACGAACCTTAATGGCATTGTTAACATAATTCTCGCGCACGAGCTCGCGCATAACTTACCAGCTGCGCGGGCTACGACGAATTATTTCGGGGAAGATACCCCGTGACGGCTGAAATACATCAGGCGACGTAACACCTTCGAAATGCTTTTATTCTCGACTATGCCATTCTACTTATCACAGTGAGATCATGATTTAATGGAATTCCTGGAATTGACATTCACGTGCCCTACGAAATTCCTGGAATCTACGTTCTAATCTAAGTTCTAACTAAATGTCTGTTCGAAAATTCCAATGTCTTCTAAAATCTTGAAGAAGCATTAAAGATTATCATGACTAGATTCTTCAGAAGATTTAAAAGCACGGGTGTTGTACTTGAATTTTTAAGTCGATGAACAGGATCAATGTAATTCGATCCATGTGGTCGACATTCATGTATCAAGACGTTTTATTTGTCTTTTACCGTTCAAAACGTGTTTCAACGTGTGAAAGTACAATCAGGACAGCTATCACACTATGCAATTATGTGTATAATATGAACTAGTACGTTGTAAAGCGTAATAAGTATTTTCAGAATATTATAACGTCTACCATATAATTTTGGGTTAATAATCATAACGGAGAATTGATTCTTACTATTTGTTACATGAAGTGTCGAGATTACGCTTTGCAATATTCTAGTCGCTAATACTCAAATACCGTAAGCGGAAGATTAACAGGTTTTTGTAATATTTTGCGGTCGTAAAGTTTAAAATATTAATTTCTGTTTTAAATATCTTGCTACAGCATAGAGTTTTGGCCCATCTTCTTTTTTAATGTATGCTAATTATCCTATGACCGAAGTACTAGTCTCACATAAAAATTCGTTTCCCTTTTATTGGATATGTAGCGGCACATGAGTCAACGAAAGATTGGAATCAGGGGAGACTCATATTGTTGTGTCTTGGAGTGCCAACGTTGTTTTGGCTTGTTAGGTTCAAAGGTAAACAAACTCCGGATAAAACATTATCGCCGTTATTTGTAATCGTCAACCGGAATTACGTTTGTACTTCTTACAATACCACCGGTCGATACAAATAGACGAACGTGCTTTCTAGGACGGATTGTTATAGTCAGACAGTCGAACAGCGAGCGTAGAGTTGAACAGTAGCATTGAGCAAGCGACGATTAGGACCAGCATACACTCTGTACTTGTATTTAAAGTGATTTTAATATACACTGACTATTACAATTTTATCACTCGTCTCTTTAATAAACCATCACAGCTAGTTCGTTTATTTCACTTAATTTATTGACTAGTTTAAAGATGATTAATTATTGCGAACTAATTCTTCGTTTATTTATAGGCCAATTGTCGAAATCCAATCATCATCCTGACTATGTGACAATTGTATAGTCATAATAAAAAAAGATCTTCTTTCCAGAATTGCTTACTTCTCAGAAGTAATAACAATACGTTATTATACTGCAATCAATCAAGTCATCTCTGGGTTTCCTATTACAGCAACAGATTTTGCAGAAATTATCATTTTTAATATTAACATCGACTATTGTTTGTAATCACTTCATTCTCTAAAATCGTCAATCACTTTTCAGAGTCTGACGGTACTTCGTCTTTTTCAATACTTTTCTTGAGACTATTCATTTCTTGTCTCTTTTCGATGTATCATCTTTACTGTATCCTTGACTACCTCGTAAAAAGCGTAAAGACCTCGCTAAAAGTATATGAACTTACACCATAGTGCTATATTAATAATGCTATATTACGCTATAACTGCGAATATCATGCAGTTTGCAGTATAACAAAATTTGTAATTCTCCTCAGTTTCATATCACTACAGGGATCGAATAAAATAAATGCAAAACACTAATAGCAAACTTTTGTTGCCCTTTTGCAAGAAAATAATTTTAAATGGATACCTAATTTAGATCTATAATTACTTTCCAATCGCTCGTTATTGGAGGATACTTAATTATCAAAACGGAAATACGTTCTCCGATACAACGAAAGAAGACGTGAAAACAAAAACTGGTTCCTCCATGTACGCATCACCTCCATTTCCATACCCATCCATAAGTTTCATTTTTGCACGACAGTAGCTAAAAACAGCTCTCAACGGAAGCATTTTCACGGCACCTTGTAAACGACATATCGTCGTATTAAATAAAGTATTTCTTTCATCTTTTTCATATTAATTCCACGTTGATGCGTCCATAAAAGTTATTCGTCGACCGCCCGAGGCTATACATCGCGCACAGTATCGAAGAAACACGAGACGAGAAAAAGATCTTTGGTTCGATACGACAAAAGATATTGAAGACTTTTAAATGAAGTCTTCACTTGTCAAGGCTAGTTCGTACGTAGAATGGCCGTCTTTATCCTTATTATGATCGTAAGTTCACAGTCGTAACTAACCGCTGATTATTTTCATTAATGAGTTCTGGAAGTAATAATAAATCCGGTTCTGAATAGCCGGTAATACCCACGCTATTGCCTGGTCATTTAATAAGACGTTTCTTACCTCGAATAACTTTTCTACGTTTCTCTTACGCACATTTCGCTCGTAATAATATCTCGCGTAGCGAATTGTGCTCCATCCACGGCATCGTTCATCGAACTTCGACGTAACATCCAGTGTTCCACCAGGCTTAAGTTCATTATCATCTTCCTTTAATGGGATCAGCCTACGATAAACTGGATTTAGGCTACTGCCTGATAGTTTCGACATGATCATATCTGTGAAATTGAATTACACCATACGTCTATTTTTGTATCCCCCATTCTAATTAAATTTCAAGTGTTTGTATTCACATAGATTTGAAATCTGAAAGGAAAATTTAATTTAAGACGTTCCGTATATTAATATTATAATTGGTGTTCTAGATTTTATATGGATTGAAATTTTTTATACAAATTCATATTTCGAAAAGAAGTGGAACTGATGTAAGTAAAGACTCGTTCATCCTCTAAATACTATAACAAAATACTGTATTTACTTTGGTAAGTGTATAACAAAAGTTCTAAAAATTCGTGATATAAGATATCAACTTTTCAAATGAAATTTCAAAAGCACATACTATAGATATTACGTGTAGTTATCTAATCGAAGTAATTTTTACATGATTTAATACATTTTCTCAAAGACTAGCTAATTCAATTATTCTAAATTTACTAAACTTATCAATTGTTTGATTATATTAAACCTATTATATTTCGAAGAGCTCACACATAGTTACAAAATCACTTGAAAAACAATATTTCATATGGGCTAATCCAATAATTATATATATGATATCTACTTGAACGCAAGACAAAACTACAATCAAAACGATTGTGGAAAAAATCTTTTATAACAATCTATATCGAACGTATATGTTAAACTTTGTAAAGTAGACGGATATAGACGTAATAGCGTGTTAGCATACAACATCGTAGAGATAATGAAAATAGGATCGACAACAAACGTGACAAGTGAACTCTAATTTTTAATACACGATATTTCTTATACATAAAAAGGGATATAAATGAACTAGGATGAAGCTAATTTCTTCTGGATAAAGTAATAAATAAGAAACTGGTAATTCCACTTATGTAATAGTAATAAAAATATATTTAACCTTCGTGGAACGCACAATCATCGCTATGAGGAAACCAGATGTTTTACAAGTGATTCTGAATAGATTAAATATTTTATAATTATAATAACATCGCCACGAAGGGGAAAAACACGTGTGTAACAGCACGCGAGACAAAGATGGTAAAGCGATAAAAAAAGTAATTTGGCGGCACATGATACGTCGAAAAGGCGTACACGGTATTCGTCTATTATTACCTGCGCTCTTTTAAGGCGTCATCAGCTGGCAATAAAAAGATTCTACGACCGACTAACGCGGCTACATCTAGCTGTAGACTTAGCTATAATTCCGTATAAGGCTTTCGTGCGATTAACAGTTCGAGAATGCGGTGTATATATACGTTTATACAGAAGTGAATGTATATGCGGTGTACAAAGGGACGTAATTATCGTTAAACCGTTCGAATACATAACAAGACACCTGGTTTCTTTCGTGTAATTGAAATTCCACGTGAAACCAGAAGTGTATGTACATCACCTCGGACATGGAATAAATTAATACTTGCGTTTATTAATTGTTATATCATAGGTTCAATAATATATGACACGTTCTCGCGTGATTGTGATCTGATTAAATTGTATTATGGACAATTTAACGCCAGCATTAACTGGTTATGCTGAAGAAACGATTATGTTGAGCAATGTTATGGTTTAGTTAAGTGTTACTCATTTTTATTTGATATAAGATTAATGTAGTAATAGTAGTGTAACATAATTTGAGTACGATCCTTATTAGAATCTTTCATTATTTTTAAATGAGAAAGAGAGGATGATAGGTAGAATTCAATTAAATAAATCATTTCAAAAAATCAATCAAATACAGATAGAAACCAATCAGATAAATAATTGACCTTTGCCCTGTGAAGTTAGCACTAACGAATCATTTTTAACATTTTACAAAGATGATACTCGTATTAAATTTGTAGAATGCAATTTAAACTTGCATTTAAAAATTGTTTTGCAAATATAACTAAATATCAAAAACTGAAGACACAACAAGCAAGTGAAGCATTTGCTGTATCGATGGTCGAATACAAAATGCAAAGCTACGTACATGGTGAGATAATAGTTTTGGTTTACGTGTAATCTTACTGATCTTTAAAAAAGATTATTTCACGAAGGTTAAAGGAATAGTTATTATCAAAATGTAAATCTGTATACATTCTTCATATTAATGAGCATGTTCGATTTATATTTTTAGCGTATTTACGCATAACAAAAGAAGCGTTTGCTAAAAAGCTTGCTCTAAAACAGAGCTGAAATCTATCTCCTTTGCTCGTTGCCTGCTGACGCAACTCATTCTAGCAGAGAATTGGGAGAAATTTCAGCGCACAAGTCGTGCATATTAAATTTCAAGCGGACGTTGCAGACTGAAGCTAGTACCTTCCAATGTGCAGAACGTCAAACAAATCCTGATTTCATCAAAAACCGATATCGGTCTATCTGACCGTCCACTGGCATTGCGAATTTTGCCGCGCGATGGTCATCTCGTGTGTTGTTCCGCCCTAAATACACGAACGATGGAACAAAAACCAGATACCATAGGTTGTCGAATGGACGGCCAGCAACGTGAACTAGTCGAAAATGTGAAACCATTGTTACCGTATAATTCACACCGTCTCGGCCACCATGGACCTTATTTCTTCCGATTTTTCCCCGAATCTCGGTTTTCTCTGAATACTTAGCCAATTTTTTCGAGACACTCCTTCGTATTCAGATAACAACACGTATCATCGTACCGTTGAAAATATCTTTAAAAACGGAGATATCGTAGTAAAGATATTTTCTTATTTAATATTGTATATTTTTTAAATGATTTAACTCTGAAATGAGCAAATTTTCGCTTTGGACAACGAAATTTGTTCCATGCGATGCTCAGATTATTTCAATAGTTTCTGACGGGTTTATGAACAGTAATTAACATTATTTCACTGAAAGTTTGTTCTGCCCGGCTTGTTCAACTCGCACATCCTATGAAAACACAGAACTATTATATAGACATTACTATACCATACTATATCCACTGTTTATTATAAAATTTGCTTCATTTTGATTATTTTGATAATATTGTATATTTTCTGATTCAACTATATATTTCGTGAAGATTAGAAAAATATCTAAACAGTCCACTATCCATTACATTAGAAGCCTCGATATTCAATGGTACCATATTTGATATTTATTTGATATAATACGTATTATTAAATATTCTGTAATTTATACATACACTTACTGGTTTCGAATTCGATTAATATAATTCTTACTTCATCCTTAATTCAACCAATAAATAGTAACCGTTCAAATACTTTCGTGAGTCAGTGCAAGATTATGTAAGGTCAAAGGTTTATTAAAGATCAAAGAATGTATCACACAAGATTAACCGAACGGTTATAATAAATTTCATTTCTTCCCATAAATAATAAACCAAAAGAAATACGTTAGTGTACAACCGAATAAGATATAATCTCCCATAACTGTACTCATACGAAGATACACATCGCATTCGATTCAACGATTGCGACATCGGCAGAACTCTCGTTGGCAGAGTTTGAGAGATATAAGGAGAGGATAATTTTATCGACAGGACGAACATGTTTAAAATCGATGCGTGACACGACGGTATTTACATGCTTTCCATGTTTCACCTTTACACACCAGCCCGCTTAATCGAGATCACGTCAAGCTATAATTTCGTTTACGTCTATTCATCCATCATCTTGCTAGTGGCTGATCGTGACTTGCCAACGCTATGTATGCTATCGCGGTACCGCGAGTCGGCAAATATGCGAATGAAGCTAAGCAATTGATTGAGTTACGTCACGCGTCATTGGCCGCGTATTTATGCAGGAAAGAGCGATGCGTCATTTTGACAGACTCCCTGATACACAGTTTAACACCTTGGTGAATGCTGCGTATCGGAAGAATGCAGGTAGCGTGGTTACCTCGGCCAATGGATTCGATGGTAGTGAAGAATTCACGATTTTTAGATAAAGGTGAAACCGTCGATGAAATTGCAACGTTATTTCCGATCCCGTGGACGCGTTCTTTAACTATAGTTTGTCGGGCATATCCATTTAGAGTAGGAAGTAGAGTAGAGTAGAGTAAAGTTGAAAAACGAGTTATAAAGATGCTAATTACTAATGTTAATTACTGTTATTGACCTGGAAAGTTTTGAGGAAACAGTATATGAATTAAGAATTAATAATTTTTCATTGTATCATTGTCTATGTAAACTTGCAATTGTTTGTATACCTAGTGATATAGACATTACATCAATATTGAGAAAATTGATTAACGTGTCAATAATAATTATGTATACATTAATATCACGCATATGATGATGTATATATTAATTTATTATATTTCCAAAATTGGGAAAGAAAAGATTGTTGAAGATGTTTATTAATAGCATTAGATATTTATCAAATACTTTTCACATTTAAATCTGCGTTATATTTTGAGCTACAATTTAAATTGAGATATTTAAATAACATCAAACTAATTCGAATTTGGTACACGAAATCTAGGTCTAATAATCATTCTACTTACGAATTTTCATTTCGTTGTACGTCTATATTGCTTTGGAAATATTAATGTTTGTCCAAAATTATTTTGAATGCCTCACGAAATTTAGTGCTGTAGGTATTGCAATTACAAAATAACGATTATTATTGGCTAGAAGTTGTACGAAGGAAAGAAATAAACTAAGGAATGAAATTGGTAGTTCCTAAATAGGTCTCATTGTGAGAAGTCGATACAACAGCGCAAGTCTTGAGACTTGATAGTCTAAAGGAACTTGATTAGTTCAGAAACAGTTCGATCGTATATAACATCGATCTGAGGAAGTTTGTTCTCAGCGCTGATGAAGCTATTGCGCATTGTTGTATATATGTATAACGGAGAGGAATCTTGGAGTAACGCGTGTTAACGAGCCGTACGGATGTCACACCATAGGACTGTGTACCAACTTCTAATGTTCCGTATGAACATATACGTGTTCTCTACATGCAACTAAGAGAACAAGCCTAGGCACAGTACAACAATGATTAACTAAGCAAGAGGCTGCAATTCATAGAGAAATGGCAAACAGTGAGAAAGCATCTTTTTGTTGAATAATGGTTTAAATGGATGAACGCCATTCCTCACAAAGAAACACTTTATGTAGCTATCATGATATAAACATATCTCATGTCTTGTTTCTTCTACAAAAACTAATTTATATGACTTTAAATTTTTTAAATTTTACTTTACTCATCTATCACTATATTCTTGTAATATCTAAGCATGCACAGTAATATAATAAATGAAAACAGAAGATTATCTAAATCAATATCTTCTTTTAAAGCTAGGTCCATTTCTTTTAATACAGAATTCTTTAATGTGAAATTTTTCATTCTTTTAATATGCAAATGACAGCTAGAAGTTATATATTATATAAATATCACAACTCTAAGATATTCTAAAGAAATATTCAAATTATATTTTTTAAATAATCGTTATCAAATAGTTTCCATTAATATATGGGAACGACAAAGTATTCGCTAGTAGCACGATATATTAAAAAATGATCCATGGAGGTACTACTTTTCTAGCACTCCAGGAGGGAAAACATATTACTCTCGTATAAGCAGAGAAAGAGAGAGAGAGGAAACTTCTGAAAAGTAGCTAACGTCATATTCATAAAAGTCGATGTAATCTCTTATCCGTAGCCAAACTTTTATATAGGTGCAGCATAATCTGCTGACGATCGTGTACATCGGAACGAGGTATTTGGTGCCTCAACCGTATAAGTTGTATGTAAACACACCTGCATACTTTAGAGGCGATAGGTGATTGGATAAGAAGCTATAATCCAAGATTATGGGTATGATGTAACTTTAGTATAGAAAGGATAATGCATCTTTCTTCATTTCCCACATTAGGATAAGGAAATGAAGCAAATTAATGACGTCGCCAAAATTATCAAAGACTATCTGATCTCTATAACATACGAGTACATAATTACATTCTTTCTCATATTGGTTACCTTACCATTAGTAGTCGTGTTAATATGAAATTGTATTTTGCTACGATATTATAGTTTCTCATTTTCTTTATTTCGTGATAGGACAGAATTTAATTTTGAATTAATTTTCGAAGTATACTGAAACTTGAGCTAGAATATTCAAAATTGGAGGTTGTTGTTATTCTTCCCACAGTCTATGACTATGGCGATTAAATAAACAGTACTTTTAACTGTTAAGTCAATTTATGATAAGTTGATCAATTGCTTAATCGATTTACATAGAAGCTCACTTAGTTGACTTATCTGCACTGTGACACTCGAGTACAAAACCGGTAAGCATAAAACCCGATGTTGTACCGAGAACAAACGTTGGTCAATGAAATGATACCTACAATATTAATTAAATCAGATGCCAAGAAAATTATTCTTTTATTTCAGACACGATTATACAAACAAGTCCGGACACTTGCTAGGGAAAAATATCCGCCGTCATTAATTAAAAAATATTTTAAGTATTCTTGTAATAATAATTCCGTACAACATAAAGTTTCGTAATATATCTCTTTGTTACTATTGCATTAGAGTTTATTATTAAATTCATAAGTTTTTATCTTTCTTAATTTAAAAAATATGCAACATTTCGTTTTACTGACAGGATTCGTTATAATTATTTTAGTAATGAAAAATCTGAATAAAAGAATAACTACCTCGTCAATTTTAATTACTCGAAATAAACCGCAGTTTGTCATGCGACCAACCGCGTCTTACTTCGGTCGCCATATTGATTTTCTTCAATTCTCTCTGTGGGCACTTTCGTCTGTGCTTTCGGTATATATCTATGTATCCAGATTATTCCAGACCTCCTTATATGACCGTGATTTCGAACCTTACCTTATCGAAATACAGCAACTACAGTTGTCAACCCTGTCGTGAACGCTTCTATCGTGAAACCTAATCCAACAGCTAATGTCAATGCCCAGACGTGAACGGGGTAGGAGAACGTGAGAGAACCTGATGAGCCTCCGTCAGAACATCCCCTCCTTAGAAGATAATGTAATTACTCTACCTCGTCTTTATCCTCACATTATCTTCCTGTCTCTCCAAAGATCTTCACTGGGCACTGTTCTCTGACACGAAATCACGTCTACCATGGCACATTCGGAACCAATGCACACTACGGATTCACGTAAATGCGAACGTGGGCAGTCTGCTCATTAACTTTTCGCACACGGACGACACATTACACGGCGAATAAAAACAATAAGATGCGCGATATAACCGTACTACAAGAATGCGTACATGAGAAAACGACGAGGTTAATTCCGTTCGTCACGAACACACGCGTCACGCATTCAACCAAAACAAGAAGTAGCTCCCAACTACGCGTCGTACTGCGCTATTTCATCGACCGTCCTATCGATTATTGACATTGTGAACTGCGTCGCAGACGAAATCGATATTCCTATTGCACCCGATGCGCATCCTTGCCGCGCAGCAGAACTTTCGGCGGGTACAACTGAATTTCTATAGCCCCTCTGAATTTATCAAAAAATATTAAATATAACATTTATAAACAATTTTTTATGAGAGAAATGGATTACGATCGATTAATTTTTTATTTAATTTTTGATTTCCATCAAATTTCATTAAATTATCTATTGCTCTTATCGCTATATATTATAATATATATAATTTATAATTATTTATATTAAAATTCTCCTACTTAATGATAGGACGAAAATCAACAAAAATGTAATAATAATAAAAATGTAATTAATAATTAAGAAATGTAAATCTTTATGGACAAAACTAAAAAAATGAAATCTGAAGATTAGTTACATCTAGTAAGTATAACAATAAGTAACCCACTTTTGATATTTTATATCCGTATTTCTATCTTTACACATTATATGCATTGTATAAAGTTTTTCATTGTTAAATTTCACAAAAATGTGAACACATTTGAATGTTAATATTATTGAATCCGAAAAATCAGTTACGATCGTATTAATTCAGAAAACCAATTTTTCCCTTCAGGGAGGAAAGATTGATTCGTAACTGTAGTACCGAAAGTAGTATACTACTCTTACTAGGTGAAAGTATTCGTTACTGTCCATTAATGTTCTTCCTCTCCGGTGAAAAACACGTTTCCTTGGGGAGTGTGAAGTACAGGCAGGTCGGTACAACACGATTTCCATCGACGACACGGCAGAATGCACGTCGATAGGATCGCGCGATAACGCATACGGAATTCCACACGCCAGTTTACACGCGGTCGGGGAAAAACTTTTATCTAGCCGGAACGTGCGGAGGAAACGAACCCAGCCCACTATCCAAGCGACAGTTACTCGAGCTAGCGCCATTCCTCGAACTTTATACCGAACTTTCCACGAAATTATTTCCCTGATAAAAGTTTTCCAGGGTGTCACTGGAATCAAGGCCGATGTATAACCGGATATTACGCCCCTAAAAAGTCGCGTGAAGCGGTACTTACTGTTGAAGGTGATGAAAATGTTGCACGGAAGTTACGCCGCCGCTTTCATACTCGCCATTGACGCTAGGCGATATAAGCCGTAATACCCCGTGAATGATCAAATCAAAAACAAAAGGAAGGAAATAATGATTCGACGTACATAGATACGACGTAAAAGACCGATGTTACAAACGGCCGTATGATCAATCACATTACGAGCATCGACTTCCTGCGAGGCATAGTTAACTCTACCGTGAAACGAGTTTTTACCTATTCGCCTTATATCAGACACAGTTTTTCACCGACTGTGCTACGCAGTTCTTCTATTGTTGCATATTCATCATTCTTGACACTTACGGCTTTTATATTCGTGAAACGAGGCTACATTTTCTTTCTTCATGGAATATCGTTGTCGAGCTACTCAGAGTGACGTTACTTAACATTTCTTTAAGGGAAACTCCGTCGTAACACTCCGTGTACCAAGTGTTTCTACGCTGAGAGAGGTAAAATTGTAGAAAGTGTTCAAGATTAAAGGTAAATAATGAGAAGCAAAACTGAAAATAGATCAACAAAATTTGCTGCTTTTAGTGGAAAAATAAATAACGATTAAAGCTACATTTCGTTTCTTTTCAAAGAGTAGAGGTTTACTGGCGAGGGAGTTAAGAAAACGACGGGGTTATCGTTTAAACGGAATTAGAATTTCGAATGGGAACGCAAAATGAATAAAGACGTTATTATGCAGCGGCGTGGTTAAGTGTTTCATCGCGGGCGAAATATCGCGAACTCCGTTGACCGCCTTTTAGATGAGCCGGATGAAATATACTTGGCCCGTTGTGGGCGGCGGCCGACTCTCAAAGTTCCCCAGAAATTGCGTTAAACGTCTTCAGCAATTTCACCAAGTGCTTTTATCCGCTGACAAGTGAATCACGGTTCAAGGAATTGTATAACGTTCGCATTTTGTTGGTTATAAGATATAAAATATACTATTCGCAGCAGTTTTTCTATTAATATTTTCTTCTATTCTTTATAAGGCTTGAAGTGGTATGATTTATAACAAGATTAGGACAATTCTTACTTTTTGGAAGATAACGTATCTATTCTCTTTGTTTCTAAACTTCTACTATTTGTACGTCGAGATTCAGACAGAATGTAACTTACAACTTGAATAATATTCACCTTACTTTTTGCAATAGCAAATATCCTGTTGTAAATTTTGTAAAGAACTTTCCACAAATTTGAATAAATTCTTGACCACTTTTATAACAGAGGACCTCTATTCTTTTTTTAAAAAATACAATGCGTCTTGACGACATAATGGAAGAGAGGACATGAGGTCATAAAATGTTAAACAGTGCATCGAGATACCACGTTGAGAATAGCCACGAGATTCTCAAACAGAATTTATCAATAAACAATAAGTAACTTTTTCAATCGTGAACATTAGTTAAGTAAATCAACTTTCGTGGATCTTGTAAATTCATTTAAGCTCAAAGTTTGATTATGCCAAGTGAATGAACATTGCTAGAACCAATACCATCATGGTGAAAAGACCCGCATCTACCCATGAAACTTAACTTGGTTGATATCGTTGACACTGCAAATTGGTGTGGGTGACTCGTTCAAAGCCGCAGCCACTAAAGATAAAGCTAATTTTTCGATTCCAACCAACTCGTATCGTTGCAGGTGTTTGTACGATTCTCTTATCAGTGTCCTAACAATAACGTACGGACAAAGACTGCGTTTCCATAGGAACTGTGAAGGAATTTTCAGTGTGGTCTTCTTTGAGTTCTCAATGCAAACATTATATGTATAGCAACATAGGTGCCTTTTATTCTATATCTATAACAAAATTCACGTCATTAGTAAAATTAAAACTAGATAAAGTGATCAAAATGATTATTCGTAATGCCTCATAAATTTAATATGCCGCAGCTTTGAGGATTTTTTTTTTTTTAGTTTATTTTGGTTTTTTACAATTTGTCCTGAAGGACATTTGGTAAAGTGTTATATCTTATTGGTAAAAAAAAAAAATAAAATAAAAATAAATATAGTATGTAGGTGGCTACCCCCAGCGGGGTGTCATCTTCATGTTTGCTAAGTTATATCTTTTAGCTTTGAGGATTTGAATGAGTTTTTATGAAGAATACGGATAACTAGTTTAGTAGAAGGTAGTTCTAATGTTAATTCTTAATCCATATTATAGGGTCTTGGAATACCTTTCAATTGTCACACTTTCGTTTTGAAATAACACATGACGCAAAATTTCATCAATCTGCAATTACATTGAACGTTGTAATTAATAAGCTGTAAATTGAGATTCAAATTTTCATATTGAAATACCTCAAAAACCCATCAGCTTCCATCTTCATTACAATTTTACAATAATTCCCAATAGTAACACCAAATCGTTCCCCAATTGATCCTCGACATAAGAAGCCACCTGATGTTTCGCGATTAATAACACGAAACTCCTCCGTGCTTATGGCGTACGCAAACAGCTGCATTCCTTTTTGCCATGGGACAAGGGAATATAAATGACTGTCGAAAATTCATGATAAACGCGAGGTCAGTTCTCCGTTCGAAACTTCGCTAGCAAAACGATAGTCCTCCCAGCCTATGTATACGTACAGTGGGTTCGCATAAAGTTTGCGCAATTGTGGAAACGGCTGACGTAATTTATGTGGATACAGGGCTCGCGGTTATATGATATTGTATAAGTACGGTGGGGAGAGTACGTATATGTACATTACGCCCATTAATTTTCGTCCAAGCTGGTTCGTAGCAACGCGTCAGAAACAGCAATGTAGTCGTGAACCGCGAAAAAAGTTGCTCGATTAAACCGGATCCCACGGTATTCCCTCAAACCCTCGGCTGGATTAACAGCTTTGTTATTATCACTTGGTCGGTCACTGACTTTTTTTCCCGTTAACAGATTACGTATGAACTTTTTGATTTGCACACACCCGAAGACATTTATCCGATAATATGTATCCCGAGATATTAACGCTTGAATTACGGGGTTAAATCCGTTTAGCAGCCCTAGTATCCAATTTTCAACCAGGGGAGAAGGTATGCCGTTAAATTAACGCGATGTCGCCAATATGTTTCGCTTAACAATGCTTTTATTTTTATCTTTCCGAATGAAACTTCATTTGAAACAGATTACGCTGTAAGCTTATTACTTGGGCCAACGATTGTTAAACATAGGTTTTATCCATTTCGTTGAGTGTCCGCGATGAACTAAATAATAAGATTATTATCTTTTTCATCATATATATTATATCTATTATATTATTAAGTTATTAAAACGGAAGCCTTCAAACAAATCGATTTTATTCTATGCTTTTTACTTATTTTTTTCATATAGTTTGTTAGCTGTTCATTCGTATCCAATTGGGAATTACGTAATCACGTTGGCTCATATTACACTTAACTTTTCATATTCGATTTTGTCTGAAATGGAACCCCAAAAGAAAAAATTTGATTCCACGTTTTCAGCTTATTTTACCACCTAGAGAAACTTTTTACCTAGAGCAATTTTTTATTTTCTAACTAAAAGTTACGTAATCAAGTTTGAATGTGTTTGATAAATTTTCAAATTTGATTTGCTTGAAAACGAAGCTTTCGATAAAAATATTTTATTCCATATGTTTACAGGATAATTTTTTATCTGATCGAAGCACGCATCGTGTGATACTCCCTGTAGCTAGTATAATATTTATGAATTTTATCAGATTTTACTCTTACCTTTGATTTTTAAAAACTTCTGAACTTTGTAAAAGAACGAAGTATGTAAAACGATATTAATCAATTTAATCTAAATTTCAGTTGTTACCATCGTAATCGTAGATCCGTAGAAGCGAGAAGTGATAAATAATTCAACTGTCTCCCAGCATAACAACGTACTTTAGATAAATCACCCCAGATAAACACTCCTGCTATCAGATGTATCGCCGTACCTGTTCCCCTAAAAGAATTATATCCCTTCAGTATCTTAATCTGCTGGTCGTTCTGTCAACATTTAGATTTCTGTTCGCTACTTAATAGTGATTAAAAAATATTACACGAATCAAAGTATCGACTTGTAACGTGTTTGCCTGGGGGTAATTCCCTAACGTAAATAAAGATACTTATCTTTCCCAGCCAAAGTAACAAAAATCTGCTTCTCATATTTACTAATAGATGTGTTTACATCGTAAAGATAACTTAAGCAAAATAATTTTTTGGAACAATATCGTGTATTTCTGACACTGAACAAAGGAAATTGAAAGATAAGTGTGTCAAGTTAAACTGGATTACGTTAAATCCTGAATACATAATTTTTACGTTTGGTAATAGCTTAAGACAGCAGACGTAGATATGTGCCACTCGGAAGCTAAATCGATAAACTCTGAAACATTACTTTTTGAAAATTTAGAATTTAGGTTTTTCTATGCTATTTCGAACAAATACAATAGGAACCTTAAAATTTTTTAAATAACTTTTCCAGTATATTGTAACACATAGATCAACGTATCCAAAAAATTATATATACCACTACTTTGCATGAAATTATCAAGAAATACATGAAACAATCCGATCCCACGTAAGAATATCTAGATACTGAGAGTTGCTAAAGGTCAAGCAACTAGGAAGATAAATTCCTCGAAGACCGAGCAGAATGTTCGATATAAAATGAAGTATGCAGTAGAAAGTGCTTCTATATCAACTTAAAGACACGAACGTCTCGCGCGTTACAACTCAATACATGGGCCAAGAAGGCAAGCTTGCTATACACGCGCGAACGGTGCTCGTTTCCCGAAACAAGGGTCTAGCTGGTATTGAGTTACGTTCGCGAGACCGCCACGCGAAACAATCCAGATATTTTATCGAACCATCCAAGTATATCACCGGGCTGCTTCGTGTACATTTCTATCCTCCGAAGGATTTCTAAGGTCGCCACCATTATACGTTCAACGCGGACGTTTACGCGGTTACATCGACCGGAAACCCCAGTGTTCAATGCACGCGTACAGGAACACAAGCTATGAAAAGGGGACAGAAGAGGGGGAGACGCCTATTGTACTTAACGTGGATGCAGATACCGCTTGTACAGGTGGACATAATCTCTAGCGCGACTGTAGAGCCTTCAGACCTCGAATACCTATCGTAATCCGCGTTTCAGATCAGCCTTACCAAAGCACGATCAACTTGGAAAAATGTATGGACTCTATGAACTATGTTCTGCCGTACCTGTCTTTGCTTGTTTTCTATGACTTCGATACAAGCTTTAGAATTGAGTATTTTTCTGAAATTATTCAACCTCGATAAATATTACGTGTGGTGATTCGTGAAAGTATTTGAAAACTTAGAACAGAAAGCTTTCATGAGTTTTTTTTTTGTATGTTATACGAGATTTTTTTGAATTTCATTGGCAGTGATAGGAGACACGATCGTTATAATTATAGTGACAGAATATTAGAACTAATTTTAAAAGTTACAAGACATTTGCTATGAAGAAAAACTATTTTTTATTGCTAACGTAAAGTTACATGCGATTATTATTTCTTAATATAGCTTCCTAGAATTTGTCATGGAGTAATTTATAAATTACGACTTCAAAGAATTTGCGGCTAGAAAATTGAGTATTCGTGTCATGGATCACGGAAACAACGTTGAAACCTGCTTCATGTAGATACAGATACACGTTAATATGCGGGTGTGACATAGTTTAATAGGTCAAACGCCTTTTTCTCGCATTCTCCGTCTTATCCGATGCTAACTAATATCGTATTTCCGGTATTCCAACGCCGCGATCTACATACCGCAGAGTACCGGTTGGGACTCTGGGAAACCGGTCGATCGTGCCTTTTATTGCCTTTATCCCTCTTTTTCTCAGCTATTCGCGGCATAACCTTAACCTTGAATTAGCTTGATACATTTTTTTTCTTCTTCTTTATACTGTGTATAATTTACGTTCGTTACGGAGTCATTGAAAAATTGCTACGTTCGCGAGTAAAGCAAATGGATACATGGACTTTGTAAATGCCGCTTCATCAGAGCTACTACAAGTCGGAATGATCGTTTGAAATTCTCAAATAACAATTTACATTTTTCAAAGCGATGAAAGGATTAAAAAAAGTTTGAAAAATATAAGAACTTTTCTCTTATTGATTTATTTTCTTATTTATGCTCTACAGCAAGTATAAAATTACACCTAATTCCAGAAGAAAGTTCTATGTTCATTACACACTTTTTACCTCCATCACTAGGTAGCATAAACTCATAAACTTTAGGACCTTTATATTTTAGCACCAAATATAAAACTTTTTTCATCTCGTTCCTTCAAGAAGCTGGAGTAACATTTCAACAAAACATCAAAGTGAACTACACTCCGAAATATCTGACACCTATAGATCACTCGAAACCAAAGTTTCTTCGAACTAATGTCTATGCTCCGAATCGTCTGCTGTGATTTATACCTTGGATCATTTAACGAGAAAGTTTGTCATAGTAAAAATTTACGGGTACAGTGTACGGAAACACAGTGGGAGAGAAAGAGAGAGAAAGAGTGTGTGTGTAGATTTTTCGTGGCCGATATGTTCCCAACAGGCTTCGCATACTAACTGCAGAGTTAACGATCGCGGATCGATATCTGGTTTGAACGGCGAGACTTTACGACGCCGGGGCCGCGAAATTCGAGGGACCGAATACGATTTTTGCCTCGGCCCGCACTGTTTAATGCGAACGCCCCGTAAATCTTCCTTTCGCGAACGTACGAAACCTGTTTTGCATGCGCACGTCCGGTAACGATGTTGTCCATGCAAACACAATCATTGATGCAAGAAGAACGCATCGAATAGATTACACGTAACTTGCGGCAACGTAAATCATTCGGGCCAACGCTAAGGCAGACGCGAAACGATGGATCCTGAAAATGACAATGAGTCGCGTCCGCAGCGTAAATCAGAACCGCGTTGATTTATCACCAGCTACCTGCATCCGCGCAGTTTTAAATCCCACATTATAAAAGAAAATTATCATCGAAGCGATTTTCCGAGGAAATTATGCAAATTTACTATCGGCTTCGCGCGCACGACGATGTTCCAGGTTAATGGAAAAGGAATGACGTCATCAATGACGCAGCCTTTGATGCTATTAATCGATGATTATGTTATGGAAGTTGCGACATATACGATATATTTATCGGAATGTTTATTTAGCTGAGAGCTTTCACTTGGAGAAAAATGTAGGTATTTGACAATTTTTTTCAAAAGTGGAAAATCTTCCGAGAAATTGGTTTTTAATGATATTTATCTTTGAAGCGTAAATACATTTACATTTAAAAAGTGTTATCGCATGAATGCATAAGAAAATAAAAAACTTGATACGGAAAAGAAATGTATCGAAGATTAAAAGCAAAAATTATAAAATATTTTAATCAGAGGATACTTGATATTTCAAAAACAAGCGTTTCCTACAGTATAATATTTTATAGTTTCTACTGTTAATTCTTAATATATCTCTTTTCATATCAAGTTCTTAATTTTCTTTCAAGTAACAAACATCTTACAAAGCTAAGAAATCTAGTATCTGATGAATTTATGAGATAACATTTCTTAAAATTGTGTATATAAGTATTTCGCTGTTGTGGAAAAGAAGAAAAATTTTCATCTGATTACCGGGGGAACGTAATCGAGTTTGAAGAACAAAGTACAAAAGATAATGTAACACAGCCATTATTGAACAAGGACGTAAACGACTCCGCAGGAAATTCTCTTCAACAATTTTAAGAATGCTTTTACCGTGTCTGTTAAGGTATCTGAACTATTTCAATTGAAACTTACAATTCCGCCGAAGTTACGAAGTGAAACAACACAAATGTTCATTTTACATAGGCGAAGTTTTACAATTCGAGAAACTGAGACTTTCCACGAGAGTATCAATCTTTAAGGACACCTCGCGCTTTAAAGCGTTTAAGGGAACATTAATCTAAATAACAATCCAATTGTTGTAATCATATAAAATGAAGAAGAACTTATTCCTCCTTTTAATCTTAATATTCTTATGCTCCAATCTTAATTTAGTTGCAACAAATTAAAAAATTGTTTAATTCGCAATAAGTCAAATTTTCAAATCAATCGTCGATAATTCTTTCAAATTTTTCTCAAAGTTAAGGACTCTTTTAACGATAGAATAACATGATTGAGTAACAAAACTGTGGCGAAGAACGAAGAGCGAGGTTGAAATTTCGTTTCTCTTTTTCAATGAAATCGATCTACCTTGAAAATATGATTAAAACGTTAACTTCACGCGTGCTGGATACAAGCTTCTCCTTTTTGCACGAGCAAGTACCAGCAGATCGACATCGGGGACGGCCAAGCCGGGATTTAAGAGCGGATCGCCGTGGTTTTTCATGCAAACGATAGCTTGCGCACGTCCAGCCGCCACGCGAGGCATGATTTCTTTGGCCGACGCATTCGTCAACGTCGCACGGCCGAGTCGCAGAAATTTAACCCGCTCGAGAAATGGACGGCTTTGTGGCGTGCTATTCACGGCCAGACTATATCCACAGCACAAAACGTGGTCCATGAAAAGCTTCGATTTGTATCCCCGTCGTATAACCACCTGATCAGGTTATCCTTCCTTTGGAATTTTTATAAAAATTCAAACTTCCATTTCATGATCTGTTATCGCAATTCTGTATATTTTATATACTCTATATATCTCACGTATTCTATATAATCCCTATATCCTACATATCCTATGCATTTTATATAGATGATGTAATATTGTAAATCAATATATGACGTTTTGAATAAAAGATAGTGAAATAGTGGATTTGGAAACGGTGGTTTTTTCAAACTTTATCTTCGTTTAGAAGATGCTTAAATGCAAAATGATATAATTTAAAGTAGCACGAAAAAGTGCTGAATTTGTTATTTAAAAACGTAGAATTGCAGTTTCGCTCGCGCGCATGTTTGCTCATATAGTAGCCAATTTAAATA
The DNA here is from genome assembly GCF_905332965.1 of Bombus pascuorum. NCBI lineage: Eukaryota > Metazoa > Arthropoda > Insecta > Hymenoptera > Apidae > Bombus > Bombus pascuorum. The sequence goes on along the minus strand of NC_083491.1, from coordinate 10,611,427 downwards.
TTTTAATCTGGAATCTATTTAGAAAACTGAAAAATTATATGTTTTTGTAAAACCTTTTATTGTATTCTGGCAATATTTTCGTAACGTATTATGTCCCTTCTCATCTCTTCATTATTTAACCAAACCTTATAATTATTTTTCCGATTAAACTATTATTCTCAACTGTGATGTTTTTAAAACATTTTCCCCATTTCTCTCTCAAACAGAATACACCATAACTTGAAAATAAATTACTAAATATCTATTAATATTTCCTAGACGCCGAATTAAAAAATTACAATTTTGGTCAACTGTTAGGAATCCTTTAATTTAGCATCAAATTGAATATTATTCTTTTAATCGTTCATTATATCTACAAAGCATACGCCATAAAATGTACGTAGATGGGGAATTTAAATGCATTAAATGCATACGTCTTCTTAAACTACAAACAGTATTACAAAGTAGAATTTAATTCATGATGTAGAAGATGTTCAAAAAAAGTTCCGGCTGAATTACACATAAAAATGATGTAATACAAATCTGGCGTTTAAACGTAATTGTTTAAAAATGAAAATAGCTACAGTTTATGAAAATATGTGTATCTTACACGTGCCATAACGTAAATCATCTCTTGCGGCAAGGATTCGTGTGCATTCGCTAAATAAATTACCACGGCTTTATACATGAATATTTAATCACCATTATCATTTATTCCACCGGTGCAGGATTCGCTACCATGAAAAAAACTTCCGTCAAACTCGATAAATTAACTAAACTCGCCGACTAAACGTTGATATCCTGACCCCCGCGAAACTTCCAACATCGTTTTCAGCATAAATGGTTGCACGCCCTCCGACGAAAGAGTAAATTTCTCGTTTCGCTCGCGTTCGCCTGGTTATTTCGTTAAACCAATACGTTCGCACAGTTTTATCTTCGCACAAATTTTTAATCATATTATACTTGGATTAATTCTGTACCTCTATGTTGTTATGTTCATTGAGCCATATGCTGAAACGTTTTTTCACAATAATAATTATTTAGAGATATATATAATAGTATTCTAAGATTTTATTGAAAATTTGTTTAAATCATTGTATAGTGAACAGAGGAAGTATTGATACATGTCCTTATTATTCAATTAAGCGTTCCTTTATCAGGTTCTACATTTTTTTTCATACCATTAAATTCTGATACTGAATATATTATATATAACTATATAGATAACTATATAGAAATACTATTAAATTATATGTACTTTAATATAAGTGGTATTATACAGTTTTCATATTTGTAAAATAAAGAAATATTCAGTTAAAATACAGGTACTAACAAGATATATGGAAATATTTTCCTGATTTTGGTATTTTCATTTATTTTATATACTGTTTTTCAAAGTTTAGAATATAGTAGTAATAAGTTACTAATATATTCACTCTTTAAATAACTCGAGAACTGGTGACTAAATGCGCAAATACTTTTCCGACCTACAAATATAAAGAAAAGTTAAGTACCTGATAAAAGATGGTACTTTTATACAACAGTAGAAACATTTCCACTTGTATAACCACCAATATAATTATTATAACGCAATTAATTTTGGAAGCTCACATGAGATAATTGGACATTGAAAAGATCGAAGGACATCAAAGCTTTTTAACCAGATGATTTAAAGGCAAAATGGAAAGCGAAGGGGAAAAGGAAAAAATATAATAAGAATAAAGCTCTCATATGTGCGCAGACACATTAGTCCCCGCCTAAACCCTCGGAAGCCGGTCTAGTGGTCGTTCCTTGCGTCGGGTTTAATTTTATTCCGTTGAGCGAGAAAAGCGTCGCTCAGACGAGGGAAAAAGAAGGAAAAACATAGGAAACGAGGGTGGCCGGCCTCGTTCTCGGTGGTTTCGTTCCTTGCCGCTGCCACTAGCTCTAAAGGACGAATTAGATTACCTCCGACTCGATTAAACCGGCGTCATTCGAGGCTCGCCCAAGATAATCTCGGACGTTGCCTCGCCGTGGTTCGTGTTGTCGACACGTTCCGCAGGAATCCGTGATTTTCGTGCGCGTATTACTAGCCAGCAACTTTTACGAAACCGTAATACCACAGCGAAAACTATTCCTCGAAATAATTATCCGCGGATAATTATCAACAAGCAAGTTCTCCTGCGAAATATAAAATACCGTATAATGAACGATAATTTTAATGCAACTTCTGCGTTTTCTCTCTCTCTCTCTCTCTCACACTCTGTGATAAATTTATTCAACGCGAAATTTCGGTACGTGACGTTCAACGATTCCCCGGCTTCCAACCTGAGTTAAATATTTGTCGAATTCTTACAATTGAATGTCTGTGATTAGCATTTAATGTGCTCACAGACACGTTATGAAGGAATCTCGTGAAATATATCTTCGATAGCGGATTTTGAACTTCGAAGGGAGAAAAATTAGGAATATATTTTATAATTTAACCCGTGGGCTGAATATGATATAATTTTTACACTCCTCTTGAATTATCTATTTATTCGATGATAAGCGGATCATACATTTTTAAAAATCTACAAATTTAAGGAAGTACTATAATTGTAATTTGCTTGATGGCATATATAATGTACTGCAAAGTAATTACCTGAATATGCAAATGTAATATTACATTGGTCGTTATTTTTAAATTATCGTAACGTGAGTATAAGAAAAAGGAACAATTTAGTATCCGAGAATAACCGTCGACAGCCCTGCATTAACTCGTTGAATGGATGTAATCAAAAGGGTTGTAACAGGAAGTATAGCGAGAATTAATAGCGTGAAAAAATTATAATTATTAATCCGACCTGTCAGCAATATAGTGCACTTATAAGATCTCGTAACAATAAAATTAATCGTCTGTCTTAGAAACAATTCATTGGTACATTAAAGAAAGTAATAACCATTATAGATATAATTAAACGCTCAACGTTTAACAAATTAATTTATCAACATTTATTAAAGTTTTCCTAATAGGATATTATAAATATATTTTGAACTAATGTAAGAACAGCTATATTCTCTTATTACGAATTTATTTGCATGACTGGTTATTAATTATTGATTATTGATTAGAAGCGATTGAACTCGGCCTGTATTAATGAAAGTACATAATGCCAGTTCGAATGCACGTCGACGTGTTTATATGATCGTTATTAAAGAATTGAAACGTAAGACCAGAATATTTGGGAGCTCAAATCTCTAAATAAATTTCTTATAATAATTTAGAGTATTTTAATTTCGTTAAAAAGGTTCCCCTTTTTATGTAAATAATCCTGTATTATTGTAACTAATTGAAAGTAAATGTAAATAAAAGATTCTGGATAATCCATTTAATTTACTGACAAGAACATGTCACAAGCATGAAGTTGGTATCTATCATAAATTAATATCTTTTTTCCAAAACCGAAAGAAAAACAAAGGAAAACGTTATTTCAAACAGTACCAGTGTCAACTACGTTATTCATGCAAATATTCAATATTAAAATTTCGTAAACACAGATCGATTTAAATTCACAGAAAAAGATTCGTTCGTATAGAATACCTTAATTTTTCATAGTTTTAATTATGATTCGGTAAGCAAACTCTACGATACCTCCAGTATTTTGTTAATCTGTAGAGCAACGTATATTTCGTAATTATAATTTTACACCGAAAATAGCACATACATATTTCTACATACACTTGGCATAATATATTAACGGGAGGAAAACGGTACCTTAATGAAACGATTCCTTTCACTTCTATCACTCTCGGTTTTCTCCACTCTCTCCTTTCTCCCGTTTGCTGTATACAAAACTATTAATAATCAAAAACTTTCCTGGCTCACATTCTCATTTCAAGCTACATTTAAAAGTCCGTCATCCCCATAGAGATATTACACCTGTAAAATATTGAAATTCTACGTGAAATACTCCTATACGATTTAACCTTTACATGTCACATATATATTAAAAAATAAATTCTTCAACTTTGCCGTGCATACGAAATTTCTACAGAGACAGAATTCCAGCTCGGATAATGCACTTCGTTAGAGTGTTTTATCGCACCAGGTTGGCGCGCGCGTGCTCGTAGATAGAAGGAAAAAATTCATACAAGAGAAGAGAGCCGGTGTAACGGTAAACTGGAGTGTAGCAATAGCAATCGAGATTCGACGGTACGTGGAATCACGCGATGCTATAACTTGTATACGCGTCGCGTATCTCGATTCTTAAATCGTGGTTGTTTTCCGTAGCCTAGGTTTCTCGAAGCCTCGAGCCAAGGGGGTTGTGCGTTATATCGTGCCGAATTGCGGTGCCTCGGCGATACGACGGTACTCTGCGTTTGTGTGTGTGTGTGTGTGTATATATATATATATATATATGCATGTGTATATGTAGAGAAATCCCATGAAATAGGTGCGCACACACCGGTGGTACACGGTGTTGCAGAAGAGGGGAGCGATGCGACGCGGTACAGCGCGGCAGTAAACGTTAATTGAATGCGCTAATTCACTCTCTAATCTTGTGTAACCGTATTTACGCGTAATTGCAAAATACACGGCCGCGATATTGCCTCGCGGGGCGTGGTGCACTTCTGCGAGCTCGCGAAGGTCGTCGCATACAGAACCGGGATTTTCAGCCACCTACGGGAATATTAATTTACAGAGAGGGAGAGAGCGAGAGAGAGAGAGAGAAAGTTCGTTGGGACGCCGTGGCAAATACCTATAGCCGAATATCAAGCACGTAACGCGACGTACCGCGCTGGTCCCTGTACTCTCGTTCCGAGTGTGGCACTGGCGCGCACGAAACGTTCCCGTAATTACGCTCACCTACCAGAGGAGTTGCTGCCGGAAAATGGGCCGCTATACCGTTTGCAAAAACATTATTTACTGTTTGTTAGCGTAATCTGCGAACGATTCGCTAAGTAAACCGACGTTTTCCTTCATTGTTTTCCAGATATCTACGGTCTACTTCATTTCCTTCCTTCTTTTGAAAGATTGCTTTTGGAAATAGAACGTGGGACACTGTTTTTTTGGGAATCATATCTTTTGCACCCGTTGAACGTCGAAAGCGTTTAATAACGTCTTTTGCGTTGGCGATTTATTCGAGATAATTTCCAAATTGTAATTGTTTTATAAATGTGGTCGTCGATAAGAACACAAGTTTATCTTATTTTCGTTAATGTCTTTTATAACCACAGGATTAAAAGATAGAATTCGGTAACGTAAATTAGTCGACAAATAGGAAACGTAAAATTTAGAAACAACTTTATCGAGTTAAATGCAAATCCGACGAACTTCTGAGTTATTCAACATTCTGCGGATATTTCACGGTATCTCTCTCGGAAGTAGATGAAACGGAAACAAGGTAAAAAGCGAAACGTGACTCTTGTATGTCGATAACGAGAGCAAACCTTATTCTCTCGAAACAATTCTCATTGTATGTTCGTAGCAAGTTTATGTCTATACCAGCGATTTTAACATTAAAATCGGTCTCTAAATGAAAATTGGAGTTCCTCATTTTTCCCGTTTAATGGACCTGTCGTTCGAGGAGTCTCGTCTCTCTCGAAATAGAAGTCACGGCTCTGCCAAGAAAAATCCAACTATTAACACTTCCACTCCGATTTCCCGTATATGCTAAACGACAAAGAAGGAGTCAACGTTCGTTGGAGAGGAGAGAATCCGAAAGAAACGAACAGGCCAGCAAGAAAGGCTGATTAATACTCGTGGTATTGTTTTATGGAAATTTCCAGCAGCGCTGGACACTTTTTATTCATCAGCTCTGCAGTCGTGTAACCCATTAGAGGCAAACCCGCGCTGCATTGTCATGCTAAGACACTGATTTTCTTTTACTCCTGATTACCTGCCTTAAATCTTGGGCCAGGTAGGCGGGTTGACCAAGGAGAAACTTGTGCTTTTTCTCCGCCGAAGGCCGGTTGGAACGAGTCAACCTCTTAGGACGGGATCCTTTGACTTAATTACGGGCGAACAAAGGCGAGGAAATCGCGCGGAGTTTGTAGGAAAAAAAAAAAGAAAAAAAAAAGGAGGAATTCCTACGAATTGCATCGGCAATCCTGCTCGCGTAACGAAATTACGAGATGGTCGTTTGCATTCGCACGAGTCGCTGATGGGCGTCCCGCGTTGAATTACGTAATTTCCTAATACGGTCAGAGGAGAAGTACAAAGAACGATCCATGGACCCTGAAATGGAATAGAATAGGAAAGGAACGGAATAGAATAGAACACGGAATACAATGAATATATAAAGTAGATCCGCGAACACCGAGCGTTATAGCCGGGACTAAAAGTAGCTCTACGAGAAGGTAAATCGTTATCCACGTGTATATACAGGTTTTTACTCGGTGGATCTCTTGCGTGCGGTGCCCATTAGCGTGACATATCACATTAAAACACCGGTCCTCTTTTTGCCTTCGATACCCGTGTGCAAAGTAGAACGCCGCCAGGTTTTTACGATTCCATAATGTGTAGAAAATTCGTAGGCATGAGCCAACGAACCGTGAGAGCAATGAACCATGGAGAAATTGATTTTACGTCGTTAAACCCTGATGAAGAATCGAACCACGGCTTAATGGTCGTTGAACTCGAAACAAATTAAAAATACTGTTAGTTTCTGCTTGAAAAAATAATTCACCGACCACCAACCTGCGTACCTTTAATACGAATCGAGAGGACACGAGACGAACGGTTAGACAAATACGTTTATATACTTCGACATAGATATCTGGCCAATAACATTTGCAAACTATGTAGTCTTTTTTAATGAACAGGCTATTTGATTTCTTTGGCAAATATTGCTTTGCAATTATTCGTGCACATTAGCTCGAAGCAATTATCGATCTTCGCAATTGTAAGACAATAATTTGTTTTCTAATTTACTGGATTTATAGTGGAGTCTTATGTAACTTAGTATGCTTGATTAGAGAACTTTGTTCACGATGACTAGGATATAGAAAAATAGCAAACATTTTAATAGATGGAATAATTGGAGATGAATTATACTCTTCCTTTTTTAAGTAAAATAAATAAATAATACGTTTTACGACGTGTCATATCTTGAACAAATCTAGCATAGAAATAGCGTATTAATAGATACACGATATCTTTTATGGATCAAATGAATGACATTTATACGTATAAGAAATTTTATTAAAAGATTTGAATATGTAATACGATATTTTAAACGTACCATTTCATTAGAAACCGATGTATTTATAAAATGATCCAATTTTAGCAAATTTTCTTCGATTGAAATATCTGGCATTTATTCAATACTATTCAACATTCATTGAATATAATATTATCACATATTATCATACATTCATTCAATATACTATTTTAATACTCCATTTTGAACCTCATTAATGCAACAATACAATACTTACACCAATAAAATCTGAAATTACCAATTCAAACTCGAACTTAATTAAATAATTCACTGTATACCATAAAATAATCTCTGTCTTCTTATTACGCTATCTTCTCTGTTACCACAAACGAATTTCTACACAATGCGAAGAGTTCCATTTTCCATTCTAAAGAGACGTAGCACCTTGTGACGCCTTACAAGCTCATCCCTCTCCAATACGCGTTTGTTGTCACGTAATGTTGACGGACGTTCGAATAGATGCTAATCTTGGTTCGTGGCCGGAGCAACGAAAGTAACAGCGTCTCTCGAAAGTAAACGCGTACAAGGAACGATCTGTCTCCATGGTAGGCGCAATAAAACTTTCGAGAATGATACATCGGGGTTTCAGCGGCAATGAGAATTATTCGCACGTGAGCGTGTGAACGTGCCTCCGTGGAACACGTGCATAGACGCGGTTTGTTGTTGGTCGACGTGAAAATATCATTTCCGTTCGGAGGAACTCTGTAGGATCTGTCTCTATTACTCGTAGTAACACAGGGTACGTTGAACGTGGTTGCCGGTATGCGTTCTATCATACGCCATTGCGTATACGAGTGGATCATACATGTAACCGTTTAAATTGCCATGTTCTTAACCTTTTATCGTATCGTTCGTGCGTGTTAATTAATAATCTGCGAATACGACGAATGGTCCGGTTTGATATACACGTTCCATTGATTTTCTCTCGAATTACTCTTCCTGGAATGTTGGTGATCCTTTCTCTACCCTCAGGATCGTTGTAGGAAGTGGTGATTTTAATTGGCGGTCTGATAATTAACATTCTCAAAACACGATTTGAAAGGTTATTTCGTGTACGGCACAAAGTTCTTATCTTGTCGGTTTAGTTTCTTTATTGGCAATCATAATTCCTATTTCTTTAATACCCTTAAATTTAGCCGAAACCAGATACACATTTGGCGAAGGCCAATGAACCTATCCCGCGCATTGCGTGGCATCGTAATTTTTCTCCAGCTCTTCTTTTTTCTTCTACCCGCGCCAGCTCCGTTACAGAGCCGTACCCGTCTCATGGGATATTATCGATTTAACGACGGTGAATCTGCTCGACTTCCTTATTACAGATGGTTTCGAGACTCTCGAGCGTGCCTCGTTCCCGTATTCCGAGGAAACTATGATTGCGTACGCCTATTTTTTATAGTCGCGCCAACGATACCGTCGACCACTTAATGACAGCGTGAATCGCGTCGTATCGCATACGAAATGGATTTCCTTCGTTTCTGAACGATCCCGCGAAGTACACTTATCACCGTGCTACATCCAATTTAAATCATCCGAGGGCTATAGAACACTGGAGACCACCAAAGTAACAAGACTGTTTTATCATATCGTTAGATTTAACGATTCCTTTAAACCTTCATACATGATTACTTCTATAGGTATTTTTTGACAAAACAAAACAATTATGGAACAAGGATTCTTATAGAAGTCTTTAAGATCTTTATCGGGGATGCTAGAAATTCATCGGACATAAGGATGTTGGGGATCTAAATGAAAATGGTTCGAATTTTGTACGATAAATTTCGAATAACATCTTAGAGACTTGGTAATTATTTTTATGAAGGCGATTAGATAAAGACTTGATACTTTCCAAAGAAGATTGTGTCCAGAAGACAAACGTCCACGCAGTAAAGTTTTATCGCGCGCTTTCGACTTGTTTTACCGTGAAGAATCGATTCCAGTTAGTTCGCTCACGCGAGTAGTATAACTTTTATTATACGCTTGAAAAATCTTCAACAGTCCTTCGTTCTTTTTCTTTTCTTCTCCTTTTCTTATCTATACCTACGCATTATGAAACGGTGCTGATAGAAACAACGCCAAGGCCCTTTCTCGTTTAGTTTTAACGATTACTGACCGCCTAACTAGTTTTTCCAATATCCTGTATTATTAGGAATTTACATATTTATGTGCATGTAAAGCGGCCGCTTCTAGCATGTGATTTCATTCGGAGTCCTTTAATATAAACTTCAATGGCGGTTTCGCGTGATACATCTACAGGTTCTCGAGCGGAAAGTAACGGGCAAAGGGGACGGCTGCCTTGTTTACTATTATCATAAATACGATCTAGTAACTTCTTCCTGTCTTCTACGTCCGTGCGTTGCGAATCAATTTCCTTGGCGAAATCTTTAAAACGCGCTTGTAATGAAAGATCACCCTCGGTTCCCTCAATCGATAGGTTCCGAAACCTTGCAACGTTAAGCGGTACACTGGCCTATATTTAAGAATGCTTCGTAAAATCGAACGACGTACTATTATCGTTAGAATCTTTTTGCACGATTGCACGATTACCACTAATCGTTTTGAGACTAATGAAACAATACCTTTCAAAGTAATGTTGGGAGAGACTGGTAAATCGTTATATTTTTTGCGACATCACTGAAACCTACCTAAACATATAATTGCGTTTTTCTAAAGGAAAGAAAAGTAACGATATTACAAATACTGTTTCTAAAATTTATTTTGGGATTTACCATCATTCAAGAGTGAAAACAATTCCTCATAATATTAGAATAAAATAATTCCTCATAAAATTAGAATATTCCTCAGAATGGAATATCAATTGTGTACTTATATAGTGAAATTCAGAAATTGCTAAAAAATAGAGTTGATCGATCTGGCTTCTCAGAGATTCGATTAATAACATTTGCATAAACTTATCGTGATAGTAGAATCAAGCGAAAAGAAACTACAATGTTGCAGACCGACAATGAGAAAACGTTGGCAACGCGATCCTGCAATTCTGACATTCTAATGACGGTCGTTTTCTGTTGGCGAAAAATTTCACGTAGCGCCGATTAGCTGCCGCAAATATATTGTGCGTAACGCCATTGCCTTATACGCGAACGTAATTAGCCGCTCTTACAGCGGGACTGTCGCTAATGAAGGGTACCCGCACGCATTCACCGAGGCTACCGTGTACCCAACGATGAGTAATCCCCGCTTGTGTCTCGTTGACTGATCGTTATGACTCGGCTAACGACAGACACTGTTTCCTTTTCTTTTTCTTCCTTAACGAACGAGAAATCGACTAAGAGGAGAAAGACGAATAGGCGAACGAACGAACGTTGTAAAGAGGCAACGTACGTCCCTGGGAAACGTTTAACCCCGCGACAACGATAGAACCGATCGTGTCCGCATACCAGTCGAATTGACGGGGCCAGAGAGACGATGATAGACGATCGATCGTAGAGCTTTAATCACCGTCAGCGAATCTGTTCGTGCGGGAAGGGATCGTTCGTTCTGCTTGGCCACGAAGAAAGGGAGAGCCGAACATACCACAGATGTATCTGCGCACGCAAAGAAGATCGACGATCGCCCCGGGTCTGTGTTTCACTTATCTGAACCACGGTTGCACCGTATCGGAATTACACGCGTGATCTTCTTATTTCCCGCTGATGAAATTTGAATTATGATAAGAGATTACGGCAAAAGCCGTCGCGTATATATAGCAGGAGATAGCGAACACGATAAAAATGTCTCTCCATCGTCGCGGTGCTAAAGCGCCCGTGTACACGTGCTTCGAATACCGTAACGTTACCTTGAGTGCCCAACAATCCCGTCTCCACCCGATTCTTACCTCAATCCTTTCGTGCTCTATCTTGTTCGGTTAATCGGACCGTCTACATAAATTGGATTATCGCGAATTCTTCGATTAGCTATCGCATGGTCTGCACCTTAGACACGAATTGTCGACGCGCCGTCGTCGTGATTGCACCAAAGTGGATTCTTTAAAATCTTTCTGCATATAGTATGCTGAAATTATTATGGATATAATATCGTGCCGACTAACGGGTTGCCTTCAAGCTTTTGATTATTTATTATTAACGTTGAACAGTTTTGGATTTCAGATCTTTTTAATCGAGGAAGTACGGTTGAGCTCGTATGTATTTTAAATTAACATACAAAGCTATAGAAAATGCATACATCACAATGATTTTCATTATTTCAAATAGCGATTCATTTCTCCTTACTTTCTTTCTTTCATTAGTACAATTTATTCTATGAAAGAAATGTATCGAAGTAATATAACTTCCGTATCACGGAAATACTAGTAATACGTAAATTACTTTACTTCGTAGGGAAAGTAGAAATATTTGCCATTTGCGGATATGATACACAAGATCATACCAACGATTTAACTAGTTTCGCGAAAGTGGAGCGCGATAAGAACGAAGAATGGTAGGAATTCTTATTTCTTTCCAACCTTCAATTATCGTAAACGATAATGGGCACACCCGTGGGAATTTCAGCGTGAACGAAGATCTACGATTTCGTGGAGGTCTACCCAGTTTGGATAGAGCTTCGAGGTATGTTCACAGAAATAGGAAATAACAACGCTACGGAAAACGACAGTAAACTGTAGATTTCCAGGCTGCATTCCGAGCTCTAGCATAACGAGTAATTGCATTTTCCTGGAAGTTCCATATTTCCCTGAGATACTCTACAAACATTCTTATCAAATATCTTTTCCCTTATTTACAATAGGTTCGAGAAGATTATAGCGTTTTAGATACTTGATTTATTGCATATTTAATTAGATATTAGGAGAATCATTTGTTACATATTTTTGAAAAATACTACCCTCAGTTCCATCGAACGTACACTTATCGAATCAAGCAATTCAAAGTAGATACGCACTTCATTGGACAGATACATATCTGTATTCAAATGCTAAGATCAATTGATAGTCAGCCAATTATATTTACCATCATTTCGTCGTTGTAGTAAAAGTTATCGATTAAGCGTCGATTGCAAAAATTTATCAAAAGAAACGTAATATTATTTAACGAAATACTAATTCTATAAACGTATTGTACAATATTTTTACATTTTTTCTAAATATCGTTACGAACTTTTTAAACCTTTCAGAACAGATATATACAGAAAATCATATTCTTAAATTAACATTCATTGTAAAACGTTATCAAATTGTTTATACGAAGTATCAAATGCAAATAACATTTTATTATATAATAATATTTGAACACGAGAAGATGCACTGACAAACAAGGTACAATTTCGAAAGAGTGTCAAGGAGATAAAACTTAAACGCCCATTAAAAGTCGGGAGAAAAAGAAAGCTCTGCACTACGAGGCTTCTAGAAATTTATTTGGAAGGGAGCAAAATTACTGTTTGCGGTTTATGCAGATGAGCAAACACGGCCAGATTTACTTCCGCGTGACATCGTCGAGACGACTATCATCACGCAAAATTACACGGAGATATTTATATGGCAAATAGCTGCTTCGTCAATGTTCTTTCTCGCGAAGCGAAAGCTACGAGAGAGGAAAAAGCAAGATTGCACGCCCCCGTTGGCAAAAGAGCCAAGTGCGGAGTGTACTTCCCCCGTGTCTAAGGACGAGAGATTCTGTTCGTGCTTATCGAGTAAAATTGAGTGGGTCGACGGAGAGTTACGGAAGGAAAAAGGAGAATTAATAAATTATTCAGTTCTCGGGCACGTTCGAACGTACTTGTCTCTTCTGGAATATTTGCCACTGACGCGCAATCGCGATGATCAAATGGAAGAGATAATAATTTCATCGTCGTTTCCCGCTGAAAGTGTATAACAATGAAACGTTTCGCGTAAAATATTCTGGGATGATTCGAATAATTAATTGTGATAATTAATTTAAATGACGATAGTTCAGGTGTGATTTAATTTTAATTTCGTCAAATCAGCTGACAAACTTCTAAAGATGGAAGAAGAAAAACGGTAATGATATATAATGATAAAATCATTTTTTTTAATTTTTACAATTACAGCATTTTGGTTTAGTTATTTAAAATTATCTATTCATGCATTTCCTTAATTACTTATTTCTCTTTCGAATGTTCAAAGTTATTACATTTTTTTAGGAGCTTAACAAAAAGATCGATAATTTTGTCGAAATTATATAACAAAAAAATAATAAAGATTGAATTAATTTCGATAATAATTTATTTCACAAAACCGCAGATTATTGTTCAGCTATTTGAATGACCTGAATCAAAGTACATAATGTTATAGCACCAGCGCATATCATCTATCAACACTCTCAATTGCCTCACAAATTTCTAACTCTATCTAACTACAGAAACTAACTATTTCTATGTGAAATCTGTGAGTCAGATACGCACGTACTATCTCCGTGGGTATTAAAGCCAACAATTTTCCATTAGGTCGGACATATGTATGAATGTTGTACGATCAAATAGATTCTACAGCATACACTATAATATATTAACACCGCTAATAGAGCTTTTCACAGTACGGATGCATTATTATTCAGTCATTAACTGTGCGCCAATTTGACGTATAGCTACGCAACGCGTGTCACGTATTATTCGTTTAACCAGGATACGTCTAGAATTACGCTCGACTCCCGCAGATTTTTGTGGGATCGCGATTGATGCCGGTTATTAAAACGAGCCTCAGTTATAACTAATAGTATTATAAAAGATCTACGGTTAATCCGTTATTTACGTCCATGTCATTTTCTGTTCGCGCCGATTTTCGTCGAGCTACGTTTTTCTTTTTTTCATTCCTTTTGTAATTTGCATCGCCGTGTGTGATATGCATATGCACGAGATTTGATACCATGCATTAATAAGTTGGAAATCACTGTTATTAACTACCCATAATAATTTTTAATAAATATTCAGAAATCCGTGTACACCAAACGTTGCATCCAGTTATTTGTGTTATACGTATACACATACCTGTATGTATATATGTAGTCGTGTTTTTAATAGCCTACAAATATCCACAAGTAGTTTAATAAAAGAGGGAACGCGTCAGCAATATTAACATGCAAATGAGCTAAATTAGTGTTTTCGAATTTATAGTAGTACTTATATCACATATTATAAAATCCACTATTATATATCTGTATTATTATGTAAGCATTAATGTCAAAACGTCATAGAAAATGCAATTTGTAATTTAATCGTCAAAATAGCAGTAGTGATTAATGCGGGTATGGAATATTGTTTCTATTTGGGAACTGAAAGTTGTTTTCAAATACAGCACAAATCATAGAATAATTGATGACCTAATTGCATCTTCTATAATTCTTATACAGCAATCATTTTTGCATATGAACCAGTTACCAATTTTATGTCTCACAAAGTACCCGGTATATAGGTAATAAACATTTGTTTTTAAATTTATTTAACGAATTATATTTTTAAGAAATTTTAGAGAATTTGTAATTATTCTTTGCATTTTAATTTATGTAATTATTGGAGTGGATCAACATGAGTTTTGTACTACCATGTGTAAAATCTAAAATACTATAACAGAGTTTATAAACTTCATCGACGTTGCGAAACTAACGTCAAAGGAATAATACTATAGGCACTACATCGTTATTTCGCAATTCCTAGAGCGACTACTTCTTTTATTATAAATACAATATAGCTTCATTTACCTGTCTCAATCCATAAATATAAGAAAAGTACCGAACACCAACCGAATAAATTAACCAATGTTAATATAATATAAATATTTGTAATAATTCAACATCACATCTTCATTTATTTAGAGAAAGAAGAAAAGAAAAACAACGAATTAGCTACCCGACACATACATAACATTTGTCATCTGGTAGCCCAAAACTTTTAATTAAAAGAATCGGCGGGTGCAACAAACAATCTACAAGTAATCCAAAGTCGTTGAGTTAAGAAACCCTCCCTTTAACGGTACACGGATCTTAAAGCAATAAGGTTCTACTAGAACCGCAACTGTTACTCTCGTCTCGGCGACACGAGTCAGGGAAAAGTTTCCAAAGAGACGAACGTGGCAGACATAGGCGGCAGGGGGTCGATTCTCTCGGAAGACTCCGAGCAACCACTGCTTAACTAAAGGATGGGAGTAGTGACTGAGTGGTAAATCGAGCGTAGGGAACGTAGGTTCTGCACGATCGAGAAAGTGTCCCTAGTTGTAGGATAGGGTATTGATAGTGGTGGTGGTGGTTGTCGTCGTCTTTCTCGACGAGATTTACGTTCGACGATCCGGCAGGCTTCCAGGAGGTTATCGATTGTACGCAAGGTGAGCTAATTGTCGCCCTCGTCTTCCTGTCGTTCATTTCTTCGTACACTGTGTGGTTTTATTCCACGCTATATCCTTTAATTATGTTCTTGCTGTGATTTCGCGAAACGGGACGGTGGAATAACCGTTTGAAACGTCGTGGGTGAACAGGAAGGAATTTTAAGACGAAGAAACGAGTGCAATCGCATAAAAGGACTTGGGCTATATTGTTTCTACTACAGAGGCTTTATCCCGTGATCAACGCTTTCCTGGAGCAAGCAAGCTATTGGCTAGCGTGGTAAACCCACGCGGTGTTGTGCAAGCACGAAGCTGATGAACGCGGAAAGCAACGGTAATGACAATCAGAGAACGGTAGTCCCATTATACGCGGTTAACTCGCTAGACACGCAAGTGTCTCACGACCTTGTGCGAACACCTTCCTCTGCTCGTTTTTCATACCACTTTTCTTATCATTTCTGTATTTGTGCCGTATCGAACATCAGTCGTGTTCCTAGGTTATAGAAGATCGCACATTATGGTTTTTAGTCGTTCTGATGAACCGTTGGCACTTTAACCTGCACCAGTCTTTCGTAAATCATTGCGCACATATGTTGTGGCTCTTTAACCTGTTAACCGAGTCATCCTCTTAACAAGAAATTTCTATAATCGTGGAACTGAAGGATACAAAGAAAAGTTTCGGTAAATGTGGTATGATTTATTTCCAACAAAAATGAAATAACATATTTAGAAGAATAAATCCTTAAATAAAGAAATTTTATGTTAATATCCAATAAATTGAGCTTTCCAATGACGAGTTATTGTTAAGAAGTTTAGGGTCATTCGTTTAACGACGAAGAGATATAAATATTTTAGGACGATGCTAAACCCTTGAACGATAGTATATAATATGCGTACATTATACGTA
Source organism: Bombus pascuorum (assembly GCF_905332965.1). Classification (NCBI taxonomy): domain Eukaryota; kingdom Metazoa; phylum Arthropoda; class Insecta; order Hymenoptera; family Apidae; genus Bombus; species Bombus pascuorum. The sequence goes on along the minus strand of NC_083491.1, from coordinate 10,595,076 downwards.
TATTACGCGTATATTATACTATATATATATGTGTAAGAAACAGCATGCTTCAACATACTAAAATAGTATTCACTAGTAGCAGAGCCTCGTTAAAAGATAACGTCACAATTTTTCCGGGCAACACGTCACATCATTACGATAAAACTCCATCATTTGAATCAAAGATTCGATAATGCAAAAGGGTAGCGATCCATATATAGACTGGCAACGTGTTACACGTTCGTACAGTTACACAAACTAACGAACGCGTCTCTGTCCGTTCAGAAGCACTCAGTACTCACACAGATGAACGCCATAGACACATCGAATGGCAGCATCAAAGAAAACTTATCCAACGATGGCGAATACATGATCCACATATCGGATCGAAAGAGTCGCCTAACAGCGACTCGTCGAAAAAGAGACAAAGAGTACGGTAGAGAGATGTGGACGAAGCGAAAAATAAAGAAGTTATGAGAAGGCAGTAGCAGTAGGTACGCGGTGTCTAACCTTTATGCAAATAAACCGTTCTCGCGACCGATAGAGACTCGAGCTTACGGATCGTAATGCCGTTCCGTGGCCCGTGACAAGATCTTTTATCGCGATTAAACGCACGAGTCGCAACACGCCACCTCTCCTGTACCGTCGCGATAACAGCCACTGATTCTTCGAGAGACAGTAAAACGAGAAAAGCTACGACAGGCCATATAGCTTGAGTAGGACAACGAAAGAGGCCTACAGAGTAAGGTGGTTCTTCTTCTTCGTCTTCTTCTACTCGAGAGTAAAGGAGGCTAGGGTGAAGCTACGATGTTGGACCACTATCAATCTCACCATGACACTCTCGTGGTGGAGGACGCGTGAGGGATCGTATTAGGGACAAGAGAAGCACACTGTAGGGTAAGGGGATGACTCGATGTAATACGACCAAAGTTTAATTACCACATTACTTTGGTACGCTTTATCCATCGTATCCCCGTCCGCTCATCCTTCTTCCACCAAATCCATCAGCAGTCAGGACGGCTGATTGCGAAATACACGGGGATCGTGTACAAGCAAATAGCCTCTTCTCGAAATTCTATACACTATTTTCCTTGAACTTCATCCTTCGGCTCAATCATCCCACCACCTTGACGCGTTCGTGATCGCGGGACTACGTGCAACGCCAAGGTAACCGCTTCTTTTCTCTGTCCCTATCGTTCGCCACTGTTCCATCTAATGGCCGTAGTCCAGCTTTATTTCGTTCCAGCCAATCCCCTCCTAAGTGTCTCTCTCTAACAGTATCCGTGAACGTGTAGCATCTATAGATGGTAGTGGGTAGCCACTTAGAGGCGCGGAGCGTAACCACGCATAAACCAGTTTCCTGGTTATCCGACTCCTCGCATTTTCCTGGTCGACGCACAGCGTGTCGAACCCGCACGGAACGTACCATTAACGGAGGCTCTGCTCGATTCCGCTGCGATCGCCGATCACCAGCAGCAACCTGGAAACCGGTGGTGTGCCGATGCCGCTGCTTAAAGGCCTTTGCTATCGTTTTAAAACGACCACTTCTAGACCACGTCCACGTCATGATACCGAGCATCGAATAATTACGTAACGAGCTATACCTTCGTCTTCTGACCGTGTTACACCCTATACGTACGATACTTGTGACGTTTAGGAGAAGAGGAAGACATTATCCCGTTCGATTGGTATGCAATCGATACGATAACGAATATTCCTAGAGAAACTAACTATTTTATATATTTAGAAAAAACCAAGTGGATTAGAATAATCTGTACCGTGCTTTTGTAGGATGATGATGTACTTGATGTAGAATGGTTATATATTTAGAATTCTGAATGACTATGATAATCGGTTTTCATCGAGTACTTGCCGTCGTTGGCAGAATTAACTTCCTATGTATTATACATAGACGGTATACGTGGCTGATCAACAATGGACGTATCTACTTACGCTACCGCTCCAGAGTATCCGGGCGCTTTACGAGAATAGAATCAATTGCTTGCTATTAAAAAAGAAAAAGTTAAATAGTTCCTCTCTAGTGCCAAAATTTTGCAGATATTCTAAAATTGAGAGTTTTGACAGTTTTTGAGATATGTAGCTATTTTAGTAAAACCATTATATTAATAACAACAATGAATGCTGCTAACTTTCCTGAATGACTTTCGACCAAAGTTTTCTAAGTCATCCACTCGGTCACCTCTAAATTTTCCTAAATATCATAAAACGCGCAATTGTTCGTATTACAATCGCGTATTACAATTCGAGTTTTACAATCGCAACGTGTCATATTTTTCGAGGACAACGGCGGCGCGGCTAAATTGACCTTGCGACCCGTAAGTTCGTGAAAGGAGGACGGATTCACGAGAACAAGTGGTCGCAAGAACGTTGTTAAACGAGAATAAAAGTTTCAGAAGGGATCGGCAAAGAAGAGTCACGAGTTAACTTTGTTTCTCGGCATCTCGTAGACGGGATTGGATGATAACGTTTAGCAATTTAACGTCGACTTAGAGCAATAAAGAGGGCGAAAGAGAAAGAAAGAGAGACAGAGAGAGAGTGCTCACGTCTCTTTCTCCCTTTCACACGGATAAAGTGGTACGAATTAAATCAGCATGGAAGACTTTCTTTACGACGCAAGTAACATCCATAAATTTCGAGAGATCAGAGAGCCGAAGAGCGTATATCGCGGACAAGATATTCGAGTACACTCTTATAACCTTCTGCATAACTTTGAGAATCCGCTTGACCGAGAACCAGTATCGAGAACGGCCTTACGCCGTTATGCGATAAGTCGCGTGCCCGTTAAACGTTCGCACCAGTGATTCGTACGTTTCGTTTGTTGCACGTTCGCTTGTTTGGAATCACGGTTACGCTGCATGGTCGACAGTAAATTAAATCGCGCGAACTAATGAATTAAAAGTGGCCGAGTTAAGTTACATAACATAATTCAACGTAACGAACAATGATCCCCGAGGAGCTTAAGCATTACTACTAATCTGCTTTTCAACGTGGATTTTATGATGCCGCGTTGATAAGCGTGTAATGTGATACACGCTCGGTATTCCAATGATTCTTACATTTCCATGCCACACTTCCGATCGAATTACGTAACAGACAGAGGAATCGTAACTAATTTACTTACTTTCTAGCTGAAACGTAAGCTAACAGAGTAATTATTGTCGAGCCAATTAATACTGGCATAACTTTTGCCAAAAGAGGTATTAAGGAAGGAATTTTAGGAATTTAGTATATTGGTGGGATTTAGTGGAAGAATATTTTCATCTTCCGATACTCGTCGTAAAAATAAATCAATGACGATATATATACACTTAAATATTGTAACTTTTATAAGATACAGACAAACATTGTAAAGTTACTGAGGAATTTTGTTCTTTTGTTATCACTTAATATCGTTTAATTGTTGGTTGCTATTTCTAACGTTAAAATAGTTGCACTAAAAGATTAAACAAATTAAAAGATCTTTCTATATATGTGAGAATATATCAACGAAAGTCTTTAAGCACGATAATGCAAAAATACTAAATGTACGATATTAAAAAGATGTCTACTTAATATAATTTTCAATTACACATTCATAACTTCTTTTCAAACAATTTTCTTCCTGGAGAACTCGAAATACATGTATAGAATCACAGAAAGAAATTGACACGTGGTAGGTGGGAAAGATATTTAATTGGCTCACTCTAAAGTCATTAGGAGAATGTAACAGTACAATTTCCATCCGGAATTACTGTCGTCTATTCAATTCAGTTAGTTCAAGGTATCACAGTACATATTGGTCGATACAGTCTGTTTTGTGGCCACTAAAATAATCCGATCGTATTAGCGACTGGCGCGAATATCAATTGGACTACTGCTTTGTACGCTCCTAACCTCTTTACATAGTCAAGTATTATTACGGTATCTTATTTACTTGGTTGATATTGGATCGCATAGGAGAAACTTCAAGTAACTAGCAGTAATGCGGAAACATATCGCATTACGAAGAAATCTAGTGGTAACTGAAATTCATAACTTGAGAAATAACGTGTCGTATAAGGCGCAGGTGAAATTACAAAATCTAAATACGTTCCTTATATTTCTCACTGACCTAAAATTCTCAATAAAATACGAAAGGGACTATGATATCGGGTCATCCCATAAGTAGATCTGCTTTTCTGCGAGTTAAAACAATGTAGTTAGTGTTAAAGTTGTATAAAACTAGAATAAGTAACTAATAGGGAATAACTAAGAAACGGTAAAGAATTATGAAAAATATATTATTTTACTTTCAATTTTTTATTCTCATCTAGTATTTGAAAACCAACGATATGTTAGATAAATTTCTTAAAGATAAAAAACCCTCTAATATTATCGGTTTGACAAACATTTTCAGACAGGAATCTTATACCATTCACTTTCTATAATATTTAAAATTTTAACATAACATTAAATCAATGCAATCTAACGTCCTCGTTCGACTCGTTTTACAAGTTCAGCTTCTGGTTAGACTAGTTTATCTAAATATATGAATAAACAAACCACGATGAAGCTGTTCGAATTACGATTTAGTTACACATTAATTATATTAATAGTACTATATACAGACCAATATGGAATTTACGATTCATAATTAGGGGTTATGTCTAACTATCTATTTTGTAAACTTAGTTATACGACTAATTACTCCAACGTTAACCAGAATTTTAAATGTTTATAAATGAAGTCTAAGATGATAAAATACCTATTTTCAGTATTATTCCTTAAAACGCGCAACCTTCGCACCTTTATTGGATATTTGTGGTTGAAGTAAAATACTTAGAAATCTGTAATTACTTATCAACTACATAGCCTCCTCGATAACCTTTACATTAAGTTAAGGGATCATCGTTAATCACGAATATACGATAAACCTACCTATTTCTATCATTATTTGTTTCAAAATACAAATAAACAAAAATGTATACGAATTTTATTGAATATTAATGTCGAGCAATCATAATTTTATCGTTTTGATCGATTCTCAACTGGAGGGATGAAACCACGGTAAATATAACGATCGAACGGCGTAAACCAAACATGTTACGTAAAAGAGAGCAATTAAATGGGATGGCGGGAACGTGCGGCGTGGCTTTATTAGAAACGAGTCCGCAAGACACGCATCAGCGGATGAAACGATACGGCCAGGGGGCCATTGGGTCGATCGGTACTCAAGGGCGGACGAATAGCGGCCGCTCGTAAATCGACGAAGACAACGAAGACAACGAAGACGACGAAGACAACGAAGACGACAAAACGGTCGTTTCCTTGCGAAATTCCGCGGCGGAAGATTGTCGATTGCGATTGAACCCGATGAGACATCCAGGCACCGTTATTCCAGCATGGTGACGCGATGGTATAGGCACCTGGTACGAGTGCTATGCGTCTCTCTTTCCATCGTTTGCGCGTTCTTTCTCTCTCCACTCTTTCTCACCGGCTCGATGTTCGTTTCGCTTCTTCCACGTCGAACAGCCTCTAAGCACCGCGTGAATCGACCGAGTGTACATACAGAGGGACACCGACGCGACGCCCGCTTAGGTCGCACTGTTCACACGTGCACCCGATTTTGCTCTCTTTGGGATCTCCTGCATTTCCTGTTCCCCACCTTTCTCCTCCATCTTCCTATATTCTTCATCCGTTCTCGCCGCGGCGCCGCCGTGTGTACACTCGTCGCCATAATTATCATTAATTCGGTACGCAAATTCTGGGTTAGCTGTCGGCTAATCACATATTATGATCCACTTTTTGCTCCAATTGATCCGAATAAAGAATCCTTTCGCATATCTGCCCACAGTCTTATAATATCCATTATACACTTAATTGGACATTGCGCGATTTAATTATCTGTCCCGTTAGTACGTTCCCTGTTACGTAGTTTGATATACCTACCTTGTTTTCAATATAGTTTTCATAGTAAAATCGTACGTATTTCGTGTTTCATGGAAATCTTAAATTACCTACTCTTTTATTAATCGAAATAAATAAAAGAAATTTTCCTCTCCTCGTAGCCATCATTAGCCAGACGTTGGTCTTGAAAAAAAACCGTAATACTACGTCAATGGCCGTTAACGTGTTAATTCAGGATGCGAAGAATCGTTGTGTACAAAATACACCGTATAACAAAATTACATAATTACTTTACACGGTAATTCAGAGTACTCGGTGAAGCTATGCGTACAACGTTTCATGTAAAACACCGGTAGACATTTCAATAAATTTTCCACATTCACAATTGTCCACGTTCACGTAGCGTTCTCACGATTGGTACCCTTGGTTGTCCTCGTACTAATCCTACCGGATTCTGTTGCTCATTAATGTCATTCGCAATCACTGATTCGCGAGAGTGTCGCCAAAGCAAAGTGCATTTGCATGTACAAAATGAACCCTTACATTGCATTAGACGGCGAATTATTGTAACTTGTTCGGGGGGTGTTTTCACGGTTTACAATATTGAAATTCGAAGGTGCAACGAAATAAATTTCATGGGTGTCCCGAGGCTACGGGTTACGTCAGAGCCGGGTCCCGAAAAACCGTTGCTTTCCGACTAAGAATAGAATTTCACCCGATCGCCTGGAAATACCTACGTGAACGAAATCGAGGTCTATCGGTACGTCGACCGGGGTCGAGGGGGGACAAGAGAGTCAGAGTCGCGATCCCGATAAGAATACAAGGAAATAGCGGAATGGGGGAAGAATTCGGGTGGAGGCAATGGACACGCGAGAAAGGGAAGGAGAGAAAGAGGTTGGCTTGTTTTCAATGGTGTCGAAGCCTACGATCGAATTGTGCGTACCGTTCTGTCCTCCTTAGTCGGCAGCGGTCCCAGTGCCCCCTCCCCCTTCTCCTGTTCGGTCGAGGAAGAGTCGTGCGCCGCGGCTCAGCCAGGTGTACCCAGTGCCTAAGAGCCAGCCGGTCGACGTCGTTATACCCTGCAGCGCGGTGCTCGCGAGGTCCGTATTATCATTGCAAATCGTCGTTTAATTTCTTACGAGGTGGTAACGCGCGCGACTCGATCTCGATAAATTAATCTTAAACGTTGGACGAATTTCTGTGATTTCGTTCGATTTTTTGGTGCATTCACCACCGCGCGTTTTCCTATTGTGACCCCCGGGAACAACCAATCATTCTCGTCGATGTTTCTTGCATCGATTTCATCCTCGTGAAAAACGTCCTTGTGGTATTCCAGAGGAAAGAAGCGAAATACAAGAAACGCCGTTTGGCCTTTTGCCGACTGCTTCGAATTCGATATCGAGACGCGGAAGCGTTATCGATAATCTCGACAGGTATGTGCAACCCACGAATCGCCGCGAATGGAAGCGTTTCGGTGTATCGAGCAAGTGCATCGATGTAATTATTTCAACGTGTCGGGGCAAAATATCGTGCACGAATGGTTCGTTGTATTTGAACGTGGCTGTTCGTTCTACGGGTGCGATCGGAATTTTCCCAACTTTTTGCCACTTAAGCTTTTTCGTCCGTTTCGTTGAACCACGCACGCGCGCGTGCGCCAATCTCGCGGACGCACGCGTTTGGTCGGCGATGTCGAAACCAAACTAATTGTTATTTAGTTTCGCATGACAAAAAACAGCGCAATTGCAACAGAGGTGCGTAAAAACACGCCGTTATTTACGTACATTTTTCCCGCGGTTGAAGCTACGTGTTTTGATAGAAAGGGGGATAGCGATATGAACGGCACAGCTTCGAGAGATACAAATATTGCCGGAGAAACAATTTGTACCGTTGATCTTCAATTTCTGTGATGTAAAGATGGGAATGTGTACGGAAGAAAAGAATTGCTTGACTGAACTTCGTACATCTTCAGTGAAACTCGCGAACCCGGAAGCATTTGTAAAGTTTGAAATACGCGAGAAGTCTTACATTTTTGATTTTATGTTACTTACAATGGATTAAAATGCACGTATAATTTATTGGTGTTAAACATTCGATCGTATATAGTATAAATTTCTAAATTGAGATAAATAATATCGTTTTATATAAAAAAATATTACGTATACACGAAAAATAAATAAAATTGTTCTGTATATAAAATTATATATATTTATATGAAAATGAAAAATATGAATATCTGTCACTTAGGAAATTTTAAAGATCGTGTGAATCTTTCATAGTAATAAAATTTTTAAATTGATATGATAGAAAAGATCACTTTCACGTGACAAACACCCGCTGATTATCGCCAATTGATAAAAATAGAAGAACAATTTCCTGTTTTCAAATCATAGACTATGCAGCATCTATTTCGCCATTTTAATCTTGTTAGTATGCAAATAAAACACATAACAACGCGATGAGAAAGAATTGTCGTTAATTTTACGTTACAAGATTTCTATAGAGTACTTGGAGAACAGGTTGAACGAGTTGAAAAACGGATGCAAAGTGTCGAGACAAATTGAGATTCCTATAGATTCAAATAATGGTCTCTAACCTTATACCAGATTCTACTTTAGAGACTAGTTTATGTTTAAACACCAATAACTCAGTACTTATTAACTTAAGAATAAACTAGAAAATTAATTTTCTTCTCCAATATCAAATATACTATTCCTATAAATAGAAATTCAATATAAAATCCACCTTAAAGATGATTTAATAAGTTATAAATTAATACCAGGACTACTACGTTACATAAAATGCACTAGATTATATAGGAATCTATAACCGTAGCCATAATTGTAATCATAAATTAAAAGAAGAACTACTAAATTGTCTAAAATACTCTACTTTACATAGCAATACATAATCGTAACTTTTTATCCTTCCTACAACGATCGATGCATTAACGATTTATAAATGAGCATCTCAGAAGTCACACCGATCAACTCCGCTTCCTATCAATTCCTCAATTTCATTGCGTATGAGTACGCGATCAACGTCTCATTTTCGAGGAGCACATGATTTTTGTGTATCTAAACGAGCATTCTATCATTGTCTTTATCTACCGCTTTCAATTTGACGAGTTGATCGGTGCAGCCTGTGAACGACTGAAATAACAAAAAAGCAAAGAAAAACAGGTATCTTCTGCGAAAGGAATTGGATCGATGAAGTAATCGTGTGTTTTTTCTGTTTACAGTTAAAGATTGCGAAACAGGTGGAGCGTCACGATGACAAGACTCATCACGGCGTTGTTGGTGCTGCAGGCTATCGCGAGGTTGGGTCGCGTGGCTGCCGCGGAGTCGACGCACGCGGCTGACCAGCAGCCAGTTCCTTCTGCGGTCCCATCGGGACTTTCTGGGCCAGATTACACCGGTCCATCTGCCGGTTCCGACGAGTGTGACCCAGAAATGGTGGGCTTCGAGCTGGTGACCGGGTACGTGTTCACCGCACCCACGAACATGCTCGAGTCCATACCGGGAACTCTGATGCTCACCGATTGCTTGGAGACCTGTCAAGCGAACGATTCCTGCCAGGCGGTCAACTACGAGACGGGTCTGTGCGTTCTGTTCAGCTCGAACGCCGACAGCAATCCAGGTAAGATTGAATCGTTATCGTATCGCCGCGCGTGGATGTTCCGTGTCGTGAAACTCGATCAACGCGCGATATCCTATAAGACTGCGAACGTACCATGGGTCAAAAGACTACAGCGTATAGCGTAGAGTCAGAACGATCAGTCTTTCTCCCGATTCGTCGACGTTGAACGGTGCCACGCATCCGCCGATCCTACATATATGTATGTTCCTGGACGAATAAGGGAATTCCACGAAGCGTGGAAGCGTACCGCAGAATGATTAAATGCCTAGAGACGATGGATAAAATAGACGTGTGTCGTTTCGTACGAGCCAGCCATCGCCGCTTTTATGCGGCACGTGAGCCGCCTCTCTGAGGACGTAACGGGTTTCCAGACGATATTCGGACGGTTGACGGCTATTTGCTTGTTCGATTGTAAAGAAAGTATGCGCTGAGGTAGGTCGGACCAAGATTGAGGTCAGCCTATGAATACGCTCGTACAATTGCTCTTATATCATCGAACCTCCATTTACCTTCAATTTTCGTGAACGGTACCCTCGTTTCTTTCCTATTTATTCAGGGCTTTGTAGCTAATTTTTTTTAGTTAATGGTGTAGAGCTTAGCAACGCGTCAGATGTAAAATTATATGTTATTGAAATCTCGTTTGTTTTTCATCTTTGCGAAGATTATCTTTGTTTCGTTTGTATTGCAGCTTTTCAGTTAATCGTAAAGAGATTAAGAATGCATTTTAAATGTAAAATTTCGTCACATCAGAATTCGATTTATCTTTAATTTTTGTAAATGTCGATTTTACTTCGTTTCTATAAAACATTTTTAGTTAATTATAAAGAGGCAAGGAATGTGTCTACCATGTTTCGTATTATCGAAATTCCGTTTGCCTTTAATTTGTGAAGGTCAGCTTTGTTTCATTCGTACTGTTTTATATAATCGTGGAAAAGTTGTATGTAATACAACTTAGGGAAATGGGACAAGAAGAAAGAGAAACGTTTATTTATAATTGGCTTATCGGAAAACGTCGTAAGAGCGATGGTTCAAGTAAGAAGTTGCGTAGTTGTACTGTTGCTGTAATATCGTATTATAAATTTTAATATTGAAGTTTGAAATGTAGAGACCAATTAGAAATAATGGATCGTTACGATGGAATATCTTTTCTCAATTCTGAAATTGAGAATCCTCTAATTAGTAATTACTGGGTGGAATTTTTTAGCTTTTGCCGGAAACAAGTTGAAAGAACTTCGTGTTTAACTTACAACATATAAAATGTATAAAAATTTGGTTTATTAAATTCATTAGAGAAACGGCGTTGTATATAAACACGACTGAAATGATATTTAATAAGACTAATGGTTCTCAATTATCTTACCAGTTATGCAATTACTAATTATGCATATAATCGTATGAATATTACGAGTGAGTATTTTGAATGTATAAATCGTATGAATTCATGAAATATTAAAGGAATTAACAAATTTTCGTGCAGTGGTGGGATTAAAAAAATGGTAGGATTGCGAATCGGAAGAATTTATGCCTAAATGCTTAGCAAATCTGCAATTTAATCATGTTATTCGTTTGATAGAATTTTCTGATTCGTATTTCATTTTTCAAACGTACGTATATATTCGGTCGTTATTAATCGTCCATTTCGCGGATTATACGTCCAGGTATCGCGTAATCCATGTTTGTCGATAGAATCGCAATATCCCACGTATCGATTTTGTACGCGTTGAAAAATCCACAAGCTTTTGAGCCCCTGGCTAACATCGGAAAACATCCCCATTTCCCAAAATATCGGTGACTCGGTGAACATTAAGCACATTTTCTCTTGCCGGTGAATTTTTCTTATTTTTACGGATTTACATTACAAAATATTTTCGTCTAATTGCTTAAAAATAGTAAAAAAAGAATTATACGCAAATTGTAGCATGTTTTAAAAAAGAATTTACTTTCCTTTTTTCACTTTTTTTTTTTATATTTTACTTCGTGTAAATTATCTATTTTTTTTCTTTCTTTTTAATTAATTTGCTTTAATTAACTTGATACTATAAGAAAATGTTATTTGACTATTTTTCTGAATAAGAAATTGTAGTTTCAGTTTATAATATTATATTATATTGTCTTCTGTGCGTGTGCTCTAGCTAAAACGATAGACGTTACCTGAGACGGCTATCTTCTTAGTCAACACTTTAAGGTGACACGTGCTTTGACTTCTTAATTATTTTTAAAAACTATCACTTTCCTTTCGAAGCATGAAAAATAAGATCTAACTTCAATGACTGTAGAAAAATCATTTTTGGTTATAAAGTTTATGAACTAACATTATGAATAATCCAAGTGAATTGACAATTAAAATAATGAAAATGCAATTATTGTTAAATGTAAATATATCAAGATATTGAATCAATGTAAAGTTAAATCATAATTCCATTTGGCAAAATTTACCAGAGCATCGAATACTTTCTCAGTTACACCAGTTTTCCCAAAATTATAATTTTAAATTGAAATACAAAAAGTTCCGCCAGGGGAAATATCGGAACAAAATTTCGCAGGTGGTAAATGTGACACAAAATGTGTTAAATTCCGTGTGCTCTCGGTGATATTTGTACGTTTGAACACTTGACAACCACGGAATGGTATTGCCTGGAATATATATAGCCGGGAAGACACTTCGTCTCTGTAGAATCCCCCAGGTTAAAGAATTTGATTGAGCCACGTCGATTGAAAATCACCTTACGTGCTATCTGTCTTCGATTCCCCTCGATCTTATTTAAATTCTTGTAAAGTACGAAGCAACGTTCGCACTCCGCGGCACAGTTGATTTTTCTACAAAACGTTCGAGCGAAAAATCGAGAGCCAGGCGAAGGAGATTTGTCAAGCACTCCTCGACCTACTCCTTCGTCGCGAGGCGTCGAACCGAAGACAGTTTTAAGCCATTCCACGGAAGAGCGTCGCTCGGATTACGTGTTAAAGTTTCACTGTGTGTAGTCGCTCATTTTTACTGCCTCTCTTCCTCCTTCTCTCTCTCTCTCCCTTCCTCCCTCTCTCTCGCTACCTGCTCTTTTTCGTCCCGTTTGAACGAGTTTTTCGCGTGAAAAAAACCGGCAGCGCGAATTTCTGCGCTACGCCGTCAATTCGCGCGTCGATTGCGCGTTGTGCACAGTTTCAAAAAGCAAAAGAAAACATCAGAGAGAGAGAGAAAGAGAGAAAGTCGATGTGGAAAAAAAAGAGCGAAGAGAATATTATTTTCACGACTGCTCTCGACCGGATGGAACTGAAGCTGAAACGCTCTAAAATATCTCGACAAAAGGGAAAAAATCGAGTGCCCAACAGCTGAAATTCGTTGCTTCGCGCGACCAAGTATTAGATTATATCGTCATCGAGGAGACTAGAATTGAAGCAAATTCGCCAGGCAACCGATGTAAATACGGATCAAACTTTAAAACTTCTTGAATTTGATTAAACCGAAGGGCAGATTAACTCTCGCTAAAAGTTATAGTGGAAAGTTTGATCCCCGTTGGTTGGTAACATCTATTAAAAATACAATTTGCTTAAAAGTCACGGCGGTTGTCGTTAATGTAATCAAAGATGCATCTACTTACAAAGTAAAATGTTAAAACGTGAGGTTTTGTAAAGAATATCTAAACGCTTGAATTAAAGTCGTGTTTTCCAAGGTATAATTAAAATAAATTATGATAAAAGATAGGAAATAATAAATTTTAGCTTTCAAAATTATGGAAACACTTGTATGTATACGTATATGGATCAGCTTTCTCTGGATTCCTAAACTTTTCATCCTTTTTGTCATTTCTTACTACAACCTCAATTTCAAGTCAATTGATAGAAATATTTTTTGCAGTACTTTAATTGTAAAAAGCTAGGAGGCCGTAAATCACATCAACCAGAATTACCAAGTGAGCGACATCAAATAAATCATACATTGAGCATTCAATATTATAATCCATTCATTTCGACGTTCATTCTAACTACTGGTGCAAAGATGTGTGTATTACGTGTAACATTTCTCAATTGAGTTTAGAAGATTACGTGTATATTACGTAGCTCGAAGGAGGAGATTAAGATGTCATTAATATTCATACGGCGAATAGTATGAAAAGTGTGAAGTCAACGTATGATATGATAATGCAAAGTAGGACATTAGAATAATTTTATATGAAACGTATAAGAGAAATAGGAATATTTTTCGAAATCATAAATTATATTTACACGGAAATGGAAATACATATAAATAAAATAACTAGAGGAATTTAGAAGGAAATATTGCTTATGTGAGAGTAAAACATTATCACTGTATACACAAAGAAACGAGGCAAGGCATAAAGTTTTATTTCCTCTTTCGCAAGATAGAACTGTTTAATATTTGATACGCTTTCCCCTACCTTTATTTAGACATAAGATTGTTTAAATTATGATTCGACGATAACAATATATTTTTGATTTTTTCCCCTGATTTCGCTTAGTGTTGTAAATTAAATTTCTGAAGAATCTTTAAAGGAAAATGATAAATTACATTTCATATTTTTTAAGCTACTTTCATATATCCATTGTGTATATTACATATGGCTATTACTTTGACAGAATCCAATAAATTTCAATATAATGATATTTCGATAATTCGATAATTTAATAATTTCAATAGTTCTATATAATTCAATTTTCACCAGAAGAATGCTAGAACTTGCCTTGATATCGTAGATATAATAAATGGAACATAAAATGAAATACCTATATACCGTACATATAATTCATTTCATAGTACCGTATGCTGCTTTCTCTTTAATGATTTAATGATTTGAATAAGAAGCAATAAACAGTGATATATGAGTAATGTATGCAATAATCGATATCTATTTCGAAATTATGGTATTTTAATATTTTCTATGCCGTGGATTTATTTAGAAGCAATACAAAGTAAAATTAACTTCATGAGGGTATTATCACAACAAAAAAGAAAAAAGGAATAATTCCTAACTCATATCAGATTCTTCCTTCTTCTTTCCATTCTTCAATTCTTTCAAAACGAATTTATTTCTCTTTCAATATTGGACTACAGTAACATAATAATATGTTCTATAATTCGCTGATATTTTCAAAAACAAGACAGATAGATTAAGTACGGTTATAAAATAAATATGAAATCTTAGCTCATCTTATAAAATCACGTACATATTACAATAGGTCTCAATTATATCGAGAAAATAATTAGAAATTATTAAAACGATTATCCCATTATTTAAGGAAGAGTTAAAACAGATTACATAAAATTCATCCACTATACTGATCATACCTTAAGTATTATTTCACTTTACATCAAAAAGCATGGATTTCATAAATGATAGGGCGAAGAACACGATGCTAAACACTTAACGGGTTAACGATTGCTCGATGTAACAAGCAAAATTCCCGGTAGCATTAACAATGAACCGCGAAAGAGGTTTTCATTAACGAGGCAATCTTACCAGTCGAGTGTTGCGCTGGATGCATTTTCATCGACTGTCATGAACGAAAAAAAAGTTGTTACAACAATAGCCTGTAACGATCACATGCATTGTCAGGTAGCTTCACCGCGCCGGTTTCTCATGAATAATGGATACTGCTATAAGTAAGTGTAATGAGAAATGCACTAATTGAATCTTCCGGGGTGTAATTAATATAAACTATGCGTCCGTGGTTGGCCGACCTGTAAGCATTAATTAAATAGTAAATGAGTTAGGTACAACAACAGAAAAACGGCGCTATTCCGTGAAGAATTCCTTTGACTACTTGTTAGCATTTTCTATAACGATTACATATTCATTGAGAGAAAAGAAGTGTTCCTATTTATTACATCATTTATAACCTTTACAATTGATGACTAACAACTAAGCCTTACAATTCTTTTTCTTTTATCTTGAAATTTATAATATCTCCGAATACAGGAAGTTTCCATTGGTCCCAATACGATCTACGAATATACAATTGAATTTGAACAATCGCCTGAAAAGAGTGGAGCACTTTTACAACAATGAAAACCAATTTCCTGCCGTTCCGTGTCGCGCGAATTCTCTTGGAAACGCGGCCGTGAATTCGGTATTTCGTAAGGAGGAGAATTATTCAAGAAGCCTCCTCTCGCGCGATCGTTCCCGCTGAAATACATAAATTTCCTACGAGTTGTGATAAACGCATGGCTCGTGCTTGCGAAAACATCGAGAAAATAGATCGGTGGATTGAACAAACGAATGATCCGCTCGTTTTATTCATTCGCAATCAGTTTTCACACGGGGGTCCGAAAACAACGTTAGCGAACTGGGGCGAGTTCGACTAAAAAAAGAAAAAAAAAAAACTATTTCACGGCAATCTATTTCCATTAGCATTGCCCTCTCCCAGAAAGGAATGGGATATTCTTTGTTCACGGATCAGGAATATTTCTCCATTCCGATTCGAGAATTCCATTCGAGAGTACGTTATTGTTAATTTCTGATCTCTTCAAATTCTAAAAACTTGCTTTCCTTTGAGCTATTATAGTCGGATCATTCTTCTTTTCGCTATTTCTATAAGCGTTCTGTATGTTTAATCTCATAAAATTGTAGAAACTTCCTTACCAATTTTCGTTATTTATATTTCTTGATAATTTTCCAACTATCACACAGTAACGCTTCTCTACACTCGTTCGAAGTGAACGTTGTGTTAATTAGAATTACACTTTCCACCCATTAAAACGTCTACTCATTTTCATCAGCCGAGATAGTTACAATTCTTTAGTATAGTATTATTTCTCTCAGATTAGAATTGATTCGTAATCGAAAGGAAATGTAAATGCACATTACGCATATTACAAATCGATCACGAAGCTTCGTCGATAAATGATAATTTGAGAGGGGGCGGATAGATTCAGTGGACGATTATTTCGTAAGCACGGAATCAATTATCGACGTTCTTTGCGCAACGAGGGCAGAAATTGACCATGCGCCGATCGTTGTTTCGTAATTAACGAAATGAAACGGAGGGAATATCTTCGTCGGTCTTACGCGTGTTTTTTACCTCGGGACGGTATCAGAAAAATTGAATCTCGAGGTACGCACATAATGATGATGACTACGAGCAAAAAAGTTAGTAGGGTGAAATTACAGGGACGGCGGGTGAAGCAAAGTCAAATAGGAGACGAGCAATAAACATGCAAAAGATTTAAAGTGCCTCGCTCATTGGCGATCATTTACCTTAAACTTCTCGAGTTCTCCAGTTGACATGCAGATATACTGCTTGTGACAGTTTGACGTCTACAAACTACATTTTTCCTCCTTTTAACATATCTGTTCTCTCCGCCTATTTCCTATGTCCCCATCTCTCTCTTTCTCTCCATCTGTCATTCTCTCTAATTTCTACCTGTTTCTTCCATTTTATTCTTTTACTTTTCATTCGATGGCATCTCGGCAGTCGATGAAACTCGAACGCGTACGAATTTACAGGCTAATTGCGTCACTTTGAGCGAGCACCGTAAAATCGGTCGCGTCAAGCGTGCTTGCCTCCACGGTATTTTCAAGCGATCGACGAAAAAAGCAACGAAACGGGAGAAGGAAAGTAAAAAACGAGAGGAAGAAGCATTCGAACGGTTTAAGATCGGCCAATCGGCCAACGCGGTCTCGACGCCTCGAGGATGCAACTGACATGGTTACGCCTTGATGACTTCCTGATTCGGTGGCTTCCTGTAACAATGATCCACAAATAAAATGTCGTCTCCTAACGACGTCGCTGTTACGATCGGACGATCTTACCGCTTTTTGATCTCTACGCTCGTTGCTTCTATCGTTGTTCAAAAATACGTATTGTGAGAAATCATGGTCGATACCTTTAGGAGTAATAAAGCTTGAAATTCAAGAAACCTAGATTTATCACTTTGACAATACAAAAATTTCTCCAATGGTTAGAAGTAAAAAATCTTCCCTACGTAACGCTACGATTCCAAACTAAGTTCAGTAACGCATGAAGCATCGATGAGGAAACAAAGATAAATATAAAAAATTATAGCGTAAAGGAGAAAGCAAGCACGAAAAGTACATACCATAGAAACGACAAAAAGCTTCCTACAATTGAAGCTACAATTCCAAACGGATTTCAAGAATGCATAAGGCAGATGATGAGGAAACAAAGATAAATATAATGAATCATAAGACGTAAGGTAAAGGAAGCACGAAGTGTACTTCAATAAAGGGCCTCGCATAATTCTTGTTCCGTTTAAAGAGCGTTAGATCTAAAGTTACAAGCATTATTCATACTCGTGATACAACGAGTAGGTAAGATGTATGTACGATGATAAGAGACGAAGACCCCATCGTACACATGGAAATTCCACGTAACATTTCGCCAGCGGGGGAACCAGCTTCTTCGTCAGAGAGGTTTTGCACGTTGAATATTTGTTTCTGTTCAAACGGGACCAGCGGTAGGTTCGCAGGCTCCGTGTAACCGTGGTTCATGATCGACGATGGGACAATGACGACACAAGCGGCCCGCGTCACGATCACGAAATTTCTGTACCTGGGCCCCGTTACTCGATGATAGGATCGTCTTACCAGCAACCTAACTGCTGTCTACTTTCCCATTTCTCCTCATTCGTCTATAAGCCGTCTCTCTATTCGCCACTATCGAAGAACCATTTACAGAATAGGGTATCTAGTATCAAGCACTGTTCGGTAATTAGTCTTTGGATAATGTATTCCAAGTAGCACGTGACCAGGCCAGTCAAACGATCTCTCCTTCTTTCTTTCGCCTGCAGTTACTCTTATTTCGCTATGCGCCGTTCAAAGTGGATTCGTGATGGATTTATTTGCGAAATTAATCTCTCAGCTTCTGGATACGATGTGCCTAGAGGTAGATTTTATTCGAATAACGTAGTTTTTCCTTTGGCTGGAATCGTGGCAAATGAACTATTTAAAAGTAAAGTATACGTTCGCTTGAAGTTAAGTTATTAAGGGATATAAAACTGAATTATATAGGAAAACTGAGCGTGATCTACGTGAGGTTGAGACTCTTTCTTTTTTGGTAGTTTTTCTGCTTCCCTATAAAATAATTTAATCTGGCATGCGAAATCAAGGATACGTGTATATTGAGTTCCTTAGAAAATTCCTATTAACATTTAAGAAAAACTTGAAGATCGCATATTGTGTGTGTGTGTATTCGCGCGTGTATGTGCGTCATAAAATTAATATTTTAGTGACTAATATGTGTAATGATATAAATTCTCTTAATGAAGAAAGAATCTTTAGCTATCTTCCCTTTCCTGACCTCTTCTTTTTTAACTACGAATTCCTCCGAGTACTTTTTGCACACTCTTAGAGTATCTAGTTTCTAGGCATTAAGAAAGCTTTGTAAAAACTAAAATGATTGATATTGAGGCTAGACTCTGTCCGGTGAATGGAATGTCAGCCTTTATTATTTCTTTTTAATAAGCTGTTAATGACTTGAACTTATTTATTACCTACGAGACACGACAATATATTTTATCATTTACTATATACGTCTATATATTTTATGAAAAATATTTTATCAATATAAATGTAGCGGCATATGAGTAAACGGAAGATTCGAATCAGAAGAGACTCATATTGTTGTGCTTTGGAGTGTCAATATTGTTTGCTAGGTTCCAAGGTAAACGAACTGCGGACAAAACATTATCGCCGTTATTTGTAAATTCGTCAACCGGAGATACATTTGAACTTCTATAACAACACCGGTCGATATAAACAGACGAACGTGCTCTCTAGGACAATCATTATAGCGAGTCATACAGTCGAATAGCGAGCGTAGAGTCGAACGGAAGTATTGAGCGAACGACGATTACGACCGATATACTGTCTCTGTACTTGTACTTGAAGAGATTTTAATATAATCGATTATTACGATTTTATCACTCATCTGTTTAATAAACCAACCAACAGGTATAATTCACCTCATAAAAGTATTTTTCGTCTAACTTATAATTTAGAAATTATAGATAAAAACTTCATCAAGTAATAAAATAATGACACAAGATTTTAAAATTATAGCTACCAGTTTTACATTGACTTTTACAAACAAATTTAATCGTCGTAATATCTTGTCTTGATTAGCATACACATATCTTGTTAAAAGTAGCCAAATGGCCAGATAGTATCGAAGAATGTATCAAATTATAATCTCACTTTGGTGTTGAATCTGTTACCACTTTCTCATCTTTTTTAAGGTATAGGATATTAAGTAAGATAAAGATATTATAATCTCCAAATATGTCATGAAGATATAACACACATAGTAGCACATAAAGTGCAGATACACTGCAGTTATTCCGAAACATTATAGAAAGAAGAATGTACATAGCTGGGCATACATTATCGATACGTTTGCAGACCGATTTCTTACACTTTAGCAGCGCGTTCTAGCGCAATCAGTATTCAGAATTCCAGCGTTTTCTTTGTGGTTGATTCTCTTCACTGGGGCGTGCAAGCCTCGACAAAAGAGACAAAGGGGAGGCTCCGGTACAAGTCTTTCGAGGCACACAGTTGCTTCGTGGATATACGTATATATAGTATGTATGTATATCCACTCGACGCTCTTGAGCTTGCCAGCGAGTCATTTTTCACTCTTATCGGTCGGTGTCTTTATTTAAACGCGAATCGAGAGAGACTTCGTGTATAGGGAAGCTCGTAGAGAAAAAGAAAAAGAGAGAGAGAGAGAGAGAATGATAAAGAAAATCGCGACAATATCGTCGTTGAAACTTTTCCAACGATGTAGGTGGGATAAGTAGCCCGGACGAAGTGGGGGCTGGTCCCATCGAGTAAAAAGTTTTCCTCGCGCGTTTTGATGGAAAGTCGTGTAACTAACTGGGCCGATACCAAGTTAGCGCTCCTGGTGTCCGAGAGATTTAAACTTTGTTGCTGCATACTTTGGATATAAAGAGGTTATAGTGCGCTCTGGGCGAAGCCGCGAAGCTGAAACCGGAAACTGAAAAAGAAGGGCGGAGGGACCGACGCCCCTGGGAAATTGTTTATCAAACGTTTCGAGGCTGCCACATTTTGAATAAATAAAACTATCCAGTTGAAACCAAGTCGCACGATATACTGTCCTTCTACTGCGAGTAAAATTAATTTTACGATTTCCACAGGAACTGCCTCAAGTCACAGAGGGATAGTCTTGGCCGGTGTAGTTTAGGATCGTTATTTGGAAAATTGAAACCAACGATCTCGATTTCCAGGCGGGATACCACATGCATAAAATATTCCATGATTCGACTTGGCTTGGTTTCAGCTTTTAGCATTACCAGCTTCGAAACGTATGCACCACGGTTAAATTCTAACTGCTGATCAAAGAGGATTATAAGCTTAAGTCAGTTTGCCTTGCAACAAACGAGGTTGACAACACCGGCAAAGGTCGACTACGGAATCCGATAGAATTCCAAAGCTGGCTGCCGCTATCTCGTACCCGCTGCCGGGTGAAACCGGAGAAAAATATAGGAAACATCAAGGGAGATGGAAATGAAAGAAATGAAAAACTGTGAGAAATTGTAGCATGAGATGATAAAGTAATATGAGTCAGTAGCATTCCAACGAATTCCTATGATATTGCGTACCATCGTTTTATTTCAATTCCTGCAATTTCATATGAGATACGCACGCGACGTAGGAATGTTCAAACATAAAATTAAACTTTCTCAGTCAGAATTAATTAAGTGAAATCGGTGTCACTACGGTTTATTTAAACCTAGCCTATTAGCTAAAGACGTTTACGTCCCTATAATAACGTTAGTACTTCTTTTAGTCGCATTATTCGTTCGTGTCATTCAACTGTTCGAAAAAGAAGTTCCAAGGATCCCCTAATTGCGGTTACGAGCGTTATCCGTATTAAACAACAAATTGTTTCATCTTGCTACGGATTGGATATTATCCGATAGAATGCATTCCAGAGCTGCAACCACACAGAACGAAAGCTCGGAAGGAATCACAGAAGCGTTAACGAAAGATCAAGGAAATGATTTCACGATCTGATTGTCCGGTTATTTACTGTCACTCGCTACGTTACGTCGGGTTATTCACCATCGAACCATCCTTGGATAACGGGGCCTGGCCGCATTCCAACGTCTGTGGCGGCGTTGCAACGCCATAACGCCGCACGTGCATAACGCTAGGGCCCCGATGCATAATAACGATTTTCAGACGAAACGAAAAAACCACACCGAAAGCATTTGCTGGCCGATATTAACATTTTTATGCGTGTCATCGAGCCGCCGTTTTACGCAATGATTGCAAGGGCGCTACCTTTTCACCCTTTGATAAGGATGGCTCATTCTGGAATAGATGAAACCCATTAGAAAGTAACGACGATCAACATTATACGGGTCTACAACGACGTGGCTAAAACGATATTAAAATGGAAGAGATTGCGTTCAGCTATTCCCATCTACGGCCACGTTGGTCAACTGGTACCTAGAGTAGGGTTTCAAACGGACAATGTTACCGTCGCAATTGCGTTGTAAAAATATTACCGCTTTTTATGCGATAATATATCGTCGTGTAACCGAGAGCAGAGTTATTATTTTGCGCGAAACCGAGTCAAAGTCAAGTGGCTTAGTACATTTTTGGCTGTGAGCTTCAGCTTAATGAATTTTAGGTCGCTCTTGGACGTCTGGCGGACGTTGAACGAGTAAAACAAACGGTTACACGAGACTTTTGTCATGATTACACACACATATATCTCGTCAATTCATAACTGTTTGTACATCGAGGAAAATTTCATTTAGAATTGGATAATAATATTACTTCTCATTGTGGTGAAAAATATGCTGGATTGAAATAACAGACAGTATACCACTGCTATGAATAATGCAATATGTGGCTTCTAGAAAACGCATTGTTTAACTTTATCCACCGAAGAATAGAAAAAAGCGACGACGAAAAATTTATAAAAATTAAAGTATCAATTAAAATTACCGATACTAAGATGATAATAGTACTTTGATTTTTCACTAAAAAAATTCCCAAGCTGACAGAAGGCTAAAGCAATACATTTTCTTATCTCTCGGATTCTGTGGAAGAATTAGTAATTGCGAACTTTTCGCCAACAGTATATAAATTAAAAGTTGATAAAGCGAGCGTACTTTATAATACATTGACATTTTATCTATACTATTTTGTTGACTATTCTTGGTTGAATTTTTTAACGACATATTTAGTTGTTGAACCAAAGCAAGTTGCACAAATTTCCAAATTTATTATCTGCGAACACGCATTGTAACAGTTGCCGCATTCTTGAAATTGTCGTTTCGCCTAAGGTTAATTGCACAACACGGATGCCGTAGTCGAAGGGTGAGCTTCACGCGATGCGACATGCATGCAGGATCGTTTACGGTGGGCGCAGCCATCGGTATAACCGCGAAGTCGCGGCTCGGCGCCGCCAGCAGACTACTGTGACAAATTACACATAATTCACGAGTCAATTTCACACACGGTTGTCCTGCCAGGAGAGACAGCGCCGTTGAATACGAGCGTGCCAGGTTAATTCGAGGAACGAACGACTTGAACCGTGAACGGAAGTAAACACGCCAGCAACGATGATACGTGCAGATCTTCGTAACGAATGATTGGTTGCTTTGCCGAGCGATAACGGTCGGTCTACGCAAATTCCTTCGTTCAATTCTAATTCTAAGAAACAGGTGTCTCCGACAAATTGTATCGGTAATTCATATCGGTAATACCAGAGGTGGTATTCAAGGAAGAAACATGAAATATGAACTGCGATATTAAGCTATCTAAGAAATTCTTGCTGATTTTTATTAGTTGCATTTGAATACGTGGAAGTAAATGAAAGTCAATGAATAAGATATATGAGATTCCTGTATCGTAGATATATTCAAGTAGATATTCAAAATTGGTATTTTTTATGTAATCCATGAATTAAACAAACTCTACTCTTGATAAATATTTATTTTTCTATACAGTGATGAGATGTAATAATTGGAAAATAAAGATTATCTTTTCATTTTTAACTGGAAAATGAGCAAGATTTCTTAGTAAAATTATACATATTTCAAACGGGTATGACACACTTAGGCAGATATTTTGCGACTGACTGGACACATAGTTTAAAGAGATTCGTTACAGTTGGTTAATTTCTCTGAACGTAATAATGTCTCAAACATAGAGAGAGATCGAATGTATCTCTGACGTTTGGAGTAGCTCATTCAATTGTATTGATATTCCTGAATACGTTCATATAAATGAAAATAGGTGAAAAAATATGAAATTCATATAACAATTTTAATTTAACAAATTTAATTATCTTCTCATATATTCTTTAAAACGAGGTTCATTATAATTGGTTGGACTTTGTAACAGCTATAGTAAATACATTAATGGCGAACAGAGAAAATATTTAACGTTTTAGTATTTGTGTAAACAATAGGGATAAAATATCAAATGTGATTGAACCATCAAAGATCTTTAGAAAGACAAAATCATTTTCTAGCTATAATTTCTATCATTTCTTGAAATCGGAAATTTAGTATAATTGAATAAATTATGCAAAAATACAACATATCAAGTTACCGTTAAATGTGTGTAGGAAGATCCGTTACTCGTCCCGGGATCGTCCAAATTTATAGCAAATTTATGTTATTATTTCGACATTAGATTGTAGCAACGTGTTTCACCTTATATATATAGTAGACACATTAGTTGCTTAATAAAGGTGTTTAATATGAATAGTAATTAACGAAGTATCTAACTGTACCGTATTTTAAGAAATTACCATGAAGCGATAGGTCGATATTAGCATAAAGCGAAGAGATGATAATTGCTTCTTGAATCTTATCTAAATATAAGAATGTTTATAAATATTATATTTATATCAATGTTTA
Organism: Bombus pascuorum; assembly: GCF_905332965.1. Taxonomy (NCBI): domain Eukaryota; kingdom Metazoa; phylum Arthropoda; class Insecta; order Hymenoptera; family Apidae; genus Bombus; species Bombus pascuorum. The sequence continues at coordinate 10,570,703 of NC_083491.1, read as the reverse complement.
TCAACTTTACGATAACTTGTACTTACACTGTACCTATTTATACGTACAGTATACTAACGGATGAACAGGAATTAAAATTGAGATTAGTTTAATCAACTTTGCTCGTCATAAATGTATTTCTACTAAAGTTTCCTTTTAGATCCTACGGGGAAGAAATATCCATAGAATATAAGATTCTTCCGTGATAGCGTAAGTGGTATGGAGTTATAACTTATGGCTTATGTAGCTCATCACGTGTCACCATTATCACATGCCACAGATTAGTACGTAATATAAGAGCTCTGGTAATACACATACGCTGTACTGTATTTAAATACCAGCTCTTAAGGAATAATAAATCCTTCGTGCTACCGTTACTCAAATCGTAAGAGGCGAGGTATCAGTTGAACCGTTTATTAGAGATTCAACTGTAAATGTAATTATTCAAACATCTCCAGTCTTCAGTCTAGATTGGTATCGTTGTGTCGCAAGTGAACCGGAACAGTTTAGGTTACCTTATGTAATTTGCAGTGTACTTTGTTTTAATTCGTATTTCATATTTTATGTGGCACGGACTATCAATGATATTTATCGTGTAACATATAGAATACAAGTTCAAATGAAATATTTTAAAGCTAAATAATGTGACTTAAATTTAGTCCAAACTATAGTCGACTACGATAAGATAACAACAATTAGAGATTAAAATAAACGATAAGATTCAGCCACAAGTATATTCGTTCACAACTCTGCTGATCAGATTTTTCTTTCTTATTATATTTTATATTAGTTAATGAAGATAAATGATTTTATATAGCATTTGTTCATTGTCCACGTGTAATATATAACTTCTACATAATTCTCGCATGTGTTTCAAATTATACAAACATAACGTATTTCATCACGATAACCATTAAAATTTCAAAAGAATCCATATAATGCATATATCTACAAGAATTTCCCATAATAATAGCTCAAATATTTTCCGACGATACATTCCGTTACGGACCCAAATATCCCTCGGCAAACATGTGAAACCACCATTCTTTTATCCCCATACAAGCTAAAACCTCTGAACATTCCACTTGTCAACGTCAAGGTATCGTTTTACTAGCATCGAGTCCACAAGACCGAGTTCAAAAACCTTAGCGATTAATACGGGTTGAGTCTGTTTTCGTGTGTCCAACGACAAGGAACGCGGAGCATTGCGTGTCGAGTGATCGCGTCAGCGTTGAATACCGAAAGAGTGTACACAGTGGATTTGAAATAGCCGTGGGAAGTACCGTGGGTCCGATGCCTTTCGAATACTAAATACCCCCGGCAGTCGACTACACTTGGTACACGTAGGCAAAAGGTGGCAGGTAGCCTGCTCGATCGCTCGGAACCAAAGCGTTAAAGCGTTCGTTGTCGCAATACGGGTGCCCGCGCCTCTAGACACGCGCGTATGCGTGCAAACGCGTGTATCGTCTCGCGGTTGTGGCCGCGGATATCCAGGTAAGTAAGGCATACGTAAGCGAATACCTTCCGTGTACGCTTACATCGCGGTAGTATATGTTCACGGTGTCGTCAAACGACCAGCCACGAATGCCACAACATAAACAGAAAGAGAGAGAGAGAAAGGTTGAGATCATTCGTGTCCACCGGAATTTATGGGGTCCGTTCGAACAGCACCGCTACAGCTTGCTGCTGAATTTGCATAGAGTCGAACGCTAATAGTCGGAGATAACCGAGCCAGGAAGAGACACCTCCGACGATCGCCGGGGACGACGCCTTCGTGCCACGCGAACTTTGTGTCGACAATCTTGACGAATGAATTTTGATTCTTTTTTTCAGAATATCTCCTTTCTTTAATATATATTAATACGATGATTCGATGTCATTGGCACTTAACACGCGAAGAAAACAAATTTTCTGGAGCTTTATTATGTAAAACTTTGACGATGAAATAAAAGTATGATAGAATATGAATATCGGGAGTAGTTTTATGATATCTTCGATAAGGAATAAAAAATTGTTCAGAGAAATAGGTATTGAACTGTAGGTATAGAAATAATATTAATATAGACTCTTAGCTATAGGTATAGGTGTGGTTCTACCATACTAGGATTAAGCAACTTCGATTAAGATTGAATTTTGCTGTGGTAGTGTTTTGAATAACGACTGATTGATATGTAGGTACGGGTAGTTAATAGGGGTTTAAATATTCGAGTAGTACTTATGTCAAGTTGTAGTAAGGAGACTGAGTGGAAACTTGTTGCATTGAATATGTAGTAAACTAAGTGGAAAGCTAGTTAATGTTGATGCGTATCATTACTTAATTCGAACTTGGTTAATTACATCTTTCTTAGGCTTAATTCGTATTTACAATTTGAACTCTTCTAATATGCGTTTGAAATATTTAAAGAATATAAATATAAAATATATGTACATGAATATATGCGAAGTAAAATAAAGTGTTTAAAAAATCAAAGATTTAAACAATATAAATATTTGATTTAGTTAATTCTATAACAAAGAATTGGGTATAAAGAAGGAAGAATAAAGAATAAACACTATTATCGAAATAACAATAATAAATAATTATAATACATAATTAAAATAAAAAGATTCTACTAAAAGAGTACCAATACTTCACAGAATTATAATTCATTAACGAATTCATTAATATAATTCATTAATATGTATTTATAGATACACAAATTATAATAACGAAAAGATTTTTAAAGAGTAAAATGCGTATCTAAATGGTCTTCATTGGATTAGAATCTAAAAGAATAAATGTCTCCATTATTTAGATGAACAGACCCTCGTTCTGTTTATGGTTTCAGAATCTACAAACGACATACATCGAAGTCGTTTAGTCATCGTGCTCGGAGCAACTTCTCTGAAAGCTTCCGAATCGATTAATACCAATGTTGCATAGTCATTCGTGGTTCAAAGGTTACTGCTGGTCGTGAAGGTATAACCAGTAGTCATTGACTTCGTCATACCTGACCATTCGACTATTTATCTCATCTTACAGCTACCTGAGGTAGCCAATTGTGTTCGATAAAGCGTATTAAAGTCCTACACGTTGGAACTACCGAGTGGAGAATTACGTGTAGGAAGATCGTTCTTTAAAGGATTTTACCAACACATCATTACACGCTGAGATCGATGTATGCAAATACTGAACAGTTTAAAGATACTATAGAAGAGAGTGTAAAGCGCTTTCAGTGTTGAATTACCGTAAGATAAGATCCTTGTTCTGAGATTGATGAATATACGCGTGTTCAATAATTGTTTTATTGTTGAGATATACTTTTATTCTTTTAAATCGAGAGGAGATTATCAGATTAAATTTTTCTTAAATGCACAAAAAGAAAAGGTATATTTACACATACGCCTAGAATTCGCTATAGAATACCAAACGCGATTTAAATTTTGTTCAATACATTCTCTAGTCTTATTCTTTGTTTTTAGTTCAAATAGTAGAAACTTCATAATAATAGACATTTTTATTTCAAGAAATAACATTCTTCACGACTGATTCATATAATTATAAAAAGAGATTAGAATAAAAAAGAAATTTAATTTCCGTTAGAATCACAATATTCAGATAGTTCCAGTTCTGTCACATTATACAACGCTATGTTTCACATTATATAAATTCCAGTCTACTTTCAAACATTGCTAGCAACCTCAAAGTCATTACACGTTAATTCCTTCAATAATCTACTATCAGATCCATAGATTGACAGCGCCCAACCTTACGTATACATAATCAGAGGTCTTCATCGTTTATCCTCAACAGTAATATGCTCATGGCTTCCATTAAGCGATCCAGACAATCTATTCCACGGCTGATTTTCTCCTACGAGTAAAAAGTGCATCGAAAGGTAAAATCACAAGGTTACAAGCATATTGAATAGACAGGGCGTGCGTGCTCGAAGTGCGAACAGTTTCCGGCGAAGCAACGAAAGTAATTACGTTATTGGAACCGCTCCTCTGTTCAGTCGTGCAGATCTGGTCGCGTGCTCGTGACTCAGCTAGTACGTGGTGTTGTGCTTGAACGGCACCGGTTTGCATAGGTTGTGCTTTCTCTCTCTCTCTCTCTTCTTCTATCTCTCTCCATAGACCCAGCTAGGCGTGGTTTCGTGTATTAAATTCTTGCTGCGCCTGATGGGGTGCACGGTGCATGCACGCAAATTAGAAACATACCATCACAGATACACGGTCTGCGCCCTCGTGAAGCGTACTCGTTCTGACGACATTACGCGGCCTGAAAAAGTGACGAGCCAGTCCGCTGCGAGCTTCTGCCTTCAGCTCGCGTCGCGCTTACGTATTTACGACAATTATACAACAGCGAAATGCATATTTTCGTGTCTGAGGCAAGATGGTCCCCGTTGAAGGGGCGCGCGTGTTATCGCGTCCTCGTTGCGCCCGACAGCTTTACGTCGCGGTAACTTTGTTACGATTATCGTGGCTAGACTTTGCCTGAAAGGATGCTCATTTCATTTGCCGAGGAATTGGTTGAACTAGAAGGAACACGTGCTTGGAATATTGTATTCTCTGCGGCTGCGGACCACGCAGTCCCGTTTCGTGACACGTTTTAGGGAAGGTATTGCTACGTTCAGCTAATTGTCCTCACGTTTGGTGAAAATATTAAGGCGCGTTGGAAGTACACACTGAAATTTTGGATAAATAATTAGAGAAGATTCTACGAAAATATGTTTACATTTATGAAATGTCCATCTTCCATTTGAAATGGTTGGCTTATTTTTCAGACTTATTCTTTAGATTAAAAAGTATATACATTTGGAATCTTAAAAATGTATTTTAAATAAGTCCATCAAACAGCAATTAAAGCATACAGAATTGTATAAAGATTTCGTTGTTGAAGAATTTGTTGAAATGCACATTTTGTGTTTATAATATGAAATCAACATATGTAAGAAATATATATATTGCATTCTTTTCTTGCTACCTGTTTGCTTTCCAGTAACAATATTATTACAATATATTAGTACCAGCATGAATGCCAACATCTCGGTATCTTTATATTACAGAATGAAATAATTATAATACATTTATTGATACGGAGAGAAATAACATTTCCAAAATGCTTCGCAAAATGGTTCGAACGTTTCGAAATAATTCAACGGAATACGTAATGCTGCACGAAGGGCGAATGTCGCGACATTTTTGAAAGTAAAATTTCGAAGACACGCGGCTGTGGACGCATTATCCCCTGGCGTGTCACAGGGTGAAAAGAAAAAACAGCGAGGACGATGGAAAAGTGGAAAAAGAGAAGTGGTCGTGACGAGGAGGACAAGCACGACAGTCGAAGAATGTTAAAAGTACGAATGCATTCAATTCCTCGAATTGCATCACTGTCTGCCGAGCAGACAAGAAGGCGGAGAAAAAGAGAGCCTCTATCGAGTGCAAAGGGCGATTGAAAATGTTGGCGCTGATTCAACGAGAAGACTTTTCTTATTCAGACTTTGTATACATGCTAAACTTTAGCGTACGCTTCGTATTCGCTGTACGGACAAATTTGAACGAAGCAAAATATTCTATTCGAACATTAGTCAATAGATGAATACCTATAACGAGACGATGCTAAGCAAACAAAAAAATGGTCCTCGTTCTTCTTCACATTCTTAATCAGTTTATTAAAATTCAGGTGATTTAAGTTTAATTAATTTGATATCATATTATCAATGTGAATATCTTATATATTTTCGAGTCTTTATGCTCGGTCAAATTACTTCTATTAAAATCTAATAAAATGTCACTTATTTGAACAAACTAGTTTATATAATAATGTAACCAGATATGCAACTACAGTTTATATAATACGAATTTGTTGATTTCTTTTATTGCATTAGATTTTTCGTCCACTTAATAGGAGTTCACGTCCAGATAAAAGCGAGTAGATTCAGACGGTAGAAGCTCGTTTAATCAGACACTAACTAAAGCTTCGTTCCAATAAATGGAGTCCCACCATAGCTTGAGACCACTTTACTGATGTGAACCTATTATTTTACTTGACTTGAAATATCCTTCCTAATTTTAAGTTGAGGTTCTTTCAACTGACTTGACTTGAAAGAATCAACAGCTGCTATCTAATGGAATGTTATTTCTAGTTCCAAACTTGGTATTACTTCCTTGATCTAAACCAACTTTTGCTATCTAGTTTGTATTAAGTCCTGTTCAAATTAATTAAGTTGCTCAAATTTGAATAATTTAGTATCGAGCAGTATCATTCGTACAATTCTGCAAGTTACTTCGTTTGAAAGACGCATGTCACTTAATTTACATGAACAGGAATTAAAGTTGAATTGGAGGAACTTAATTAATCCGAAGAGGCTCTAAACGGTTGATTGCTAATTAATATTAGAGTGAATTTCATTGAATATGTGAAAGCTGATGGCAAACAGTTTGGACAAAAACATTCAATACAAAGTACCAATACGAAATAAAATAAAACTCCTGCACGTATATCATACCGATTTATTAATCGCCAGTTTATCGGTTTATTAACGAAACGGAGAAAAACCGAGTTATTTCGATTGCGATTTTTTGCAATCGTTTGCTCGGTCCGATTATTTGTCGTTTTTTCGTTTTATGGAGGCTGCGTCAACTCGTGAAAGCCAGTACAATTGCGCAACGTCCGGTTGGTGGCTACTTGAAAAACTGTGACTTTACACGGCACGTTAAACCCGCGTAACGACCGGCCACAATTATGCGCTGGGAAACGAACATACAAGTACACGGCACAATCTTATTGCGGGTGGTCCGGCAACCATCGTTACCTTAAAAAAAAACTTATAAAAATGAAACTGTACATGAAAATTTGTGTAATGACAGCTGCCAGGATAAAAAAGGTTTTACTCTAACAACGAATCTGCATTCTATACATGTGCTTATAGAAAAGAATAATTATTAAGGAATTATAAATTGTAAGTGAAATGAAACTAGATTGGGGAAAAGTCTAATGCAAATGTGAGGATTGCGTGACTTTATACGAACTGATTTCTTTTCCAAAGTATTCGTACGAGTGCACTCTACTCTTAAACAATAACGTATTATGTTCTGTGTAATATATCACGAACATGATACGTAACATTTAAAATTACAGTACTAAAGGGATAAACGATAAACGTATAATTCATTGTGTTAGATTTTTCTTCACTGGAACATCTGTAATTACAACTCTTCCCTTTGATCAGCTCTATAGTATATAATCCAAATTAATTCAAACCTGAATAAGCTCGAAAGCTAATGCGGTAATTAAGCAGCTCGATTAAATAATTATTCACGACAGTTAATGTAGCGTTGTTAAACATATTTACAGAGTGTGGAATAGTAATTATTAAGAACAATTACTGGACAGAACAGACTTGGAAAAATCTAGTCAGTTATCGAATGGTGTGGTATTGAATTTCACTCTAATATTCAATTTGCAATAATATATATGTTCACGCAATTTCTTACGGCTCGTTAAGCATGAAGGTTATATCGACGATGGTGTAAGCTTGTACGATAGTCCTTATTTCTATCGAGTTGTATTTAATTTATTTATAGGAAACGAGATATACATGGATATTCGAAATATGATCGCATAGTGAAGCGAAGCACTGTTTATGATTCGTCGATAATAGAAGATTATCTTTCAATGGATTAAATTAACTTCTTCCATGACTGCCGCCAACTAAAGAACAAAATTAAGGGACTTAATTTGTAGCGCGTAGCAAATCTAATTTCTATGGAATTATGATTGTAAAGCGTGGTTTTCTCTATGGAAACTTTTATAATCATAATCGATTGTATCGTTGGTTTGCTACAATACTAACACAGCTAAATAAAGAAAATTTGTGGAAACTCGGTTTGTACTCAGATGTCTAATCCGTGATTCTTAAAGATACAAGAACACGATCTTTAATACTTTCAAGACTGAATATTTTTTATTGAATGTTTTTTCTATTGATTATTAATAATAATAAATAGTAATTCTAATGAGACAATTATCACGTCAGTAGATTAATAATCCCACCGCTTAACAGTGAAAAAATTTCTTTTCCTTCATGAAATATTATCCACATCTACCGTTTATTACTGAAAAAAAAAAATTCAAAACAGTCTCTAAACCGCGACATTCTGTCCTGGCTCGAGTGATCTCAGTAATATTCAAAGTGGAATGCTTAGCGAGACCACCGTGTATCGGAATGCGAGAAGAATCGCGGAAAGTCCACGTAAGGAAGGAATTTCATTGCCTTTGTTCGCGAAAGGAAGAGAGCCGGTGGAACGCGACAGGGAGGAATAACAGCGGTTAGAAAAAGAAAGCGAGAAGAGAGAAAAGGGGTATCCGAGAGAAGATAAAGAAAACCAAGATTGTACATCAAGTTCACCGCGACGAGGAGTCCGAGGAAAGGGTTGGGATATTGGCGATGCCACTTGAGGTTGAACCGTATCTAAATGTAGCTCGTATATCAGAAATCGAACTATTCCACGGGTACCATGGAACACAGACGCTTTACTTGCATCATTTTGTGCGATCGCCGTTCCGTAATACCGACGCTGCAGATGCGGCCAGCCCTGGGCCGTTCCGCATTTCCCTCGATGTCGTGACAACTTACACGTGGAAGTTTCCTTTCTGTTACTTCCTTACTAGCCTCGCTCACAAAGAATCCCTCTGTCTCAGTATATAAAATGATGTAGAATGTTGCGGTGCACCGGTCGATAAATCTGTGCTAGATTTATGACGATATAAAGCTATTTCGTTTCGCTTAAGTACGGAGGCGCACGTCCTTCCGAAGCGGAAGATTTTTCCGGGGCGAAGTGGTCGGATGATAAGACCCAGCCCCGAGACGAATAACCCGCTGATAGAAATGAGCTCGATACGTTGCCGGAAAGTAGAGAAGCGTCCGGTTTTGCAAGCAGACGACGATAGCTTTCAAGGCAAGCACGTTAATCTCCCTACTATTCCACTTTCGTATCGTGACAGAAATTAAAAGATTTATGACTGTACGCAATCTTGCTTGGAATCTGCATTCCCAGCCGAAGAAATAGAAGTAGAAATGTAAGGGAAGCTGGACTAGAGCCAGAGCGTCGTGCTCTCAGAGATTGGCAGTTTCGATTCGACACGCTTATTGTTTTATTTCGTTTCATACACTCAACGAGCAATTTGTATTCCACCACGTTGATGGATAGCGTGCGACTTCCGCTACCAGTACGACTTACCAGATTTTATATAGTGTAAGACGTACGACTAGGGTTGGCACAATTAAATAGTCTACTATGCAAATTATAAGTTTCATTTGTTGAATATTAAACGGAATTTTTTAAATTCTTGCATTCCATAAAACGCATAATAGTTCCAAACTTTCGATCAATATATAAGTGTAAATATATAATCACGTATGTATAAGTGATATGAATAGTATAAGTGAAATTAAGTCAGACTTCGTGTCAAATACAATACAAGTAACCATCGTTTTAAAAAATTATCATTTATTATTATTTAAAAATTTGTCTTAAACGACACGGTAAGCAGAAATTCATACTGAACGAAACCCAGTGAAATAAATATCGAGCATCAACAGTTTCATGATAAAGTTAAATTTCCCTTCAAGAATTAGTCTTGCTCGGTACACTTAACGACTAGTATTTATCACGCATTTGGGCGTTCAGGTATTCCAATAGTAGTTTGCGGTATAGCAGGTACGGGAACGATATTTTTCATAGCGAAACGAGCGACGCGGAAGGGAGCTGGTTAAACGAACGGTGAAAAATACGGAACGATAGCAGCGGTCAATACCACGGCCTACGTGTGACGCTTCTTTTCCGCAGTCCAGGTAGAAACGTTCTTTTCCTACGTGCACAACTACCAAATCGATTCAGCTGGCTGATTACTTGCCAGGACCATTCCCATGTTAAAAAACCGAGAATGGTTAATTGATAAATCGTGTTTTGTGTCAACTGAAGTCACAGTTCTACGGATTTTTAATTAACCACCGTCAAAGGTTATGAATCAGAGCTAAAAGAGATCGCGATAATGCAAATAATTAAGGTGACCGTATTCTTTCCCCTTTCAAATATTCGTTCTTTCTCGCGTCTACGAATATTCCCTGTAATTTTCTCCAACGTGGAAAAAAACACGAAAATATGAAAATTTCCCATTTCGTGTTTAATTATCCTTTGAAGAAGAAAATTCATTATAATACAATTTCTGTTATAATATATGCTAGTATCTATAGGTGGCTGAATATTTTACCAAGTTCGTGGTAGCGATAATTTCGTTAAGAGTGAAACTCGATCAATTTCATATTATCCATTATGATTTCTATAAATTTATTTATCATAATGAGATAGCACAAATAATTGTAAATTGCAGAAAAATGAAAGAAATATACCTATAATCGTCATTCTTCCATGTATTTTAATTTATCAAGTTGATCAGCATAGCATCTAAGCGATTCGTATCTTGAAAAATGAAAAGATGCCAGATAGGACATTTAGTGGCTTGGATAGTGGGTTTCATGACATTTCCAATTTTTAGAAGAAAATTCAATCGATAAGAATATTTGAAGTCCTATTATACGTTGCTTAGAGATGAAATACATGAGAATATATGAAACTATATAAAGCGTACCCAATGTCTAACAGAGATGGTATTTTCTTATTAGAATAGGAGAAACGAGAGAAATGGTTGAGAACAATGTAAGAAGCGTGGAAAGCTCTCCGATAAAATTCTCTGGGTGCCTGTAAAATATTTACGATCCGACGATGTTCCATTATCTGGTAATGCGGTAGCATTATAACGAGTAAATGGTACCTGTCTTCTGCATATAGGCCCCCGGAAGTGGCCGTTGATTACTATAATGCGCTTATCCTTCGGCCCGTAACGAGTGAAGATCTTCCTACTATCCGACGTTCCACGAATGATTCGACATCGTAGATCGTGTCGAAGCCGCAGAACGAACGTTCGTTTAACGTTGCGGTTATCGTTGTGGTCTCTTGCCGACCATTAAAATTAGCTACAGTCATTAGTCCCGCGAAGCCTTCTAGAGCCAAGTAATTGAATATCTTTAGCGCCTGCTGGAAGATCGATGTTCCGTGTTTTGGTGAACCTGTTACCGCGTTAACTTGTTCTTCTCCCCGTGGCGGTCCCCCACTCCCTCCCTCTCTCTCACTCTCTCTCTATCTATCTATCTATCTATCTCTCTCTATCTCGCGGAAAACTTTTCGACGAATCACGATCGAAAATGCCCCACCTCTATCCGTCAAGTTTGCCGAGATTAATTATGATTTCGTAAAAGAGGGATGATGCGACAGCGACACTAGGGCGCAGAAATTATTCCACCACTTAACGCGGCCCCTGTCCTTCTCGACTCAACCATCGACAGGGAAAGAATAACGAGCTGCCCCGAGCGAGAGGTACTTTCGTCCGCTCACAGTATAACAGTCATTCATCCGCATCAATATCAACTTGCGAAGTTGAATTAGAACATTCGTAGCTTCGGCACTGCGCGCTATGCAATTTATAATTTTTAAAACATATTTTAATCAAGAAAAATATACACGCTGTGAGTATACACACTGGTATTTTACAAAAATCGACGAATTATCTCCTTGTCTCGTATCGTGTCGTATTATTATTAGAAAATTGGGAAATTTAAAAACAAGCTTCCAAGCAGTAGCATACACGTATCACCATGATCTGAACAGTTATTTTTAATAAAAATCAATAGTACTCCTTTAGACTAAAATTTTTACTCTTTTACATTACTCGACATATTTCTCGATAGAATGTATTTCAATATTTTAATCCAATTATTAAACGACGTGGCACCTTTAACGATAAAATTTTTAAATATCTAAAACCTTTCTTCCCCCTTTACTGCATCTGTTTGTTTAAGAATATTCTTGTTTATGTTTCGGAAACGATAAGAAAAGAAATCCAAGTTTTATCGGCCTAAATGTGTAACCTGATTCGACGGTTTCTGTTGTTCCAGGCGCTCTTTCACAATCCCAGTTTCCAGTATTCACGATTTACGCTCAGAAGAGCTGCTTGGCTGTGAAACCATGCGAACGTGCCTGGTGTATCGACAGGGTCCAGGGGCATCGTCTTCAGGGGCACACACGCAGAACTATGAATGCCTCTTCGCGACAGCACTGTTTGGAGCTCTGTTTAGGCGAGAGAGACTTCCTGTGCCGGTGAGTATGAAACATGGCTATTTTTCGTTTGCTGCATCGCGAATCCTATTCAACGGACAGTCGTTTTCCGGCGACCTGGTTCTTTTTCCCGTCTTCGGTCGCGATATCCGCCTTCAGTGTTGCGGGTGGCAGAGGAGGCGGACGCACTCGCCTCGAGATTCAACGCGAATCGACACACGGCGCACAGGGCTCTTCTTCTCTCTTTTCGTCTTCCTCGAGTAGATCTTGGAGAATCGAAAGCACCTCTACACGCTCCGGTGCGTTTTCCAGTTATTGGGTTCCTCGATCGAGAAGGAGGACGTTACATCACGCCCCTACAGAGTCTCGAGTGTTTCTTGGTCATGAAGCGGCCATCCCCGACGTTTCATGCGAGCTGGAACATCGAAGGGAACGGTCGGGCTATCTTTCTGGAAAAGTTGCAGAGAAATAGCTGCGAGCCACCCAGATTCCACGTCTGTTTGTCATTTCACAGGATTTTCTCTATAAAAAGTATTTGTTGTGTGTGTTAGTGTTATAAGTTAGTTAGTGTTATAGGATGGAACGAAATATAGGGGCAACATTTTCTTTCTTTGCCACTCGTGACTTCTGAAAGTGAACGAGAGAGAATAAATCCTCCTATAGCAACGCTTAATCATTTCTATCGATTTCATGAATTTTTCGTGATTTTAGTAATTTACTTGCTGTTTCTAGCGAATTGTTTCTTTTACCCAATATCTGCTCGTTATATCACGAACATCATTTTATATATTCATTCTAGAATATTAATAACAGGACTACAAACTACTATCCTGCAATATGAATAATTCGGTACTGTGAAAATGAAGCGTATATAGAGTCTGATAAAAAAGACGGAGTTTTATTAGATAATAAGATTATGCGCAAATACGTTTTGTATCCACGATACGACTCCTCTGCCCCCGTGCGCCAGCCAACGCAGAACGTCGATTTTGTTTAAATATTTTTCTCACTAAATATTTTACCGCGCTACATTCCCGCGTCTGCACGCGTACTGTTTTTCATCGTTGTCACTTTGCGTTCGCTCGAAGGCATTAGAGAAACGCTTTGATCCTGGCCGGACTAATTATGCACACGTCACTGCGTTTTCTCCTCTCCGCATAGAAAATACCACGAAAAAAGGAGAAATAAAAATTGGCACGATATCGTGGCTATGCTACAACTGCAATTATATATCGATGATATATGCGTCGGATTTTAGAAAAATTGACGGGATCTCGATCGTTATAATGATCATTCGGTCTAATTTGTAGTCGAGCTCGTTACCGTCAGTCGGATCGACTTTTCTTCCGCATTCATCTTTGAATACAAGGGTTTAGATATTGGCTCGGGTAGTTACCAGCCGGTTAAGTATATACATACATGTCATAAGATCTCGTTGATTTTATTCCAAAGATTATCGGAAATTGCGTAAGTAGATGCAGTAATGCATGTTAAAACCTTCTCATTATAGTTGCCCATAAAGGGGTGATCGGTGTAGGTTGAGTTAAGAAAATCAGGTGCCTCAGCGGTTAGATAAGAATTCGCGATTTTGCAGATCCGTTATCTTCGATCCTTGCAAACGACGATAATGCGTGCAGGATTCGAAAAATTTTTCATCATGTTTGAATAAAATGAAGTTTAAATCAGAATCTAAATTTAATTGAAATTAACTGATTGTTTAGTTGTAAGTTTGTAAGTATATTAATTATATCCTGAAAATGTTCCTCATAATTTTTATACAATTTTTGACGACGTTAATTTCTAGGTAACAAATAAAAGAATTTTTTGATATTACGGATTGACATTACCTTTATTATTCAGAAACTTATAAGTAAAGATTTTTGGACAATTCCTACTCTCTACTAAAATACTTTTTAAATGAATTTCAAAAATCTTTCTCTAATGTTTAAATATTTCGAAGGGAAAAACACGTGTTTTCAATTATTCCATGATTAAAAATTTACCATTTAGATTAAACATTTACCATTTGGTCTTTATTTCTTTATATTTGAAGCAAAGCTTTCCGAAAATAGTTACCTGGGAGATCTTTTTCTGCATATCAACAAAAAGCACGATCTTTTTTCAGTCATACGATTTATAGTTATCTATTTTACATGAACATTATTCATTCATACGCGTCGGTATTCTTACACTTAAGGCACAAAAAGACCCATACCTTTTACGCAAATATTTGAGAAACATGTAATCCTAAACGGTTTTGAAGTTAAAAATATTTTAGTGTGGAAGATGGTAATGAAAAAGAAAAGAGTGGAAAGACGGAACAAAGAGAATATTCCAGCGTTTCAATTATATACCATCGACTCATTTTACTAATCGGATTTTTTCAGCCATAGGAGCGCACGAATGTCCTTTGACGCAAAACGATCGCATCTTTAATTCTCTTTTTCAAATAGTCTATTCTGCTGTGACATAAATATTTGAAATTAAACAGATAGCAAAGTCAGAATTTTTGAAACCTTTGTTGCTTAAAAAGTGAGAATATCACAGATATAATTCCTGAAGCAAATTTAAGGTACAACAAAAATTGATGCTCGATAATTGTATTGCAATTTCATGCATTTTTAGTCGAACATTCTTTTCTACTTACAATAAAAGGTATTTCATAATTTAAATAATTCTCCAATTGTTTTAGAATCATATTCCCAATATGATTTACTTGAATTATTTTCATATAAGTGACATTTAGATAATAACACGAGAAAAAGGATATTCTTTCTCCTGAATGTATGAAAAGATTCGTTTCTATTAGACCATAAAATTAAAATTTATGTGTCACAACCCGCAATGTTGGGAATCTAAGGTGTACAGTTTAGAGATTTTAAATGCTTTTGATTGAATGCTGCGTTTATACACAAGAATTTCCCCTTAATATTATGTTTCTATTGCAATATATGAAGAAAAAGAAACATACTTCTAAAAAATTTTCGACTGCCGCATTCGCATTTGACGTTGATAGGAAATTCTATTGGATGTTCAGTGGATCATCGGTTGTCATACGTTTAGTGGTTGGCTGTCTGTGGCTCGTTTGCAGCCAGTTGTTACCTGTCATGATTATGACATGGTTAGTTATTAATTAACCTTTATACGGGGGCGTTTGTCACGGTCCTGCTACTAGGAAATTTATACTGGTACATCTGAACGTTACAATGCAGTATAGTTTGTGCCAAGGGATTTATCATAGCGTATATATGCTATACCTACTGTGTTGGGGCTAAGTGACAAATAATTTTGATTTTAAAAGTCAGAATATATTGCTACATTCTGGGGGTTGGAAATTTTAAAACGATGAGAAATACTTCGGAGGAATTATTTTAAATTAATTGTAATAATTAAACTGCATATCTTTATATATTTTTAGAAAATTGAGAGATACAAGAATTCGTAGAATGTATAGACATGCAATAGTATTTAAAATATAATACTTATTAAGTAGAAAAATTCTCTGTCTATCAAATTCATTCTAATTCTCTATATTCGCAAAGAATATAAATTTGGATAAATATCTGTGATCTACTAATAATAAAATCATTATATAATAAGAGCAGATTGTGACTCAAGAGATGATTCAGATGCGCCAATATATAATATCAGGTTGTCCGAAAAGTTTCTTTCGGTTCATAAGGTGATAATAGATGAACAACAATTTCTGTTTTATATTATTTTATTGAATTAGGTATGATCCATTTCGTATTATTTCTATTATTATATTCGTGCACAATTCAATAAACTAAAATAAAACAAAAAACATTGTGCGTCTATTATTTCTTTATAAAACGAAAGAAACTTCTCGGACAACCTAATATCGTTTTAAGTTAATCAGGAATTTTACCCTCAATAGTCCTTTTACAGTCAATTCGATAATTAAGGGACGTTAGGAAGACGTTGATTCGAGGAATTTTAATCTATTAGCCGTGTGAAATATCGGGGTCTGATAAGCATGCGGAAGAAGGGAGTTTCTTCCGATTTCGATAGAAACCGACGTTGAAACGCGCGTTTATGCGATATCACGCCGACGCGTCAAGCTTCGCATTCGTGAGCAAGATTGAACGTGCACGTGCACACCTTGAAAGCACCTAAGCGAAAGGTCTCTGCCATCTGGTCGTCTCGCGACGACCCTCGAAGCGAAGCTTCGACCCGAGGCAGGGTCGAGAGGTCCTTGCCCAGCCGGAACCATATCAAAAGTGGCATAGCTATGCGTTCGTATCTCGGAAACCGTGGAAAGGGGAGCAAGGACTTGATCTCCACAAGAACGAATGAAGTTCCGGATTGAAGACTCGTACGTGGCTCGCGGACCTGACTCTATCATTCCGGAATTTCAGTTTGTTCAGCCGTGTATCAAATCGTCTTCCGCCTTCTTGCTATAGGAAAATATAAATGGAACCTTTCCTCCCGTAGTTTTATTTCCATGTTCGCGAGGTATTTTAAAGCTCGTTCGCAAGATCCTTCGTGTTATCTTAAAGTCATTATTGTATATATAAAGGTATACTTATATGTAGGTGTAGATTTAAAGTTATAGATAAGAACTGATTAGGTTTGATACACGATGCATGTAACATCAGAAAATGTATAATAATTCCCTATCTACGAAATATAGCACCTTATCTAACGTAAAAAAAATGTACAAAATCGTATATCAAGTAGCTACACATCAAAATCTTTTGATACTGACAATAAAGCATCTTCGCAATCTCCTATCTAAGAAATATAATTTCCTGTTTAAGATAAACAATTTATCTTTAAAAATTCAAATGCGAAATTTCGTAAAAATCCAGTTGTCAATTAAAGTTCCACTAAAGATCCATTCTCAATTTAAAATATTATAAAATATTCACAAAAGAGAAAGAGAGAAAGAGAGAGAAAATTTATTGTCTCGAACGTTATATGTTTACGAGAAAAGGCACGATGTAAGGATCTGTAGAAACACGAGGGTTTGGTTTGGTATCACGCTCGCCGCTCGAAACGCGGAAGAGATAATGAGGAGGAAGCGAACGTCTCCATTAAAACTGGGAAGACCCTTAGACATGGAAAAGGCCCTCGTCCAAGAGTGTTTGATGGTCGGTGTTTGCGGATAATCGAAGGTAAGCCACCAGAACGGCGTTATTGCGCAACGATACGTGCGTGCGGCGGTGAAGTGGGTCGTCTTGGCGCTTAACTTGGCCTCGGTTGAGAATCGAGCCCCGCGGTTTCTAAGGATCGTCGGTGTAGATCGCATTAACATTCCATAGGAACGGTATTTCCTCGGCGCAATCGGCTGATTAGGCGTCCGCGGTTCTGACTAGCATCGTGTTCCGGCTTCTCCCGCATGATTGCCTCGATTTTCAAGCACGGATCCCGCCGGATCTGTTACATTTTGCTACGCCAGCGAAATTCTACCCACTGTAATTTCGAACCGCGCCGGATCAAAAGAAGCATTCACGACATTACTCGTGATGTATGACTTGTCGTTCGAGCTAATCGATATATTATATTTTCTTCCAAGAATATTCGTCGGACTACGAAAGTACTCAAATACTTTACAGGAATATGCGTTAGACAAAATATTTCGAATTTTTGTCAGCACTACGACAATGTCTTAAAATTAAGTATCCTAATACAAGGGATATCAGTGAGGGGTTAATCTCTTGTAATTTTAACAATGTTGAAGTAATTACTTTAAGAAAAACTTTACACTTTTTCTTTTGTATATCCGTGACCTGGAAACCGCTGTTACGGAGAGAATAGAATTTAGTGAAATAAAAAGATTCGAAATAAGGAGAGGTGCATATTATTGTGCCCTTGAATATAAATTTTCTTTTGGGTTACAAGGTCTAGAAGCAAAAAAGCTATAAGTAGATTCTATTGCTGTTTCTTGTTGCCTTCAGCTAGAGCTTTTTTGGTAATGTCTTCTGTTATAAATATATGAACGTGCTCCCTATAATGCTTTCCTATTGTATTCTAACTGTGTAAGAGTGAGGATCTGGATCAGCATTCGCTGTACCTATATTTATTTCAATATATTTTTTTATTACAAATTCATCCACTCGTTCCTCTAGCAGTCAACCTCAACAAACAAGATACTCAAATTTTTATATCCTTATGTTTTTTTAATGAACAAAAAATTCATTGTTTAAGAAAAACATTGGCACGATAAGATCAAATAGCAAGTGTATAAAATTCAAAATTTACCTGGGATATATGCGATCACAAATTATAACGTGATAACAGTGTAACAAACTAAAGCTCGTGATTGCTCGATTGTTTAAATAATTTCATATTTCTGCAACACGTGATAATGATGATATGATAATAATTTTAGAAACAGTAATAGAAATCTTCCAGTTCTTCTAATTTTTTTGAAAAACACAAAACAGCCAAGAAATTTCCATTTAAACAAACCATCGAAATCGATTTTTAGAGCGCAGTTTTCAACAGTAAATAATGTTAATTATTATCCTCTCGTTTCAATTTATCATCGTCCCGACTCAAAGGATCACAACAAAGAAAATGGATGGGTTTAATCATTCAATCTCGTGACAAGATCCGCGGCAAACCCCTGGATCCGGTATATGCTGGAAGTGTACAAATAACGCAACGAAGCGTGGAACTCGCAGAGGCAGATTCAACGCGGTTCTCCGCTTTCGAAATGTTGGCGATTTGTTACGAGCAAATGGTAAAGATCGGATAAACTCCGAGCGGTGATACGCTTCGTTCTGGAGTGTTTGAGCCAACGACGAAAGGTAGAGGACGTAATAGAACGAGAAGAGCGAGAGCGAGAGAGAAAGAGAGAGAGAGGGGAATATAAAAAAGAGCAGCAGCTCCTGCAAAAGAGAAAGCAAGAGAAAGAGAAAGGGTTATAGCTGTGTAAGATAGAACGAGAACGAACTGACGGTTGTTGTGCACGAGGTTTTACAACCGTTGAGATCGGTCGAGGGATCGATCAAAAACGAATCGATCGTTGGAGGATCATTGTACGCGCGCACAGGTCTGCGCCCAGGATCTAGCAACAGGAGAGATAGGTTATTACTGGCGGCACGCCGTATCGGCGTTCCTTGTTACCGGGTAATGAGTTTATTGTTTAAGAATCACGCCGCAGTTACATGTGCTGCAATCAATTACAATAATGTAATATAATCGTAGCAAGGACCAGCGGCGCGCAGCCGTATAATGAGGTCCCTTCTCTAATGAGAGGATTGCTAGCGAATCGAGTTAAGCTTCGGTGTAGGCACATTCACCTACCGGTAAATCGTATCGATGTGTTGGTGCACTGAATCGGCCAGGTATTCTTAAGGTACGTGCATTCACGTAACGTCTCTCTGTGTACACTCTCGGGTTAGGTTCAGCCGGAAAGAAACGCGGTAGCGTTACTCCGTATATCAACGTCGCGTCGACGCGTATAACCTAAAAGAGTAGATGAGAGAAGACGAGGCAAAGGAGAGAAAAAGAGGGAGTATAAGCGGGCAGAGGAAAGTTGAATTCAGTTTCAGCCACGTCGCGACGAGATAAAAAGTTGAAAGTTCGTTGCCAGCCGAAATTTCACCGGAGATACAGCTTAGGAAGAACGCGCAAAAAGCCATTAACTTGTAGCGCGAAAGAGTTTTAGACGAAAATTCGCCGAGCCGCGAAAATTCTACTTATCCAGTTCTAGATATTCGCCCTCCGTACTTTCAAAGAACACCAACATCGGAGAGGGTTTAATCGCGCTAGAAAATCTAATAGCCCGTTACCGGTACATTTACCGAGCAGCACGTTGTCCGATGTTGCTCCTGATCGAGTTTCTCGAGCGGACAGATTACGATTTTCAACGGATTCTAGACGGAGGACGTATTGTGCTTACGTGTTGCGAATGCGTGAAAATAGTGAGAGCAACCGAATACAAAATATATGGGACCCTGTTCCAAGCTGTATGCTAAAAGTTCTAGGCTTGGAATCTTTTAATTTATGAATCAAATTGTGTAATCAGAATTGTATTTATAAAAGGTCTTCATAACGAACATAAAATAAATGAAACAGAATTGAGACGTTCAAATAGTACTCGAATTAACGATAAAGTAAACTGTCATCTCTTTCCAATTTCTTGATAAACTGAGAACTGCAGAAGAGTGATAACGTTAGAAACATTTGTAATCATTTGTTTCTTGTGAATTGAATATTAATTGTCTTCCTATGTAATGCAGTTAAGAAGTTAACAAAATGACCAATTTGACTTTTGACAGACTACATATATGATTTTATGGTATCTATACGGTTTTATACTGGTCTCTCGTAGCGTAGAAAAGAACGTTCACGTTTTCAAACGAAACGACGTAAAGTGTACTAGACGATAAATGAATATACAAATGAAGTAGCGTTTCTGTAACGGAGAGCTGCCACGCAGCTAGTCACCGTGGGGTGACTTAGAAGAAAACTGTGACGAATTGACTTCGTGAAAATGTTCGCCTCATGCAAAAACCTATGATACCTTCTATCTTTTCAACTATACCATATTCAGGAAGAACGACGCCAGCGAATTATGCGAGAGCTTCGCTACCAACGCTTCCGGTGCAGTACGGTGCTCGTGAACGCTTGGAAATTCACGCTATATCGTTGAATTCGGAGGTGGACGCGACGTGCACGTTTCCGCTGGAAGGAAGCGAATGCTCGATGGAGGAAAACTTCACGGCACATAGAGAGAGAAAGAGAGAGAGAGAGAAAGACAGATAGACAGACAGACTGCGTTAGTTTTCAGGTTGCTTTGCCATGTAAATTTTCCACGAATATTTTTGTCTTCGGTCCTCGTGATTCTCACTAATGTCGCGGAATTAAAGTAGAATTGTTCTTTCGTGCCAGTTTCGATTGAGGGATTTTATTATGAAGAAATTGCACGTCCTTAGTGTATTCGTATTTAGTTTCTACACGACTGCTAGAAGGATTCGTTATAAAATAAAAACTAAATTCCGAATAATAGAATACACTGCATAGGTAAAAATATATTAATTTCCATATGGTAATCCGAAAGAAACTCCCAAGTTTGTTGAATGATATAAATCGAACATACTATTATACAGATGCACTGACGATATATTAAAATTGAAGGTATGAACTGAAGATATAAATTCATACCTACATACAGTACGTATTACATTGTAAGGATGAAATTATTAAGTACAAGAAAAAAAACTGTGTATTTTCATAAACAGAATATAGCTTAACTTTTATGTGGTTGAAATTCTTTCAGCTATTCCAATGTTCTTCGTTAAAGTCAATGAGTCCTTTTAATTTGTCCTATTCGGAACTATTGAAAGCAAATCGAAGATTCGTAAGTAGAATCAGTCATTCGTGGCCAGACATGAAATCCCGCGATGTTTAGGAATAGAGATGTATTATTACAGATACGTACTTCGAATGAAAAATACATGGAACTATTACAGTTAGGAATACATCAATCTACATTATACCATGTTATAAAATTCAAAATGAAACATTATATGAGACGAGGAGAAATCTAAATAAAATGTTTCAAAAAACAGAAACCACCTACTGTACCAATGACAGTGAAATTAATAAATGTCTATTACTCCAATCAGGAAGTTCCAATGCTTTAAAAGAACAATACGTTGTATATATTTAAATTGAAAAATATGAGGAGACATCGAGCAAGAATAAATTTTGGATTGGTGTTAATAGCGTCCTGGTTGATCCAGTTCAGTTCGATGTTTGTCGAAACACGTGTTCGACGCATTAAGCAGTAACAGCACGTTCCCGGTGACAGTTATTGCGCTCTAGTTGGACTACAATTTCCTCTGTTTCCTCTGAAAGTAGGTTACTCTTCTCGGCCTGCGCTTCCCGTGCACTTACCATTAAGAGCACTGCCCGTAACAGCGACACATCCAATTATAAGTGCGAAATTCATTGTTCGGGGAAGCGGGCAGCGGTTCAGTGGCTGATCTTGTGCTCCGCGCGCTTGAACGACTGCCAACTTGGGCGAGATACCTCTTGGTAGAGTGTACCGGTGAACTA
The DNA here is from genome assembly GCF_905332965.1 of Bombus pascuorum. Taxonomy (NCBI): domain Eukaryota; kingdom Metazoa; phylum Arthropoda; class Insecta; order Hymenoptera; family Apidae; genus Bombus; species Bombus pascuorum. The sequence goes on along the minus strand of NC_083491.1, from coordinate 10,548,530 downwards.
CTCAGAGGCGCCAACAATCCCGGAGTCAAGGAGCTCCCTTGAGAAATCTTCTGTAGATGTGTGGCGAAGAGGAGAGAAGAAAGGAGCTCGCAGAAGGGAACCAAGAGGATTGAAAAGTATGAAAGCGAAGTGCACCGACAAGAAAAAAGGCTCTCTTGGAAATAGACAAGGTCCATCGATGGACCAAAGATTAATTCATTTACTTTCATCTTGATATGTCAGTCTGGTAACTCTCTAGATATTTTAAGAAGAAAACCTGTGTTAGATAAATACGTATAACTATATTATGAACATCTTATAAAATGAAGAAACTTACTAACATGTGTGTTATTAGTGTATTTAGCTGAATTTTAATTGGAAACAAATAATTAATCTTGTCGAATAAATAGGGACTACAATTACATTTTACTAAAATTATTCTAATATATTTTCTTTATCGTCTGAAGTACAAAATGAAATATTTCTTCATATTTTTAATAGTGCTTTCGAAATTTATGGAAAGTACAACGCGAATTCTAAGACCTTTAAGATGAGTATACGTACGTAAATCCATTGTAGAAGTTTGCAACGTCAGCAAAGAAGAAATTAAGTTACGAGAAGACTAAATAGCGAGTTCAGTTGGAGAAAGCAAAAATAAGTAATCGTTTTATTTGCAGAATTATATAGATGGTAGACGAGGAAAAGCCCCGATCTTGATCAATAATTGTAACGATGCGCATTTCAAGAGTGAAACCCGGATTAATTTCCGGGCACAAAGAGAGGCAATCTCAATAATTCGTCGATAATGCTATTTGCGTACAAAGCTTATCATCGCAATGTATAATTCCATTTGTTCGAAAGCTAACTCGGCTCGCGACTCGTGAAGTACACTTTGTAGAGCACTTCGCCGATTATCGGTCGTAATTTCAGTTCACAACGAATACCGTTGCTCGTCATTGCCACTGAACCATGCTGGACGATTAGCATTCACAGCGATTCTCCCGATATTCTCCACGACAATCCATTCATTCGTTATCTCATTAAAGTACTCTATACACGTGCATTTATAATTTTAAGTATAACACTTCTTTCCTTTTTAATAAAATATTTATAAAGAGTTATATGGCACATAAAATTGTTAAAATAAATAATTATAAAGTCTAGTATTTACAATAAGTAACTTTCTAATGTAATTTAGAAGTTACATACTCATAAATGCCTGCATTTATATTTTTTATTTTACTACTATACGATTCTCCCGACTAATTTATTTACAATAACTGTTAGTTCCTAGATTCTACATTACAGTAAAAGGCAGTAATTAAAATCGTAATATACTTTCATAATCGAACAACGTTCTGCTTGATAAGTTAAGGGAACAACCTATTTCAACGATAATTATAAATGAATTAATATTCTCAATGACCAGATCGTTTTCTATAAAGCGAAGCATTATAAATTTATTTATCTAATTTCTTATTTCTAATCAAGAAAGATATTCGTATATTTTGTGATACATTCTTCCTCTACAAACACAGTTTAGAAGAATTTTCACAGGAGGGAATAAACAAGTGCTGCATACATTCAATTTAAATAACAAATACAAGTTGCCATTACATTTAAAGTTTAGCTAAAAAGTACTCAATGCATTTCGTGTAGACATACCTTACAACTCATTGATTCCATTTAATTAAAATCGTCTCTTCAAATTCAATTACATACTTTCTTCACGAACCATACTATTCAATATTATTCGCTGTACTTCTAGCCATCAAATTATTTATCAGTAACTAAGGGACGTCAACAAGTAAATAAATATAGCGGGTAAAGAGACCGTTCCGCGAGCTAGCCTCTCGTCCAGCCACTTTTTCTCTGCTCGTCCCTAGTCGTGTAGCTGCGTGACCGGACGCCGCAGATAGCTGTCGATTGAAAACAAAGCCGTGAACTCTGTCCACCGAGCAGAAAGCCGATTCTTTTCTTAAAACATCCCGAACATCCGGTCTCGCGATATCAGGAATTGGAATCAAACACTTCTATGGTCGAGATGAAGAAAGATGAATAAACGGCATTTCTACCTAGCGTGCAATGAGCAATTATCGCAAAGCCTGAGTTAGATGTTCGTGCTCCACCATTTTCTCTGGTGGCTTATAGCTACGGGCGTATACAACATCGTGCAAAAGTGTTGAGCCATCTTGATTGCATAAATCTTGGCTTCGAATTACGTACGAGCTTCGTGTGTAATCCTCTTATGCAATGCCGTTGAATATTCTCACGATAATGGAAGTGACTAATTTCTATAATTTTAGGAAAAAATACATTCTTGTGGGGGTTAAGTATCGGGATTGTTGCATTTTGATCGAAGAAAAACGAGAAAATTTATTTCTTTAATTTCTATGAAATAAAGAAAAAATTCAAATTAGAAATGGAAGATTCTTCGTTAAGGTGTTTGGAAAATTTGTAGCATTCTTGACAACAGATACGTTCGAAAAGAAAGGGAAATTCCTGGGAAAATCTGGGAAAATGAAAGGATACAATAAAATTCGAAATACATTGCCTTTAAACGTTTCTTAAATCTCATGTAGAAATAGAGAAACGAATAGAGATAAATGACGAATAAATGGTAAAAAGTATATGAAAATAAGAAATTTGTATCCATATACGTCACGAAACATCGTTCAAGTGCCCAAAACTGCATCGTTGCGAATCTCTAAAATTTCTGTTTAAAAAATTCCATAAATTCAGTATGACAAAATAATCTGAGACGAGTGCAAGGGATTCTGAGAATTTTGTAAAACCCTCTACCACAATATAAAAGAGAATCGTGCGAAGATGTAGATAAGAACAGGAAAAGAAACGCGTCGTGTTTTTGTTGGCGCACGAAATTCGCGGACACTCGGCGTGCAAGAAAGTTGCGAAAAGCTGACACTATAATTACCAAGGTACGGCGATTTAATTCGCGAAAAAAGACAGATTATCACAAAGTGGTTAACCTGTCGAGGAATTTAATGAGTTAAGGATTGCTCGGGAAACACGTGCACGTATATAGTAATTTGATCAGCGAAGACTGACGTTTTAATTGCAGCCCGAGGATGTGATCCGAAGGATTGAAGAATAAAACGTATATTGAAAGAGGGTCTCGATGAACCAGGGACGTAGCAATTACTCGGGCGAATACTAATAACTAACTAGTACGACATGCGGCAAAGCAGGTGTCCTGAATCGAAAAAGGATCAAGAAGAATAAAAACGAAACAGGAAAAAATTGGTAGAGAGGGCGTGAATCAAAGTGCAATGAGAGAAGCATCGAATTAATTAAAACAACAATTTATTAAGTTTATTGAAACGAAGCCAGCGTTAGTTATAGGTTTATAAATTAAACATCTGTTATTGACGACAACGCTTACAAAATGAATAATTACGTAGAGAGAAAATGATTAGCATCGCCGGCTAAGAATAAAGATAGAAGGAAGTATGAAATAGATAAGGATCAGCTACTATGTGGGTGGCATACTTGCTGCGAGAAAGTTTTAACATCGGCGAGCATCAAGCAATCAATCATCTGGTAAAGTTGTTTAATTCCTTCGGTAACTCGCAACATATATATACTACGTTATGGTCCAGAATATACGTAGTAACTTATATGGAAACTGTATTGATCGGCGATTATTCGCTACGAAAACCTGCGTGATACATAGATGATAACTTGTGACGTAGCAACGAATACTATAACATCGAAAGTTTCATTAAAATGTTCTTATCGATAGGGAAATCTGATATATTATTCGTACGCGGTCATTATCGTTGAGACTCGAAAATCCCTTTTTCAACTTTGATTAGATCGGAAGGCATTTTTCGCTATAGACGTACTAAACCATTATCAGGAAATTGTTCCGAATCCCTAGCAATTGCGTGCAATCCACCCGAACGCTCGCGAATCGATTCCAACAACTACACTCAACTTCTCTGTAAATCGAAGCACGCGATACGCTTCGTTTTCCTGTCGAAAAGCCTGGGACAAAAGACTTTGAATCGACAATGTGTCACTGAAAAACAATCAGTCCGACATACGGGGGGAAAAAGTTGTCTGGATTTTATACTATCATCTCACTTTGCCAGCACGGATTTTAAAATACTCTTTGAACGATTAACATTGACGTAATTGATAAAAATGCGTTAAGCTATAAATATATATTTAGAGTGATTCAAAGTACGAAATCCTATTTAATGCAACAGAAAATAGAAATAAAATTATTCATAACGTAATTTTATTACTTTCATTAATTTTTTATCACTTAGTTTTAGTTAGTTCTCATCCAATACTAAAATATTGTTTTTCTAAATGTTAGAAGAGCTTTTAAAACATCTATAACAAAAATTTGTATCAACCGATTAAATAAAAATTGGAAAGTGATTTTGATTGCAGTGAAATAAGAGACAAGATATATCATGTAATGATAAAAGCCTTGTATTCTAATAGCTGTATTATATCTCAAATATGTTCTACTTCGAATGGCTCAAGGAAAATAGTTTTACATCTAGGAGTTGTTTCTTTTCATTCCTTCATTGCCGTACATTTCTCTTGCAGCCGTCGATCTATCTTACATTGCTCTCCGACCCATCGCTGCCGGACACACAATTCTCTGCTTCATTCGATAGCTATTACCGCGAAACCACAGGCGTATCTTTCTTACTGACGGACTACACAGCTGTGCCGCTATAAAAATTACGCGTACACACACTATGAAGCTGAAAACGTTGCGTTTTACTTTCGTCTTATTGTACGAAGCTTCCTATTCCCGTCGACAGTTGTATATACCATCCTGACTGCTTTATGTCATAGCTTTTAGAGAACAAGAATTTTAAAGCATAAACATAACAGCATTCTACTAATTAACACCTTGTCTGCGGTTAAAATTGTGAAAGAATTTTTGTTCAACGGGAATTCCTTTTGCAGAACCTAATATCCCGTTCAATTGTTATAATATTTAGAGCTTGAATATATATATGCCTATTGAAGTAAAAGAATTCAATTATTAAAATCAAATTATAATAAATTATAAGAATATAGAATTTTATTAACAATAAATTTCCGAAATATTACCACAGTATAATATTATACTTGTAACAGATTTCTCCTTATGCGTTTCAAAATAAAGAGTATATTGTGACACTTAAAATTATCAAATCCTAACTGCGCATCGATCGATGAAACAATCTATATAAAATATAATAATAGAATATTTTTTCGAGCTGATAATTCTGAGAAATATCTCATAATGGATGAATATTACAAAGATAATATAGTAGTAGTAAAAAAGAGTAAATCTTAACCATTCGTTTACAAAATTTCTATATGAATTCTCTTCGTTATTGAGATCATTTCTTTCTTTACAATTGAAATTTGAATAAAAGTCGAGCTTCGATAGCGTTCAGAGTAAGAAAAATGAATAGGTCTTAACCTTTCATTTAGAACATACCTCCTTCATCATGAACACCATTCTTTTACATCTTTTCCTCGCAGTATTTAAATTTGAATAAGAATCTACCTTCGACAACATTCAACGTAATTCTAACGTACGATAGAATCATGGAACGTACGTTCGTTTTGAGAAAGCTTCGTGTTACCTATATGTAGAGAAACTCTTTGTCTTGCGTGCAGCGTATCCCTCGATCGACACTCTGCGAGTGCATAAACGAACGCTGAACAGTGATCGAGCTGAAAGGGCCGGAGTTGAACAGAGGACAAGCAGACAGTTCTCGCGAGTTGGATAATCGTCCGGACGTTGCGATCCGGTATTACTCGGCCCCTGGGGTTAAATTGCGATCAAGGGCTTAGCGGTGATTCCCGAAGGCCGATGGAAGTACGTGACTGATTTCTACGATTTATTCGCGTGCGCACACATTGACAGTCCACGAGGCCTCTGGCTATAATCGATTCTATTCGTCGTCGAATATCCACTGCGTGTATTCTGCCATTAGAAAGGACGACTCGATGGTCACTCTAACTTTCAGCCCTGAACGAGTCTGGTCACACCTTCGAGCCACAATCCTCCAACGGTTGACATCGACCCGTTTAGGCGACATATCTGTGGTGTGTAATTAAAGCGAGGATTAACTTTACTCGCTCGCCATCGAAAGAAGAGTTTATCCAATCGGTCCATATTGGTTTCCATCAGTCAACGTTTTTAAAAATTCCCTACGAAAAACGATGTTGATTCTTTTGTTGGATCTCTCGTGATCTTTATATGATTTAATAATTTAGGCGAATATTCTTGATGGAAAAACGTAGAAAATATCATATAAAAGGAGGAGAGACGTAATGGAGTTCTATTTCAATTTCACTACGAAATTCCATGTTAATTGTTTACCAACATGTGGCAAGACTCTTAAATGATTTTATAATCTACAAGAATTTCTAGATTGCAAAAATATAGAAAATATTATGTAGAGCTGCAAAGAAGCTCCTCATTATACTGTACTGGTTCGTTAGTCTTCTTTTTAGCATAGTACAATTTTATTCTTGTTCCTCGATTTGTGTAGAGGTTGTTTCACATTGTGAGTTTACTTGATCCTTGAATATATATAGAATATACAATATTTAGTATAAATTATTCGATGCAAAGTACTTAGTGTAAAAGTTGAATGTCCCAAGAACAATATGATTTTGCTGTATCATGATTCAGGAAAAATTGAATCATTAAATAACACAGAAAAAACAAGACAGACCCAAAATGACACATTAATGTATCGCATACTACATTTACTCATACTCCACAATATATGTAGATTGATATATTGGTATAAAACATTTATTCGACCGAGAGTTTTTTAAAAAAAGATTTCGCTTTAGATAATAAAAGGATAACCGTTAGATTGTCCACGAAAGACTATTCTGAAGCGACAATGCACTGTAGACACAATCCATCATCATTCATTCAGGCCAATAAATCATGTCGGATATGGCACGACTAGGGGTCAAGGTCAGTGCACATATCTCTTCGACGAATTCCACTGAGCATTTACGAAACACGTATCTAATTGCAACGTAGCCAAAGGGGTTCAAGGCTGGCAATCTAATGTCACGAAATAATTACTCGAATTTCACGGGAAAGCAAATGTGTCATTAAAAGGATATATGGCCGACGCAATTATGTAGCCGCTGGACGTGTTTCAGTCGATCTCATCCTTAGCGTGCCTGTGGACGGGGCACTTAAGACCGTGCACGAAATTAACGGCACTGGCCGTTCGCATAATCCAACCAGGCGAGTAACGGCGCTCGCGTTGCAATTAGCTCGCAGGAAACACATGGGCAAACGAATATTCGGAGCCGAGAACCGACCAGAGAGAAAGAGGGACGATTACACCCTTGACAAAGACACCGTTACCCAACGATGTGTCCGCTATACAACATCTACTGCACGACATGTCGTACCGAATCGTACACGCGCAATCAGCCTTCGTCTCTCCCTTCCGTTTTGCATGATCTCTATAAATAAGCTCGCGAAATGCAAAGCAAAGACGATCGCTGCTTACAATGAGTACCGATATACCGTGGGAGGTATAATGAAAGCTTGCCTCTAACCTTGCTATTGCTCTCAGACTGGAGAGCAAAAAGGATCGATCGATGATCGGGTCAAATCTATTTGCAAGCGAGATGCCACGATCTTCGGCCTATTGTTCTTCTATCGATCGAACGGTCGTTGGAACGATACAAGTGCCAATTTGCGGAACGATTATAACAGTACCATTACCCTGATTATCCTGGCATATTCGTATAGCGTAGAGATCTAAGTGTAGTTTGCTAGTCCTCCAGTTACCTGTCCCACTTTCGGGACGTGTTCCTTGTATATCTCGTTAGACAGCCACCCACGTGGCTCCGAAATAACCTACCAGTCCGTTGGTAGCGTCGAGGTTCGGTCGGTGAGCTGGTGATGGTAAAGCAAGTGCATCGAGAGGAGTAGTAGGAAGCTGAGAGAACAGAGAACCGAGAGAGAGAGGGAAAGAGAGAGAAAGAGAGAGGGAGAGATACAGAGTAGGTAAATGGATGGATAGGTGGACACGGAGGGAGACAGAGAGAAGCCATCGTAGTAAGCGATGAGCACACGCCTGTCGGATCCGACATAGCTACTGAGAACAAGGTGGCATTGGGGGATACAGCCAGTCTCTCGATCGCAGTCGGCCGATAGCTGCCGCATGACAAGCCCAAGGGGTGTACGTAAACGGGTGAATCTACCTAGCCAGGCCTCTCCACTTCGTGCGGTGCAAGAAGACCCTTGTCCACTCTGTGTCTCTCCCTTAACCATCCTTCTCCCTCTAACTCGCTGTAGGTCGGGTCTCTTGACTGGATTTGGTCGATAGCCTACATACCAGGTTCTCCTCTCTGGTACCTGTTACCATTTCGATAATTGTGTACGCAATGTCGTGGTATGGATAGAATGACGACGCCGCTGCTTGGGCTCTCGGGACTAGGGCTTCTGAGGTTTCTAGGGACGCGGCATTGCTGTTCGAAAACAACAAGCACGAATACCATTGCGAGGCTGTTGGTTAAGTGTACACAGTAGTGGCAGACGATACCGTTTCTAGAGAGCTACTAGCTGATTAGCGATGCGCTGCGGACTCAAACGTCTCAGGACACGAAGAAGGAAAAGAGCAAGTGTACGATCGCAAGAATCCTACCGTCGTAAATACGCCACGAATCGTCCTATCGACTTAGGATCCCGATACGCCGTCCTGGGAACGTACATCCTTTTCGTTCGACTCTTACTTTCTATTTCTCGTGGTCGTTTACCGGCAATCGTTATTTGAAGACGCACGCCGCTGAATCTCGCGACCCGATCGCCCGACCAAACACAAATCGAGTCAAAGAGAGAAGAAGAGACTTTGAGGGGGATTCAAGATGTTTCCATTGATGGAAACAGAAAAGTATCTTACGTATAAAAAGAATAAATAGGTTCGTTTTAAATATATGTTAAAATATTGTCTTATACAAAATTCTATAAAAGAACGTGTTATTCATATAGTCTTAGAAAAACTCATTGGATTCTCTCAAACAAATCTTACTTACAACTTAAAGACAAAGAGATAACATAAAGTATCAACTTGGTGAAGAAACTCACGACGACTCGCCTTGTTCTGTCTTCAAATATATATCTGTATCTATGTTTATGACTGGTTTCGCAAAACGATACACAGAGAAATAAAGAGTAGCTGAGCTTCCCCGTTGTTTCTCTTGCACGGATGACGTTGCACATTTATACGTCAATACATAAGTTCAACAAAAATTAATAACTCACCAGTCCGACAGAATGTGCTTTTACCTTACCATCGTAATTTATAATAACCAAACATAGTAATTCTTGTTCCGCATATACTTCGCAACTATTGACAATACCTAAAGACACGAAATACCTTCACTTTCAATCACATCCATGGTTCTATAGAAAGCTTCTCTTCTAGAAGATGTTGCTGAAAGGGAGATAATCTGCTCATGGAAAATATGATTATGAAGTTTCCTCGTATATGGCGAACTTTTACTAAAGTATGGATAAACATGAGCCTAGTCTTCCACGAAAGCTTTAATGCAAAATTCCGGTTTTCCTGTTTGGAATTTTCAAGTTAACCTCGTTCTCGATATGCTCACACCTACAGGGTGTTTCAGTAATCACGATACAATCCATAAAGGGGGTAATTATCTGAGGAAATAAATATAAATAAATATAAATAATACAAATAAATAAAAACAAAAAAAAATTCGAACATATAGAATGAAATTTGTTCATACGGTGTTTCGTTTTCGATAAAATTGAAAATATTTTTAACATACGTGAATCAGACTAGTCATCGACTGTGTGTGAGCAGGAGGTTATTCTACGTGTGAAAATAATATTTAAAGAAAATAGAATTAAACGCGCTCAGTCCAGAATTGGCCTGATGCACGTACATTTAATAAATTTTCAAATTTAATGTTCTCAGAAACGGAGCGTCCTATGAAAAATTTTCATTCTACGTTGTCGACTTATTTCCGCACGTACAATACTCTCCCGTGGATCATTCGTTCCTGTGCAGTCTTGAATTAGCTAAGCTCAAGTACACTTGACAAATTTTCAAACTCAATTTTCTCACAAACGAAGCGTCATACGAAAAAATGTTATTCGACGTCCTCACTATATTTTCACATGTAGAATTGTCCTCTTGCCGGTCGTACCGGATGATTACTGGAGCACCTTGCATGAGAACGAAAAAGAGAGAGGAATATCTGCTTCCTCTGTTCGTTTTCGTAGCAAGAATTAATATCCAACGGACTGTGTAAGAGAGCATTCACTTTTACCTTGTCCGTTCAGCATCGTCCCACAATAAATTCTTCTCTCTTTCTTTCCTAACTCGACTCGGTAAATGCTGGCGTATGCGTGGCCATGCACGTACGTGCAACCCTAACGACACTAAAGGAAATTTGTAATGAAACGTACAAGACATAATGGCGAAGGAGGCCGGGGGAAGCCACCGGAGCGATTTATCACGAACGCGATGTGATCGAGGCTCGCCTCTAGCGCTTGGACGTTAATAACGCTGGCTGCGAATCACGAAGTTCTATCCACCGCCACCTTCTTCTCCTTTCTCCGCCGTGTCTACCCCGATGCATACCTAATAAAGCAGCACAGCCGCATCCTCGACGTTTGCGCATCGCCTTTTCCGTACAACTGGATAAAAAGGCGTGTAGCAGCCGTAAAGACGACAGCGACGCAAAGGCGCTTGACGTTGACGGTGCCGCACAGTCTCGATGATTTGCCCCAAGCTAACTAATAAATATAGGATGCGCAATGAAAATTGTGTGACGCAAGAGGGTGCCAGAGATAATTCTCTTTTTCACGCCAATCCGCGACGTATACCTCGTGCCGCGTGATTGACGGTTTTAATCAAGATTGGTTGAGATTATCCGGGATATGCAGCTGAAGACACAAATTGAAGAGAATAACCTTGGAAGGTCGTAAATGTTTCTATAATCGAAAGTTTATACAGAGTGGAAGGTTACACAGAAGGTCGCCCAGTAATTGCTGGTACAACCGAGTAAGTGGTGATTCCTTATGGAAAAATAAATTGAGAATATAGAAAAGAGTTTTTTAATCATAATAATCTTAATAATCATAAAATATAATCGTATAAAAGAATCGAAAACGATCAATTCATCTAATTAATATTAATCGATCGAAACAAAAACACGAGGACTACGTACAAATTATCCCAATATAAGGACTTTTTTTAAATTTTCGAAATCACGATTCACAGATTTTTGCGGAAAGGTAGTGATGACATTCTGGTCGTTTGTCGGTAAACACCTACTTTCGAACGAAACGGTGCCGATAAACCTAATTCCAGCATCTTTCTGTGGTCAGCAGAAAATGCAGGTCACTCCCGCGTGGCGCGTTCTAATCGGACAACTTTCCGGAAGACAGTATTGGACGGTGGTAGTTGATCGTGGTCGTTGTCGTCTTCTTCTAAACGACTATTTCTTTAAGGTCGGTTCGGAAAGGGCGTAATGGAGAATAGCACGAGTTCGCGTCCCGGTTGTCCAGTCATCCAGTTTTTTCTCTAGTTTGAACGAACGTTTAGGGGGGCGGAAAACGCGCGGTTGGTACGGACACTGAAAGTTCGTGCTCGGTATTCGTAGTAGCGGCACGGTTGTACGCCGTGGAACGACGGGCTACGTGTATAGCGATTGAGTTAGTGATTGTGGTGGTCCGGAACTGTACGGACGGATGTATCCTGCCAACTAGATAGCTTCGGTACGGCTGAGCTGGCTAGAAGATGAGAAGAAGAGAATGGGCCTTTCGGAGGGAGACAGAGGCGATGTTGGCGAACGAGACACCGGTATGTGTAACAATCCGTGATTGCTGTACTGCCGGGTTCGACGTTCACCTTCAGGGTTCCTCTCTATCACCCTTTCCTTACCTTCATCTCCTCCGCTTCCCTCCTTTCTGCTTGCTCGCGTTTTATTTCTTGCTAAGCGTTTCTCTTTGCCTCCCTTCATCGATTCGCCGATCCGTTCGAACGAAACGACGGCAAGCTCTCTGTGTATGCTCTCTTCTACCACCACAAGAAGATACGAAGAAGCAGCGAAAACGGATAGATGTATATCAGAGGCTATGTCGGGGATATACGTTTGATGCAAAAGTACAGAAACAAGCGAAGAAAACGCGAATCGACGAAGCGAGGCAAAGAACCGAAACGTGCTAGCGAATCAGCCAACCAGTCATCCAGGTTAGAACTAGCCGAGGTAGCCACTATCGAGTTCGAGTCTCATTCAACGAGTTGGCAAACTGTTCCCAATGCTGCTCGTTCCCCGTTTCTCTGACCTCCGCTAGTATTACCACTTGAACAGAGAGAAGGAGGGATATACCCCAGGGAAGAGGGAGAGAAAAGGCTCGGTGCAACGCGTTTCCTACCCTCTTGTAACTTTTATGATCCGCGTAAAGCAGCGATTTTCATCGGTTTTGCACTCACTACTGCCTCGCACCGCTGCTGCTGCTGGGTACTACTGCTTTCTTCTTTCGCTTCTCTTTCTGTAGTCGTCACTGCGCGCGGCTCTAATTAATTCGCGCTTTCCCCTCCAACCTATCTCTCGTTCGTTTCTACACGTACAGACAAGCTTCCCCGATGAACGTAATACCGAAACACAAGTGGATGCTCGCGGATAATAAAGAAAGTATGAATCTAGTCTTTCGATTCGTCTGCGCGCTCTTGTGGTTTTAAATCTACTTTATTTCATCGTTTTGTCCGTGGGAAAGATTTTGAAGCGGTGAATATTATTCACGAAACGCAATTTGTAAATTGCATTTTATTCCTATTATTAGTATTATTCTTTCCTTTCCTTTCCAAAACTAAATTCTTTGTGTCATTTTATTTAGGTTACTCGATTCGATTTGGGTTTTTAAAGTGTGAATAAATATCTTGAAGATATTTCGTTCCTTCCACAATTTGCAAATCGCTCTGAAATCTAATTTTTCTAAATTTCTTGTTTTAATGATAACTTTTACTTCTTTGTATTATAATATTAAAAAATCTTCTTTCGCGTATCTATACTATTATGTTTTCTACTTCGAAATATTCTCGAAGTATATTCAGTATACATATATAGTTAAACGAAACACCAATAAATAAAGCATCAATTGACCTATTGTTCCAGCGATGTATATTTTGATCGTCAGGAATACTTTCGCGATGGTGAAGGGGATAACCGGAGATATTAACATCGTGTTTACATCCATGTAAAGACAGGAACAAAGTAGAGAATCGTTTTTAACAGGCGGGCCGGAGACGGGAAAAATAATAGTGTCGTATTTGCGTAGCAAGTGTCATAGAGGAGCTTTACCATGCAAAGCTGACAGACGGCTCAACATTTCGAGCTTATGTTGCAAGATGGAAACGAATACATCCGGATATACGTCACTACGTGCACGGATGCAGGTACAGTTTAGTATCAGCCTGATTTTCCGACAAGTTAAAACCACCGATCCCTTCTACGTTCTTCTGCAACAAAAAACACACGCCACGATTACCTGGATAAACAACAGAAACTATAAAATTGATGAGTTTCGTACACGCAACGCGTTCGAGGCGTAGTGTATTTATTGGTTTGGTCGAAGCAACGCCGTTATTTTTATTCCTCGGGGCGGAACTTCTGCTCTAAAATCGATTTTATCACGGTGAATCGATTAAACATTTTTATTGCTCTCTATAGGAGGTGTGGCTCTGATCCTAATTACCCGAAATACCTGATTCCCTTTCCGAACCAGTTAACCCGGACCCTGAAATTAAACTTAATTCACGGTTTCCTTTGAGCTAGATGGTGGTACGTGATAATGAGATTCAACCATTTATGTATAACCTAACCTTGAATCCCATTTATAGATACATTGCTAAAAATTAATTCAACTAGCTATTAACCAGTAAAAGATAACATCAATCGATACACCATTCTTTTGCTCACTATCGTTCATTTCTAAAATGAAACCTAACAACGACTTAAATATGTAGAGCTGCTTCATTTCACTTTTCGCTTGGATAATTATTTTATGTAACGGATAATTATTAGTTACACGCAGGTCTCAGATTTATTTAATTTGTCACGCGAAGGAACTTGAACAGTACTTTTTTTTAGAATAAAAAGGATGTATTTATGTGCACGAATCGAGTGTAAAATTTGCTTCGCTAGATGACGATTATTCCTTCGTTTTAATTACTAGCAAATGAAGAATTATATAATACGTTTGGAAAGGAAACAATCTTTCATAAATTGCTCGTCTGATTATTTTTCTTTGGTGACCAAGACTACTCAAAGGATATGAAATTCTGATTTTAATATTTTGCGGTGAAATGTTATTGATAGTAGCGGAGGATGAGGAAGCGGTATTAAAAGGCTAACGTTCCTTTGATTCCACTAGCGCTCGTTGCATTCTCTCATTTCATTCCCTTTTTCATTGATTCGAGACTTTAAATGGGCTGATTGAGACGAAACAGTTCTTGATGAAGACACGATCATACAATTTCAATTTATACATTTACTTCTCTGAGAAAAATATTGATTTCATAGCAATATTGAGTAACATCATGGTGCAACTAGTTACGAAATTCTTCGTATATTCTTTAAATTTTAAATATTATAACAAAGATGTTAGATTCGATTTTATATTGATTGATATTGTATTAATTGAATTTATATAATATTTGAGCATAATTTATTGTACTTATTAAGGAGAGTACGTAGTTATGAGTACGTAGAATCACAAAAAAAAAAAAAAAAAAAAAATACAATACATAGAATCTTTTCAACAATGATAAAATTAAAGATTTTCCAATTACTGGTACAATTTCGTCCGAAGACTTTCGTACGCTAAATGACTATCGTTTCTTAATTCGTTCTAGCAAGATGTCAATATACCGAGTAGGTCTAATCATAAAACATTTGATGCTGAAACGTAAATGTAAATGATTTTATAAATATTTCTTAAAGCAGAAATTAAAAGGATAAAATATTTCTACTTCGCCATATAAATACGGAAATTGCACAAAGACACGAAGAATATTTCTATGAAACCATTTTCTCCGTTGGAAAATCGTTCAAGTTGGCAACAATCGAAACAGAAATCGCAGGCCGGACAATCAAGTCACAGTAGGATTTCCGTGGAGAAAGAAATCCCTCAATTTTAGTTGGTTTCCAGTTGAAACGCGATAGGTGTGAAACGTTGTCGGAGGCGAGAAGTCGGTTGACGAGAATTTTTCCCTCGAGGGACGTTCGAGCGACTGGCGAACCGTATTCCTCTTACAAAGTCAGGGGAATACGGAAATTACGTATTCGCAAAGCGCTCATTACCGAAGATATTTCGAAAACTTGGATGAACTTTCGCGTGTGCAAGTCGAAGACAATGTTGCAAGTTCCAAAAACTACGTCTTGCATGGATAGATTTCAAAACGAATACCGGGAAAATTATGCACCAGAAAATACCACGTAATTTAATCTATAAAAAGGAAAGGTTGAAACAAAGATTCTCAATCTCCAGCTACTCCATCATCATTTACCAAAATTAACTAAATTACTTATTCAAGATAAGTGGCGCCTCTGAAGTGCCTGCTGAGCTAATTGCACGTCCCTGCGGTAATTATAAAAATGACGACAATCACGAGTAAAAGACAGATTCCTAAATAATATTCTCCGCTAGTGCAAAGGTCAAAAGACGTAATCTTGGATATTAAGAATCAAATTTTTTCGAACTGGATATTACAACGCAGAGAGCTGAGCGGGCGTAGCTGGAATTCCAGGTCACATTTTTCTTTGGCAGCATCGTCCTTCTTTTTCCCCGAATGTCACTCCATTTAGACTAACGACCGACAGCAGGCGACCGAATCAGCCACGAAGAATCTGGACTATCGTGCCAGAAAATCTGGAATGTCTAGTCTCGTGCGTCACGCCTATGCGACTATAGGGCTGCTAGCTTTTCAGCCAGCTCGATAGCCCAATATTTATTTCGCATTGTCTCTGCCCGCTATCGTTCCCCTCGGCTTCTTTTCGCCGTTCTCCGTACCAGGCGGAAGTCGTGAGCCGGTCTGCATGCATTGCATGCCGCGCGATGCGATGCGATGCGCAACAACGTCAAAGAGACCCCGCGATTTCCCTATGCAAATCGTCTGCTCTCTTCCACCGGGGCTACCAGGTGAATCAAGGACACCATGGAGGGGCAAAGGGTGCGCTGGTACACCAGCAATGGGACACACATCGACCAAGGGAAGAGGGAAGGGTGAATCAGCTAAAATAACCGCCGGGAATAATGCCATAGATTGGGAGGACGAGTTAGCGCGCGCATTGCGAGAAATGGACAATATATCGCTGGACCGGCCATTACAGGGGACCATTAGATAGTCGACACGTCGAGATAACGAGCATTAGCCACACAACGGCCACGTTAGGTAGGTGCTCGCTACGGTAGGAGTCGCGCCAACCCAGCAAGATCCATAGGCAGAGTATCACAGCTGATCATCCCTACGTTTCCTACCTCTTGTTTCCTGTTCTCGCTATTTTTAGTCACGTGTTCTCAGTTACCTTCACGCGATCTCCTACTTTTTTAGATGTCTATTTTGTCAATGAAAAATCGTGTCGCGCATGTCCTGTCTCATAAAGATATTTAAATTTAGCATGAAAATTTTGCATGTTCATATCGTACGTGTTGTATGAAATATTTTGGAATTTTATTGCTACTGTAATGAAACACGATTGTCATGATTATATTGGAAACATTTTCAGTCAGTCTGGAAATGTATATTGCAGTTACAAGCTATTTATTGCAGATATATATTCAATTAAAAAAAAAAAAAAAAAAAAAAAGAAATGAGTATGTAGCATGAATTCACATCATGTATTCTTGTCCAACCGTTCAGCTTCGATTCACAATCCAATGTTCTGAAATTTACTCATGCTGCTTGCACTAATGATGATTCGATTTGGATAGATGACTACTCGTGCACTCATGTGTACCGAGGTCTCTTAAATTGCGATGTAATCGGAGTAATTATTTGGAAAGATAGAGAAGATTGAGATCGTACCTTATTGAGTTTGATCTCTATTATGGTTCATTCTTTGATTAACGTACTACTGAGCAAAAGTGTTTATATAATTTTATACTGCATGTTAGAGATTTTATGTTTAGTAAGAATTAATTTTAAAACTTTATTGGATCACTTTGAAGTTGTAATGGATTTAGATATTTTTGCTTATGATTGTTTCGACTAAAATTAGTTTCCTGATCATCAATCAAATTTTACCACGAAAATCTTACAAGTTAATCTCGCTTCTTCTTCATTGTACTCCATTATCACAGAAAAGTACATTAAAATTCGATCATCATTTGACATTCCACCCTATAATCATAGAAAAATTCCTTAAAAGCAATCGTCATCCAACACTGCTCAATAAAGCTAGATTCCAAATACCCATAAATCCCATAAACCTCTCAACGACATCAGATGTTCAATTATCCGAAGTAAAGCTTTCCTCAGTCTTAAATTCCTCAAGACAATGAATTAACTGAATGCTCTTTCACCTTCGTTAAAGTGTACGTACTCCGAATGAGTCTTGGAGACGAAGAGAACAAATAGGGCTCGTAATTTCAGATGGCTAGCGGAGAAGTTATAAAAGTGTTATTTAAAATCACGCGGGGAATAGTATAGTGAAGGCATTCAGGCCGAAGTACCCACGCTAGATCTCGTGTAAAGAGCAGACTTCGCGATGCAGGACGTTTCCTTTTCCGGCGAGGTAGATGTTGAGATCGACTCCGGCCCGTGTCCCCCGTCCCTCGTTTCGCCATCGTTCTCGTCCCATCACTAACGAAGAACAGAAACGCTCTCTCATGCGGATTTCTCTCGCGCTCTTGCATTATTGCACGCCTCCTGGTTCCGCTGCTACAGTTGAATAAAGAGGCTGCTAGGCTACGCCGGCAAAGAGGAAGCATACCACGACTCAGTGGCACGATACTGTGCGTAATTTCCTTTGTTTCTGCCGCGCCGTTAGTTTCCAAGTGATTTCAAGAACAGTTCGATTACCTTCGACAATTTCGCGGAGCAGCCAACGTCTATCTTCCTCTCGGCAGTTGGCAAGGTGAATGTGTAATCGTTGGAACGATGGAAGAAGCTTCCTCCGTTCGCAGGAGAGAAAAAAAGGAAGAAAGGTTATGAGGAAGAAAAAGATAGAGACAGGACGAGCGAAGATCGAAGAGGGTTTATAGAACGAACAGTGCAAAGTAATTTTGACGTCTGCTAGACTAGATCGTCGGGGCTTTCTCACTGCACTGATTCGTCGAAATACTGAACTTTTCTTTATCGCGCTTCTTTACCGAGCTTCTCTTATCCCGTCAGCGACGACGTATAAGCTCGTCGAAATCTAATTTTCTACAAAATCATCGAAACGAAGGCAATAGACAAAAAAGAAATTTTGTCGGCGCGCGTATCGATGTACCTCGTGTTTCGAAGGACTATTGCAAACAAGTACAGAGAACGATCGCTGAAATCCCTTATTTGAAGCAATGTTTTACAATAAAAAATATTTCCAAATATGTTACGTGTCTATGAGAACATTGATATGTAATTTTTACTGTCTGACTACAAGTGAAAGTAGGACTGTTCTACTTACAAAAGATCAGATTTTCTGATACGTATGAGAATATTGTACAGAATAGATAATAACATTCTTTTGAGAGAATTAGCAGTTTCTCGCTTAAAAATAAACAAAAGTAACGAGAATAGAACCAATTCGATTAACAAGAGGTGGCTTCCGGCCATCTTTCAATCTCGAAATTTCCTTTCGTATATTTAATCAAGGTTTCTAAAGAAATTATCCTGGCTTCGTCTGAAGGTCTCAACCTCGCATTTTCATTACCAGATCCTCTATATTAAATTACTGGGTATGTATTAGGAAAGATAAGATCTCCTCATCTAACGATACGTAATTTTAGCACGCACATTACGAATCGCAGAAACTCGTGAGGAAGCGAACAAATTTATTAAACCTTTGTTTTTTTCCCGACTAACATGAAGAATTACTTCCGTTTTGATCGTATCACATTGTAACATCTTACTCTTTATAAATTACGTAGTGCATCCCTTAATCGAGGCGCCTCTAAACGACGCTGAGCATCATAATTTCCCGAGAAAAATCGGATAGGGCATCGTAAACGTCTTCATATGTAATTCCCCGGGGAAGAGATTTATCTGGACAGGAGGGAGCGGAGAGAGGGAGGGGGGAAGATAGCACGTCGGCATCGTTTGTATTAGCCTTGGCTGGGCCATAATTTGCTGCTAATTAATGCTAAAAGCCGCGCCGCGATTTGTCTTAGCCGGTCGGCGTTTACGATAATGATATCGTCGCAGGCAAGTAACGACTAAGTAGTTTAGTCACGTCCCACGCTGGAGAGAGTATACCTTTCTACGACGGGCGAATCGTGGTGCTCGATCGATCAGGCTTTTCTACCGGTGTGTCCCCGAAGGCTAGCCCCATACAACGGCGAGAAAGGGGCACCTCGTTAGTTTCAAATCGGTCAACCGCACCGAATCCAGCAAAGGACCGAGCCCCAGAGTCGCGTCCAGTCCGAATTCCGCAATAGACATCGACTTTGCGTGCGTTCATGCGGAAACACCTCTTCTCCATGTGTGACCGTCACAAAGGGGGATTCTCGAACTGGTTGGTCGCAAAGAGGACCAACGATCGTTAGGCGAAGCTCTTCGGATCGCGCCCTCGAGACGCGCAACCGTCAAGACTCAAAAGGGAAGAAGCTAAGAGAGAAGGAAAGAAACGAGACGAGATAAAGAAACGATAGAACGAGATACGCGGAGAAGAAGAAGGATAGCTTAGTGGGAGGGTAAAAAGGAAAGACGGGAATGTGGTCGATATCGCAGATGATTGCGCCGTAATCAGACTAGTCTCTCTACCAATCTCTCGACCAGTTGTCATACCATCTTGCCTTCTCGTTACCCGAACCCATGGTCCAAGGAAAAATCGTGTAACGAGCCGGATTCGCAAAGGAGAGGAAACAGACAGTAAATCGATAACGATCGATCCATTCACAAATAGACTGGCACGTTATAACAGTGTCCGAACCGCACTAGCTATTAAAATGTAAATTGATCGGCGTACGTTTGACTAAACAGTCACCAGGGGCTGCCGGACGTATAGCCATTCGATTGCATTGGTCCGGTTTGGTCCGCGATTCCCATTCCTATTATGCGGTGCATTCCATTTAATTCGAGAGCGAATACGGGCCACAGCTATTTCTAATGAATGACGAAAGACGTCGTTAGGATTCAGTTTCAAAGGAAACTGTGTATCGATGTGTTCGACGAATTCCGATTAATTTTATCGCTGTTTTATGATACTGTGTTTCGGAAACTTGGTTTAATACATGTTCCTTTTCATTATCATGCTCATCAGATATGTTTTGTTTTAATTCAACGTCCTATTTCATTCATTCTCGGTCAATGCCTTTAATTGATACTTATTAATCGTGGAGCACTTGGAAGGAATCTTCTTGATCCTCAAGATCGAAGTCATCGTTTTTAAATTTAGCAAATTATTCACGAATAGCGTCTTTTTTTTAATAGTATATACTTTATTTACTTTTGTTTGTAATTATCCTCTGCAACCTTAAATCGGTCACAAAATTAGCATCACAATTCCTTTAATAAGAAAATATACGATAAAATTTGAATATCATTTTACTGATACTGATCTCATCGAAACTCTGAGAGTCGTCTATAAAGGTCAGCGGAAATTCATCAAACAATTCAATAAAAGTGAGCTATGTCCATATTGAAGTAACGAAACTAATGGACGGTTATTCTGCTGTTACAATTGTAATCGTTTTACAAGAAACTCGACGTGCAGCAATAACGTATTCGCGGGCACGCGATGAGAAATGGCGGTAGTGGGCTTCACGAGAGAACAAGTTACGATAGCCTACGAATTACGGCAATTCAACGAGAGTAATGTTTTTCCATCACGTTCCAGCCGGTGGGTACACGACTTGGACAATCGTGGTACTCGTACGAGGCATTCATGTAACATTCATCCTCTAGACCGGCCGCTTCCGCGTCTATTGTCAACTCGTAGGTTAAATCTGGTCTCCCTTTCGTTTCAGAAAAGAGAGACGTATCCCCGACACACGCGATAGTTATCATACTGATGGTTATGTGTCAAAGGGATTAAGTCGTTGTTACGTTCGCGCCTCATTTATCATGCGATAAACGTCCGTGCCAGAAAATCGTTACTTGTTACCTTCGAGTTCAGACGTGGGCGTTACACCGGATCTTCGTTTCAGATTCACTCAAACGCGCCTTCCTGATCATCCCTCTAAGAAAGACTGATCCTACGTGGTCCCTGCAGCCACTTCTATAAATCATTTGGCATCAGTAGAACGTGCGTGTCTGAATTATATCAAGAGGCTAAACCATTTATATTTCGACCCTCTGCCAGGTATAGGCAGAACAGATGTATATATATAGCAAAGTCGTAAAATTGGTCAGTAGCCAAATATTACAAATCTCCCGGGGATCGAGAAATCAGAAATTTCAGACGTTTTGCCTGACGCAAGTTATCTAGATTCTTGTGTAGGGAGCGTTTCAATGATAACCCAGAATCAATTTTTCTTTCGTAATACAGTAGAAATTTGATTATAAAACATTGATTAATGGAACTATCTATTATCTAAACATAATATAACAAGAGATTGTTACATTTTTGTCTCAAAGCTTTCGTATTCTTGCTTCATTCTAATATCTATAAAATGATTCGAAAGAAATAATCATTTCCCATCTCATGACTCGTAGAACAGCTGACGAAAAGCAGAACTTGATTCAGAAAACCAAACGCTGGTGTTTGTTTGCGTGCAATATGTCCAGCTCTAAATCTATGAAATTAGATCAATCAATTATCTTACTTCTTAATTGCTGTTCCTACAACAGAGACAATCGACTACAAATTGCTGTTCATCTGTCATGATAATGAAAGCCGATAATTCTTCGATTGGGATAATAAGAAAAGTTTGAAGGTAACGCCAACGAGAAAATCGTCGTCGTTAGAAGCATCAAAGTCGTACTGTCATATAATGGGTTGCATTTCGCGATAAACGTCATGAAGCAGCGTTAATTGCATTCGGCGTGAATGATCTCGCGATCGGCGGATTTAAAGAGCAATCAGAATATTGGGAAATCTCAATCAAAAACATAATAGCTCCTACTTCGTAAAATTGTTTAGAATAGTTAAGCGGGAAAATCGCGCGAGTAAGAAAGATTAGAAGGACGCGGCGCGTCGCGACGTTCGGACTTTCGTGCAGATTCGAGAAGAGATTTCCAAGGTTCTTGGGAGAATCAGTTACACCGGTTTGCTCGAACAGGCATCTCCATGCTCGTTAATTAGCCGCGACAACCTTATTGTTTCTTTATACAAGAGTTTCAATTACCAGCAGCAAATCGAGCGATCGACCCGATGTTAAGATTTGTACTCGTTGTGCGTATTATTCCGCGCACGGCCCCGATAATCGCATCGGGAACATTCATAGCGTCTTTAATTAGTTGTCCAGCTCGCCTGCACCGATTTCCAATATCCATCGACTAACGAAGCTATTTATTGTTACTCGAGAATCCGTTCAAAGTTCTCGGATGAGATGATATTGGGTTTAGCCAAGGAAGAAGGCACCTGCAATAACGGAAACGGGTGGCCAATTATCGAACATTGTACCGAGGCACCGGGGACACGCCCAAAAATTTCTTCGTTAGAATCTTTGCAAATTCTCTTGGTTAGAAGCTTTTGTATGCGAGTGAATGGAGGCCGCATAAACACGAAGCTACGGAGCTGAATTCGCGTTAGGTTGAATGTACGAGATAGCGGAAAGAGGGGCAGAGAAAGAGAAAGGAAGAAGGGATTTCCTGTGACATTTAAACGTACATTAGCCTGTCGTTCTGCGCTATTTCTTAAGTATTTATGAAGAGGGAAATTTACCGGGAAGTAAATGACAACGTGTATTTGCGACGTAACGACGTGGATCAAGAGGATATAAGAGACAGGGATAATAGACACGGGACATTATAAAAGATCTTTGCCAGGGAAGTAAAATTGCAGGAATCGAGCCTGTACAAACTATTGGGTTAAATCTTTGCAGTTAAAATGTACGCGTCGTTCTTAGCTATTAAAATACGATTACTATGCTACACGATTCTACCCCCTAATTAAATCTAGATATTTGTATGTATGTACCTATATGTTATTTTTAATGGCCAACTGATCGGAATCTAAAGGAGTCAGAAGATAATTAAAATAATCAAGCTGGGTTGATCTTAACATATAGATTTAAAAGTTCTTCACTTAAAGTACTTTAAAGTTTGTTACTTTCAGAGATAACATTTAAATAATATTATTAATTATCAAACTATATAAATAGTTTTTTAAGCGAATTTTACCATCACATTATTTTCATTCGACTTTTCGTTTTAATAAATGAACCTTCGTATAGAATTATGGTCATTGAGCTGTCAATATACACAATGTACTTCATTGTTTATTATTCCATTAACAAGAAATCAAATATTCCGTCTTCATATGTATAGATCACTCAAAGATTACTTCTGACTGGATTCGTGCAATTACAGAGTAAATAGTTTGACTCAAATGTCCTATCAACTCAAACGATTCCACTTTATTTGATTATTCCATCCAAACTTCGATCTTGAATTTTAAGATGTTGGAGCTTAGCTGACCCAAATAACCGGATCTTACTCCCTTAGCCAAAAACCAATATTCGAAGAGTGCATCAAATAAAGAAGATGCTTAAACCAACAGACGTGAAGTTACGAGTATCAATCACAGTAGCTCTTTCGATTCAAACGAAGGAGAACTAATACACGAATCAATTGCTCTATTAGTAACTCCAAAAAGAAAAATACATGATCCAGTTCGATTCGATCCGCGAATGTAATTGAACCGAATAGACACGAGTGTATATTTTGCATCCTTTAAAACGCAAATGTAATACGCACAGGCTGCAATCAATTAGTCACCATATAAGGATCAGGCTGTACAGCGATATATCTGCAGTGCAGTTGGTACGCGTTGAATGCAGCCAGTGCAGTAGGTGTACTGCCTGGTCAACCAGTAGTCCCGCAATCGTCGGTACTCATCTCGACGGGTAGAAACCCCGCTGGGCCCCGTCGTACCGCCCCCACTTTGCAGAGCCTGCACCTTGTACAACGACTTGATGGCAGTGACAGCGACCCAGGCAATCGCTACAGCAATACCAACTTACCTGGTTACGAGATGCATAGTGGCACGCGAAGACCAACCAGTATCCGTACGGGTATAGCGTTTGTTTAAACTAAACAGTGGCGAATCCGAGTAAATCATTCAAAGCTTGAGATGGGAGAATGTTAAGGACCGCCAGTTGTCAGTTAGATCTCTAATACGTATGGCATACCCGACTCTTTCAACCCTATGCCTGCCTCGTCCGTCTCTTTACCTGCCTGTCCAATCTATTCCTATGCTTGACTCGTCCGTCTCCGATACTTTTGCTTCTCTTCGCGAAACGACTTCCTTGAGTATAGAAAGATAGAAAAGATAGCAAAATGCATGGGGACACTGTGAGGTTTTGGAGAATTGTGGAATTTTTTGTATTGTGATTTTTTAATTAGTATTTTGCAATTTTGTCTGTGTATCGAAATAATAGAACTATGATAATTGAATATTAAATTAATTTCAAATATAGGAATGATTGAGATAATTTTTAATCTTCTACGGTGAAGTAGTAATTAGAAGCATACCTATTTACTAAGTTTATAAGTATGTTATTTTATTTAATGTCACTATGTAATTATTACAACCGCTTATTGCTTCAAATTTCCAAGTCAAGGAACAAAATTTGTAATCTATTTTCTCATAAATAATCAAGACTTCAATTAGAATTCTACAGGAATTAATTCTAGACGAAGATTGTCGAAGTATAACACTATTACTTTTTCTCCGAAGCTTAACCGAAGCGTGAAATTGCCGAATAAAACCAATACCAAAAGAAACTGTTAATGTAACAATGTAAAATTGCATGTAGTAAGAGGAGCAAGTTGATAAGAAACGGGATCTGTGTGAACTACACAATACGATGCTCTAACCTCTTCTTTCCCTCTTCTTCTCCAAAGAAGTTATATCTATGCCAGTAGCAAGAACTTCGGTATACCTTTTACGCCGTCATGCATAAAAGTATGCAAAGGGTGCGTGATAGCGAACTCCTTCCCCGTTTTGATTTACATAATTCGTTATACGCGGCGGAGCATCGAAAGCATTGCCGCGAATATCATTGAAAAGAATTGTTACTACACGCGTCGCGCTCAGTGGAAACTGAATGAACGTTCGCGCACGCCAGCATAACTAGAATAGAAGGTTTTTAGAAAGAAAGAAGGAGTCAGCTAGCAGGTGTGGAAGCGAACAAACGACGAAAATGTCCTGTAGCTTTTACGGACCGGGTTAATGATCTTACAGTCGCGAGGCCAGGGATAAAATGTAGCAACGGTTAAAAGAACATTCGCTTTTAACATGCATCCTTTTCGTCTATACCTTCGCCTCTTCGCTATTCCAGTTCTGGTATGCACTGCTCTCTATCTCCCCTCTCTTCTCAATCTTTTTCTCTTTCACTGTTTCTCTCTTCCCTACTAGCTCAACCCCCATTTTCCTTCGGTGTTTGCATGACGTTCGTACGGGGTTGGTTGCGTCGTTACCGTGAAAGATAGGGACGTGCATGCGCGCAGAAATCCGACCATTAAAATATATCCTGTCAGTATGCACACCGCTGTGCACAGATCTCGACAGTGTGTACGTACAAACAGGCGTACAGAGCAACGTTGCTCCTGTCGTCGTACTGCTTGCTTGTTTGCTTGCTCGCTGCTGCTGACCGTACTATTCTTGCGTGTTCGTTCCTAGCGACTTGGGGAGAATTACGGCGAAGATAGCAATAAGAAAGATACGACTTTATCGCGACTCTGTTTCTATCTACGTACACCTCTGGTCCGGTGTTCTTCGCCAACATCGTACTACCCATTGCCGGGACGATCGACCCTCTTTTCTGCTCTGTGGACCCTTGTTCCATTTTCCTTTTATATCTTCGAACGTTATCAGATCATAGTCTGCTCGTAGCTCGCATTACGCACCATGAACCCGTGGCAGATTTTAACTTTGACGATGTCGGCTTTAGATACGCTCGACAGTGTTGTTGCTGTTCATTAGAGTTCGGACCGACGAGGGATCTCTCCGAATAAAAGGCATGATAAATATATAATAGAGGCGTAAGTAACTTTGGTATAAACACCAACAACGTTAAGCGGATTATAACATGCTTATAATTTCGCGAGTTACAGACTGGGTCGATATATCGTGTTTAAGTCGATAAAATGAAATACATATTGTTCAGATTACAATGTACCTTAGATAATTGAGTTAGAAATTTGTTTAACGAATTATTCTATGAGTTTTTTACATCATACTTTTTTACGCGTTTTACGTAATTAGGTTAGATGTATTTTGCTAAAGATGTAAAGTTAATATTTTTATTATAAAAACTAATCGCTGCATGAATAATTTTCCACTGAACCTTCTATTTTCAATATTATATACTTCATGCAAGTACAGTTAATATATTCTATTAAAAAGTGATACTTGATGCCTTTATCATAAAAACATGTATTCGACAGAAATTTATTAAAACAATCTTCTATTAGCTACCTTATTTTAAATTTTAGTAAAGAAGCAAATTTATTTTATGATATTAACAAGAGAAAGATTTCTATCTTCAATTGCACTTGATCATCCTGCACCATGTATCAACGAAGAATTAAGAATTCCTAATAGATGTTCAACTAACTAAAAATTTCTCTTATAGAAGAGCCGCATATTGAACGATCAGAACAAGCATGTACATAATGTCTATAAACGGGGTTATCGAGCGTCGTTAACATGAACTGTTACAAGAACTTCTGATAGAAACGAATTCCACGATAAGTGGAAGTTCGCTCTTTCTCTCTATCGTTTTATCGTTTGCCTATACAGGTTACACCAGCGATGATAGCAGGAAATTTCTTACCTCCAACCCTCTTCCCTTTTTCCTCTCCCGTTCTTGTTTCTCTATCTCTCCTACAGTTTCTCCAAGTCCGCAACTCTGTTGCAGCGATTTGCATATGCAAATGGAAGCGATATAAGTAATTAATTCGCAATCAGACTGGTCTTACCGTGCTGCTATAGGTATTCGGTATGATTAGAAACCACAATTCATTAACCGTAGAGATATTTATTAATTAGCATCGTGAATGTAGGCGTACACCTTCGACAGCAGATTCAATCCTCGTCATTAGTTACACTTTCTTTTGTTTCTTGCATGCCATCATCGAATCTATTCGTCCTTCGATATTTCAAACCTTTCACGAGAGAATATTTGTTAGTTATGTAAAAAGCTTCTCCAATCAATTACTGGTAATAGAAATATCTTATCTTTTGTGATCCGCTCGTGAAGAATAATACTATATTAGAATTGGAATCATATTGCAATTTGTAAATTTTACGTAAAGTATCAATCTATCTCTCGTTTCAACAAACAAAAACCTTCATATGCTAAGGAAATCCTTAACATAAAATTGTGTATATTGATAATTCCTTTATATTCCCTTTACATTTAAAAACCTAACAATTATTTCATACTTCCTTCACATTTAAGGTGTTCCTTGACGATAGAAAAATACGATTAATGAACAATACGATAGAAAATACGATAGAATGACGAAGATAATATATTGGTGATATTTTAAAGTACAATGTTGTTTGCATATAATTCCAAATATAATATTCTTCCACGCAATGAAAGGAACATAAAGATCGAATTTCTTCGGTTTTTATCAGAAGATGGAAACGTTAACATAGGCGACAGTTCGTTCGAGCGTCATCTACAACGTAAAAATTTGCCGTTGAGTCGAGTTTGCGAAGTTTTCGCGGCACCCTATTTCTAAGACACAGCTGGGCCCATATCTTAACTACTTGCTTGCTGGCCGACAAAAGCGCTATACCGATGTTCTGAAACTCACAAGGTAGCACCTGTTACACCCAGAACGTCGTCGATCGACCTTAGAGCCAGCTGGGCCAACCGACACACCCTTACATTAACTTTATCGTAATTACATCGGGCGGCTGTACTGTACATATAAACGCTAATACCAACGAACGTGGGGATTGCGTGTGAGTTGCGTTCGTGTGTGCGCGCCCCCTAGACGTGTGTATCGTCGCTGTAACGTCTAATTCCTTGCACCTCGAGGTGCTTACCGAGTTCCGAGGAAGCAACTACGCAGCCTCTATGCTTTATTTTCTCGCAGCCAGGTAATTCAAGCATCGCGATTTCTCTTGAATCGTCGCCAAGAAATATCGCGCACAGCTATGAGGCAACGTAAATGCTGCCACATGATTCCTTGGAGTTCCCTCAAGTGATTTCTCGATCCTTTACGATCAGTTCTTCGGCCCCTTTTTTTTTCTTCGAATAACATGATACGAGAGCGCAAAGGTAGCAAATGCTCGAGATAAGATATATAATATATGTGCACACGTTGGTAGTAGGAAGTAGCAGCACCGCAGGCCTGATTCCTTGATACTTTGCACGATATAAGAGGCAAAGGGTTAATTCCGTGTTCTCTGACAATTAGCTTTGGTTTCTGCTACCAACGGCCATTTATATTCTTAAACGTTACCAACGCTTAATGCTTTCTTACTACTGTAAGTTAGATTTATGTGGATAGAGATGTAGAAAGTTAAAGCGTGATTCAGAATGAAAATAGAAAGAATTCTTAAAGAAAAATAAGCAAGAAAAATGGGTCTAATCCAATTACGAAACTATAAATTTATTTGAAACTTATGAAGGAAATATGAAACGCTTAAACCATTCGAGACCGGTGACTCAGACGTTGAGTCACGCAACCTATTTTTCACTAATTGCGGACTCAACGTCAGCACCATTTACGAAAGATTTACCGACCAATTCTTCCGTAACTAAAACAGTTAAATCGGAAGAACGAATCAGAAGTTAAGATAAAGAGATAAATCGTAGAATGAAGTGCCAAAAGCATATAACATTACTTATAGCAACACTGATCCTAAAAACGAACTAAAATAGGAATATTAAATTCGTAAAAATGAATTACCAAAATGCAAATTATAATCGGAAAAGCTATGGCACTACTGAGAACAGCTTTATCGAGATACACGAATCTCCAATTCGTTAATGCTTAATAGAAATACAGTGAAAAAATCCCTGCACCCTTGAATTCCTAGATTACCGCGACAGCTTGGAAAAACCCTGATAAAGAATGTACCGTTTGCTCTTCGGAATAGTAGTTGTAGAAGCCAGAGTCGCCGAAACTTTTTCCCTGCCGGTGTCGTTTTTCGTCCCCAAGGCCAAGTGATCGAGATGGTGACGAGGGGAGGAAAGAATGGAGAGAAGAGAGAGCCAGAAGAGAACGAGACTGGCGAGATAGAAAGACGTAGATGCGGTATCGGATGCGAACATCGCCGGAAAACGGACGACTCGTAGTGGTGCACTTTGTTCGGCCGATAGATAGGTGGAGAGCGGAAGGGAAGCAGAGAAGTGGGATTGGAGAGAGGGTTGTGGAAGACGAGGGCAGCAGGGTGGGTTATGTATTGGCACATGAACGTAATTGTAGCTATTTGTCGGGAAAGCGAGAGACTGGAGAAACGCTAGCAGGGAAAGAGGGTGGTGAGTGCTGGTGCAACGGGGAAAAGTCGATGTACAGAGGGATGAAACGGATGGTAGAAAGAGAAAGAGAGGAAGAGGAAGAGAGAGAAAATTCGAAGCGTGGAAAGGGTGTCTCGTCCGGTAGTCGCGGCTGAACGCGCAATGCATCACGGGATTGCGTAGACGACGTATATCTCCGAGTAATAGCACATGGATACTGGGTGGGATACCGAGATCCCAGCTCGTGGCTGTTCGTAACTACCAAAATGTCCGTTCAAACTCTTCTTTCCTTCCATTGGTTATCTCCTTCGATCTTGACCTATCTTTTATCTCATAGCCTTTTACTCCTTTGCAGTACTTTCCTCGTTTTGTCTTACCCCGATTCTACCTATTACTTAACACGATTTTGCTTTTTAATACCTGGAAGGAGTATCGTCGAACGAATTAAATAAAATATTTATTGCGTCGATTGATACTGGTTGAAAAGCGAGATGATCGAACGTGGTTGATCTACGATTTTATTCAGTAAAGGTAGATATTTATAAACGACTACGGTATTCTCTGTATCAAAATTCTCGAGACATTTATGTCACCCGTGAAATATTTTTTAATCAAGAACTCGAGAGAGAATCGGCTGCCTATTTCGCATAAAAGTCGGACGAATTTAATATTTGCAGGAAGCAGGCGAACAACGAGGTTCATTCCAGTGACGTATAGTTTTGATATACGTTTACGAGTAACGCATAAATGGAACGGTCGTTGTATGGTAGAGCATGGGCATACAATCTGGAGTTGATTAGTTTATTCCAAGCCGAGAAAAAATGGATGCAGATATGAAGCCGTTTCGGGTAGTTCGGTACAAAGAGCCGGGACTCGCCACTAGCTTGTTTTTGCCAGACGATCATTAATATAACCGCTTATCCTCCCGGATTGTGTTCCGACGTCGAGTCGTGGGCGTAAAAAGGGACCACGAGGTTATAAAAGAGTAATGCAAATTAGCGTTTTTCAGCTCGTATACCGGTATACGAATACCGGTGTGCACCATAAAGCGCAACACATGTGACGTGGAACAACGAATGTCGTATTGCACGGGATCAGTTATCCAATTCATAGTCGATCTGCCTTTCAGAATGCCTCCTCCTCGTTTCGCCCTTTATCGCCTATAGACTGTTAACGGATCAATTTAACTTTCGCAACGTTTTCTAGCACGGCTATTTTCGTCGAACTCTCCGCGGGCCAGATGACATCGACAAACGTAACGCAACGTTGTTTCCGCGTCCACAATATTTTATCGCTCCCGCAGGTTTGCGACGAAATTTTCCTCTTCGCCGCGACACGCCCGCGGAGATTTCATTGGTCCAACTGCAAATATATGGCACTGTGTGTTCCAAGTGTGATCGAGGATAGAGATCGTTCGACTGCACGGCGAAGCTATAATCGTTTGCATTTTGATGCGCGAATTTGATTTTTAATAGACTGATCATTGGATATAATCTTTATAAACTAGCTCACCAGCTGGATAACTGCCATAGAACTCTTTTACGTCTATGCTGTGTGTGTCGTATAAAACGTTTTGAAATTTCATTAGCGCTGTTACGAGCCGCGATTGTCATGACGATATTGATCAAATTTAAAATCCATCTTAAAATGTATATAGAAATGACAAGATACACTATTCTTCTGCCAACTGACGCAGGAAAATTTGTTATATATCAAACTTCTGTTTTGTGTAACAAACAGAAGGAAGAAACACGCCTTGAATTATCTATATTGAAAGATTTTCTAGCTTTATTCAAGTGTAAGTTACGACGACGATTTCCAACATGTAATTTCAATTCTAAGCAGTCGAATAAAATAAAGCCAGCAACAGCAATAAATAAAATACCAGTCTGACGTAATTAACACAAAAATCTTGAAAATTCTTAACGGAATAGACGCATATCAAATAAAATCTGGTACTAAAACCGTGTTTTTTAATTCGACGAAGAAATCGGCTTTTTTAATACCTGAAATTACGTGAAATCCTTACGGCTCTAGATGGCACGACGCCGGATGGGCGCGCGGGAATGCCACTCGTGGTGCAAGTACGAAATTTTTCTTCGAAAAAATTGCGTCAGGAAAGCGGCTTAAATACCGGTAGAAATTCAATTACGGTTGACAAGCCGCAAGGACTGTGTATGCCGTAAATGGTGCTCGTTGCGTTCCGCTAAAATTACGAAGGGAAATGCGTCTCTAATGCTCAAACACGTAAAAAGTTGCCTTCTCTCTCTCTCTCTCTCTCTCTTTTTCCCTCATCTTCGTGGGGATCTCACTGAATCGCATTTACTTATTCGATTTATTTATTTGACCCGACCCGGTTGCTAACCAAGCTTCATCGCCTTCGTTCCTCGTTCGCGGCTGGATGGAAATTTAATGCAAGTTAGATGCGTCGAACACAGTCGATTCGTTTGTATTGAAACGCCTCGTCCTGCCGCGCGACGAATAATTTGAGATTCATCGAGATGCAGCGGGCCGAGTCACTTGTAATTCTTTTCCGTCGTTGCCTCCAGCGCAGCGGCGCGTTTCCACCGTTCTGACTCGTCTTACTCCGCCCCAACCGCCCCTGATCCGCGCTGTCTTTTTTGTCTCGCCATTTGTTCGAAATAGTCCCGGCGTGGAAAGATGGTAGGTGGAATTACGATTGGCGAACGGAGAATGGGAGCAATTGTCCTAGGAGCTGAAGCAAGAGGGAAACAGTTCGGCTGGAAAAAAAGGGGATGAGGGTGTGGTCGATAGAGGGGGGTGAAACGGCACGCCCGGACATCGCTCTATCGAAGTTAACTTCGCATTTAACATCTGCCTGGGAGGTTAAAATTTCCCTCGAGGTTTTAAGTCGTACGGCAACGGTATATCTTTTGCTCCGATTCGAGAAAAGAAAAATCAGTGGTGACTTTATCGTTCAAAGAGATGGTCGTTCGCTGGTCAACTTCTTGCTTATGCACAGAACAAAGAATAGATAACGCTAAATGACAGTAAAAATTAGACTATCCATTGTAACGTTTCATTATAGCGTTAATCAAATTTTTAAATGATTTATGAAACACACACACACACACACATACAATGGGGATATGAAAGTTGTCTATGATGAGTGTCCGAATAATTTTTTGAACGTGTACATAGGAATTTCAAGAATTAAAAGGTAGATATTAAAAGAAGAGGATGCATTAAAAATAAATTTCAAAGATGAAAAATTGAACCTTAAATTTTTCTAAATTTAATAAAATAAAATTGGATGGAATTTATGCAGTATCTTATTTAAAGAATGTAAGTGTTACATGTGATGGGTGATCTATAAATATCTATCTGCTGCCATAAGAAGCCTCCGGTTTCTGCATACTTTTTGACATGCCCATGGAATGAATATTAAATTTCCAACAAATGCTCAAAAAGCAAGCGAAATGATTCACAGACAACTACATTAATTTCGAGTTCTTGAATTAACTTGATATAAAAGTACTTTATAAAAAACAGACGATTAGAAATTTTTAAAACATTTAGCAAGAAGTAAAATAAAATGACAAAACAAACAAAAACAAACGTACGTATATTTGAAAATAATAGCAGATTTACAAACAGGCTTATGAAAAATGTATTCGTCGAAGGGGAAATAAAGAAGGCGTGTTTAATTTCTCCATTCGAATGGCAATATTGGTGGAGCGGCAATTTGCGCGAGGAAATATCGTTTGACGTTTCTATTAAAGATCGATGACGATCGGACCGATGCGTAGTCGCGCGTAAATCTTGTCGCGCCACAATCACAGACCGGATCAGCGAATCGGATAAAAGTAATTCGCGATAAAAGCGATTTCCCGAACCGCGTGCGCGGAATGAATAATAAACGCCGCTGGAACGCGCACATCGTGGTCCAATTATTCGAATCGCGAACAATTCTGCCGAAACTTGTTGATTTAACGAACAAACAGTCAACTAGATACGTCCGATTACGAAACCCTTCATTTCTGTTTGTGCTGTTTCATCAAACGATATCATTTGAATTTGATCAATGCGATTGTCACTGGATCGATAAAAACAGCGCAGCCACTGGCTTTCCGTTGAGACCACCGTGCAAACGATATGTTTGAGACGTCGCGTAGTTCTCTCAGTTAACTGCATTGTTCAACGACTTAGAGATAGGATTCGGGAGTTTCAATTGAGTTTTTCGTCGAAACGATTCACAGAAATGTTAGGACCCCGTTCCGAACTCTGTGAAAATACTTTCCAGCTTAAAACTAGTACTATACTATCATACGATCCATCTACGATACTATTCTAATAATAACCATATAGCGAAATAAAAGTTGCCGAAACATTTCATTAGAAAAAAATTGGTGGAACATTTTTATTAAAAATATTTAAAAACATTCTAAATCAGAATGAGTGGTATGTACCTTGAATTTGATAGTTATTCGAATCCACTAGACCTACTTGTATTTAATTGAACATTGCGAAATTTTTTGTTCAAAAATATTCGAGATCAAAATGTGTAGAATGTTCAAGAGCGAAGGATAACATTTTATAGTTAATTGGATTTACAATTATTTCAATCGTTTATACTTGGGCACCAGGCTCGATAGTCTTCTTTGAATTTTTTGACTTTGCTCTGTTTTTTTTTTTTCATTTTGCATCGTTTCTCTAAATTTATATTAAAATTACTATCGACCATAACATTTTTCTGTTCTATTAAATAACTTCACTTTCAAAGAATCAAGTCACTCAGAATACGGATTGATAAGAAACGTCTCGTTGGCAAATACGATAAAAAGAAGCTCTACGATAATCGCGAGACCTGCAGACGATTCGATTATACGTTCGACTCAATAGCGGCGTTTATCGCGACGAACCGCATAAGGGCGCGGTGATTTTTCGACTTGGATTCCCTTGGACGAGAACTCTGAGAATATTGAAATCATAACGTACCAGCCATGAATATTATTCAGGTCTTAAGGCAATATAATCCAAAATCGATCGAGCGACGTGGAATACATTTGGCTCTCCGCTGCTCACTTTGAACCTGATGTTCGAGGAATGAGAGAAGCATCAACGTTTTAACCTAACTTTAGGTGGAAGACGATGATGATTTAGTACTTCAACTTTTCATAATCGAAACTTTCAAATTTCTTTGCTTTTAGTTTGATATATTATCTATTCCATTCTAATATAATGAAAACCGTAGAGATTTTATTTAACAATTATTTGTAAATTATTAGAAATGTAATATAGAAGATGAAAGAGCAAAAAACATAAAAGACTACTCTATTCGACTAATTAAAATTACAATCAAAATTAATTTCGAATCACATTTGAAGATAAAGGATTCAGCTATATAAAAATTTCGGCAAAATTTGTTATTATTTGTTCTATTCATAATTTACAGGAATCAATTTTAATCATAAAAATTATTCGTATATTATACTACTATTAGTAGAAAATTTCATATTTTTATGAACACACAATTTAGGAAACAGAGCCTAAATTCTTATATGTACAAGCATTTTCCTGAATATTTTCTATATTTATACATATTATATATCTGTACTATACTGTATATCTTGTACATTTTTACATCTGTAAATTTTTTAAAAATGCATAAACATTAGTGGCCTAATTAATGTAAGGTAAACAGAACTCTTCTTATTGCGTTTACATCTAAAATAGTGAAAAAGGGAAACTAAGGCCAAGCAATCACAAACTAAATGTCTTTACTTCCGGAGAACTATACGTTCATTACACGCAAGCATTAACGAACATGGACAAAAACGAAGAAGAGATGGGAAACTGCTCGGTTGACTCCTCTGTAAACGCTGGTAAATTAGTGTTTTCGCAGTTGAACTATGCACTATTACGGGGCACTATTACTAGCTAGCATGTAATAATTGCTTCGACCTACGGGCGCCAGGCGTCTTTGAAAAATAGAAGAAAACCCACTTAATACGCTCGTATATTTTACCGTGACACGTTTAGAGAGTGAGCGGTTCTAAACGCAATATTTCTGTTTCACGCCATTAAAGACGGGTTTCTTGTTGATTAAACGCGCCATACAACAATTTCGCTTCGTTTTACATTAACAGTCACTGATCTTCCGAGAAATATTAGTGCTGAGTCATGTACAATAGCTCATGAAAGTATTCAAACATTTGTAAAAACATTTTATAAATATCCTATTTGTTGAAATTTTGAAATTTTATTAACGCTGTGATGAGACTCGACTATCATGATTATGTACATTGCTGAAGTTTCAAACATACACACAATACACTATCTAGTGCATGTAATGTGTTTTGCAGAAATCGTGAAATATTAATAAATTTCAACATTCCTCAGGACTATCGTTAACACTTTATTATATTTTAAACTGACTGTTTATGCAGTATGCTGATTTTATATTAGATATGTTTGCAATAGATAATATTGTCTGTCAATAATATTATGATAGTCGTGTCTCATCAGAGTATTCGTTTCAAGATATTTTATATAATACATGAAATATATGCATAAAAGTTTTCTATGACAAGTGCTTAAGTGCTGTAATGCACTATAGATGCAAAGTAACTGTGTCTGCGTTCATATAGGTGTTGTAGTTCATTTTAATGACAAATTTGCGAGAGGCTACAGTTATTCGTTCAATTTGTGCTGTCGCAATATTTGGGAACGTAGAGCTCGCAGTTTTGTGGAAATCCATTAGTTAGCTTCTATTACAATTTCCCCTATGGACTCTGTGATTCCGCTTTGCGTCATTGAAACTTAATATAGTTACACACTGTTTCATCGGAATCCAGAGGTTTGCTTTCTCTGTTACTTAC
Organism: Bombus pascuorum; assembly: GCF_905332965.1. Lineage (NCBI taxonomy): Eukaryota > Metazoa > Arthropoda > Insecta > Hymenoptera > Apidae > Bombus > Bombus pascuorum. Next base: position 10,511,915 of record NC_083491.1, on the reverse strand, counting down.
TCCGGCGGTTTCATGTATTAATAGTCGCAGTAGCTTAATAGACATAGAAGGATTTTGGTCATTTTGTCAGATGTTGTGCAACAGGTCAATTCGTTTGACAGTTCGATGGAATACTGGGTTTTAGTGTGAAACATAGTCATTGCATATGGTTTGAAATGTCATTTCTAGACTAATGAAATTATTGGTGCATGTGTATGCGGATTTAGAAGATAAAGATCAAAGTCTTAAATGAGCATATTTTTTCTTTTTATTCGATATATTCAACATAGTGCAAGAAGTGGTAAAAAAAATGTTTTTTTCTTTTTGTTTCAGATCTGCCAACTATGCAAACGCAACGAAACAGTGTGAACTTTCAGACATGGACCGGCTAACCGTTGCAGGATCAAGCGCTTTCCAATCTGCTAAAGATTTTGATTATCTAGAAAACCACTGTGTGGACGAACCGGTGAAACTTTGTGAATTCAAGAAGCTGTCTGGTCGTATCTTGAAAACTGTGGATTCCGTATATCAAGATGTTGGCAGTGCAGAAGAATGCCGAGAACTTTGCTTGAACTCGCCATTCCGTTGCCATTCTTACGACTATGGTGACACTGGTGATATGGTGTGCCGTCTTAGCCATCACTCCAGAGCTACTCTTTCGGATATTCAGGTAAAATATTATGCCAAATTATTGTTTCCTTGACAAATTATTTTCAAATAATTTCCACTTGGATTTCTGCAAATCGCATTTGTCACTGTCTCTGTATTCTATATCGCACCGGACGAACAAAAGCTTGAGCAATGGCTTAATTAATTAACACCGCACCAACTCGTCATATTAATAGTAATATTGAAAGTCTGATTGATCATAACTATAATCATTAAGTATTTGAAAAGATAGGACAAAAATTAAGCAGGCAACTGAAGCTTAAAATAAATCCTACTTGAAACACATCTAACGATAATAAAATTTAGTACATCGACGAAGTATTAAATTTTTCTCCGGGAACGAAATTTGTTTCATTTAGAATAAAATACTAAATTAAACTAAAAAAAATATGAAACTACATTTTAATTTTAAAGTTAATATTCTCAAAACTGGAACAGAATTGCTATTTTTTATTCAACCAAAAGTTACAGCAGAATTTTTCTATTAGTCATTCATAAGAAGGAAAAAATAAATCGAGAACTATAACGCCAACCACGTTTAATTCTCGCGGAACAACTGGTCGTTTGTTCGTTTGGTTCATGTTTAATAAAATGCTATTTCGCGACGTTCCTGTGAAATGCCGTGGGACGCTGTTCGACAATGTGAGATTTCTCGTTACGTGAACTTACTTTAATTCATTTGGCACGACGAAGTAAAACAATTCAACGTCAATTCCGGGCATAGAATTCGCTTGGAAATCGTAGACCACACATTTCACCCGTTCTACCGTGCACCACGTACTCTTGAAAGGTCCGGTAGGGATTTTCTGTAAACGTGATTACATTGCACACGTGCAAACCAGGTCGAACAATTCGCCGAGAGCGCATTCATGGAAAATCGAGTTTCCATCGCAGATGCTTACCCTATCGAGCCTGTGGGTGGCTCTTCAGTTTGCACATACGAGAGAACGGGTATCTCGTGGTCCTGAGAAAGTCAAGACAAAGACTTTTCTTCTCGCCAACCTGTTGAAGAATCGGCTCGCTCTATTTCCACTAGCGTTCTACTATGTCGAACTGAATCACTAGTATTTCTTCCTTTTTTTTTTTTTTTTTATAATAAGTATCGTAAATCGCGTCACGGTTCTTATCACGTCTTTATTTCTTCTCGATTTGATATACGAGAAGTCCTTTAAACCGTAGGAAAGAAAGAAAATCGTCCATTTTGCCATTTAGAAAGATATATCGATAATATAATATTGCGTGATATGTCGCGATGGATAAAATATTGGAACGACCAGTGGTATTTTGGATGACGTACTCTCGCGACCTTCGGTCCCTTACTCGTGTCGTTAAAAAGAGCATAAACATTTAAACGCGGCAATTTGAAACTCGTTTCCTATATCATTATATGTCTTAAATAATACGTTAAGGTAATTGTATAAAGAGGTAGTATCTCAGAGTTGATACTATAATTTTGGTAATGAACGAGCAAAACCTGGCTTGATGCATTTAGTAATTTGTTAGGGGATAAAACGATAAACAAGAACACATTTGTGACAGTTTAAGTTCTGTAAATGGCAAGCAATTATAACACTGGTTAGCTATTCTAGTGGAAATATGCAAATTGTTATTACCCCATCGACACAGATTATCGTATTATCGAGAAGAATTGGCAAATTAGCATTACAAAATGACATACATATACTACTACAGTATGAGATAATTTGCTCGTGGAACGTATATCACAAACCACCATCATTTTTTATATGAGATAGAAAAATGTCTTTGACCATGTAATCACTCGGTACATGTCAATCTCGTATTTGAATAATATAAATATTCTACCATTATCGTCGATAAAAAATTACAAAATTATACATCTCCTATACCACATAAGAAGTTATGATACGTCAGGTTAGCGTTTAACATTTAGTGATAAATACAATCTCAGGTGGTTCGAACATTTCAATATGAGTGATACATTAAAGCATCACGAAGAAATAATGGATTAAATTACAAACAAACAACACAGAACTAAAGAGTTCATGATCTAACGATAACAAAGGAAAATTCATACTTAATTTCAGGAACCTTATCTCGACGTACCTGAGGGCTCCACCTACGAATTAAGCTCCTGTTACAACGTAACGATCGATTGCCGCGCCGGCGACATGGTGACAAGAATCCAAACGAGCAAATTGTTCTACGGCAAGGTGTACGTGAAAGGTTCGCCAAATTCGTGCGTACAAGACGTAAAAGGCGCCTTGGAATTCGAGTTACGAATGGCTTACGACGATTTGGAGTGCAACATCAGACAACAGGGTTTGGGCCGATACTTAAACGACGTGGTGATCCAACACCACGACACCATTGTTACCAGCTCCGATCTCGGTTTGGCTGTCACCTGTCAATACGACCTGACCAATAAAACAGTGTCGAACGAAGTCGATCTCGGTGTACACGGTGATATAACGCCCGCGTTGTCGGAGGAAGTGATCGTCGACTCGCCGAACGTCGCCATGAAGATCACCGATCGTAGTGGAAACGAAGCCATCCCATCAGCCGAAGTCGGTGATCCGTTGGCACTGAAGTTCGAGATCCTCGACCCTAACAGCCCGTACGAGATCTTTGTACGCGAGCTAGTGGCTATGGACGGCGTGGACTCCAGCGAGATAGTCTTAATTGACTCGGATGGCTGCCCTACCGATCACGTCATCATGGGTCCGCTCTACAAGTCCGCTACCACCGGCAAGGTAAGTTCCAGGCTAATGGTTATCATTTATCGTTAGCTGTAGCGCGATGTGAACCACAACGGCGCCACCATAAGCACGCCAACTTCTCGGTAGAGACTTTTTAACGAGATCGTAAACGGTTACGTACGGAATTAGTTTCTTTTTTCTTTCTTTTTTTTCTCTTTTTTAAAGAACACGTGTCTCGTTACCCTCGACACTCTTTAATGGTTTCGATCAAGCTTTTACTCCGCAAAAAGAAAATTGGGTGCTTCGAACGTATTCATAGAGCTGTTTATGGAGCAATAAGAGTTTATTATAGAGCGAATGCCAATACAAGTGGAGCTCCATCTATCTGAACATGACGAAGGACACGCAATTCACTTCGTATAATAGAGTTCTTGTAATATGAGGTCAAGAAATTTTCTCCCCTATCTACTAGTACTTGTCATTCACACGATAAGAGTTCAAATCGAGGGATTTAATCGACGGATCTATTTAAAAGGCATTAATTAAAATTTCGTTTCAATTGACGTCCGAACTACTAAGTTAAAAGATACAAAGTTCGCAAATTACAAGTTCTGACATATTCTGTGCAACAGCTGAATTTGTTTGGCTACCGCACGGTCACGTTGACGTTCAGATCAAACCTAAGCGTTCCGAGGAATCCACTGTCCTAAAGATCCTCTAAATAACTTCTTTCGAAAACATTGTTGTCACGTAACACGATCATAAATCACTCAATACGACGTCCTTAACGAAACTACTAAAGATACGTAACTAAGGAGGTATATGTTAGATAAGACAAGAAGACATTAGCTGTCACAACAAGAACTGTTATTACACGCGTCGGTTTCAAGATGTTTGTAATTCCTCCTACACGCGTTTCTCGGAGTTAATGATAAAAAGGGGGATAAAGACCGATTCTAATGTGACGAACATAGCGAGTCAGTCAACGAGGTAACTAATAGAGATGCTTGGTATCGATAATGTCGATACTTGGCCAACGACCGTTATAGGAACTTGTGTTACGTTGTTTCGCGTTCATAGGTACATTCTATAAGGGTTAGAGGAAGGAAAAGGGGAGGGTTGGAAGAAATTGCGAGTCAACCAGTCAGTCCGACTGCATGCTAATCAATCACTCAAACGGATTTTACGACGGAAAGCAATTTGCTCGCGCCATAACAAGTCGTGCTATGGATGCACCGCCGCGCTGTCTTAGCTATAGCGCCGCATGATGCGTTGATAACAGCTTCGGGGGCTCGTTATTATTTTCACCGTGTAATGCTAGCTGTCGTCTGAAAATTTGGAAAGCAAACAGCTCTTCGTCACGGTTGACGTAGAACATGATACATGGCCATGTTATAAACGCAATTGTGCTTGCAAATTGGCAAGAATACTTGGTTATGCAGACAGCTTCTGATGAATGAAATACGTTACATCGAAGTACAAATTATTTGGTAATAAATAGACTGTGAATTTTTATACATTTATGAGCGTACTAATAATAATACAATTTCCTATGTACGTTCCGTTTTTTAATTATATTCGTAAAAATATGAATTTGCATAAATATTCAGTCCAGTAATAAAATAATTGTGTTAGTACGAACACAATAATTTTCTAGTACAATTCTCATTCTTGATTCAAAGATTTCAAAGATTCTCTTCGAGCTTCTCAAGTTTTTCCTCTGATTGAACTAGTGGTGAACGTTCTTATGTTAATTTAGAAATAATTCAAAATTTTCCTCTATTACGAAGATAACGTGGAGATCATTATAATTATAGTATAGGGCTACCGAATATAACGACGTGGAAGAAAGATTTTATTGTTTCGTGGAGACAGAACGTGTAAAACAGATAGCAAGGTAGTGACGATGTAAATAAAACTCCCTCGGGTTACCTGGACCCATGTATTTCACTTACGAGTTAATGCAATATCACTTACCATATACCCCAGAGATATTTCCATTTTGATTTCTGCTTCTAAAGAAGGGAGAAATAAAGAACGAACGTTATGAAAATCAGGATCGTAAATTGCTTATTTTCCATTTTTTCCCCTTCGTATCGTTATATTAACGTTGATAATATTTTACTCTCATATAAGAAAAAGTCCTTCCACTAACATATCATCGTTTACAAGAATTTTATGAACAGTTACAATTTTGAATGATAAAGTTGTCAAATTTATCTTCCTACGCAAATCGCCGAAATTTTCTTAAAAATTAACGGAAGTTAACGTATTCAAGAATTATTAAACGTTCGCTGAAAATAAATCTTCGTTCGACGTTTATTAAATTTCTCAACATATTTACAAGATGTTAAGATATAAATAAAGTAGGTGGAGGGAAAGGGGAAATATTGGATATGCTTCGATGTAGGTATCAAGACGTTGATCAATGATCGTACCACGCCCACTAACCAAATGGATGACATTATCGATGTAACAACGATTCAGACATTCGAGCGTGCATGTATGGTGTCAAAACATCGCTGAATCATCGACGAGGCGTAATTCCACGCGTGGAGTGCAAAGTCTCTCGAAGTGTCAGCGAACTACAAAGAATAAATTAATTTCGTAATTACATTACTACGACGGTGAATCGCCATAGAATTTGCCCATTTACCCACATCAAGGATCATGCATCGTAGAAACTAATTTGCATAATCTAAAAATTTTCACCGCTGTACGTATCAACCCTCTCGCTTAAGTATTATTTATCGTTCGCCTCGTTTATTCCCCTATTTCTCTGACGAAATGCATTAATCATCGAAAGATTCTGTTATTAAATTCGGTTTAATGAAATAGAACGTTAAGTAGAATAAACGTGCGTACGAGGTACGACACTCGAAATTAATTATAGTAATCAATTACATGCAGAATTTATATGATCTTGAAAATGTAAGGTATAACGTAATGAATCCTTCAGCAAATTGCAAATTTCAATTATACCCATCGACCGCTTGTTATGATTTTATATTGGACGTCAGATGAAAAGCTTCTTGAAAATAAAACATCAGAAAGATGATTCGCCTTAATCATCAAGAATGATGGCGCATAACTGTCTTAACATGATGTGAGAGATCGTTCTCTCCAGTAATGATCATTCCTTCCTCATGAGAAAGCGTAAAATTAGCCCCGCGATCGTGTTGACGAAGGAAGGATACAATTTGTTCGACAGAGCTAGATACCTAGGGAATGTTATAGCTGGCCGCTAACCATATTGGATAAATTGAATGTAACATATAGCAAATCTACCTTAGAAAATTAGACACATTAAGTGCTTTAAATAGATCAAGAATACAGAGTAAATTAGATGGTTCGGGCGTCTAGATAAATCTATTATTTTCGACTAAATCTAAAATAAATTTTACGTATGATATATAAAGTCCTTCTTTGAGACTTTCTTTTAGAGAATTTACATATAGCTTAGGTTAGTATAATTCTCGTTTTACGATATAATCTGTTCGCAAAGTACCAAATATACAATATAATATAATATAAAGGATAAGGTTTAACAAAGAAGGAACCACAAAATCGGTCCGCGAGGCAATAAATTTTCAAATGCAGTAGATTTCAGCTCGTTAACTTTTCGCTGTATGAATAGCCAGGCTATTCGTTAAAAATTAAAGCCGCATCGACGAATAATGACATACGACTATCTTAACGACGTGAAAGATTATTCGTCCAATAATGATCGTTCCTTCCGTGTGTGCCGCATAAGGAAGCACAAAATTAGCTCCGGGACTCTTGCATTAGTACGTGGAAGACGATCGGTGCTCGCAAGCCCGAGCATCATTAATTCTTGCAAATTTTATCGGCATCCGATCGTCGCGTAAGATAAGAAACTTCACACGTCGTATGATTTAAGAGGTAGCCGTCATAGTCACGAATGATTTCAAGTTTTCTAACCACGATATAATTATGCTCCTTAAGTGAAGTTCGCGCGTACGAGATCCATCCGACCCGATAAGCTCTTGAACCTTCGCCATTTTTTCCAATCGCTCCGAGTTCCTCATCAACTCGCGCGAATCTACCGATCGCCTCCGATAAATTAACAGTGTTCCACGCTTGCTAACGTTATGTAACCGAAATTTTTATCAAACTGTTCAATTATCTTGGCGAAGCTGTCTATCGATCTTTAAGGTAGACGTGGATGATGAATCGCGCTGCCGGATAAACGTGATAATGTTTATTTAAACAGGAAAGATAACAGAGAGAGATTTTATACAGTGGAATAACGAACGAAGAGAAACGAAGTACCTATATAGTTTAACCTCAAATATATGGTATTCCGATATTTTGCTATATACTTCATAACTTAGCAGACACATAATATTTATATATTGAAGTATGTTCGAAAGTATTCCTATTATTAAAGTAAAGTAATAGAGATGTTTCCTTTGTACGCGAAGAAACTGTTAATAATCTGAAATTTTGTTGTCTGATTATTTCTATGACTCGAATGTGCCATCATAATTGTTTTATTAAAAACATCTATTATCTTTACAATACGATTTTAATTAAGCATTTTATCATATTTAGAAAAGTCATGGATTCAAGGGTAAAAGAGAGTAGTATTTTGCTAATTTTTCATTATCGTATCATACGAACAGCAAAACATCTGACCTCTTCCCAAACGTCTCAAAGATAAAAGTTCAAAATTCTGCTTCAGGATAACCACTGAGTTTTATTACCAATTGTTTCGTATTATCAAAGCAACGGCTAATGGTTCACAGTAAATCTCACTTCATCGATTTCGAAGAACACGTTCACCGGTTTGAAGGTTGAACGTCCTACGAGATCTTGTACGCGATTGATGCTTCGGCTGTCGACGAGTAAAACAAACGGATCGTTACGATATAGTCGCAGGTAGAAAGAAGAATGCACGGTTAGGGGGCAAGGGGGAAGGGGGGAGAACAAGGGGCATACCGCCTCGTTAACTCTTCGTTCCACATCATTTGCTCGCGCGGGTGCGGGCGCGCCATGGAGCAATATCGCTTTATTAGAAAGTAATAACAGTCCCGGCTTGAAAGAAGGAGCAAATTTATATCCGCTAATTCAGGAAAGATGCGGCACATCGAGATATATCACCGAGTCGTGTACACCCTTGACACCCCTCCTCTGGCTGAGGAAGAGAAAGAGAGAAAGAGACCCGTTCCATTCGTACCACGATCTCGTCCCGCGCCGATTCCACAGATCACGCGAGCTAACCTCATTTCCTCCCGAGACTTGTCCAAGTAACGAGGCCTGGATCTACGAATAGCTGCTTGTACGTGCCCCCTCGTACACAGGAAATTACAATTCGTGGAACAAGAATCTGACTAGAAGAAGAAGCTCCGCGAATAGCCAGACAGCGCTACATGGACACTTGTGATAGTCTTCTGAGTACATAGAGTGTTGCAAGAAATGGCTCGAAGACTTTGTCAGTTTATAACGCTCGTTGAGAAGGAAAATATGTAACGTCCAAGCTACTAAGCTTCGATGGAAAGCTAAACATAATGTGGACGTAGATGACTATAATGAAAGCAGTACGCTGAAAATAGATTGCTATTTGTAGAGATAGTGGCGAATTTATTCTTGAGCAGAATGTTTATAATTTGCATAAGTATTTATGTTGAGGTAGAAACTTGAAACACTCGTGTATTAAGATATAACCACTAAGGTTTTATCATGCCTTGAACCGTGATGGGTGCATCTATAGATAGGAAATATTTATGATACGAGGAAAATATCAGAATGCCCTGTGCAGTCCAATAATTGGAACAAGAGTTTCTTACGGACTGCGCATATAGTATATTAATTACATTTCTATCGTGATAAAAGACAATAGTAATTTAATTAGAAGCGCCTCGTCAATTTTTAGATACATAACAAAAATTAGGGTTTGAAGATCTAAGTGCTAATCGAAATAAATCCTAAAATTATCCCTTTAATGGAAAATATAAAAAATTTTATAGTTTTGTAGTAATAAATAATCTTTTTCTCGAGTAAACAACCGCTGAAACAGTTTGAAGGAATTCTTGATGAATAACTGACGGATGTAGTTTTTTCTAAAGGACCGTTGCTTAAGAGTGCGTTAAGTGGCTGATTTTTATTGTATTGCTCGAACAAAGAGTCATATATTTATCGTGTTAACCATGGAACTAGGTTTTCCCAGACTACAAGTGAATCCGATTTTTTTTTTTTCGCCTTACCCATTCAACGACGTAACGTTACTCGTTAATAATTTCCGTTGCTTTTTACGGGCACAGAATTGAACGAAGGAAAGAGGGATCATTAACGCATAGAATGGTTGATTAAAGCCGTGGAAGAGATAGAATTGGAACTTTAGGATCAGTGAGAGACGAACGTCGAGACTAACAATTATAAGGATCGTTAGAAGCGTGTACGTTAAAGTAAAATAAGTGAATGAATTATTCGGTGAGAAATAATAAAGTATGTAGAAAGAATGAATAATATAAAGGAAGAGGACATTCCACAAAAGTATTTGAACAGTCAATTATTCATTATATGATTAAGCTGCAAATTTAATGAAATTATCTGCACGTATTAATTTTATATTTAAAACCAGTATTCACAGTGTACAATAATTTTATATCAAGTGTATATTTACAGTAAATCTATGCTATAATTCTACAGTATATTTACAGTTCGCTTCTAATTTCTATATTAATTTCTTTGGGATTGTATAGATATAATCACAATAATCGTATTTCTTACTTGGATCGCGGATTTTGATGCGTTTATGAAAAATTTGAATGTGTAGAAATATTCATATAGCATATACATGCAAAACTATAACATTTTTGAACCAAACTCTTTCAAACACATATTTAGAAAGTGAAATAAATTTCTATTCAAGTTTCATTTCTTTAATTATGCTCATGTATCTGTATAAAAATTCACAGTCTACTCGCTACAATATCAATGAAATTTCAAAATATATTCATAAAGGTTTTCTATGATAAATGCTCAAATATTTTCGTGCATGAAAACTCCTCCTGGAAACCACGAATTGCCGCCGGTGAACTTCTCACTAACTAGATAACAGAACAACTTTTCACCCAAATAAACACACTGAGTTGAAACGAAAGAAAAAGCAGAAAAGGATAAAAAGACGATTCTCTTATGAAAATAATCCTTCCCCTGATACCTCCACCCTCTTTTACGGCCTTCTATGACGTGAAATGTTGCAGCACGGAAGAACAGTGGCAATCTTGTTAATTATAAATGCTTATTACAAAAAGAGTAAAAGAAAATAGGAAATTAAAAAAGGATTGCGTTTCATATTTTCTACTTTATTCCAAACGAGATAAAAGCTTGAGAACAATATATTAAACAAGAAAATCTTCCATTATCTCTAAAATTTAAATCATCGTTTTAAAAAAACGTTTCCTGCCAAATTATCAATATATAGGGTATTTCACATAACCGGCCAAACTCATAGCTCTAGATCAACAGAACATAGACAAACAATTTATTAGGCAAAATGATATGATTTCGAATGGCGCATGAAAGATTACCTCAAGACTGGAATATTTAAAAAATGTTAAGCTCATCTTTATATCTTTTAAGCTGAATTATAAACCAATCGATACATTTGTTTTTATTCTCTACACAAAAGTATTAAGTCATTTAGCTCTGAAAATTCTTAGTTGAAAATATATTTAAAGCTTAATTTTGTGAAGCTTAGAAAGAAAACATAAAGCAGTAGTCTGTTACTTACATTTTCCTCATTTAATTTTATCTTCAATTGCTTTGAAACTGTCGTTTCATTTACTTGCCTAGAACATTTTGTATACATAGTGAATAATACAATACACACATATATTCGTAATACGATAATTGAAAAAATTCCATGAATATCATCAGAGAGTTTAATTCGTTTACTCGATGAGATTACTCGTCGATGATTCGCTTCCTTTATTTGTAGCCTTCAGTAATTTGATTAACCTTGAAATAGCGAGAAATACGAGACATGGAAGAAACACTCGGTTGGACCTGAAAGGCCTGGCAAAAGGATTCGTCTCGTCTAACTAGGAATTTGCCAAAAGTCGGGTTTTCCGGTATGTCTGTCACGTAGCCAAGCCACGGTACCGGGGCTCTTCCATTTCACAACCGGTTTGAATGAAATTGGAAACATTTCTCAGCCGCCACACTCGCTCCTCTGTGTAGACACTGGTATAAGCGTACAATATACAAGGTATTTTGTGACATATGAGTTCTACTTTGAGCGTACGTTTACGAATTAAAAGCAAACGTCTTCAAATTTTGGTTAATTTTTCCAGTTAGATTACTATTTGTTTCCGATTGTAAAAAGTAATATGCAAATTTAAATAGAAATTAAATAAGTTGGATGCAACAGTACTTCCATTAATATGATTCAAAACTCTCCGAGTTGTCTTCCGGGTAAAATATACACCTCTTTTCCGTCGTATTTTTCCGGTTTTCTCGTTTTTCATTGTTTATGTAAGTGGTACCTCTGCGTAGAATATTTCAACAAGTTAGTTTTCTATTTATGTTAAAAAAAGGATAAGAAGCAAAATTATACAGAGATATATACATTTAAATTTTACGTTTTTAAGTGTTGTTAAGATGTTTACATTTCCTTGTTTTGTTACATCAAAGAAAGCCAAAACATGTGTTAAACCAATTATTTAATCTGGAAGAATATCAAGAATATATAATAAAAAGAATAACAATAGTTGTTTAATCCAGACATCCGCTATTTTACAAATTTTTAAATACATAGGCAAGAAGATAATAATAAAGTATATTACGCACCCCCTAAATTCATACTTAAATGAGAAAAAAAATTATTTACTTTAATAATATATTAAAATATAAAACAGAACATACAACAAAACTATAATTAGACTCAGACAAAAACTTCACAGCTATTTATCCTGGACGGTAATTCATTATCATTATTTCACCTACACATCCTAAATTTTGCTAATCTCTAAATAGTTAACCAATTTTCAAATTTATCCTTAGAAAAGCCAAAAGGTATTACTCCAAAGACATCGTAACCAAATAAAAAGTGACAAAACAGCAATTCTAACTCAAGAGTAAAAATCCACTTTCCTAAATTACATTCGCGAATAAAACTACACGTAGCGATCCATTTTAGCATACTGTCTCAAACTAATAGGATGGAGGATCAAGCGGAAGCGAGGACGAACCTGTACCTCACCGACGCGTAGTGATCCACTGCGTGGTACATTTATGACAGCTCCGTCTACTACGTTTTACGGGAGTACTGTCATCACTCTCGAGTTTGCTACTAAACGCAGCCGTCGTCGATGTCACGTTCGTCGACGGTTGCCGTGTATTCCGGTTGGTAGGGGACGTAGAAACAGCCCGTACCAGATGCCGCGGATACACCGTGCACTTCTTTCCTCGCGTTTTACTGACCTTCGTTCTCTAAGGCTTTCCGCCGGGCTCTCAGCGTCGGCTGACATGGAGTTAATAAAGTTCCGCTCGTTCCGCGAGACGCGTTCGCCAAAGAAACAGCTAAATGAAGCTGTACGTGGAATGAAGCATATTTTAATGTCTTACTTCTTACCCCTCTACCCTCTACCCCGATAATGTACGTGCTTGGTGTGTAAATACGGTGAACTTGGTAATGCGCCGCAGAAACCAGTTTCAAAGGAGCACACGCGCGTGGCGCTAAGCGCTTTATAACTAAAACCGATCGTGAATCGTGGAACGCGATTCCCAGTTCGATGAGGAATCAGTAAAAGTGAACGAAACAACCGATGAAACGAATTGATTTCCTATAGCGCCAAAGGTTAAACGTTTAGCAACGATAGGGAACGAATAATGATGCGCGAGACTGCAGTGTTTTGTTGAGTTACTTAAGAATTTTATGGAATAAAGAAGGAGATAGGAAGTTTCTGTAATTATAAAGAGTTTGGTTTCAAATAGGATGCTTTGTATCACTTATTATTTTTAATTGGAATGAATAGAAGTTTTTTTATCAGAGTTATTGATAAACGATCTGCCTGAACCTTCTTGAATAATTGAAGTAATATTACTAGTGAAACTTTACAAGTCACGAGTTGCAAGTTACTTTGAATTGCAGTAACAATATTGAATGAAATTTGTAACTTGTCGATTCCTTCTTTATTACATATTTCTGTGTGACTAGTATATATTAGGTTGTCTGAAAAGTTTCTTTCGTTTTATAAGATGATAATAGATGAACAAAAATTTGTTTTATATTATTTTATTGAATTAGGTATGATGTCATTCTATTTCTATTATTATGTTCGTACATAATTCAATAAACTGATATAAAAGAAAAAACATTGTGCGTCTATTATTTTCTTATAAAACGAAAGAAACTTTTCAGACAACCTAATAATATATTATTAATGCTTACAACAGAGGGTAATAAATATTAACGGAATGTTAAATAAAGTACGTAGAAAAGAGAGATATAAGTAATGAATACTTATCGTCGACAGGCTAACATTATCGAAGCAGTTTGACACTACCAACGAGTATAAAACATCTAAAAGACATAGCTAAAGAGAAAAGAAAAATTCAAACGGAGGATCCTAGGTACAGGTGATACTTATATTGAAATAGTTTCAATCTCTGGGGACTGGAAATTTTCTACCGACACAAAATCGAGGTAGCTAAATTGTTTTCCATCGCATAATTCTGTAATTGTCGTTATACGACTTTAGCTCTTAAAGAAGAAAAAAATTGGGACGCAGCTGGTATAAGGTGCGAAAACCAGTTTGCCACGATCTTCTATGACGCACATTGCGTGCGACGAGAAACGCCTGTACGTGTTACACGATACCTGTGTTCTACAACGCTTTCTGATTTTTTTATCAGCACGCGAACAAGGGCGAACGTAATTTCAGTGGACGCCCCGTAATTGGCGGGATATTGAAATACTTTGTCCAGAAGCACCTTACGTACGAGTTACGCCGAAGATAAATGGTTTTACCTTTCATTCGAAGAAACTTGATTGAATATCGATCGAGAAAGTACAAGCGTATGGAAATTGAATAAGTTCAAAGACCATAAACGGAGTGTTCGAGGAAATGTTCCGCAGATTTTTCAAATATTTTTCATTTCATTAAGTAGTTTCTAACATCCTTCGTTTTTAATAAGTTTATTCATTGCAATGATTTCTTTTAAGCAAAGTTCGTTTTTTGAGATTTAATTATCCTCTTTCAATTTTTGAGATTATCATTTCACACATCATCCTTAGCGAAATCACTTAAAATTCTTACAAGCCCGTTATCCTCTTATTGGAGCCCGTAAGGTACACAATGTCGTGAATGCACATCTTCAACAGACGTTTTTCCAATCTAATTACTACATTCTTGAAAATACTATTTTATTGTAGTATATACTACGCATTAAAGAATTGGGGTATTGTGTTTGGAAATTTTATGTATCAAAAAGTGATCAGAAACCTACTAATTGGATATTAATTACAAACCAAGATAAGGACTGTATTAATTGTAGACTTGCTGATTACAGTTTAACATTCGTTACGTTATAAAAATAATATTTCGAAGCTCCACAATGCGTGAGTCGTGTCATGAAATCGATGTTTGATGACATCGTAACTCGTCTATTGTACTAGATGAAAGCCATGAAAATTATGAAACATTGTGTTGTATTCAGTGAAGAAACAATTTAAGTTCACAATGAAGAATGAGGAGAAAGAAATGAACGCGGTCGTCAGTGCTTAACAGCATCCAGGCTATTTCTATGAATGGTAAATTGCATCAGAATACGCAAAAGTCTTTGTTGCGTCCGAAGAAGTTATTTGACACAGCTGTTGACGTATTATCTTAATGATGAATAACGGCACAAAACAATTCCTCACGTGACTTGCAAATCCTCCGGAAGTACAGCATTTTTGCCCCCTTGATTGTTTTCACAATTCAGAAAATCTTCAACGGTTCACGCGTACATATATCTTGATCTATTTTGACAACCGCGAAAATTTTGCGGAAGAAAAGGGATATATTCTACGGAACTTCTCGAATAACAATTTGAAATTAATTGTTTGACGGTGGATTTTTATACAGTTTCATGTTTTTAGAAACAGAACGATAGGAATGAAACCTACGTAACCTCTGTTTTTCATATTAAAAATTATAACGATTATTCCACTTTGGATATTATATTCGTTCCGTGCATTTTTGCAACTTTCGATCCATTACGGATGCATAAAAATTCGCAGACTATTAATTACATTTATTCAATTAATTTATTACAAAATAGAATTTTTCATTAACTTTTTATAACATACCTGATTATTGTCTTAATACTTCAACGTAACAGGTTCACTTAGGGTTTGTCTCTAGTGAACCAATCTCTATGATATTTTATTTTAACCCATATCATGCAAAATACAGAATACAAATTAAGGTAAAATATCTTTCGACTCGTACAAAAATACTAATTCAGAGTTAAACTAATCTCTCGCACTTTACCTCTAAATTACCATTATAATCACGAATATCTCACTTCTTTATTTCAGATCCTCCTCTCGCACTTCGACGCCTTCAAATTCCCTAGCTCTGAGGTGGTACAATTCCGTGCATTGGTGACACCTTGCATGCCTACTTGCGAACCGGTGCAATGCGATCAAGAGGAAGCCACCGGCGAGCTTCGTTCCGTCATATCCTTCGGCAAACGTCGTCGTCGTCGTTCCACTGGCTCTTCCTCTCAAAGCCGCGACGATCTTCTTTTGGTACAATCCATTCAGATCACGGACAAATTCGGATTCGAGCACGACAGCAAGACATCGAACGCCAGTTCGGCGACTAGAGACACCGTATTCGTGGAGAGCGAGGACATATCGTCAACGATGGGAATGTGCATTAACTTGGGCGAGGCTATCGTCGCTGGTACCGTCTTCCTCGTTGCCCAGATCGCGATCATCGCCGCGTGGACCTTCACCTGGCAAAGACGTCGTCAGATGCTCAAGCATCAAGAAGCTCTTTCGGTCTCGGTTTCCGTTCCTGGAATGCATTCCGTTCCAGGACGCACCGACAGCCTCTGTAAGTTGTACGACACCGGATATTCAGCGCGCCGTTTTTGAATAGCCTTCGTTTCCTGCACCCGTCCTTCAATCTCGTCTTCCTCCACTGCCGACGTCGTGAACCTCCAGATGACTTCTCAGAGATCTTTACGAGCAAACAAAACGCACGTAATCCCTTCGTTTTTTAAGCTGCAAAATTAGGCTCGAATTCTTCAGAGTAAGAATTTTGCAAAATACTTCGGTTTCAGATTTGCGAAGTATTTAAAAACTAGTATTGTCTGCGTATTTCTTAGAAACGCCTGTAATTCAGACCCAAATAGAAATTTTGTAATGCCGAGAATCTCTGAAAGTACTGGAGGAATCTAATTGATAATGTTAATTCCTGGCGCAGCAGTTCGTTGCCTTGTAATCGGGATTTGTGCAAATTTAGAGTATTCGGTGAGGTTTTAAATCGATACACTGGGCAGATAGAAGAATTTTCTTTCGAATCGTAGGATGTTTGGATAAAAACTGCCCGTATGGTCGACGACACTTCGTGCTCTCTACTTTATAAGAATTATCGCGTGTATACCTTTCTTCTCTTTTCTCGGGGATAAACGATCGACCCTGAAAACAAAGCTGCTTCTTACCTCATTTTACTAACATCGATGGTAATAATTCATCAGAAATTCGAAAAAATATGATTCAATCATGACTACAATTTCAATTAACGAGTATTCAAAGGAACAGAAATAAACGTAGCCTTCTATGATCGCTGATTTCTTCTTTAGTTGTATGAGGATGCATCGTTTATAACACCTTTTTCTATTATTTCCCTGTTGCGTGACAGACAACGTCAATTAATACGACACGTGGAATTAAACACCGTGAAATGCATACACGCAATAAACTCTCGAACACCGATCATCGCAAATTAGAAAATGTTACTGACAACCCGTGTAGCTTTCCACTTAACTAATTTCACTAGAGAAAATCGTCGTGATAAAGCTCCGACTATAATTAAATATCGAATTAAAACAGAAGCTCGCAACAGTTGAACGAGGAATCTGGAGGGAACTAATTACACAGTAGCAGTTGGAAGCAATTATGCGATCAAAGGAGGCCGGCTCGATCGATTATCTTGCAGCTTCGTCATCCTTCGTTCATAATCGCGCATAATCTTCCTGCTTCCTTTGCGACATTTACTTCCTTCATTTTTTCTATCCCCGTTCTTTTTTCTTGTCGTGCGTGAAACGACAGGGACAGGATAAAGCGAAATAAGCCGAAGCGGGATGAGGCGTGGTTCCGAAGGTGATGGAGGTCGACGTGTACTTGCTACGTTGGATAGGGCACCGGTGCGGACTCTAATTAGCATTGGGAATCGAGCATGATTATGCAGATGCTCCAAGTGGGATATCAACAGGAGTAAGGGTGGGATAGAGAAGGTCAGAAGGTAGTGGTTAGAACGGAACGACTGGAAACAGTAAGAGACAGCAGTAGGAACTGAAAGGGAGGGGGGTGCAATGCGCGTCAAGGGGTTGGCGGAAGGTTAATTGCCTCTTGTGGCGTCTCGGCGTTAAGCTAAGCTTCGTAGGGTTAGACGAGAATTCGGGAGCAAGAAGGGTCGAGAAACGAGACAGCGAACGGCGTTGGGATCGCATCAAGGATAGCTACGTACAGCATACTGGGATCGTATAACCGCCATCCCTTTCCGACTTAACCTTAGAGCCAGGTTTCGGCCATCCGTGGTCAGGTCAAGTTAATTTACATCGCGACACGTGAGCTTATCGACGTGCTCCGATGGTTACGAGTCATGTCTAATCAACGGGATAAGTCTTTGATGTAGCGCCTAGAAGTATAGAGAGCAGTTCCTCGTTGTTTCTTTCCGGAGTTTATCGCATGGTGTACGCGCGTAAACAAAGTTATTAATATCGCGATGAAAGATTCTCGGGGTGAATAAACTTGTATATCGTGTTTTAAGATAGTTGTAGCTTATTGTTGGGAAACAAGTGGCGTGCACTAGGTTAATCGATTCAACAAAATAGCTTAAAGTTTCTGTTAAAATATTTAGTTGGGATATTGCTAGAGATATTTTCCGCGGTGAATTTCGAGATTACGAAAATTCAGTAACTGCTATTACAGTTGTGGGCGAACGTTTACGTTAGAGAAGTTACTTCGACATTTTCCTAGCTCCCGCGCGAATCCGAGTTCAAATATATCTGGGAAAGTTATAACGCGGAGTCGATCTTAACTTCGAAACATAGATCCAACGTGGAAACGTCGTCGGCACAATGCACAGGTCAGAGAGACAGCACGTTCGAATCGGTTACGTTTCGCTGTTTGGATTGCTGTTTAACATAACAAGCCTTAGCGGGCGAACTTACCAAAACTATGGATGACGTCGAAGTTTCGTTACGCGGGCAAAATTTTACAATGAACCAAAACCGAAACCTACGATCGGGTACGAGGGTTAGAACGGATCTATGACAGGGAATCCGGTTGTATATAGGGTGGCGGAGGATGGTGAGGGCGCCCGCGATACGTTGGGTAAATTTAAATCGGTTAGCCGCCGTTGCCGTCGGGACTTTATCGATTTTGACGAGGCACAAAGGCTTCGGGATGGGATCGGGTTAATTGAGAAACTTGAAAATTTGAATATGCTCGTCAAGACAAATGGAGAGGATGGAAAGCCGAGCAAAAGAGAAAGATAAAGACGGGCAAAGTGTGAATCCTCGATTAGCATGGGACGTTTGCGTTTTAGTTAACCGAACTTGGGATCGTTTCTCTGTTCGACGTCTGTCTATCGTCAGCAAACACGCTGCAAACCATCTAGAGTTTCTCTCTATCCCTTTTTGATCGGTTTTAATGGTGATATCCCATCTTTTGTTTCTCGTTTCGTCCCTAAGTAACAAAATTGGTATAATTCGTAAGTTAAATATCTTATTACACGATATGATAGATGGGTGATTCTCAATTGTACGGTCGTGATTTTACGGGTATAATTTTCAACGAATAACGGTGGAAACCGTATAACGGCGTCGTTTGTTTTTCGCGGTAATCCGAGGTGTGACGCGACGCTGCTGGCGCAAAACGATAGTGAAACGTGAAAAAAAGAGTCATCAGTCGGAGATATCGAACTCGCGTTGAAAGGACGCGCGCTTTAATTATTGGTACTAATTGCCGTGGAGATTGCTAGGTTTTCGCTCAGTTGACACAATGGAAACGCGAAGCTAAATGGAATTTCTCTTTTGAATCGAATGGCATTGATTGAAAACATAGGATATGGGTGTGACGTAGTACTCTAGCCATTAGAGCACGTTAACTGGACCTATTGTGCGAACGTGCATCTGCAGGGAATGCACGCGAAATGACGCCGCTCCTCCCGCTTCGATGCTGACTATTCTATACATATAAATATCAATACACACATGTATACATACAATGATAAGATGCCAACGACGGTGCCTACACGCGTATCAATAAGCGGCGCGACTTTAACGACTTTATTTTATACTTACGAAATATGCTAAGGATTTTTCGCTAACGCTGACGTAGTATAATCCAATTTGCTTGTGGTGAGAGGGTAGAGCCAATTTTTATACAACCGTTCGAACAACCTAACTGTACGAACGATAAAATTGCGAGCCGCGAACGCGTATGCGCGCACGCGTGTGCGTGACTCGCCGCTCGCGATCTTTTAGAGGTATCATCCTAGCGCATATACGAAAGCATACGAGATGGTGCATGAAGAATGTCGTTCTTCCTCGCTTGACAAGCTTAGAAAAAAAAAAAAAAAGATGAAAAGGAAAGAACATTTCGAACGTTTCATTCTAGCATTTCTCGTAAACGTTGCTGTAGAGTCATCGTTCCCCGAGAATATTACAGCGATGCGAGGGAGTCTGAGATTTTCTCGCGCCATCTTGTAGAAGAAACAGCATTTTCAAGTAGTTTTATAGAATGACGCTCGAGCACTTTTCATCGACTTGTTCGAACACACTTGATTATCTGCTAATAAGCGATGGATAAAACGTTCGATTTAAGTCAATGGAAACTGCATCGTTTCTACGTCGATAAGGTCTCTTATAAAGTAATCGCCCCACTATTAACGTGTATACGATGGAAGTAAAATCGTGCAAACATGTATCGTCATTTCATTATGTAATTAAGATTAAGTTAACGCGGCCTGCGGGCGAACAAGTCGCAGGAGCTGCGGTGGAACGATAATATTAGGCTCGAGGACGATCGCTCTCTCGATGATAACGCCGAGAAAATCACTTTTGCGTTAAACTCCGACGTTGGGGTACTCGGCGCTTTCGCGCGTAAGAAGTTTGTCTTTCCCTCCCTTGTTTCCTTTTTTTTCTTTACTTCCACGCTTCCTTCTTCTCGTCCTTCTTAATGAGCCTTATATTTGTAGCCTTGCCTACTTTATCGCGTGTGTTTACAAGTGTGCAGAGACGTCGGTGCTTGTCCTCGAGCCTGAGGTGCGCGCCTACTCCGTCGTAAGCTTGAAAAGCTCGAGTCTGTTCTGTACCCTGACAAGCGTGCATGTTTCCACTGCTTTTCACTCCTTCCCCTATCTTTTTCCCTCCGCCGTTTCTCTCGATCTCCTTTGTCTCACGCCCCTTTTGTCCTCTTTCTCTCGCTTGGAAGAAATCAGAAAAGCCGACTAAACGATCCTGATTCGCAATTACGCGAGTCACGTACAGAGCTTACCCGACGATCGAGCGTTTTTACATAACACGCGCACCAATCATAATGGCTTATTTATTTTTTACGTTTAACGTATACCGCTCTTCAAGAATACTCGTATCTTGTCACGTTTTATCATTGTGTTTTTTTCTCTTCCTTCTTTATTATTTTTTTTTTTTTTTATTTTTTTTTATTTCTATTCTTTCGCCTTACGCGTCCACGTCTGGCACATAGGCTAACCACGTTCTAACGACGTCCCCTTCATTTGGACGCGATGTAGCGTGCAGGCGCGTGCACGCTTGTGTACACGTATAAAGGCAGACAGTATCGAAACGAGCATGCGATTAAACGAATTAATCCGTCCAACGTGGAATTCGATGTGTACGCGCGTTTAATTAATTCCTCGTTATTTTTATCTCTATTCTTTTTTTATACCACAGTATCAAGATGTCACCCTTTGGCTAAACTTCGTATATTTCAGTACCGTAATACACATGTTGTACATAGCATATATGGTACAGAGAAAATAAACTCATTTTATAACGAAATGTTTTGTTGAGTTATTGTAACAATCTATCCCTTGGTTCTTTATCATTTATATAATGGTTAACATTGCGTGATAACATTTCAGATATTTATTTAATACCTTAATAAAAGTGAAACATTTTACTTCCCTTATAGAGTATTTTATAAATTTAGTTAATGTTATGCATATGAAAAAAAATTAAATAAAAAGAGGAATAGTATAATAGTAAATATATATATATATCTTCCCTCTTAAAACAACTTTAAATAAAAGGAACTGAAGGAGATTGACTGATCCGAATTTAATAATTCGTGTATGAATTAAACAGATTTAAAGCGAATAATTCTTTTTAAATACCATTCATTTGTTAAATCTTTCGTGCAAAATCTCACACCTCGAATCATTTTCCGCTATTATTGTTTTAAAATTCCTCCTCTCTTGTTCTGAATAGCTTCACAGGACGTGAAACGTGTACCTATTCAAAACCACGACTTAACCGCGCTACTATACGTGAATAGAATTGTACAACCTTTGTTTTTTATATATTATACGCCACTATATCTTGAAAATTACCATTCTTAAGCAGGTGAAAATAACGGGTAATGATACAAACGGAACACAATAATAATAAAAATATATTTTATCAGTTATATTACATTACAAAATAAAATACTTTTATTGTGAAGAAACTATCAAAATTGTTACACCTATATTTTATTAAATAACAAGTTTGAAAATGTTATTTTATACTAGGTATGAACATTTTTGCGTAAACGTTAGCAGCTTCAATTAAAAATGTTCCATTATTCAGAATAAAATGGAAATATCAGAAAAATGGTTTTATCAAATTATTGAAATATTTTTTTATAGCGCTTCTTCACACCTTTGTTATTA
Source organism: Bombus pascuorum (assembly GCF_905332965.1). Classification (NCBI taxonomy): domain Eukaryota; kingdom Metazoa; phylum Arthropoda; class Insecta; order Hymenoptera; family Apidae; genus Bombus; species Bombus pascuorum. The sequence goes on along the minus strand of NC_083491.1, from coordinate 10,489,444 downwards.
CCTTTTGATAAACGATGTTTTCAACTATATATAAAATTTGTATAGGAACTTTTATAAGTTGGAATACAGTTAATTAACTCTTAATAAAAATAAATAATAAATATTAGAAAAAAGCGGTTATTTTAAATAAATACATGTATTATCTTTCTACGAGTCTATATATTGTATGCAATAAACAATAATAAAAATCTTGAATTCCATTAAATGTGGAACAACTTGATACAGTTTCAACGATAACAACTTCGTATATTTTTAAAATAGCTCGAGGCTTAATGCATGCTATTAGTTGTAAGAGGTAAGTGGATGGAAGTTAGTCTTTAGCTTATGTATTAGCAATGACCAGGTTAATCTGAAGACCTGTTAGAAGCTTAAGTAGGTTTCCTGGTAACTTGCTGTTGCGGGACAGTTACATACAAACCATTTGAAGTCACTAGGAACGTTGCATTGAGGATAAGCGGCCATTCAGACGAGGCCTCTGAAACGAATCGTGCATCCCTAACGACAGTAGTTTGGCTCACGTACGTATCAATCAACGTATTATTATGCTAAATGTAACCGTGTCCTGCTTGTAAATGCGCTGAATTTCGAGCAAGACGAGACGCAAAGTTCATCGATTGAAATGCAGGCTCCCAGACGACACGTTAGCAGGGGTCAAGTTATATGAATATTTCACTTCTTTGTCATTTCTTAAATATGTTAAGTCACGGATAGAAGAATGTACAATTATTTCAATGTATCTATATTTTAGGCACAATAATCTTTTAACTAGAGAAATATTTTTAATTCGTCTAACTAGAGAACAAATTTGTTTAATTTCAAAATGTATTATTATATTCATCGATATTATGAAACAACGTTAATAAACAGCGCGAAAGTCCGATGATATTGAAAGCTTCATTGTAATACAGTATTAATAACAATTTTGATAATGATCATTTTTATAAATCATTGACAGAAACATGAGTCATATAGGAAAAGATATCGTAGCCATGTGATTGCATTATTAATTACACTAGATGAATGAAAGCAACAATTAATCGTTTTTTGACATTTTATTTCTACAAAAAAATTACATATAATCTATAATATTCAAAAACAAAAATAACAAAATTCACCAAAATAATACATCAATCTTTTGTAAGCGATGCACATAAAACTATCACGAAATTTTTAGATATTATTTACTCAAAGCATAGTTAAATGTGTGGCCATAATGTATCTCGATTTAAATCGATAGCTCAATTGATTCTGAAAATGTAGTACTCTAACGTATAATAGACGTATCTTATTGTAAACCTACAGAATTATGAATGATAGTCAGCAGTGGCCTGACCTACATCTTTTTCAGGAAATACGTATATTTAGTAGTAGTGAAGTAGTGCTAGTAAGAAAATGCTGACTCCGTCTGTCACTGACCAGCGCACTATCAACGGGCTAGTGATTGGTCACTAACACGGTGCGACTGAGAGGTCTGAGCATGCGAGGGAGTCAGCGACAGAGAATTATTGAAAAATTCGGGTTTCTTTAAACGACGATATCTCAACAGCGAGAAGTCGATTAAAATGAAACTGAAATGAAAAGCGCTTTGCAGAGGAAAATGTATTCTTTTCTACGTCTCTAATTATTTGAAGATCTTCATTAGTTTTACGACAGTAATCATTTAAACTTTTGGTAGTTTCAATAGATCAAAGATTTAATAGATGTTACTCGCGTATTTAATGTTTGCTGGAATAAATGTGCATATTTTTATAACAATGTCGTTTATAATCGTATTGTTAATAGTTTCTATATTCATTACGATGCAAAACTATGTGTGTTCTGTAAAATTTCAAATAATCATTCGAGATAATAAAATTCTTTATTACTCCTTCACTTTTCGCGAGAGCTACCTGTCGATATTTACCACATAAGAAGAAAACTTGTGAAGTTCGGGAAAATTGGAGGAATAAAATGCTAAGTAGCATTATTGCATAATTTTATGAAAATGATCATTTCAAATTAGAACACTAACTTAACATTAAAAATGCAAAATATCTATTTAAATAAGCATTTTTCCATAAATAGCCTATTCGATGTTTATCAAAAGACGAGAGCTGTTTAACCAATCCTGAATTACCAATCATTATATTGTCCACGTATCGATCCAACAAGTATATTCTCAATTATATACCTTGAAATTGGGATTTCCACACATCGCGCCTATCTGAGCAAGGCTAATTGTAGCGAGCGAACGCGTATAGTGGATCGATACTTTTGCATTATACATTCAGCAAGCAGCGAACCCTCTGTCATGTTAGCGCGCAATAGCGGGCGAGCGGTCAATTGTCGAACGAGGAGACCAATTAAAATCGGGAGTTGATCGTGTCCGACAAAAAGCGTCGTGTTTCAAAAACCAAAGCCGAAACAGTCACGATGTTGTCGTTCATCGGGGTACATAATCAAGAGAAGCGGGATGACGAGAACGTTTTGGAGAATATCAAGTTTATCGTGCTGCACGAACGAAAAGTGGACCACGTAAGTATCCAAGATCATGGGTTTCCAGCATCCGTTAGCCGGATGATGGGCTACGCTCAATCAGCGTGGGAATCATGTTCAGTGACCCTGAGAACGAAATTTATGAGCACGATACCGTGGCAAAGGACGCCTTTGCCCGACAGCGAAAAATCAAGGAATGCTAATGGACCTGCCTTATCCTTTGATATCTAACCCTTGGTCGTCGTTCTAGTCCCTGTCGCGTTCACTTCGACTAGTCGATCTACTGAAAAATTAATCCCCATTATCAAGGGAAGTACGTGTAAACAAGAGGCTTTATATCCACTCGTTAGAACTATTTAATACCTTCAGCGTAACAAGGAACACGCTAGCTATACAATTTAGCCCTCGCCACTGTACCCTTTCTCTTGATGAAATCTTTCGAATACAATATCTTGTGCTAACTAATCTAGTCTAGCGTTAAATCGAACAGTGTACGTTTCCTGTGGCGACACAGTTACAATCCAAGTATCAACGTAGTAGAAAGGTTATTTTGTTCTTTGAAAATAGCGTCGCCTGACGCTATCTTAGACTGGGGCTGAATAAAGTGCAGGATTATCGCGTCGAGACTAGATCGAAGAGCTAGCGGGCGCAACTTATCGTGCATTAAACAAGAGCACAGACTCGGCTGGGAACGATTCGGTGAGACCATTCGACGGGTTGGCTATGTTAATGAACTGGATCGAGATAATCGCGTGCAGCACTCGTAGTTTACGGCTACGGTAACGCGGCAGGAAGTGCTAACCCGTGGCTACTGGGTGACAGGACATGCTTTCGTGATATCGACCCGTGGACCGAGATTTCTCTATTCGCATGCTGTAAAAAATCTTTCTGCTATTTCGAGATGCGTATAAGTACTTCGTCCTTCAGACGATGGTATTGCTTGTCGAGATACGATTTCCATTTAGACTCGATTACCGTGGACAGTATTTCAGAGATGTATTTTAATGAAGGTGTTCTGTAAATTAATTAATAGGGTAGGTATAATATATTGTATATAAATACATTACAAAACCGTCGTTAAATCTTTCATTATTTTAAGTAAGTTTCTACATATGTATATAAATATATAAATAAATATACATAAAATAAATGAAGAAACTTGCTTAAAATAGTATAAGGTTTGTTGTGAAGGAATATTATATTCAATATGCATAATTGTTCAAGGCATGTTATATAACAACGTGATTTATTTATATCGGTGTTTTGTATATTATTTTTGTATCAATCTGTTTAAAAACACATATTAAAAAATTAGTAAATATGTCAGAAATATAAAAATAAAATTCTGGAAAGAGAAACATTGACGTTTCATATAATAGCATTTTTTTTTTTAAATAGTAATGTGATTTTCTCAGCTCTGTTTAAATACGCACTGAAGAAACAAACGTATCAAAATACATGAACGTTAAATACTATTGAAAACACGTTGAATAAACAGACGTATCAAGTTTTCTATCGAAACTAAAAATCGCGGGGATAGTTGGCAAAAGGATAATTATTGATGAGAGATGTGAATATAAAGATATGAATTGCGATATAGCCACGAACATTCGCTATTTGTTCATTCACTTCATACGTTCGTTCGCGTGTACGATCGATCACCGGGGAATTAAACAACAACGTGTAAGATATAAATTGCGTAAGAAATTGGAAAGTAGTTTCTGTTAGAACAAAATAATATCTCAGGGGAGCAACGGTAACCACGACGGATCATCAGTCATCGTACATCATCTTCTATAAGGAAGCCACCTATAAGATATCAACTGCGAGCCATTTGTCAAAAGTCGAAACGGTCCTATCGAAATGTCTCTCCAGAATTATCTGGTTACGATGTCAGACCCCGGGAATTCCAGACAATCTGTCCTGCTCGAATTATCCGACATTAACCTCCGGATTATTGATCCCTCGATTTCGATGATCATGTTCGTTACTTGGTCGATCTTGAAATAATTTTCAACAGAGACCGCGGCTTATCTTCTGATGAGCCCGAAGTTTTTATGGATTAAGGTAGACATAATGACGTGGGAATCTCCCATTATTGCCTTCGATGCAATTTATTTCCTGACTAAAAATAAAGCTGAAGCATGGGAAGAAATAATTGTATGCATTAAGCAAATTTGAAAGGAATAAGTTCATGAAAAAGTGTTCCTCGTTAAATAAGGCTTTAGTTTTTTGGTTTCTGATTTTTATAATAGAATTTAATATACATATATCAGAAGAAGTTAAGTTAAGTTACTTCTGATGTTTTTCTATAATCTTCGTTTATTTAAGCTATATTTGTTCTTTCATGGTATTTCTAGTTATTTTTAGTTTCGTGGAAACATCTAACAGAACTTTTATGCTTGTGATTCATATAATTTACCTATATGGGATAAACTTTACTCTGGGAAAGGATTTCTAGCATAATTTGTGAATGTGTAAGAAAGGTTTTACTCTTAGGAATAAGTTTTCAGAGTATTATCATCCAACAAAAAATAATTTCACTTGATACAATAAATTTGTAGTATGAGATAACATCTATTGATTGAATATTCATTTGTGATTATAATATCATTCTAGAAAGTATATCAAAAAAGACTTAATTGTGTTTCTCTATCAGTTTCAATGTCCTCGAGAAGTAAAATATTATTTTTCAACAGTTTAAATGAAGAAAAGGTGACACAATAATTTTAATCGTCAAACAAACATGACAGTAGAAATTTTAAAAATGTAACAGAAATCCACACCGCGATTATTCAAAAGAAGAAACAAATAAGAACTTTTGATTAAATGTATTGTTTAACTTTAATTTGGATTAAAATTGAAGGATGGATTTAATTATCTTATTCATTGTTTACGAAATAACAGTAAATAACAGTAATTTTGTCTGACAATTCGATTCAATCGTACTTAGATTAATTACCACATTCTTGCCCTACGAATTATTCAATATTCATTTCGAAATATACAATATCAACTTCTCAAATGAATACTGCAAAACTGGATTTCGCTGTGTTCATCGTAGCATGAAGTTGCCAAAGTGAATTAACAACAACAAATCAGAATATTGGAGAGCGAATTGTAAAATGTAATACAGAATATACGTTTCTCAATAAGTATACAGAAGTACATATAACTCCATTTACTACATAACTGGAAGACATTCACTAGATAATCCGTTTAAAAGATATACACAGTTGCTAAATGCGATTCTAAAGCAAATAGAAATTGCTACAACAGAAGATTCTGCTTCACGAGTTTAGATTATTCTCTTTTCTCTACTTATTTACATTTTGGAACAATACTGATCTTCCAGAATTATTATTATTATTCCAGAATTCTGTTTGTTAAAAATATAATAAATAATTATTCTTGTAACATAAAAAATTTCTTCCTCCAATTTCTGATTAAATTTTGTTTGACGATCGAGTTACGAATAGAATGAAAACTATTTTATTTGTAAATTCTCAATGATACGAAAAATCTTGTATTAGAATTTCAGTAATTCTTCATGTATACGTTTTAGTACTGTTCCTATTCTACCACCATCGAAACCGATAGTTCTCAAAAAAATACAAATAATGCAATTCAAATTATAAAAATTAAAAAGTCGATATCAGGGTTCCGCTCTGTGTACAATTACGTAGGACATTAACAAGTGCATTCGAAAACTTAAGAGCACGTAAGATAACAAAGATAAAGATAACAAGGGAACTCGTTATCGATAATGATAATATTTTGCTTGCACGCGACTAGCAGCGTAAAACGAGTCACGGCGCCAGGATAAATTCACATTTTATTCAAACAAAGACCAACGGTAAAAAATTAACCACAAGAAAATCCACAAAATAAAATCCCTCCTCTATATACAATCACACTGTCCTCTCAAATATTATGAGATGCTTATTCAGCAGCCTCCTGGTATTAACGCATTAAGTTATTGCTCTCACTCTTACAACTTCACATACATAATCCTACTCCGGGAGACAATTGTAGTTCGTCGCGTCGTTCTTTCGTCCTCGCGAAGCCGAAGCTAAGATGGTCGAGCCGGTGAAAAGCGGAAAGCTCGAACAAAGTGTGCGCCAGCCACGAGGCCGAGGAGAAGTAGCCCTGGTGTAAGTAGCGGCTGGATTCTCGGCTGTTGGAACGGGCAAAGGGGGTCGAGTGGATGACTGACTAGAATGACGGGGTTGGCTAGTTCAGGTTCAGTCGGCTGGGGTTAGGTTGGGTGTCACCCAATGTAGCCAGAAGCCTGGGCAACAGGGAAAAAAGACGGGAAGGGAAAAGAGACGGCAGAAGAGACGCGAAGTCCGTAGTATGAAAGACGCCGTGGAAGGCAGAAATAAAGCAAGCAATGGTGAAGGGGCAAGAGGAGAAAGGAAGAAGAGAGTCTGTTGTGAAGACGGAGGCCCACATTCCCGGGGGGCGGTCGAGCATACCGCAGGATGGGAGCAACTTTCCGCTTCGATCTGCTCGGTTATATCGGGGCAACGCGTGGTGTCACGTAAACCCAAAGAAAACACCTCCTCGTCTTTCTTCTTTTCGAGCTTTCGAGACGCTTCGCCGTTCCGCAGTTACACTGGCTATCCACCGAGTATTTTCCACTCGCATTCTTCGCGGCCAATAGCTGGCATCGTTCACGCCGTCGCTATACTTCGTCGATAGGTGGGAATAAAAAGAGGGACCGTGGCGGAGGGATCACGGAACGAATCGGACAGATGAAGGAAATTCTTGATCCCCCTTCGATTTCGTTCAACTGCATTGATTGTGCGCTGTATCGTAGAGATAACAGGAAGTCTCGCGATAAATATTTATTGGATGAGCCATTTCGCTTTCCTATCGAAATAGATCTCTACAGTATCTTTGCGATGCCTTTTCCGGTTAGAATTATAAACAATAACATCCTTCCACAGCATTTTATTTTGTTGATATTAACCTCGATGATACGCGTATCAGATTTGCAAAAGAATTCTTGCACGAGGTTTAATTGTATTTTGCGATTGTTTAGCATTATGCATAACATTCGACATCCTTTTGTTCCCAAAAAGCCATCTTCTGGAAAATCAATCAACGATCAAGAATTTAATCAATGAATCTAATTTAGAGCAGAGATAGAGCAACAATTCGAGCATGCTTAACTTAGCAGTGAAACAATCTTTACTTAGACTTCAATACTCTTTTGTATTTTCATATGTGTTTTCAAATTACTCTCAAACTTGGTCAATATGATAATCGAGTGTCATAGCAGCTAATGAAATTTCGAAATGTATCGTATAACGTGCATGTTATATTCATAAAAAATGCCTACAAGCGTTCGAATGCTTAGGCGAGCCTGTGTATCTTCTGCGTTACAGGTGGTCCTATTATTATTTTCCTATTGCAGTTGAATTGTGACAACGTGTTACAAACGCAGTCGAAGGAACAGCAAATCTTTATTTGAAATACGAACATTTCAATCAGCCGATCCCCTGGCATTTGTTCCACCTCCCTCGAACATCCTCCCGTTGAAATTCGTTATTTCTTCAATTCATCAATCGAATTAATCTTCCTCAATCGACAACGGCAGTCAAACAGGATTCCCAGGATAAAGTGGAAGTCGTTTAGTTAGAAAAGTGCTTTCGGATATTATTCCATCGTAGTAATCCAAGAGGGCGTACGAAATCCGACGGAACTGTTCCCAGTCAGTGAACACGCGGAAACCTTTTTGAATAAGGATCGCATGGTTGAAACTCGGAGGATACTTGAAGCTCGCCAGTGCAGCGAGAAGTTGGACGGATTGGCTGTTGGAACGACGCCTGGGAGACGGAAGCAGACGTTTCGATGTGAAGTAAACGAAGAAGAGAAACGAACGAACGAACGAAGGTATGGGAGAGGCATAAGTAGAGGAAGAAGAGGTCTGCTGCTCCTGGAGATTCACGAACCTTGAAATGAGAAAACGTTTGGGTTTCAACCTTCCGTTTCGGCGTTACGTTTCCCGAGCCTCTAATTAAAGAAGAAACCTAATAAGTTCGCGGCAAACAACGGGAAATATTTACGCGCGGCTGAATCGTTCGGGCTTCGTTGTAATCCTGTATCTCATCCGCTCGTCTTTCTACCTGCACAGGATGCTGTATTAAAGTAATATTATTCCATCTGTGTTCAAACAGTTTGACATATATATATATATATATATATATGTACCAAAAATTACGTATATAAATATACATATACATTATATTATATATCAATGAAAATACCGCTGTCATATATACTTATTATTTATAATAATATAATTTATATATAATGAAGATTTTTGGATTTAGTTAAGTACCTACATCATTCTTGACAAGTAAAGTCAGTGAATGTAACAGGAAATTATAAACGACTTTCAATTATCCTTATTATTTTCTCATTATGAATTCTCGACACATCTTATCAGGTCTCGTTATACGACGCATTATTACCAAATTTATTTTATTTTTTAGCTTCATTCATTCGAAAAGGTATGAGATATCCTCATGGTATCTAAGTACTTTTACATTTTCTACGGGCAAAACTCGATCATCGCATACATCATAAATTTAATTATCCTCAGGAGCATGAAGAAAATAGCAGTAATACAAATATTATCGTACAATAAAAATCAAGTTTATGAATCGTTTTAAAGCCGGAGAAAACGAGCTAGAGGTAGTCGAAGAACGAGAAAAGTTTGCCATAAAGTGCTGTTGTCTATGAGGCGGAAATAATAACGTTATTAAAAGGCAGTTTCCTATGTGCGATGGTGTGTATAGGTCAAGATCCAATTATCCTAATGGCCTGTGGAAATTTGCGAAACTACATTAGTCCTCGCAAGTACTTAGTTAACTTTTGACTGATTTTGAAAATGCCCTTCTGCATTTTCTAGCTTAAATATTTTCAGCCACTCAAAATAGCAGGATTTTTATTGTCTTAATAGCAAAGGATATCTATATACTTATTATTGTACAAGAAAAAGAAGAAGAAAAATACATTTTAATTAGCCATAATCACAATTACAATCTCGAAATGAACATATTTGTTCAAAATTTGATTGTTTCATAAAATTTATTCATTTAAAAACGTGACTCAAGTCAATTGAATCGGAGATTTCAGAAAATACAATTCATTATAATTCATCGTCAGAAAATTATACACTCGTAGAATCGTATCATAAAGATATCTGAATATTTCATAAAATTCCTTAATAAAGAATAAAACAATATCATTGAACATGTTTCACATCAAAATACACATATATGTCACACTTATTACATTTTTAGAATTATTTAATTAACTTTTGATCGGTCAATATTGAGTTGAAAGAATATTCATCTGCCTGATTTCTGGATATCCGTGGCTGGGATTTCACATGTCTGTAACTGATAACGGTGCCAGTTGCTCGCGTCAATTATGAATATATCGTGAATCTCGCGGAACAAACTCGTAAAGGTCGCCACGTAGTTACGATAGGCTGTTCGATTAAAATGGCCATTGTCGCGAATTAACCACCACTTAAACCATTTTTCCCCATTTCTCGTCGTATCGCCGCGCTGTTATCTTCCTGTAATACCGGCTGGCTATGTTTCAGTTGCTTTTGCGCGGTTTCACCCGCGGTTGATAAAACGCACACCGAGCTACCGTTAACGAGCTACCGAAACTTTTGTTTCTCCGGGCTTACAGGCGCAATTTAAAGTTAAACTTGCAATTATTTACGCAGCACGTGTGCCCGATAACTTAAGCGTCACTCTTGCTGTGTCGTCGTTGTTGTTCGACGAAACGTATTTGAAATGAAGACAATTAATACTTTAAGCTTTTCGTTTGGGGTCGAAGAATTTTCTCGGAAGCTGTTCTCTTGCGCCGGCTGATTTCCCACGGGATACTAATCCTATTGTGGACGGCTAACTTTTTGTTGGATACCTTCAACTAACCTAATATACTTCTAACCGGCGGTTGTGTTGAAAAATATCCGTGGGAATCATTGTCGCGGGATTTTCATCGTTGAAGAAAGAAACCAATGGTTGTTATTGAAACGAAGGAATTAGTATGATTATAATGTAGACTCATAACTAAATTCTCTTGTTACCATGATAATGAATGATATTTCAAAAAGAATAAAGATAATACTAATAACAAATGATATTAGTTAATGTAGTATACTAAAGTATTAAAAGAAGGGCAAGACCGAAGAAATCAAACTGAAAGGTATATAAAAGATATATCGTTCAATTTTATCCACATACTTCGCAATACGAGATATTAAAAACCACTTTGATAATTTTAATCTTAACTAGGATCGTTTAATAACGTGCTAATACACTTTCCCATAAGTTCTCTACATGGTGTATGAAGGATAATGTAATAGAGCACAGGGGTTATCCAGGAACAATCCATCGAATCGCTTGTAAAACCCAATTTAGCAACATAAACGTGATTCAGTTAGACGCGAGCTCACGAGCGTGTTGCTTTAAACGAGTTGCGGTTGCGAGTTATGATCGTTGCAAGTTCACGCTTCTTCACGGCGTCCTTCCCTCGGCCAGCGAATTATGCAAATACGAGAGCAGTCGCCGTCTAGCACGACAGCGATTCCTCTTTCCTTATTTTTCAACCGGATTGTTTGCAGCCGGAAGCTTCCCAACTCGTTTACGATGTCCACGAAACAGAGGAACGCTTTTCGAGTCGTAATAGGCGAAACAAGATCTTCGAAATATACGCGAAGTAGCGAGCAACTTCGCTTTCCTATTCGCGAGCAAGACCAAGCTATGTATCGAGTTTTGAATTAAAAATCATCAGACGCTGTAATTGAAAGTTTTTTTAAGAGGAACAAGCTGAATTACCGTTAAATGATGGTCATTATATAATGGAATGGAATGTTGCTTTTCCAGTGTGACCAATTTGCATTAGCACCGTGAGGAAACAACTTTGAACATCGGCACAAAGCTCTAATTATTTACGGTAATTATGTAACCATGTATTAACCTGTATTGTTTCACATTTTAATTATAACATAGTTACTTGGCGTTACAGTGATTACAGTCGAATATGTAGATTCGACTCATCTTGCTATGGGAACTAACATACAGGGTGTCATAGTTCTTTTTAATTAAATTTTATATACGCTTCGTGAGGATATGGCTAAGAAAAAATTATTATATAAATGCAGATTGTTCAAGACATTATTGTGAAACAATAATAATGATAATACTATGAAACAATAATAAGTACTTTTTAGTATTAAAGATTTACTTATGGAGAACGTGGATAGAGAAATATATCAAATAGCCTTCTCTTGATAGGAATAGCAAATTTCTTAATTGGGTCATAGAGATAATGTTCTCTGCTAATTGAATTTTTATTACCAATAAATCTTATTTCTATATTGTTAAATTTCATATATGTATTTTACTTTAAATTATTTTAAACTGGTATGAAACTAGTTTTTTTTTCTAATTTCGTGACTAAATTTGCATCTTTCATCTAAATACATATCATACATAAGTATATTGTATAAATATGTGCCAACTTAGATTTCAGATGAACACGGGCAATATGTTCATACTTACTTTGTAATCACAAGTAACCATAAATTGTAAAAGTATTCTTATCTTATATCCCAGCAACTGTAAATATATTACCGTTTGAATATAAAATTTTAATGAAGTTTGAAATGATCTATCTGCATACAGCATTTTCTTTATTTATGTTCATTGAAATATAGAATAGATTTAATGCAATTTAGCTAAAAGATATTACTTGTATAGATCTAATACTATAGCAAAGTATATTTTAATATTTAAAAAGATTAAGATACGAATATTATATTTTATTATTTCGAATAAATTATTATTGATAAATTATTTATGCAATTATTTAATTGCCATCTAATAATATTTGAATTAATATATGTCATGTAAATAATGTTGGATGATTGCTGTTTTACTACTGGATTAGTTATCATATTGTACAAAATAGAATGATAATTATGTTTAATTATTGATACCAAATTAATAAATCCAAAGCGTATAACCATACGACAATATAATAATATTTTATACATTGTATAATAACGCAAAAGCTTAAAATTGTATCTCATTTTTTAAATTTCATGTCATTACAATTTCTACAATCTTCTATTTGAAACGACATAATTATATAATATCTCTTGGAATAAAAAATGTAATTTAAGAACTAGAAAAAATTTCTACCTCTTCTATCCGTCTATATAAACACATTACATTAAACCACAATGCATAAACGTTGTAATATCCAAATTATAAATTTTTCATGGTAATTTCTTCGCTATGAAAAAAAAAAAAAAACGAATCCCAAACAGGGGAGTATTACGATTCAAAGCGCGTTTAATAGGTAACTCAATTTGAGTCGTTTAAACGGTATTCGGGTTAAACAACCGCGAAATAAGAAGTTAGCAGAAACCCGTTGTTCCATCATACAAAAAAATCCAGCTCGCAACGCGTACGATTACATAACACAAAGAGAGGGAGCGGCTTTCTGCCGTGTCTGCCGGCTCTCTACAACAATAACAATCATAAATCGGTTAATTAAACTGTGTCGACGAGCTGGGGAGCCATTCAACTCGTTTCGCACGACATCGAAACAACGACTCTGGAGCCGAGAGGAACGAAACAGAGAAGGAGAGAAAAAACAAAAATTCCGTATGACCGCTTACCTGATCGAGTACAAACTCGAAAACAATCTCTCGTGATCGTTCTGACCTATAACTGGAGCATAAAACCAGCTTGGGTCACGGTGTATATAGGGTGTTACAAAAAGTTGATGCCAAATATAAAAGAAAATCTTAATAAAGAGGAATCCAAATGTCCATTGCTCTACAGCAATGTATAATATTTTATAAATTGTATATCTCAAAATATTATATTTAATTTATTGTGATTAAATATAGAAGAAATATAATGGTAAATTGCATCACTTATTAAAAAGTGCGTTAATTTTAATTTTCAGTGCGTTAATATTCCTATACAACCTTCTATTTAAGATAAAATTATTGTGTTCAATACACAGGTTCGTGAAAATACTCGAACAGTTGTAAATATGTTACGTGTGCTTTCTGAACATATTATGTGTATTATACATATTCAATAGGAAACATATTGAAATTTCCTCAGCACTGTTATGAGATCCCAATATCATAATTATATTGGTAAAATTCGAAATAAATCCAAACATATACATATAAGTCACAAAAGTTACTACATGTCATCAATCGATTATCCATCATAATAATACATGCAACATTCGGTAGAATCATATTTGACGTTTTTTTACATGCTTAAGATATTGCTACCTTGTATATGTTCACAATAAATACCATCTAACTTTTATATACATTTTCAGACTAGTTTCAAATTGTACCAATATCATCATGATACTCGCGTCTCATTGCAGTACCAATGATATCTCAAAATGTTTTCCACACAACACAACCAATATGAAAGCAAAAAGTTTCTATGATAAATGTTCAACCATTCTCGTGAGTTAGTGTAATAATACTAAAACTAATATTTTGCCGACAGAACGACTTATGAAGATTTTTCTGCTCGTTTTAACAAACATTAAATGGTCCTGAAGTTTGACACCAACTTTCTAAAACATCCTGTATACCCCCCTCAATTTCCGCAACATGGACGACGTTTAATAAACGGCAACGATATCATTGAACGATATCATGGCCAACGTAAAAGAAATATGCAGCAACGTTCGTTAAGAATAATGCAATTTCCAAGCTCGTCGAACGCAATAATGATATATTGCCGAATGATAACATTCCGTTTCAGCCGTTTGCGGAAGGCTGAACGCTATACGCGTCAGCTAGCGGTGAACTGGGAAGGGGATGCGATTCAGGAGGTGAAAGAGGGTTGGTGTGTGTATGTGTGAGAGAGAGAGGGAGAGAATGAGTCGGGGTATGTGTTGCTCGACCAGGATGGAAGAGAGGCCGGACGGGAAGGGCAGTTGAAAACGGGAGCTCCGTAAACGTGGCAAGCGCCAATGCAGCATAACGACACAGCCAAATGGTTCGACCATTACCGCGCCAATATTACCTGCTCAACTGAATTATTGTGTCGAGCGGCCGCGCGAAATATCTGGCATCGATATTGAATCGGTGGCGGTCGCCGCGAGAGCGGCTCATAGAAACGGAGAACGAGGGTGATGAGGATGAGGACAGGTTCGACAGAGAGGTTGCGAACGCGTGAACAGATGAGAAAGGAAGCCAGGAATGGGGGCAGGGGATGGGGGGAGAATTTTTACGAGAACGAATCTCCCAGGCACAAAAGCTCGATTTCACGGAATAACTTTCAATAAATTCAAGCGTTCCGCAGCAATCGAGAATTAACCGATGTAAGTTGCATCGTTATTTTATTATCCTTTCAAGCTTTTAATTGTTGTGACATGTTATGGCTGCGGCGTTTTTGATGAACGACAGTTTCTGATTATCTTTTAGGTTGTACATTTATGTTATTGTAATAGAAATATTAATGATTTCCAGAGCGCTATGTACGAAATTATAATAATGGAAATGTTGTGGATTTTGAATTTCATCATTTCGTTTCATATGATAAATAACACCTACTAACTACAATATTATACGATGTTAGTTAAAATTACACGAAATTACTACTCGATGTAAGAAGTCATTTATCTATTAGAGAATTTTATTCTTGGAAACGTCGTGCAAGAGCAGACCAGAGAATTCTAATTATAAATTATATGCATATAATATACTTACATAATGCAATATATAATAAATCTGATATCAAGATTTTCCAAGGATGTGTTAAAAAACACAACAGCGAGGAAGTAGATTAGTTTTTTGGCACTTGAAGCAGCAGGAAATAATTTTGGTGGATTTCGTTAGCCAACAGGCAAACAAACATATCGACGAGCGCGTAACTAACGCAACAGGATATTGTCGTAACTATCAGGGGCGAGCGTAGTCGAAATTGAATCGAGCATCAATTTGGTAAGTTAATTGCGCGTTTTGTCGACGACGAGACCTCCGTCTCAATTATCCGATTTCGTTCAGGGCTTTTCTACAGGCCACTCGATATAACGTTCAGTGGACACGAGTGGATTCCCAGGGAAATGACGGGGCAAACCGAATGAAAATCAGATTATTTGGTGCGTAATCATTTTCCACGGGACAGGGTTAAAGTTATTTGCGATGGTGCAACGAAGCATGCAGGCCGTCCGGTGCATTTACTTCGGATGCTGCGATTCGCGAAATCGCAGTTTATGGACTATGCTCGGGCTCCCGCTAATGTTCATCGAATTCATTTTGTTGACGTCAATCAATTATGCGGCCGCGGATCGCTCCCTAGGGAGCCAAACGATGCAACACTTCGCTTCACGGATATATTATTACGTGTTGCGTTTTCGATCGTCGATCGTTCACCTACAAGACGGTAATTCATTCATAAGGCTATATACGTACATATGCTATCCACCGGAACATGATTCTTCCTGCGGTCGACGAATTACCGTAATGTTTCCTGTTTAATGCAGACGATAATCGTCAGATTTCGGCAAATTCTATGTAAAATGTGTATAACAGATAATAGAGACAGATAATTACTTTGACGAACATAAGAAATAAATATACTTGGAAATAAGAATGTATTAAATCAATTCTAAAATATTCCATTCAGAAAGAAATTGTTAAATAATCTATTTGCTAAGCGTATGATTATTTCAAGTATTAATGTAAATAAAGGATAATTATTCGAAATATTAGATTTTTCATATATAATATTTTGCAATACATATACATATATCCCTCTCCGTTAGCGTGAAATATTTCCTTCCCAAACAACTTGGTACTGAAATATTTTATCAGATCAATTAGTAAGAAAAGGTAGGAATGTAAGTATCTAGATTTAGATATCAGATAATACAAGATACTTGCTGTAAAAGCAAATATTGTTTAATAAGATAGAAATTGATAGAAACTGTTGGAAGTCTTTGAGTCTGAATTCATTTGGTTTGCTTTGGTTAAAAAGTAATTTGTAAGTTAAATGAATCGTGCGACTTCATTAGAATGTTATAAACAACTGAGTTCAAAAGACGAACAGGACAGAATTTTTTTAAATTTAACATCGAATTAATCGTCATTCTTTATATAAATATCAAATCGAAGCGCAATTAGAGATACATAACAGCTTTGTGGATTTATTACTTCAATTTACATAATATTTTCTTCGTGAAACATTCTTCTTAACAGATAATTTAAAATATTGCAAATAGTACACAGCTATTAATACATAATAGTACACGATAATCAAAGTCGGAATTAACAGTCTGTAAACTTATGAGTTTTAATACTGGCATAAAGAATGACTGAATATGCTGAATGTGGATGCATTGGAAATATCTCTGTAAGTAGCCAATAAATTCTTTGAGGTAATAACAGGTGATTTGCTAATAGGTTCTGATAATAAATTTAACGATAAATTTTAGTAATTAACTCTCCTTCTCACTGATATATTATTGAAATAAAATACAAGGTAACATGAATTCCTGGAATGAAGACATTCCATATCCTGCGTAGAAGTGAGTAATTTACAATGCTTACTTTAAAGCACTGTAAATAAAACCTGCATAATTTTCCAATTTTTATTTTGTGTAATAATTGCGAATTAAATTAACTTCAGCTTGTTACAACAACTTTTCCTATACTACACGTATACCCATCATAGTATATAATTTCCAACATGAAATTATAAAGAATACAGCATTAAACTCTCCATCAATGTTGATGTCTAACAAAAAACGCTTCATACTCAAAAGGTTAATCTTATCAACAAGAACATTTCCTAGTCTCTTCTGCTAAGTGCTCTAAATTTAGACGTTCAACGCTTCGCAACCATTGAAACTCGGGTAAGTAATTCGCCTAGAGAAAGTTCTCTCATTGTGAGTCTTGACGGACTCTCTTGAACCTGTCAACTAGCATCAAAGTAGTCAAAGAGCAACCGACACGTCAACTTCAAGGAGGGTTCATAAGTAAAACCAGATCCCTTGCAGCCCTCGGCCGGCTGTTGGCTAGCTAATGCGATTGTTATTACACGTATTATCTGTCCGTGAGTAATCATGTTTCACATTACCATGGCTCGTTCCTCGATCAAGCTGGAACCTCTGGTGGAATCGGTGCTCATGGGGCAGCGTTAGAAACGCCCACTCGTACGCAAATCACCGTTCGCAAACATGTGTGCACTCTTTCGACATGTTCGTACGGAAACCGAGAGTGATCCGGCACGGTGTAATACACGGGCACACGATCTCGCCAACGGGCAAGAGAAACGCTGGCTGCCCTGTACGAATAGTTCCTGATCGCTCTACGAATAGTTTACATGGCACGGAGGCGTGGTACAGATGTACACCGGGGATCAGAATAATACGATACGGAATTCATGAAGGAAACCAGGCACCGTTGATAGAGTGGTTTCGTGCTGCGTTACACGCCGCTAGAAGGCTATCATTTAATCGTTCGATGCTCCAATATGAGCTCCCATCGTAAATAAACGCTTTCTTCGAATGTCCCGTTCGATCCTACGATCTAAATCTCGATCCAATCGTTATGGATCGAGCTGCATCCACTCCGGGGACTTTGCGAACGCTAAATCGTACGATAAGCTCGGCCACATTTCTTAACGTGATTGCGGGCGGTATTACCCACGCTTCTATACGAGATTTCCTTGATTAATGAAGTATCCGACACCTTCTTCTCATGGATTTTATGAGCCTTCGAGTAATATATATGTTCTGTAATATACGCGTATACGCTTTGCTATTGGGCTATGTGTTAAGTATTTTATCGCGCACGATGTGTAATATATAAATAGGTGTCTCTTTTTATACATGTAGTCGTGTTTTAGTTTTTCAACTTATATTTTATGAAAATAATTGATTTTATCTTGTCGTATGTAAATTGCGCTTGATGTGTTGAGCAAATATTTTATCATATTCTAGAGTGACAAATCTTATTATGAATCTTAGAAAGTTCAAGTGTGTAATAGAATATAGTAAAAAGATATCTTTGCTTTTGTTATTGTAGGTTTAAGTATTTCACTTTCGTTCTACTTCCTCTGAATGAACTTTCATTTCTTCTAATAGCTTCTTAGACACTTCTTCAATGAACTGATTATTTGGAACTGAAACTAGAAGCAGAATATGTAACAATAAATTTATTATTATAAAACTTTATTCTAAACTAAAAAATTATCTTCAGTTGACGGTATAACTAAACTATTAACTAAACGTTCACAAAAAATGTATTTTTATAATTTTACGATATAACTATTATATTTCATGATATATTTTGCATAAGAAAGGATTAAAGAATCATACTACAGTGATTAAGTCAAATAAAATTACACGTCATAAAAGCATTTCAGTTCATTTAAATGTAAAATACATAATTTGAACTTTTAGATCGAACGTATCTCATATTCAACCAATATATCTATTCTATTACTTTCAAACATTTTGCTTCTCAAGCGAGATAAATGAACAAGCATACCAAAGAATTTTAATGTTCTTAGGAATTTTAATTTTCTTATTAGAATGGAATACCTCCTGAGTAATAAGAAACGGAATTAACATAACTCACGCATGGCTAAGTGTATTCCTATGTAGATAAAGAGTGTTTCCGGCGATAATTCATAGAACGATACCTAGATTGTTTTTGATCGCAAGAACGAGAACTGACTCAGGAATGTATGCAGCACGTATGTTCGCTTCTCCCCATGGGCGAATACGTGCTTGGAACGTAACCATCTATCGAACATGATATTTTCAATATTCTACTCTCTCGTAACTATTCATAAAGTAAAAACTTTCCCAGTCCTGTGAAATCTCTGTGAAAATGAATAAATTCGGAAATTGATATATTTGTTAAAAGTTTTTAAATTCTAAACGAGACGAAAGTTTCGATTTTTACATCCTGTTTTCTTTTCAACTTTAACTTGATTTCTACCTTCAACCTGGCTCTGTACTTCAATAAAATTGTATGTAATTATATTTACGTTAGATACCTACATGTAATTTAGATTACAATATTCTGTACAACTAAGATCGATGTTGTGTGAAAAATTCGTGTATGTAAAAAAATCTAAATCGAATAATATAATACAATCAGATGATTTGTAGTTTGTAAAATTCCACCTGATTTATTAACAACGAAATTCACTAATACTAGAAATTTGTGATTTCATAAAATTTCACTGACAGTATTTGTTCAATTGTACAAAAGGTTCCAGAAAATAAATAAATTCCTAACAATTCTTGAAATATCTAACTTCGACCCAAATTAAGAATACGAATCCACAAACAATATCGAATCTTTATCACACATTTCATCGGCAAAAAAAAAAGGAAGATGGATCTGGTGAAAGTAGGCATAATACGCAGACTGGTCGATTGAAGCATGCGAGTGGATGGAATAACGAGAAAAGATTACGCTATACAGCGAACTGTGTAATTTGTTTGACTGTAGAGTGCTATTAGGTAGATTAATCATTCAGTCTCGTTTCTTTTTTGCCAGACCTCGTATGTCATTAGTCGGCCGATAGATCATACTGCGAGTAACGATATGCGTTCTGCCTTCCATTTCAACACGCGCAACACGGCTGTATATGCAACTGAACGTGGCGTGTGCACACGCGATTCAAACGCGAATAAATCCTGGATACGGAACGTTACAGTCAAATTCGAATCGCGTGTTTCACCTGTGCAAACACAACTTAAAAAACTAATCCTCCCCGCTGGTAAACGAAAAGAAAGCTATAGACAGGACACGGTGTCTCGTATGGAGAGAGATAGAAAGTATCGGTAGAGGGGGGTCAAGTGAATTTTCATTTTATCCACTGGGAACGATCTATCATTCGACTCTTTCGTCTTTTTCTCGATATCAAATCTCGCGTGGAGAGGTCCCATGGCAAAAAATACGAGCTTCGGAGCGGCGCCTGCTGGAATCTATATTTGTACGTCAGTGTGGCAGCTTAATTATCTATGCGGAGTTATCGGAGCGGCCTCAAGTAGAAGAGAGAAAGAGAATCGGGGATCGTATTTTCTCGCCGTTACATCCTATTACTATGCCAGAAGAAGCCGAGGCTATAAGGGAGGTAATGGAGTGGTGGTTGTAACAAGATTCAACCGGCTGAAGGAACGAATTCGAGCCGCGACACGGCCCAAGTGGATTTGAAAGAAAAAAAAAGAAAAAAAGAAAAAAAAAGGAGGCAAGGAAGGAAGAAGGAAAGGAAGAAAAGTTTTTCGGCTTTCGTCACACAGAGAGAACAGACTTGTTAGCAAGACACTCCTCGCACGAATAATTAAGCCGAAACGTCTAATTATGAAAGTCCTTCGTTAGTACCCTTTCCACGTAAAGGGAGTAGATAAGTAGATGCGCGTTCTCGAATTCGAGTAAAAGCCAACCTCGGCCGCCGAGACGACTAACTTGCCCTCTCTGACTCCTGGTAATTTACATTGCTCTAAATTTGATACGCAAGCAAAGAACGATTTTAAAACAAAGCGTAGTGTCTCAAATTACTCCATATTGGTTGATACGTCAAGGCTTTATCACGAAATTGTGTTTTCTTCAACATTTAAATATCTTGTTTTAGTTGTTTTCTTGTTACAATCACTAAGATACGTAGATGTTTCTGGGGAAATTGATATCGAATTTTATTGAGATCGAAATATGATTAGGTATATATTCCTATTTTATATTCATCGTTTAATTGTGATCATTTACGTACAGTATATTTAAATATAAATTAGAGAGTGATTGCTTTAGCAAATCCCTTAGTGTAAGTTTAGTTCATATTTGAGAATTCATTGTAAATAAATTATAGTGAAATAGAATGTATTTTATATACAGGATGATAAAAGAAATAATCTAGAACTTGAATAATTAATAATCATAATTGATGGAAATAAAAAGAGTTTAATCGATATGGATTTTGATATCGATTTCTGATATAACATAGATTTCGTGTTTCTTTATACAAGTATCGAAGGAAATTAATTTACTCATTTATAATAAATAACATTGCTGAATCACAACAACGAATAGGATATGTATGTATACCGGATAATGTATAACAGGTTAATTTGATAATGTATGGACGTCGATATATAATTTATACGTATTATATAAGTATTGCAAATTAATAACTTTTAGTTGATATTATTATCATAATTTTCCATCATGATTGAAACACGACAATTGGTTCAGTACAGATAAATAAGAATATTAATTCTCAACTCGGTAGAATATTATATATTTTATCAGAAGTTAATTTTGACGCTTAATTTCGGAATAATCTTATCTCTGCATAGATGTAGGAACGGATAAGGGTAAAATATAATAGCCTTAATGAATTAACTTAATCCCATCACGAATGTATTTGTGTTTCTTGATACAAACATACAATCTCCTTATGCAAATGAACGACATCAAACGTGACGACGAATGCTTAAAATCTGATTTAGCAAGAGCAATTATAATGAAACGACAATCATATGAGAGGAAGCACATTGTTATTTTCTTGATTTGTTTGCAAAAAGCTGAAGTTCTTTTATTAAACATATCAATTTATTAAACATTTCAAAATTGCTAATTTTAAAATTCATAAACATAATGAAATTGTGTAAATTCTGAGAAATAAAAATCTTCCAAATGAAAATCGAAGTGATAACATTAAAACGAATCAAAATGAAATAAAATAAAAAGAGAATCCATCGTTAATAAACTCGCAGTTGGTGCGACGTTAAATCTATATATAAAAAAATAAAAATAAAAATTAATCTTGATTTCTAAATTAAAAGTAAATAAAAAATAAACGAAGTAGTATATTCCTTTCTAGATATTAGAGATCAAAAATAATTCCCAGATATAAAGTATTAAAAAATAATATTATATATGAGATAATATAAAGTAGTATAATATATAAGATACTTAAATATAAATTATTATTATTGCATAAATTATTACAGAATGAATAAAAACACAGACATGTAAATATAATAGTTAAATCAAACAGATTAAAAGTATCGCTTGTACGTGAACTGCTACTGCATACAAGAAAAGAATTTTTGTGTAGACGTGTAGCTAGTACAGTTAGTTCTACAGTCTACGACGTTAAATTAATAACGGTGCAGTGGTTTCGATGAGGTTAATGATCTATATGGGGTCGAGTCCAAGGAGCAAGCTTTCGATTGGTGATAAGAGGTTTAAAATTGAACTAACTATCGATACACCAGGTTCTTTTGTACAGTTCACTTACGTGGGTGGAGCTAGATTAGCTTGTTGTTAATAAGAATTTTTTATATCTTGCCATCTTTCTCGAAAATGTTTAGAGGGTTAAGTGCTGGTATGTTGAGTTAAAGTGCCGTAAGGTGATCTTGTACAGCCTAGGCCTCTACTTGTAATCGTTAGGTCATAAATTTTATTGAGAGCACGATCACCGTTCTATACAGGAAGACTTCCGTATTAGTGAATCGGATGACATACAATATTATTTAAAAATATTTAGACGCTTGTTTACTTTTCACAGGATGTATTTTTATTAAAAAATCAGAAATAAATCGAATGACAATAATTTTTTTCTATCAATTGTATCATTTTAATAACGATCGTAATTATGTAGAAGACTATTAGACGGGACTAAATTGATTTTTAAAAGCTAATATTTCTTGGAGACGATCAACCTATTGATCTATTATAAGACTGCGAATGTTCATAAAATTTCATATTCTTATAAAAATAATTAGAGTAATGAATATAAATATACATTAATCTTTTCAATTAAACGTACTAACTTTAGTTTGGAAATTTTATATATCATTTTTTATATTTTTGTGTATTCAGCATATTTCTCTACTTTTAAATTCTCTGCGCACGTATAAATTACAATCTATCAATTCAATTGGATCCTTATATATAAATTACAAAGTTAACTTCTTTCCATACGTTCAATCAATTCAATTAATTTTACTTAATTAATTTATTCGTGAATTAATTTAGTTTAATCAATTTACAAGAATTCGAATTACCCATTTCACAGAAGAAATTAGCAGTGAAAACAGGGAAATAGCACAATTGCAGAGGGGAAGGGAGAGAAAGAGAAAAAGAGAAAGAAACAACAAAATGGAAAAACGTTTGCTCAAAGGACAGTGGTAGCTCTGCCTGCCTTAATCTCGAAGAAGGAAGTTGGCGCGTACAAAGCAGAACGTTCTCGTGCTCTTGAGCCGAACTCGGAACGTCGAGTCGTACACGTAACACGATTCGTATTTCGTCGTCACAACGAGCTGTGCTTGCTCGATCGGAATGAATTCCATTCGACGAGGACCGAGTAAAGGCGACGACATTTCCGACATATAGGAAGTCGTAGCCGGCTACTTGTGCCCTCCTGCACGCTCCCGTAGCAGTGCCCGAGAAATTCCGACAAGAGGGCTCGTTAAAGATTCACCTACCCCACGTCGACCGTATTAAGGTCAGACGAACCCACTCTACGAATAGTGATTTTCCAAATGCATGTATACGTGTACGTCACATTTACGCTCTTCCACATCCATATTTCAAATGGGGAAGTCCATCTATATAGGGTGTGCCTAAAAATTAATCTACCAGCAAAATCGTTCTGTTTACTGCAGCAACTGTTTGAGACATTTTTACCGTAGTATACTATAATTGCACATGTGCTCAAATATATACATCACACTTATCCTTGTCATAAAAGATATAACTTAGAAAACACGAAGCTGGCACCCCGCTGGGGGTAGCCACCCACATGCTATATTTATTTTATTTTATTTTTTTTTTATTTACCTATGAGATATAACACTTTACTAAATGTCCTTCAGGATAAATTGTAAAAACCAAAATAAAATAAAAAAAAAAAATAAAAAACACTTATCCTCTTAATCACTTGTATCTTTTTAAATGAACAAGTTTATCTACATAAAGTGTTTGTAAGAATTAATTATCGCAGTAACTCGATTTACTTTCTTCAGAGACGAAGGATCGTCACTCGTGATATCTTCAATACATAGACGCTTGATACTTAGGGTCTTGCATATTAGTATTTGAAGCAGGCAAAGTCTATTTATATAGAATGTCCCTAGAAATCAATCGTTGAAACGAATCGCTTCTATTATTACAGAAGAAACGTCACTGTTTGAGATATTTCGGTTGTACGTAATTGCATAGGTACTTGCATATTCCAGGAAAATAGGGTGAGGTCGAAGAAGGAGGCTCTGTCGAGAGTCGTGAGTCCAAGGACAAGCGTTTCCGCGCATTTTTTTAGATACTAACGTGGTAACCTAATTACACGTATAGCTGCAAAGTACGCGAAGTCGTGTGATAAATGACAAAAAAGAAAAAAGGAAGGAAAAGCGTTCGCCGCACTCTCGAGAACATCACTTTACACATTACTTGAGCACGCCTCGAGTGTCTTACTTCGTTCCTTCCACGAGATACTTGCCTTGACTTTTTTTCGGCCTATAATAAAGCAATATTAATACCATTAAAAAAATAGGAATTCATAGAAATATTGCGAAAAACAATTGTTTTAGAAAAGTTTTATAATACAATTGCAAGTTATTGGATGATTAAAGATATGACCACGAAATTTATAGTCGAATAATAGCTAACGTTGTCTGTTTTCAATTGAGTCAAATCATTTGTTTATGACATTATCGAAATATAAATTCATTACTAGCGGATGCCAGTAAATGTTGGTAATTAAAACTGAATAATAATTATTCTTATGAATAAATTTTCATCTGAATAATACAAAAGATACATTAGAGCTCATAAATTTAATAAATAAGTATTGAAATATTGCTCCTAGTCTAGTAATATGGCTCGTGTATGCAAATGAGCAATCATTCTAACTGGTCACAGTAATTTGTACGATAAGTAGCTTCGAAAATACTAGTTCAACAAATTCTCAACAAAAATGTATCTGGTTTCAAAGGACAAAATAAATTATACGCTCTATATATTCAATCTTCCTATACAGCTTTCTCGTGTATGCGCCGCATATCTTATTAGTCTACTATTAGTATAAAACGACGAGTAGCAACATTCGAGTTAATTGTAAAGTATCATCAATCTTGCATAATATGTTTTATGCTGCGTCCTTTTTTGCACGATTGTCGATTCAGGTTGCTTGTGTCGTGGATGATATACGGCTAGGCTACAGCATTTGCTGTATATGCTTCAAATATGCATATACCTCACAATAAAATTAAAAATTGAATACTTCTTAAATAATATATGTAACACGATTGTTCTTAAACATACATGTCTAATTACACACGTATCGATTTACACTAATAAAATTAAAAGATACAAAACAACATATAAGAATTGAAATGCGCGATTAAATTTACATTCTCAAAATTTTGATTTACGTCACTATGATTTTCAGATTATTAATTGTCGGGAATCTCTATCGAAGATCTTCGAGTGAAATTATTTCTAAACCCTGTGAATCATTGGAAGGGTAAGGATTAAAATAATCTTGGGGACTTAATTTGAAGAGCACCCTGTAGATGAACGTGTAGGTTCCAGTGATAGCCGAGAACGCGTCGATAAATTTCTTATGCGCTAGCACCCTAGCACGCGCATACAAGCGACGACCCGTTTATCCATCGATTTATTTACCGCTTTGCAGACATCTCGAGCTTCTTTTTTGGTCACCAAAACGAATGGCCGAGACAGCGACAAAATGAAGGGGGGAAACGAATTTTTAGCGAAGGCTGCCACCACTACATGCGCGAATCCGATGAAATATCGGGAGAAAAGAGCAAAGTCGTCGCTGCACGAGAAAAGGAAGAATCACGATGGAAAAGTAATAATCGTACGTTTGCGTTCGGTAAAGAGGTAACGTGTAACGAGCCAGAGATTTTCTGTAAAAGCATCTGGAGAGTTCCATTGTCTTCGATACATAGGGAAGATTTAGGGGGAACTCCCTTGGAGAAGTATAATTCACATAGGACAAAAGTAACAACGGAAAAAATTATTCGCGTACGTGGTTCGTATCTTTCAACATCCCGTGTCGAAATGTACGACTGCTTTCAACGAAATAAAGGGTTAAGAGCATTCCTAGTAATTCTTTAGCTTTCTCTTTTCTCTCTTTCAATTTTAGACTAGAGATGAAGCGTTTACATAAATTTAGAAAATTTTCAATGAAAAATATTTAGAAATTCTCGTACTGGAAGAAAAATTTTGCAATGTAATATCCATTTATTCTATTTAATAAAATTATTAATAAACTTTAAAATGTATCAAAGTCTGCTATCAAGATGTATAAATTATTTCTTGAGGAATAATACAAATATTATTTTATTTTATCTCTTTCAATTTTAATTAGAATAGAAAAACGATCCAAAATAAACTACCCCTGGCTGTAACAGGTTAAGAAAATGCACTTATCAAGTTGTTCGTTAAACGAAATTATTCGCGGAATCAGATATTGCATTTTACTATAAAACATAGTCATATTTTAATTAACATGGAAGATATCATTCCAATAATCCTGGCGAAGAATTTTTTTATGTGTTTTTCCATTCAAAAATTAAACAAACATGATGAATTCATCTTCTCTAAGACGATTATAAGGATGTAAAGTCGAATCAAGCGGTTCAAGTATACAAGACACTCACTTAACAAACATATACTGCATCCAAATGTTAAGATCGACCGACAATCAATTATATTTACATCTACTTTGTCATCATGGTGAAATATAAATAGTAAAAAATTATCAGAAGGAACAGTACATAATATACAACATAATATATATTCAGTGATATGCTGATTCGATAAAGAAAGATACGATATCTTCAAATTCTTCTTAAATTCAAAATTTCCAAGATAAACCAGCAGAGAAAGCTGACACTACGCGAGTTCGTTAACCTCAGTCGCCTAACGCGTTAACTTAAAGACAATGAAAGCAAACATAACATGCACGCCTTTCGTACACGCGTTACCAATTAGGGTGTTTAACAAAGCGCTAATATTAACACGTCACATTCAAGACAGTAGACATCTATGTTTGCGTAAAGAGATGTAAAGAGAGAATCAGCCCGGTCGTATTATAAAGGAAAATAGTTTTCACGATTCTGTTACGGTGAAAAGTCACAGTGTCTTGCGCGACAGTTGCAGGGGATGTCTGCCATACGAACAAAGTTCGACGAATTCTGTCTAATTGACCCCCGTACAAAGACAAAGTTTCACCGAGCGGGGAGACGAAGTTTCAGAACGCTGTCTTCTATTTGACCTCACCACGTCTATCGTTCCGCTGCAGGAAACTGTACAGACAGAATTGGTTTCTTTGGCTTCGAAGAGAGAACACGGCTCTTTGTTAAAACGACACCTGACAGCGTGTGTAATTCTGACAAGGCGAAATTAATTAAATTACCCTCATGTTTGATTCGTTTAATTAAGACTATTTCCAAGTAGTTTCATTGTTATTTCCTCTCTCCTACTATTTTCTTTTAGCAAATAAGATACGAAAACCACCGGGAAAAATATAGTAAATATTTCTGTTCAACGTCACGACTTGAATGTTGCTCTATGGTTACACACGGATTTAGTGTAACGTAATTGAAAATGGAAATAACTTGCTCGGTTGAAAAATATCTTTTAAAAATACTAT
Organism: Bombus pascuorum; assembly: GCF_905332965.1. Classification (NCBI taxonomy): domain Eukaryota; kingdom Metazoa; phylum Arthropoda; class Insecta; order Hymenoptera; family Apidae; genus Bombus; species Bombus pascuorum. The sequence continues at coordinate 10,461,239 of NC_083491.1, read as the reverse complement.
GAGTTGACGTAAAGAAGTTTCGCGGGAGTAAAAGATAATATAATTCTTAAGACAAACGATGTTTTAATATCTTCAGTTTTTTCACATTGTGATATTATCAACATTTTGTAGGAGATTCAAAGCCAAATAAAAGGACAATTTCGGTAAAATGAGATTGGTTAACGTTGCACTGAATTTTAAAGTTGTTTTCAGAAAAAAAGAAGTAGCGACTGTGATACATCATGTTCTTTTCTGTATTTTTCATATGTTCCTTCATTGCTTGAAGAAATTTGATCGTTAATACAAACATTGCAATAAAATTACTGTAATTATATATTGGATATAATAGTCTTTCTAGCGTATTAAACTTTATTGTAAATTTTTAAAATTCTTGTGAAAGAATGTGCTTTGCAGCTATTAATCCTCAATTTATCGTGATTAAATTTTATTGAGGTCCTGTATAAAGATTAACAAAATTAGATTATATTAACTCTAAGTGAAAAGAAAATTGCATTACGAAGGTACTTATTTCGAATATTGTGAAACTATATTAGATTACTGAATTATTAAGCTACTAAAATAAATCTTAAATATATTCATGGTGTGTTCAGAGGAGAATGCTGTGAAAAGTGGCCAGTAATTTAATTTAATTTATTTATTCTCCGAAATTAAAGGAAGATCAAAGAAATCCCTACGGTGAATCACGCGAGAGACCTTGAAATGAGAGCGCGAACATGAAACCATCGTCAAAAGAGAAAACTACTACATCGTTCTAAAATTACTGCTAAGATCACAATGAATGCACTAAGAGAAGACAGTATTCTTTGTAAAGAACTTCGTATACCACTTAATTAATCCCGTTAAAATTAGTTCTTTCCTAAACTGAATGAACTGGAAAGAGGAAACCGTGAAGTGAATTAATATTTCGATACGAATTCACGACAATATTAAATTTAACTGACAGTTTTTTTCAGAAATTTGTTTATTAAAAAATTCTAATTAAAATTTAGACCTTCATTGTTTTAATAATAAAGTTAGGATATTTTACGTGGAATTTTAAAATTTTAAATATCCAATGTTTTTATAGTAATAATTCAAATATCGTTAGAATTATTCAGTTCCCTTATTTTAATAATTCCAAACAATCCTCAATTTTCACATTACTAGTAGAAGTATAAAAAGAACGTGAGTCGTCTGTCGAAACTTACGTATGACTTTTTATGAATTGAAATTTATTACAATAAAATCTATAAGATAATATTGCAATAAATCAAAGTAACATTCTTCTATTTTCCTATTTTCTTGCCATCGAATGGATTAACAGGAAATGTAAAACTCTTGGTAGTAAATTTTATTTTAAACGCATACTACAATTCATATGTGATTTCCTCTTATCGCTTTGTCCGAAACCAGTATTGCCACAGAGACAAACTATTAATCGATTTAATAGTTTCAACTTGGTCTAGATTGAGACGTTGGCGGCAGCTGGCGATAATTAAATCTCGTGCAACTCTCGAAAGACTGAAATTGACATTTCATTACCTAGGAAACGTTCCTCGATCGCTCGGATACAAATTACAATAATATTAATGATATTATTCGTATAATCGCAATGCATTAAACCATATAAATAGTAATATTCGTTAATATATTAAGCCAATATGGTTATAAATACTAACATGAAATTTTATTATTCAGTATGTTTCTTCGCTATTTATTTGTTTGTCTGGTCGATTGAAATAATAAATAAATTGATGATGAATATTAATATAAAAATTTTATTAACACGTGCAATCAATTTAAATACAGAAAACAAAGGAAATTATATTACTTTGTAAACTACATTTATGCAAAAATATTCAAATCCTATAAAACGAGAAGATACAAATATTCCTGAGAACGAAATCAACATTCAAAGTAGGATTTCTATCATATTAAAGTCGGCCAAAAACAGTACTGATGTATAAAAATGCGTCTCAAAGGACAAAGAGAAAGTCTAAGAATCGTATCTAAAAACTTGCAATTTCCAAGGAAGATTTCGCCATAAACAGTCAGTTTCGCCGCAAAATTCCGTTGAACTTGTACCATTGTGTTTCCACAGGGAAGTTCAGATACCCGGAGACTTGTAACCGCAATCACTCCTTAGATTACCTCGGCTTGAGCAGTTTATAATTTTGTCCCGCAATGGAAACGAACGTTTTCTTTCTCTACCGATTCTTTCTCTCCATCTTCTCTCACACTTTTCTGTTTCAGCTTATAGCCGGTTGCGCTAAGCACATTGTTATTGGGTATCAACAAGAACGACCTAAACATCAGACTTCTGGCAAACCATTCGTTTTAACGTCTAGAAATGGTGTCCAGTTTGCTAACGTGGCAAGTTAGAGTACTCAGAAAGTCCTAGTTATTTAAAATTATTTTAAATGGAATTTTTATACGAAAATATCATAAAAATTGGCTTGTAATATTTGCTTAAGAAATTATATGTTCTTAGATTTTAAACAACGTTCATATGATCGGGAGATACTTGTCAGTAGATCTCATATATCCGGATATGCATTTATGGAAAATTGAAATTTAAATCTGTGGGAAAATTTACAGAACGCAATAAATATAAAAGAAATATAAAAAATAGTATGCAAAGTAAAATATTCGTTATAGGATTTAACAAACGATAGGAATCTCTATTTAGGTTTCATTTCTTCAGTTCTATTCATAAAAATATAAATTTATCATTAAAGCTTCAATATGACAGAAAATTTCTTTTATGATAAAGTGAAATATATTTATCAGAGTTTTTATAACGTTTAGGTCACAATAGAAACTCGCGTTATAAAGCTTAAAGGAGGTTGGAAAATCACTGAATGAAATTTGCATTTGGAGGAAGGTGTCAAGGTCACGGAAGTTGTTTCATTACCACAAAACTTTCATGTTCCTGCTAGCTACGTGCACTTCTAACGTCTTGCGTAACAGTAATTGATGCATCATAAACACAATATGGCTCTACTCCAATTGTAACCCGTGGGAACAGTTTCCGGCTATATAATATTCCATGTAGCAAGTCTACGGGTCACTTGCGGCATAGCGTGCGACCACTGACTTCTCATATAACTAACCTTTTCGCGGATTTCTACTCCCCAATGTACATATAGTAATCTCATATTTTAGGTTCAAGTGAAATTGTAACAATATCATCATCCAACATATTAGGAGATCTGTCGATTATTTCTAATTTCAAACAAATATGTAGTTCAATTAAAAGCTTTGATTTACTAACTATTATTAACTTTTAATCCAAAATTTTATATTTCAATCTTGCTCACGATTGAACAAACAGAAAAGACTTTTAATATTCTAAGAAAATCTTCAGCGAAGAATAGAAATGAGCAGCTACACACAAATAGTAATTTTTTGTATTTTTTTCAAACTTGAGACATTTTGTAATGCTACAAAATAGAATTAAATCTAGAAAATCACTGAAAAAATATAGCAAACCTACTTGGATATTTAACAGAAAATAGCAACAGTTAATTAGTAAATTATAGTTAGTAAATTATACCTTCTAATAGTTCACAAAAATGATACAAAGTCTTTAATATTTCACAAGGTTCAAGACTTGTAGAAGCTTTAAAGATCTTGGAAAATTCGAAGTTTGGAAATCTTACGAATATACTTCGCGGAACTTTTGGTTATTTAAAATCCCTCAAAATATGCTAGTTCCTAAAAGTCCATAACTTTGTTATAATTCTTAAAGTTCAAACAATAGTTCCACAAATTTTCTATGACGTTATGTTCTTCTATAAACATCTTTGGAGCAACGTAAAGTTCAATGTCCTAACCTTTCGCTTAATACATAGCTTACATCAGAGTAGTTTCTTGTGTATAAGTCGAGTATAATATGATCCAGAGAATGGGCAGAAATGATCAGAATGCGTGAAGTTTGTGCATGATAACGCTTTTTAGGGGATGGATTAGATCGACACGTTGTCTTATTTATACACGCCCACGTAGGCGAATACCAGTTCATGGACCAGCTTCTACGTTCTATCGATAGCGGCTGCTTGAATTATGGTACCACCCACCAGCAGCTTTCGACCGCATAAATTATTCAATAGCAGGCCGCACACCTGTAATGGAGCAAATCAGTTTCGCGTAAAAGTGACGGTCACGGTTGCAATTATTTCACACGGATCTTGCCCTGCGATTCCACGAAAGAACCTGAAGCGTTGCACGCAATTAATAAACCAGCCTGTCTATAGCGTTTTCGTTTTATTGCAATCCCATTAATGCGTCCTATACGTTCCCGAGCAAAATTGAATCGCGTTTATCTTCGGCTCGTTTCCACCGTTCACGCTTCTGTGTTCCCATTATTGCGCGTTCGTTTCAAATTGCCATTTCATAACTGTTTTTCGGTCTCATTACTGCGTTTATCACGCGACAAACTTGTGGCAACTGGCATTCCAAGGTCGAATTTGTTCGAAAACTATTAAGAGAAATTTGAAAACACGAAATGATTTATGATATTGCTACATTATTCCTGTCAGTTTCAATTCAATCATGCATTTTTATTGTTACAAGAGACGTGTATTTCTTATATTGAAGAAAGATATTAAGTTCCTCTTGAAACATTAGGTTAATTTAAAAAAACAACCATACAGTTGGTTTTAACCAACATTTAAATTCTTCAATGAAATAAAACAATTTCATTTAAAAGGGTATATTTATATCAATCCTGGATAGATTTTTGACTGATGATTAATAGACATCAAAATTTCATATTTCAAAATATAATTATAATCTTGAAGTATTTGCAACTCTTTATTTCAAGCAAATATTTATATTTATATTGAATATTTGAAATGTTCGTACAATCTAATTGTCAAATATTTTCATTGAAAACTTTCAGTCCATTTGTACTTTCCTTCCCTTATATCACAGCACCATTCTATTAGTAATTAAAATAACGACGTATAAAGTCCTCAAACGCAGTTACTCTTCCAGCGGGAGGAACAATTTCTTATGTGGAAAATATGATGTTCGCAACGAGCAGAATCGAAAGGAAGGGAAGGATTGAAAACCACAGAGCAAAGTTACCGCGGCCGAAAATTGCAACGCGTTACGTTCGGTCAGCTCGCAACACGAATTAATAGGAATCCAACGTGGCACATTTATTTTTGCCAGCCGGGCGAAATGTTACTCGGAAAACAATTCCGTGTCTGGCGTGCTGGCTCGCTCACGAGGTAGCGGTAATTTTTTTTTTTTTTTTTCGCTGGTTGCCTCCCGCTACAAGTAAAACGGCGATCGACCGCGAATGCGCGTGTAATCGGTGACGGGCGTCTCACGTGGTGTTTTGCCCGCAGCCGAGCGAGCAGAATCGCGAGGGCTTTCACAGACACACCGAGCAAAACCAAAAGAGAGAAATAAAGACAGAGAGAAAGACAGCACGGGCGCTGTGAGAGCTGGTACGCATTCAATTTGCATCCGATAAATAAAAGGCGCGATTAACGACGGTCCATAGCGATGGACGATGAAGGGTGTAAACGAGGGAATCCGCAAAACCCATGTTCCAACAACAACGACTGCGGCTACAAGAAGTGACCGCAACTTCAATCCTATCCGACTTCATTTCCATCCCACTTGAGCCCAGCGTTCGCTTCTTCTTCTCTTTCATGGACACGCCCTTCCTGGTTCAGCCCACGACGTACCCTGCGGTGGTGAGAGATGCCAAGGTTGAGTTTATTATGATTATAAGGAGAACGGAGGTGAGACTCACGACTCTCAAGACCGGCTTCCCTTCGATCCTTCTTTTTTTCTTCGTTCAACGTTCTTACTTCTCAATGCCGCGTATGATAAAATGACTGTCTGTCCGAAAAAATTATGGGACACCGTGCAGACTAACATCGTCTAGCGCTTTACCATTCAAGTTACTAGGTATATTCATTTGCTCACGCAGAAGCAGTCTCTTACGAGAAATCCTGTATAAATAGTCGGCGAATGTATCAGATACAGTGTAGTACCTAAGTTTTGTATTAAAAAGAATTTGACGATATTTTCGAATAGATGGACTAAGGAGATCATCAATTTTCAAATGCACGTAACTTGAATTTTTAAATAAGACTATATGGCTTATTGCGAATTGATTAACATTTCGCTGCTTGCTAATTTCAATTTAGTTCTTTCGTTACGGTAAAAATTTAGCGTTATATTTTGCAGCCACTTTTTATATTTAATTTTCAAATTGATCTGCAAACGCTTTACACAAGAACGTGGCTTATTATTTAATTACTTCTACTATATTATATTACATCTATAGGCTATCTATGAACTGCAGAAGATGTCTCGAAGAAGAGAGCGATTCTATGTGAAAAAATAAATATGGTAGAGTATTTAAACGTTAAACAACATTAGTTTGCCAATATTAAATTTCATGTTCGTAATTGTCGCGGTCACATAACTATTTTAACACTGTGTGTTCTTTTCTTTATTCCGAAAACGTGTCATTGCTTGGCTATCGAGAGCATATCAGCGCCGATCTTCTCTTAAGTATTCTTTTCAGGCTGTGTCCCTCTCGTCCCGTTTGCCTTTCTATTCCACAGTTATCCGAAGTGAGCTTTCGACTGCGTGGCGCTAATCGTGAGAGGCGGCGCGAGATTCCGTGGAATCAAGGGTGAGGATGCGCCGCGACCACAGCTACTTCTTTCAATGAACGCTGCAGGCCTGCCGTCTGCGGTTCCGCTTTCAATGAGAACGCCCCGTAAAAACTTTTAAGTACTCCTTCCACGTTGCCGGAGGGAGAAGAAGGAATCGCGAACGGACTTTACCTTAGGAAGACGGTAGGCAGTTAGCAGACTCAAAGAGTAAACCTCAATCGAAAGGTGCAGAGGGGAGGGGAATGATGGCCAAACCGGAAACTGGCTTCAAGTTCTTACTGTCTGCTTTCACTACTTTTCGGTTCGTGCAAAAGCATCCAGCCGTGTACTTTAATTAAATCGTTGAGACTAGAGCCACGCCATGCATTTCGTAGACAGTCTTGTACCGCCGGACCGCGGAACTTCTTCGAGGCGAATAATTGTGTACGAAATTAAACGGGATCGTTTCCGTGGCAATTGAGACCAAGCTTCTTTGAAGTAACATGTATTGAAGATTTCTTATTGTTAGCCAATGTAGTGTTTGGAGAAGTTTCACAATTATCGCAATGAATACAATCCTCTATCGTATAAAAGAGATTTAGTACATTGAGGAAGAGACTTTTTCATTGGTAATTATATAGCTAGGTCGTTTTTGGTCGTATAATAATCTTGTTATCTATTGTGCCGTAAATCATTATTAATATTACTTGAGAAACTAAAACTATTCATTTCGTCTGAAATACTTTCTCGTTCATTCATTTATTTTATCCCTTATAGCTACCCTTAAACTTTCTAGAAGGTTAGGTACTTTCTTTAGGTACTTCCTAGGTACTTTCTGAACTTTAAGATTCTTAATCAATTGTCATTTTATCATCAATAATCAATTTGTCATCACGTTATAAATCACAAAAGGGCTTCTTAATGCTGCTGTGGCTCATAATCGCTTTTGATTGATATACAGAAAATGCAAGATGTCTCATCAACAGTCTCTGACGATGGAAAAGAAACACAAGATGTCTCGTCATCCATCCGTAATGAGATTTATCCTCTATCCGTTCTCTGTTAACAAGAACGGCTCGTGATGAACCAAGAATAAAAGACTTATGGCGAAATAGCATAAAACGTTATGAGTAAATAAGAGTATATCTTCATTTTAAAAGGTCATTTGCTTTATCTTTTGATTCCTTTGTAAGATTCATTGCAACAAACTGACTACAATAATAAATAATAACAGTAGAAATGTAGAAAAACATTCAAAGAATTACTTCAATTTTTAATTTCAAGTCGCAATATATATTAATGAAAATTTTTCTAGGAAAAGATAGTTTCAAAAACTATTCATTTATATATTAAACGTAGATATTCAAACGTCTAGATTTTTCTTATAACAGTTCGTCTTCGAAAAAATGTTCCATTTCGAAATTTATATCACTGTTTATTTTATTTTCAATTCAAATTCTTCGCCTCTCTTTTCCTCAAATTGAAATTATTCAGTGCTTAACTTTCAAACTTCTACTCCTTATTCTCTTTAGCCATTCATTGAACCTTTAAGTTCCTGAATATGTACTTGCTTCATAGATGTACCTTCGTGTATGTGTGCACAGACTTTTATATTTTCCATTCTGTTTCCTTAAGTGAAACTTTGCGGCAGTATGTAAGAAACCTCTCCAGTGTAAAAGCCAATATTTCCAGCAAATTTGAACAATCATAAAAACAAATTTGAAATAGAAAAGCAAGTGAGTTCCATTTATGAAACTTTTATCAAATTTATCTCTACTCTAGCGACGAGTAAAATGTCTTCCAGAAGATTTTGAAGCACACTAATAAAAGAATCGTCGTGTTTACTCAAGTCGATAAATTATTCTACTTAGTAAAATTTTATGGACATTCAGCGGAACAATGGAATGTTAGAAGACCAACATATATCACATTTCAATAAATTTGTCTCAGGATAGGCTACACACTTAACTAAATAAAAATATATAATTCCATTTAAAAGAGACTTTGAAACCATAAAAATACCTCCATCTAGAGAAGGTTTGTGTCCTTAGTAAAATGTCTCCTTCGAAATATACCAACTTATATTCGAAATAAGTAGTTCAGTAGACACTTGCTTGAGAATATCATAATAGAGCATTATACGTATATATTTTACAAAACCAATAATATTATCGAATACACTGTTGCATCTAACAAGCTTCAGCTATAAATTATAATTTATGCATCCGGTTACAAGAAGGCCAAACATATTCTCCCCAGCTTCGATTCACCTGTTTTCTTCTTACTTATGGTTACCATTCCTGTTCCCATTAACATTCTTAGATTACGAAGCAACAGCGAAATCACAGAGCGCTGTGCACAAAAGACAGATAATCCATGGGCTTTGTGGAGGAAGTAACGATTCGATCTGTCATGATGGCTGACGTCTCTCGTTCCTTATCCATTTTGAAGGTTCAAGAAGTTCTAATCCATCGTGCAACTTCGTTCCTTAATGAAAAACCGTGATTGTGCGCGACCTTGCACAGCACATTGCCATAAAGTCAAAGAATAGCAGGTGCCGAGATCAGAATGATCGTTGTCACTTTCCATATCGAAATCGTCCGAGGAAAGATTTTGCGAAGGACACGAAGGACGGCGAACTTAGTAGAACTGGACGTAATAAGACGAGTGATCGAGTGATCGAAGATGACGTTGCGGTTACACTGAAGAAAAATCGGGGACAGAGAAACGAAAGCGGCCCGTAACAGTAACTGGCGATTCTCCTCTTTTTCTGTTTTCTTTACTTTGTCTGCAGACTCATCGTTATAACGAGCCAACAGTATTAACGCGATACATTCGATGCAAGATGCATTATATAGCTCTGATGTAGTGATAGATGAAATATCTAATCAATGGAATCAGAGCATGCGATCCAATACATGTACCATCGTATCATGTGGTGTTTTGTTGGTTTTGTCAAGAATAGTGAGGATAAGGATAAATGTTTCACGCATGTCTTATGGATTGATTAAATAGCATGGAATTGACCAGTTCGATTGAAATTGAGGAAGTGATAATGGTATTTTAATAGATCACGTTATTTTGCAATTGAAATGGAACGAGGACTTGATAAATTTACTAAACTGTGATATATTAAATATTTAATTTTCTCCATCCATTTTTCAACAAATATTTTTATTTTTGCAGATGTATCATTTTGCATGTGTTATGTTTAAGTTGTAGATTTTCTTGTTTATATATCATCTTAATTTTACTATTATTAATTTTTATATTGTTAAAGTTTATGAACATATTTGTTTACATAAATAATAAAAAATCAAAACTATATATACAATTGGATATTTTATATATTGTAACCTAATAGCTTAAAGTTATAATAATAAACTTTTATAAATATATCTTTAATTCCAATATTAATATCACTTTAATGCTGCACGAATCCACCATAAATATCTCATTACTCCACCTTTCAACCACCACGAAAAGTTCGCTCAAAACCAGGCAATGGCCATTCATTTTCTCCCTCGTTCCTGTTTTCAATTTCCGGTGGTAGAGAGCTCGTCAAGACCGAGGAGCGGGATGAATCTGTGGCTTGCTACAGACACCTGCGGGATTTTGACAAACGTGTATCACGGCCAGTAGCAGTTTATCGATCCTGTCCTAATAAGACACAGCAGGGCAAAATGAGGCAAAGCTCCGTATGTACAACAGGCACACAGTGTAGACACCGACAGGGCAAAGAAAAAGCGTGCGATAGAGAGAGAGACGAAGATGAGGATAGATCTGATTAACGCGCCGTCTTGTCCCATCCACCTACCCACGTCTTCGAGGCTTGATTGGGGGCGATAAGCAGTTTATGAAGCAGCTCGGCCAAGAATAATAGATTAGCAAAAGACTGAGGCGTGAGACGATGTTAAAGGAAGAGGAAGAGACGGAGGATGAAGGAGAAAGGGCGGTCAGGGTCTATGGGGAGGAGAATGCAGTAAACAATGATGGGTAGCCTCCCGCGTTCAGTAACTGCCGCGATACTCTAACATGGGAACTCATTACGGGGTCTCGCGTGAGCGCATCCACCTATACTTGATTGCATTATAATATGGTCTGATCCCTCCCTGATCGTCAAGTGATTCTATTGCTAGAAGCTACATCGATGCGATCGATAATCTCTTTATACGTATTTGTTCGATATCGTTTCAGAATAAACAACATATTCGATCGAATTTTAATAAGAGATTAGTTAACAGGGAATGGACATTTAACAGATCGTTGACAAACGTAATATATTTCCTTTCGCGCATCCCTTTCTTTTTTTTATTTCTATTAGTATTATATTTCTTAATTATTTTTATAAAAATATGAATATGAACTTAGTATTATTTATCCCTCAAAGAATGGATTTGTGAAAAGTGATCTATGTAAATAAGTCATTTATAGTGAGATAAGATATGAGAGGTATATTTGTCGATATCAACAATCTAAATCACGCGACATTAGTTTAAAATTAATTAAAGTTAAAATTGATCCTTCTACCATATCGAATTTTTATGTTCTTGGAATAAAATCGAAACGAGAAATCATATTTTATATCTTTCTTAGACTTAGAAAGTTTCTATAACAATTTTTAATGAGAAAAATACGCAGATGACGTAAGGGATGTAGCAAGGTAAACTCCCTTTGAAGGATGTGGCTGGCGCGGATATGTTGATTCGCGTACGTATAGTGGTACACTGTATTATATGATGACATAGCACGGGTATTTTCTGTTTTACAGCAATGCTAGAATTCTTCTTATGTCGGACTAGATTAATGCAGTGCAGATTAAGTTCTGGAGCTTAAGAAAATTTTCCAAGATTACATCCGTTATTACGGCATAAGAAGCTGGTTAATGTTGCTTTATACGTCAGAAATAGGTATTAGAGGAGATGATTACTTCCTGCGAGAATGTGTTGATTCCTCAGGCCTTTGATGACGAGGTAGAAGGGAAAGAAAAAATTCGTGAAGAGAGAAAAATACTATAAGTGGCTCCACCCAGTAATAACAATGATCTAAGCACTCTGGATATTATTTAAAATCTATTAGACTGGTTGATAGGCGTCTGTACATTTTATTTGAAGATAAATAAAAAGTAACAAGTTGGCGTAATAAATGATATGTTTCAACTAATTCATCTTTATATTAAAAATGAATTGCAAAAGATAATTTGATTTTATATCAAGATTAGATGAACAATTTCCAAGTAAGTTTATAATTTAGATGACACTTTCAAATAAAATAGGCAATGCGGAGATTCAAATGTTGCGTTTTGAAACCAATTTAATTATAAAAGAATAAAACTAGCAATAGATTATTTTACAACAGAAGTATCTACATACTTTCAAAACTATTCTTATTTTCGCTATCCTTGAATAAATCACTACATAATCTGTGCATTTGAGACACTGTAAGGCAATTTGTTTTTGGACATAACAGAATTATAATGACTATACTTTGAAGAATTTTTATTTCTGAATTTATTTACATAAATAAAAAGTCAGATAGAAAATGATCTCACTTGATAGCCAAATAATGAATTAATAAAAAAAATCATTTATATGTTTGAACGAATTAACATACACATAATTATATATTGTTTAAACAATATCCAAATCTGGTTGAAACTAACGAAAGCTGATGGATAATTCTCCTGAAATAAGTTAATCGTATCTTATAATTGTTTCCTGCTTAAAGTTCCAATTAAAATAGTATAACGATACAAAACACGATAAAGTGCACATTAAATATCAAGCAAATGCGGCATAGTAGCGCTTGGAGAGAAATTTGTACCTTCCTCTTAACAAACAACGGTCTGAAATTGGAAAATTATAGCGAGCAAGAAACGTCAAACAATTTTACCGTGCATAATAACGTAACCACTTTAATGCATTTTGTTATCCAAGAGCGCGGGCAGAGACTAAAGTGTCGTTTAACATTCGTCGCTGGAGGCCAGAGGCAGTTAGAGGCCAGGACCTTGGGCGAAGGAGCTCCGCCGACAAATTATGAGTAATAGCTGTAGAATTGAAAGCTACAGAATATTTTGCGGTAATCTGGCGTCGAAGGAAATAGAATCCATCACGGAGGTGTCTACGAGGAACTCATAACCACGTAGCCAAGGTAAGATAGTGGATTGCATGCGAAATACTCGCGTTTGTCGAGGAATTGCCACACAGTGAAACAAATAAGAAGAGGGAGAGTACGAGCGGGTGGTTTGCTCGAAAGAAAAGGCGTGATAAAGAAAAGGGCCAATGTACGGGGTGGCCTCGATGCATCTTCGTGTACGCGACAGCAGAAGAAGAAGAGAAGATGAGGGAAAAAAGGAGCAACGAAGAGAAGAAAAAGGTAGAAGGAATCGAGTGGGAGAAAAGGAGCCCACGAGCGTGCTTTTCTTGTCGCCTCCATTCACGTGTCATCAGTCACGCGAGTAATGAGTGTCGGAAATACAAGGTTTCTTGAGTCAAACGGGGCTTTGCCCTTCTCTCTCGTTTACTCTATTCCCTCTATCGCGCAGCCGGCTGCTCCCCTTTCTCCGTATTTATCTCCCTCCCGTTCTATCCTTCTGCCAGGCGAACTTCTCCACGCTATTTATTATGGTCTGTACGTGCATACGTGCGCGGAAAGTAAAGCGCACGTCTTCGGGACGACATCAACGTACCACGGGGTATACGTACCTACGTACAGGGAAGATGTTCGTCATATCTCGCGTAAGGATCTACTTGGGATGACTTCACCCGCTGCGTACTCATTCGTGCTTGACATAGCGACGCCTACTGAAAGACAAATGGTTAGATGAACGAACGGATACGAATAGTCACAGTGTAGACTATTTTCGCGACAGCTACCAACGTTCGAGATAAATGACGAGACAGTTTCGAGAATCGAGGGACTGCGAATCCGTACCTCCACCGTGCGTTGGCAGTGCCACAGAATCTACATGTGCATTCATAACGTTAATGATAGTCGAACGTAACGTTGATGTTGCAACATGGACTGATATATGCGTCAAGTTTCGATAAAACTATTTTGCAATTAACGAGAGATGTTAATATCGATGCTTCGATTGATTAATAGACTGTGAATATCCATGCATTTGAATGCGTACATAAAAATATACAAAAATACTTCAAAAGTTTCAAAGCAAAACGTGAGAAGTTAAACGAATTCTTATTTAGATTCTGTTTCTGTAATTTTTAATTCACAGAAATATGAATTTGCATAAATATCCGCAACATACTGACGAAGATGAATTCGAATTAATAAAATTGTTTGTTATATTGTGGAGTGAAAAATAAATAAGGGTTCGCACAATGGAAATAGAAATTCGTGATTTATATTGTAGTTCGTTTCACTTGGACTGACCAATCAAGTCTTAATCTACTTTATCAAAGCACTCGGGTTAATTCTTAATTGTCATCGTGTTTGTTGACGAATATGGAGAAATTTATTCTATGTTATTAATCAAGATGTAAAATTTGGTTATTTATTTCATCTTATTGTAATAAATGAATTCGCCTTTATAAGTCATTTGTTTCTTAAAAGTCGAACATAAATCATATATCTGGGTAATCAAATCTAAAAGTTTTACAAAAAACAGAGTCGATTGATTTAACTTTTTAAAGATACAAATACGAAAGAAATTTCCTAATTAAAAATTAACCAATGTATTACTTTTCCCACATTAATTTCCATAATAACATAAATCTGGCAACAAATATATACTTAATAAAATAAACAGGAAATAACTCCGTAGCATAATTGCTTTACTCGTTTCACTGAAATCCTTTGTATTCAACATTATTTATAGATACTTAAATAGTTCGTATTTAGTTTTATAGAATCGTTAAATAAATATATATATATATATATATATATATAAAATATATATATATAATATAAAATATATAATATAAAATATATATATATATATATATAAAATATAATATATATATATATATATATATATATATATATATAGAACGTACATCATAACGACTACAGTGAAAATTCCTAGAATAAAATATGATTGATATCCCCCCGTTTATGAAGACGTGTAAGGTCATCTCAAAAGTCAAGTACAATTTATATTCCAGTTTTGATACGATTATTGATAAGCATTTCCGAAAAACAGTAGTCCATCATTTGTCGATTTAAGCGTGAACACGACCGTTCCCTGACAGTGATTGAGAATCGAGTTCGACCAAAATTGAATTAACATGGACGTGGCATTTATCATTTATGATTAGTTGTGAGATTTGTACGTGAAATGTTTTGAATTCCATGCAAGCACATCTTCTTATACAGGATGCTATATATATCACTTCCACTATTAGCGATTTATGAAAGAAAACGCAATACAAAATAATTTAGCTAGTTCTTATTTGTAGTCGCTATAAATTCTTGCACACATGAGTTGTATATATATGAGTCATTCAGACGTGATGTTGATCAAATCCATAAACTGAAACCACAATTACAAACATAACTTTTCAAAAATTGGCAACTTATAATTATTTATAGCATCTACATATGATAAATAAATTTATAACAATAAGTTATTTGTTTTTTCAGAATATTGAATATTAATTGTCCACCTGAACAATGAATTTACGGAATTCATAGAAACTGGCGTTGGTCAGTTTGATTTCTGAAAGTTTCACACATGAATTAACTATATTCCTAAAAGATCTGAACATATATCCACCTGACCTAATTTTATCACCAATCCAATTTCTTATCTCTGCTTACAAAAGAATTTTTGATATTTTATCGTGAGTACGTATAAGCGAGGATTTGGATAATTTTAGTAAAAAGAAACCTATAATCTGTATCGAAGGTAATGTGCAATGTGTATTGCATCCACCTGGTGGTTCGATATCAAATCTTTCGTCCGTTAATAACGTCGAACGACAAGCCTTCTCTGTTCGAAGAAGGCCAGAGAGAGCGAGTTCTTTGTTATCTTCGAGGAGAAGGCTATATCCGGCTAGTATCGGCTGAAGCAGTACGTGCTTCATTGTTACGGAATAAAATTTCATCGAGCGGACATTCCGTGCACCGGTTCGAGGATCAGCTTCTCCGGAATTCCATTTCGTTGGCCGAGAAACTAAGGATCTCTTCCTGCGTTCGTTAATAAAGAGTACTTTTATAACGATGTTTCATTACGCGGCGCGCGCCCCATCGTTCCTTTCCTCCGGTAAGCAATTTCCCATCTATTATATCCTTTTCGGCGCGATGGTGTTAAAATTGCCGCGAGACTCTTCGCTTTAAATTACCTTCTTGCAAGAACGACAAGGAGGACCATCAGGAGCGAAAGGACGGTCTCGAGTGTCATATCGAGTCGAGAGAATCGAGGATTCTTCGAGGCAAAGTACCACTTTATATCTCCTCCTGTCGCTCGTTGCAGTCTACTTGCCCGAACGCAATTCCGCTACCTGACTATTCCTATGGAAAAGAACAAAAAATCGCCCGATTCCAATGGATATAAAGTTATCCTCATGAACGACTTTCCCGTATCGTCACTGTTTCGATATTAGTCGTAGCGACTGTGGCTGCAGCTGTAAGGAGTCACACTAACTTCCTACGAGCTACAAGTTACAGGTTATTAATTATAGATTAGCATTGTTTGCGACAAACATTTTCATTGAATTAAACGTGTAATAAGTCGGTTGTAAAAAGTATAGATTCAACAGTGAATGATCATATCTTTGTTTACAAAATTTCTTTACGGAGAATGCCTCTTAGTTGTGGCTCAAATTTATCATCACGTGTTGCGTTACTATCGCTATTTATTACAATGGTATCTTATTAAGCGATCGACAAAATTTTGTATTCGCGAGCGATGCGAGAACTATATTAATTATACGTGTAATTGAAGCCTCGTGAAAAATGAATTTCAATGTTAAACGCAACGGGCATATTAATATGCTGCTTGAAGCGACTTCCACGTCGATCTGTCCGCGGATACCGACTGAATAATTCAAAGTCTTCTAAATATTTCCGGAAGGCACTTTCACGGCTTTAAAATATTCCTCGTGAATCCCCTTATTTCCACGAGACTTCCTTTAAAATTCGTACAGGACGATGTATTCAGAAAGAAAACTTTGCATCTTTCAATTGATAATGAATAAAGGAAATTCACCTGTGATGTAATTCCAATAACGTTTCTGAAATGTAATCACTCTTTGGAATACTGTGGTTGCTCAGAATCTAAACTTCTTATGTAGAAGAAGGATTGAATCGAAAAGAAAGAAAAAATAGAACGTGTCCTATTAATCATGATCCTATTATTTATTATAATCCTGTTTTCTATAATCTTCTTCGCTATGTTTTGTATTTTTACTTGCAAAATTGTATTAGTAAGGATATTGTATATTTCTAGATCTTTTATAAATAAAGTATCTAAAAATAAAATATTTAAAAATATCTGTTTTTCTTGTCTAATTTTTATTAATAATTTCACTAATTTTTATTTTGGTAAAGATACAATATCGAACAGCGTTAAACGTACATATACGGTAATCTGCAAAGAAATCTTAATGACTGGCTCCGGGGTTAGTCTTTAGTATAATAATCCTAAACGTACCAAGGTAGATGCTATTCCAGGCACCTAAATAAATGCTTTCGGAAATTAAGAAAAAATTCCAGAACTTTTTTTTATTTTTCCCGCAGAGTTTTATATAATAATAGTCTTCTCATCTGATACCTTTTCATAGACTTTTATCGTAGAGATTACTAGTCGCTGCTAAATAAAATATTTCGCTAATATTTTAATGTATACCTTACTAAACGGATCAAGTAGATCGTTGAGAACTGATCAAAAAGATCATATCGATTTACTATCGAAAATAATAATATTTGTCCGGCTTCCCTGAAAGAATCATCCAATAACATAACGTTGATTTATTAAAATAATTTATCAGCAAAAAAGGATCTTACTCCCTGCATGACTTTCGAATATTATAATGCTAGCTTCTCGTACAATTCATATCTTTCTAGTCTACTGAAATAGTAGCAAAAAATAGCAGCGCTCGTTTTACAAGCTCCTTCTTCTTAACACACGAAGCAACAAGAATAAAATAGATTGTAATTTCTCAAGAAAATCACGATTCACGGTTCGAAGAGTAGTAATAAAGGAATAAAAAGAAGACGAAGGGCAGCGTAAAGTGACAAGAAATTCAGTGATACACGAAACGCGATCCTTTAACACAAAGCGTCGTGTATTTTGCACAGGAACGTTTAACCTAGCTGTCATCGTGAAGGTTACACGAGGGTTTTCGCGAAGGTAAATACGAGAAGTGTACGCAACAAAATCCTTGAACACTTTTAATGAGGTCGGATTAATTACCGCGACGTATTATTAAATGCTGGTGGTGGCACCTCGGCAGTTTGAAGAGTGCGACTGGCGCCGCGAGCTATAATAACGGATAATTAAGAGTAAAAACAAAAGCAGGCTGGTTTTCACTGTTCGACCCGGTTCGATGGAACGTCCCATGAAACGGATCGAGAAAATGAACAGGGCTGGGCTGCGCGATTCCGAATTATGATAACTGTAACGACGATCGTCCGGCCAATCGTATCTGAGCAACTAATCGCACCAACAAGGCCAAAAAGTACAACGTGCTTAATTAGCAGGCCGGTTATCGGGTCGAACGCGAGCACCTAACGTCAAACTGGTAACGAGCTACCGGGGGATGCCGGCAGCCCATTTAAATTGACTTGCATAACCGCGTTGCCAGAGAAAGAGAAAGACTAAGAGAAAGAGAGAGTAATGATGAAGAGGGGGAGAGAGAGGGGAAAGGAAACACGATAGAGAGAGAGAGAGAGAGAGAGAGAGAAGGAGGGGGTGAGAGAGAAAGGATGACTTTGCCTCCGCCCCTGGTCCTGGTGGAAAGCCAGTAAAAACACGCATCTATTTCCATATAACAAGTTTATATATTACGCCGTCACCGGCAGCACGTAGTTACATTTGAATACGATGTCCTAAAGCCGAGAGCAAGCGGCGGCTGGTTCAGCAGAGCCAGCAGAGGTACACATAGGTACATCGGCCACGAATTAGGTCCGTGTGCACGGCCGGGCGATGAGCACCCAGCGTCGATTGCACTCCACGAATTGCAAAATGCAACTTGGCACAGCACGAACGCTTAACTTTAGGTAATTAGCGTGGGACGTTGAAGTATTTCGCCGCGCCAAACTGCCAATTACCACGGGCCCTCCTTCGCTTTACGATCGTCACACCCTGGAACGGTTTAAATTTCTTCGGACAGCTCTCAATTTACGACGCTTTTACTGCCCTAATGAATCTCGAGACGCTTCGGAACGTGAATTTTTTTCCCTTTTCCTCCCCCCATTTTTTTTTGTTTTCTTGTTGAAGTCTCTGTTGCGGGACCTCTATTATCCCAGCGAGCGCAAGTTCTTCCATCAAATCAATAGGGAGGCACACATACGTGCACTCACGTTCATAGGTATTAGAACACCTCACCAGTATTTAGTCCAGTCTCATATGAAATAGGATGACTAGATTAAATTATTATCAAGGAAACAGTCGATCATGATGTTGCATTCGTGCAAGGTTCATGATGTAAAAATTTATAAAAATTATTCGCAAGACTTAGCTACAAAAGCGAGTGAACAGTCATTCATTATATATTTTCGTACGTTAATGGTTTCAATAATTCTCGAATAATTTCTGAATTTACCTTTACTTTTATAACTATCTTAATACTTATGAAAGAGAGTATATATACAGCGTGAAGCTATAGGTCGCAGGAATCAACGTCGCTATGGCTTGAAGGTTCCTTGAGAAACGCTATTTATAAAAAGTGGATAGTCACAGGCGGAGATGTAATGCGATGGTAATAGATTTTTTTCGCAAATACAGATGTAAAGAAGATTTCGAAGTACCTTCATCTCGCTTTCTTTTTTTCTAAATGAAGCTATGTATGGAGTACTTATGTAGCTGTTTTTTATAGGTAGCGCCATAATAGCTATCTAGATGGCTTCAACGAGCTATAACGGCAGATGATTTGGGATAATGATTCTGGCATTACAAGTGATGTTGAAAGTGGTGACTGCTTCGTTGAAAAACGTGAAGGTAACCGTAAAATTCCCTCTAAATCCCTACCCATAAAGAAACAATCTCTTGATTTATTGAGCCCCCCAATTGATTTCTCTACATTAAAATGAAATAAATCAGTCGAAGCAAGGTAATCGCCCAGCTTATATTTTTTTTGTACCGAGCATATTTTTAAAACGTTCTTTTAAACAAATTTAATGTAACTCCACTTGATTTATGATTTAAATGATTAATAATGATAAATGTATACTTTTTTGATAAAACTGATCTTAAATTTTCATCTATTATATCTTTCTTATAACGACATAAAAAAACAGCAAAACGTGTCTTACTATTAAGAATTGATTAAAAAAAATTTTTTCCCATAGTCTAAGAAGAAGTAGGTCCTGGAAGAATTAATGATCTAATTTTGCACAAACGCTTTCAATTTTCTCGTTGGTGGTAAAATATTAATAGTTTTTAATTTGATCTAATTTATAGTTATTAATTTATCTTAACTTATAATGAAGTAAGTACATAGTACGATTATTCTGTTGTTTTACACATTTCATTTCAACGTATCAAATTTCAGATACGAACTTTGTACGTATTAAATAACAAACTGGGGAATAACAATTTCATGCACAGGTATGTAAGAGAGAAAATTAACGATATTTCAGTGAAATATTTTACGGTGTTACAGGTAATTCACATGTTTCTGCCTACCATTTATTTTGAGAAAACAAAGAATTACCATTAACAACGGAAAATTCTTTTATTTCTCTTTTCATGTTTATTTTTAAAGCAGATATTTCCTATGCTTCCTCTTTTTTATGAAACAAATACCTAAAAAGATTACTCTATCTGGGTTTATCATCCGGCTCTTATTTTATAAAATCTTATTTACCAAACCCAGATATAATACATCGCATCAAATATGCACCAAGTCAGATTACCTCTCTGAAAACAGGCGATTTAAACCTTAAACACATTAACTAGAAAAAACGCGCAATGAGTATAAAACAAATATTAAAACTGGTCGTTAAACAAGAAAAGCCGATGTTATCGAACAAAAAGCTGATTGTTTCATCGCGTAAGCTGCTATTCACTTAAACGTGTTTCACATCCCTTTAAATGTATCAGCACTTTCAATTGCAATAAAACGTGTTAGAAGCACATGTGTATAAAAATCAACATAAAAGCTATATGTAAGGCGGCTTATGGCGCTGGTCCGTAAAGCTGTCGGTAATCACGATCAAAGCGTAATGAATCAAGAAAGGATGTGCTGATCGTACGCAATTGGCTTAGTTCAATTATAAATAACACGACGGTGAATGGGCGAACGGGGAACTAGAAGACGTAATCACATCCGTTACAAGCGGAGGAGACGCGAGCCGAATTAATTATTATGGGGAAATACCAATGCCGCCTTATCGGCGATCAAGAAATTATGGATGGCTTGATTAAATATCTGCACAACGAATGCATAAGGACAACGAAAAACAACGCAGCGGGTTAGAGAGAGGATTCACGAGGCTGGTCGTTGGTTTGCACCAACCACCGGGACAGTAGGGGGGCTGTAGTGGCCGTTCGAGGGTCACGGGTTGTTATTAGCGTTAAAACAAACGGCCGCAACGTAATTATCGGCCCCGTGCCGCAGCAGGTAACAAACGAGGCCGTGCGATAGCGTAAATATTCCCAAAACGAAAAAGCTGAACAAAGAGGGTAAACGAAAGAGATTGGGTTGTATGCACGTGAAGCTTGTGTTGGGTATCGTTCGTTTATGAGCGACAGAGAGCAAAGATCGGAAAGAGAGAGAGGGGAAGAGAGAGAGAGAGAGAGAGAGAGAGAAGTGGGAGGAGAGAAACGAGCAGGATAATCGGAAAATAGATGAAGAAAGAACAAAGGGAAAGGTTGCTTTTGTCGACGGGTCTGGACATTGCCACAATGCCGTAGAGCCATGTTATAGAGAAGTTTCGGCCGACCACCGTGAACAAAGAGTATTTGCACGGCTACTGTGCTTTGTTTGTCGAATATTTTGCCCATAATCGAGACACGAGGAACCGTTTCGACGGAGAAATACGCGCACGGAGGCTAATAGAATTTGCAGAGGCAAAACCGAACTCGCGCCTCTCGCACGCCCCGAATCGCGCAGCTATGATTCGTGGTTAATGTATCATAGCACCGATTTGCGAACGGACAACGCCGCCAACAGAATGCGCGCAAGCGCAATTTGATGTTTATTGTTCGTTTTGTAGCTTCGTGGCTAAAAGCGTTTGTTATAACGACAAGGAGGAAATAATCTGGGTGGCGTTGTACAACGATTTTGTCATTAGTCGACGAGCGCAAGTGTTTGTCGGCCATTCTACAATAGTTCCAAACGAAATGGAGCGCAAATTGTAAAGAGAAAATGTTTAATCGTATTGTGTTGTATTGAAAACCGTTCAATAGCTCATTATGGCCTCGAAAAATATTTTGCGAACGACCAGTGCATCGTTTGCTGATTGTTTCAGTTGTATTAAAAATGCTACATGTATTGACAATACTATAGGTAACAAATGATTAAGAATTGTATGATTGTACAATTGTGAAGAAAGGACTAACAATTAAACGTATTGTTGTAAGAAATTTATTATTATTTTTATTTTGAAAATAGGGTGACGCTTCATTCTTCGCGTTAATTGCGCATTTTTAATTAAAATGTAATTACAAAAGGTTTCATTTTCATGGAAAGGAAATCTAAAACTTCTTCCCTTACAAGAGTTAATTCTCAATTATTTTCGATTTAATCTTTTAGAAAGATTATCTTTTTTCTTTAATTTGATGTTGAAACGAGCGCTGAAACGTCGTATAATCCTAACAAAGTTGAGATATAAACGCACTAAAAAATATTTCAGAAACTAACAGATTCAATTTCATGGATTACATAGATTCCCAGCATTAAGCAGATTTAAATATTCGCAAATTTATCTTTAGATATATACTTGACAAATTATTATGGAATTTCGATAACTATATCCAAACAGATAACTCTTCCATTTCCGTGTAACCATGGTAGCTATACATTAATATAATTTAATTTATCTATAACAGTTCAATTATTGTTAACATAATGACGTACCTTTCAGTTTACTGCCTTTCAAACAATACTATTTCCTTTTTATCGTTCTTCGCTTATCTTTCAAGCCCTACATTAATAGGCTATTACGATCACATAGAACATAAACAGTAGATAAAACGCAGCAATTATGTAACACTTTTAAGATATAATTTCAGATAAATATAGAGATCAAAGTGAATAAAAGTTAATATCTTCTGGAGTCTTAATCACCAGGAAAGAAAACCAAAAAGAGAATAAAATTGTAATGACAATATAAGAAATGAAATATTTCAGTTTCAATTTCTACATAAAACAAGTGGGAAAATTTCGTCGATGACTTAATTCCAGAAATTATTTTTCTATATTTTTAGAATTTATTTTACAGTAACTTGTAAACCAATGTTCGCAGGCTACGCTACAGAAACTATACATGCCCCTTTACTTGAAATTTTTTACCTTAATGAAACGTATTTAATACGCGAATGTAGCTACACTGGCTCCGAAATATTAAATACATGCACGCACCTGTTTCGTATGCATATTTCATGAAACACCAAGGTGAAAGACCATTTATATTTTGAATTGCGCTTTAAACTGAAAAATAATAGAAAATATATTTTTCAGCAGCGCGATGTATGTATGGTATTGTACAAAAGTCCTAAGTCATTTAGAATGGTTTTGTAATTACAATTAATTGCATATTTTTATGAAATATGTCTACGGTGATTACATGGAGACAAATTTTTAGACATTCTCCTTATGATTGTGTTTATTCCTAGTCCTTTCTGCTTTACAAATTTTTAAAAAATAATTCAATAAATAAAGTCTTGAATTAAACGTATAGCTATAAATATTATAACGTTTACTTGTTATATTTATTAAAATACTGTTTCATTGAATTATACTAATTATATAAAAATTGTTTGAAGTGCTTGAAGCTTAAAATACCAACAATAAAATAGTAGATTCGTCGAATGATTATTTAACTAGAGCTTCTAAGAAATTTTTCCTATCGAAAGCATAAATAACCACACATAATAGTATACCAAATTAATCAACATCTTCTTAACAAATTACCAATACTTCTTGAATACAACACTTGTTAAGGGATAACAATAGATTCAAAACACGACCAAGTATTTTTACATTCATTTATGAAACCAAATTCCGTTTCAGCAGAGTACGGTATATACCACGTTGCGTGTGATGCTTTAAATAAGGATCTCATTGAATACAATCATCATAATCGTTCAATTCTATATTGGCAAACAATCGAACTGGTGGAGAAATCACCAAGATCGGATTCGAGTCGTGTAGCTCGTTAGCAAAGTTAGATGGTTCGAACATCGGGATCCGCCGGTTTAAACCGAATAAGGTTCTGATGCCAGATTATTCAATAAAGCATCTTGTATCAATTGTAAACCATACTCTCTGTGGATTAAATTGATCGGTACGTTAGCGCGCCTTAATGAATCCGTTCGTGACCATCCTCTGATTTCGCGTAATGAATAATACGAAGCTCCCTCGAGCGGTGACGAATATCGTTGGCTATCGATTCAAGATCTACGCTCGATCACGAAAAGCAGTATACCCTTTGCACTACGTGTGCATGCGGAGGCTCCTCCCGGTTCGACGATAATGAGGATTTTCAAATTACCTTGGGACATCGTTATGATGTTCGGAGAATTAACGATGGGTGGATATCCTCTTCGCGTGGGGAACCGTGCGAACACACATTCCTCGGTATATTAGGTTTAGGTAAGCATGCGAGTTAATCACGTAGACACAAAATGCAATATGCAAAAGAAGAGACAGAGATATCTAAAGATAGAGAAAGGTGAGAAGGAAGAGAGGAACGAGGGAGAGAGAGAATGAGTGAGAGAAAGAAAGAGAGAGAGAGAGAGAGATAAAGAGATAAAGGAGATTCTAACTCTCTGTACGATCAACGCTGCGGGAGCAGAGTAGATAGGTGCATCCTCCTGTTCCGAGTAAGAGTCGATAGATTGGACTTACTTCGTCTCTGCCTGTTTATGCTTTTCCTTCTTTTATTTTCTCCCGTCTTTTCCCCTTTCGATTCAGTGATCTTCCCTTTCTCCCGTTCTCGTTCGCCGGGGCGACTGTAGCTCCGTTTCGTGAAGGACTCTTGAAATGAATGGTATAACATTAAGCGTATCGAGGATATAAGGCGGAAATTCTGCGAAGATTCGTTGAATTCTAGTAGAGATTCCCATTGAAAAGTTATAGCTTGGCCTGGGTACCGTGTATATGCCGATGATATAACAAGGATATAGGAATATGGTATCGTATTTTAATTAGTTATACGAGAAATGAGAT
The DNA here is from genome assembly GCF_905332965.1 of Bombus pascuorum. NCBI lineage: Eukaryota > Metazoa > Arthropoda > Insecta > Hymenoptera > Apidae > Bombus > Bombus pascuorum. The sequence goes on along the minus strand of NC_083491.1, from coordinate 10,436,119 downwards.
TTCTCGTATTTCCTTTATATATTTGATGCATATATATGTATATACCTATATTTCAAAATGTATTTATACGTACTTTTAATATTTTGTATAATATGATGGCAAATTGGAGATCCTTTATATAAAAGTATTATACTACTAAAGAGTACTAGTTATGATAATAAAGAAAACAACCTTTGCTTCATATAGCCAAAGATACAATAGCTGGTAATATGATTTAAAATTATTCATAATCATAATCATAATATAACTATTCTTCTATTTTGATATTATCAATCCTAATGCAAGAATTTTTATACAAAAATCGATATTATTAATTTCTAGTATAAGGATTTTCATGGAAAAGTACAATACACATCTGATAATTCCTTTGCCAACAAGCAACTGCTTCATCGCAATGTCCATCATCATTCTAAAATTTCCTATTTCTAGAATCAAAAAAGCATAAAATTGTAAGAAACGCGGAAGAAAGATCAGAATGATGTGTCAGTTTTCTATTCATGAGCTCTGGAAAGTGAGATCTCGCCACGTGACCGAAATGGCCGATGTCGAATTAGTTACGTAACACGGGTGTGAAAGAAGCGAGTGATTTACGCATCCACGGCAATAGCAGCGCTACGTTTGACTTCACGTTTTACCCCTCAGGCTCCCTTTAGCCCCGCTTCAAGTTCATGGTATCTCTCTCTCGGTATCGTTCCCGTCGAGCGTTCCACAGGAGCGTCACTCCCACTCCGCTACTTCCTCTTCTTCTGGCCGGTTTCTCATAGTTGCGACCTTGCAATGCTGCAGGAAGGCCTGCCGCTCACCGTTCCCCGGGCCTCGTAGGTCGGCGTGTTGGACCGTTGCAGCTGCAGCAGAGGAACCAAGACGACGAGTCGATGATAGTATGTAGTGTTGGCCGATGGTGGTGGCGGTGGCGGCAGTGGCAACGGCAGCGAGCCACGAGGAGGCAGTTGCAGCAGCGCTGGTTCACCTCGTACTACGAGGACGAGACATTGGCCTACCACGCTCGACCTTGCCAGTTCGTTACTCTTTCCCGCTTCTCTTATGCATTATACGCGGCTATCCGGCTATGTTCGTGCCATCCCTTCCCTTCTGTCCTTCTTTCTACTCGCTCTTCCTTCTTCCCGCTTCGCCGCTTCCATTTAATGCCTCTCCTCTATCTCTTCCCCACTCTATTTCTATCATAGTTGCTTCGCTTCTCTCTAGTCGTCGTACAAACTCTTCTATACTTCGCAACTCTCTCTCTACCATCTTCCCGATCCGGCTTTCTTTTTATATATCCATATAACATACGTACACCTTCCTCCATCTGTCTCTTTCTTCTTTCTTACGTCGGTTGAACAGCTCACCGTGGAAGAAAAGCATGCGTAAGCCGCTTCGTCATCATCGCACGGTCTCATTTATCGTGACTACGTTTCCCCCGAGTCATGAAGCACGGATCAGAAGAAGGAATACGATGGGAGTATTACGTTGTCGGCGGTGGTCGAGCTCCGTTGCTCCAGCTTCAAGGGGAATACCCTTCGCGACTCGAATTATAATTAATTAACAACAGTCGTGCGCCGCGCCACGGTCCGTGATAATATGTCGGCCGGCTCCATCAAGCTTCGTTAACGCAGCGATTCTCCCAACAACCACGACCGCCACTCTCAGGGACTATAAATTTCGCAAATTACACCGATCGAGCGTTAAAACCAGTTCGAACAGTGAGAATCGGTTTCTTGTCGGGACAAAGTCCTCCGATGCTCTCTTCGACGAACCACATTTTACCAACTTTTTTTTTCCAACCCTGATCGATTAAAAGGGCCGGCACATCGACGCATTTAATTGGCGATGAACGCTCAGAGTATCCAGAGGACAAACCAGCCGTGAATCAGAAAAAGAAAGATTCTCCTTTTACTGCAAACACTCCGTACGTTTGTCATTTTAATCGAATTTTAGAGATAGGAATTTTAATCGATTTTAACATAATTTGATTTTAGGTGGTCTTTGACTTTTTGATAATGAAGTTTTCTTAACATTCAAGAATTTGTAAATAATATTTCAGATATTTTTATTCAATTAATGTGAAGATTTTGTTATACCGAATCATACATTAATCGCTAAGAATCTAAATTCGTTTTTTGATATACGGTTGCTTTTGAAATATGAAATTTATAGCCAAGAAAAGAATATTATCAGAAGATTCGCTTCCTTTCATAGTTTAATAAAATGTCACGAGTAAATAAATAATAAGCATACGGTATAATATTTAAAAAATACAGTGCGTAGATATGTAATTTTCAAATCAATCATTCCCTTCGTGAAAATTTATAACAATAAAATATTGCACTATAGAAACATAAAAAATATAAAATGATATTTCGGAAGAATGTACGAGAAACGAATCTCGATAGTTCGAAACAAATCTCTAAACAAAATTGTGTACATCTTCAAAAAACAAGTTTCTCAGAAATGCAGATGTTGTTTAGAAGACAAGTATATATCCATGTACAACCTTATTCACATTTCCATAAAATATGAGTGTACATACTTTCTCTATACGGTCGTTTAAATGCTCAATAGTGGAAGCTGTTAAAGACTCCACGCTAAATATAGCGTGACAATTACAAGGATGAGAAATGTCGACGTGTTAATCGAGGATTGAGTAACACCGTGAAATTTCCAAATGGCTTACCACCTGCAATGCGATGTATTAATGTAAATTAATGGCCGTTCGATTCGATCTCTTAAGACTTGCGGAGACGTCCCAACTTCTTGCTGGTCGGAAATCAGAGAGGGATATTCGAGGTTCAGACCAGGTGGACCAGGGATAGTATTTCTTGCGCATCGAGTTTGATCTGCACGTTCAAGGCGACAGCCGAGGATAATCGAGACGAATGTTTCGTTTAGAAGCAAGTCGATCGAATTCCTGTGGCTTTGAAACGGAGGATACGGAAAGAGAGACGTGGCCGATATGCGGTGAACGATCGAAATTTTTCTTCGGCTTGGACTTAACGGTGACAGGTACCTAGTCCATGTCAAATTGTAAGTCGATATCCGGTCGGCTAGTCCGTGTTCCTCCTTCTTCTTGCGCTAGAGTAACGTAGCATCTATTTCAGAGATATCTGTTGACTGAGAGGATGGATGTTAAAGCGACTCGCTGACTTGAACCGGGTACATTGAACTCAGCTGCCGCGCGCCGCCGCGCCGTAGTGCAACGTCGAACGCATCCTATGCTTATAAACCGTAACGACACGTGGAACTAACGGACTTTGCCTGCAGCCCATCTACACCCGCGGGAGCTGTTGCAGCTCTCTTCCTCTCTCACTCCGCCGATGACTTCCGCCAACTTCATTTGGGACTACGCGTGTACGCGCGAAATTGTGACCCAACATCGTATGATCTAGCTAGCAAAAGTCATTAACTCTCGATGGATGTTGTTATTACAGTCAGGTGCGAAGATGAAACGGAACGCGCCACAGACATCGGATCCTGTCACGCTTCGAACGACTAGCAATGGGCTTTGGCTTGTCTTCATTGCTATTCGGTAGTTAACGATACTGATGAAATGTCTACTTAGACGGATAATAAACCAGTTTTATGAACAACCGTGCTCATAACCGTGTATATATTATATTACATATAAATCTATCTCCTTTCAAATTGCTGAGAATGACAATAAAATTACGTCTCGTACTTTAAGATGCGCTATTTTGTGAGCTATGTGCACTCGATAAAGACTTCTATATATTTTTTCGAGCATCGAAGATGGGAGACATGTATCTATAGCTTCTAATGCCTTTCATTGAAGTTATTAATATTGGTGTGGTAAGAGAGACTTTTGGAGAGTAGTAAATTAAAATCTTCAAAGTAGAGTAGTAGTAAATTCTGTAGTATTCATCTTGGAAAAAATGTTAAGATAACATAAAACAATTATTCTTTCGTTCATATTTCCGGGACATAAATTTCACGTTATGTATAATGCAAAATTAAATTCGTCGAATCTTTCTTATCGGTAGACTAAAGTATTAAAAATTGATTTCCTTTCGATAAAGCTATTTTATGACATTCCATGTTCTTTTCCCTCTTCCTTCATATTAAAATTAATATACTAATAAGATAAAAAGAAAAGTTGCTAGGTATTTAATATTTTTACCAATATTATTGAACAACGAATATTTACTTTCATATTTTATTTCTATCAAAGTATGTGCCACTACTTTGTGGTTCCAATTTTACAATAAGTTAATTTAGATATTTACATGAAACTAATCCATTATGTTGATCCAGATATCTCAAAACCTTCTATTTTAATATAAGAATAATTGATTGTGAAGGTAACGCACCCAATGTACTCCGGCTCTAGAGCGTCAAACAGAGTTGAACCCGATTTTAATTAAAACTTTCCATCGAGAACGTAAATCTGCGTGGCATTCGCGAAATTAAAACGGACTGTAAATAAACGGTGTAAAGATTTATTCTTCCTTTCAGAAAGCTTGTTTCTTATACCAGGAAACTCGTAAAAGCTTCAATCATTTCAATTGATATCAAAATTTTACAACTTTCTCAATCTAAATTTACATGAATATTTGTTTCACTGCTACCTGACATTTCTCTATTTTCATCTTCTGAAACATAAACGCAAAAAATCAGACCAATCTGCAGTGTCTTAGAGAAAGCAAACAAAGAGGAGAAAAAAGAGAGAAAAGGAATAAAGCAGATCTGATCATTTGACTGGAAAACTTCTGCAGAATGAAAATTTGATCGATTACTACTAAGCAAATACAGCGAAGCAATGCATCATCGTTTCGAAGTGAACACTTTGATCAATCGTGGTGCAGTCGAGTGTTTCCGCACACCATCCCGTATCCTCTCTCGGTGTTCCCGATGCACAACAAGTTCAAAGTACTTTTCGAACGCTATCTGCAATTCGAATTTCAATTTAAAATCGAAACCCTAGCAGTTAGGCATTGTTAGACGTAGTAACAAGCATGTGCGATGCCAATGAAGACGACAGCTACTTCCTTGCACCTACTCATTTATACTCATTTATTCTCTCTATACTTAGTTATTCGTTCTATTTTTCCTATTAACCAAGTCGAATCGATACATCGTAGCGATTAAATTAATAGGATACTGTTAAATCGTAGTTACATATTGAGCTGATATTTCAGAATAGACACGGCAGGTCTCATTAAAACCATTTCAGTCTGAAGTATACTTTCTTCAAAGCTGACCATCTTTGCATGTAATGACAGATTATACATGACGAAAGTAAATCTGATATTACAGGGACATTGGCGACCGAGTGCACGAAATGTGGAATATTAGAACTGTGTTCTAAGTCGACATAGCACAATTATAGTGTAGAGTGTTCTATGATATACAATTACGTAAATGTTACGGAAAATTTCCTATACTTTTCTGTGGAAAACAAAGGTGGTAAAAGATTTCTTTGCAGTTAGATGTGAAAGTATAGTAGACGTGTAGAGTATAGTATAGTAGTAGATGTGCTTTGGAAAATAACGTTTCGCTTTTAGTATACGGCTGTTATGTATTAAATTATTAATTTTCTTCTTGGAATTTTTTGAAGAAAATCTCTTAGAAACGTAAATTGTACATGTTATACACAGTAAGGTTAAAAAAATATATAATTTATTATACAAGTACATAATATATCAAATATTTAATATATCACATGAATAAAATTGATAATAGACATTCCTTAAACGAAGAAATAAAAGAAAATAAAGTAATCTGACGAAAAATCTGAAGAAAAATGAGGATGACGGATTAATGAAATTATTTCCTGGGACACAAAATGTGCGTCCATCGCTAGCCGACTGGAATGAAGAGATTCTCAAAGAAACAAGGAAGATATTGGCTTCTGCCTTCTCCCTTTTGTCCTAAGGGCAAGAACATGAAGTAGATTGATAGACGCATCAAAAAACTGTGATGTCTGTTCACAGACTTCCGACTAGCGCACGAAATGCCTCAATTATGAAGATATATTTTAAGAATACAATTTTATGCCTAATAGGATTTCACTTTTGCCACTAAACACGAACATTATTGAACCGTTATAAGTAAAATACATTTAATAAAATATCGTATTATTATGTTAAATTATTAACAAACTACGGATGTTCATGCAATTTCATGTTATTTGTGAATGTAACCAAATAAATAAAACTTAAAGATTTGTTTCACATATTAAATATTATAGTGTGTGCTTTACCTCGAACATTTTATCTACTTTTGTGCGTTGTATGCGTCCTGTATATTTTTACGCTTTTAATTTTCCCATAGATGGATGAACTAATAATCCGTGCACTATTATGCACTACAGGCCGAAATTTTCGAAGCATTACATGTAAACCCGAAAAGAAATTAACTTTTTATACTTTTCCCTACCGTCTCCCTTCAATATTCCTTATCTATTCGATCCATAGTAATCTCGTCCTTTATGTACTCTTTAGGAAGACGGATCACTACTTCAAGGAGATATTAATGTATGAACAGCAGTTATATCCTAGAACGCAATCGGGGTATGGGGTTGTTTGTAGAAGCCACTGTAACCTCGAAATGGCCTTTGGCACCATGATTATTCCCTTGCTTAGTATTCCAGTCATGTGCTGTAATAGATAACCAGTAAAAGATCTTTCTCGAGTAAATTAAGCGATTGATCATTTGGATGATATCAAGTTTATCGGATATATGATAGTGGCATATCATGGAAAAATAAATCAAAATTATTACCTATATTCGACGTGCTATATATCAGTTAAATTCGAGTCAAATGCAATGTGAATCTTCTAACGCGATTATACATATAGCTTAAGATACGACTAATCTCGATAAATTGATAATTATGCACGAGTTACATAGATCACTCACGTGAAAGCTTTAGATAAAGTGAAAAGTAAATAAAGCTTTAAATATAAGATACTAAATTTGATGAGTTTCCATCCGTAATAAATACAAATAACCTTCAGTAAGAATTTCTGTTGATCGGATGATCAGTAAGCTTGATGAATTTGAAATCCTGCAAATCTTTATCCGGATAATCGATATTTTACTGTATCCTCGTTAAGTCTTATACTAGTTATAACATTTATTGCTAGTTCTGATCAAAGCAATTTATCTTTATCCAGTGTTTCTGCTGAGCTTCTTAATTATAATCGAACGGCGAGTGATACGCCAACTACTTCATTACTCGAGTGTCATAACTTTCGTTGTTATTTGTAATGACAATAAAATAAATTATACTATCCATATATGAGTTGCAAACACTATTACATCTCACACATGCAGTCTACTATTGTATATATGATTCTACTATAGTAAGGAACATCAATCGTCACACGGATGCCTTTTGTTCTACTCCAAGATAGCCTGTATATAATTAAATTGACTCTAATGTCATTATGTTATCGCCGGGGGTATATTACGGTACCCACAAGAGTATCTGACATGTATATTTTGACATTCATTAACGAATATAAGAACAAAAGCATTTTTTTATTTAATAAAGAAGAACCGAATTTTGGCAAGTTCTATTAGAAGACAACTTAACATATGCAACAATGACAAAATGTATCTGTACGCCACTATATTTATTATTAGATTTATATGCACACTAGTAGTTGACTAAATTCAGCCATAACAAATTTCGTATCACTTAGTAATACTTTCATATTATTATTCATTAGAAAATAAGAGTGTGTACAAATACTTTTTGCAGCCACTATAAATAATATAATCTAGACAGTATGCTGGTTCACAGAAAAAAAGTCCAAAAATTTATAAGCAATTAAAAAAAATAAAAAGGCGAGTATTTCAGGGATTTTTATAAATATTTTGCAAATCATAATACAAGTAAAACTTTCTAGGATTTAATAAACACTTTATAGGTTTCAATAGTTGCGAATTAATATCAATTCAGAGGCCAGAAGCCAGAATATACATTCAATGATAAAATTCATCGATTCGTCCATTTTTCCCCATCATAACAATATCTACGATCTACGATATCTTCGACGATAATTTCGAAACGGCGCGCTCGATATCATCTAGCGCGTTGTTAGAGTCACGATGTGATCCAGCAGACAAGAAAGGAAACCGATCTTTCGGACTTGCTTTACCGATTGATTCCCTCTCCATGTCCGCAGCAAAGAGTTACCTGGCCGCCACTTAACGAGTACGTAGACATCACCATCACCGCGCTTTCCGAGGATCACCCAGCTGCTATGACTTATCAAATATATTCGATCGGCCGTCGATTCCCGGACGTTACCCCTGTATTTTCATATACGTGACTCGTTTCGCCCGTGATACTCCCTCTTTTGCATATTCTTCTACACTCGTCGAACGATCTTCTCGTTTTGACGTAATACGCCAACGAGAGGTTAGTATACTACCTATTGAGAAAGTTGATTCCTTCTCGAGAACATTTTCATTTTTCCAAATGATGCTCGAAATTGGTTTAACACTACAACGCTGAATACGACCATCTACTTGCTGTTTTTTTTATTTCTCGTTATTGCCGCCCTTAATCTCACAGTCTACGTCCTTATGTTGGTACTCCGTGATCCTTCATACCTTCCTTGGAACATCAGACATACAAAATATCGTTAAAATTCTTTTCTGAGTAGTAAAATAAGTATATATAAAATGTAGAAAGAAAGAAACATAATTATTGCTCAATTTCTCAAAAAATGTATTTACTGCTACCGCTAGTTGGTTTGTTGAAAAAAGATCGTAGAAATAATCGTAAATCCCAATGTGAGTTTGAAAGAATAATGTTTATAGTGTTTTCATTCTTTTTGTTGCTTAATTTATGGAGTTGATCAATGTGATTTGTGCTGAGATTAAATATTAATCTGAAGTCTGACAGTTTAATTGTTATTTTATGTCTGTATACGTCTATAAGTAGTAGTATAAATTACAGTAAAATATAAAATATCTTGGAAGAAGCCATTAAAAGGGAATAATATCACTGCTCTTAATTTTTTTTAGTACACGAAGATATTGCATTATCTCTAAACACCTTTGTTCCAAGGAAAGTTCCTTTATATAGGAAAAATAATTCTTTCATTATTTGTAACTCATAAATCCCTCATAAAATCTCATTACATCTCTGACAGTAGTTCAAAATAATACGAGTTATTGTAACGTGCGTGCTATCCATTGTCAGTGAAAACGAAGCAAAACGGACGAAAAAAAATAAAGAACAAGAAGAATCAGGTACAATAATTAAAGCCAGTAATTAGTAACAATTATACGATGGTAATTACGACGACTATAAAACTATAGCTCAATAAATTTCTGTTACAAAAGCAGTCGTATCGTATATCTTAAACTTTTAATTGTAGTTTTAATTGTAGTTTTAGCAAAAACACCAAAATTATATTCGCCGCGGAGAAACAGATACTGCAATAAATAGTAGAATTATGGAAAACCGCAAATCGCGGTGAACGAACTGCTGGCGAACTTAATTTATTTCGACGCGTGTATGGCAACAGAAATTAAACGTAATATCCTGGATAAACAATAATCGTACGGTCGAACGCATTACGACGTTTTGATCTGTTCACATTGTGGTCGAAAGTAAATATTCCGCGCGCGACGTTCTATCATTAATAAGCGGAATGCGTCGACGAGCGTGCATTCTGTGGAAGTTGGATGCGGTAGACATGGTAAACTATATAATCCGTCGAACGCGGAAATTTCGTGTTCGATCGCCAAAGTGAATTCGATGTGCACAACTACCCGTGAAAATGTCCGGACGCGCGTCTATCCAGGAACATAATAATTGCGAACCTGGAATGTAATATGTCATAGTAATCCTCAGTTTCGTGCACGGAAAACCTGAATTAAATTCAATTCCATATCCATTCACGTTTTCTATGCTCGTTTAATATACAGTTGCTCACGAAGGTATTCGAACACTTGTAGATACTTTCTATAAATATGTTATGTGTCTTATGCGAAACATCTTGAGATTTTATTGTCACTATAACGACTATTATGATTATGTTGGTAAACTTTGAAACAAATCTGGAAATATACATAGAAATTACAAGATATTTAGTACAAATATATTACAAATATATATATATGCCATAGAGATCATAACAAGAGTTTAAACAGTCAATTATTCAATATATAAATATTTAATGGAATAAAGAAAGATTTTATACAGAAGCGATGTACATTTTAATGGTGTTATAAAACAATCATTAAGTGAAAGATTTAATTGATTTAGATTTTTTAAAATTTAGTTATGACTGATTTAATAATCATGGTAGAATGAGTGGTAGAACAGTCATATGTGTCTGGTATAGAATTAATATTCCAAATGATATAGATAATTTGTGTATACTACATTATCTACCATTGTTTACATATCATTAATATTATTGTGCAATAAAGTACCTTGATATTATGAGTAAATATATCAACAATTCTAATTTTTCTAATAAGGGCTCCTTAAAATCAAGACGAGAATTATTTATTTATTGCATTAAATTTATCGTATCCATTAAAATATTTTGCAAACTAACAAGACTACGTACAGTAACGAATAATATAGATATATTTATTATTACCATACGTATTATACAAATAGTTTGCATTAACATCGTTCTGTTTCAGCATTTGCATATTTCTAATATTGCACACATTATCAAGCTTAATATATTCCTCGGTACATCACCACCACATCTCCATTCTTAAAAATAATATCTGTAATGTACTGAATCTCTTTATTATCTTTAATTAAAATCTTCTCTTCAGAGCAAAAAAGATTTCTTTTTAAATAAACACATTTATATAAAAGTACTTTACAGAACAGCCGGCGGAAGTCGATAATAAAATATAAAACTACCGTCTTACATTTGCCACGAGCCATTTCCTTCCATCTTTACGTTCTATGGAGTATCAGAATACGGATTAACGATGATCTTCCTTAACAGTAGTGTATACAACAGCTATTATCATATCGCATACCGGTGCACAGAACGTTAAACATACAAATGATTTTACTTTTGGTTGCTACATTTCTCAGTATCAGGTAGTAAATGTTACCCTTTATCGTACTCGTCCTAAACATTTTGCGGCCACTCATGACTCGAATACAAATGACACTTTGCTCGTACGATTCGGTATCGCTAGGACGAATGACGAAATTCGATGTTACGAAGGGCAGACGTTAACTTTATACTGAAACACATTGAAAAGATGATACCATCTTGGCTATTAATTACGGACAGATGTTAATTCGTGGAGATCTATAAGCTTGGTTTATAAACCACTTTCGAGGTTACATTCATGCAACTTATAAATCATCTCAAAATTTTAATTAACTTCAGATAATAACCATTAGTGATCATTAGTAATTAGACCAGACCATTAGTGACCATTAGTAATTAGATGAATCCGATAGTGATAGCCATAACTCCAGCACTGGAATGTGCTTCGAAATGTTGCTCTTATTAACGTTATCGTAGAAATTAGTATCCTCGTTCGAGTTAAAGGAATGTGAGCCCTAAGAACAATCTGAACCATAAGCATCGAACAGATTAGACGTTCTTCCGTTGTAGCGCTTCGATGCAGGAAATTACTTTATAGCAAGAATATTGATAGCGATAGCTAATGCCTAGATACCATGCTTTTAAATGTTAAGTAGGCAATTAAAGAAGGCATTTGTAGTATATTCCGTGATTTTAAGTTTTCAGAAATAAACAAAACAGCAAATTGAAATATTCCAATAAATTTGGTTAGAATTATTTTTACTTTTCAGACGAACAGAATAATCTACTTAATCTATATTGTTTAAATAACTGATTTCATTCGGAATATTTTTCGTACAAGAGTATGGAGAATATGGAGAGATATAACATGAGTACAGCTCTTGTTACATCTCTATTCCACACATCATGAATTACAAGTACTTATCCATCTTACTTCTGATAGTCAATCTCATTGTCAGTAGAACTTTCCCTATTTTGATAATCATATGTAAAGATTGATGATATCTTCTGCGCGAACACGATAGATAATATAACATTGAGATAAGTGTATTCGGTTTAATACATGTTAATGCACATCGATATGTCATCCGGTATAATAATATTCAATATAAAGCTGTTGCTACAATTACATATTATACATACAAAGCAGTTGATCATTTAATTAGTAATTCAATATTTAACAATTGATGATGTTTTCATTCAGAGCTCGATATTCTCTTACATTTCTATATCAATAGATTTTTTACTATTAAATAAGTTTAAATAAATAGTTAAAGTGTGTATATATCGGAAAACTCTTATCACAATAAATTAAATTAACACTTATCACAATAAATTAGATTAAATAATACATTTAGGTTTAGAAAGCGTTTGTATAGCATGTGCATTTATTTGTGCAACTGAGCCAATCAAATCCTATATCATGTCGACACGCGTCGGGTTTTAACAAGTGTCGATTCAGCGACGACTGAAACACGTACTGCGATAGGTAAATAGTAAATAGATACGGAATCGTGCGCGACGAATTCTATATCAGCGACGTTATTTAGCCTTGTATTACCTGTGTGATTGTACGAACATGCAAATATACCTATTTTATACGTTATTACCAGTTTTCGTGGCTAGAATATACGCCAATAGAAATGCTTCCAATCAAATCAAAATACTCATTCAAATAATGAACTCAAATCGTTGTAAATAAATTCTTAACAGCATTATATGTTTTATAAACTGCAGAGTTTTTATACGAATTTACACTCTGGATAAATTATATATTTTTTCATATGTACGTCCAGCGCATTTTTACATTTGTAAATGTCTAATATAACAATGCCATTATTTCCTGCATTAACAAACAGAATAAAGAGATCGAAATCACTAGAATAAAAATACACGAAGTTTCCTATTTTTTTACGAGCACAAAGAGGTCTTTTTTATGCATTCAGACTCTCTTTGTAACTTTCCTTGTTAGTTATCGTAACTGAATATCGTTCTACGACTGTCGTAACCATGACATTCAATTGAATAGGACAATTTATCAAGTCGATTGAAACTTCTGTAACGATATACGAATAGAAAAACGGAGTGGTTTGTGTTAGCATCGAGACCGAAACTGGAGAGATAATCGAAAATATTTTCCAAGCGTCCTTACTCGCACGTGCGGCCCATTCGATTCACGTTTTTGCACATTCCTTCTCGACACTTTGCAGGCCCGTTGCAACGCAAAAGAAGCAATGATCCAAGACCAAGGGAAACGAAACATTGGACGGGCGAAGAGCACGTGTCGACGGTGAGACGTGGAAGAAGAAGCATGGTAGATCAGTCACGATCGAAGAACATCGTAACCCGCTCGAGGAAATAATATCGCGAGACTAACGGCGTAAGAAAGGTTATTACGCTGGTAAAAAACCAGGCGGCATTAAATTTAATTTCTCGCCTCAGAGAAACTTTGTGTACGTGGCCTCTCGTGCTTGTGTTTCGCGTTTCTTGTCATTAGACCCGACGAATCTTTTTAAGCTGTTGTCAAGGATAACGTTCTATCCCGTTCTTTTTTAATTCGAATCTTTTTTGTAAGATTATATAAGACACCTCAATTGAAAGTTTCATCAAATGCAATGCGACCCAACTAGAAAAAGATATCGTTATAGGTGGTATAGATTATTATTGATGGATTTAATCTAGAAATTGAGCTGCAAGTTTGTCGATTTTTTCTACGTTCTTCCTTTTAAAAGTAGGTATAATACCAGTGGAAGTAATCTAGTTTTAAAAAAGTTTTTCGTTTTTTCCTTCAAAGTGACTACATTTTATGCTGATAACATCGACACCAGTAAAAGCGATTGTCACGATTTTATGTGGATAATGTTAAATAAATGATAGTAGAATTAAAATAGAAAGAATATCTTTATCTATCTATAAGAATCCATAAGAATATCTCCTCATATCCCAAAGCATTTATTTCTATAGTATCAATAATTTTCCTAGAAAAAATCCATAAGAATGATCTACTTTTACATAAAAATTCCTCTGTTAAAACATTTTTAAAATTATTTGAAGTACTAATGAAAATTAATTATTTTCCAATCAAATGTTTAACCTCATCATGTAAAGATATAAAATTTGAATTGTAATTCTAAATACCAAAATTCGATTTTCATAATGAGCTATGGAGCGTGTTCGCATTCTGTATGCCCTAGATAAAATATGAAAATTAATAATGCCCAAAATTGGCCAACAGTTAAACCGACTATTCACAAACTTGCAAGTAAGTAATAAATCAGAAGTCACTTTGCACGCTTATAACAAAGTAATGGATGTTGCATAACGGGCTCGTAATAACGATCGCACCTGATCGTATGACGTCCTCCCAACAAACATTAAAGTCAAACTTTAAATAGTTAAATTTTATTGCGTATACAAATTTAAACGAGAAATATATATTATAATATATGAAATAAAAATTTTTATGAGAATTGGTTTTCTTTATCTTTGATTTATTGGTTGTAGAATCATTTTACTTCAAGTTGTATCATTTAACAAAACAGCAGCTCCCTGCGTGTACCTTGTAGAATAGTAATTGTTACATTCACTTTAAAGCGTCTGCATTAATACAACGCTTTGTTACAGAACACTCTTGAAGCTCTTGAGAAGGGTCGATTTTAATGGGACAACGTGCATGAAGGAGGGCAACGTGTGAGAAGCTCAAGTTTACCGACCACTGTCAAGGAGAATGTGAACTTGTACACGTTCCAAAGCGGATAAAGACATGTTTCCATGCCAGATGTCTATTCTAAAGAAATATACATGTAGAGTACGTTATTTCTGCAGCTTTACGAATTTGTTTTTCTTTATGAGACAGTAACACACACACACATATTGCGTTTTATATTTTTGTTTTAACTCTGTCGATTTTTTGTCTATATTGATATAGGACATAAAAACAATTTAGATGAAAAGGACCAATTAATGATTGTGAAAAATATAGCATAAAATTTTCTTTTAATGATTGAATACAGTAAAAATATTCTTTATATAATTCAAGTAGTTCGATTTCCTGAATATTTTTTAATAAAATATAAAATATTGTTGGTTGCTTTTAGATACAAATGGAAATTTCTTCGTATTTTTAGAAGATGGAACGATAGAAACGTTTTCATTTTTAGATACATTTAAAAATTATTTTCTGAAGGGAGAATACTATTCGCTTTCATTGAGGCGAATCATGGGTATCTTTAGATATTACTTAAGTTATTCCAAGCGTGTTTACAAACATTTCTTCCGTGTGTTTACTAACATAGTAGCTATTCTGAATATTTTACCATACTATTAGTTCGACAGAACGTTGGCTACTAGTATCCCGTGAGAGTATTATCTTCTGGTCACGGTGTTTATCTAATACTACTTTATATTTTTATAGGTATGTAATTCTATAGTGAAGACGAAATTAGAAATTCTGATAACGAAAACTGTACAGAAAGAATATATAACTACACAAATGTCAATCAATGTTTAGAAAAGCATAAAATATAAGAAATGTAAATCATTTGACAAGATTGTTAAATGAAAATTGTATGAGAATATTTAAAATCTGATAAAAATTCTTATGAAATGTCTCTGGAAGAAGTTATATTTAATCTCGACACTAATTTGTTAAATAATGATAATAAATGATAAACAATTGGAATTAAACACGTACTATGATCAATCGTCTCTTCTGTATCGAACAGTTACTAATTAATTATTCTGTATGTTTTACAGCAAGAACGGATCGAATGGAAAACATTTCAGAAGATATTACAAACCAATGGCTGTCACATAATTACCGAATAACATTTCTATCACGTTATCATATCTCATCTCTGATATCGAGCATTCTCAAATCACTCGTACGTTCTATCGTTGACACGCATTTCAATATAGAATCCTCGTTCAATTCATCGCTATGTCAACATCGAAACAATTGCATAAAATAGCATAACGCAACTAAATGACGATAAAAGAAGGCAAAGAAGACAAATGTAATTAAAAGTAACAGATTGATCGATAAAATTCAATAACGTGATGATTTATCGAAAAGATTGAGGTTGCAAGATGAATCGAGAAACTATCGAGGTCACAATAAAAAAGCGAAGTTTCAATGTTGTATACTTATAACTAGGCTGCGGGTATTTATGTATATTTACGTACCAAATAAAATATTTATTTCACTTGCTACAAATTATAACGAGCGATATGCTTTGAATGTTTTATATAGTTTTACATATTACACATCTGTGTATTTTTTCACCTTCAAATTTCGTATAAATGTATACAAATCCGTAATATATTTATAATTTATGACTCGATCCAATGCGTTAGTAGTACAATGCGTGGATTTGGTCTGGAAGAATTCAATTTTATTACACGCATTTGTAAAGTTCGCACGATGAAATTCAGTAGACTGACATTGTACGTTTATAGAATTATCACGCCATTAAATCACAATATACACATTTCTTTCATAAACTTTTTATCGAATAGCTGTAGATAAATTGGCTTATTGTTATTTGATCTTAGCATTTGAATACAGATATTTGTTCGTCGACTAACGTCCTTATCTACTTGACTCTCTTGGCTCGGTCAAGCATGCTCTATCCCCACGATTGTGTTACGAAATAGAAATTTATCACGCAGTAGGAATATGAAATTTTGTTTTATCAGAGATTAAATTTTGCGTGTGAACGTCATTCGTGAAACGAACAAGGTCGAAGGACAAGCCCAAAACACTATCGAGGTCAAGATAAAAAAAAGTTTCATTTTAACGTCGAGATACTCTATTATCTGATGAAGGTTTGCAGTGTTCCGTGCTTATAACTTATGGCTTAATCCAGTGTTACGAACGTTATGTACTAAAGCGGGGGACGTAATGATCCCCCCGTACGGATGAACCACTTCCACGGCTATAGCACGCACATAATGCATGAGAATCTAGCGTAAAGGGGATGCGTTACGTAAAGTGCACGGTCAGGCGATATCGATCTCCGTTTCGATCGAATCTCACGGCTGAAACAAGGCTCCCACTCACCTCGAACAGACGCAGCAGTCTTCCGCAAGATAGGAGCATGTCGAGGCTTCGATACTCGCGTGCCCTGTGGCTAAGCGACTCGCTAAACCTCTCTTCGTAATTCGACGATTCACGATAAGGCATCGAGAAAGCTAGCAACCGGTACAGTGTCGGCAAACGATCCTTTCCTTCTTCCATAGAGTATCCATCGGAGGATCCTTACACCACGATACCAACGAGATCTCAGTAAAAACCGAAGAAAAACGTGTTCTTAAGGTTGGATTTCCTATAAGCGACCGATGCTTATACATTGATACAATGGAAAGGAATGCTTCTGGTTTCCTGTAAGCGATTTTCAACTGTTGCGTTCGTGTTGGACATGCTGTAATGCAGGAGGAATGCGGATCTGATTAGATAGCTATACTATCGAAGATAATAACTGATAATTTTTTCTCTCCAATATTTTGTATCTGAATATTTTAACTTTATCGTGCTCTTCAAACTTGTATCTGATTTTCAGTCTAGATTGAAACTGTGCATATCAATAACGACATTTCTCTTCCGTGAAATTTAGCTTTCTAACAGTAGAATGATACGATCTAGTCAGAAAAGAGCACAACAGGTAAACAGTTGTTTCTCGATAAGGAAAGAAGTTTTCATACCTCGTTGAAAATTAGGTGATAAATGTTTGATATTCGTCGATATAATCAAACAATTCAATAATCAATATATATTGATATATACGAATAAAACATACATAAAGACAAAATGCAGATGATCGAGACAACCGATTCAAGTAGATAAGGATCTTACTCGTCAGACATATAGTGTATCTAAATACCGAAATCAATCAACTAATCCTGGGACCATTGTGTAGTTACGAGACGTTTACTCTTACTCACAAAGGTGTGTATTAACACTATGATCATCCACTGAAACTACATACCTGCACCTGCATACTATAACTATACCACTCTAAGCACGAATTACGAGATTTATCAAGAATAAAATACGGAATACGTACGTGCGAGCGCGCGAGGAAAGGGTAATAAGGCTAAATACACGTGTGTCAAGGAGCAAAAGAATGTTAGAGAGGTGTACTGAAGTACACTTCAGCATACAAAATAAATAAAGAAAGAAAATCAGATCAAGGTGTTGTAACGAGAAAATCGCGTGCCGGTGCGTTTTAATGGCATGATTCCTCGTACAATAATATTAATTCATCCGTCCATTCATCACTCAATTAAGAATTTTTCCACCATCACAGTATATGACTGGTCGGCTAACTTGCGTTTCTAGATATATTAAGTCGCGGGTCTGTTAAGAAAATAAATCAATTTCTCTTTACAGCGCGGTACGTCGCGCACCTGTTACCTGACGTCGGCATTACCGGGCATAAAGAAGAGAGGCCGTGGCGATTGCAACGATGACAAAGCTTAGAAACGATATTAGTTCCCGTATCAATAATAGAGCCCCGTAGGCCGGTGGAATGGCGAGCAAGTGGCGCGTAATATAGTCGGTATTTACGGTGTCGCGAAGGGGCGCGCTGCGTGTCCGAACGACAGCCGAGTGCCCGCAGAGACCGCACGCAGTCGTAAACATTCGGAAACAATTTAGCCACGGCTGATAGTCGCTCTCGAGGCGCTTCAATAGCGCGCGAAGGTGGTACGTGTCCGACACGTATGCATTCTGCGCCATGGGGTGTGAGAGAATGGGAATGAGATGGGCACGGTCATTACGCCACCTAGCGTATAACGATTTATGCGGCTCGTCTTTCAGACTTTTCTCTGTTCCTATAATAGTAATACAATGTGTGCTCTGTTTTCACCTCAACGGACTCATCATTTTTTAAGGATATAACAATCGAAGAATTTGATCGGAAGAATGAAATATCACTATGTGTGTGAATCTTTTATCGAAAATAAGAAAACGCGGTTCGTCTTTCATATTTCTTTTTGTTTCTATAATAGTAATGCAAACAATGTGTCTTCACCTAGAAAAGACAGCGTTCTTTAAGAATTATCGAATGCAATAGGACAATGAAATATTACATATATGCAAGCATTTTATTCAAAATAAAAAGATGAAATTTGCTTATATATTTAGATTTAAGATAATTCGTGTCGTTCATAAATAAAGGAACGATGAGGATACGCTGTATTTTTTACAAGCAATGTGTCAAATTGATCAAAGTAACAAATAATACCTTTTCACCATATAGGAAGATACATAAGTACGAGATAGAAGTTTTTGAAATCTTCTGACAATGAGTTAATGAAACGAAATGTGTCAAGCTTTCAATTCCTCGACATAATACCGTAAACGAGTACCGCTCATATCTTAAAAAGCAAAAAGCATAATGAAACCGAATCCGGTTGCCTAGGTGGTCCATTCACAAAAACGACTGTGCCTGATCCACCGATAAGATCAACGTACGACAGAAAATGAGATTTCTTAGCCTGAAAATACCATCATCACCACTGTCACTAACGACCACTGTCGCCTTTCATGTCTCAAATTTCTCTACTTTCACGTTTCTATGTAGAAAACTATACTTTTGCACAAGCTACATTCATTCACAGATTGCACGGGAACACCTTGTACACGTCAATGTCTGATGGTTATACGTTTTCCTAGTAAATTTCACGTGCCACAGGAGAAAAGCTAGATATCGGGAAGTAATCATACGCTGGCTGAAACGCAATGACGTTACTATCAATATCGAGCTTATTGACATACACTGCGTTTTATACGCAGCATATATCGCGGAGGTGTAATCAATGTGGTCTTTTAAAGATTCGCGCTGTCATTCGCGCCCGAGATGGATTAGAGTATTACGCGATCCAGACGCCTGTTTAAGTCTTTCACACGAAATCTACTAAAATGAAAATCTACAAAGAATTCAGAATAGAGGACTTATGGAATAGTTGCCTTTATATCGATAAGATATCCTGCATTTCTGATATTAAACACGTAAAATTCAAATCTTCAATTTGTTACAGGAAATATATATATATTAATCATCGTTATATGAAAAACATACGAAAAGAATATGACGGAGTAAGATTAAGATAGCCGAAAGAAAAACAACTTCTCAGATTTAAGAAATAAAAGTTTCTTCAGAATATGTAAGAAATTTTGAAAACGATCAAATACAGGATCATTTTTAGGTATCTATTGTTACATGTCTTTAGTCACTTTTAATCTAGTCAGCAGCGAATTATTAATATATTTAGTATACAATATGAAAACATAGATTTATCGGCGAGCGAGTAGCATTAAAATTAGGAAATCAACAAAGCAGAATTTATTATGTTCGTATAGTTTTTACAATTTACCAATGACAATTTGCCAAAGGTTCTCTACTGCTATACAACGAAGACTTAATCAAATGTTCCATTCCATCATTCAAGAATCCTTCTCTAATTCTCTGATACAAGATTTCGTTTGGATAATTCGACTTTGACATTTCTATTCACTATATCATCCTTTTCTGTGTTACTATTGTCGGTATGTTTACGTTTCATCGTACACTATGGTGATTCAAGCGCCACCAGTAGTTCGAGAATAGAGACGGAATGGGTAAAGTCATTACAGAATTCCGCGCGTAGTGTCGTGTAAGTGCAACGCCACATAATGTCAGGGCACCTCAACAACTATGCATTCTAGGTTGTCCAACCGAGTCGGATGGAATGTATTCACAGGAAAGTTTCCTGTACAGTAACGCACTGTATGTAGACATGTATTCTTACATGTACTTGGACAGTATTGGTACTTCTGTCAAATGAGATCTTGCATGAAAATCACTGTGGTAGTTTGTGGTTTTTTTTTCAAGATCGATTACTAGAATCCGATTACTACAGTTTTCAATAAATGCGTCGATTGAAAATACAGAATAAATATTTTTCTCAATACACGTATAAGCCTTTGTTTTCGATAAAATTGATTTTGGAAATATACCAAGTACGCGTACATCTAGTTTAAAATATTAATTTGATGGGTCATGCTGTACACTTTTCTTTCTCGTCGTGTTTACATCTATAAACATCGCTTAGCGGTGTAATCTATTACTATCGATTATAAGCTATCTGTATCTATCGGCTTATTGTGTTTGGTCTATAAATATCAGAGATCATTACACGGATGCTTAATACATTTTCAGAGCCAATTTTTTAAAAACAAATTTTTATTTGGAAGAGTTTCACTCTTCATTATTAATTTATGTTTGACGCAAACTCGTACTTTGCTCGATAATACTGCACTCCACAAGACACAATATGTCAAGAAAATACAATAACAAGAAAAAAAAGAACAGGTTTCACAGATTTTATATGGTAATCAATCTTCCAACAAAATACTATACTAGTACAAATGCAAAGATAAAAACACAAAAGATAGGTGATTAACAAGGGTAGATACTAAGGATAGATCCGACGTAGTCATAACAGTGTACTTCCTGAGTGCATCAAACCAGGTAGAATCTCGTTTGCCTACACGTAAGTGAAAATCTCGTTTTCACCATAGCAAAAAAAAAGAAAAAAGGAAAGAAAGAAAAGGACTACTGACAGTCGTTCCCATCGTTGATCATTAGGAACAGCCATTAAAGTCGATTTGCGTTGCACGAGTAAAACACTGAACGTTGCCTGGCTCGAAGGTACGTGTCATCATTACGGAGAATCGCACAAAATCCTCTAGCGAAAGACGAGAAGAAAAAGAAAACACAACAATGTTGATGACGTTACAGTTTGATGACAGATCATATTTTTACCAGCAGCCGGATTGGAATTGCGGACGTTAGTTTCTGCAGTAAATACAAAATTGAAGTGGCGATGTAATTTTATGCGAATGATTTTTCTTGCTACGTGAACTGACTTTCGTGGTAACACGAAATAGTTACCGCAGAGACGATTAGGAATAATTAACCGCGATATATTATTCAAACGCGTGAGACGTTGTAACTCGGTACAAGGGAATTCTTTATAATGCAGAACATTTCTTTATCGCGATTTTTGTCACGAGACAAGAAACGTAGAAAGCCATTTGAACGTTCCTCTTTTTTTCTTGCAATAATGTAACTCGTATCATAAAAACTCTTATTAGAGTTTCAAGTGTAATCGGAAGTAAAATGCAGGGGACGGTTGCTACTTGCATAAGATTCATTTTAATGAAAGGCACAACATGGTATATTTTCTTTTATATCGTAAAAATATCTGTTTTGGGAACAATCTTAATCATAATCGTTAATCGTTAAAAAAAAATGTTTTGTAAGATTTTGAGATCTATGTTCTTCAATATATTATTAGATTTCAAAAACGATATATTTTGTATTAAAAAACGAAGAAAAGTACTTGTGAATCATGTATAAAATATTAAAAACATTTAAATGTTAATATTAAAAAATTAATGTATAATATGTTTAAAGTGTTACAATTAATATTCGTCCTGATTGTTCTAAACCAATATTAAAGAATTGCTTCGCGGTTAAGGATCGTTCCCGATACTAATTCTAATTAATCAAAATATAAATACATTATTTTAAGTATTCTTTCTAATAATAGCTTTATTTTTTTATGAACAGAATTTTGTTTGCTACTTTGTTTTTTAGTTTCTAGTTAACTTTTAGTTTCTTACTTTGATATGAGAATCGAGGAGGAGGATTATAATAGGAGGATTAAAATACTTATAACCAAATTACCTGAGAGAAGATTATCCTCATATGGGCATAAAATACGTCGAGAGACTTACAAGAAAATAAAATAAACTTTCTAAACACAGATATAGAATGAAGCAATGTCCAAGTCACATGATTTTATCGGAAACCAACAGCATGGAATTATATTCAGGATTAATAAATCAAAACCGATATCACGGAAGAGATTTGTGTAACTACAAAACGGTAGAAACGAAGTATTCTCTGCGCTATCAACCACGATAATCGAGAAGAATGTAAATCTTAACTGCAATAAACAAACTGCATATAACACGAAGTATATCGTCTTTGAAGTGATAATTCATTGAATTTTGATGAATTATGGTTGGAGAAGGGTTAAAGGAGAAGTACATCGGTTAACGAGAAGAGATTTCGAGTTTCGTGAAAAGGGTGCACTTTAGCGCGTCGTTTGGATCGAAGACATTTTGCTGTTCCGGGAAGTGGCTGTTCCTAACATTTACTTTCCATCGGGAAGTTCGACAATTGGCGACAAAGAGGTCGCCCCGTGTTATTTATTTCACTAAGTGCTCTCGATCGTTCGTTACTTGGCTCCAACTTCCTCGTTCCCTTGTGAAAATTTATGGTTGCAAGCTACGTCTAACTCACGGATCTTGTGAGCGCACGCGCGCGTACCCATGTTGTCCGACAAACCAATGGACTACGATGGAAACGCGAAAATTCTCGGCAGACTAGGGAAAGCTGGTGAAAACAGAGAAAAGCAGCGGTTCTGGTTGTCAGCTCGCGATTAGACGTACTGCTCTGCTATTTTGTTGGACGAGTCTTTTAAGTTCGATTTCAGCTGCTTATTTTTACCAGACAAATCACAAAATCTTTGTAACATGACTGATTTTCCTAATGTCATGGAATTACGTTTTGTCTAAATACTGGGTGGACAAATTTTGTTAGCAGGATTTTTGTTAAGTTAGAATATTTAAGTACGATGTTGCTGTGTAACAATTTGCTAATTGATAATGTTAGCGAACTATGTGATACGTTATGTGTTAATGTAATTTCGCAATATGCCAAATTGAGTTTCACCAAACGTTCGTACAGAGAATTGTGTTATTAGGATTTTTGATAGATAAATTTGAGGGGCACTTCTTGTACGATAATCTATTAATTAATAATATTAGTATGTTAAGTAACAAGTGAAAGATCGTAGCGGTTTTCCATTGTTGCTGATTTAAATTCCAGTAAAACGCTGTTAGAGTGAAAATCCTGTTACATAGTATTGAATCAAGCGACAAGTTATGGATTGTAGACTTCTATTGTACAAGAATTTATACTACTTTATATTTTTGCATCCAATAGACCAATCAGATGTATTTTTAGATATAACTTAGTACTTATTTCCTTATCAAAATTATTTCTCTCATATAACCTATAGTAATATGATAACTTCTAAAATTTTACTAACAATATTGCTTTAAATGTGCACGAAAATGAAATGATATCAGTAATTTTATCAAATTGTAGCTTTAACATTTGTACGATAATATAAAATGACAGTAATAATATGCTTCAAGTATACAAATTAAATATTTTATAATAGTGCTTGAGTGATCAGTATAAATGAATAATATATATAATAATATGTTTTAAATTGCGACTACGAAGAGAAGCTTGTATCAAATACAATTTTCAATTGAGCAGAACATAAATTGCAGGCATTTCAATGGTCGAAATTCTATTATGCTTGCTGCGTAGGATGTACAACTCGGTTGTGCATATATTACCATCATTGTTACCGCACATAAATTATTATAACTACGGTAGAATTTCTGTTGTGTTCTATATATACAACATTCTTTCACGAGTTATCGCGAAACAGATATATTCCATGTTATATATTTTGCTTCGGACATATACTCTATCAGAAGTTTATTAATATTACTTCGGTCTTGCAAACTAATATTTACAGCGTGAAATTTCCAAAGTGATAAGAATACAAAGATTTTACGAAATTCACGAAATTCCTTTACGAGAACAATATTATAATTTCATTATTACATGAAAAACGTATTCTAATGTAAATGATTGTAAATCAACATACTTAACGTAATGTTAAAAAAGAACTTTCAATGCCCAGGAGTCTAAAGTGAAATCATAAATCACCTTCCAAATTGTCAAGTCTACTGTATCCTCCATTCGAATACACCAATTGTCCATTACTAGTATGGTAAAGCACGCACATTTCTGGATCAATCACAAAGTCACATAACTTTAATTTTTAAAAAACCTATAGATGGAATGAGGCTTTATTAACTTGTTTAAAAAAAAAGAGCGTGAAACACTTTCACGCTGAACCCTTTATTGAGATTAATTTTTATGCATAACTTGTTAATGTGTAATTTAGTGTAAAGTAATTTTCTATCCCGCGCTTTAAGTAATATTAATTTATTCACATTATTCAATAATACGCTGAATTATACAAAACCATTTTGTTTTTTATCGAAATGTTTATAAGAATAAACACCACGAAAGCATTTATCAGATTAACTTCATGCAAATGCATTAACATTATTACTATAACTCATCAATAATCCTCAGAGTTTTGTATTGAAAAAATGATTTTGAATATGAAATGCCATATAATTATATAGTCATTACCAGTAAGAGAAACATATCATCAATCAAGATTCCTTCCTCGTTGTCTACAATTATATCTACACGTAGCCAGAGAAAAAATATCTTCCACTCACTTATTAACTGTAAATCTGGGAAATATAATTTTATCTTACAGTCTTTTAACGTGTCTAAAGCACTATGTAGCAAATTACTATCATCTAACCATTTCAATTGGATTTCAATATAAGTATTCAGTCACTTTTCTCCTGTTTTACAAGGATGGCTACAAAGAATCAATTATCACGTCAGCTGTACCTAACAATTTTCTACCTAACAATCTTCTACCTTGTAACTACCTGTCATTTTAATTACATCACGTATACAGACTGTAATTGGTGCTAATTTGTTATTGACAAATAATTTTCGTCATTTTTGTGTATAAACTAAAATAAAGCGGAACCTTATAATCAACGTGACAATGAAAAATGAGTTTGAAAACAAACGTAATTATTGACTCCACGTTTGAATACATAATACCATACTCAAACTTTTAATTATGTCACAATCAACTATCATTTACATCTTCTAAAACTCTTGTGTTTTCTGCAAGAACTCTACCATTCTTAAAATCAATTATATTATGAAATACATAAAGAGATAGATCATTCTGAAATTATCTTTCACCAAATTCGCGGTGTTCATTTGAAAATAAAATATCAGCACCATAGTTTTTTACCAAACAGAAAATCTTAATCTTAGAAAATTGAAAGGATAAATCATTTTCGAAACATTTTAGCGATAAAACTAGCAACGAAGGTAATTATTAGTTTTCTAACACTTTTAACAATAAAGAAATACGATTGTCCCAAAGAACTCTGAGTTAAATCAATAGCCCGGAAACTTCGTCCACGTTTGATAAAAATCGTACGAACCAAAAAATCCCTCGGTCTAGTAACGAGCTGGTTCACGTGAGTATTGGCCTCCACGCACACACCTGAAGGTACAACTTTAAAATCTCACCGACTACGTAATCGTATGCGAATGATAAATATCAGAATAACTGTACACGGGGGTACGGAAGCCGCGATTCGCAAACTGATATCCATACATGTATCCGCATGTAAATACGGGCGGCAGAGGCAGCGAGAGAATTCTATTAAACGGACCGAAAATTGGATCGCCTCGGGAGCGGAAAATATTACAGGGATGCCATTACAGTTTTCCCCTGGTTCGATGGCGCGATGGGTTCGGCGAGGCTGTGATCATAAAACGCGCGTCGAAATGGCCGCGATCACGCATATCAAATTTAATGGGCATTTTTCACATGTCCAGTTGCCGCGTGTAGATATCTGTGACGATCTTAACGAGAACGCGCCACGGTAAGCTGAGCCATGGGCCGTGAGCGGCACACGCGTGACACACGCGATTAGATCGAGCACGCGTTCTTCTCTGACCTCCGTGCCGGCTATTATCAGACCTGCAATGGCTCGCGTTCGTTCTAATGTGCGAATCGCACGCGCCCAGCTCGCGAACCTCGACTAATGGGCCACAAGTGGCCTTTTAACGGCATCGCAACCAACCTATTTCACGTAATACTAGGCGCCAAAGACCTGATCTCTTCGGATGCCTTCTCTCTTCAGCAGCTATATTCGCGAATAATTCGTATGTTATACGAGATGATTTTCGCACCGTAAATCTTGAATTTTAAATTGGAATAATTGACGATTCTTTATCGTATGAATGCTACAGAGGAAGGGCAAAAAAATGAGTTATAATTTATAATACGTTTTCTACTTTTTTATAAGGAAGCAGTTTTAAGGTCCAGTACACTGTCGATGATCTCCGTACTAGCAATCTTGTTTGTATACTTGGATTTGAAGCTAAATACGGTTTTTCATCTGCTTACAATTTTGGAAAGTTTGAAATAATTTAGAAAATATTGTTCGTCGCAATATTAAAATATCGAAGTTCTGCTTGCATGCTTGTAATTTATCGAACGAAAAAAAGATATTCGAAGTCATTGAACCTTTTCTTACGAAAATTCCTCGCCTTATAACAGTTTTGAAGAAATTTGCATTTATGTTATTTCGCGAGATTCATAACTTCTTACTTTAAGGGGTGAATTGGTACACAGGAGGTCGTACAGTGGCAACGGAAGAAGAGGGATGATTATACCTCGCAACAACGCGCCACCTCCGAGCGTGAAGATTACAAAGGAAACAATTTTTAATTTTGGTTAGAAAGTCCTGTCACACCAGAAGTATTCTGTGCACTTGGATTCAACCGACTCTTTTTTATCTTGTTTCCTGTGTCATTATTTATGTGATATACAGTTTCTAATTAATGAAAACAAATTTCACCGAATTGAAATCGTAACTTCCTTCTTTTCGACGAAATTCGGCGTTTGAGCGTAACTGGAAAAAATAATGAACATTGTTTTCCATAAAATAAAATTTGAATATTGTTTATTAAAAAAGCACTGGATTAATTTATACTTGGCACGGATCTTTTAAACTTTAATTTAAAAAGTATAAAGCTTTGTATGTTTAATAGTAATTTATATATTTATACATTTAATAGTATTATATGGATCACTAGCTTCATTAAACGAAACATAAATGCCAAAAATCATGTTTTAATTCTAAAAGTTTGATTCAATATAATTGTATAAAATATTATCCCACAGCATAATCTTTACCCTTGTGAATACTCTTCGATCTGCTCCGCTCGTTATTCTGTTGAAATAAAAACCGTTGCACAGCCTTTCAATGGTGATTTTAAAAGTATTCGACATATAGAAGATTAATCCACCGATATGCCGCTTATTTCATGAGAATTTACTGCATCTTCCACGAAAGATTTTATTCTACAATGGAATTATTCACTTTTCGCAATTGTCCTGTTCCTTTCTAAATATTTCTGATCTTCCATTTCGCTTTTTTTATTCTTGACACGCTGTTCATTAAATTTCCTGATGTTTGAAATTATTGCTACAGGATTTAGTGGTAACAATGATTCTCTCTTGAGCGCTTAATACAATATGTCATATCAGATTATCTCGATGTAATATGTTATGACTAAATGCGGATTTTTATGGAAATTGAAATATTCCTTTATAGAAGCAAAAAAGAAAGATAGAACTTATGGTACGAACAGAAGATAATAATATATTTTGGAACGTTAAAAATATAATAAAAGTGTTAATCGAGTTTAAGAGTGAAATAAGAAAGATGAAAATAATTGGCGACGTGAAAATTGATATTTCCGTTAGAAATGTAGCATGCAATGTACTGGGTGTAGATGCGACTAACCGTCATAAAATTTATTACTGGATTTTCGAAAAAAAAAAAAAAAAGAAAAAGAAAAAACAGTGAATAAAGCAGAAATGTAACAGTACAGCAGAGTAAAAAAAGAAAAACACAATATAAAAGGTAGTTCTATGTGATGATATCTCAAAATGCTTCGTCACATCGAACAAATTATTCCAGAAATTATTACTACAAATAAAAATAATTTGTTTCTGTTAATCATTGTGTTATTATATTATAGAAAATAACTGTACTATAATATACCTTTAAACCTTTTGATCTATAAAAAGCTATAGTATTCGCTATAAAGCGGAACATTATCATTGTCTATCGTAGATCAAATTTAATTTTACGTATAATGTGGTACATAATATTACTTCTACAAAAGATAATAAAATTCCATGAAACTCATGACAAACTGAATCCTCCTATAACTGAAATTTAGGTTTATTTCAGTGAAAATTCCAAATTAACTGACAAAACTAATATAAGTACTTCCGTGTACAGTAATAATACTGTGTAAAGTAATTATTTGGGACATTGGCAGAAATACTGCAAAATAATCTCTGTACGGAGATTCCAACTGTTCAATAGAAAATATATATACATAGCACAGAACAGAGACCCAAATTGATTAAACAATTGCAAAGAGTCGATCTTTCTTTTCGATAAAAGTTACTTCGATACTTGTTTCATAAAAGTTGCAATCTGGTAATATAAGAAAATAATATATCCAAATCGTAATTAATATAATTTCATCTCGTTGCTATAATCTTATTTTTACAAACCGATAATTGTTACGATTAGTCTCAATATTTGCAATTAAAACTTAAAATCCATCTTCGAAATCAAATTGTAATAAAATGTAAATCGTCACTGTGGAAACATCGGACGAACCTCTTGAAAACACCGGCTGGTGCAATCGTGTGTGCACAAACGGGTTGGTGCAGCCATAGTTCGAATGACGCTCGATAATTATGACCGTTCGTTAAATTTCCGCGCTCCACGCATGTCTATCGTTTCATGGGTTTCCATTCAAGCGTATCGAGTGTGTCTGAGGGTCGAATAAAAAATGCACGACTTAGCAGTTAGGAATCGCGATGTTATTGTATGCACGTCGTGCTCTGCCCTTTCCGATAACTTCTTTTCCCCCTCAACCGGTAATTTAAACCACTTGCAAGTCTGACCCCGGGTACCATTCATCTTCTAGTTCCGAGATTTGCGGCCCGTGGATGCATCCCGCGCGATAAATTTCATCCACTAAAATATCTGTTCAATTCTAGTTACGATCAATGCAGAAATTAAACGCTTTAAAAAAGGGAAGAAGGTCGAGGTGGTATTGCAGTGATGAGATAAATGATCGATACGATACTCGTGTTAATGTATGACTATTTATGCGCGAAATTCATATTCTGTCTGCTGCCCGTGTGCTTCGTGCTGTACCAACAACGTAAGTTAAAACTCCATAATATTTGTTCCATGGTGGTACTCGTTGAAAGAATTTGATGATTGATGATAAGTAAAGTTAAGTGTTTGTAGTTTTAATTGATAGATTCGTTCTAATGTAAATTCTAATTCTATATGTAAAAATTTATTTATTATAAATGAGATTTCAAAATTTTGTATGAGGATGTATAACTTGTCTGTATTAGTCTTTTTGCGTCGATTTATGGCTATCATAAAGTTAGTTCCTCAGAAAGGAAGTTATTACTTATTACAATTAGATACGGTTTTTATCTGTAGTTTCAATTACCTGCATCATTTAGTAAGAAACTTTAAGTTTCTTTTTACCAATTAAAGTATTTTAACGACTACATTATGTTACTACTACTTTTACTATTACCATACTACCATAGTAAAATCCCATGAAACTTGGAGCATATCAGATCTTTTTGCGATCACAACTTTACAATAAATTTTCCAACACGAACTATCCTATATCCTCATTGTGGACGACAATACTCATTTCCAATTTACCAAAGGATATATACATTACCGAATATTGCCGATATCATCTTAGAATTCTAAAATTCTAAAAAATTAAGTACGTAATACAAAAATATTAACATTCTTAGCAAAACAAGAAATATTTTAATTTCAAAAGTGTCGTTCCCTTTCACGCATAGAAGCAACAGTATTCGAAACTAATTTACCAAATGTTTAAAAGAAAAATTTTGCTTTTAAAATTGGTGAATTTTGTAATTCTTATGTTTCGCCCGGATTATTTAAAATAATCGCATACTTTCCATCACGTAGTAGAAATATATCGGGGAATTTATGCGCCATTATTCGTAGTGATTTTCCAAGGTGCGGCAAGATGCATCTTGGTATTAATCTGCGTTAATTAATCCGCAGTTGCAAGCCGCAAGTAATGGGCCGCGGTATTTCACGCGGCTCCAACGCAGACGCCTCGCAACGTCGAGGTGGCCTCGTATGAGGCATGGACCAATTTGTAACGCGTGGCCCTCGTACCAGAGAAAGAAAAAACGAGCGCCAACTGCAACGAATGGAGAGAAATCTGGAAAAGCGGAAGCCTGCGGTCCAATCGTGGTCGTACGTAGAAACTTTTACCCTGAAAATTCGCCAACGTGAATCTTGCTAGTCGTTAGTCGCGCGCTTGTGTGCTATTTCTTTCTCTCTCTTTCTCTTTCTCTCTCTGTCTCTCCCACTTTCTCTCTTTCTCTCTTCATGGTTTAACGGTAAAATATTCGCAGGACGATTTATAACAATTGTTTGAAAAGGATTGAACGTCCAGGTATGTTGAAAATCGAAGCATTTTTCGAAAGTTGGGAAAGGGGATAGAAGAATTTCCCGTTAAGGAAATTTTCTTGCTTTTTCCCATTCCTCCACTTGAATTTTGCATTTTAAAAAAGAGATGGAAAAATCTTTGGAAGAATAGAAAGGGAAAAAAGCTCTTTGGAATACGTTCATTAAAAATATAACGTTTCAGAACGTAGAAAACGTGAAGCATTTTTTAAACGCGTGGTAGAATTTTTTGGCGAAAGAATTTTTCGTGAAGGATAATGGAATCCTTGTTATTCAAATTTTTGTCGGTTCGGTCCATTTGTTGAGAGAATATTGCAAATTTCTGTCACTATTAAAAACGAGAACATTTTACTAAATTTTTAATTCATTTTTAATCCATGTTTAATTCAATAGTATGAAATATAATTCTTCATTTTAAAGTATGACGAATGTCACGGATAATTGAAAGGTAGTTAAGCCTCTCGCTACTACAAGTGATAAATTACTCACTACTAAGCATAAAATGAGAATCATTTAACAAAATTCTATATATTGTATCACTTTATCACGAATATTTCTTTCGGAACTATTGTCCTCAATTCCTTATTTTCTTTTTTTTTTTTTATAGTTCTTTAGAAATTTTTGTTGTTTTCCTCACAAATCTACTGTTTAGAAAGAAATGCTGAGATTTAATAGTGTAAACACTTCAATTAAAAATCTTGTGAATAAAATGCGTACTTTCCTCGATAAATTGATTGAAATAAAATTCTACCGCGCAACCACATTTCCATATCCCGTATGCAAGTAGCTACTGTCGGGAAGTTAAGCTCAAATAAATGCAAATAGCAGGATCCTTTATCAGACTCTACCGGACCACTCACTTTTCAACCAAATCATAACATCGCATATTTTTATCTGACATTTGACTGACTTCGACTCATCTCAATAAACGCTAACATATTACAGATAAAAGAAATATAGTAAAAACGAAAACTAACACGACCTTAATTCTAAAACGCATACCACAAGATAAAAGCATTCAAGAATTCACAAGAGCTGTTTTACGACAAATAAAACGTGAGAATCTGTTTCTTTGTTACTGTAGATAAAATGAAACTTGAAATGTCTCACTATCTCAACTTCATTCATATGTCACTAGATAAACCACGTAAGCAGTTCGTGTTATTGTACATAAATGTATGAGACTGTAGTCTATCGCCGTGAGAGTTAAGATCTTCTCTGCGCATGTATTCATAAAGAACAGTTGTTTGCATAATATAGTTTCTTCTTTTATATCAAGCAATTTCTGTGGGGAAATTCTTGGCATCCTTAATTGTTTATGGAATATTACGGTAAGAAATATTGCTGACAAGCTAAACTATGTAGACGGTATTGCATAAAGTGTTATATGTTATTTCCGCTATAAGTAGTTCACATAATAGAAAACTCATTTTGATCATTTTTAGAATTTACTAAATTCATTGTCCCAAAGTAGATTATACCATTTTTGAATTATATGCTTGATATGCGTGTACGATTATTAGATTGCGAATTTCTATACGAATTCATATTTTTCTATATAAAATAAATGAAATCTACCGATGTAAAAATTTGCATCGTCATTTAAATATTATAACGAAAAGTTTGCTTTGAAAATTGTATAAAATTTTGGACATTTCAATTTTTCATAAATGCGTAACTATTCGCAAAGAGTTGACGAGAATTTAAAAAATTAATAGCTAAAATAATTCAATCTAAACAATTTGTACTGTAAAACAAAATATAAAATATAAAAGGATCTTATAAACTACAATTAAAAAATATAAAATTTATAAAATCGTGACCATCAGCTTACAAAAGCTTCTTTCAATCCTACACACAGCAACATTTTACATTATCTACATTTGTAAGTACATTGGAAGTATTATTAAGGATAATAAAGAAAGGAGGAATCCTATAAAAATGATAGAATAATGAAACGAACACTGTTCTCGTAAATTTCGTTGTTTCAAGATTATGGAAATATTGAGGAGAGAAAACTTGAAGAATCAAAGAGATTCGCCTCGCTGGAGGAGAAAAATCTACTTTTCCATATAACGTTGTCAAATCAGTTCTAAAGCAATGCAAATAATTTTTGCTGATTTCGATCCTAGTTTGCCAATCAATAAAACTGTTCGTTTTAATAGAATTTCAACAATTCTTTCCAGATCTATAAGACAGGAACTGAAAAGTTTTTCATTGAAGAAGTGTTTAGTCAAGTTAATAAGTGCTTCGCACTTTTATGATACTTATGTACGGAACGAAGCATAAGGAAAAGTCAACTAGAAGCATCTGAATTGTTATAGTAAGACGTAGATAATAGAAATAAGATGATTACAAAAAGATATCAGCTATAAGCTGAAAATAATTGCAGATATTACGATGCCTTCAGCTTTTGCTAAGTACCTCGCATCAAAGTAAATATTTTTGCATAAATTCATATACTATTTTTTATTCATACGTGTCAACGTAACTTCAATGTATAGACAATTGTAGTCTATTTCAATAATCATAAACAAAATTTAAAAAATGATAGTTTCTTCAAAAACACAAATAAAATATACCAATTTTCAAGGAACTGCATTAAGAAATTCCAATTTGTTATACTCCATTAAAGTAGAGCCAAATATCGTAACACGAGATTCGAAAATAATTTCGAGCCGACGCCGCATCGTGTGAATTTCAAAGGCATGCAAACACAATAAATTTACTGAACCATATATCATCGGAATGGGCGTACACTTGACGGAACTATCAGGTCACCTTCTCGCGAACA
Source organism: Bombus pascuorum (assembly GCF_905332965.1). NCBI lineage: Eukaryota > Metazoa > Arthropoda > Insecta > Hymenoptera > Apidae > Bombus > Bombus pascuorum. Next base: position 10,401,921 of record NC_083491.1, on the reverse strand, counting down.
CAAAGCTGAGCATGAAGAAACTTTACGATCCAATTTCGATTTACGCTTTCGCGTAGAAATCAAGCTTCTCCTAGACGTAGCGCAATTTTCACCGCAACTTACAGAAACACGATGTTTTTCCCTTCACGAAACCCCTTTTTTTCGAAAGGTAAGACGTTCTTTTACAGTTGCTGACGAAAGTATTCGCACATTTTGTAAATATGTTATGTGTGTTATAGCGAACGTTTGAAATTTTCATTAACATTGCTATGAGACTCGTCTATAATAATTATGTTTCTAAGGTTTGAAACAAATCTGAAAATGAAGACAGAACAGCTTTATGTAACACACACAATGTCAAATATTCAAATACTTTCGTGAACAATAGCAGATTATATTTAACAGGATTAGAATGTTGTAAAATTTTAAAGACACGTACGCACTGATTTCTTGGGCATAATAACAATAATTTCTTTATCGCAGGACATCCCATTTTTTCATGTATCGTTTCATTTTTATTAGAAATTAATTATATCATATTTACACCTTCAAGCATTAAACACCTAACTGAACCTGATTTGTATTTAATTTCATGATTATACAATAGATCTAAGTATCTTCCATATACATTGTCGAATCGCTTGCAAGTTTTACCAACATATTCATGATACTCGTATCTCATTATATTCTAATCAAATTTCAAAACGTTTTATATCATACACAAAATGTATACGTAAATGTTTTCTATATTAAATCTTGAAATACTTTCGTGAACCCCTGTACATGTCAAGTTCGCGGTACAATCTTTCATCCATAGCTTTGAAGATGTTCGTTGCGCTGGCATCCCGCGAATTTCTACGAAGATCCATCGACACCGAGATGCGATCGTTTCCGGAACGTGACCTTTATTCGTCCTTGCCATTGGGAAAATCCTTGGCGCCCTCGAGGATTTCGGCCGCGCGTAAAGAGGCGAGAGGAAAATCCGGAAGAAGCAGCGTCGGAAAAGGATTCCCAATATTATTTCCCAGCAAGCAGGGTTTATAGGTTCGCGTTGATGGGACACGTCGGTGGTGCATCTACTCGCACTAGTGTCGCTCGTATAAGATCTTCCCTTCCTCCTAAAACTTGCACCGTTCCTTCAGCGAACACGCCCCTGTGCATCGACATCTGTCGCAATCTCAAACGGGCATAGAAATCGCTCACGAGGCTACCAAGACCACGAAAGAAAAAAAAAATGTCTTCGGTTAGATGACACTGTTCCACAGAAGCGAGGACACTGCCAGTATTACGGTTATGCGGTCAACCACCTTGTAATCCGGAAGTGTTACGCGGCCTGTGATGTTGGTTCGCCTAAAGTCGTGTGTGGCCTAGCGCAACGAATGCCGCGACACATACTTAGGATAATTAAAGCAGGAATTTCTAATCACGATTCCGAATGAATAATCTTGCTACCGGTTAGTGAAATATTATCCTACTATTGAATGGGCTTAGGTATGCACAGTTGGAGGTCGTAATATTTATTAAGTAACTGAGGAAGTCCCTTCGTTTCTTTTATGACAAAACGCAATAATGCAGAAATAAATAAGACATAATCTTATTTCCCTTATTTCGATGATTTGTATCTTTTGCATTTTTATTTTCTCTTAGAATAAACGACAGAATTTTCTTGCTTCCCGAATATACAAGTGAATGCATTAATATGTGTAACAAATTTCAAAGAGAGTGCAGGTTCGGTGGAGAAATTTTGATTTTCTTGAAAAATGTCCCGAAGCATAACTTAACAATAACAGTCTAAAATTGACAGATAGATCGACAAGGCTATCGAATCATTATTTGATGTTGACAAGTTGTTAGCGTGTTATATAAAGGTACATAACTAATTAAAAACGTTTCAATATGCGCATGACTGCCGTTTGCGTGATAAATCCAGCGGAAATCGTCGAAAATTGCAGGAGAAAAAATATTTAGAATTATTTATTTCGGCTGGAATAAAAAATTTACGAACTGCCTGTACAGCAAAAACTCAATATGATACGTTCCTCACACGAAATATTTATTGTCACTTTATTCAACTGTAAAAGTAACCTTATGCTATATTTGTCGAAACATGTTGAAAAATACTGGCGTTTCTTTCGAAAGGGAATTCTTCATGAATAACTTTTTCGGACACAGAAGTGTTCTAAAAATATACAAGAAATGTCACTTAAATAATAAAATATTTTTTAAAGGGAACTAGAAAACGTAGAGTTACAAAGAAGCAAAACCGAGTGACGGATATAGCGTAATGTTACAACGTGGTCTGTACATAAGACCACTCTTGCAAGAGACAGAATTTACGCCACATTCTTAAATTAAAATAGGAAAATGGTGCATAATTTATAGCCTGGATGGTTATGCTTTTTTTATAGCTCTCTTTTTTCCCAGTTTCTGTTGCAATATGTCGGAGATCTAATTTATCGCAGAGATACTTAAGTACTTTATTACAGTATACTTAAGCAATTGTATGGTTCTTTATGTTTTCATAGGGAAAAAAATGAATATTACAAATACTCGAACTGTATTATAAAAATTGTAAGGAGAAATATTAATAAGTATTATATATATGAAAAAATATTATAAATAATATATTGCCATTTTAATCTTTGACGTTAAACAGACTTGGACATACATAGAACAGCGAATAAAAATAAGGAACAGCGTGAAAAATTGGTCGTTTGTTACATGTTATAAGGACAGCACTTCGGTCTCGAAACACAGTATTATCCACACGTACAGATTTCCATAGCAGCTTGCTTCAAATTTAACTGCATTTCCACGATAAAATTAGTAATGAAACGAACGCTGAAAGTAAATACTGTGCACAATGCTTCCTTTAAAATCCTCTGGCAGTAAACATAAACTAACCGTGAAACGATTCCTTGCCGTTGTAATCCCAACGACAATGGCTCTAACGATCAGCTGAATTTAACGTTATATTCAAGAGACGGCCACATTCCAACGAAAGATCATCGCCTAGCGATAAACAGAATAGTTTATTTATCCAATCGTTCTGCTTTTAAATTAACGAGCTCACTCATTAACCGACCATCGAGTGGTTATTTCGCCAAGAAATTTGCCATCACGAAGATTACAAATATGGTGACCGGTCACCACTTCATGCGTAGTTGGTCGAACATACTTGTTCACATTTCATGCAAGCTTAAAGGCGAACGTCGGAGTAGCTATGGAAAAGAACTGTTCCCAAAGGGCGAAGCTGCATCAAGATAGTCGTAAAGGTAGCGTTACGGTTGCCAGGATAAGCAGCTTCCATCCTTGAAATACCTCCTAGATCAACGTCGGTATTTCTTCGCCTCTTTGTTCCGAACGATGAGTCCGGCGTAACAAGAGGAGAAGCCCTGAGATCGCTAACATTGAACGTCGAACGGTTGAACCCACACCAACGTTTAGACGCGATGTTGACACATTCTAGGAGACGAACATGCTCAGTTTTGTATAGATAACATGTCCATCTCAGTATTAAGTTTAAGTATGCTTCATATTTATATTTGGTGAATTCGTAAAGTTTTTGTAGCCTGAAACTACCGTATGATCTCGTAAAAATCACTTTAAAAGAAAAAGAGTCTTAAAACAATCTCTGATTACAGGTAGCTTTTTGCGTCGCAAGTTTTTGCGTTATTAATTATGCTTTACGGAAAAAGACCGGTTACTACATTCACAAGTTAAAATAATCTATTGAATATTATACTTCAAGGAAATATTAAGCTATGTAATCTACGTTAATTTCGAACTCTAACAGTAAGTGGATGATACATCTGGTGTGCTATTTAATATCTCTTAAAAATAGCCAATTATTATAACTAATTACCAGATGTATCTTGGAAAAAAGTTTATAACATGTTTCGTATCGCTATAGTATATTTGTCGATTTTTTAATAAATCAAAATAACTCGATTGTTCTTTCTAGCGTTAAATGCACTTGCCACGTTATTGAGATAGTCGAACGTTTATCTTCGGTACCGACATACAGTCTAAGGTACTGGCTTCTATTCTCAGTGTACTTTACACTTCGAGCATCGAACCTCTTTCGTTCTCTCTACTCCTTGCGAGTCGTATGGAGGCAGATCGTAAACCACAGTGGGCACCGTAAATACAATCGAGTGTATGGCCGCTTTAACAAACATCGTATTAACCGATTCATTTTATTCTTTTCATAGATTTAACCGCAGATCGGGTAAGAACACTTCTGGTACGAGTACGATTTAAATTACAACGGAGATGTTGTCCGAGAACTTGATGTTCTTTGATACTCGACGGTATGATATGTTTAACAGTGTTTGGAAGACGCTACTTAAGTAAAGATGTTTTCTGTGATTTACTAGATGTACCGGAGGAAATTATGAGATATGAACAATGGTTGAGAAGATTGATAAAAGATATTTTTTACGTTTTTACAATTAACATTATCTGGCATCGAAAGAAATGGAAATCATCCATCCAGTAAAAAATACGTATCTTTATGCAATGATTTTGATATTTATCCTCAAAAGTAAGTTTTTAATACAAGAAAATCTCCAGTCCGATTAAACAGTTTTTGTTAACAGAAGTCTAGAAGTCATCTAATCCCATTGGTTAGTCATTCGCTATTTTGGGTAGATATTGAATAGCACATCTATTTGCTAGAACGAGCTTGAAATTCATTTCTGTCTTGATGTAATAAGACTGTAGCAAACACTTATGTACGTCCCAACTGTAAACACGAAAACGCGTATTATCCTTACGAAAATATCCAATTTCCGACAAAAGCTTAACATATCTGCGGTAAATACCCTTTGTGAAAGCCCTTTAGTTTGTAGCAAAAGCCTTCGAGCATGCTATTATCGTTTTGATACGAGATCGAAAATGCAAGTATAACGAGGGTTAAAGGGCACCGTTTCCCAAGTGTGTCATGAGGTGAAAACGTTTGCTCTTGGGTTCACAATCCCGGCAATTATGGCTTTCGTAGAAGACACCGTAACGAAGTTTGTCCCGCGTTTCGATCTTTGCAGAGACCTTGCGTACAGTCGCCGAAGCAATTTATGTTACCGAACGATACTTGCAACGCTAAAGTTCAGTTACATTTGAGGTTAAGCGGCGGGCTGTTAACGTGCATACCATCTTGCGACTACCAAGCAACTTTCTCGCCTCGAGGATTAACTCTTTGGACAATTTCTAGCGTGGATAATCGTACGTTTTACAACTATTACGTAACTGCTGCTTTAGTTATAACTTGACGTACAATGCCCGATTGAAGACGCATCGTTTGGAATGCTTAAAAACAGCCAGTCTATGTATAAGTTAATTATTTTTTAAAAATGATTCATGATGTGAAAATGCTCTATCGTCAAAAAACCTTCACCGAACAGTATAATGTAATGATTTTATAATTGGCGGACAAAGATCACAGTACTTTAAGTCGGGACTCACGAACTTGAACATTTCAGTTTCACAATTAATTAAGCCATAAATTTATTTTTTACTAGGATACGTTTTCATGAACAAGAATCAATTCCTTGTAATAATACATGTAGAACACTATTTTATATCGCTAAGTCATTTTTAATGAGCGACTAACTTGCACTGATTGGTTTCTTAGTTTTCTATGTAATGTGTAAATAGTATTTCCTCACTGCTGAATTCAACATCTGCGGATCGAATAAATTGCAGTTGTCTGTTTAATAAATTAAATCAATCGAAATACGATTTGTACCATCGTAGAGAGATAATGCTTTATCTTATAATATCTCGAGATTGTAAATTTGCTTCTGTTTCTGGCAAAGTTTGATCACTTGTTTTCATTTACCTCGATTAATTCGACTCGTTCAATAGACAATAAGCATTCGCTTTAACACCCTCAACACGTGTTTTAAAGACACAGTTAAGGCTAATACAAAACGTTATAATAAAGTTTTGTGAACATATCCTTATTTATCCATTTAATTGATCCGAATGTCTCATAACCCTAAACATACAAAGTTTTCACAGACTTTGTACTTTCCTTTATCCCAACTTTCATTTCTAAAGCCAATAAATTCCACATTTTGCCCAATTCTAAAGCTAAAACTCGGGAAAAGACGCTCGTAAAAGATCGAGTGTCTCGTAGAAGCACGATTTTTGTGCGACCTCATTGTAAATGCATTTTCGAAAGAATGCTATCTCGTTGGAATAGTCGAGAAGCGAAGTACGTGAACAGGAGCACAGTGTTAGAAAGTAACGCGAATACTTCAGTTTACTGGGACATGATGTAATAAAATCGTACAATCAGTTTCAACGAGCAGAAACTTATGTATTTGCCAGGATACTTCCGCGTAGTAAGAATTACCGTATTATTTTTCCCTTCTGCCGACTTCGTAAACATTTATTCTACTGTGTTTGCTCATATCCAGTTATGAGTTCTGCTTAACACGCTGCACGCTCAACGAGAGAGAGTCTTCGTTTACGTTTAAATCCACAAACGTGCAATGTGTTTAAGTGTGCTCGAAAATTTTCTTTTTATACGAAAACAAGCAGATTACGGTTGCTCGGTTATTTTTTAGCAAACAATCTGCTTTCAACAGGTTCAAAAGTTTAGTTTCCGTCTGTGTTGGTGAAACATAAAAAATACATCACTGAATAGGTGGTAATAAAAGCTGGAGAACTTCGTAATTTTTAGGAGAAATAGTCAGAAAGCTATAAAGTGAAAAATATTCGTGAGCTTTCGGCAAACTTTTTCCTAGATATAACTAAGTAGCAGAGGAAAGCAAAAACTAACATGATACTGATTACTCACATGGTCTTGCTCATGAGATTAGAGTTTGCAGAAAATGCATATGAAAATCAACTGACCTGAAACAAAATAAATATATATAGATTAGAAATCTGATAAGTGAAAGAACACAATATGAAGATCAATAAAATCGATTTCCATGATCCCAAAATAAAAAAAAAAGAGATGGACACAATATATTTTTACATTTACCTACAACATAAATTTATAAGCTCACGCTACGTTTCACAATATTCCTTTGCAAACAGTTTTACAAATCGATTACACAGTTTTGTCGCAATTGATACGAAAGGGAAATTGCCCATAACTTTCGCAATGGTCACACGTACACCAGTAAAAATAAATTGTGTCGCTTGAATCACAGTCGTAATAAATACCGTGTGCAAAAGTCAATGTTTAAACGCAAGCAAAAATAATAGAAAGAAGTAATAGTGAAAAAAAGTGTTAAAGAGAGTAAAGAAGGAGAAAGAGGAAAGAGAGTCCAAATGTCAAACCAGCAAAAATATCGACCACAATTTTCGCTGGTTTTCAGGGCAAATGGGAGCATTCAGTGGCCTTTTGGCAATTCTAAACTCCAAGAATCGTCATGACGATAGATCATGGTCGGGGAGGGTCATGCGTGGACGCATTGGAGACACATTTAACAAACCACCGGCGGACGATTCGCAGGAAATAAATAGGGAAAGCATACGCGAGGGCAGGCCGCGTGAAAATTATGTGGTCGCCTGATATATTTCCCATTCACCTTGAATTAATGTATCGTCGATATTACCGCGATGCATCAAAAGCCTCCAACCCTTTTCCCCACCAAACACTGCCTAAAAATTGGCCGGCGTTGATGCATTGAGAGCAGACCGTGGCGTGGGTACGAGTTGCGGATGAAATGTACCGGTTCGTATTGGTGGCCTGTTCATACGCGATCACATATACTTTTTTTTTGTTCCACCCTCAATTTGATGCCAGACTATGGAAAAAGTTGAACGAACATTCTCGTCGATGTCGGGTTGACGTGCCTCGTCGCAGCGCTAATAAAACATCGACGACACGATTGATTTCCCAGGGTACGATTATTATTAGTGCTGATCGATGCCCGATACTCGACGTGCTGCTTTCAACGTGATTCGCTTCTATCGAGACGCATCACGCTACACCAATTGATACACAAATGTTTCAGAATTGCTACATCTCTATGTGTCAGTGTAATAAATTTTATTTAGATATTATTTTAATCTGCGAACGTATCGTAATTGAGGTGTTTTTTAAAATAAGAATCTATAGGTTTATATTAAATATTTTTTAATCAAATAGTTCAATTATTATGAAAGTATTCGTTTTGCAAATAAAAAAATAACAAAGTTCTTTCTAGAAGTTATTACGATTATCAATTCAAACCTGGCTAACATTGAAAGACTAATAGTAAAACTTCAAGAGCAATGTACTGATTTTATCAAGTGAATTCATTACTTCGTCTGTTGGATCCTTTCTGCAAAAAGATCTTCAATTTCTTTATTCAGACGTCCTCTGATCTTCTCATACGTTATTCTATTTTTTCTGTCAAAAATAAATTGTATCTCATTTATTTTTACTACGACTAGGATAGAGATAATTGAAATTAATTTGAGCTTATTAATTTTTAATTCAAAATTAATTTTATGCTTTTCAGTAATGAAGATAATTTTGGTTAGTGAAAATAAATAATCGCAATGAACTTTAAATGGATATAAATTAGTAGATTTCTTAATAATAACACCGAGTAAGAGGTGAATATAACAAGATAAATATATGTTGAAGAGCGAGACTCGAAACGCGTCCAGCACGCATGCATTCATAAGCCGACATATTTTTTGAAATGCTGCCAATGATAGTGCGAAGAACAATTGCAGCGGTACTATTACACCGGTACCGATGCAATTTCTTTTTCACGGTTTCTGAAGTTGGCATGAAATAGAAAATTCCAGTCGAAATTCTGGCTAGGATTAAAAAAGTAGTTTGATCGAGAGCCCACGATTTTATGGCTTATTGTTCGTCGAGATCACAAATTTCTTTCCAACGCAAAGTGTGCACAGGACATTTATATAAATTTTTTTTACACGATCTATAAATTATTCTGAACATAAAATGTCACTTACACTATAGATCTGTTTCATTTCATGTCATTAAAAAGAAAAATACTCTTTACAATGATAAGCTCAAATACAAATTTAAGATTTGATTTGATATGATTAACAAATTAAATAAAATGTATTAATAATATTGATATAATAAATTTATTATTTATATTTTTATTATTATTATTATATTATAGTATAAATTTATTATTTATTATTTTATTATTTATATATAAAATAATATAATAATTTATAATAAAATACCTATATATTATGCACAGTAAGTGATATTTTTTATTTGGAACAATCTACGGAATTAAAACAAGTTTAAAATACCTATATATTTATTATGAAGAATAAAGAAAAGATTCAACGTTGTTGAAGTGAAAATTCACGAATGAAAATTCAATTCTGTTATGAATCAATCGTTCAATTTTACAGACACTATGTAGTATCTTTTTTCTTCCATTAAAATTCACTTAAAATTTATTATTCTATATAGCTACTTTGATTGGTCAAAATATTTTTTAATATCGTTTCCATTTATTAAACTGTTTAAAAAAAAAGAAGAAAGACAAAAATCCATATAACCTAATAATGCACCTAGAACGAAATTTAACGTGAAGTTTCAGCGAAAGGTCCATACATCTATCGAATTCACAGTCGGAAAGCCAAATTCTTATCTCGATGTAGACGTTGAACGGAAAACATCAAAGGACAATCAAATTTCACTCTAGGAGAAATTCGAATGAATGAGGAGATCTAACACAGAATCGTTTGTGGTACTCATGATAGCTAACGAATTTGTACGCGTTTGTAGAACATATTTTTTTTCTTTCCTTTTTTTTCCGTGGAACGTTGCCAAATGGAATTCTACAAGACAATTCCGTTATTGGTATCGCGGTAGACGTACAAACCGATTCGTCGATGAATTTGCGATTCCTTTGATCCGTCGCGTTCGCAATACCGGAGCAATTCAAAGCGGAGAGTTCTCTTTCGAGCGTAAAACCATGAAAAACTCGAAAATATTACTCTCTAACGGATCTACGTTCATGGACAGTTACTGCGGTCCCCCTAACTGCCCGAGAAAAACGTATTTGCTCATTCTAGTGGGAGCATGTCGACCCTCTTTTTACCCTTTCGCTCTATTTTCTAGAAATGCATATTTATCAGTTCGGCAAGTAGCTGCGAAAGGGGGTCTTAAGCTGAATGGGATTTTAAGGATATAGCTCGTTCTCTGCTCTTTATTCCTGGAATTTTGAAGCGAAACCTCCTCTTCTCAAAGCATCCCTCTTTTCTTTACTTTTCCCTATTGATTCACCCTTGCTCGTGCATCTGCTGGTGCTAATCAAGCTAATTGTGGAGATTGTACTGCATTAGGAACGAGGCAAAAACACGTAGAAAAACTTACGTTTTATTTGCGTCCTCGATGCTATATACGATTTCGTGTAGAAAATACGAAGAATTGTACACGAATGAAAATACTTTTCGAGCTATCTAAATCGTATATTACTTTATATTAATATTTTCGTTTTTAGATGTTGAAATCCTCAAATTTATTGTCTTTTCGGTGTATACCTTACTGTTTTATATTATTAGATTTTTATTTCGTTTTATTCAAATCGATTCCGTAATTGATAAAAAAAGGCCATTTGATTCACACTTGTGTTTATAACTCATGTACTTCTCTAGTACACATCCCCTACTTTAAGTCAATTAATTAAAAAAGAAAGAGACGTTTATTAATCAGTAGATTTTCTTTTACGATTCGTATCATAATCTAAATTTGCAAGTATCTCTGTGTTAGTAGCACGTACAGAGTTTCTTCTTAGCAATAAACGTGCAAATTAAAAAAATTAGTAACGTAACAATCTCATTCCAGGAAGCTAGATATTTATTCAGATTAGTGTCGTGTTTTTAAAAAGACATAGTTGTTAAGAAAACATTCTCCTCTGAGGGACTGCATACGAAATTTTAAAAGCCACACGTTTCGTTGGAATTAATTAACACATCCCTCGGTCTTTTATTTTAATTACTTAACGACTTAATAAAGTTTATTACATTAATTATAAGTAGTGTATTTGCTTTTTATGATATATAGCAGCTCGTTTCAGAGAAACGGGCAAAACACTCGCAATTTATTACGTAGAACTTCTCATATTTTTACTCGTGTTTGTCCACTTATGTAGAAAGTATTTCACTGCACGTGGACTCTGCCATAACCGACACATGTGCAGAGCATTCAGTGAGTTTTCATTAAAACTTTATGAGGTCAACGTCCGCAAAAAATTCTCATATTACTTCTCTATACATAAATAATAAAGTTATTCTCGCGAGGCCTTCATTTCTTTTGTCCTACACATAAAGATAAACGAAATATAACAGGGATGTATGATGTGTTGCTCACGGTAATTTCTTCTTTATAAATTTGTTACTCCCCATTCAACCTTTGCGATACATGCACGTAACAAAGGCATTTATGTTTCCTAGCATATGACGATGCAAAAATGTTTTTTTGTAATGGTAAACGCTTAATCTTCGTTTATATACATATGAAATAAGATATTAAAGCTAAGAACTTAAAATTATTATAAACGTTGTATGGATAAATGAGAAATGAAACGAAGACACGAAGTTTACTTCGACAGCTCGGTTTGCACAAATATTACGATGATCTCCAATTCTAGTCCATAACATAAGACATTGGAGGTTAATGCTATTGATAACAATCGTATGTCAATTTTGAGCTATTTCTATATGAAATGTTTAAGAAATTAACTAGAAAAGAAACTGCGATATAACATTGAGAGAATTTTTTCTATTTTTGGTTGTTTGTAATTGTACACACTAAATACGTCACTACTTTTTAATTTGGACTTCAAGAGGAAGAAGAGAAGATAATAACAGAAAATGCCATTGGAACAGCCCATTTTTATAACGATATCAAAAACCACATGTGTGTCTTCATGGTCACATGGTCTCTTGGATTACACAATTTTTTCAATTGTACACACTCATAAGTAATATTAGTAATAACGATAAGTAAAATTAAATTTCGTACTAAATTTATACAGTATTAATAAAACAAGTTCATATTCTGCGTAATTCCAAATCATCGTGTATCGAATAGCAATTTGGAACATTACATTTCACCAATTAATGTGGAAAAACGCAACGTATATATCGTTGAACATCGATTATCCCATTTTCTGCTCGATGGTTAGTAAATCCAATGCGAAAGAGACGGCTGGCAAAATCTGGCAATACATAACATCGCGTGTCATACGCACATATTGAATTATAACTCGGCGTTATCCATGGATCAACTGCAAAACACATTTAATACGCGTCGTTCGCCATTTGCGTAGATGTCGAGTAGAGTCGTACCAATTAAATGGAGCGAACAAGGAAAAAGAAAGAAGACGAAAATTACACGAAAATGAATAATCGAATGAACGAAGACAAACAAATCCACCGGTAGAAATATACAACACAGGTTATACGTGGAGAAGAGAGATAAAGTGAGAAAACAAAGGGTAGAGGTAGGTTGAATCAGAACGAGTAGTTATATAGAGGCGGCAGAATAATCAGTACGAAGTCAACGCATCTATAGTTCTATGGAATTGATCCCTTCCTGACAGGCCCAAATACAAACGATGAAACCTCCATGAAGACCGATCGATTATGGTCCCAACGTTTCGATGGGTGCTGATATTCGTGACGATGCTTAACGTGCTCCGATAATCCTCGATTATTATTGTCTGATCAATCGTGCTTTTCCTCGAGATCCCTCAAGATTCTCCCAGTGGGGAAATCGGGATGCTGATCATGAAATAATCTCGAAGGAACTGATCTATTATCCTTTAAATTTTTTATGTAACATGTATTTTGACAAGTCAGACTGGTTAAATTGACTGTCAGTGATGTAGGTCAGAATCGCGAATTTGGCACGCAGTGGAATACGATTTATAAACAAGACAAAAATATTTAAATAAACGACATGCTTAAGAAAATACAAATATTTTTAAGGATTAACTTTTAAATGTATTATAGAACATATGGAAAAGTTAAATTAGTTTAGTATGAAAAAAAGAAAAGCACGAAAATTGTTGTCCATTATTAGAAAAAGAGAATAATCAGGGAACACAGTGCGGGAAATGTCATTTAGACGACAGAATGAAAAAATGAATATCATTGTAAAATGATAAGTAGTATTCTATGTTTCCACTTATATTATCTAATTGTTATCTTTTGCAATAAGGTTTCAGTGTCTTTACTATCTTACAAAATAAGCAATATAAATTATTATTGTTGTTAAAAGTGTAAATACCTTGTTACTATCAAATATTGTTTGTCAATCATAGTATATTTCCCAAATGATTTAAGAGATCTAAAATATTCATTTATAATATATAAATTTTAATACATGCATATGCATAGATCAGTAATATTTAAACATATTTCTCCAAACCTCCCGAATACATAATATTAACTTGTGTAAATTCAAGTAATTTGTGTGCAAAATTACCATGATAATCACCATAAAGAGGAATCGAGCAGATTTACCCGAATTACTTGTTAATCACTTATTATTTGCATTACAAGCTATTTAAGCTATGCATGCATTGTCAGCAACGCAGAGAGATCTGATATTCTTCTATTCTCATTTTCAACCAAACTTGCTAGTGTATGCTATTAAATCATTAAAATCAAATATGCAAATATTAGTCGCAGTAGCATAACGGCGTGAATTATTTTTATTCCCCATTATCTTAAATTCTTATTTATCGTCGATTTGAATAGATGAAAAAATATACGACAATTTATATTACAGTTTAAGTCGGTATAAAATTATGAAAATAATCGAAAGATACAAATTTTATATTTTTATCACATCTTTATTTTAATAAACAACAAATTTACGGTTATTTCTAAATAGCATTGCACCTCTATAAGAAAAGAAATACCGATCAGTTTATAAATTGTGAATCGCGCGTTTTATTTAGTTTGCAAGAGTTTTAAATCGAATTTGTATAGTTTTAGTCTAAATGAAATTGTTCGAACAACACGGAAAGTAATCGCTTATTGGAACATTTCTATTTGCAATCGTTTTGTTTGCAAAAACCAGCGATGCAATGTTATACGAAGTTTAGTTTTGTTTGTTCAGTCCGAGCGGAATAAAATTGATATGACTGATAGAATGAAAAAGAAACAAGAACGAATATTTTCAATTACCATCAGGAACATGGATAAAAAAAGAGAATAGATTCTTTGTCTGTCTCGAAGAAAGAGAGACTGATTTGACGCATTGGTTTCCTGTAATTTAATTTCAAGTTCCCGAAGTATTGGATATACAGCGCGTTACAAGAACATTAAAAATCAAACCTTAGATGGTGGATCGATAGATTATGCTTTCAAAGTTCAGCCAACGAAATGCGAAAAGGACTTTAATAAATACTACGAAAAGTTCTTTAATGGTAAAACAGGAAGTGGAACTTACGTACTTGACGCAGAAATCATTAGCTATGCAAAACATCCCAATATAGCGAGATGTAAATCACGTCGAAGCAAACAACCGACACTGTAAATTTATCCACTGACGCTAAATGAAATCGTAATTCCACCCTTCTTCAAATTATGTAAGAAAAATACGAAATACTGTAATCGCGTAAATGAAGATTGGAATAAATATTTTTCACGAACTACAAACTTAAACTACATTAATTAAAAAACATATAATTTACATGTTAAAAATTAAACGTATAAAACATTTGTATTAACATTAAGATACAAAACGCTTCGTTTGTTCAAATAAGTAATTCCATACTTCGATAGCGCGCACAAAAATTATATTCCTACCTCCTTCATCTGTTTCCTAACAAACAAAATTTCATCACATCACACTCCATTAACCACCAATATCCATCTGAACAAGTTCGACCAATTCCACGCGCAAGGTTTACCTATTACCGCATTTACCTACTTCAAAAGTGCGGACCATAATGAACATTATATAATCGGGTCATTTGAACATCGGCCCATGAATTATGTAAAGAATCGGATATTCGCGATAGAACGGAGTTAGCCAGGAGCGAACGAACCCGAATCTAATTTTCATTCGCGTAACGTATCTCGATCTCTTTAATCGGGCCGCTGAACAAAATTTAGGATTTTTCGAGCTAGCTGGGTACATCGGTTGTCAGGCAGTGTTTCAACGAATTGCGAATTACCCCGGCATTCGAGGGGTTGGCCGATGAGAGCGACAATTTTCAAACCGGGTGGAACGTTTCGTTTGGTCCGTCGCCCATTTGTTCTCCCTCATACTCCTTCCTTCTTAAGGACGAGGGAAAGGAATTAGAGATTCAAAAATAAGGGAGGGGGTCGTTTTCTCGTTAGCGAGTTTGGATCTCGGTGGAACGAGAACCGAGAAAGAATAGGGGCGAACCTTCCGCGGGCTGGACGTGGTGGAAGAAAGGGGAGCAGAGACTGTGAAATGGAACGAACACGTTGGAATTCAGGCATTCGTAGTTTATTCTCGTACTTTAATTACCTAGTTATCCCGCCGATTTACATAATGTACTTTGCCCGTCGTATCGGGCGTCGACTCCGCAAGCCAGAGTTTCCAATCGGTTCAACTCCCTCGTGGATACCTAATCGAGAGAAGGGTAGTAAGGGATGCTGTTCAGAGGGTATTAATTCCTTTAGGCTCTCGATCGTTATAACCCATTATTCCCTACGGTATTCCCACCCAAGAACATCCCAGCGTTGACTGTAATTGCCCTTTAAAACACATTCTCTTGCGCCATCACCTCGTGATAACGAAAATGAAGATCAATTCTTTTCGTTTTAAAACAGCTTCCGAAGATTCGTGTATATCTGCTCTTGATTTATCACGTTCCTGGAACTGTCGTTGGAATGGAAATGTACAAATTTAATCGATGTTGTAGAACGAATAATATAATATACGTAGAATAGATCAATTTGGAGAAATTTTTAGCAAACGTTTGCTGTAGTATATAGCTTAATATAAGAGAGTGTATTCTATAAACTGTCTGTAGAGTCTACATGTATATCTTTGAAGGATGATGAGAATGACCATTACCATTACCATCAAGAATTAACTCATCTTGTAGTGGGCTAAATTAATAAATCTTGGCTGATTTAAAATGAATATCTTTTTCGTTCACGCTGTATTATAGTTTTTCGAACTTTATACTTGTACATATAAATAGGAGGAACTTTGGTAATTATATTCTGAACTCGTAAGAACATTCCAAAGATTCGAAAAGTGAAACTACGTAAATTTTGTAAAATATTAAAAAGGAGACAATTTTTATTTTCTTCGGACCATCTTCCTCCTTTGTCTATTCTCCATAACTATCATCTATCCGACAAACGGTACGCCAGTAACTGTAGCGTTAGCCTTGAACCTCAACTAGGTTCAAAAATCTATTCTCCCAGGAAAGTTGTACCGGAGGCAATCGTCGAAGAATCGCGCTCCTTTCACTGCTGTCTGCATCCCCTGGAGAAAGAATCATTATGCGCCTTGTACGGTTGCACGTTGATGTTCACAGTCGCGTTTTACGTTTACATCGATGCAAGACAAAACGGTGTACACGTAGCAGTTCTCGCGAAACCGAAGGCACGCGCGTGGGATAGCTCGGTGGCGAATCGCAAGACGAAAAAACAGAAAGGGAGAAAGAGGGGTCTAGTCTGTGGGTCTAGCTACATAGTATCCCACGCTGGTCGAAGAAATCGTGACTGGGCGATCATAACTCGAAAGTAGTCGACGTACAACCCGCATGGAGCGGGTTAACGAGGCCAGGCTGGTAGGGTTAATGGGTTAACAGGACAGTGAAGCTGGTGTATCGTGGCCGCGTCGCCCTTAATTCACCGCTTGTGGGATCTACTCTAAGGAAAAAGGAGGAAACGGGCATGTACGCTCGTGTACATTCCTCTGTATCGGTCCTTAGCGTGTAGGAGAAGCGTGTTTGTATGGGCGCTTGTAGTTTAAGAGAGCAGGCGAAAAAGGGTCGCTGCATAAGGTGAGGTAGTTCCGATTGGATGATCCGGAGGATGAAAGAGCCAATTCAACGAAAAGCATTACAGAAGAAAGGGAAAGAGAGAAAACGACGATCAACGAAAGATACACGACGGGAGGTGAAAAACGAAAGGAACGAAATGCTGAACGCTGGAAAACGAAAGGGGTTAGGTTATATACTGTAAATACGAAATGAAGCACGCCGAGCATCTGAGACTTCTTCCCTCGAATCGAGTCGACGGAAGCTGGCGTAAGAGGTGACACAACTGACACCTCGTAATACCAGGACTTGGGCCGACGCCAGTTTGCATAAGAACTGCACATCCGGTGTGCAGCCGATGCGCTTGTACGTAACCAGTAACCATGTAGCAACCACCGTTTCCTCCGAGTGCAGCTTGCTATCTATTCGATAGTCAATATTACGTGACACAACACGCTGCTACGTGCGCACTCTCGGTGTGACAGCCAGCAGCGTCGTGTGCCGGTGCCACGGAGCCAAGGTAATGGAATATTGTCGTGTTGAATCTACGACGGATATCGCCTATGACTTTCCTATGCGCGACTACTCTCACTGGTGTTGGTAAACGTTACAGAAACCAGAGCTATTCCAAAGGAAAATCGAACTACGTTTCACGGGGGAAGAATAATGCTCCGTGACAATACAGGGACTTACCATGATCGTTTCGCTAACGTGAAAAAGAAATGAGTGGTTAACATGTCTGGAATACAAGGTTTACGTTACAACGTTTGCGAAACGAAAGAGCGAAACGGAGAAGAACTTGGCAAGGAACTTTAACGTTTATCAACTAATTCGAAGTGTTTTTACTTGTAAAAATTGTAGGATGAATGAAATGGATATGGTGGGTAAGTCATCAATATCTGTGAATATTGATATTTATACAGTACGTTAAGTTATATTTATACAGCGTACAGTAAGCATTTCGAGATAGACTTTTCTTTTGACAACGAACACAATGACGTAATAGAACAGTTAGTTTGGAAAAATATAAATTAATTGTAATTTTTAAAATGCTATATCAGGTTCCATTTATAAAGACATATTTTACTTCGATAGATTTCAATGGTGTTAGAAAAATTATATCAACCACAGAATTTTGCTAACAATTATTTTAAGATTTACATTCAAATATGAATTATTTATTGAATACGTTCTTGGTGAATTTATAAAGACTACGGACAAACAGTGGGTAGAGTAATAAAAGTGTATTACACACAAATATTACGGACACCATTCGTGACATACATTTACTGGATTATGAAGATATTTATTATTATGTTATTTGTTTATTATTTGTTGATATTTTGTTATTATGTTTCAATTAAATACAACTAAATTTACATTCAAAGAGAAGATCGTAAAATTCAATTATTAAATTAAAACTAATTCAATTAAAACTAAGGAACGCTGCTGGATTTGACACACACTAGAGAAGAGTCGATAGCGGGATTTTAAACAACATTCCCCATTTCCCAAACACGGAAAAATCAATATAGTAGCGATCAATCCGCTAATCCATCGAAAATCTTGGTAGACTGTGTAAAGAAAAAATGGTTTTCCTTCCGGGTAAGGTATCGATAGGGGCTGATATAGCTCCGGTAACCGAACTGCTGGAAGCGTAAAGTGATTTTACCTTGCGTTCTAACACTTAGGACGCGAGGCTGAGATGACGATGGGCGCGAGCAAGATCGTATTTATCTGCTGGTCGTAGCCAGCGCCGACTTCAGGCGGTACTCGGCGTACAAAGTACCGATTACAGAATTCACGGACCGTGTTATTTATCGACTATTGAATTTCAGATCGTAGATTTTGCTCTCTAATTCATATCTAACCGGCGATGCTTATAGCAGAAACAAATCCTTGCAATCACGGGGGCCGATTATCATAAGGGCTCCGGCTCGAGTTATGCTAGCCGAGTAACGGAAGGATCGATCTTATCTTCCACGCCGCTGTTACTCGTCCTGCCGGCCATTCGTTACTCCTGTCAATTGCCACTGTCAGTTGGAATTCTATAGCGACTTCGCTCTCTTCCGTGACTCCAGCAACAGCGCTATGCCGCGCATAGCGTGTTAGAATGGTCGTCTGACCTCGAAAAAGTCGTTGAGCGCTATGTAGACTAATATCGTCCAGCGCTTAACTATTCAAGCTACCATATATTTATTTTTGCACGTAACATAGCGCTCCTACGAGATATACTCTGCATAGTCCATAAATATAGCATAATACAGTGATTGGAATAACTAAATACCAAGTGATATTATCATGCAGATTATTTACAGCGTACGCGGAATTTAAAATTAGATTATGAAAAAAGTTGCAAAACTTTTATACAAATCATAGAGTTAAATTAGAATTATAAGATAGTGGTGAAATTTTAAATAATCCCTATCAATATATATATAGCTTTACCTAAAGAAACAATTTATATACATCCGAAAGACTTACTATTAGTACTTTAAAAAATTAAGTAATAGAAAATGATCAAAATTGTGACTTTTTTCAAAACAGACGGTTGTTTTAGAACATTGTATCGCGTTACTCGAGAAAAACGCGCCGGAAGCATACCACGGTGTAGTGTGTTTTTCCTGCGAATTGTTTTCAGACCAATTGGAAATTTCAGGCACGCGTCTCATTCCATGGCTAGTCACGATAACGAGAAACGGTCTGTAGTGGTTTTACAACCGTGGAAAAATTTCAATCGTAAACTTGCAGCGGTCGAGGATTAAGTTTCGCTTTAACTTTAGCCGACCCTTATATCTCAGCTTTTCGAATTAATGCCCGCAAAATGGAGAACGTGTTCTACGCAGGCTACGCAGGAAATGGACTCTTACAACGAGGAGCTAGGAGACTGAAATTTATATGAGATAGTTTAAGGGTGATGTTTTCATGGAATGTTTCTCGATCTATCTAATCAATGGATAAATAGAAAGGATAAGAAATAAATAGAATGTAAAAGAAAGATTTTTAATCGACTATGAGGCTAACGGAGAAAGTTATTAAACTCGATTTATCAAAACACAGAAGGTGTTCAACACTAATATTTATAAAAACTATTATAATACTAATAATATTTATTTCATTTATCTATATTATATATAAATATTATATACAACGTAATAATACGTAATAAAAATAATATTCACATAAATAATAAAATATTAATTTGTATTATAATATTACTAATATTTATATATATATATAAATATGTATAAAATTACAAAAATCGTAGATATTCAAAATAATATAGCAGATGTCTTTGCCTTGTTCAACTAAAGTAATTGAACATATTTTAAAATGTGATCTCACTTAGGATTCAATTTTCAATGAAACTTTTACCAAAGCAATGATGTCAGGGCGCCAAGTAGAGAGACGATAGAATGATAACAACCACGCGACACAGCGTAATATACCGTCTTGACGATTATCGATGCTGTGAAGATCGTATTACAAGGAATATTTAACGGATCATTAAACCCGAATTGCGCGCACGTCTATAGATTTACGGTAGATCAATGGCTGGGGCTATCTCGTAGAACGAAGGAAAGGCTTGGATGTGCTTAAGGCCGCGAAGTAGAGCAAGGCGTGGTGATTTTCTTGTATAAAGCAACGGGTAAATGCTTCCTGCTGATCAGTGCGGTACCATCAGTCGCGTCATTCCCGGTAAGATCTGATTTCCAGGGGCAAATTGGTCGCTGTGTGAGTCCAATGTCGACAGGAATGCGAGACGATTTACGTTTAAATAATAGGTATCGTTAAATGGGCGAGCGTGTGGTCGCGTGATCGCGAGCACATTCCCTTTTCTTCGTAATACCATATTTTAGCCGCAATCTTCGTACCAAACGTTGATAAGAGCTCGTTCCGCAACGCAGCTCGATAATATTAATTAACACGTAAACACATTACCTCTTTATGAGTTCATTTATCTCCCTAACATTTTACGATGCCGCATCATTATCCAGTTATAAGAAGAACGTAGATGCACGAAGGCGAGATTTCCATTGCCATGGTGAAATATCTCAATTTCAAAGCGGCTTGCGCGCACGCTATTCCTCCAAAGTGCGGACCACTTGATTATTTTTGAGAGAATGTAATTTTCTTACGGAATTAGAAATGGGAAGGTTCAGCATGATTTTATCTTTTATTAGAGATGTAAAGTATTTTAAAAGTAATACAATTCAATGGAGTTTTCCAGGGAAGTCGGAGAACTAGTTTGAAGCTCGCAAATAATTATTTATTAAATACATAACGTTGGCAATAAAAATTAGCTTAAGTAAATAATGGTTAAATATTGTCTTCGTAATTTTGCATTCTTAACCTTCGACTCAATGTTACTATTAACTACGGAAAAATTTATTGAATTATGTATCTACAAAGAGATTATTGAACTTGCGAGATATAAAAAGTAATAAATCGAAATTTAACTTTATACTCTTAAATTATACTGCAAGAGATGTTCTTCTTGATATCCAGAATATCTGTACGAGAAATCTGAAACGTTCAAACGGAGTGTTCATATGTTACAAGCTAACATGTACTATACAGTGTTCGCTGAGACTTCATTAATCGCTGAAACTCTGTCGATATCATCGAATCTACCTTTTTGCAGGTTCGGAACGGGGCCAAAAACATTCAGAGACCGTAGTTCGTGTTGTAGAAGGAAAAAGTTAATTACGTCGATTTGAAATTTCCTCGACCCTAAGTTGGATACCATTAAGACCTGATCGTTTCCTACCGGAATTGCACACGTTCTACGATGTTACACGAAAGAATCGATTCCATGTGCCGATCATAAAAAAAGCTACGTGTGCTGAATGTTCGTCAGCTGATTGATTCCAAATGATCCATCAATTTGAGACATTGCAAGTTCGCAATACGGCAGAATGTAGTTAAGGTACATGTATAGTGATTTAATAATATCTTTGAAATTTGGGATTCGGAATATAATTATAAAGTATATATTACATAATGGAGTATAATTTTAACATACTAATATGTGTATATTCAATTCATTAATAAATAGCCAGTGTATACGAATGTAGGGCAAGTAACAACAATAACACGTATAATGTATGCAACAGTATAATGTTAGTATGAATATAGTAAAATCTTTTAACGTATATAATATGTTCTGTTATATATAGTTCAGTTGTTCATTAAAATGTGACGTGATATCAAAAATAAATATTGTTCACGACAATATAATGATTATTCTGGAAATCGATTTTAGTAATCCTAGCAGAGGAAGATACTACATACTCATCCTTAATTGAACATTATTATCAAAGATTTAATATTAGAGAAAGAAAAATCCTTTTTCATTTCTAATTCAAAATTAGTATAGTTTCCAAACAGAATCACACAATTGTTCCATCATAATGATTGAAAAATATTCTATTTTATTAAATTACAATATATTTTGACATAGCTACTAATCAAAAATTCCAACTCAGCGCACAAGAAAGTCGAACATCGTACATAAATATTCATCTTCTTCATTCTTTTGTTGCAATTTACCACAGTGAATCCAACAACGATCAAAATAAAACAATTCATTATTATGACTTCCTAACTATAAAAACACCAATAACTTCTCATTACAAAAGCGAGCCGTTCCAAGGAACAACCGCGAAGAGAATGCAGATCCTTTCAGCGGGAAAGGAAAACGGGAAGGAAAGGAGGAAAGGTAGAAAGAACGGGAACTCGTAGCCCCATAGTGCGGTGGCATAATTAATTATAACCGGTTCTCCACGTTTCAACGAAGTTACTCCGTTGCTGTTTTATTAAAATCCTATTAACTGAGATGAATTCGTGGAAATCAACTGAACTTTTTCCCATAGAATCACAGGGGCGGAGAAGCGCAACAGCGCGAGATGGAAGAGGAAGAAGACGAAAAGGAAGAAGTGAGAGTCCCCGGTAATAGCGCAACGTCTCCAGAAGACAAGGAAATTCCACTCGGCGTCTGTCGCAACGTTCTCCGTTTTCTCTGCGGAAATTTTATTATGCATCCGTGAGGGGTTCTTCACCGGTTGCGAAGCAGGATGAACAGTGCTCCGTTCGAGCACGCGACACAAAGGAAGGAAAAGCCGAAGGAAAAGCCCTCGAGCTTCTTTTGCACCTTCCGGCAACACACAGCATTAAACTCAGTATGCAGAAACGTATCGTGGCCCTCGTATCGATGGTTCGATCCAATAAACGGGACGCAGGATGGGTTTCGTTCGCTGTTAAGCGAGAAGTATCTGCCGCGCATCTCAAATCCTGCGAAGTTGATCATGCATAAAAGAACAAGAGTTTGACGTTTACGCGGGAAACTCATAACATTTAACCGTGCAGTCCCGTGAAATTATCAACAGAGATATTAGGTTGCGTAGTAAATTCCTTCGCGTTTAAAACAGCTCTAGGATTCTTACTTTTACATAAGACGATGTATGGATTAGCTGGTCCTATCGTCTTAAGTAAATGAAATGCGTAATCTTTTACCTCATCACTCAAAAGTTGTCTTTCAATAAAAAAATTCAATACGTGTACTTTTACATTTTCTAAATTATTGAATTACTATCCGCGAATAAAGTTTTCTAATTATTGAAATAATTGATGTCCCAATATTGGTAGTACGTAAATATTCCAGTAATCTCAAACGTCATAAATTATGTAAGAAACTATAATAATTTCTGCTTTTTGCAGAGCAAGCAATTTTTTCATATATACTGAATGTAAAGTTTGTAATGTTTTCGATGTATCAATGCATGTAACTTCTTTACTTCTAGAACGCATTATTATCTGAAAAATTGAAACAATTGTCGAGGGTAGTTTTCATTATGAAGCCCTGAATTGCATAGATATACAGCATAGATTGTTGATTCGTACCAAAGGCATACTTATTGCCAGGTAAATATTCAGTCTCTCTTGAAATATCGGGAAATGCTCGCGATCAAGTTTACGAAAAAAAAAAAAAAAAAAAAAGGAAAAAAAGGGAAATAAAAACGATTTGGAGGGTAAATGGGCGTTACAAGATCGTTGGCACGCTTCCTACTATGAACCGCGATATCTCAGAAACTTTTGAAGTTGTCTCGTTCCCTTGGGGCGAAGACGATTTTCCAGCTTTCGCGTAAGCAGTGATGAACATTCAATTCTTCCTTTCGTGAGTTTTCGAGCAGTTTCAGTCGTGTAAAGGATCGAATAGCTTTAAATATTACTCGAGTCTTAAGATGCTTGATAACGTTGAAAATCTCGAGGAACTTAACAGTTTCAATGAATTAAAAGGACTTCAAAGTCTCGTCACTCTTTTTCAATTTCTTGAAACTTTTGAGACTTTGATCTTATACGTAGCTATATGGTAATACTGCTTATACCAATCTAATACGTACTTAAAAAATATATATATATATATATATATATATGAATAATATATATTATAAATAAATATACATAATATCTCCTGAGATGTAGTAGCTATTTTGCTAATTTTTTAAATTCAAAGATCCTTTTCATATATGTAAATATATTTCAATTAAGTTTCTACCAATATATATATATATATATATATATAGAAATATCTTCAAAGAAAAAGAATATGTTCTCCTTAAATGGAATTTCAAATAATTACTGTACAAATTTCTTTAGCTGTATTGTTACTTTCTAAATTATTCAGTTTTTGTTTTTCAATCTTTTGTATTTTTACTTCTGTTTACATGAAATATTAAATTAAATTAATTTTATTTCTTGATACAACTGCTTGATTGTTGTATTGACAAATAATGGCTAGAATCATACAACGAAACTTTATCTAGTATTAAGAACACACACAAAATATATCTTTTGCTAATTATAGAATAAAGACCTAAGACTTAATAAAAATTTCTCACAACACACAACCCAGATAGAATTTTAACAACAAATTTTTTAAAGATGTAGAAGCTACAGGTATCGCTTTTGGATATTCTCAAAAATCTATTGCGATCATTGATCAATTGCACGCAAAACGATAATAAAGCAATATCAAATCTAGCAAACAATTTTAGATTTGAATTATATTCATGAAATGCAAAACGCACGTATTGATCCATTCCAGGTTTACGACACGTATTTGTCGGCGCGATATCGTTGAAACCAACCGATCACTCCTCGATCGTTTCATCACTTGTCGTGATCCCCTCATTACGAATCTACGCTCCGTTCTCTCCTGTCCCCTGGCAGATATTACTTCTCAGGATTTCCATAAAAACATTCGACCGAAGACGTTCGTCCGCTTCCTTGCTCCGACATTACCTTCATTCCTTCGATTGTTCGCCCTCCCCACTCGACTCTTAAACATATTTTTCAGTTCTTTTTATCACTTGTCGTTCGGAGTAAGTGCTTCCTTTTTATATTCTTTCAGCCAATGTGAACGTATTCGGAGCTATACCTAATTCAATGTCACTCACCTCGCGCGCTGCTTTTTCTCTTTCGGCACAATCCGTGAAAAGGTCTCGCGAGGAACTTGCGTTTACGGGAATTTCAACCGGTGAACCGTAACGCGTATTGATGAACCGCGTTTCCTCTACAATAGATACATCACCGATAGACATTCCCTCACCGTAATATAATATACTTTTCACCGAGTAAGGTACACTCGGATCTTTAATGTGACGCCGAATTATTCGTGGTAAAAGGAGAAGGCTGAATAAGCGCGAAGAAAGGGCACGAGAATTAACGAAGCTGAGGATAAATGGATAGATAAATAGTACTTGTTTATTGATTCGTCTATCGCTTGTTTGGATCTCTTTTCAATTTTCTCACAAAGATTACGACATAAATACCTTAACGACATAGAAAAAAATGGAGAATGGATGGTTTAGTAGAAATAACAAGTAGAAAATGTAGAAATGTAATAGGAAAGTTCCGTGAATGTAGTAAAAAATATAATAATTTTTTAAGAAGATATGTCGTATGGTTTTTAAAGTAATTTCATTAAAATGATTAGAGCCATTGATCATATCATTGTTATAATTTCTTGAAATATAATTGAAATTGTTTTTCAGCTTTTTTGTTACAGAAAAATCCCATCAGACGGTTCTAAAAGTATCTTCACAAATCATTGAAATTTGATTAACCGAGAGTACATCTTTTTAGAATGGAGAGGAAGTGAAAAGTTGACGTAAGAAACTTCGGAGATAAGAAGCACTTTATGGATCAATTATTAGTTGAAGGAACTACGAAGTTGCATACACTTTGGTAACTTACCATCTTCTTCCGTTTAAACTATGGTCGTGTTGTATAACAAAGATTATAGCTACATATTTCCGGGTACCAACACTGATATGGATCAAACTAGCGAAACAAAGTACACGCTGTTGCAATTTCCACAATTCCGATTTATTTACAAAGTTAGTTTCGTATAACAAAGTAACAAATAATCTGTTATATAAATTTCAGTAAATAATTTAAATCTTTTATTCTAATTTCCAATTATAAAATCCTCTATTTAATGTATATTTACATATACAGTATTTATTAAAAAATGAAGCAGGCAAGTAAAAATAAATATTTCTCTCATTAATTAAGAATATTCTACACGAAAAAATTCATCATATTTCAACGCATTGTAAACTTATAACCCGCTATATTTAATAATCAATTTCAACTAAATTTTTTTACTTGGTCATCAAACAAGTTTATTAAAATTATTGCATTATCTAAATTATTCGATATTAAATATCCTTATCGTCTCATTTCTCCCTCCAATCTTTTTAAAATAACTGAGCTCCATTAAATGTATGGGATTGCTCACAATGTATATTTAACACAAAACAATAAACGTTGCAGCAGAAGCTAACGTTGATTAAATCACGATGAAACGAAGAATAATCCGTCAACATTATCGAGATAGAACGAAACGAGACACAGGGGAAGCAAAACGGCAGAGCGAATGAAGAAGAGTGTGTGATTTGGAATAAGATCGAGAAAAGTGGGAAGGTCCTCTTCCAACCATTAGAGGTCGCAGGAACACATATACCACACATATTTATCTCCCATCCAGCTCTCGAATGGCCAACGGAAGCGTGAAATTCCCAATTTCTTTTCCCAAGCAACGAGAATATCCAAGGTTCACCTCCCTGTCTCTACCACTCTTTCACTACTTCAACCACATACTTCTTTCACGCACTCACACATATAATCGCGAGCATCGTTTTCGATCCTAGGGAACACGGACACACACACGCAAGAAGCATATACAAATACACATATGAAGCGAACGTGCGCACAGGATGTCCGTTAGCTTTCGTCTTCTTCCGATACGAATCACGAATCCCGAATTGGACAGGCAGCGGTAAAAGGAACAACGAAAGAGCCAAGGGGCGGGCGAAACAGTGGTACCAAGAGGAAATTCCTGCCGTAATTTCTGCTATCCACCCCTAACTCTCAGAAGGATCCTTGTACACGGCCCGCGGGGAACATCTGTTTCTCGAATCTGTTCGAATTCCTAACATAAGGCGGTCTTGTCACGCGAATCGATACATGTCCGTGTTTATCGCGCTTCCAGATAGTCCACGGATGAACGTGGCTTAAGAGATCATTGGATGGATCAGGTGCGATACGTTATATACTATGAATATGAAAGACACATCGCTTGCTTTCCCTCAATTTCGCATTTATCTGCATTACATTTTGCATGCATTTGGTTACTTAATATTGAAGGAAAAAATAATTTATTTAAGGGAAATATGCAAAGTTTACAAATCTAATGTTATAGGTGAGAGATTTACTTTGCTAATCCTTGGGATGTAAGAATTTCTTCTTAGTTGGAAGCTCTACCTTATCACGTGCCGTATTTAATAAGTAAGTGATAAATAGATCGTTCTTGAAAGAGCAATTAGGAATAAGAGAAAAGTAATGGGACCTATTGATACCAATCGAGTCGTTCAAAAATCTCCCTTTACCTACATTGTTTACTGTTTCATTTTACAGAATAATTGAATTCGTTGATTCAATAATCCGACTGTGCAGAGAGAAACGCAATGCAATAATTCAAAGAATCCCAGACAACGATAATTACGCTGGAAACTTTCGATTACCGTGTTCGTAACTACTCCCAAGAGTTCCTGACTCGCCAACGGACTACCAAGTCCACGAGATTTCACCGAACTTGGCGAACTTGAATATCGATTTAGATCACGCTCGATGAACCTCTAAGACTCCCGCTGCCTTCGATTGAAACGTTCACCGTGGTGAGCAACCGCTTCAATTTGCGGCTGTCCTCAACTTCCTGCCTCGTGTGCTCTATTCTCTCTTCCACGCACTACCCTATACTTTCTATCTCCCTCTCTTCCTTTGTCGTGATTTAACGATCAAGAGATCTACAAGATTAAACTTGAAAGAATTATGTTCGACTGTCCGTTTCGCAATACGATGTGTTCGAAATTGCACATTCAAGAGCCAAGATTATAATATCTATAGCAATTTATCACAATCGTAATAAACAAATTGAAAAGCTGCAGAAAAGCAAAAGATACTTTAGTACCTTTAGTTCCTGTTCAATATATCTCAATTTTTCTGAACGGTACATTAACATTTCTGATTCTACGTTGCCAATTTTTAATGCAAATTTTTTGTAATATACGAAGGTAAAAAGTAATATACACTTGAACCTAATTAATTAATATAGAAATGTTATAACGATGCGATATAAACAAGTATAATAATGTACAAATGATTTTCGTAGCCACTGTACATCTTTTGCTTATATCATCGATTCCATCGTACGCTCGAGTCTCTCGTCTATACGCACTACCTTATATTCCCTCGATCCAACGATCAAGCCCGTGAGATTTAACCCGAAAGACTTATGCTCAACAACTTATACCCCGTCGGTTCCGCAATACGCACACGTTAACTACCATAGTGTGTATAATCATATGTGTTTGCAAGTATACATCGAAAAGAGCCAAGTGCATCCAGCGAAGATGCAGCTGTGGAAAAAGGGGGACCCGCGATGCGCGGAGTCAGCGAAGCATGGAACTGGAAGTGTATACCTAAGAGAAACTCAATGCGGTAGCAGAAGCCGAAGGTGAAAGAAGAGAAAACAAGCGATCAGAGGGGACAGCGATAAGGAACAAGGGGGAAAGAGAGGACCCAGAGAGGGCAGAAACGTGGAGAAGATAGGGTCATTGGGGCCATGGGACATCTCACGGTGCCGCGACGCAGGGATGCGGGTGCACTTAGTCCTCCACCTCTC
This sequence comes from Bombus pascuorum, assembly GCF_905332965.1. Taxonomy (NCBI): domain Eukaryota; kingdom Metazoa; phylum Arthropoda; class Insecta; order Hymenoptera; family Apidae; genus Bombus; species Bombus pascuorum. Next base: position 10,372,761 of record NC_083491.1, on the reverse strand, counting down.
TCTCGTGAAGATGTTATCTATCTCATACAAACACGCCGGGTACACGAGCGTGAAACGTGCAGAAGCTAAGCTGAACGATCTACTACGTCCTCTCGTTGTCAGCGTTTACGACTCCTCTCGTAACATATTAATTTGTCTAATCGGTTTTAAACGTCCGCCTCTGCTCTTCCCAATCTCCAAGTGCAAATCAACGAGACCGAGCAATGGTCGACGATTCTCGGGGTTGATGAATGGGAAACGCGTGAAACTGAAATAAAAACGAGACACAAGAGGAGTGGACAGGCCGTTGTCACAGATCGAACAATGCTTCCAATAAAAAGAGAAAATCGAAACGGCGTTTGGGAATTATTGCTGTTATCTGTTTACGCTTGGTGATTTTTAATCGAATCAATTTTCTATTGGACATATACACGTACAACGGTGATTCCGATATCGGCCATGTGAACGGCTTTGATATCTAATACTCGTATCACAGGGGATAGGATAACCTTTTAAAATAGGGATTCGCGTATTTAGGGAATAGGATATAGAAGAGAAGGCAAACAATGTTTGATTGACATAGGTCTGCGTCAATGCTGACAGAGATAAACGCTTCGTTTTAAGTTAAACTATTAGGAAAAATTATCCGACAGACACTCATTCATTCTTATTACTATATATTCAATATGTGATATTATATATTATATATAATTTATTATTTTTTCAATTATACGTGATATTATATGTAATTGGATTTTAGATGTTTAAATCAATTTTCGTTCAATTAGTTGTAATTATTGGAAAATTAGTGGTGAGTTATTTGTATTTTACAAAATCTATTAGTCAATTTCGAGGAAAAAATTGACCTTAAATAAGTGTGATCTATATTCATTTTGATTAACATGTTAGTGATAATCTGATAAATCTGAACATGTATAACAAAAAAATATAAACTACCAAAATGTATTTTTTTGGTAACAAATCAAGTACAATATTTGGTATGGACCAATTATTAGTGCGTATTAAATATTTTCTTAAGATTTCGAATAAAATATTGAAATAACGTGATTTTTAGTAGTCGATATATCATATTGTATACTAGGTGAGATGGGAAAAAATCAAATAATCTATGAAATACCGAAATGCTGAATCTGAATAAAAATAACACACGGAATTGTCCGATAGGAGGTTCAAATTCTGAGTAATTGGAGAAACCGTTAGTTGAAATAATTATTTAACAAAATACTAATGAAATGTTAATGCTATGAAGTTTTGTCCTAAATTTGATTATGAATATTTCAAGCAATCTAGTTTTATATGAAAAAGTTAATATCTGTCCAGAAGCATTTGCAGAACCAATTTTTCGGAACAAAAATATTACAGAAATTTTCAGAAAATGTATTTACATTCCGCACATCTACGTATATAAAATTTTAATCATGTTCACGCATGTATAGTATGTAGAAGTTATATTATTAAATCATATTTAAATTACGTCCGAAGTAAGTTTGAATCGCAGACATGGAAACCATTAAATTATGACAATTAATGGTGCTCTGTGTATTCGGTAAAGTAAGTTGGAATTAAATGTATTAAGTCTGTGCTATGTTTGGTGAAATACGTAAGCTACACTGAATTTATGTATTATTAACAGGAATTTAGTATGTTTGCAAGCTGAATTTCAGTTATATTCATTCAGTTGTTACAATTTATTAAATAAACTAGGGCTTTTATATTGATTTAACGTTGACAATTTGTGACAAATATTCAAATGTCTGTAAAATATTAAGGCTAAATACGTTAAAAACGAATAACAGTAAAAAGAAGAATAAAAAAGGAAAGAAGAAATATGATTGATATTAAGAGTAGCCTGTAAGAATGTAAAAAGTCAGTATAAAAGTCAGTATATAAAGAATATTTGCAGGTTCCGATTTTCATTACGTTTCCAATTCTCAGTTCCTGAATCCATTTTCTAAGTTACATCGTATCGAAGATTTCGCTGCTCAAATCAGAACACGTTCTTTACTAATAGAATTTTAGATGTCCAATCTTACAGAAATATTCAGTTGGAAATAAACGTACATCCTCAGTTAACTTGGAATCACGCCAAAGAATTTATTTCAAAAAAATTTAATGGTGAGCACACTGCAGACGGGTGGAAGCTCGAAAATTGACCTACTAGTGAAAAAAATCTTAAAAATATACTTACTCTCTATTTCTTTCAATTTCTTTAAATATATTAATTTTTCCTCCATTTTCGCCTGTTTTCAATGTATTATTGATAATCTAATTGTATTTTCTCAAAGACTAACATTAAGAACTCTTCGAGCAGAAATAAAACGAAGAAAGTGAATTGACCTGGAAAAAATTGTTAATTCTAAAAAGAAACCACAGTAGCGGAACTGCGGATTTAAACAACATTTCTGTTGGTGAATCTAGAACGAAAATAAACAGTCGAGCGTATGCAAGCATTTTTACGAATGTGTATTACTTGTAAAGAGATTCCACGTTGAAGTTTTCGGTAAACTGAAAACAGGCTTTGATTATGTGAAGTAGAAAATATATCTGGCATACTACGAAGCAAAGGGTGCACTAGAGTCCAGATTTATTTTTTTATATTTCAGTTTTAACTGTTATTTAATTCTTTTATTATAAATTCTTAACATAACAACCTCTACATAACTATATGTTTAAATTTTACAAAAGTTAGATTGTTCCTATAAATTGGAAATAAAATAGAACAATTAAATTTTTCGATCCGAACATTCAAGTGCAACGTATAACGTTTGCGAAATTGGTTTACTTGCATGGAAAAAAGTGAAGATTTATTTTATTAACAGAATAAATTTTCATAGTTAGTGCACGACATGCTGTTACTTACTTTGTCACTTCCTCACATCTCCTAAATATTAACTACGTACAAAAAACGTATTAAATGTTTCAATGTCGATCGAAATAGCCTCTTACCAGAGTTAATAAAAAGCGTGTCTCGGATCTGGTTTCCTATGAACTGCATGTCACGTTGAATCAGTTCAAGAGAAGAACGAAAGAAGAAGACAAGGTAGACCACCATCAACGTATTAGGGTCTCGCGATTTAGCAAAGCGTTTACTACTTACACGGTGTGATAGCCGAGACGTGGTTTGCAAGGTAGACGTAATTAAGCATAACGTCATAGTCAAGTGCACGCAGTGGAACACCCTCGTTCCTATATCACCGTATCGCCGTTAAATTATCGTTTTTGCGCCGGTGTAGCCGTTGATGGACTCTACGAGCCGTGTAACGTCGTATCAAATTACCTTTTCTTCGTCGATATCCCAAAGTTCACTGGTAGAGAATTAAGAATTTAGATTTGCGGTTGCACGCTACTCCAATCACTTTCACAATTATCTCAAGTTTATAACACAGGCGAAATACTTGCTATATTTTAGAATTCTTATATCGATTAATATCTATTTTTAATTTGTAAAACATAAAGTTGTATTTTACACTTATCGTCGCTTATTACTCTTTCAGTTGCAATCTGCATTTCTGTATATTTCTGAAGGCGAACAGTTTGCTGAAATTTGAATAATTCTGACATTTTGATCCAGTAAGTATTTAATATCTTGGAACGATAAAACAAAGATGAATGCCATCCGCTTTCATCCCATTAGAAGAATCCTAAACATTTGGAATTTCTATAAGTCTAATATCTAAATATAAAAAATATGTAAAAATTTGAACCGACAAAAATAATAATTAAAAACGATTGTTTCGTTTACATCATATTTTCGTTCGCTGTAATAATCAATTTTACGAACATTGTTGAAGTCTACAACTCGGGAAGATCGGGAAGATCCTACAATCAGCAATGTTCCATCCTAAGCTGTTTATGGAATTAACCATGCCGTACAATCCATGCCAGTTTTCTTATCGTTTGAACATTCTTTACCTAAGAGCTACATAAGGAAGTTATTTCCTAGATTCTGAAGCAAAGGAATTGGAGGTGGTGTACAAAATCGATAAGTTATAATGGATATCTGAGAGAAACGCAATTTTCCAGGCTGTCTGGAATCGCAATGTTGCACAGAGAAGTGTAGTTTAAACTTTCTTGGAGAATTATCCCGAGCCCAGCTGCTACTGAACTAATTTAAAAACAGATAAACCGAAGGAGTATGTTAATTGGGTGGATTGTTTAAACTGCTCTCGATCCGAAAACAGATTCTTGTTGATTAGTAATTGTTCGCTAATTACCCCCGATGCAAAACAATGCCAGGAAGAAATTAGTTGAAACTAATTGAAAACGGAGTTTTAAAGTGTCCTGGTCTTGTTCTTATTATCTTTCAGATACTCCCTAGATTTAATCGAAGATAGAAGAAGGCAGAATTCTAATAACTCAAGATAATAAACCCAAGACCCCCTAGCCAATCAGTACTTTACAGCTACGGATAAACGGGGTGAACCTTGTAACTGAGCCAACTCATAGCTTTAAAACTGTAAGGGATGGGTGAAAATTTCATTAGGCAAACTTAAATCGTCTCAGATTTGTATCTGCTCCAGAAATGGAAATTTCAGTTTCAAAAATTTCAAAATCATCTTTCTTTGGTTAAAGCGAGCTGTATATCGTTTTATATCCAAACAAAGCGTACTTTAATTCTTTTAAATCGTATCAAAGACGATCAATTATCAAACGATGGTTGCTAAAAGATTAAATTTTCAAGTTGAATAGCCATACAAACCTCACATAGATAGACAACTTTACTAGAGTATAGGAAATAGAAGATACGCGTAAGTAAATCTAGATAATACGATTAGGTAATATTAGAGGTAGCACTAAATCACGAACGACCCGTATCGGTTATTAGAAGGCCTTTTCATCGCGAAACGCACGATTCCGGGGGGAGATGCTATTTATCAGGGAGTAGAAATTTCCGCCGTAGAAACTAACCGAGTAATTTGATAAATTAACAAAAATTACCGGGCAAAATTGTTCTATGCATGGTCCGTAAACGTATTATATATTCCACGATGTTCGGTATGCCATATTATTATCGTGTACAACGTAGAAAAGTATGTATGCCGGATGATAACATAGCATACCGTGCTCTTACCACCTCCCGATGAGTTCCTATAGAGCGAATGGCAACTGGCAAAGCTTGGGATAAGAAGGCAACAAAGTAGAAAAAGCGTGAATGTTGCGTTTATCACTGGGAAAGTGCCTTGCATCTTAAATAATACTGTTTTCTTAAATTGCGCTTATAGCTGTTAGTTACAAATAATGCCGAGTTGTAAAGCAAAAGTACGGAGATTATACGAAGTTTTCTTGTTCGAACATCTTTTTTATTCTTCACGTATAGCGCGCTCAGTTGTTTCCTTCGATATTCTTCGAGTACTATCTACCTTCGTGGAAATCATTACTGACGTTACAATTAGCGTGCAAAACTAGTGTGTTAGTTATGATACAATCAATAGCATTACTGATCTTGCGAAAGGATCCTAATATTTTCGAGGGAAATTCATTTGTCTTTTTAATTATATTACAGATCTAAAAACGTATACGATTTACAAAATGTATACTCGATTGATTTACATCTAATAAGCTGCTTTTAAAAGCTGTTTATAATAGGAATGAATTTTCAAATTTTCATAATAAATAATGTGATACGATGTATTTCTATTAGATTGAATTATACGACAGAAAAGAATATATTTTATTAAGTTAGAAATACAAAGAGTTAAAAACTATTACAAAATTGCATATATGGTATTACAGGAAGAAATATTAACATTGTATTCATAGATTCTGTAATTATTTCTGCGTACAAAATGCTACATCAAGGTAAATTCAATTGATATTAGCTTTTTTTAAATATCTACATTTAAAGCTTTTATGGATAGAACCAATTTTCAAGAGCTTTTAGGTAGTTGTTTGTTGAATACGAAACATAATATTTATGGGAAATGATATGCAGCAGCATAGAATATTGTCAAAATGACCATCTCTTACTCGAATACATTCCGCAATACACCGGTCCATTGAATCCTTTCGAGGAAAACGGAAAAATAAGGTTTCCGAATTCACGAACATCTCTTGTGTACGAACGTACTATTCGTTGCTCTCGCGAATCGAATTTATACCCCTGATAAATCTGATTCTTTAACCACAAACGAAAAATATTGTTACTCTCTAACAATATTTCATCGTAATATTATGATTATATTCCTAAAATGAAATATACAAATGTATCTATCACAATTTTACTTGCATAAATATTAATTTCTACTTTAACATTTTTATTACAATATACTGTTACATTCCAACAGCAAATTTATACAGTAGGAAAAACAATTGCATAGCTCTGAAAATTCGAGTTTTCAACTATTGTTGCAAATGGTAGAAACATGCAATCAAAAATTAATTTTTGGGGTTTTCACATCTATGTACTTTCGGTTTGGAGTTTGAGAAACCGTACGAAATATGCAGATAGAATAATCATTGTTATTTGGAAGCACTCTTTTTCTTTCTTGTAATAAATACAAATAGTACCTGTACTACGTAGTTTTCTTTTATTAAATAATTTTATTTCTCTTATATTCCTCTTTTATAATTATATTTCTCTCATAATTCACTTCTTTAAATTTCAGTTGTTGTTAAAATTTTCATACCTTTCGTTAATTAATTAATCAACGAACAAAATTCACTAATTATTGTATATATGTTCCGTAAATTATTAAATTACAGGTCTAAACATTCGGACAATCTTTTAAATAGAGAAACATTGCTACAAAACATGGTAATAATGGAAGATCTGCAATGCAATTTCGAGAGCATCAGAGTCATATTTCATCGATAAAAATGCTTTTTAATCACAGAACAAATGAGAAACGAAATATGAATCCGAGTCACAACAGTTTAAAAATCCGAATGCCAATCAACCATTTATTTCTTATCAACCTAACGTTCCTACGACAATAATTCGTCACGTGAAACATGATCGTATATTCATTTGACGTAAACAGAATTTACGCCTTCACGGGAATGAAAACGAACGGCAATACATGCATCGAAACAGCGGTTTTCTTCTACATTCACTATTGAATCACGTACCATCAATTTTGGCGCGTGACAACAGGACACTTCGCTTTCCGTAACTCGCTAAAGAATATCACTTCTTCTATTTTTCTTCTAACTGTTGTAACATCATCGAAATAACGCTTCGTGAACATAGAAACTCTTGTTACATCTTTTGTGTCGTTATGCACAGTTACATAAAAACATATTTCTTAACTCTTTTGCAATTTTCATATATGTACATATTTATTATTTTTTAAGTCATAATAGCGTATTCAATGTCTATATTTCTTGGTTAAAGTAAATAAAGTAAGATTGTTAATTGAAGTACTATGTCGTTGAAATCGAGTTTCCATCTTTAATTTCCTAATTTTCTAATATTTTAATCTACCAGCTTTGCGTTTCTCTATCTATCTCGTTCTTATTTTTCTAAGCTTCCAATTTTTGCATCTTTTTACTTTTTACTACAAACAGTAGCCTTGGCAGTTATTCGAACAACACACCTTCTACATTTCACTGCACTTCTACTATAAAAGCTAAATAAGAGTTCTCTGTTGCTATGAACATATACGACTGCTTTATCCGAACAACGAACGCTATGGTCAGAATTACAAATCATACATTTAAAGCTACGTTCAAGCAATGTCCAACAACTATCGAAATCATTCGAATAGCTATGAGTGACACTATAGCTTTATAACGGTCCACTTTCGCCTGTTTAGAAGTCGATCCGTGCTAATTCTATCCAAATAATAACAGATCCACTCATCCGTTTGATTTCCGAGCAAACAGAAAAGCGGATAGATTAGAACGAAAGACGATGCGCGAAAGGAGAAGGACAGAGAGAACGAGTCGCAAGCGTGTAGTTAGTCGGAAACTGAGAGACAGGCGAGGAGAGGCGAGCAGAATTAGAAGCATTGCGAACTATGCGGTAGCGGGCAAACCACGTCTGGTCCATGGCTCGGAACTGGGATAACTCGATACACACCGGCGGGCACATACGTGCGGAGAACGGCCCTCGCACGTACATTGGGATATGCAATTTACCAACCACCGGGTCTGTGCGGTTGGTAAATACACGCATGTCAAAAGTTCCGTAACCAGCGAGCCAGCACGGGTGAAGTCGAGTTGAGTCCTGGGCCTGTATACGATCTCCTATAGAATACACACATAGAGAGAGGGAGAGAGAGAGAGAGAGAGAGATACATAGTTCTTGGCACGCGAATGCGTTAATATAGCGTAAAAACTCGAGGAGCAAGCGTTCCGCAGTTTCTAGCCGACCTCACCGGGGCGTCTTTGTGAATTTATCGCGACACAGTCCGTGATAATGACCGTAATTATTGCGTGCATTAATATAGCATAGCGGTGAAAGTGAAGAGATGAATGCAAAAGCAGCTAGCTGCGCGTGCAAGCGTATCGCCACATTTCATATAGCTCTTATGCCTCATAGGAAAATTTGGGAAATTTTCGCATCTGCGGTGTTGCACGATGTGAAATTAATTGATACTTGTGATGAATTTTGGAGAAATAGGTTACTGGCTGAATAATTGATTATTGGGTAATAACAAGTTCAGGGGAATTTCTTGATTGGTACAGAAATAAAAATATTTAGAGAGTAAAAGTGAGAGTAAGAGTGTAACAAGTAATAACGATGGTATTAAAACAGTAAGAAATAGGCAGAGGTAGATAATATACAAATATAGTAAGTTTGAGGAAAATTCAAGGGTAGTAAGGGATTATTACACTATAATAGCTTCTTCTTACTTTCTTTTTTGATAAGAAAATTGACACTGTTAGTTAAGCACGTTAAAGATTAGAGATATGCTGTTAAGAGGACGTCTCCAATTGTTACATAAAATAAAATATAAAAAATATATTTTGTAATTCCTTGTGTGATATCAAATATTTATATATTTGATAAAAAATGTTATTTTATGATTAAATGTAGCTTTAAATCTAAAAATATATAGTATAATGTACATAAATAAATTTTTTATATTCATGTGCTTCTACTAGTAATTTCAATGGAAGTATTCTGCTGTACATTATCACATTTTGCACTGCAGTTACTAATAATTAAAAACATTTTCATTTAAGTAGTTACACTTTGCGGCGCAAAAAATGCTTAAGGATGAATAAAAGTTTAAAGTTTCGTGTAAGGTCGTAATTTCTGGAATTCGATTTAAATTCAAATTATTCTAATTACAAACAAATATATACGGTGGTATGGATTTTTTGCGTGAAATTCTGCATAATTTTTTGCTGTACTTTGCATATCGAAGGAATCGCAAGAGCAAAAATGGTGTATACATATGATATGCATTTGGAGGCTCATCGTACTTTTTAATGTGTGGCACTTTACATACAGAAAGAGATTATTTGCATATCGTCCACAGTGCGATCTATGTGATAGTGACAAGTGTTTCCAAACAAAGATATTTCCAAAATTATATATATGGTTTTACAAATATATCAATTCAAATTCTATTTATTGCTAAGTAATTTACACCGTTTTATATTAATTATATACATTAGAATGCTCAGTTTTATATCTGTAAAAATCGTTTAGAGCACTCAAGCACAGTGTGCATTTCTAAAACTGTAATAAACATTTCTATACAATTTACGATCAATTCGCAAATGTGCTACAATTAAGAAAAATTAAATTACAAAGACTTATAATAGAATGGAGTATTAATAGAAATTTTTAGTTAATAGAAATTATTTAATTTAATAGGCTAAAAATCATTTTTCAAGAATTGCGTTAAAATCTTTTACACAAATTCCAAACCATTTCGCATATTGTACGAGTAGTTCTGGTTTAATATTTTCTTGACGAACGTAAATAATTAAAATATAAAAAAACGGATTAAATTTAATAAACAGCCAGTGAAATGAGCTTCTTATATATAAAGGGGAAGCTCACGAGAGCTAAGCTTAATCGTGCAAAGACCGCGAAAATACATGTATTGTACTAAAAGCAGCAAGATGAGGTCGAGGAATAACACAGCGGTCGTGTATGACCTAACGCTAATTTCCTCAGCCAGCAGGATCCGAATAACCACGTAAATCCGACGGGTCAGATTTTGCCCAAGCTTGCTAAGTCGTGGATGGGTACATTAATTCTCCTTAAGCCCGGTGTTTATATTAATACCGGGCAATTAATAACGGTTAAAAGGCGTTCGTCCACGTGAATTGGCTCGTGGTAAAACCGGACTTTGTTCCAAAATTACCATGGTTACGATCTCGTGAACGAAAACCTACAAAGGAGCGAATCTCAAATTGCATGGGATACCGTGTACTTTGATATCATGTACTAGAATGGGTAGGAAAATGGTTTCTTATGGTGAGATAGATGAAAGTTGCAACACAGGTTCTTTCAGGCTTCACACAGATATCCTTTTCTATAGGGATGATATTCAGCTTGTTTGAATATATAAAATTGAATTAAAAATATATGCATGTATTTGTCGTCTTTATGAATTGAATTTTATAAATTATTTCTGATGTATATTACGTAATTTTGTAATTATGTCATAAAACCGTAAGAACTACCGACAAGGTGATCTCACTTAAATGCTAACATAATATGTTCTATTTATTCTTTGTAAGTTGATGTAACATACAATGATTTAGTGATCCAATTTCTTATTAATAATAGTTTTATATATTGCCTTAATACTTTTATATTCAAAATGTTAAAAGAGAAAGAACAAAAATAAAGTACTACAAGAATAGATATTTTACCTTATTGCTTTTTAATACCGTTAACTACGTGAAAATCCCGTGTATATTGCATAATTCGCCCTATATAGATTCAAAGATTAATGAAACAAAAATAAAAAACGACTGAAAAATATGAGCAAAGACAGACTATTACAGGAAAGACGGAGACAAAAATTTGAAATGCACGCTAGGGTTGCTACGCAGGTATACATAGACGGTACAAATGGGCCTGCGGATACCGATGTAAGATTAAGTGCACGATACCGACCTCGTAATCCAGTCTGTATCTGATAGCGGGGTTACCGTATAAACAGACGTTCAAGATCGCCTTTGATAGCCATGGCCACTTTAGTCCTAGCTCTATGGGCCTGTACAAATAGACGAATGAATCGTATTACTACTTACTCGGCCAGCCCAAAGCTGCTTAGAATGTGTATAGTTTTGCCAGACATCGACCAGATATCGAACATTCTGAATTGGATAAATAATAGCGAACAGCGCGGAAGTTAAAGCGTTTATATCCCTATCGAGTTACTGCCCGCGGCCGAAACACCTTGTTGATATTGCGGCCGATTTGTCGTTTTCATCTCTATGCGCAGTATATTATCGATACTATATCACTTATATGCTACGAGCCGCGCAACCTGAAAAGTATCCAGGCCTTCCGGTTGTTGCGTTCCACGATAGTTTTCGCTTCTCTATACCTTGATAGATTAAAGGATTTGAATTATCTGAATTAATTGAAAGATATGCGTGTAACCTACCGATGTATCTCTTGCGATCGTGTTTCTTTGATGTACAGTTATTATCAATGATAATCTCTGGAACGCAAAGAGTTTGTTTGATTTGTATTCGCAATAAGAATATAGACAACCCTATTAGTTAGGGGGAATTAGTTAGAGTGGAATTTTTATGATGTATAATATATGGCGTATGGAAATACGAAATAAATTTAATAGAAGATCATATAAAGTGATTAAAACATTTTTTTTCGTAAGTTTCTTGAGTTTTTTAATATTTGTCTATTTCGATTTCTATTTGTAAATTGTTTAAAAATGTTCGATTATAATTGTATTACAAAAATATAATTGTTTATATTTTTTCTCAAAGTAAATATGTACTGTATTGTTATATTTCTTTAAATAATTTTATTTTGTACTTCCGTTTAATTCGAATTTATTGTATGCGACAACATCTATAAAAATACTATGTATCATATTAACGATGAATAATATTTTATAAAAGAATAAATACGAAACGTGTAAATTTTATAGAATAAAAGATGAGAAAGTATTTTTCAAGTATGTCTTTGTACATATATGTAATTAATTATATATTTTATCTTGCTGGATCCTCTGACGTAACAAGAATATGTACAGGAAATAGTGACATGTCCAGTAAATCAATAGGCGTGATTTTTGTTACGGAACAATTTTTTTTTTCTGTATTGATATGTTCGCTGGTCTGGTACATGCGAAGCGTAGGTTTGCTATGCGGAAACATCGTTGAAAAATTGGACCCATGAATTACAAATCCGTTAGGGCCACCAAGTGCGCGTGCCGTGTCATGGGTTTACGATACGTCAATCGTAATTGACGAAGATAAAGGAAGAACGATGATCCTGCGGACGCAAACACGTGCAAAATTGTCGAATAACAAATCAATTTCTAGATTCGTCATTTTTTCGTTCGAACTGTGGAAACGTGGTTTGAAAATAGCAGTATTCCCCGTTTTCATATTTTAGAATATTTTATTTAAAAAGATTCTGATATTTACAGATTTTAATATACTTAAACCACCTCCATTCCTACTATTATATACATACTAAGAAAGTACAATTCTGATATTGATAATCAAACCAAATATCTCGTATAATTTTCTAATTTTTTCCCCAATGAAAGTTCTTATTTTAGAATTAAGAAAGAAATATTCGATGCTTTATCGAATATATCTTATCGATGCATTTTTAACAGATGAAACATCAGAAACGTCGAAGAAGAAAAGTAGTCGATGCTTTATCAACCGAACGGTTCTTCCTAATAATAATAATCAAGCATCACATACGTCATGTAATTTTATGATTTTTATTGCGAACCAAAATTCTTATTTGAGAATTAAAAAAGAAATATTCGATGCTTGTTCGACTACGTTTCATCGATGTACCTTTAACCGATGAAAAATCAGAAACGTCAAAGAAGAGAAGTAGTCGATGCTTTATCAACCGAACGGTTCTTCTTGATATTAATAATCAAGCATCGTGTATGCCATATAATTTTGTGATTTTTCTTGCGAGGCAAAATTTTTATCTGAGAGATAAAAAAGAAATATTCGATGCTTGATCGACTATGTTACATTGATACATCTTTAACCGATGACAAATCAGGAATGTCACAAATGCTATCGAAACGCAATCGCGTATCGAAGATTTTTCGAGCGGGGATTGAGCTTGATCCTATCAAGACTCTCCTTTTCTCCATCGAAGGCACGATAGAATCGTGAAATCGGTTGGCCCGTAAGGAAGTTCACCAAATTCGATTCTTCGTAATCATTCTATTGAGGGCATGGTATCCCGAACTTTCGAGCTGACCGCGATGGAAAGAGTGAAACTTTTTGAAATAAAAATTGATCTCGTTACCACAACCCATACATGTCGTCTTGAAAAGGTGATGAGAAGAGCGTTCCATTGGCCAGCTGGGCACATCTCCTCCCCGTTTCGATGTGGCCAAGCTTGGAATTGACCGAGAAAAGGAAACGCACCAAGAACAAAACAAACTCAGCAAGTCCGTTTCCATAGAGGAACTTTCAAAATTCCACCGCCGTCCTTGCCGCTCGCTAAAACTTGTATCGAAACAGATTTTCCTGCACCACAGACTTCCCACCCTCCTATCCCAACCACATGTTTCTGTTTACTTTATTTCCGGCCGTCGTGGAATTTACCGAATTCCGTGAGTCGTTTGTAGCTTAAAGTATCCAGATAGAACGTTAGGAAATAAGGCGGAAAACGGCGAAATCCTTTCCCCATGGAATCCAAAAAGAGGCGAACCACGGATTCTTTCGTACGAGCAATTGGAAACGATTGGTTTCTGAATTTTTCGCTGTTCCGATATCTAAGTTATTACCGGAAATAATTATTAAAGAGAGCGATAAGTAGTGAGAAGAGTGGAAAGATATTTAAATTGATAATATTATAAATTTCTTTATTTTATATAAGTTTTAATGGAGAACAGTGTTTCATCAAAAGTGATGATTCTGTGTTATAAATTTCTGTCATTGTAAACTACTTTATTTATTTATTTTTACGTAGTTATAATCTTTTGACAATTTTAACACAAATGTTCATTAGAAAGCTATTATTTCCCCTACACAATGTCTGCGTGTGTGCATGTGAGCAAGAAAATTATAAATTATAATATTATATATATTATTCTAAAATAATTGTAATCAATTTGAGTTTATTCAGTATTTTATATCCGCGATACAAGCCTCTTTTTGTATTACTATAGTGTATTTTCCTTTACAACTACATGAAATTTAAATACGAAATTAAGAAGTTAGCTCTAGAAGCGCGATATTCGGAGTTTCAAACAAAGACTCTTCATCGTTCGCGAACACTTTCGAAGTTAAGAATGTGATTCTTTGTCAGTGAGTTGCGATGTTAGCAAAAGTTTGGAAATCTTTCGGATTAGGTGCAAATAACGAGAGTAGCGAAGCAATTTAACGCGTCTGAAATTTGCGATAGGAAGTTCGAGTAATCGGAAACCTTTTTGAATAACTAAGATACTTGAAAATCGATCTTCCATTTTCGTCCTATAGGAAATGAAAACTATAGATGATGCAATATTTTTTCTGTGATCCAATTTATTTTCACCAACAATAAGAATAGTAATTGCAAGTAGAGTAAAAGCGTGATTAGTTCAGTAAAAATTAAGGACAGTCTTTTATGGCAAAAATGTCAGTTCTCAAAGAAGAGGAAATGAAATGGGGTAGAAATAGAGTAAAAGAAAGATAGTTGAAATAGAGAAAGAAAACACGAGCACGAGGGAAAACTGGGAGAAAGCGGGTAGAACAATAGAGGATGAAGAAACAAAAGTTTCTCAGGGCTTGGTTACCAAGCAAAGGGTCCAAACGAAATCTTGAACGTTAGGAACGTTAGACGTTAGAAACAGAAAATACAAAGAAAATTCAGTAAAGTCGCTTGGAAAAAAACAAAAATGATGTGCGGGAAGTATACGTACATATGAACGGAAATACGGCATATTTATATAAAATCATAAGAAATATATATAATTGAAAAATAGAAAAGAATTCCATAAACTTTCAAAACCTAAAGCAAGAATTTTAAGAAACGTTTCTTTCGGATATAACGATAAATCACGAGAAATATTTAATTATAGAATTCCGTGCATTTTTCTTCCTTTAAATTTTCTGTATCTCATTCTTTTCTCTTTTCCTACATCTACATTTAAAATATCTTACATTTCATCCATATATTTCGTATATTTCATTTTTACACGTTCAAATTTCCCATAAATGGATAGAGAAGCGCAGTCTAGTAATCAGAAAACATTACAGAGTCTTCGTTCTGTTCATTTACCGCGCTTGGTACCGTGTCAACAAATAGTTAAACTAACTTTTAGCAATTGCGTGGTCATTGGAAAGCAAGAATCGTGAGAACGAGCCAGGCAGAGGCGGGTTTGTCGTAGAATGTATACATTGTCGGAAACGCGTAATGAGGCGTTGCATCGTTTGGCTTCGTCGTTAAAGTCTCGGGGCACGCAAGTTGTGCCAGCGATTACCGGCAGCGGTCACAAGGTTGACTTGTGTGGTCACCGAGCAATCAGTAAAACCCTACGATATATTTCTCTGCGCGTGTATTTCTGGACGACGACAAATATGTGCGCATCGTTGGTAGTTCGCGTATGCATCGATAAACCACAAGGTATTTGCAACTTCCAAGAAAACGAAAGCGAGCAAGCGAGAGAGAGAGAGAAAACGAGAAGAGGAGGTTCCATCGTGATCTGACCATTCTGGACGCGGTGCAGCGTGAGAGAAACCTTCGGCTCGAATCAGGAGTTATTCGAATGCGTTTTCAATCGAATCATGGCATCCGGAAGAGCACGACGAATATATTTCCCAGATTTCTCTATGTAACGTGTGACATCCACTGAAACTAGAAATTCGATGCTCATAGCATAGCGTGACTCTACTGGCGATTTTCAGCAATTCTAGATCGAGCCACGGATGACGTGCTTTCGAGAAGAAGATGTTGTATGGTTATGAAGTAATATTAGTATTAGGTTGTCCGAAAAGTTTCTTTCGTTTTATAAGGAAATAATAGAAGCACAATGTTTTTTTGTTTTATATTAGTTTATTGAATTATGTACGAACATAATAATAGAAATATGACAACATGGATCATACCTAATTCAATAAAATAATATAAAACAGGAATTGTTGGTCATCTATTATCACCTTATGAAACGAAAGAAACTTTTCGGACAACCTAATAGATTACGAATACTTATGCTTTCATAGCAAATTTAAGATTGCAGAAATATGTTGAAATTGCAGAATACACATAATATGATATAATGTATGAAATATTTAACGTAAAGTAGGTACCTTTTATAATGTTTTATAATTCAAACAGATTTCTATCTAGCTTCCATTCCTTTAGTTATATTTATGAAAATATGAAATTGCATAAACATTTGCAGCCTAGATCTTAATAATTTGAAAATATATTGGATTGTTGGAGTTTAATCTGTCACGTTATTTTAGTATTTCCATACGATATGTCTTTCCAGTATGGTCCTTATCTACTTGAAGAATTTACATGAATTTACGTGACTCTGTCAAGTTTATTCTATCGTTATAATTGTATTAGAAAATATGAGCACATCATACAATAGTACATATTGAGTAGTAATATATATTATTACTATATTTTTTCCATAATTAATATTAATTCATTAATATGCCTACAAAACATGTTGGTAGACCATACCTTATAGCATTTACATATTAACTAAAGCGATCCAAGTATATTAAATTGTATACGCATATGTAGTAGTACACATATAACTTATAACTATAAAAATTTGACACCACAGAAATTTCAATTTTTGACGACGTTATCTCAGGTGTATTATACAGATATCTTTGTTAAAACTATTAATTAATGGTCTTATTTGAATGTACTTTTTAGTATAGGAGAATTTATAAATAAATTAAACTATAAAAGCGTTTTGTTCAGCGATCAGCAGAAACATCCATATATAGCTGCAAGTTTTTCAGAAGTAACGTTAACCATCAAGTCATTTAAACGTCCCCACTTACAAAAAACGCTTACGCGCACCATGTAATTTCCTCTTTGAAACCATGATACCCGGTATGTATAAAAATTTTTCGTGCAGTCCATAATTTAAGAATTATTCAAAGTACGCAGGTGACGCAGATCACTCTGGTGATATTGAAGCAAAACATAAATAACAGGTGCTGAGAATAAAAGATCTGCGTGAAAAAGTCTATTGAAATAGACGAGGCGATGGATAATTCCGTGAAATTGATGTCTATCAAAAGCTATTGCAACCGGTTAATTACTGGCATCAATGAGGAAACATGTTGACAGTGGGCACGCAAAAATATATTCCTATCATTTATACGGTGTAACACGGTGCTTGATGAATAACTCGTCAAATAACTTAAGTGAAAGGCTCGTAAAACACTATCAACAGTTGGCTCTTATAATGAGCTTCTCTCGGCTGTGGAAATTTCGTGATCATTTCTTGTCCGACACTCGTTGAAAGAAGCCAGATGGTATCGTTGGGAATCGTGTGGCGAACGCTTTACGTTCCCTTGGCTTTTATTAATCACGGCACATGCATACCGCGCGATGCTGAACACGTAACGTAGAGAAATGCGAATCACGCAACATGTAGTGTTACGAGTTCATTCAGTCGACAAATATCAGCTGTAATCGTGATTACTATTCGTTGCATTTTTTTCTACGAGGATTGTTTGATTCGTATCGCATCGTATTGGTCGTTAACCTCTAGCTTTGTAAATACCGAGACGGGCACGTGACGTAAATTATGATTCAAATGCGATATATGCACGATACTCTATTCGTGATGCAATTTCGCGTGTAATTTTATTTTCCTGATAAAATTACGAGCTGTCAAATAGGTGTATAATATATTAAGGTTCTCCCATAGATTTACCTAGAAATATTTAAATTTTGTGATTAAAATTAAGGTGATATTTTACGGTAAATGTGTGTATATAAAATCAAGTAAGGTATCTTTATAATATAATGTATTTGTAGTGGAAAATTTAAACATAAATAGCGGGAAGTGAAGTAATAGGTGTCATTAGAATAATTGTAGAAGCCTTTCAGGGAACTACATAATTAGGTCTTAATCGATAAAATTGCTACATTGATAAAAGAGTACTAACGCAACATGTAATGAATAATAAATATGTGTTAACGTATGTGGAATACATAATTAAGAGAAAAATGCGTCTACGGGAAAATTAAATATAGAAGTATGATTTATGATATAACTTGTTACTTAAGAAAAAATTGTAAAATTCCTTTAATAGTTTGGTTCCTTTCTTTTTCTCTTATGAAATTATTCGCGAGTTATATGATTTTAAAACTAATTTAGATTCAACATTTTTACTGAAAGAATGCCTGGTAGTGGAAGAACGTAAATAAAGAAAAATTTTGAAAAAGTAGGATTTAAATAAAGGTGAGCTGGGAAACTTATAACTAGTTGACTTGCAAAGAATTTTATATAAAAAAAAAAAAAAAAAAGGAAAGAAAGGAAATGGAGAACAATTGTAGCAAAAATTTTCCCTATTTTTTCCATTTGATTAATTGAAACGTTTTAACATCAAATATATTTTTGAAAAAATTCTCACCGATTGAAATCATTTACGCGAACATAGAATAATAAACGTTTTACAACACGACCTTGCGAAATTATTAGAGTAATTCCATGACTTTACGATATTGCAAGAGTTTCCGGGTTTTATAAAATCGTAACAGCGATTTTAACAACATTATCAAATTGTTTTGACTCAAATATAATAAACGTTAACGCGAGGAAACCATTTATTCGATATTTCACATTCGTCTGATTTTAAAGTTTTCGGCTAGCTTTTTCAAATTGCAATCAATACACGTTCACATGTCGATACGCTTGTCCAATCGAAGGCAATAATTTTCCGATATTCTGGTTGCAAACTTCCTGTTTCCAGTATAATCATTAATTATCGAGGGTTTCGCCCTGGTTTCGAACTTCCCCGGACAAATACGTTCGGAAGTGCGTGTCCGCCGCGCATACACGCAAAATTGACCAAGTAGCACGGAAATTACAACCGCAATACGTATGGGGTGTCCATAGTATACGAAAACTTGGAACTAGCTTATAGTATATTCAAACTTGAATTACAGTTTCACAATAAAATTTATGGGAAACAAGCAATAGTCAGGAAAAGGAAATTAAAATGGAACGATTTATTATATTATCAGTTGCTACTATTGGGTCGTAGGATTATTAAAAATTTGATTTAAAATTAAAGCGAAAACTAAAGCGCAACTATGATTTAAAAAGTTGGATGCAATTATAAAAAGTTCTAAAAATGTAAAAGTGTTGAAAGTTTTGATTATTTCTAATCAAAGAAAGTTATTAGAGAGAAGAATCTTGGCAACTAATGCTTTTCTATAAAACCTGCCTGTTTAGACAATTCTACTTTGTTTTTGAACTTTGATTTCATTCGAGTCAATCATTATACCTACGAATTATGTTATGTTTCGGTCAGCTAATCTAACGAAATTTGCCAGTTTTTCCAAAAGAGGTCGGATAGTGGAAATCGATCACTTCACTAAGCCCCATCTGAATCACGATACACTTCAAGCATACACGGTCACTAGTTCGACTATTTCGAAAGACAGCTACAGACAAATGTCTTCCGCGGCACGTTTTCCTTGTAGACGTGCATCGGTGTATTTAGTCTAATACTTCTTATCAGCTTCCTAAATACGAGGATCGTTCGAAAGAAACGTAGGTTTCACATCCAACAAAGGATTATCCGGGAGCTTGGCTGTCACTCGTATTATGTCTTGGATACAAGATGCTTCGATATCTGGAAACGATCTATTTGAATGGAAACGGCAGTATAATGGATCGAATAAGAAACTCTTTACGAATAACGATTTCATCATCATGATCGAGGCATCTTCTTTTCTGAAGGAGAAATTCATCAAAAAGGGAAAGGACGTTGGAAGACGTATATAGAGGAAAATCCAGAGTAGAGAAACAGAGACAAAGAGATAGTAAAAAGGGTGACGGGGAGAAGGGGAAAGGCTGAAGGGAATTAGGGGGCGAATGTGTGGTCCAGTAAGCGGCAGTCTTCAATTCCGCGCTGTGGCGCGGCAGTGTAGCCCGCCATTTGCATATGAATCAGGATCAGAGAAGCGCACCGAGGTCCCAGAGCGTGTACGTAGCGGCCATGATACGGGGACAAACAATCGCTCGCAATTATGCAAATCCCGTTGCAGTTGCACGATGTCTTGAAAAAAGAGGAAGAAAAGAGGAAAGGGATGAAAAAAAGGGGAAGAATCAGGGAGGAAGGAGACAACGAGCTCGTTCGTTTTACGGTGGATGGGCCGCGGGGACAACGCAACGAGGAAAGAATACGTGAGGTCAGAAAGATAGTCGAAGGTTACGTGATCAAGAGTGGGATCGAGTATGGGTCTGGATATCGATTATCGACTCCTTTCTCGTTTTGATATCATTGTGTGTCCGTCTACGAGTCTCGTATCGACCCGTCCTGCTTGGAAACTGCCCTTCTGCATTACCAGTTCCCACTAAAAACCCTCTGCGTTGCCGAAATCTCACAAGCACACCCGGTCTACTCTCTTCTCTCTTTCTCTCTCCCCCTCTGTCTCTTCCTCACTTCTCTTTCGCATTTGCATATGAATCCGAATTGGGCGTGAGGGATGGTCGGCGGTTGGCCGCCGTTGCGGGAGATGATAGCACTGGACGAAGAGGAAGAGAAGCTCCCCTATAGAGAAATAGGTATACGTGTCGCGTATACGCCAGCAGCCGCACTACAAATTAGCGTCACGAACAACTTCCTTATTTTTCATATTACAGAACATTTCGGGAATTGGTGAAATTTTTTTTTTTTTACCGAGACGAAGAACGGGGGTTTATTCTTCTATGAAATGACGCTGCAGGTGACATGAGGAGGACTTCGGTAATTTACAACGACACGATCTTGAAACGTATACGGTACTCAAGGATTAACGTAGTATGTTACTCACTTCTGGCGAGAGTGCGTGTACGAAGTGATGTCCGTTTATCTTGCAACAATTTCTTACACGATGAATGAACAAGCAATGAGCAGCCTTGGGGAGTGATTAATTGCCGCGTATGTAAGAATGATACATTGTTGCAAGCTTTGCAGCTACTAGTCCATCTTCGTATGCAGTACCTTTTATAATGCGGAAGATGAATGCCAGGAATTTCAAGCCTAAACCTTAACTTTTCCGAACCTCGTCTAGTTATTGCTCGTATGATAATAAATAGGACAATAAGTTTAAAATTAGTTCTATGTTAGTATTAATGTTATTGATCATATTATATCAGTGTTGGTTACAATAAGGATAAAGTATTTCGTTCTTTATTAATTTAATCATCAATCGTCAAAAACGAAATTACGTTACGTGATCTTTTGTACGCAATTAAAAGAATATTATTAAAGAAATTTCAGAAACATTAGCAGAATTAATAAATATTCTTACGTAGCAACAATTTCGCTACTGAAATAGATAAATCAGCCATTCTTTTATTCGATGAAAAATGATAACCTACAACATGTAAAAAACTTACCAATGTTTTTGTAAAAGTAATATAAATTACTAATAACTTGTCAATTAGCTAATGCTATTAGTTGGTAAATTATTATGTAAAAGGATCCTGCTAATAACACTTCACATTTCAATTTTTGCATTAAGTGAAGAACATTTACGTACTTTTGTTTGAATTATATTTTTACATTGTTCGTATAATAAAATGAATAAATTGATTGATCATTAGTTAGAAAACAAACAAGAAATGTGTAAATCTGTTGCACAGTATCCTATAATAGAAATTCAGTGGTAAGTACCAACGATTTAGGCGTACGCAGATGGAACGGTGCTCAGTGATGGACTTTGGTCCATTTCTCGTCTGTATGGCGAAAGTTCTGAATCACTTTGAGTACTACTGAAAATCAGGAGTTCTGGAGAGCTTCAAAAGACTTAATAGGTTTAACGAAGTCAAATATAGTGGAAACCGCAAACCACTCAGATGTGATCTTTCCTTCGTCTATTTCGTTGATCAAAGGTAAAAGTTGGCAAATTTGAAAACACATTTTTTGCAATAGCAAAAGTAAACGAGAAATGAATATACATATTCTCGAGCCTAAAGATAATAAATTAAAGAAAATGAAATTTGAGACATCACACTTGTTGAAGTATCAAAATCGTAAAAAGAATTTACAGTTACAAATGTTTACAAACTGAATCGAACAAACTAAATAATTAAATTCTTAAATACCTGCAGATAAATTTTTCTACTTCCACACTTTTACTTTTATTTTTATCAATCGAGTAATTTTGTAAATATTTTCGAAGACTTCGAAATTTAAACATAAAAAATGCACGTGTGAACTGCGGAGCGATAACTCGCAATTTCATAAAATATGCATAACTTTTTTAAAATTAATTTCTACTGAACTCAGCAAACATTTAACGTCTTCCTGTGCGATTTCTTTACTCGACAAAAAAGTATCCGGCTGAAGAATAGTTGCACAACGAGTTTTCAAGAGCAAAGAATTTGCGATAGCTAAAACCTCTCTTCCTGGTTGATAGTAAACTATTATGCAGAGGTTAGTAACGCATTCATTCGTGCTATCCTAGTGCGCAATTTTCAAAGCGTTCTCTAGAGTCAGACGATACGTTGCAATTGCTGCATGCGTGTTAAAAGCGGAACTTACGAGATTATTATGCGAATCGTGTACATTAGGGAAACGTACTCTCGATATCGGCTCGATTGGGAACGTCACTGGCCATTATCAGTGAAATCTTGCAGCCTGAAAATTATTCTTTCCTAGCCATCCGACAAATTGCCATCTTTATTGCCATTATCGGGCTCTGCTTATCGTAGGTGGTAAAATCGTGAGTGAAATCCCAGTACATTTAAGCGCGTTTAAATGCAAATGAGAGCCGCGGTTGCCCCCTTTCATCCTCGTACGATACGTGAATCCCGGGGAGCGATGACGTTTGAATAAAATCCTCAAGCTCTTTCGTGGAAACTTCCTACGTGACCTTGAATTTCATTCTTTTTCGACAGTCACACAGAGAATTAATATTGACACCAGTTACTGACAAATCTCAAATGATAAAAAAAGTATAAAGATTTTTTTAAAGCATTTAATAATTATAACAATGGAGAACATTGATTTCACTTATAAAACATTGACAGAAAGATAAAAAAAGCAGATTAAATAAAGCTTCACTTCATTTTTCACCCGTCAAGGGAATCAAAATTTGAATTTGAATTTTTCAAAATAAAGTCGGTGATTTCAGCGATAAAATTTTAATAATTTCACTCCACGCGACTTTCACAGGTTTTGCAGTGCGTAAAAGTATATTAAATTCGTATTTCAATAATATCGTCATATCTATTATACTTTCGGAAATATATGTTCCAAAAAACAGTAAAAAAACACTTTAACCTTTAGGGCATGTTTTCAGCCAAAAGGAGCAAGAAGCAGGAGAAAGATTGTCCGATATTTCTATTGACATCCTACGTAAACCAGAAAAGTTCCAAAAAATCGGAATTTTCGGACAACCAAAATTCCCTTGTAAGTAATGGTGCAATAGAAAACTTCAACATTGCGGTCGCGTACAAAAATGTATTTGAGTTTCTGTATCCGCGAATTTCGCTGATATTGGATAACATCGATATACTATGACGGAAACATCCAATGATATATACGCCACGTAGGTGATACATCAACTATATAATTTCATATAATGGTTTGAGCAACCAGAATCTGAAACGTTTATTTGTTGGTCAGTCACGATGAATTTTCCTGTTAACAAGAATAATCCTCTAACGTTTATGCTATTCTACAGTGGAGCGAAATAACTATGTGGACTTCGTTGACGATATTTAAATTTTATCACGCATACAAAAGTATGGTTAAGGTATTTTATATAGTAATTAATTTTAATATAATTTAATTTATATACGAAATTGTATAAATGTCTAGTTTAATTACATATATTATGACACTGAATATATATCTTGGAATTATGGAACATTTGAGAAAACTGCTCAATCTTATAGATTTCTAGAATAACGCAGTATGAGAGCATTTCCTTTTAATCTTTAATTGATATCATTGAGTCACAACAGGCGATTCACAATAGTTTGAGATAAATTAGTAATTGTAGAATTTTATTCTGTATTTTACACTATCGAAATCACTAATAGTATTTAGATCATGTAATTTAAATATCTAATTTATGATCGTCTATAACTCAACGATATCGATTTAGGGTTAAGATTATAAAGCCACTTTAAATTCTATAGTTTATAGCTTAGAGCTTAAAACTAATATATAAGTATTTATTACACATATATCAATAATATATTTCCGAACACACGTTAAAATTTTCTACAATAATTAAAAACCAAGTTGTTATAAGCGAATGGCTTTAAGTCAATTTAGTATAGTAGATTAAAAATACGAACACGTTTCAAAGTTGCATAATTACATTTAAGCAAAGCAGACTGACAGTGTCACTTATTTCGCAGAACAATTCTTGGAAAACGTGAACCTAATTTGTTAAATAAATAACGAGCTGGCTAGATATGAAGCGCAGAATGTTGTAGAATAAACTATTGTATTAAATCATTTCAGAATACAAAGTAAATTTTGTTTCTACAGATTCCGACTAGTATTACAAACATTATCAACGATTCGTTTAATTTAATATTTAACTTGTATCATCGGGAATGAGTCTATTAAACCGCATATTACCATTAAGATACGAACTACTTGAAAACTGGTGTTGAGAGAAGGATAATACGTATATCTTTAAGTATAAAACTAAGAAAGAAGTCTTAATGAAGCTCTTACTTTTGAGTAGAGATATACCTGTCTTAAACTTTAGTAGTTTTATATACAAAGTAGCCACTTAAAGTATTAAGGAAGTTTTTACTTTAACTTAGTAAAAACAATAGTAAAATTTTCAATTTCGAATCATTCGTATTTTCAAGTGTACTAAAGTCTTTATTACACGATATTAGGAAGATTAAATATAAATTATCAGAAATATACTTTATTTCAAAATTAATAAATACTTATAAAAGATCTCTGATAGAAAGCATTTTCTGTTGGATAAATAAGATAAAAACAAAAGATATTGGTACTTTAAAATTAAAAAGATACAATTACAACTCAAAATTTGAAATTTATTATTTTTTTCATTAATATTTTGATTACTAGTTATTTTGTATAATCTTAAAATAAAATAAATTCAGAAAATAGTAAAAAACAATTTAATTTCTTAAACAGAGGATTAATACTGTGCGAGTGATTTTATTATTACAAGAATAACTCATTTTCACATCGAAAATTTGAATCCTAACATTCGGGTTAGTAAATATTCCGTTATAGCTCCACGAGCATAACCCTGCATATAGCTCCGCGATATATCTGAAAATACGATAAGCAGCAGCAACCTGCCATTCGCTGCCAACAGCTGTCCACTAGATTTCATAAAGCTGACGTATGTTTTTCCCCTCTGATTCTCGAGAATTACTAACAGAAACGAGAGGGATAGAACAGCGAACTAGTATTTTTTTCTGCGTAAAAATTTTTTTCCCGAAAGCTTCCTACTGCTATTGTGGAAATTCTATCTATTATTTTTGCAAGATGTTTCTCTGCTTAAGAATTATTTAACAACGTTAAATAAAACAAAATGAAATATAAAACTAAATAAAATAAAATAAAGATTCCATTTCGAAACGTGGATTTTGAACGCAAATAGATTAGTAAGAAGACACATTTTTAAAATATTGTAAAATTTCCATACTTTTCAATAACTATGTAGGACTGATTTCTATTTTGGTTATTGCAACACGTAGCAAATGTTTATACCGTCTATAATTTAAATTTCTGTATAGATTTTTCAAATTTTAGTAGAAAATTTAATGTTAAATCAGGATATGTAAATTCTACACATTAATTTATATGTATAAAAAAATATTCTTGCCACCGGTTTAGACGAATACCATAAAAACTTGTTGGATAGAAACTACTCGAACTTGAATAACGGTTATGTCGTATAGAAATTACTTCAAAAGTAATTTCTTATAAACCTAATTATTAATAGAGATATTATCGATAAAATTTGCATAAACTTGCAAGTGGAATTATATGTATATACATATACTTCCAGTTTGCTACATTCAGAACCTGTTCTTTCTAACTTATTCATATATTTTCTCTTGAGCTGTTAAATATATACAGTCTTGTTACATTATTTATTTAAATAATTTCCTAGTTGCAATTTGAGGTTTTATTGGCTGGGAAGTACATATTTTGATATATATATATGAAAGATTCACGACATAGCGGATAACGGATATGCAATGGCGGACATATAACTTCCCATACATCAAGTTTTATTGTTTGTTATGTCATATAGGAAGGAGATAAATCAACTTCCACAGTGATTTTTCAACGAGAATTCATACACGATATTTCCTATATCTTAGATGCTACAATATTGCTAATTATTTTTAAGGGGAGGATTACTTTTATTCCTAATTACCTTTAATTTAATTAAAAAATTTACTTTTCCTAAACAAAAAATATATAAAATCAATTGATTCAAATTGACGAACACTGTAATTTATAATTATTTTCCCTCAAGCTCATTTTCTTTTCTTTCTAAAAAAAATATTAAAATATTTGGGATTGTGAATGAAAATATATTTTGAATTTAATTTTGGAAATTTGTCACATGAAAAACAATGAAACAATAAAAATAAAATAGTATTTTGTATTTTTTCTTTTCTTAATTAAATATTTCAGCTACATAACTGCATGCTTAATTATTACTCTAACCTTCTATTTTAATCTAGAACTATTATTAGTATTAAATTTCATTCTATCCTTTCTACACATTTTTCCATAGAAAATCATCTTCTGTGTTTTTATAAAGTACTTTGGCTGTATCCTATACTGTATAATTGCACACATAATTATAAACATAACACTATTACCGTACTCATAGACACAAGCAAAGTTTCTTGTCCAGGAATGGGAAAATTGTCCAGGATGTATAGAAATGATGGAACGCAATCATATGATTACACCAGAGATTACTTCTGGCTCTACTTCTGTACTCGCGTGTGAGCTTAAATTTGACTTTGCAAGAGATTTCACAGATTCTTTCAATCCTTGTTACCTGTAAAGCAATCACATCGCTTTTGTCTGTTGGAGTAAATTTCTACGCTGGCGAGGCGGATTGTAGCTGTGTCATGTGATTTCCCAGGGGCATGGCGTACCGACATTTTGCAAAACAACTGTATAACAGCTATGACCAAATATGTACTCACGTTTGTACACTACAATAAAAAGAACTGTAAGAAAGCCGCAGACCAGAGCAACAGCATCAGATGAAAAATCTGAATCTGTGCCATGATAAATTAATCCTTCCTTTCTTACGGCTTCAACAGCTATGGGTTTTGTAATTATCACTTCCTCCCTTGTATCTTCTTCCTGTAGCATGTTATATTTGTAATATTTTATATTAACAATAATTTCAATTCAAATGAATTACATTTACAAATCAATTTTTTAATCAATTTCTTCTTATGGTTTTTCTCTACTGGACTTTACTTATAGATGAATTTATTATAGATTTCTTTATTAATATATAGAGAATTTATTCCTATTATTTTTGAGTATTTAAGTTCGATTTTATTGTCGCTCATTCTAATATTGATACGTGGATATGTTCTCACTATTTTGATCTTTTAAACCACTGCTTCAAAAAAACATGTTTTTTGTTTAATTTATGTGTGTTATACCGTATAAAAACACTGTATAAAATATACACTAGGTGAAAACATACATCTTTGAATAAAAATTATTACCGTGGCACAATAAACGAATTGAAAGCTTTTTAAAAAATGTCAACATCGAAAATATGAATGAAAATAAATCAATTCTCGGTATTAAAACTGTTATTCAGAGGAAGCTAAAAAATATCGCAAATGGAAAGTAAATCTTGGTGTTTGCTAAAGGAAGACAGAAAGAGGAAGAGAGAGAGAGAGAGAAATACACACACGCACGCACACACACACAAAACTATTCGCATTTTAAATGGAGGATTTAAATTCATATGAAACTCTGACATTTCCAAAGTTACCTTGTTATCAATCATTTTGTTAATATCTACATCGATACGTCAAAAGGAAAAGGCAAGAAGAAGATCGAATTGATAAATCGAAACAAGAATATGACGCTTTCCATATATAGGAACATCCCGTACTACAGATCGCCTTTATAAAGCATTGAATCAACGAAGAAAATTATACGAATTAGAGCAGAACTAATACGTCATATCACGACATATCTCCCTCTTAAATCAACGAAGGTGTGCATTAAAGTCGGCAAATGTACATCAGCCTGTACGCGTACATTTTTCTAAAATAAAAACAGGAAAAAGCGAATTAATGCACGCAAACGTTGTAAAAGGATGACAAATAAAAAGAGTGGAGAAGAAAAGAGGGGTTTCGGAAGAGAAGGATGAAGGAAGCGATGCAAGAACCAACAGAGAAAAAAGGCGACGGTCGGAAATCGCTAGAGTACGCGACATTACGCGTAATTATAGCGGCAGCTAGAAGAGAACACGAGTTAAAAGTTATGATAATACGGTACACAGTGGGTAGCTTCTATAAATGTACAGATGTATATAACATTAAGTGTCCTGCTGTCTGTATCGCATCTTGCGCGCACTTGTGTGGTCACGAGTAACCTCTCTTCTCTTCTGCTGTTCTGGACAGAATCTCCTTACTGATCTCTTTGGCTCTTCTTTTTTGGTTTTCTACATCTAGGACAGGGCCATTAATGCTTCTCCAGCCGGTTCGTAAGATACCATATAATACATTGACTGCGACGCATGCAAAAAATTTCGTTATAAATCCTTGAAGAGACACTCTTCGTACAGGCGAACGTGAAGAGATTTTAAAATCGAGTGCGTAATAATGTGAAAGAGTTTGATGTTCAGGATGACTTTATAAAGAAAATTAGCGCGAATTTTGAGGAGTGTAATTTAAATGCATACATGTTCGACTCATTTAATAGTCTTAGTTCTCCGAAACCAGCAGAACATAATGTAAACTAAATTTAAGTAATAAAAATTGTATATCTAAGTACGTTTACTAATTGTAAGTTCCATTTTCTAAAAATTTTAAAATTATTCGTAATACGTTTATGAAGGATATAATTGTATTACATGTTGCTAGTTCTGTTAAGGTAGGAATGTTAATGCTTTTCAAATCAGTAGATAAGATATTTACATCGTATAGTACATTTGAAAGAAAGCTTCTCTATAAATTCCATGGAAGACGTATTTCAAGTAATTATAATATATTTTAAATAAACTTAAACAGTTCATTAAGTTAATCACATCTCGATGCGAGAAAGTTCGACATTTATGTTGTTTGTAATGACTTTAGAAGTAGCAAGGATTTTGAAGGATCCTGACGATCCTACTGAAGTCAATTTAAAAGATAAGAAATTTATAGAGTTGATAGAAATTTTATATATATAACACCGAAGAATTTATTTGCTCTTTGAAAAGCTTCTAATTTTTTAAATTAAGGATGAAAAAATTCTTTAAATAGGTAGAGAAACTACTGCAATTAATCCAAAGGGTGGTATTTCAAACGAATAATTTTTAAGTACATCAGTGAATATAGTACGTTAGACGTGTGGCAGCGTGATAAGTAATTCACAGATTTCATAAAAATCTAGAAAACTGCTTCTAGTCATCGACACATCATTAATAACTGTCTACACTTTGATAAAATTCCCTCAGCTTTCAAAGAAATGAATCAAGGTATACAAATATTTATGAGCGACAATGTATATTATCAACGAGTCTACTAACAGGTCTAGCAAGGAACAGGCACTCCATACATCTTTCGCCACAATTTTCCCACTCTTCCTTCTCATCCTTTGCTCCTGTCAGATCTCCACGCAATTTCCTATACTCGACGCGAAGTTGAACTTCAGTTCTCATGCGTGATTCCCTGCTTTAACAAGGCCGCATCTTGTTAGCCAAGAGTAGAGACAGTGCAATTAGATCATTTATGTCAGCGCCACATCACCGCGTCTTGACAATCCTCTTCAGACAAAGGGGACTCTACGCTGCCAGAGAACACGTTCTTGTTCCTCACTTTTCTTTTTTCGCTTAGTCACCAGTGTACGGTTCGTTTTCTGATTCGAATTGGTGGACGGATGTCGTAAACAGGTTGCGGAGAAAGCGTTCTGTCGTCAAACCGGATGACACGTTAAAGGGTCGACAGGGTACCGCGAAGGCTGGCCGCTTGGACACTTTGCAGCCCAAGGGCCGTAAAACGACTTGGAGTGCGTGTTAAGGGCACTAAACGGCCGTCTTTTTCGAGAGGGCAGCTGGGAAGAATTGATAGCTCCGCGACTGCTGTTGATGGCGATCGATGCTCGCTCGTTATCGTAAGATTTGTTGCTGGCGCCGCGTACTACATCGCGACCGCTTGTTCGCACCTTGTTCAACGGTGCGCGCCCTTTATGGCCGGACATAGTCGAGCGTAATAAGATGCTTTATCGGTGAATCACCACGAACGAGTGCGCACAATCAATCAACCAGGACGCAACGCACTTTGGAACGCGAATTAATAGCACCTCGTTATGAACTAACCGAGTGGCTACGCGCGTTCTCTAGCTTTGACATTCAAGCACAATCGAGTACCACTGACGAGCCCGCTAACTAACTTCAAAGATACTTCATCGAAGTTTTAGTAGTAGAATTATGAAATCTGATACGGATTCACGTTATAGATTTTGATGTGGTTTCATTTTTTTAATTTTTAGATATCCTTTGTAGAGCTTTTAGTTATTTATTTAGAACCTTATATATTCTCAAACTTTTTCAAAGATTATCTTGTAAAAATTTCCTATGTGGCGCGATATCGAACTTTCTGCTTGCAACATAGAAATATCTCTTTTATCTTTAATGATATGGTAAATGTTTGAAATATAGTTTGAATTGCCCCGAAGATAAAGTTTTTTCAAATTTTCTTCAAAGCTACTGACGTTGCATCTCTTGAGTATAAAGAAGATAGGCATCTGGCTGTGAGTTTGAGGGGCTGTAAAGAATCGAAACGATAATTGAGTTTATAATCTACCAATTGCCAAGACCAAATTCCAAAATCACACAGGAAATGAAATTAAGAAGAATTACTTTCTCACAACGAATGAAATTAAACGAATGAAATTAAAGAATTTTTAAAACAGAAATTCTTCTCAAACCTAAAA
This sequence comes from Bombus pascuorum, assembly GCF_905332965.1. Classification (NCBI taxonomy): domain Eukaryota; kingdom Metazoa; phylum Arthropoda; class Insecta; order Hymenoptera; family Apidae; genus Bombus; species Bombus pascuorum. Next base: position 10,341,342 of record NC_083491.1, on the reverse strand, counting down.
ATCCAATCACGATTAATTTTCACTAAACCTGGTGTAACTCCTAACCAATCGGCGAATTCTCAACATTTTGAACTCTACCACAGTTCCTCACTAGTAAAAAAAAAAAAAAAAGAATGAATACAATTGCCTTTCCCGCGACAATAGACGATCCAATAATTTTCCCTGTCTCTCGGAATCGAATGCATCATTACAGAGCTACGCACGCATCCAGCATTCTAATTTAAATAAAGCACCGTCGATCCAATTAGCGAATTCCTTTACACAAGCATCCTACCGTTTTACGCTAGTCCATACGATCTTTCGTCTGGGAATCCTTGAACTGGTTGCATCCTTTGTATCCAGAAAAGAAGCAAATGAAGGATAGAACGCAAACAGTCCGATTAGGAATACCTGCTGCTCGGAAACGAAGCTGCACCAGCGAGATAGAGGATCGCACGAAGACTGAAAGCGTCGATGTTTGGAGTTTCATCGAGCAAGTTGCTTCGCTTTCGTGGAATTTAGCGTGAAACCAGCCAGTCTGTGGAGAGAGGGTTGTTAAGGGTTTGCTTTCGAAATTGATGGCCGAACCTCGCTACGACGAACTGGGAGTCAAGTTGATGGACCGAGCGACGATAAGGTTACAGAAGGGTGATCCAGGATGGTTGAACGGAATACAAATTTTCCTCCAGATGAGTGATGTCGAGAAGTTTCCACTTCGTTATTCACTCTGCTGGGTCTCCGACCCTCCCCCCGGGTGTCGCATCGGACCCGCGTCTCGAGACGCGTCGTTACAACGTCCCTCTGCAAAATTGGAATCCGTGCAGCAAATTTGTTTCGTTTACCGACATGGCAGCAACGGAGGTGCAAAGTAAATCGATACCGGCGAGGGGAAAAAATATCACGGAAGCTTTCGTTTGAGCGATGCGCCACTGGCTTTGATAAGCCCGCGAAATAAATCGCGAGCAGACGAGCCGAATTTGTTTTTACGCTAACGCATATTTATTTTCGGAGAACTGTGTGCGAAATTCGAATGAAAATTCGATGTGTAATACCCCCTTTGAGAATTAAACGGGTAGTTTCGATGGTAAAAATAACCAGCAAGGAATCTATTTACTTCGAATGATGTTTTGTTAAGCGTATCGTTTAAATTGTAATAGCGTGTTTATACACGCTGTTTAAAATAATTAAAGAATTGCTCTAAACAATTCTGTTGTGTCTGCTAAATGAATAAAATCGGAGATATTCTATAGGTTTGATAAATCGACATGTTATTCACATAACACGTTATTCTGTGATAAAAATTCGCTTTAACATAATGATAATAAATCCGTTGACTAGTCCGAAAATCATCAAGGTACGTAACTTCTGCTGTGTATAACATCTAATAGTCTCCAATCTCATGAACTAAAGTGGCCTTTGAAGTTGAAACGAAGATTTATGTTAAATGTAATTTTTATTCGTATGTTCCATAATTTAATAAAATATTAAATGATGTATGTTTCTTGCAAATGCGTATTTCAAATGAACGAACGTAAGATTCACATGTTAAGAATAGCATTTCACCTGGCACGGATGCAAAATGAATAATTAGGAGGGCAACGACGACGTAATGAACAACGTGCATTGTTATCGCGACGCTAAATGCACCCTGGATTAATAATCACGTATTTCGTCAGTTAACCAATGAATTACGGATATGATTTGTAGTGAACTGCGGTATGACTTAATGAAGATCCATGCACGGAACAGAAAACCACAGCATGATGTGTGTATACAATATACACATTTTGATGGAGTAACATTGGCGTGTAATTGAATCGAACATTGCGTAAATGCACGCTTCAGATACTTCAGATAGTTCGAAATTCCCTATCTTTTCACAGAAAGAGAATATATGCAATATTTAAAAAGTGTGTTGAAATATTTATCGGATCTCTATAATAAATTTGCTAAAAATTTGATGGTAGATAAAAATAAAGACTGGAAATGTTTTTTAACATCTGTAATAATTATAAAAATATAGTTATTGCGATATTATAAACACAGATATTATTCCCTTGCTTTTAATATTCCACAAAAGAATAAAATAGAAATCGAATCGTAAAGATTAGAAAGTACAGTCTTCTAGAAAATAGGAACAGAAAAATAGTCAATAACCTACGAGTTGCGTTGTTCAGAAGCTTGCTACAATTTACGAGAGGGATACTGAAGCGAATAAAAAAGTACTGCAAGTCCTACTAAGTCTTCCGGTAATAAAAAGAACAACCCTTCGTTCGTTCTTAGTCCTGAAGGCTCGACTATTAACCGACACGTCCCCGGTTTCCTTAATAGCCCAAAGTCCAGTGGCCAACGAAACAGAGGTACTCGTGCCAAGGAAGTTACTTCTCGTACACTTTATTCCATTCAACGTCCGGCTTTTGTCGCGTCTTCCGTTAATTACTCAACTGTTTCCTTTCGTCTGTGAACTTTGGTCAATTGTACGTTAGAGCAAAAAAAAAACGTCATAAATATTCATAGCTTGTGACAAGAATTTTATCGATCGAATTAAAAAGTTTGTGCCATGTTGTAAAGACCATTCGACTATAATAAAAATAATGATAATTAAAGAACAGGTTATGCATTTATTTGTATTAAAAAGGTAGATTTTTTAAAAGAAGTACATGATATAAGGGAAAATAAAATTATTTATATTTTTATAAAACAGTGTGAAAAATTTTAAAAATTGACGTTTTATTAGTTTAATACGTTCATTGCATACGTCTTGCATGCGATCCAATATATATAGTATTATAGCTAAATTTTGGAAACATTAAGTGCTCCATAGAATTAATAAGAAGTTAACTTAGCATTTTTTCTGATTAGAAAATATTTCGGTAAAATGTTCTATCAATGTCATATTTTACGAAGAAGTACAAGCTTCTTCATTAATGAAATTGGTAGATGATTTAATACAAATGTAATTAGAAAAGTGACTTTAGATCATCGTGACATCGATTTACAATAAGACGAATTACAAATCAAGAATCACGATATTTGGAAAAAAGTTTGCATAATAATACATGATTTTATGGCAGACTTTATAAATACCAAAAAGATTTATAAAATTATTTATTAGCATACAGTCATTTAAATTAAAAAAATTAAAATTCACTGAATATCACTCGTATCAGTTATCATTATCCAAGTTTTTTGTACAGGTAAATAATAATCGATTGAAATTTGCACATGTTATCTCAACCAATAGCGCTGCTTGAATTTGATGCAGAGCAGAACTTGCACGAACAACTTGCAACAAACAGAAAAACTAGACTTACGTACATGCGATAAGATAATATTTTTAAGATATAAATTTTGCTCATAGAGTAAATGCATTTGCAAGATACAGAGTTGTCAGCAGCAACCTACGGTTTCGGAATTAATATCCATTTTACGAGGTATTTCGCTTTACTTTGATATCCTTCTTCTTGAACTTAAACCGGCAAAGGAATGTCACGGTTAATATATTTTTATTACTAGCGGCATTTATACGGTGATTAGCCTAAAATCTTCCTTGAACGGCAAATCCAACGTTCATCGGTGTCGCTTTTCATATTTTGCTCTCGAAACATTTGCAGACATTAATAAACGTTGCCATATGCGCTTTCATAAATTACACCGTAATATCGATTAATTATTAAGGGGGCAATCTTGTTTATTATCATTGCACGAGTTTCCTGGGAAAAGCGCGACGAAGCCAAGCAAGAGCGTTATCCGCGAAGGCGACGGGTCGAGATAGTTTCGTTATTTATAGAATTTAAGTTTTCCGAGGTTCTAAGACAGCGCAATATATTTAAAAGTTCGGCCAACTCTCAAAAAGTGCAAAGCACGATACAACTTATAACTCTAGTTTTTTCAGGAAGGCATTAAACGCTTTACACCTTTATCTTTCTACCTCTGTCTCGTCTACCCTCTCTTCTTCTCATGTACATAAACCACAATGAAATTTTTGGCTCGAGCTCAGAATCAATTTTATTCGACTTATATTCGGTACATTTTTGTCAGTTTATCAGTGCAAATCCAAGACGATTTTCACAGAAAGAAATTTTCACAGAAAAGATTTATTTATTCCAAAATTTGAGCTAATGTTTGTATTTTAAAAAGAAATCATACAGTGAGATGAAAATTTTCTGGAAAACTTTTATGCGTTGTATAAAACATTTCGAAATTTCACTGACATTAATGAAATACGACCATCATGATTATACATATAACCATAAATAGCCGTGTCTCTTCTTACAATCTTAATAAAATTTCACAGCACGTATTGTATAATACATATACTAATAAAAAAGATTCTATAGTAAACATTCAAATGCTTCCGTTTGTCGGTATCTGTTGATTATTTGCTATTAAGCATATGAATACGTAATTACTCGACAAACTTCCATCATATTCGCCGTTTCCTCCAATTCGATACCTGCCATAAACCTAGTTCGGTAAAAAGCTATCTTATCAAATATGGAAGCGATTTAGGAACGAGCGAAACTTTACTTCGGAATGTGCATTTCACAAACCACCTCTACTTTCTTCCCTTTAATACTTCCGTCAAATGGCCGCTATTTTAAAGTGCATTATCCCATACAGTGGATAAGCTACGAGTTTATTCTTGTCTTTCAGCTCGATCGAACGATTTCACCATCACTTTGCGATTTCATTTCGAAAATAGACACGCAGTGGCTGCGCAAACTATTATCACACCAGTGTATTTGTTATAGAATTTACAGACTAATTAATTAGATGCAAGTATATAAAATTTCCTATCGTTTAGTAGTACTTTCACACAACTATACAAATTTTACACTATGAAATGAAATGTAGAATGAAATACGAAAAACGCTTTGTTGGAATATGAGGGCAGATACGCATCTAGCTATCGTAGAATGTAACGCCGATACATAATGCGTTAAAGGAAGTCGACGTTTATATAATTGACAATATCGATTTACCTCTTCATAACAAGGATTCCATCTGCGATGGAAAAGGATACCACTTAATTCACGTACCTATTAGGCTGTTCGTCGAGGATGCAGTTAGCAAAATCTCTGCTTAAGCGTTCTACTGGCGCTACTTGCAAGTAATTTTCAGATGTGAAACACTAGGCTGAGTGGAACGTAGAATATGTTAGATGTTACTACAGATAGTAATTTTACGTGCTTATTATGGTTTTAATTATGAACGGATCATTTTCTATTCGTGTCTATTTATGCGATTTTGGTTTGATCACGGTTGCAGGTATGCAATATTAATGAAATTCGTGAATGGTGAATTGTTTAAATTGAATTGTTTACAACAATTATTTTAATGTCACTTTAGAATAAGGATAATTTAGAATAATGGTAATTAAAGCGTGGAATTATCGTTAAAATCGATAAATCTATTTTTAAATCGCAACAGGATAGAATTATAATGTTTTTCCGGCACTCAAGAAATATAATTCGCTGTAATCCTCTAAAATACGAGAGGAATTACAAGCATACAATATCAAGTATGTGATAAAACGTGTTATAAATGACAAAGCAATCGGTATCGGTTAACTAAAAAACTCATTTGGAACGATAAAGCAAGGGGTTACGGTTAATCGGAAACGCTTAAACGATATTTAAGCGTTAACTCTACAAATTACTCTGCGAAATGCTATTGCGCTTTCCCGATAGACAACTGTTAATTCAACTACCAAGCATGTGGATTTTTCGAGCAGAGCAAATAATAAAAACAAATTCATAAAATTCGTTCGTTTTACGATATCGGAATTTATATTCTCTTAGAATATAAAAATACGTCCATTTTTTTTCTCTGTCAATAAAAACCAGTGGGATGATTTCGAAATTTCGACCAATAAAACGACCTAGTCGAATAAATAACCACGATCAAAAACTCGATGCGTGTATACAGTTTTGCAATCAAACTTTGTTACAGTTAATGGTTATGTTGCTTGCTGTTGAGGTTATTAGATGTATGTGAATACAAAGGAACGCGAGGATAAATTGTAAGGTAGAAAATATATTTTAAATACTGAAGTGTAAATACAAGTCGGAATATAATTAAATTGATCCAGATCCGCACGCTAGGAGTGTTACCCTATGACTGAAAACCCTGAAGCCAACGTCGCCTATCTATTGTTTATGGTTTGCCTTCGACGCAGTCTTTTGTCTATACACTGTCAATGGCTTCAGTGCTGGAGAAAACTAAAAGACCAGATGAACAGTTTTCTTAGAAGTGGTGACCACTTTGACACTTATAAACCAATGTTTGTTTTACAGCATAATAATCGCAAATCTAAGACTATTCCCTTCGTGTTTCGTATTTTTATAACTTTTTAATTTAAATGCTTTAAATGCCCTACATGTATTTACATTTTTCTATTATACCTATTACTTTATTTTGGGAAGATATTCTGTCGTTTACTTTATTAGTCCATGTAGAACACCGCTAATTTAAATCAACCTACCATACGGTTCTTCGAAACATTTTCTCCATTTTGATATTATTTTTTGATGGATCTAAAGTATATGATATTCTCGTATTCCCTTTCTTATTCGTTATACTGTGTATGATTCAAGCAACATCTACCTTACCATATCGTTTCTCTGTTAAATGCTCACCATAGGATTTCACTATTAAATTCCGGGACGTCCTGTGCAGATCCCGTGCAGACAGCGGTCGAATAATTTCGAATCGAAACAACGCATTCTTGAGGTATGTTGGTCAGCGTTACGTTTATTTGAACTGAAACAAAAAGTAACGCATCCTCCCCTTCTCGGAAATTTATGAGCATTTTGATATAAGCCCTAGCACGTTTCGAGCCGATGGAAAACTGTATCCAATGTCGAACAAAATTGCGGAAACAATATATTCAGTGAACGACTGGATGAATAAACGGGCACGTGTATCGATTTTCAGATCGATAGGTAGGTACTGTTTCGTTTGCCTTCAATCCTCGTAAGGGGTCGAAACGCAACCCTCTCACACACCCCGTCTCCGGCAGTCTGCTCGTTTATTGGTTTCAGTCTAAAAACAATGCCCTTACGCAGCCGCGTCGCTTCGCTCGCGATGGATGTAACGTACACTTGGCAAAATTGTGGTTCGATCGTGCGACCTAACGCAGTATTTCATCCGCCGATGACAGCAATATTTGCCCAATGCAAATTCATAAAATGGATATAGAGTGCGTCGTAATTCGTGCCACCGAAACCGAAGGACCGAGAGAAACGGATCGACCTTTCCAAATAAAACGAAGGCAAGCCACAATATTTTCTTTGAATTTGCCAGACAAACGAGTGGAAAAAATTATCAAGTGTAGTCATGTTCTAGTAAAAAGGGACTAGAATAATTTAGAAATTTGTTAAGTGAAAATGATTAAGATCTCGGTAAAGTAAATAATATGTTTATATCGCTGTTAAAACTTTTTACTTCAGTACAATTTTTATTACTTTACTGTTGTTATGTCGTGTTGATTATTTTGCGAAAACATTGGTAATTCGATTGCGATCGATCGTTTTTATCTCACATGATTTCTATAATATAATGTACAGTATATGCTTTTTATTGCAAGAAAGTTATACTACGAACTATGTGTCGTTGATTATGAAAAATGCTTAGATCAAGAATTTGAGAGAAACGATTTCATCAAGTATTTTGCCTTACGCCTATTTACAATACAATAATCTAAAATCATCTTTGCAAAGTAATGGAAATTAAACAGTTGGTTTGAGTTGGTCATTGCGTCGTTAAGCAGAATTTAGTTCACGCGTCAAACGCACAGCTTTAAATATCTCGAAACGAGAAATATGTGACTTAGGCGACTTTCATAATCACCGGAACATATGATATTCGACTGAAACAGTAGGTATTGTCCGTTAAATAAATCGTTAAACATTTATGTCATATACAGGTATCACCAACAAATATTCAAAGACCGTTTTTCTGAAAAATAAATCTCGTTGGGAAAAAATTTATGACGCAGTTTTAACTTATTTTCGAGACAGGAGTCACCGCGTATTACAAATTACGCTATTTCCTATATTCTTTGGAAAATGACAGAAGAATTATTGTTTGTGTAAATATCAACACGTGAATATCGTTAATTTAAAAGAAGAGCTTTTTTTACACTTATCAAGTTTAAATATAACTATAACGCAAGAAGAAAATTGGAGAATGGTATTCGTAACGCTGGTTACGTACCACGAATAAAGCATAATTTTCCTAATTCAAAAACGATGGATGCAGTTTTCAATTAAATTTAAATTAAAAAAGAAAGGAAATGAACGAAAAAATTTCTCCGTATAAAAAGCCCTGTACATGTAGAGAAGATAAAATATTTTAATATCCATGGAATCGTTTAAAATGATAAAAAAAGATATTAGGGGTTTCAGTAAAATACTATAAAAGCAATAATTAAATATTAAATACGAATATTCTGTAAAATTTTACATATTTTTATCCTTTAAATTATCTTTCATACCTTACATGCCAAATTACTTTTTATCCAAAATAGCAATTTCATTGAAAAGTAACTATGTACATGCAATTATCGAGTTTCGTTAAATGTGGTTTGCTAGGCGTAACGAAGTATGTGAATCCAACACGAGTGGACAAACTGGAAAGCAATTTAGGGGACGAATAACGTAAAAAGCAGTAGTTACGTGAAATCTCGAAGTGCGTACGTGAATTTGTTTACCATGGCGATCGAAAGAATTTGGATCAAAGAAAAATCTCGACCAGAAGCTGAAATAAATCCAAACTAGAGAAACATCGTGTTCACTGAATCCTCTTTCCATGTATGTACATAGATATAGTGAAGCAGATGGCAGGGCGGAGGAAACGCCGGTGAAACGACGCGACTGAGGTTAGGGTCAAAAAGGCGAAAAAATAGCCTTATTCAGTGTAAACCCACGTATCCCTTTGGACAAGTAAAGCACGGGGAAGGAAGTCAACGACGTGGGTTTTCGTGAATAAACTCAAGAATTGTATCGCAGCCAGAAATATCGCCACAAAGGAAACAAATCCCGGTAGCAAATTTGAATGCTTGAAACCCGTGCGCGTTCTACGTATCCCTGTTTACCGTATCAATTTGTAATTCAAATTTTACCACCTCGTTTAATTTTCGATATTACATTAAAGTTACTATCATGTTTTCCGCAAATTATGGTTTGCTTCGAATAATAATTTTACTGATGTTTCTTATATCATTCTTTCTTACCGCAGTCTTTTCTGTGTTTTACGAACAATTTCCTGAATATTTTATCTATTTGTGTAACACAGACGTATAATATAGGGAATAGAAGGTATTTTTGCCGTGTGTATTTTTTATACAAATGGATATTAGTAATAATAAGAAATGACTCACGGGAAATCAGTGGTAATTGACTCAGACCCTTCACAGTACCCAACAGAACACTACCTTCCTTCACAATACCATAATACTTAAACATATGATTCTACGGCTCCGTTTATGCCTAACTTACATCAGTGAACCAATTCGATAGGCGATTTCAAACGTATCCCTGGCCGTGTAAATTTTCATTAAACGTATTTCCCTTCCCTTTTCGAAGGTCGACGTGAAGGTATCAACACGCTCCCTAAGTGAAATTTCTCAAGCCGCGTGAGCGGCTGGTTCGACTAACAGGAAACTTATTACGTTGAAACAATTTGGAGAAACAATATTGTATCGTAGCGGGTCAAAAGGGAGCGAACCGAATGAGCCAACGCGGCTGTTTGAAATGGAACGTAGAAACGCGAAGTTGGACGACCTGATATCGGGAAACGGAAGTAACAGCAGATAGAAAGGGATCGGTGGATGCCAAGACGCGAATAAGTATAGCTTCCAGACTCCCATGGGATGGTTAGAGAGACGCTATCGGCCACTTCATTGCTCATCATGGCGTACCAGTTCCAGCCTGAACAAAGCTTTCGAGCAATGCTTTTCTTACGGCTCCCTAATCTGGCTTAGAGAAGACCGGACGACGCAATGCTATTCTCTTGCTTCCTTCCATCGCATCGCTTCAATTTACGTTGGCAAGGACCATATCATCCTAGTGCACCCGTGATATCTCAAGTAATGTGTGCGATTCTAAGCTACGATTGGTACCATTACGCTCGATTCTAATGATAGTGTAGACACGGAGGAAGTTGAGTTTCAGACACAAGAAACTGCAGACCTGAGTTCCCTCAAGGAACTGGACTCGTATTTATAGTGGAATTTTACAAGTTACAAGGTAGAAGTTACCAGTGCTAAAATATAAACTTGAACGATAGGAAAAGATCTCTTCATTTGTTGTATTAAAAGTAGGAAAGGAAAATTTGAAACTCGACAATTTAGTGATATTGCTGGTAAAATATTTGGTAATCGAACAAGTGGTACCTTACAAATTGTACTTTAAGGCATTTTTTATTTGGTAGAAAATTATGTGACGGAAAAAGAGAAGATGTTTATCTTCAACTTGTAACTTGTCAATGTACTATCGTTAACTACTATTATGTTAATTATAAATGTTAAATACAATTATGATAATTTACTGTGTACGAGAGTGATTCTGAGAGATACTTGATATTGTGATTCAGATACTACTGTTGAACAATTTGGAAAACACAATTCCAAATGTAGCTAAAGGTGTTAGATATATTATAAATTAATAAAAGTATTAAAGATGTTTGTAGTGGTTGACCAGATTTAAAGACCAAGGCATAATGCACGTGATTGACAACTCAAAATGAAATTACAAAACTAGTAATTAACCAACTGTAGATGAAGAATTTTTGATATGGCAATGATAAGTTGAGAGATTGTATAAAGGACTGATTTATTGTAGATTTTTCTACTGACGCGTAAACTGCTACTGCAGAAAGAAAACGACTTTTATTTTTACGAATATTAGAAGAACACATTTATTTTTTATTTATTTTTTTTTTTTTTGCTAAAGAAAAATTATGACAAACATTTCATTCGAAATAAATATTGTTAACTTTTACATGATTAAATTGTTCTTCGAAATTTTAGTTTTATTCAGATATTCTACAATATCAAATATATGTATACTTTTATGAACTGTGTACATTTTGCTGCAAAATTTTGATGTATTTTGCAATCACAAGTATATCGATAGCAAGTTGTTGAATATTCTACAATATTTCTTAATAAAAAATATTTTCAAATGTAATAAATCCAGAAAGCAACAAATTTGGTAAAAATACTTTAGAGACGTACCTATACTAATTGTAAAGCGGTTATTTTGCAATAATTGTTAAAATTAAACAAAACACATACTTGTGAATATGAATTATAATTTAGAATAAAAAACTGTTGCAAGAAATATGTAGTAAATAATGTGTCTCTAATAACAATTGTGTCTTAATCTTAATTTTACAGCTCAAATTTTACAGTACTCCTCACACAAAGTCAAATTTCTTTCATATTTAATATATTTTGGAGCTTCAATTTGATTATTTAAAGTTGTTCAAACTAATAATTTAGCATCTTTCAACTGTAAAAAGAAACATTAGTTACTATATTATGATATCCATCACTAGTTATCATTAATGTTAATAATATTTAAATTTATCATTGGTACAGTTGGTTAATGGTTCTTATTAACTATAAGAGATGAAAAAGATTGTGTTTAAAATTTGATATCAAATGTTAGCAGACAAGATGCGGTATAGATGTTGGTGTAATTAAAATACTATCACGCTTGAAAGAAAGCTAACTAAGCGTGAGACGATTTTACCCCTTTGAAGCGGGTGAAAAAAATTTGACGAAATCTACGACTGCGTCAATTATCAGAGCGAGCAAAAGGTATCACAAAGGAAACAGCCAGAGCTGCGTCTCATCATTCGCAATCGCGTTTATACCGGAAAAATTGCAGGGAATCCATTTTACTTGAACCGAAGCACTTTGATGCGGTGGAAATTGCTTGAAATCCGTTTTGCTTGAACCGAGGCGCGCCTACAACCATGATATAATATCGAGAGAAAAATTCTGCTGTACCGATTAAACTCTTGGTACGTCAAAGGGACATTTTTCTATACGTTCATGTCAATCTGACAAAAGAATGAGAAAAAAGTGAACGTTTTCCTACAGATTTACAGATCGAATCATACAACAAAACACGCATCATGGCAATTCAAATTATATCGAATTTCATGAAAGCCATATAATTTGCACAAATTTATAATATTAACTGAAATTAAGTATTCCTAATTATGGAATTAATTGGAAGGTACGATAATATAGACGTAAAGCGATATCGAATATTATTTGCAAAATAATGGAAGTGATATTAATAACATGATTATGTTATACGAGTACATATTGTGGAACTAGGATATTTTTTATCGAAATTAAAATATAAAAAAGCTATTTATTATGAACGTATCTATTAAACGTATCAATTATAATAATAATATAATGACTAAACATATTATTTATAAACATAAAAATAAGTTTATTGACATGAACTGATAACATTTACAAACATATAAAATTAATTAACAAGGGATGTTTCACTTAATATTGACGCAGTAAATATCTTTTCCAAATAACAATGGATAAAGTTACATTCTTTCACAACAATTTCTTCAAGCTTTTGCCATTGGTCTTGGCATACAATTGAATGCTTCCCTTCAAAGAATGTCGCTTGTGTTCAAAGATATCATACTTACTTTTAAATAATATCTTATAGTTCTATATAGTCCCATAGATAAACATATTTCGAGGCAACTTTTCACTCCACAATCTATATATTCATAATAAAAAAATAATTACTACTATTGTTACTGATAACAGGACAATTTCGATAAATACAAACTATAACAAAAGATATTAAATCTTCCATAGGTAAACTGGCTCGTTGATTGAAACAAAATTTCACTCTTGTATCTCTTTGCTTCGAATTTTCATTTCAATTGAAAAAAAAGATCTCAAACGTTAAAATTAACGAACATATGCAGTAGAAGCACAAATAAGTAAGTGGTTATAGAGGGACAGAACGACTGGTTCAAAATTTTTCCCGAAAATTTATGGACCTACATCTCTGAAAAGTTACGCTTGGGTATGAACGACCCAGTTTGCTTATTACTCAAACGCTAAAAAAAACATTTTCGGAGGGTTAAAAAAGCGGTTTAAAAAGGAGCTTAAAAACGGTGAAAAAGAGGGTTAAACAAATGAAAAAAAAAAATCACGGTTCGCTTGAATATTTCTATTCCTTCGATAATTTCAATAACTCCCGCTATCTACCAAAATTCTGCGTCTCTATGTGCTTCTATATATTCCAACTTTTAATTTCGTACAACATTTGAAACAACCGGTGCGTTTAAAAGACTGGAGGGTAGGAGCGGACAATCCGCGAGCGATTACAAACAACGGTGAACAGAAGGGTGCAAACGCGAGGGGTGAAAATATTTTTCTAATCGATCCCTGTTCCATTTCCCCTCGCTTAGGCAAAGGCAATTTTAGCAAACGTCGACGGTCATCGTGTCTTCCTCCGCCATCGACGTCATTCACAATTTGCAAAATGACTTTAATTAACTCGATTTAATCTGGCGGCAACAGAGGACGGCGCGGTGGAGCGAGGCGAAGCAGGTACAGAGAACAACGCGAAAGGGGAACAATAAAAAGCCAGAACGACTGTTCCGCTTCTCCGCGCCGAAATACGCGCGCCAGCGAACCGACGTGTCGGATCGTAATGATTACCCGCCGCACGCCTACCAGGTACAACACGACGACGGCTGGTGACGACATGTTAAACCATCATTCGAATTCGGTGGCCGACCCTTTGTTGTGCGCGTGTGAGTTCAATTACACGCGCCACGCACAGGTATTATCGTTCAGACTGACAACGGAATCACTGCCCGTACTGCCACCATTTTCCAAACAAAAGAAACCATGAACATTAGCAGGTATTTGCTTGCAGTTTATGACGAAGATACCGCGACTTTCTTGTTGTTGCAGGATTTCGGTTTTCTAAGGGAATTTTGGTTTTTATTATGCAGATCTACTATGTTAATTAGGATAATTAAGGATAACGATAATAATAACGATCCGGAGTTTCGCTGAACAATGAACTCATTCGGAGTCCTAAGGTCCGCGTTTTGAAGCTCAAGTCGTAAAAACTATGCCCGAAGTGTAGTGGACGATCATAACGATTAAAGGGTCTTTACGTTTACGACCTAACATGAGTGAAGGGTTTGAATGAATGAGTACTTGGTCTACATAAATTCTCTAGAGTGTCAGAGCTATGGAAGATGAGTGTTAGACCAAAGATGGAAGTTACCGCAAAAAACTTACATTTATCAAAAATGTAGCTCTTACCTATCGTAATTGGACAAATGACTCGATACAACAAGGCAAGGTGTTACGAGAGATACGGTTTGTGGAAAGCTACGGTAAAGTTATAAATGATCGTGTTTACGAAATGTCTACATAATAATAGGACTTTACGAGTGACAAGGTTTAAGAAAGTATGATAAATGAAGTTCGCTGTTACTTCTCTCTCTCTCTCTCTCTCTCTTACTCTATTTCTCTTTCATATAGATTATATTATTTTTCACTTCGGCATAAATAAAGTCAGTCGTTCATTCTGAAAGAAAAAGAAAATTCGAAGGAAATTTCTGCACGAAGTTCTTTTTTCTTAATAATTACCGATGACCATTTTAGTTATTGAAGTTTCTTTTGAGAAAACCCAGAGAAATATACTTTTCTAAAATATTGTATTTTTTACGTGGTTTAACTTTATCGTCTAATTTATCTTCAGCTATTAGTCAATCAAGCAAACAAAATATTTCATAACTAATTTGACCCCATCTATGAAAATTTCGATTGCAATTAATCTTGCTTAAAATTAGTAAAGTAAACAACCTCCATAAATCTAACTCGTTTTAAAGTACATCTTAAGAATTTTTTTAACGTTTTGTAAACATTTTCTATTAGACGAGATTTATAATTGCAGTATATCGTAAACATTCATTGTTAACAACTATTTGTATTATTAGCCAAATATCTGTAAAAAGAACTCAAGTTTAAATCTATAAATTTCAAAGAATTGCTAATATGACACAAAGGTTGCTTTTGTATAAAAAAAATTCTGAATATTAAAAATTAATATGTTGAAACACAAACTCCTAATACTTAACACTGGAACTACTAGCATAGTCAGTGTAACCAATTGACGATTCTACCAATAACCAATGAAAATTTTATGGATTTTCAGCGTGTATTTTTGGGAATTTGGATAATTTTCTGCAGAGAACATAAAGAATTTTTTTTTCCACATTACATATTCTTTTATACGCCTTCCATTTTAATTAGTTTATTATAAGTTCAATCATTAGCTGTATCATTTAATAATTTATTACATTGCATTGCAAATTCCAATATAAACATAAATATATTGGAATATCTCTGAAAATGAGAAGTATCTTGTGTTTGAATGACATACTTACACTTCTAAACTAAAACTTCGCACGAGACAAATTTATTTTGTAGGAAAACTCTAGTTTTTAAAGAAGCAGTGGCCCGTACTTCTATTCTCGGAAAATTTCGTCACCATATTGTGCAGAGAAATAGTCGTGCAAATCCATCGCTGGTACGCGACTTGCTTAAAATTTACGCGAAGTTTCTTGTCAGTTCTGCGAGAGGTAGGAAATTGAAGTTAGAGAGTGTCAAAGTCGTCACAAAGACCAAAACGCGTTTTCCACTATATGAGACTCGTTGATGCTACGCCATTGGTACGTCACTTGGAATAACTTGGCAAGTTACATTAATTAATATCAGGCCAAAGGAACTTTATTGAAACAGACTTCATTAACTGTACTTTCGATACTCGGCTTTCGTCTTAATGAAAAAAGCTCTATAATAAATAAACGTTACCCAAGAAAAGGCACCTTTTTAATTAGTTCGAAGCAATACGTAGAAGCCTCGATTCAATAGCAAACCGAATGAAGAAACTTCTACAGACCTGTTACCAGGTAATTCATCGGTTGTGAAACTGAATTGTAAAAGTAGAAGACAAGTAAAAAAGAAAGAAGCATGCTTTTCACAACAGTCTTCGAGACAACCTTACTAACCAAAGTGGAGGGGATTGTCCATTGGTTAAACGACTCTTCTGTAATGAAGAAATGTCTCCACCTTGTAACTCATTTCTGCGGCTAAAAATTATCCACAAAAGCCACGGGAAATTGTAACTTTCTTGATTAATCCTTGAAATATCCATCGTTTAAAGCTGCATTAAAACACCCAACATCTAGCATATGCTCATCGAGTGAAGCAAGAGAAAAGCGAACAGACGAAGAAGAAGAAATGAAACGGAGACAAGAAACACGAAAGAAGAAAAAAGCAAGAGAAAACATGAACGGAGAAAAATAGTTTACTTTTTTCATGCACGAGAGCATCTTCCGTTTTTTCCAGGTTTCCATCCCTTTCATCAACCAGGCCGGGGAATAGAAAGAGGACGCGGTGGCCAGCAATAGGGAGGAACCGAGGTATCCGTCTGTTTCACTTGAAAAAGGCACTTTCCCGTAGCAGCACAATAACCAGGACCAGTTATGTACGTGCCTGAAATAAAACGGGACCTTCGTTCTTAAAGTGTTCCATCGCGCGCGCGTTGGAACGCGGGCCGAGAGAAAGAGAGACGCCATGTTTGGATAACAAAATCGATGGACCATAACGCACAGATCCCTTCGCAGATTGGATATTTTGCTGTATTTCTCCTCCGGCTTCACTCGGCAGCCGAGACTGTGCCTTCACGATGTTTATTTCATACCTGCCAATATCAGTGTTCGTCAAACGCGTTTGAAAACGGTACAGATAGAAGGATCTTCTCCTTTGTATCGGTTCGCCGTCATAAGACAACGTGTATGAAATTGAATATTTGTAGCAATCCTTCACTTCCCAAAAGGAATCGTCCAAATTGCTCGCTTGATAGTTGAAGACTGCATCGCCAATACGATCAATGACTCTTTTTCCTCTTTCGTACGGCGAATAATTTTGGGAAGTAATGTAGGATACAAATGCGGAAATATCTGTTTGGAAAATATAATTGTTTAGAGATATAATATTTTACGTATAAATAGATATAACTTTTTAATGAAGTATTGATACTTCACAGTACTTTGTATATTTTAGGCATAGAAAATGAAAATTAGTGTCTGAAATTATGATTTATAATTAAGAACATCGATGTAGAATAATATAAATCTTTTCATTCGAATAAAATAGAGAAAAAGTAAAAAACATTTAGAAAACAAACTTCTATAATGTATATAATTTGAAATTATGTACGTATATTGAAAAAATCTATATTTATGTTATCAAAAATCGAATAGTAAATTTCTAATTTTAATATATATGGTAACATCTTATTTCTTACAGTATTCCCTTTTAATATCAAATATTGTAATAAAATGTATTTTTTTCAATAACTCTTAATCTGTGCCAAGTGTGTTTTATAAATAATGTAAACCCTTATTTAATCTGAAATTGTTACACTTATTATTTTTATTATATTATATGACTGCATAAACGTAAAATATTCCAATTGAAATATTGCCTACTATTATATGTGCAGTAATCATTTTATTCGCCTTTCATTAACAACAGTTTTGTGGTAATGCGCCGTCAATGATATATAATCCTGGAAAACAATGTTATTACTGCGATTACGAAGAATTACGGTATGAACTGCTCGTTCCGACGAAATTCCAAATAAAATTGAATTAACGATCGACGACGAGCGTTTTCGAGAAATTCGTTTTGCATGTTCGAAAAGATTATTGATTTACGAAAATGATTTCGGGTCGATCTTTCAAAACGTTCTTACTCAGATCAAATTATTTATATGGATTAATTCACTAATATATTGTCGCTTGAATGTCTGAAATCATTTATTTGATGAATGGAGAATTCACACTCTTTATTGTGAAAAGTATGAGTGAATTTTTGAGCGTTTAAATTGAACTTTAAACTAGTATAATCATTGCGAAGCAGTTAGATTACAATTAATTATTAGTTTATATTAACTCAAACTTCCAATTCAAATAAAATTTAAATCTTGAATATCTTATTTCAAATTTTTGTTTTGCTGGAAATAGTTTCAAACATTTACCTAAGCAAACGAATGTATAATATCATAAAGACGTTAATAAGTAATCTAGAATTTTTCACATCTTTTTAGACTCTAGAATTGTAAAGATATTAAGCTTGAAAATAAACAATTCAGTTTGCTTGCAAGAATTAAAATATTTTGAAAATTCGATCCTTAACCCAACCCTTAACCCGTTGATCGAGCAGAAACAATCTTTCTTTCATAAACCGTGAATATTAAAAATTGATTCCAAACTTTGAAGCAATATCTTACACAGTCTGTTTTTCAAACCAATTCGTCGATTTTTTTTCACGAATGAGTAAATGCTTCACTATTCATCCGTAAGGATCAAATGAGACGAAATATATCGACAGCGTGCTTCAACACGATAACGTAAGCATCGACAAGAATGCAGCTTCTGACAAATTGGCCGGTGTAGTGGGATTGTGATTAATAATTCGTATCCCTTGAGGAATTAAAACGAAGCTGTGCTTGGCGTTCATGCATACGAGCATTATCATCCTTTATTGTCCGCCAAGCAGCAAGGAGAGGTAGAGGAATCGGTCGAGTCAGAACCTTAGACAACCGCGGCTCATTCTATTAAGCTGCTCGTTTCTCGGATTAAATTGAATCGTGCCCACAAACGAATTAATTTCCAGCAACACGGACCAAAGGATGGGTAATGGAATGTAAAGGATAAAAGATCTTTCTCGCGAAAGCATTCGGCGCGAATCATTCCTTGTACCTGATACATAGAATTTCAAATAAGAACCATCGTCCAATTCCGAATTCCGCGTGATACATTTCTCACTGTCAACCCACTCGTGTTTTCCTATAATCGTTTGTCCATTCTATCGCGTAATTTTTTGACCATTCAGAAATACCACATTGTACCGTGAAAATATATTGATAAAGTTAAATAAATATGTACAGAAGTGGTATTAATAAAGGAGAATAACTTATAAAAATTTGAATAATGTTAAATATATCGCTGAAAACTTGAACAGATTAATAAAACAGAAACAAAGGGTCGCAGTAGGTTAAATTACTTATAATAATATCTAGTAAATTTTATAAGAATCTTGTTTCATTTCCTTTACTTTTCCTGGCCATGTCATGCATAATTTTTTGCAATTCTAGTTTTGGTGCAGTACTTGTTATTTAGTTTAGATTATATCATTTAATGATTGTCTAAATTATTAATATATTATTATTAATATATATTGCTATCTTATAATTTACACATTACAGTTAAGGTATACGTTTAGACTACCAATTTATAGAAACTCGCAAACAAAATTGTAAATATAGAAGCAAAATAAAACTTTTCAATCGATATAATAATACTATAGATATTCCCAGATATTTTGAGCATAGTGTATGTATATATAACGTATGAACAATATAAATTATCGCGATACTTTCGCACGAGGTTCAGAACCTAACTGTCAATATACAGTTCACCGTTATAAATAGAACGACGAGGAGCCACATTGCGACAGGTAGGGGTTAAAATTGCTCTTTCTTCCATTCTCCCTTTTTTGGTACATACACGTGCGAGAAAAAAAAGAACGCACGACACCCTATAGAATCATTTATCTGGTTTCGAAGACAGGAGGGAGCCATTCACATACGCACATTTCGAACGAAAGGGAAACAAAACATTTTTTACTTTTACGTAATTTACTTTCACGCATGGAGCGTGAAGCAACCCTAAGGGGATCGATATTTCATGCTGAAACCCGACTCGACGAAAAGAACACCGGCAATAGTCCCAGTTGGATGACGAAGTAAACTGCGCCGACGAGAGAATTATGCTTTCTGAGGTTGCTTTGTATCGAGAAAATAAAACGAAGCCAATGACAACCGATAGAAAATGATCATAGACAGCTCATTTGTAACGATTGTACGCTCCAAACAGGATTGTGAATAGCCTTGTGTACTTCTACGAGTGGCTGTAAGCTTCGTTTCACACGCGAAGCTAACGCTACGATTAACACAGACTAATGTGACCAATTTATATAATTCATTATAGAAATTTAACGAAGTTACAACAGTATAATTTTTTGTAACATATATGACTAAACGCTTATATTTCTTCTTCTATCATATGTTACCATTGAACCCATTGTTCAATCGTAGAAAATTTGTGTATTATTAAATTTATATCTAAATTGCAAATTAAGATAATGAGTATATGTATAAGTCGAATAAGAATCCAACTGATATATTAATGTTTCTGCCGGCACGAAAAGCTAAAAAATAATTTTGAAAACTGAATGGTCTATTTGATATTTCGAATTCCTTCTTTATGAAATTACAAATTTCTAATTTCATCCATCTTGTCCAATTCATCCAGCTATCCATTAAATAAAACATCTTAAAACAATGCACAAGTAAAAAAAAAAAACTACCATCAACCACCCAAACTACAGTTTATACCACCCTAAAACCCTTTTCCCAACATCATCGGCTGCTCACATGAGATCATCCTCTGGAAGATCTCTGTCTGGAAAAGTCAGCATCCTGGTTTCTGTATGGGAGCAGTTGGAGATAAAGTCGTAAGGTAAAAAGGCACGCCTAAACGCGGGCCCGGGCGAATTACAATGGAGGCGCAAAAGCAACTCGACGGAGGATTATTCTCGCACGATGTATTCTTGGGATCGCGATGCGGCAGCATCAGTTCGCTCAGAGGAGTGGTTTAAAGGTCGACACAGAGTTTCAGAAGTACCACATAGAAGAAGAAATATAGGTTGAGGAAGAAGACTCCGTTTGGAAGTCGATTCCAGAGTGTGCTGGAAAGTCCGTGTAACTACGTACGAGCTGTGTGTGACCTGTATTACCGTATACTCGCGAAAGAAACCCTTCTGCGGGCAGGTCTGTTCCGGAAGATTCCTCGAGTCACCGCATTTCGCTCGCTCAGGAACTCCACGGTCGAAGAACGTTGGTTGGGGAACGTTCGTACGGACAATTTTCCTTTAAATACAGCTGGCAAGAATGGCGGTCCTTTGGTAACGACCTGCCGCCTCCTCATCCCCATTCAGTCAGTCCACCCCTAAGAGACTTTTTCGGAAGACTACGACCACGTCTAACCTTAAAGAGACAAGGGGCGGACGACTTTCCATCTTACTACAAGATTTTTAGATCGTGCATCGATATTTCAACAGCTCTCTCTCTTTTTTTATAGATATTTACCTATTTATTCGTTCATACATTTATTTCTTTACTCTATGTTCATGAGTAGAGTGCAAACTTTCATGCAATTCTTTGTCCTTATTCAAAAGATGGAATGAAAAAGTGAAATAATAAAGAGGTGGATATTATTAAAGAAAGAAAAATAGAATCTCGATCGAGATTTGTTTTACACGCTGAACATTATAACAAGTACTTTACTTTGAATATTTTGTGTATTATGTGTATTCTGTATGTTTTTAGATCTTCAAACTTTCTTATAAATGTATGAACATTTATAAATACTTGGATGCATTGGTGAAATTCAACAAAATATAGAAGATGAATGAATGTAGAAGTTTATAAAAAGTGATACATAACTAACTTGTTTCTGAGTGACTCATATTCATGCAACTATCTATCTACATATCCCATTTTCATTTCCTCTCTAACTTCATCTCACTACTTAGGTTTTTGCTTTTTCACCCTTTAAACTGAAGTGGCTGGTGACGTTTCAGTTCGACCCTTCTAGTTCTCTGCCTTCACCGTCCCTCCTCCTGCCGAGAAAGTCGCCACCCGACGCAAACCTTTGTCCTAAATGATAAACTTTCCCCACAGGGCACCACCGCGAAAACTTTCCTTATAAAACGTCCACCGATAGGGAAAACATTTCAAAACTTCACTTCCTACCTGCTACCGAACGCTCAATACGCTTGCCTCTCACTTCCCTCCGTAGATATTTTTATTTTTACTCTTCCCTCGATCGCGACCGATCGCTCTCTATCAAGTTTCAAAACTGTCGCTATGGGACTGGCCGCGAAACTGAAAAATAAATTCATAGATAAATAATGCGATTATCTATGGAAAAGATCCAAAGATTAATGTACTATGGTAGCAACGGAGTCATATTTGTATTTGACAACAAAAGCGACAATAATTTAGAACTGAAAGAACTGCTGTAATAAAAAGGTAGTCGTAATACTGCACTTTCTAGTAAACTAATAAATAATAGCTCAAAATCAATTAAAATTGAATTACTTTTTCAAACGCGCTATAAATCCATAGTTAATTAATATTAGTAGTAATAAACTTTTGAACTTTCGAATATGAAACTTATACCTTTCTTTCTCTTCTTGAATACAATTAAATGTCGGAGCTGTCTTCTTATTATCGCAAACCGTTCAATTACAGAGAGCGCCTTGCCAAAGTAGATTAGGAACTGACTAGTCAGCCCGAACGAAATGAGATATCACGATCTTTTTCTTTGATTTCTACGATGATTAATACATCCATCTTCAGCTCAGAACACATTTATTTAGAATAAATTTATATTTTTATAATTTGTAATTTGCATTTCTGTAATATCATATTTTATATCTTTTATGAATAAAACTAAATAAAATGGAACCCAGTTGAGGTTTGTTTCATCCATTAAATATCATAATAAATACTTCAGATATATTATACATTTTTGGGTATTATGTGCATTCTGTCTATTTTTTCATCTTTGAAGTTTCCATAAATATATTTTGTTAATTCTTGACGAAAACAACCGATCACT
This sequence comes from Bombus pascuorum, assembly GCF_905332965.1. NCBI lineage: Eukaryota > Metazoa > Arthropoda > Insecta > Hymenoptera > Apidae > Bombus > Bombus pascuorum. The sequence continues at coordinate 10,318,518 of NC_083491.1, read as the reverse complement.
AATGAATAGACTGTCGATTTTTATATATTTATGGGGTATCTAAAGATCCAAGAATAGACATAGTATACAAAAATGCATAATGTTTATTAGATAGAACAAATTTTTGTTTATATGTACCCATAACGATGTGAATTTGTATATGTACCTAAAGTGTAATATCGAAAGTTACACTCGAAACTAATCGCAGTGTTTAAGGATAATAAAACACAAAAACTAAAAACATTCGGCAAGTGTTTGTGAAATTTTCCTAACTTTTCGGATGGTTAATGCAAGTGAAACTCGCAGAAGGGATCTGTTATGCAAACGCGATTATGTCGTCTCCATTAAACGATAACAGACTGCATGATATAAGAAAAAAATCTCCTGTAGCGATGGGAGAATAAAGAACAATTTCAGCGAGTTCTCCACAGCGGGTACTCCTTGAATGGTGACGGTTGAAACTCGCTGCGAACTTATGTAATCCGAACTGATGATATTTTACGTTTCTCGCAAATTAAAGGACAACAGCCCGAAAGAAAAATCTGGCTCTAATCTCGTCGACGAGATGGAACGAAAATAGATCTTTGCCGACTTATCTCGAAACCCAAGCACACGTTTTCTTAATTGAGACTACAGAGAAAGAATATAAATGTTCTGTTATTAAGTTAATTTCCGTGCGTAAAAGAAATACTAATTTTATTGTGCTGTTCACTGTAAAACCATTTCGTTTTTCCCATTTCAAAAGCAGAATATACAGTGTAAGATACAAGTGAGAACCCATAATTAAATACATGAATACTTTAACAATTTTTTATACAAAATGAAAAATTATATCAATTAATTCATATAAGACAAGATAACGCTCCATTTTATATGGTGACTTAAATAATAAGTCCATATAATATTAAATAATTATGCTCGTTTATAAATAACAAATAAACGATATCGTTGAAAATATAAATTAAGAAATAAAACACTGAAATAGTACGAGCATATGGTGTTATAAATAATCGTTCCTTACCTGAATGTAAATCCGCTATATAGGACTTGCTAATTATTCTCTTATATCTGGATTAATTAATTAAATACCATCCCCTTAATTATACTAGACAAGGAGATTAAAAGATTTAAATCAGCTAAACGAAGTCATCGTAGAGGATCATTTTGCTCAAGCAATCTTTTCTCACTGTAACCATTTCCTGTGCTATATACTATGCAATATCTTAACAACAGTCGTTTAGACTATTACTTATTGGATCTTAGCTCTTTGAATAAAGCATAGCTTGCTATTATTCGAATAAACAAAATAAATAGAAATTCAGAATATTTAACTCGTGTTTTTTGTGTTATTTAGGTATTACAAAAATTTTAATAATGAAGCTTTTATATTGATATCATGATTATTACAAACAGGCTTAAAAAGGATTGAAAAATCATACTGTGGTAGATATAAAAATATAAATTTGCACAGCAAGCGTAAATATTTAAAACACTACCATACAAATTATGTTCGGAAACGTGATAAATATTTTGCTTGTATATGTAATTTTAAAGATAAAAATTTTGTTAAAATAAATGAAAATTTGTCCGTATTAATTCCACAGAATGAAATGAATGACATATACAGGGTGCGCCGTTAGAATTCGGACAGAATTCAATTTGTAGTTCCCACCATATTAGAATTCAGATGTTTGTGCTGATTGACTCTGAAGTTAGTTAAATATGTCAATAAGTCTTCTATAACCTCAAAATGACAGAACTCGTTAAGCAAAACCCGGAATACGATAGAAGAGCGGCGATTATAGAAAGTCTTCGCGCCGGGAGAACGCCGGTCGAAATTATAAAATTCTTTAGCTACCCAAGATCGACGGTAATTTAATTTTGTTGTGGGCAAAACCAAATTTCCAGCAAGTGTTCACGTTTTGAGCGTTGTCTCAAGTGAGGGCGACGTCATGCCTCCGCACTTCTTCCAAAAAGGCGAAAGAATCACAAAGGAGGTTTATTTGGAGGTCCTGAAGACAGTAATAAAGCCGTGGATGGAAATTACGGCTTCTGGAAGGCCGTATTTATTTCAACAAGATGGCGCACCTGCTCACACAAGTCATCTTGTTCAAAATTGGCTCTCTGACAATGTGGACATGTTTTGGTCGAAAGATTTCTGGCCTCCTAACAGTCCCGACCTAAACCCATTGGACTATTACGTGTGGGGCGTTATCGAGAGACAAACTAATAAATGCAGGCACCCCAACGTCAACTCCCTACGAGCTGCTATCGAGTCAGAATTCGCGACAATTAAACGCGACCAGTTGAAGTCAGCGTGCTCGCGCTTTAGAGCAAGAATAGAGCAGGTCATAGAGGCAGAGGGTGGTTACATAGAATAAAAGTTCTCAGCAAGGACCCTTTAAATGAGATATAACAACATTTTCATGTGTTTTTGTGTATTGACTTAAATAAACAACTTTCTGCACAAAACTTCTTTTGTCCGGATTCTAACGGCGCACCCTGTATAACTCGGAATTACACTCCTTTATTCTATCTAATACCATTTTTCCGTGTGTACAGGTATTTGGTACAGGTACCATGGAATAAAATTCTTTCCTATTAATTAATACTAATCATATCTATATTAATATGATATTCTTTGAATTGAAAAACTAAATACAAGATAATATTACATACAGCCACAATAATATGGTCAAGATTAATGAGAATACTTTAACATGTCGAAGACAAGCGCGAGACCTAGTCATGTTACGCGACTTTCTTTCATCCTAAATTACTTTTCTCGAGGCAATCGAATACACAGAGAATGGGTAGAACATTCTTAATTGAAATCTGGGACTAAAATCCGGCAGCAAGATATACGCAAGGGGGCGGGGAAGCACGCGATATAACGCTCCTCTAATTTTCAGACAACGCTCGACGGTCTTCAGTAGGGCGCGAAATAAAAAGAGCCTGTGGAAGTAGACCGAATTAGCAGCGGCGCTCCGAGTAGGCGTAAATTGCTCGACGCACATCCGCGCACGTCACGGCCGGTAAAAGTGCGGCCAGAGGCAAGAGGAGAAGCTCGAGGATACACACACTTACGTGTGTGTACACGCGGCCCAGGTTAGAATACTCTTTAAACTTCTGTCCGTATTCGCGGAGAGAGAGCAAATCAATATGGGTGCGGATAGCATGCGCATTGCAACGCTGGACTTCGCAAACTGGCGCGCATGGAATTTATATTCCTGTGTTTTTGAGGGAAAACACGTAACCGGTGGGACGCGTCGCGGAAAACGTTTATCGTTGCTCCTTGTATTTAGAGAAGCCTTCGAACCGCGCCGTGCTGGTTGCCCATCGGAACAATTTACTCCACCGACCCGTAAGGGTTTTCTCCTGGAACAAAGAGTTCGTTACATTTCGAAGCGATCGCGCTACACGCGTTCCTCTTTATTCCACTCTATGAAAAGCAAGCCAGTTTTTCATTTGCCATAGTACACGATGCGAGACGAGCTTGGAAAATGTAATCGTAACTCGTACGATTAACATCGATTGGGGCTCGATGTTGATTAATCGTAATTATGAAAACATTCATATTTGAAAGGCTGAGAGATGTATGAATGATTACATTTGTATTATTTGAATATTTCGTTATTAGTCTGCGGTTGTCGATGTACTTATGGAAAATATAAATTTGTAATAATATATGGCATTAATGTAAAGTGATGTTTATAGAATTTAAAGGGTGAAATTAACTGTTGCTTAGGTTCCATTTCTCTTTTTTCTTACATTTAGAGAAATATAAATTTGGTTAGACACATCCGTAGTCTGCTTACTATGTCATTCTATAAGTAAGTAAAAGAGTTAGATTATAAAAATTTTCAAATATATGAAGTTGTTTTGAACACAGCATTTAGCAATTTATGATATAATTTACAACAGCAAAGATATTTAGTGTGGAATTTAATGAAATAATACGAACGAAAACAGAAGTTCTTGGACTTAAAGAAAGCAGATTGTTACCTTAATCACTGTCAACAAGGTAATAAAGATGGTTGTAAATAAAACTTTAAGATTGCGAGACCAACGCGCTGCTCGTAATACTGCACACGGAAAACATATTGACGAAGAAACAATAAAACGAGTCTGTGTTTTATGTTATGGCTTAGAAGAATTGTTGCTTGAGACGATCGTAAGCAAATAAAAATGTAAGGAAGACCGATAATTTGTTGTCCAATATGTCTTACATAATAATGCCGTAATTCAATCTAAAACGTTTCTAAAAAATCGACCTATAAAACAAATGAAATCTTTATTATTCTTCCTCGAGAGAGAGAGAAAGAGAGAGATTTTACTACATGTTATTATGAAAATATTATTCGTATTATTTTCATAATGATTTTTACGATTTAATGCTAGTAATATAATTTAAAGATCAGTCGATGAACTCTTGTTACGAAATAATTGAGTGCAAACGCAGAGTTTTCGCGTATCTTTCAAATTTAAATCAATTAAAAAATTATACGGGTTTAACACAATCACCGCCAAGTTCGATTGAAGTTCACGCCGGACACATTTACATTCGTTTCTGTACTCCCCGGACTCAGTTGGCGAACGCAATTAAAATTGGGAAGCGCATCAAATCAGCGAACCGTTGAATACTGTTTGGAAAGTAATGACAGAATCTGTAATTTTGCCTCGCGATATATCGAGAATATAAACGAATACAGAAAATTTTGTGCGAGGACAAGTATTCAGGAGCGTGGAATTTTTCATTTACGTGACTGAACAAAACGAAACACGGTCGGTTCGCAAAAAATGATCATTCATTAACGCGATGTTACGTGCTTTTCTTTGTTCTATAACGAATAAATATACCCAAGCTGAAATAGTATTTAAAGAGTTTCCATTCTATCAATACATGGGTAGAAAATTTATACGTGTATATATAGAAATATTGTCACTATGTTTGATAAATTTAACTTTCGTACATGTATATAAATTGTACTACATACAATCAGGTGAATCCTGTACTAGAACAATAACTTTTTAATTTATAAACTAATTGTGTAATCAAAACCGTATTTCATGGGTTTCACATATTTCAGTCAACATGAAATAACAAAAATATAATGTGGAAGTTTGAATAAACTGCTGAATTTAATAATAAAACGAAACCTCTTTTTTTGCAATTTTACTCCACAGGATAGAAAATATCATACACATTATTGTATTTTAAATTTTTACTCATCCGTTTTTGCCTTTTAATTATAAAATCTAAACTTAAAAGATTAATTTATAAAGAGTTATCTAAAATTTGGAAATTCAGTTTTTAGGATATAATATGTAATATTAAAATTTTGGAAATTGGAGAAAGTGTATTTGACATGTAGAATTAACAAGAAAAATACCATGTAAGTGTACTATAATAAATAATGCACAATAATAAATAAAAAAGCAACAACTACGGCATTTCTTTCACTTTTATCGGCGCGTGCAGGGAAAAACATTAAAATTAAAAGAACTTAAATAGAAAAGTGATTATTTTAAGGCGAAATGACTGCAGCGTGACCGCCACTTTCAAGATAACAGTAAAATGATGTTAAGTTCATATGGAAAGGGGAAATGCACCACATATGTAATGAACCGAGAAAAAAATGCTTTCGTTATTCTTTGAAATTTATCCTTCCTACCACGTGCATTATACCGAAATGTTCCACAGGAATAATCTCTATACTAAAAATGTTTCTGTCAAAATTTTAATTAAAGAGCCACTTCTGGAACTACAAGATCAACTTTAGGATAAAGTTACATGCAGGTTCATGTATTTATTTTTACTCACTAATTGCTTCTGTTCTTGAGTTACTAACTTATTTTCTTTTGAATAGAGTATAGACTAGAAAAATGGAAAAATGTAATCTTTCTAAACGAACATTTACATATATATTTTCTATACTACAAGCATATGGAGTATATTAATAGATTTGAAATATTTTCAAATTACACGATGCGAAAATATTACCAGAGAAGGCTACGTTGTATAATAAAAATAGTACTATAACAGCTAAACCAATTTGCGTAGCATTTAGGAAATAAACGGAACGGTCAAGAGAAACAATTCTCTGTAAACATTACGGACTCGAAGAAACAAAAACCGAATGTATGCGTGTTGTTTTCCTATCCAGGGTAATCAGTAAAGAAAACGTTCGAAGATAAAAATCCCATTTCCCCAGGTGATTGCATCTAACGAAATTATTTGCCACTTTTGCCAGCAAAGAACCAATCCTGCGTCCTCAATTACACACTTTCTTACTTTCAAAAAAAGGAGAAAAAGAAAGGAAGAAAAACAGATTGCAAATGAAACCCATAAACATAACCGGATGAGTACAATTAAATTTGGTATATTCAAAGATCTGTGTAATTTCGTCACTAATGGAAAGAAGATTTAATTACACGCAAGAAGTGAATGTAAAACGAAGCAAAAGAAGAGGGGGAGTGTTCTGGCACAAATTTAATTGAAAAGAATATCGAGCCCCGCCCGTGGAGGATTGCAAAGCGAGCAAACGTGTTTGTACATCCGCGCGCACCGCGAGAAACCGAGAACCGAGGGAAATCGATCGAGGAAGCTTTCTGGAGCTTTGCTTTTCCTCTGATTCCAGTTAAGTGTCCAACGTATCGCTCCCTCTACTTCGTCTCGAATTTTGCGGAAGGCTCGCCGTCCGAGCTTTAATTGAATCGGCTGAAATTAATTTCAGCTGTCGTGGCCCCGGAAGGTCGGCCAGCACCGGGAGAAAGCGAGAGCTTCCGGTCCAGAACGCGCGAATTGCTATCAGGATGAATATCGTCCCTTAAACTTTAACACTCCATCGAATGTAACTGCACAACTTCCACACACACGTATGTACATAACATATATACCATGCACTTTATATGTAATCCGGATGGATGTGTGCAGATGGGTGCGCGAATGTGGTTCCCAAGCTAGCAAGTCGTCCCGCCACGAATCACTCGGATGGAACTAAATGTTCGAAACACGAGACGGTGAATATCTGCCGACTTATAATTCGAATATCAATATTCAACGCCACTTCCAATGCGTCGCTATAATTTACTTGCCGTTGAACGTTCCTTCGTACTGTTCTCCCGTTAATTGAGTTATCACGTATTTCGTGATCAAAAAAATCTTTCCACCGTTCGAGCGTCGGTTTATGAGAGGAATACGACTGTGACTTGCAAATGATATGTAGAAAATATTTGGGTGTATTTAAGTGTATATATGATTGAGATAGAAACGCGTCTCAAATTATACGTTTATCGATTACGTACCCCGTTTAGTTTTCATTTAACGTCATATAATTTACTCGTTTAATGCTTTATTTCATTTATGCCACTTAATTTATTCATACGACTCGATTACGTGCTTTGAATATGGTTTCGTGTGGAAATTAATACGTGTAAAATACGTTGGATCATCACTTTGAAAATTATATGAATATCACTGTAAAATGCAAATTCAGGTTAAAATTAAAAGCTGTTTTAAAGTACATGCGTTGTGGTATATACTCTTTTAAATATACATTTTTGTTTGTTCGAGATATTATATAATGCGCGACAAAAATTTGTTGAGACTTAATTATTACAGACATTCGATAAAATCGTAATTAAAAGGAAACACTCCGCGAAATGTTTAACTATATTCTACTGAAAAATGGCATATGAAATATAACATCATATTTCAAATTTTCAAAATTAATTGTAATATAGTAACACCTACCAACTATCACAATAAACATAGCTATGTATATCTACGTATCTCCAGTAGCAACACTAAGTACAGGGAAATATACTCTTCATAGTGTAAACATTATTAAAATAGCACTATGGTTATTAAATAATACGTTTTCTTCGTTTATCATTCATATTCCAAAAAATGTGCTGAAAATCACTTTGGAAAAAGTATTCGCTTAAATAAATTTATCTAACATCATCTATTAATATAAATCATTGCATCCAATACAAACCAATGCATAAAGTAAACAGATACATAATTTACATTTGTTTCGATGATACATCGATAAAAGATAGAACCGTTCAGCTATCAGAAGAAAAGAATGAGCGCTATGCGATATGGATATAGCAAGTTGATTCTCATAAAAAGAGGTCAGAGTGACAATTTCTGGACGAAAACCATGGTACGTGAAGAACGACCCGTTTCGTTTTCCGATCGACAGACCGGAAGTTGTCGATGGCCGCGAATCGATTCGGCTTCTCGTTGAACCTCGTCCCCTCTACCATTTCCCCATCCCCACAACCGTTATCCATAGCGCGTGCGGGATTATAGTACAAAGGTTTTCGAGCATTTACGTGGTTCGAATGTAAATCCTCATCCACCAACGTGTTTTGGAAAGGTACGCTATTTTTTGTCTCTTCTTTCTCTTTCTTTTGTTCTCTTGTCTATTTATTTATCAAGCCGAAATACTCTTTCTTCCGAATAAAAATAAAGATACTACAGCGACAGATTGCGTGTGAGTTAAATGTTCGGTAGAACAGATACTAAATATTTCCTGAAACGAAAATGGTAATGAGGAAAGTCCAGCTCTACGATCCACTATCAAGTCCGCAATTGAGAGCAATTTATATGTAAAAATGGAGAAATGGAGAAATATGCCGTTAGAACTTCGTACTCAGTATACATATTGAAATTAAACACAGTCGATTTGATGGTGAACGAAACTAAATTAATCAAAGAACTACAAAAGTTGAAAGTTTCTTAGAGATTGTAACTTTGGTAGTAGTATAAGAAGATAATGTATTGTAACTCTAATTTCTTTGACGATGTATAATGTCTAAAGTAGTGTAAAATAATCCCTTCATACAGGTTACAATTATTTACATGAGAAAGAAAAGAATTCTAATAATTATGGGGAATATTGATGAAATTTGAATATTAATGAAAAACTAAATTGTAATAATATAGATACTATTACAATGATAAGTCACTACAGACAATAAAAAATTCATTTAAAATGTTCAATAATTCATAATGAGTTCCTAATAATAAAGATAGTAAATCCCACAAGTTATAAGCCGGTTACACGAATTAAACCTAACGCTATCGCCGTAAGTTCTCGCCATATTCTTATTTTTCCTCTTTAAGACGGTCTTAAACTTTCCTGTCACTCTAAAAGCCTCGAGGATTTGAATCAAATAGAGCGAACATAATAGGCATCTATTGCGCTTGTTCAAATTTTGATCTCTGATAATTCCTCACCGACGTATTTTAATTTTCATCTGCCTATTGGAATTTTCACGTTTTATTATAAGAATCTTGTTTCTAGACGTACACAGCTGTATGGTTATCCAATGAATTTCATGATCTAAGCGTTACACCGATAGACTCCCTTTTGACGCGTGCTGATCTTCATTTCGTGACGTTCACAGATTTTGCTCGTGGTACTCGCAGCCTTGAAAAGAATCCGCACTACCGCGTTCAATGAAACGCTGTTTTAAAGAAATTCCAATACCGTAAGAGTACGTTTAGTGATTCAAGACGGCACGGTGTGGCTTTTCCTATTTATCCCGTGCATCGGCACAGAGAAACATAAAAAAAAAAGATACCTACCCGATTCAATGAAAGCATCAGTTCCTCCCTCTTTCTTACCTTCTTATTTTCTTCTTTCCCTTTTTACTTCATTTTGCTTTTCTACGTTGGCAAAAGCAACACACGTTAACGTTAGTAAGTGTATTAAACCCAAAGTGTTAGACTAGAGATCGCGTGTTTTCCTAGATATGTAGTCAACGTATGAGCAATAAACCCGCAAACTACAGGGTATCTCGTGACAGTTTCACATCGGCGATGCGAGAAGTTGCTTTAAAATCACAAGAAGATTACAATCCCTGAGAAATACCACGTGAATAATATGTCTTCTTCCTATACATGCAATAAAGTTTCTAAGTCACGCTGTGAGCGTGTTTTTAGTACCTTTATAGCGGTTCGATTTACGGGTATATTACGTATGAATATCGTATTTGTGAAGAAAAAATATGCTTGTAAAGATCTGTTGGCGAATAAAAATAGTATCTATATATAAACGATATATTACTAGCTATTCTTGTTTTTTAGTCATTTTAATCATTATAATATATTTTTAAAAATTTTTTTTTTTGCAGTAATTCTTATTTACTATAGTTCTAATAAAAATAATTAATTTGTAGGATATAATATTTATAAAATATCGGAAGGCGTTAATCTTATTCGCAGACACTTTACCTTTATGCTAAGAAAATACAAAATCGTTTAACACTTAAGCTAAAAAGAAACAGAATACTATTCATAGCTTTATGGCGATTATGTTTGTTTAGCTTCATTGTACGATATATCACAAAGACGAAACAATCATTATTATACGCTTCTTGATGCGATGCATATCCGTACTTTCGAAAATAATTTACACGCTCCTATGCAAATACGATGCATACACTCCATCGCCTGAAATGGAAAACCGAAACACATTTGCCAGAGGATCTGCATATTCACCAGATTTTCAAACTCAAGTTTCCGAAATGGGGACGTCGTCATAGGAAGCGAAAACACCGTATACCGACATAGTTACTGACTTACTTTCGGCCGAAAAAATTATGTTCTGCTCGTATGGTACACGCGCGTTATGCAACACGTCACATTTTTACCTCCGATTGTTAAAAAAATAATAGGAGATCCAGAGACCTTGTGGATAGGTGAGAGTGTTATAATTTCACATTCATCGACACAGTTGTTCGCATGTACACCACCGTTCGGTTATTTCAAGTTATACTTCAATGCTTTCTACTTGTTTTGAAATAACACTACTGAAGCTTGACCAAAGTGTATGTACAAATTCACGATGAATAAATAACTAAAAATAACATTTAACACCAATTACCGGCCTTTAACACAAGAAGAAAAATCGGTCAACTTGTTAGTAATTTTATAATTAAAATACATGTATTATATAAAAGTAAGCAAATGTTGAGGTACTTTTGAACGTTGGTGTAATTTACGCGTTTAAAGGGGCGAAAAGGCGTGTTGGTTTCACGTGCATCCGAGGGCAAAGCGACGGACAGTCGCGACGTCGTGAATTTCGCGTGATGCTCGCGATTTTTCTCTGTATTTTTCTGTCGTTCCTTTAGCCAAGCCAGACTCCCCTTTCGCTTTTACAGCGGCCCCTCCGCTATTCCCTTTTTGCTTCTTTCTCTCGACAGAGAGAAATCCGACCACGCCGTGTGCAAACCACAGATGACAAACACGAATGCAAACGGGGCGCAAATTTCAGCCGCCACACCGCCTAGATCGCTGAAAGTTAAGGCGACACTGTGAAAAAAATTTTTGAATAGCTCTCACGCTGCCTCGAATTCGTCTGACTTCGTTCCACGGATAATGCGTCCCGGTGAATGCGAGATTTTTTCTCGTCTCGTTTTGTGCTCGCCAGGCCGCAAAATGCGGTTGTAAATGTGCAGCAGAGGCCAAATTGTTTTCCCTAGACGTTTCAATTCTAATGAAATTCGCGTCACTAGAGTGTGTCAAATGGAGTAATAGTATTCAACACTACTGTCAATTAATAATTTCGCATTTCAATTAAATTTGGCATATGTCACATTAGAACATAACAAACGTTCAAGGATCGCACGGGAAAAATATAATAATTGTTAGATGTCTAAACATAATTGGGAAGAAGACTTGTTAAATCCAAAGATTGAAAAATCAAATAAAAAGAGAGATACTGATAAAATGAGATTGATTAATAACGTGTTGAATTTCAAAATTGTTTTTCTCTTGTAATCTTCCATAGTTAAAGTTGTATAGCAAATTAAATAAATTGATGTATTAGCTGTGACTATCGAATAATCAATCTTCTAAATTCATATTCTTAGCAATTGTCGTATTCTAAAATAATCTTCTCCTAACAATGCATACACAAGTAGAATATTGATTCAAAGTGAAATATATTATCTGTTCTACGATCTCCAAATCTCCTTCTGATTGCAACACAAACGTAAAATAAAGAGTGAACCTGAAAAATTCCCGAATCCGCAGAATGTTCTACTCCGCTAGAGAACTTTAACGGATCGCCATTGTCTGCCTAAGAAACGATTCTTAACCCCCGATTACTCCGTTCCGCCCTAAAGATTCAACGAGGGGTATTCGTTCTAAATTCCCTTTAAACGGTTTTCCAGCCCCGCGGAGAAAATGCTTTCGTCGCATCCAAGCAACAACGATAGCGATAAACCGGCGATAATGATGCCAATTTCGCGTGACATTCTCGCAGGAGAGATCGAGCAAGGTGGTGGCACAGTTTGAAAACCCAGCCGCGATCCGTACAGCTGTTCGTGAGGTAATTACGTTGGTGGCAGTCGCCGGTGCCGAGAAAAGCGTTGTCTTCGAACACTTATCGTTATTACCGCGATAAATCAGCTTAATCCTTCGGTCCCGTGCGAACGGGCCGTGTGTTCACGGAACCAAAGGAAAAGGGGTGCGCCATAATTTAAGCCTAGTCGTCTTCGTTTACTCTCCTTTTTTTTCCCCTCTTTTTCTCCCTCCCTTTTTTCAGAGATACCGACCGCGATTTTTTGTCGAGCGGCTTCCTAGGAACGTAAAACGACCACGTGGCGCGGGTAATAGCACCGGAATGTCTCCGGCTAAGAAAATCCATCTTGCGCGAGCAAAGAGCGTCTCGTTCTTTTATCCAATTAGAAGTGAAAGCGTCGGTTCAGGGAATGTGTGGCACGTTCGCTTCACGAAGGAAAAGAAGAAAGAAAGCTGCCGCCACCGGCACAGCTCCAGCTCCACTGTTGCCCTGTGAATCTAGAACGATCGAGTGTCTGTTGTAATTCGAACAATCTAGCATATGTGCCACATACGTGAAACCACCAACGCTCCCGTTAATTAGCATTCTCTTGCGCCACCGCAATCTCTTCTCGTTTCTTCCTCTCGTTCGATCGGCAAATTATACATTCACCTACCTCCGTGTCGAACACTGGCTGCTATTATTAGAATTTCATTGGAGTCTCCTCTGGAGAAAAAAGTAAGTGGATAGTGAGCGTCGCTGGTGTGTTTGATAGTGGAAGCATACTCTATTGAAACGTAACGTTTGATTACAATTTAATCGCGTTTATTTACGCGTTTTGCGGTATCAAGTGTAAGTGGTATCGTAAATTTTGTGCTTCGTTTAAATTAAAAGAGATAATAGTGTGATTAGTCGACGAGTAATAGTAATTGTATCGATATTTTTGTCGAATTTCTTATTCAGAAAGCTATATATGTACACGGTGAGCATCTAGAACAAGTCATATCTCTTCTTCCAAGCGCCACGATGCATGTGCATTTTATAGTTGAAGTATTTCTTTTAAATGGAAATATTCTTCCTGTTTATTCAGGATAAATTTGTGTATGATGTAACAATTTTAAATATCTAAATTTTACCGAACTACACTGTTTTTTTTCGCAACCTATATTATTGAATTAGTATCTTAAATCTATTATAATAAAACGTATCTCTCCGTTTGCAAATATTCCTACACATAAAAACAGAGTTTTATTTCGTCCCTTCGTAAAACCTGCTGTCCGTGTTAACGCAAAATCGATAAAGTTACGTACATATATATTGAGAAGTCCTCAATTTATGATCCATGCTACACTTTAAATAAAGCGAAATACCGAAAAACCATAGATACAGTGTAGATTTTAGAACTTTTACGGTTGACATTCGGAAGTTTTTCCGATTTCAAGGCCAATTTAAATTTTTTTATTGGAACGCTGCACGTCTATTTTTATAGTCATGAAAAAATTGTTTCGGTAAAATACTAGAAGGATTGTTGTTTTATACGTATATACCTTTTTTTAATATATATATAGTTGCGCGTATAAATATTAAACTACCTCTGAGATTCGACAGATTATTTTATTTAAAATTTAATTATCTTACTTTAGAAGCCACATATTATGTGGTTCGTGTTACGATAAAATCTCCATTAGAGCGGTTTATCGATATCTCGTTTGGTTTAAGAGATATTGACACATCAACCATCCTGTGTTTATTAGTAAAAATCGATACAATGTAACGAGTTATAATATACGTAAAAATTGTTGTAAATAAAGTTGCTGCTTAATATTCTTAGCAAAATAAATATAATACATATTCGACAGTGTATATATAGAATACATATTTACTACATAATGGATCTTTTAATTTTTTGTTTACTCCTATATCTCATTTGAAACATCTAAAACCGAGAAACTATATTTATTTTTATTGCATTATTTGTAGAAATGCGATGTAATTCTCATGTTTTTAAACGGAACCGAATGCGTTTATCAGATGAATTTTATTGAACGATAAAGTAACCACCCTGGACTAAAATGGAGATTATCGTGTGTTATTGGACAAAACAGCACGATACAAAACATTGGCATGCAACGGAAACATAGCTATGTTTCGAAATAACGGCTAAGAATCATTAATCGTATCATTTTATGCTAAAGCGATGATAAACATAATCCTAATGTTCATGAATATTTCATATTTTGAGACAGACGATATTCAAAAATATTGCCAAAATATTCATAGACTATAGGAAATACAAAGTGATAATAAAAACGCGGCTGTTTATAAAGATGACTATAAAATTCACAATTTGAAAAAATAATATTATGATTACAATATCTACCTACAAAATAAACGAGGAAGAATTTGATATCAAATGGGCGATTTTTCAATTGATATTGATAGTTAAAAATAAATGATAAGTGAAAAGTAGTTATAAATATTTTACGGACAGCAATAAAATCTAGTCTGCAACATGTTAAACTGTCGTAAGAAATATTACAGAAATTCTCAAAGAAAATAAAGATTATAATGTTTCGATTCATATTAAAAAAAAAAGTTCTTTGAATTATTGATTATAATAACAGCCGATGCAATAAGTGAATAATAGATTAGAAACAATAAAGAGCTAATAACTGAGCATAGTAACAACATAGATTGGGAGCTTTTGATATATTGCGCTAAGAAAACTTCAAATCTCATTTCATATGGTAAATTTAGGAGAAAAAGTTGCTTCCCTCTCAAGGCATTAATCTCAAGTGTGGAAAGATCAATACCCACAGCATTGACATGTTAGCTCTACCACCATTACTTCCCAAGTAGTTCTTAAACGACTTCTAGAAAAAGTTCTATGCCAAGATTATATTCAACGTTGATTTTATGCAGCCGATTTTATTAAATTCTTTATTCATTAAACACATTCGCAACGACCATAAAATATCAGAAAAGAATATCGATATCGTATCGATTCTCAATAGCATAATTCTTTAATTTTTCCTAAAGCGCTGTTTTATCGTGAAATATAATGAACGAGAATCCTTATGGAAGGATTCACGAGTAATGAATATTTTTTCTTCAAGCTTTTATGCAATTAATCAAGTCATAGCATATAAAATCTTTGTCATTGCAACTTAATTGTATTACAAATTAAAAACGAAATGTATTTTTCGTGTAGTGTTGAGCACGTCAAATAGTCTTGTTGAAAGCAAAGATATTATAAAGAATACACACACGCTATTAAAAGCAAATGTAACAATGTATAGACCATTTTCTCTTTTTTAAAGAAAGTAGTTAATTTTGAAATCATTTGTAATATTAACCATTATATCTGTTATGTATTATAAATTCTCGGGATATAAACTGAAAAATAAACTAACTTATTTTAATACAATGTAATGTATTGATTCTCCAAGCAGAATTTATTTTTTATTCTTATACGAATATCTACTATTTAATATCGTTAAAGCAGAAAATTTTAATTAAGTATCTTTTAAATTAAACGTAAACTGAAAATACTACTTTAGACGTTTAATTAACTCGTTACAAGTCTGTATAAATACTAGTCTAGAACTCATGCTTTCTTTTATCGAAGAAGATTCCTTCTGCTAAAAGATGTAATAAATGCAAGAATATATTGAACTTGGAGGAAACGATAATGAAATGTCGGAATCGTTATGCTAACGTATTGCTCTCTGCGTTCTACGAATAGTTACATCTCGAAAGCTCACGAGGATTATTCATTTCACCTCAACAACCCTTAAGGGAGTTCCTTCGACGACGAAGGAGTTGGTGTAAGGTGTATGTAGTTGGTACAAACCGCAAATCCCGTGGCGACCATTTCAACCCTTACGATTTCACAGTGCTAATTCACTATACCCAGGAAATCATTGAAGGTCTAACACGATTCTGAAATAATGGATTATTAAGTAATGGTTAGGGAACATCTATAAAATAAAATTAAATGCACGATATCCAAATCATCAAAAGGCAATCTTATCTAAATATTAATATTATCGATATTGAGAAATAAGTAATTAAAATTAAATAGAGCATCAGAAATAAAGATGATTCAATATTAAATAAAGCTTCATTGAGGTTTCAAATGCTAGATAAAGAAATCAACAAATAAAAATTACTAGCGTAAGAATACTGATACAAGGAAGGTTTAGAAACATTTCCTGTGTGAAAATGTTTGTAAAGTGGCTTTGGGCACAGAAACTAACTTTTGTTTCCCAAAGGAGCGCTCTTAAACCTCTTAAGAGAAAAAGTTAAAGTACTCCGTCTATTTATGCTGTTCACGATCTTTTAACTCTTGGTCAATGATTTTGGAAGTTTAATTTCTTTGAAAATTTCAGAAATTAGAGGATTTTATTAAGTTCACTTTGTCTTGTACGAAAGTTTTGTGAAAAATGTAATTCTGGGCTGAAACAAATTTACATATTTAGGAAAGTAATTAACCACTTTAGAAGTTAATATAAGCTAATAATTAACTTAAATATATACGACCTAAATTAGTATGACATAATTTTTAAGCGATCGAAGGATAAAATATTGTAAAAGCGGGTCTCATTAAATGTTTTCCGAATTAAACTTGCAAATTAATCCTATGATAATTAGATTTATTTAAGGGAAGAATAAATTGAATGATTAAATAAGTCAGGAACTTTTAACGCGAATAACTTTTTGTTCTAATTACTTATAAGCCTGGAAAGTTTCTGGATCTAATTGATGATCTTGCCTGTTAATTGCTATTTGATTAATGATTTGTTAAAACTCGTAGACTAATTATTTAAAAGGTTTCTTTCAAAAAAGACGTAGAACAACAGCCTGTAAGTAAATACGAGCTGCTATTTATCATATAATACTACGAAAGACATCGTAGAAGTAAATACAAAAATTTTATTTAAAATTTGTATGAAACAAAAATATCTTGACAGTGAACATGATTTTCATACAATATTATTCCTAGTTATTATGAAAAGAATGCAAGTAATTATCTCTCTGAGTTGAATGTTTCATTTCTAGGTCACTAGCTTTAGTATCCACTTTATTTAATCATAAATCTGATATAAAAGCTAGATTGTAGGAAAAAGTGGATAAAAATTCCAGAAATGTATTTAAAATAATTTTCTATTAATTTGAAGCTCACTACGAATATTTAGATGTACATATTTATCGACTAGAAGCTTGCATTTTATGGAAAGAAATATATTTATGATGACTGATCTGCATTGGATATGTAAGTATTAAATTGCAAGATCTAATGGAAGTCATTAATTCTACCGGCTAGATATTTTAAATAAGTAAGATATTTATACAATAAATATGAATAAAAAGTTCTATCGGTATTTATAATCTAAAATTTCGGTTTGTCTTTAAAAAACCAGTATTTCCCTACAAATTCGATATTTAAATATTTAATGTATCCTAAATATTTTATTTCAAATTTAAAAGTAGTTAAATGTTTGCTACGCTGCTACTGAAAATGTTTTATAATTTCTATATGTATAATCTAAAATTCTAAAAAATTTTATAAAAATTTCTTTATTATTCAATCAACCATCGTCATACTACGTTCTCGCGTTATTACATTGCCCTGAAAGTAGTCGAAATCTCCGAAGACCATTTAATTCGAAAAAAGCAGGACAGTAAGTTACTCAATCTGAGATATACCCACTTGTTTGTTCATGGGAATTGAAACGTTGATGCGCGTCACAGTTCGTGCCGTATCGAATGTTCGGCGAGACGTCTTTTCAAACACCATAAACGTCTATCATGATTGTTCCCTGTGGAAAATAAAGTAATGCGCATAGAAGAGGATTCTCTACCTTACGTCACGTAGCATATTTTGTAAAATACAGGTATCTCAGGCGTGCAGAGACGCCAAGCTTTTGGAACCCGAAGAAGCCTCGCAGCTAGATACAGCCATATCGCTTTCAACGATATCTCATGCGCTCACCATGCACCTGCTTTCGAGATAGCAACAGAGTACTTCTCCACTGTCCTCCTGTTTCCCTGCCTTCCCGCGTCACCTCTCGACACCTTACCAATGCATTTCTCACCCTTCTCTCGCTTCCTCCTCTGTCTGTCTGTCTGTCTGTCTCTCTCTCTCTCTGTCTCTCTGTCTCTCTTTCTCTTCTCAATTTATCTCGTTCCACCTTCCTCGTTTCAACCATTTCCCCTCTCTATCTCTTTCTCTCTCTACTGGTGCAAAGCAGATTGCCAAATATCCACAGGTTGTTGATTTTAGCGACTATGTGTTGCGAATAGCATATCACCGCACGTGTCAAGACGAATACAGACAAAGCTGAATGGAGTGTAAATGGAGTGTGTGCTGAGGTGAACAGCGGAGATTTCGATGGGCCCTTAAGCTATATTGTAGCTATAGGGGATGAACATCCACGAAATTTTACCGGGTAATAGGCTTTTTGTTTTACTATCGCGGTTGGGGATTGCGTATGTACGTAAGTACTACGTGTTATATCACGTGTTATGTGTTTGGAGTATATTACCTAATTATAGAGAAAGGTAGAATTTGGAGACTATGGAAGAAGAACATGATATATCACATTTTCTATCTTTTACAGAAAAGCAGTTTTTAAGTTCCCTACGTTGTCATATTGCCATAATCGTATTAATATTTCGTTTTAGAGCTAAACTTTTTAATTTCCTTCAGAATTTTGAAAACATTGTTCGTTATAATAATTGTACATTCTACTTCCATAAATCTTCGTCAACTTATCAGCTACTTTGAGAAGATATGTATGTTTGGATCTAACGGGTTCAGGTTTCTTAAGATTGTTTCAATATTTCTTATAATCAATATATACATTCAACAAACTCATTATTTAACGTAGCTTGTAATTTACTCTAATTATACTATTATGCACAATAGCTTTATATGGAATAATTCTAATTGAATACACGTGCCTTGATTATTAACATTTTCACGAATTCCGTACGATGTTAATTAGCAATGTTTGCAATAAAGCATTCATATACTTGTAGCATACACATCGAAACATGATTTGTACTGAATTTATAGAATGATTGTACAATATTACATAAAAAAATTTTTAATCATTATTGAAAAATTTTCATATTTATATTCCTTTTTTACAGCAACAAATTTATATAACGAATCGTATTTTTACTTTATTACACTTTATCATGCCCTAGTAAAAAATACTTTATAAACACAGATGAAATGGAATCATCTCTACGCAACCAATCCATCATCAACTGGATATTCCAAACGCGATTTTATCTTGTTTTTTCATCGATTGATAATCCGCTGACAGATTAAAATAGATCACCGTGTACACGGGTGACAGGGGCGATCAAAGCGTTAAAAGAACACATTACCGGCTGAGAGCTCGAAATGGAATTTGACGGGCGAAAAGCGTACGGAAAAGCACACAAAAAAAGGAGATAGGGAAAACGGTGGGAAAAAAGTGATCGTCAACACGCTCCAATAATTCGACTCGATTCTGCTCGTTAATTGGTGGCGTACGCGAAGCAAGATTGCAAACGCTTGAGCGTGATAGGCTTTCTCTGGATCCAAACATGATCGCGTTCGATGCGTCCGAGATCATCGACGAAATTCAATCACTTCGATATCGCGATTTCGGTGAATCGGCCAGAGGCAGGAAGTTGGAGGCGTTGGGGCGCCTTACCTTCCATATATAGGTTGCCTGGATCAGCCGCATCTGCTCTCAATGCAGCTCATATCTGAAGCCTTACGACGTCGAAGCTTGAGAAGGCGATAAGCGGTCGAGAGGGAGTTTCACGGGGATTCCATCGAGGATTCGAGTGATGTTCGGCTTGTCGTGCTAACCAAGAGAGCGCGGAACTACCAGTCGAGCGGTTTGCGAGGAAACCAGGGGAAGGTTAGAGGCGGAAGTAGGTACTTGGATATGGAAATGGGATGGCCCCGGTGCAAATGCAAAGCTCGAATCTATCAATTTCACTCTGCAGATAACCGCGATTCTCGGTGATGCTGGAGAAACCAGCCAGCCTAGGTAATCCGCTGATTCGAACAGTAAACACAAAGACCTCCAAACTTGAACGGTTCTATCCATCGAAAGGGGGATGAAAAGTGAGAGAAGGAATACTATAGAGAAAGAGAGTCGGGAGAAAAGAAATTAATAGAAATTTCTTTATAGTAAAATGAAATAGGAAATACAAATTGAATGTTAATCGTATTACAAGACTGAAAATTTATTTACTCTAGTTTTCGCTTCAACGGTATCAAATAGGTACATACATATACAAACGTAGTTTCATCCTGCCTTAAATTAATAACAGGGTGGGTTAGCATTAACCCTTGACGATCGTTCGTCACTCGCATACAAGTTCACATAACGATACGCGTTATACGAATGCTTTGATGTCTGTTGTTGGTAACGCGATGCGCAAATGTCATGTTGTTATGTCGTGTATAAGTTTGTCCCTCCTTCTCTTACACTCTTGCGCTGGTCGGTAACCATACGAACGATAACGAGCTTGTCGCGTGTATTTGATTCGCTGCGTCGCGTCGGCGGATACGAATCCAGTGAATTTCGCTGGCCCCGTGTCAATCGATACACAAAAGGATGCTCTTGATTTACGAGCTTGCATGCAGTTGTCTGCGAGCAAGTAATCACACAGTCAACGTGCATTTCAAGGAATGCCATAAAGACGTTATTTATACAAACAATCAATTGATAAGGCATTAACTATTAAAACTAAGCCGTGCTTCATGTTCCTAACTATATGTATAATTAGATATATAGAGAAAAAGTTTCGAAGAGAAAGGAATTGAAAAATCGACAAAGAGTTAGCTAACAAAAGTCATACAAAACATAATTATA
The DNA here is from genome assembly GCF_905332965.1 of Bombus pascuorum. Taxonomy (NCBI): domain Eukaryota; kingdom Metazoa; phylum Arthropoda; class Insecta; order Hymenoptera; family Apidae; genus Bombus; species Bombus pascuorum. The sequence continues at coordinate 10,297,346 of NC_083491.1, read as the reverse complement.
GGAAGAAGGGAGCTTCGTGCAGATCTGTAGATAGCTCTTTATGGCGAGCGGCTCATCAGTACAAGACTATGCTACGCACGTAATCAGCAATATGTATATGCCGTGATTGATTGTGGAACGCATGGGTAATGTGAATGTTAAACAGGGGAGATATACATAGTACGGTATCTAGCAAAACATATGTCTGCATCGAATTGATTAAGGAGACTATTGCTCAGATCGTAGAATTATTTTTCTACGTTGAAGCTTTTCCTGTGTTGAAAATTATAAATAGACTGTGAATATTTATACACTTGTAGCAAACTTAAAGGTACAAAAATAGGATTCAGAAAACTTCAAGATACAAATATGGGATATAGAAAATTTAAAGGTACAAGAGTGCACATGATATTGAAAAATATATAAAATATATAACGAATAACATTTAGTGGATGAAACAAATCTCTACTTAGATTCCATCCTTTTATCGTTGTGAAGTATAAACAATCGCAGTCTAATAATAAATTTTTAAAAGTTATATGTTAATGTAGTCACTATTGTATTATTTTATTTTTCATCGAATCGAAGCTTGTGTGCAAACCAACGCAGTTCTGCAGTAGTATTCTAATATACGTTAACTAAACTATCGCTTTTCTAGATTATAGTTCTTTTAATTAAGATGTTGGGCACATACCGGGCGCTTTATTGTTACGGAGTTTCCTGATTATTCCTGATACCTCTGCGGGAAAGTTAGTTTAGTAGGGTTAACTGGTGGGTTGTGAGGGAAATGCTCGTTAAGGAGCCCGTAGATGGTTACGTTAATTTGTACGATGAAGAAAGGGTTACAGAAAGCCGAGGATAGTATTGTGTAAGTTGCTGTAGAACGATGCAAGTATTTCAGCTCTGCCCTTTTCATTTTGAACGGTCGAATTATTACGCTGAAGAGGATTTCTGGTCTATTAACTTGTAAAGGTTGAAAAATTTAGTCAGCTTCCATAGGTTATTTTGACATTTAATTTGTCATTTAATAATAAAACAATTTAAAGCTTATGATTTCATTGAATATCACACAAATATTATTTAACTGTTAACCAAGCGAACAAATCTAAGGAAATCCAGAAGGCTTGATTTATGTATTTTTCGTGTGATGCTACGAGAAACATTGACTTTAAAACAATCATTAAAAGAACAATCATTAAATAGACACAAGGAATACTATAAAAATCAAAGTAACGTAGAAAACAATCCCTATTTTTAACAGGACAACTTTAATCGTTGCATTTTAATATTCTTCCTCATCTTGTATTAAATGATTCAATTTATCAATGAAACTAACGGTTATATTTATCACACGGAATTATCTTGCAATTTTACCGAGTTACTGAATGAAATATGTAGCATTGTCAGAGTGCAATCCAAAATAATTGAGAATGATCTTTTCCGAATGGAGAAACCGAGAAAGAATTTCGGTAACATTGTATGATAATGTCAGAAAACTGGAGAGCGGAATGTTGGTCAGTGAGAATCTCATATCCATTATAGTGTCGTTATTTATCACTGCTCTGTTTGTCTCTGGTTTCTGTTGCGGAATACGTGTAGCAGTTATGGTGAACCTGATGCGACGAATGTCTCTCTTTGCTTGTTTCGACGAAAGTAGATGAATTTTGATTCTGGACACAGTAGGAACTGACTTTCACGTACTGTTCGTGATTTGCAGCACGGGATCCACATCCGTACAAAGTGTAGTATGTTTGATTACTGTCGCTATGAATCCGTTGTACACGTGAGCGCCGCTAATAACTCTGCTAGAGACATTGACCCTAACAAAGTTTATCTATCCCATCTAACCCATGAGGTCAATTCATTTGTAAATTACATGAGTATAATACGACTCTCTGGTTGATAGTAGACGCTATAATAGATATGTGGAAGACAATTATTAACTCCACATTCCTTTATAAGTATTATCGTACTTGGTGGTTTCATACAAAACGCGATAATTGATCTAAATCATTACGACAGCGATTAACCGATCAGAATTTTGAACTTGAGCAAGATAACTACCTGAAATATACAATAAAAGTTCGCAGATACTACTTATAGGAATTAATATTTTATTTGTATACTATAATATCATAACTTAATCCTATTTAAAAAATTGTAAGTGAATTAGGTAAGAAATTCTGGCTCAAAGTTGAATCTAAGAAGTTTGTTTAGAATTTGAATCTTGTCTCAAAATTTGAGTTCTTCCTAATGCAAAATTGTAATGATCAATATTTTCTACATGCAAATAAATATTGATACCAATGAATTCATAGGTAAATATATTTAAATGGAAACGTTAAATAAGAATTAACGCTTCTGAGATGAAGCTCAAGTATTCCAAATAATGTTTTGACTGGTCAAAATATCATTTTAAAAATCTCTTTATACAGTACTGTTATCGACAGATTATTTTCTTATGAATTTCAATCAACACGCCCATTATTTTGTTTACTACGTTTTGATCAAAATAACGGGTGTAGAGAATTTTATGTTCTAATTGGACAGCTCTTCTCTAATAGAAGAACCAGATTGTAGAGTTATACTAAAAAATTTAAACACAGACTCATCAAATGAATAAAAACATATGATTCATGTTTCTTTTGTATGCATGTTCAATAATCTATGCAATATTTAACAACAAAAGACCTGTTCTGCGAACTGACAGCTATCATGCATAAATTTCTGAAAGAAAATAATCTAACAACTTTGTAATCATGTGTCAATAGAGTTCTGTATTCATGTGTTGAAATACACTTCATTTTTGTTAAATGTTTCTCTTTTATTTCTTTTTAAAAACAGTGCTCGCTACTGAAATTCGATTATATCGGCCTTTTCTTGAAAATGCATATAAAAACCAGATATAGTATTAACGTAGAATGATTACCATTCGTATTTTGCAAATTATACTCTAAATATTCAAACATTTATATTATTTTGTATTTGGAATATTATATTATTGACTGTATTATTTAATATTTAGAACATTGCATGGAAAATATTCTAGCCGAAAGCTGTCGCTATTTCGCCATTTCAGATTTAGTTTAAAGGTAATGGTGCAACTATGATCATCGACGAAAGCAATTTGATAATGGCCGTAAAGCGACCGACAAGAGAGTTCTAACAATAAAGCTGGTTCAATCGCTGAAACAGACGTTATGGATATGGAACATGAAAAAAAAAAAAAAAAAATAAATATGCACGACGTGCATGATTATATGATAGCAATGATCCATTACTAAAGGATCATACAGTTAAGGAAATACGAAAAAGACGAATGAGAAATAAATTATGTCGAATTGAAATATTTCCGGAAGATTTCGAAAATACAAACGGTGTCAATAATATGCTTCACGGAAAATATCGAAACACTGAACGTACGTAGAATTTTTATCAGTAAAAATAGTGAAATTTATATAACAAAAAATGGTAAAATACGATGATTTCGCGTGGAAAGTTACAAATGTTCGATCGATTTTATGTTGCACGCTGCATTTGAAACTAATTGCTGCAAATAGGTATTTTCAATATAGTGAATTGATTTACGAGGGACTAATAAAATTGCGCGCGGCATTAATAAATAGAAACATGTCAATGCTGCTACGTGATATTGTATAAAATTGTTGCATAATGCATAGGGGATCGCGTTCCATGCAAAAAGCAAATCAACTGTTCGCCTACGTAAAATGCACAAAGGAATGCATACTTTACAAAAGATGAATCGATTTTTCGGTCCATATTGCACAGAGAATTGTATATTCTACAAAAAAAAAAAAAAAAAAAAAAGGAAATGGATCAATTGAATTTTCAAATATTACCATATTTCCTGTGCTTATCGGATCTCTCGTCTGCTGACTATCAATTTTTCAAATAGTTGGAACTATAACTTCGTAGGCGTGAAACGGTTTCCGTTATACGTCCTTCAAAGTGTTTTTTAAAAAATTTTTGGAATTATATTAACGAACGAATTTATCAACTATTAATGCATATGTAAAAATAAAAAGAAATTTATTTTTTATTTTAAACGATTTAAAAGCCCTGGATGTTTCCCATGGAATAAACAGAATTTAATTAAAAGTTACATAACTATAAATTTTATGCTACATTTTTAACATTGTACTATCGTGATTCATGTACATATCTACATATTTATTTACATATTTATTATATCATTATATTGGTATTGTGTTACTACAATCAACAACAGTCATAGAAATCTTCTGAAAGTTTATTATAAAAGTTGCAAATCTATCGCAGTGATATGATATTCTGGCCATCGTTAAATTTTAAATCTTGATTTTATATCAGAAATGTGAATATATATGTATATATAAATCAGCAGTTTTAATTAAAATTTAAAAGGGACATAATTTTTTCTTACGCAAATTAAACATATCAAATGGAAATGCGATTTACGGATCAGTTTCTTAAATGAAAACCAAATAGCAGAAGTTGCAGAAAATTTTAGAGGTTGTACTTATTAGCTGTTTCACAATTTTACCTACATTCACAGTTCTTCAAGAATATTTCAAACGAGAAATTAAAACTCATTAAATATATCATTCTATGTTAACTGAAAAAACGAGAAGTGTTACTTGTAAGATACAGAAATTCTTAAAACATTCTTCATTTTCGAAATTTCAATAAATTTTCTTTTTTAAAATAATTTTCGTGATATTCAATTGTTCGGTTTTATGTATATTGTCGTCGAAGTTGGATAAAATATGTCGTACAAACATAGGATTAACTGCAGAGGATCGTTATCCACGAAGAGAATATAATTTCATGTTATTACAGTTTAAGTTGACATTTTTCTTTTATTTTCAACAACTTTCAAATAGAAAATTGAAACGACGAATTAAAATAGCGTGTATTAACTGGAAAAGTTTGCATTCGAAATTTAGGTCGTTCTTCAAATCCTACATTCGACCTGTTTCTTTTCATTTGATTAAATGTTATGCATATCTTAAAATCTACGTTATTTTGAAAAACGCGTGCATTAAATGCATATTAAAAATTTCAGCACTTAGGATAAGAATATTTTTATCCGGGTATTTATACATATTTGTTTATTACGCGTATACATATATTTACAAAAAATTACAATATAAATGTAAACTATCAGGCAATAAATAATCTTTAAATTTAACAGTGTGCCCGAGTGTAGAAAATGGTATATTTCAAAACTTTAATTTCCTAAAGCAAAATGAACAATGGAAATACAAAGGGATGAAAAATGTATGTACTATCTTAATCTACGTGAAAAAACTTCCACACAGTTTTTTAAAAAACGTTTAAAAAGACAAAAATAAAATAAAAATAAACAAAAATTGCACAGTATTTCTATAAATGAAGGAATAAATTTAAAAAGTTTATAAATTTTCAGAAAATGGGACAGCCATGCGGCTTTAACGTCGTTTTTATCATAAAAATAATTACTTTTAATAAAATGATTTTAATGAATCAATTATTTCCTCCATTAAAGATTGCAATTCGTGCAGTAGAAAAAATTAAATAAATAAACGAACTGACGTCGTTAAGCTACTGAAATTTTTCGTGTTACGAGTTCATAACCGGTGGAAATTTCCAGTACCATGAATTTTGCATTGAAATTTGGCTACGTAATCCTCTTCAGTATGCCATTTTCCATCGTACCAGGACACAGAAATGTGTGATTACTGTTATTGCAATCATTATTGTCGCATTTATGCAGGTAAAAGACAGGGGAAATATTTTACACGGCTATTTCAAAATTTTAGCTGAACGCTTGATACGAGAAGCGAAAAACTTTTACGGATATTAAGTAAATAATTGCATAAATGATCTGTAAGCGCGTGCAGCACAAGTTAATGATAAAAAATTTTCAAAGGAAACTGTTCAACGTTACCTCGAAAAAATTTATTTTCCATTCATGCATCATCTTTTCAAGCTCCCAACATTTTTTCCTTGTGTAATGAATTAAAGCTCTATTCAGTTTACTTAGAAAGAGTTAAAGTTATGAAGATTAATGTCCGCTGGCGAAGTTACCTAGGCCAATGCTAGCAATGTGCTAAAAAGGCAAAACGACTAACAAAACGTGATTCTATTCACTCGTAAACTGGTACACAAAGAAAGGGTAAATCCTTGTAATCATTTTAATGATAATTAAATTGTATGCTTTGTGCCGTATATACAAGAACGCTAAGAAGAATTCTTCCAAATATTAATAAAGCTACGAACAAGAAGCGTAATTAAAAATATCATATATCTGAATAGAAATAAATATAAAAATTTAACATTTTGTAATTCTTGAGATAATAAGCATTTCATTAATTATAAATCAAAATGTTTTTTAGCTTTGATTAAATTAAAAGGAAATCTAAAATAATTTAATCTCTGATTCACTGTTGCATTCAAATGGAAAAATACAGTTGACAATTAAGTTAATTAAAAATTGTATCGGAAATAAGATATTAGTTTCCATCACCGCGTTTGTTGCAGATTAAATTCTATATTTCAATGGTGTAATTTGTAATTAATAAAATTCGTTATCAAATCGATTAAGAACACATCTTCATGCACGAAAGTTATCAGAAACGGGTATAATACTTGAATTAGCATATTCTGGACGCTGTTATGCAACTAAAAACTAAAATAGATTGTTCTAATACGCATAGACCTATTTTTATCTTTTCATCGTGAAATTTCTTTTTATATTACAAAAAAAAAAATATTTTTTCACGCTTAGGTCGTTTACCATTTCAACATTTCAATCGTTCGCGATGAAATTCGATTCCGTGCTCATTGAATGAAAAAAAAAGGCGAGCTATTCAAGATCGTAGTAGATAAGCGGAAATAAAAAATAACGCTCATCAAACGAACAAGAACAAAGAGCTATACACAGCGTGCAAGTAAAGTCGCACACTCATCACTTCTGGTATTAATCACACATACCATCGTTGAAACGCGTTTAACGTGCGAAGAAATTAACAAGCCGCGATAAAACAAGAGTCAGATGGGAAGAACAACATGTAACGTCGTGTTTCATCGTACAGTGCTCCTCGAAAACTCCGTTGGCAACATATAGAACGGCAAACGAACCTTTCATCGTCAACGCATACACAAAAACGCGCAGATCCACTGTATCGAGATACGCTGCGCGCGTTAATTAGTACTCCATAAATCATGCGAACAGTACGCTTCCACCAGGCTGATCAACCAAGAGCACCTATCTGTGTTAATTTCGTCTAGACTACACCAGGATAATTCCAGTTACATTCGAGAAACTAAAGGATGGTTTGGTGACTTCTCCTGTCGCTAGCTGACGATTATAAAATAATCTAACTATCTTAATGGTTAATTCGAAATTGTCTTAAAGAACGGCTGTATGAAATACATAATATGTTTTAATTGATGACCGTATAAATATGTAATTTATGTTTTATGTAAATAGAAACCGTATAAATACACCATTGCTGATAAATATGAAAAATTATTAAACAATAATTTATTTCTTTATCTGTTCATTAATATCCAAAAATTTCAAGATAGATGTGTGTTGACGCGACTTAAGTGTTATTAAGTCTTTCATGACTTAAATGAATATTTTATATTTGTAGTAATAAGATGAACCTACTTTCTTATCAAATATCCATAAGTCGATGGATAGTCATAAACCGATTTCATAGCCTCAGAAAATTCACAACATAAGAAAACATTGGATTGTAGAATGGTAGCTGACGAAAGTTATTTCCTCTCCGATTCACGTTCCCTTCTTACAAAGAACTTTTTCTTATAAATAAACTCCTTTAGAAATATTTCAGAATATCATCAATCAACGATATCTAAAAAAGTTAGCCGTATAAGGGTGCAGTAGCAATCAGAGTATTATAAAATGAAACAAAAGGAAAAATAAAATGTAATCCACCGATTTATTACACATCTTTTTCTAGATTCTCATCCGAGTATTGAACACAATTCACGACCAAGATCTTAGAACATACACTGTAGAAATAGTGTGAAGCGAATACTATCTTGCTGCTACTTGCCTCTTAATAAATAACCAATAAAGAGAATTTTTAAGAGGGAAATCGTGGTCGTTAAGGCGTCGCTTCGAGTATTTTATAGCTAACAACTATCTACGCATTATATTTCACGTATTAAAATAGAATCAAAATGAAGGCGTACACTATATATCGATCTAGATAACGTATATCTCATAGAGATATAGCACGGATTCGTTCCTCCCCCGTGATTTCTTGCCTCACGGCACCGCGTGAAATAGACTCGATGTCGTCATCAGGAACGAGAACGTTCAGCTCGTACGTTCACGCTCCCATTTAGTCGTCCCCGCAATTAGAATTCCAATTAAAGCGTTATCAAAGCTTTCGTTCTAATTATGCGTGCCTTGACGAGCATTAATAATCCCACGTCCTGATATCACCGGCGATACACAATTTTCTGCAACGTCTTATTAAATCTCGGCTTTTCGAATCATTACCAACGTGGACAGGTTCCTAAGCGGTTTTATATAAGTGCCTTAAAGATTCTGTCGTAATGAAGACTCGATTCAGATTTGTTTCTGTATCAACTTTTCCTTGTCCAGGATTAAACCAGCCAGATAGCTATTAAAGAATGTACTTATACGATACCACGAGACCGAACGATTTTTAATAGAATTTTGTAAAAATTCGAATTACACGAATAAAAGAGGACAGAAACAGATAATTTTTAATTAGTGGATACGCGTATCAGCTGCGGAGGATTGAAATATTTCGAAAAGATCAGTGAATTCATATCAGACGACGAAGCAACTTTATGATCGTGCATTAAAGTGGAAATGCGTAAACAGAAATATGCAATGATGATATAAAAAGTACAAGAATTATACGCTGCACGAGAATATCAAGAACGAAATGTTTATTACAGGAAAGTTAAGTTGTAGACAGATTATCTCCTTGATTCAAATATTCTTAGTTTATTCGACAAAAATTCTCTAACTCTCCAGCTATAATTTTAAAGAAAGAAATGATACACGATTAATATGCACTACGTTATAGGTATCTGTAGATCATCGATGTTTCACTACAGTTTAAGTTAAATTGTATAACTTTAAGATACTTTACATCGTGCAAACTTTATACCAAAGACGAAGCATCGAGCAGAGAATACCAATCATAGATTACTGTTCTTTTCCTTTTCTCCCTAATAGAATCGTTATCGCCCGATTCAAGAATTTTTAGATTGAAAGGATTAAAATCTCCGAACAGCTTGTGTTTATACAACTTTGATTATCCTAATAACTTAAACAAGGCGAGACGACAAGAACTGCAGGAAATATCTGAATAACTCAAATGCAGAGAGCGAAGAGACAATACATTCCGCTGATGGGTGTATTGTTATGAACGAAGTTACGATAACTTACGTCACAGTGATTTTTTTCGGAAAGTTCAATGTATCTCGCGACAAGTAACTACTACCGGCATTAAGTCACGTATATCCAATAGAAAATACAGTTGCGGTGAGAAGAACGCGGAAATGCTTTCTAGGTTCCCTGTCAAAGGCACCTTAACAGAAACCGTGGAATTATTCATGAGCACCTGCGAAAATCGTTATTTGTTTATTACCATTGGCAGAACCACGGTGAGTTATTTTTATAATGAAGGCAGTTCCATTTAAAAATGAAAAAAGTAATAATTCATCGAACGGAGTGATCACTGTGCAACGTATCATTTACGGCAAAATAGATACTATATAGTAACCGGTTGCGAAGACGAATTATCGCCAGCAGTGAATGCAAATATCGCAATTTTCGAATTCTGAAATAGATTATTGTTACACGTATTCCTTTGAAAGTGTTGCTCACTTTTGAATTCCAACTGTATGAATAGTATTGAGCTAAATTTTGAAGTATAAAAATAGCATCTATGAAATGAGCTATCAGTTTATGGTGTTGCTTGTCATTATATGTATATGTGATACAAATGTATATCAAACGTAATTTATTACTTGATCAATTATTGAAGATATTTTTGCATTGGTACAAGTTAAATACATTTATTTTTGTTTTATAACAGCCAATGAAACTGCATTAACGTTATTTATGCAGAATGATCATATCTCGATTCGTTACGAAGAGTAATTTAATTTCTATATCTATTATACCACTGTAAATAGAGTATTGAAGAACTTCCAACTTCTACCTCAAACAAAAAAAAAAAAAAATAAAGTATTATTTTTATATAAATGATATAGAAATAGTCCAAACAAATTCCTGACAGAATCCAAATAAAAAATGTGCAGTATTCAGATAAAAATTTTATATCTTACAATCTAATAACTACAGAAAAATAACTAATTAAATACACATACCATAGACATATTTTATATGTGAAAATATCACATCAGTTTCAGATTCATATATTTCACAAGAGTAACATTCATTACTTTCAATCTGGTAATTACACAAAATATTTGTTGGTTAAATAAACGTATCATAAAACATTGTTTCATGTGGAAAAATATCATATCAACTTTCAATCTATATATCACTTAATTCTCACGAACATTCAGTATATCCTCAGTTCAGTATATTCAAAGGAACGCGGCACGTTATTAATTTGCAAATGTCTAAATGACATCTCCACTGAACTGTCGGAGACGTCACTACGTCCGGAATGAGTTCATTGTGAGTAGATGTGCCACGCAACCGATCGTTTCTCACATGGCATATACGGCCCTGTGCGCAACCACATCTACCATTCTATTTTTACAGGCTCTAGGCAACGCTGGTTCAGGTTATGGAAATAGGACGACTAACGATTCGCTTCCTTAGCGACTATGTAGGAAACCACCTTCTACACATTGATAGCAGCAACGTTAGGAATTCGGGAAAAGTTCCGCCGGATAAAATTCCAAATGGTTAGAATACCTATCGTTTTCATCGAAATGTTGGATTATTGCATAGTGAAGACAGGAACGTAGGAAAATCAATATTCCAATTCGTGTAATTTTTCATTATTTCTGCGTTAATTTATAATTTTATGAAAATTTGCATTTATGTATTAGTGTATGTTTAACATGAACACAAATTTTATTATATACTCAGATAATATTCTTCGTACCAAATAATTTTTGCAGCATATTTTTAAAGCTTTACTTTCTTTCTAAATATTGCAGTTAAAACAAGTACGTTACATTTACTTTGTTATTAAAATCTATGCTTTCCCATTTCATTACATGTACTGTTGTTAGAATCGTCTTTCAACAGAAATTGGAGATTTTTCATTCAACGTTCTATTATATCCTCCACTGAAATATACACGTATCAGCAATCTTTTCTGGTCTCATTATATTCTCCAATGTTCCATGAGTAATGTTGCAAACATTTCTTATTTTTCATTTCGTTATCTGTTATTCTCTGGTTACTTGTTTTAATTGTGTTATTATTATGTTTAATCACACCTGTAATGAAATCGATGGAGTGACAATAGTGTTATTTTCATCCATTTTATGGATGTATCGTAAAAAAAGACAAATTAATAATTTAATTTTGGCGTGAGAAATATAATACAGCTCAAATATTTCCTTTTTTAATTTAGAATCGATGCTACAAATATCAGTAATGATTTAATTTATTTTGTTAAACGAATTCATTAAATGTTAAATAATTATTTGGTAATTATTAATTTATCATTTAATCATACTATAAATTATAGATCAAACAATTTACTTCTCAATTCAAAATCAATGTGTCACGGGTATTAATAATAATTTAAATTATTTTACTATATTCCTGCACTGAGAATCCTATGAAATAATTATGAAATTATACATTTGCTTTGAAGTGATTTCACTGTTTTGAACGTGTAATATCATAATTCAACACATATGGTCAACAAAGTAAATATGGAAAACATGATGGTGACAATTATTAGGATTCATAACGTATCTATCAGGGCTCTCTATGCGTTATATTTCACGTGGACATCGCTTTTTATTTTCTGTCTATATGATTGATCGCCTACATGACTACCTGGCTGGTTAGCTGATTGGTTGTTTAGTTGGCTAGTTAATTAGCTGGTTCGCCGATTACTCAACTATTTCGATAGCAAACCGGTCAGTTAATTAGTAACGTGATTCAGGGGAATAGATCAGAACAAATGGCTACCGGTGAATCTAATCTGACGAGTTCGGAAGGTTCGAATCTACGATGTTAAGGCGACGTTAAACTAATTGAGGTGAGTCATAAAGAAACAGAAATAACAGCTTTCTTATGAACTTCCCGCGTTAGAATTTCCTTTATGAAACATGAAACTAGTGGATGACTTTTTAGATCTAAAACCAGCAAATATTTCAATTATGAAAATGATTCTACACAATTAGAAACACTGATATTTCCGTCTGTTGAAGTTGTCACCACTTCTAAGAAATCTCTACATCTGGTCTTTTTAGTTCTCTCAAACACTGAAGCCATCAACAGCGTATAGACAATAGACTGGGACGAAGGCAGACCATAGACAGTAGACAGGCGACGATGGCTTCGGGGCTTTCAGTCATAGGGTAACACTGCTAGCGCGCGGATCGGGACCAGCTCAAATTATGTTCCTACTTGTACTACACTTCTGTATTAAAATATATTTTCTACTTTACAATTTATCCACGCGTTCCTCTGTTCATACATCTAATAACCTTAACACCGTCAGTACTTAGGTAAATGACAAAAATAAAATTCACACTACTACTTGTCGGAGTGTTACAGTATCAATATTTTGTATAAAAATACTTGGAAACTACTTGTAATACATAGCTTGTAACAAATTTTGTTACAGGTTTCTGAAGAGGAGTTTTACATTTCGAATTATCCAATACAAAAGCTGATGTTATATTCTTCGTATTCGAATCTAGATTTTTGACCCATTGGATGATTCTCATCTATTTCATTATGAGAAGAAAAGTGTTAAATGGAAAATATTAGATGATTAAACTCTACTAATTACTAAAGATCATAATGTAAAATGCAATGTTATGTAAGAATCGAAACGAGTAAGAATAATAAGAAATTAAACTTCTGATAAAATAATAGTAAACTATTTGAAATTCCATTTGAAATAATACTTGGCTCATTGAAAAATACATAACTTGTTTTCAAAATGTTCAACTCACAAAATACAGTATATACGTTCCTTCTAAACAAACACAATGCTACATTCAAGCTATATTATCTAGCAAATGATACGAAAAAGGCGCATTACACTGCCATTTCGCTCCTCGCTATTCGAAAAGTTGTCGACCAGCAAAATCCAAGGTTCCAGCTCTTCAACAAGGAAAAAAAGATCCCTATACTTTCGTCAGTGTAACAATCATCTTATTAAAGTACCTAACTCACACGAGGATTTCCCTGGATATTGGGAAACTGCAACGACGCTTCACCAAGATACGCGCAGGGATTTGCCAGGGAGAAAAGCAAACAAAGGTAGCCGTTTTTCCAGCGGTTAACGTTTGCCAGTTAGAAGCGCAAGAAAGAACGGGAATCCCAACAGTGGAGATAGCTAAACGTTTTCAAAAACAGTGAAAAGGGACGTCATCAGACTGAACAAAACTTGTCCTGGCACAGGAAGATGAATTCTGGCAAGACAACTTAATAACAGGAACGTGCAAACGCTTCGTGAATTATGTACTCGGGGAAACGAAGAAACGTTTCAGCCTGTCGTACGGTTACCCAATGCATTCTGTTAGAACGCGTCGGAACTAAAAACCACTCAATAGAGCTTGCGCACGGTTAGTCACATTCCCTAGCTGACTAACCGAATTATTTCGTCTAATGGAAGTTACATAAATTTACAAGCAATCAGGGGCTCCGGGACTCGAGTGAAAAATATGCTGGCAAACAACGCAGCCGACGGGAGAATGCATAGCTTCCAACAAGAAAGAACAAAAATGGGAATGGAATGGAGGTGTGAGAGAACCGCGAACAAGCAAGACAACGATGTGTAACAGGATTTCGACCAATGCAAGAAAAGTATTAAGAACCATTCGCCTGATTACCTTTACGCATAATTCTGGGGAAAATATCGCCGATGATTTAAAACATATTTGACACAAGCTATTTAGAAAACAACATTAAGAGGCAAATATAGGAAAGTGTAGTAGTGGAATTTCACCAAATTGTATAAATTAATAGAAAATAATGTTCATAGAGTCGGCGAACTTTATATCTAAATTATTTATTGAAGAATGTATTAATTTTAATTATACAAAAAATTTGCTGTAGGATGTAATATATGAAAAGAAGGAATAAACTTAAATAAACTAGTATTCCATAAATGGCTAATTTACAAAAAGGTAATAGATATCTACAATTCATTTTATAACGTAATGTTTGTAGAGAATTCATATTTCACACTTAGCTCATGTGGCTCGACAACTTTAACATTTATTAACTTTTATCTTTAACGAAAATGCCACTGGCAATGCGCAGAGAAAATAAGAAATTGTATTGCTCGTTTTTTATAGTTTTATAACGAGATGAATGCACGATGCCAAGGACGGTGGGCTATGAAAAATGATGAGTGAAAAGAAAGAAGCCCATTTTCCTTCCGAGCTGCGAAGACCTCGTCAAAAGAAAGATAGCATCATCAAACGAGAATTGTGTAAAAATACAAAAATACGTCGTCGTTGGAACAAAAGAATTTCGACTAGCATTTCTCCTTTCGTTTAACTGATACTCGTCTACAATTTATCATTTTTACAAAGAAGAATATACTATAAAATATGTTAAAAATTGAGCGAGACAAAAATAATTAAAAAATTTGGAAAGAAGCTATTAAGAAATAAAAGCTTCACGAGAAAAAAGGGAGTATGTCAAGTTTTTACATTACTGAGAAAACCAGAATTTATTTTTCGATATATAACGCCACAACTTCATACTTACAACAACTCATGGATATTATATCAAAACAAAACATTTTATTCTTCACTTTATTCTGCATCGTTTTCAACTTTTATAATACATTGAATTATAAAAAACTGAAACGCGCGTTGTGCACCTCACTCTCTCGCAACTACTGTAAAACTGAGAAAATTCTAATTCAAATTAAAAGGACATAGCCAGTAATAAAAAGCACGCGCAGAAGCATACGAAAAAATATTAAGCTCAAAAAGTCGTTGAAATCAATAACCCCTCTTTTTCTTGTGGAATCTTTAAATATTCCAAAGTTATTAAAGACTCTTCTACTAAATTTGTACCTTTTGTTAACGCTTTGTAGAAAATAAAGCTAAACGCAAGGAAAAATTAAATCCAAACCAAGTAAGGTTGGTTTTACAATTCTTTCTCTTCCTTCGAGGAACTCTTACATTTTAAACCAATATTTTGTAGTCTTTTATTCAATGAGATGCAGGAAGAACATGATTATACCTGATGACACAATTCGAAGAAGAGAGGAAACTTTCAGAATTCTATCCAGAGTCAGCCACGTAACGGAAACTTGGCGATGAAAATTGTTTCAGACAAATATTGCATGATTCAAAGGGGAATATACAATGTTCTGCTCAACTTTCGTTTCAACACTAAAATTTTGAAGATTTTAAAACTAGCATCAATTCTTTCTCGCTTGAATCATATATTTTTCTATAGCATGAAAACATTCTTCTGGAACACTGAAAACGTTCAAAACATAATTATAAGACATTCATAAAATAATTTTATAAGAAATTCTAAGATATGAAATAACATAAGAAATTATTTTTCTAGGTCAAAAGCATTTATTTAGTTATTTGTTATATAATCCGTGTTCTATAATCCTTGAAAATTGCTTCCGTTTCTTTTAAAGTTAATTTGCGTAAATCTGATTCACGGTAGTTGAAATGCTTTGCAGTTAAATACGTACATATATAGCACTAGTTATAGTAGAAATTGATTTTTACATTTCTTCTTTGCTAAGCACTCTTCTTTGTTCGAATTCGATTCTTACACTAACTAGTTTAATTAACGCTTTTCGATAAAATCCTGGTACACAGCTATTCGATACAATTTCCAGGGTCAGAATAAGACAAACAAAGCTTGAAATGAGCTGCTGAATCGTTAAAGCAAACCTGCTCCTTTGAATTTCCAAGTTTCAAGAAAACTGTAAGAACTCGTTTACAGTTATTGAAGTACAAATATCACCTGCAAAAAGTTTTCCTAATTTTTGTACGAGATGTGGTAAATTAAAAAGCGAAACTTCCTAGTAGCCGTACTATAAAATGATGACATTCTCAATGAATTTTCTAACAAACAATTTCTGATCAATAGTTTCATTATCGTGTCTTTTTCAGTTTAATAGAATTAACCTTAGAATTGAAGATATCTGTACTCTCTCTTTTTTTTTAAATTCGAAGTATTTATCGTCATGTTATTTTTACTATACTGCAAAGCATTTCCTTAAACATCTAATAATTAAAGAGAAAATACTCCTAATTAAAAAATATGAAAAACATCTCTGGCCTCCTCTATTTTAAAAATAGCGATGAATTCAACGCTTAAAGCTTTGGTTTTAAAAGCTCCAGCACATCATTAATAGAAATTTATTCAAATTTCATATACGACTATTAGCAGATTATAAACATTTATAGAAATTCACATTTTTATGAAAGCAATGAAATTGATGGAAGTAAACAGAGATTTCGCATATAATATATTTACCAGGTATCTTTGAATATTTAAATTTTCCATAAATGCAAGAATATTCAAATTTTTAAATTATTCATAAAACGTTCTAGTACACAAAACATTTAATATACATTTAATATATGTATATAGCAAAAACCAACAGCAGAATACCCATAGCATTTTTCAAATCATTTATAAACATATATACGTAATATATACAATAATATTCTGGTATAGAATCTTGTACAGGTTTTCCAACCTATAAGCAACCAGAAACCACGTCCATTTACCCTGTTGGAATTGCCTTCCCTTGACAACAAAGTCATTTTATGCGTTACGTACGAGGGGGAAGACACCTTAATACGAAGAAGCGGTTGCCACGCGTGTCCGTTCCAAGGCCGACGATTTTATAGGCAGCATTTCATTCGGTGGCGTGTTTCATCCGCGTCGGACAGTATATTCTCAATTCGAAACGATCAATCGGCGATCAACCGGATACCGTGTAACAAGAAAGCAGAGGGGGCGATGTGGCGGCATTAAAGAAAATCGCATCGGCCAGTTCTACCGAGATAAATCAGCGGCGCGAGCAACAGATCGCTGTTTCTTTCGGTGGACACCAGATCCTGACAGATCTTGCCATATAAAGCGTGCTTTACACGTAGTCACTGCCTACGGATACATTGCGATCGCGCGACCGGAAAGTGGGTGATTCCGGTGATCGCGGGGAGGACACTGAAAAGAAGCGAATTCAAAGGGGAAGGGGGATGATAAAGCGCCGCGGGTTTATCGTGTTGTGAGTCGCTGCACGAGTCCACACGGACTGCTGCGCCACGCCGCCGAAGTGGTTTTCAACGATAATGCCGCTCAACGCACCGACAGCGCACGAAGTATCGCGCGCGAATCGATGCCTCGGCATTTCCTTCGAACCGCGTTCGATTCGACCGCTACCATTGCATACCTTAACGATACGTCCCCCGGTTTCCTCTCGTTTGCGGAAGAAGACGAGAATATATATTAGCGAATCATCTAGATTCCAGATCCCGAGATATAGGATATGGTTGAAAGTATTGTACAGGGGGGCAGGAAGTGATTCCTTGTGGGAAAATAAATCAGAGGAGTGGAATAAGGGTTTCTCGTTGAAGGTGTAGTCTTTGGGAAAATTGATTTATAGTATTTCGTACGCACGTATGCACTTATACAGACACATGGAAATATTGGAACATTTATGTTTGCTACTTTTACCAGGTGAAGTGTTTGAGATAATATTATACGATATTTGTAGTAAACATAAAGTTTCGACATTATACTAATTATGTTGTGACAGAATACATACATATGTAGAAGATGTAAAGTGTTTGCAGTAAATTTATTACAAGTGCGAAACAATAATGGCCAACAAAAATATTCGAATTTACTAAAATTTCTACACTTTAGAATCTGAGAATGAGGAATTTTCCAGTTTTTAATTTATTCATTACCTTCATGCAGTTCTTAGCGCCATTATTAAAACGGAATATCTTTGGATGTGATAATATTTCTACCAAACCGATGTTTCATAAAAGGATTTAACTTTTTCTTGACATACTATACGTGATATAATATGTATGTGCCTAACTTTGACAAACAGACGACTGCACGAGACTTTCATAACATTTCTAGAAGACAAAAGTTCAAGCTGAAAACTTCACGAACTTTTATATTTCCACTTATTAAAACTTTTGTAAGATATAATGAAAAAGATATAATGGATAATTAGAGCAGAAAAAAAGGCGCTTTCTGGACTTCGGGATTTTTCTTTTGGATCCTTTAAGAGTCTAGGAACCTTGAATTTTAACGTTTGAAGTAACTAAAAATTATAATATGTAGAAAATAGATCAGATAGTTGCGTTTATTATATCATAGAATATTTATAATACAACAAATTTTATGTACATGTGAAATACGAGAACTGAATAATTTAGAAATAAAGAATTTCCTTTCTTAAGCTTATAACAATTTTCTTAGACCTTTAAAAATTTCCTTCCGAGCCATCAGGGAATATTATTTTACATTTTTAAAAACTTTCCTTTTAGAGCTTTTTTATTGTTTTTTTTTTTTAGTTTTTAAACATTTCTATTTTAACGTTTAGAGAACCTTTTTGTGAAACTGATAACGTTTTATTCTAATATTGAATAAAATGAACCGATGGTGTATAAAGTAAAACACAAACATATAGTAGATAAGCGGAAAATACTATTTTATCATTGACATCGTTTTAAAATTTTAACAAGAGGGAAATGCAAAAGAATTGGTCTGCTTTGGTATATTAAAGCGAGAAGAGGTTTAATCTTCCTGGTTTCAGATAAAAACCAAACACAGGCGAGAGGAAGAGAGATGGAAAAAGAGAAGCTTTTGTTCTACTAAAATGTGGAGGATATGGAAGACAAACGTTACTTGAAAGCCTCTTTGTAATAGATCGTTTTTAATCGTTTCACTGAAACCAAGGTTTGCTAACATAACTAGCAGCTTATAATTACGAGATTAAAAAGTTTTGTTACGTTTTACGTTATTTTACATAATATTCACAAAACATCTCAGAATTAGAAAATTTATTTAATCAAACTATTTGCCTAAAAAAGAAAAAGTAGCTTTATTCTCTTCCTTCTGCAAATACCCTCCATCAAATTATTTCTACATCTTCATCATCCTTTAAATATCTTCAATTAATTAAAATAATTCTTACTAAAAATGGGCCATAGTATTACTGTACCTTCATCAATTTTATCTGCGAAACATAAATACAAATTAAATAACATTATTTAAATCAAAACCATAATAAATCGTTCTAATCATTTATCACTTACTGATTCCAATTAAATCACCGGGGATACACATACATAGAGCATCCAATATAATACACGAAATTGCAAAGCATTTATTAGTGCGTATAGACAATACATCTATAATAAGAATTAATGAAACAATCGCTTTATCTCCTCCACGTACCGAGTAATCAAATAAAACAAAATTGTATCCTACCAAAATACCAATCGAACACATTCAGAACACTTCCCTCCGGAATGTACCAGCAATTAATCTATTTATCGAGCAAAGAATAACACGCTGGAGGCGTATAAAACAGGGAATGGTTCGGGGCATTTCCGCGAAAGCAACGAATTAGTTGTTAACGCATCTGAAATTGCAATTAGAGGCCCGGGGGTGAAACAAGAAATCCAAACGCCAGGGGCGTTCGCTTTCTCTAGTCGTACACGTTCACGGTTAAAGCTACCATGCTGGATGCTGATTTTTCCAGCATGAATATTTACGCCGTACCGCGCTGGTAAATCAATATACGCGTAGCTGCCGGCCGATCCGACTGCCAGGGCATATTTAAGAAGCAGACTCCCATTTCGAAGTACCATGAATAAGACTTTAGTCTTTTTTTTCATTCTTTTCTTTCTTCATTCTTCCCCTTCCGGGGGATCAAGGAGATTGGCCCGTGCATCTGTTCTAGCTAATCCCAGAAGAAAACGCGACGGAAGAATAAGAAAGGAGGGGAATCGTAGCGAAAGCATGACGTAAACGCTCGTTTCTTCGCGTTCTACCACCTGGGTAACACGAGATCGTAATCCCGCGGAAATAATTCCTCGTTGCTTGGAATTCTTGCATTCTTCAAGAAGTCGTACCTCTTAACCACGCTTGCGTATCGTTGTCGAATGTTTTCCCCAGGAACAAACGAAATTCATTAGCCTTCCAACGATAATTCTCAAGTAAAACACGATACGGATGCCAGTCTAAATTACGAGGAATAAACAGATAGCGAGTAGGAAATAGCGCATTAGGATGGCAACTGTCGCCTCTTAATTAAACAATAGTTAGATAGTTTGTGATCTACAGTATTGTAGACAGATTTTTTAATCGTGGTGGGATATGAGAATAAGATATAAGTATTTGAATATAGTACGAAGAACACGAGAGAAAGGAACAATATTTTTTTTTTAGTTTATTTTGGTTTTTTTACAATTTGTCCTGAAGAACATTTGGTAAAGTGTTATATCTTATCGGTAAAAAAAAAAAATAAAAATAAATATAGCATGTGGGTGGCTACCCCAAGCGGGGTGCCATCTTCGTGTTTGCTAGGTTATATCTTTTATGAAGGAACAATATGTTCATTTTTATTAATTTATTATGTCACATGGAAGAATCAAAGGTGTATGATGCCTAAAAATAGGCGATAAATCTCAAAATTAAATAAATTGACAATTTTGGAATTAATTATCAAGTTAAATTTAAGATTGGTTATCAATGGATTGGTTAAATTAATTATCAATTTTTTTCTGTATGATCTTTATATATGAAAGCATATGAATTTAAAAGATCGTACTATCTAACTTCGATATAATTGTAATATTCATTAGTTATATTATTGCTAAATGGGCCAATCAGAAATCACACTGGATCAATTTTATAAATTGAAAAGAAGAAATAAGCCATGTTACAAATATTATTCTTTAAAATTTAATCCGCTGTTAGTAATAAATTACATTTTTCGCGGTCGCAAAATTACATTTTGTGAGGTAGGTTGCTTCAACGAAAGATATGAATTTCTGATCTAAGAAATCTATTCTACGAATGGGTTAGGTTTAGGTGATAATCTGGATAAACTGGCGACTATTCTCTGATTTCTGAACAAATTTTCATCTATATTCTCGGCGTGAGAGAGATCATAAAGGAAGAAGAAAGATAAAATGGATAGATTAAAGATATAGCTAAATTGATCGAATGTTCATTGTCATTAAAAAACAGTTATTTGCAATTTATTAAAAATTTGGAAGATAAAATTATAGGTAAATGCAATTCTGATTTATCAATAAAACTTCTTCCATTTACCTGTTATCGCATGTATACTTTGCATGGCCGTACATGCTGAACAACAATAACAGAGATGACGACGATATACGATGACGTCGGAAAGCGTTCCGTGCGAATTCTATCGATTCCACATAATACATTTTTCCACCATTACTTTCCATTGTCGATAAATACCCATCGAGTATTTTTAGAGAAACCAGCTGGCTGCTGGCTGTTTGCTGTAGGTAGTATGATATTCATTTAAACGTAAAAATTACGTAAAAGGGAAAAATGATAATCGTATGCAGAGTAAATAACCTGCTAGTAAAATTTAAATTATACACGGTGCTCCCTTTAACTTGTCACTTAAAATATCTATGGTGATCGTAAAAATAAAGAACTATCCATGGAATTATTGGTTCCATGCGTTGGATGCTACCTTGCTATTTTGTATGATATATTCAAGTCGAGAGCGACAATCTCAAACCCCTATTATTATAATAAGACAGACAGCAAATGATATATCTCTGCAAACATATCCAATCATAGATTCTATATCGTTATATACAAAGTGAGACTTTTCTGATGATTAAATGAAGTGACAGGGGATCTTTTATCCCGAAAAAATATAAATCTATTTGCTCATGACTGTCCGAAGTTTATAAATTCTCGAGTAATAATTCTTGGAATTTTAAAAATAGTTCCTTTGTTTAACACATTAATCAATTTTTATTGTATGTTCATGGCATGATACATTTTACAAACCTATATTGCTTATTTAACATGAATACCCTTTGGGTACACACATTTAGCAAAAATACGAACATAATACAAAAATACTAATATTTATACCACTACTGTAACCACCTAAAAAGTAAAGAGTCTCGTACGATTTTTAATCTAACGACATCGACGCACTTTTTCTACAAAGATTTTTCCCCACGACTTTCAGCTTAGCCTATGTACAGGGAGGAAAAAAACAGCGAATGAACTCTTAAATATTTCATGGCGGTCGAAAGATGTGAATTACATGATAGAGTGGAGAAAGATGGTGGTATCCGACGGTAGTGAAACGCAGCCGTTGGTCGAGGAATTGACAGAGGAAAGAGAAAAGAGCAGAGAGTGGGGTAGAATCGGGGGAGGAAGAGGATGGTAAGGGCGCGGTTGGATATGTTGGATGTGGATGGTACGAGCGTGGTGCGGCATATTATGCCGTTAAT
Source organism: Bombus pascuorum (assembly GCF_905332965.1). Lineage (NCBI taxonomy): Eukaryota > Metazoa > Arthropoda > Insecta > Hymenoptera > Apidae > Bombus > Bombus pascuorum. The sequence goes on along the minus strand of NC_083491.1, from coordinate 10,274,648 downwards.
ACAGTGCATATCGGGATGCGAGCAGCTGGTGAGGAAATCACGACCGCCCCGCTACCCTTGCTCTCCCTCTTCCAACCCCCTTAAACTCCGTCCCATTTTACCACGAACGAATCTGTACATACACCTTCGTCCTTATTAATATATGCCAGTACCGCTCTCGGTACAAGTACCACTATTTTAGAATTACCAGGACTGAAAGTTACTCGAGTGTGAACACAGAACCCTTTTCCCACCAATCTCCTCGCCCGCTGACCGCACTTGCGTCTCCCTAGATTTGGAACACGATGAATACTGTTCGCTGAGCGCTACCGATAGCGCTGTGACCGAGCAAATGACGTACAGATACTTCCACCTTTCTCACCTTTGACCACGTAATTTCGACCAAGGCTAATGTAAACAGAGGAGAAATTAATGCTTGTTTCGTGCGGTTCCTGTGGTAGAATGTAATTTAAGTTTTGGTGCCTGGATGGAGACGTTGGTATTTATTTAGTTATATATACTAAGGGAGTGGTTAAAATATTTAGTTAGTATGGATATAGTATGTTATCGGATGACAATTTTCTTTATAATTGATTTAAGAGAATAAAATTCTGTTGTTTATTCGATTAAAAATTTAATTCATTTTTCAAAAGAATATAACGTTGCGTATGAACTGCACTGACATTCGGTCAGAAATTTTTCTCTTTCTGCGGAGCTAACTAAATTGAAGAAGGAAAACCAACGTTTATAAGGATCTCTTACTTCCAGGTCTCATGACTCATCAGAATATTCATGTGATTCTTTGATTTCGTATTTAAACAAGGTTACATAAACGTTTAAAGTTGACTCGTAGAATTTAAAAAACGATGTCGAGCAATTAGAAAATAAGCGAATGAAAATAGTTAATTATTGAAAAAATTACGTGGAAATTATTTTCTATCGAAATACGATATTTATAAAAGATTTACGTCTGTTTAATCAACTAAATTTATATCAGAAATCAAGTGAAAAAAACTAAAGAATAAACAATTGCAATTTTTAATAAATTAATTATCTTTTACAGAATATTTACGGAAACTACTTCTTATATAAATTTCCTCAAAATTTATGTCGGTTCGATACATCCTCCTACCAATACCCTCCGATAAAGAAACTGCTAATTACAGTTTTAAATTATAAATTACACGTAGATGTTGTGTTAAATCTATGTCTTCAATTCAAATGCCTAGAAACAAATGCAACAATCGTACAAATTTCTTTTAGCTATACCAGATATGGTCAGACAATCACATTCTACTTATTACAGTAAAGTTGATAATTCTATGTATTTAAAAACGCAAAATGAAAAATTAAATTCCCCTTTAATTTCCTTTAATTTATACAATTTCGACTATTTTTCAATAACATTTAATACATTTCACCACGACAGTAAGTAAAACAAATATCCTATGTTTCACTACAGCTAACAGTAAAATATACCTACCTATCCATTAAATTTCTAACTAATAATTTCTACAATCCACCATATATAAGAAACTATAGCTGTAATCGTACAGAAAATCGCGATCCTCTTTTACTCGAGTACTTGTTGAATTTAAGACGATTGAAAACTAAGCTCCCCGATTTCTTGAAATCGAGCGGAGTGCCGAGTGGGCGGATATTCCTCGGATGGAAGAAAAGAGGTTCTCGGGATCGTAATGCATTACATGGAGAAACGAGGTTTCGGCGCGTGAATTCGAGCGTGAAACCAATTATCGACGGATACCATTGGAGCCTCGTTTACACCAACGCAGCATGCAATCGGACCCGTTCACTGGGAATATCGGAAATAATTGTCTCCGGTGATACGAGAGGAACGTTCGCGTGGCTAGTTCGGCCAATCAAGTTCCCTACGACTCCCAGACGGCTTCTAACATTCGGTTGGTTAATGAGGAACGAGAATTTCTACGATGAAAACGAAGACGAACGCGAATATCTGGGGTGGTGGCAAACTTCGAATAAGCTATGCTTTGGTGTCCAGAGTTTCGTAAAGCCGGCATCCGACAATAAACCGTCAAATGAGAGAAGAAGAGGGAGAGAAACAGAGCCAAGTTTTCCCATTATCCATTAACCTAATTAGGCCGAATTTTGCATTATCGGCTGTTTGCTCGAGCACACCCCGGCAAAATACGCCCTGTTCATTTATTAACCGTATGTCACGTACTTTTATTTACTCGATGAAACTTATTTCGCGTAGCAATTCGTTCCACGTAAAGATCCGGTGAGCTGTTTATTGCCCCGCTTAAATTATCGGTTAATTAACGTGAAATTGTTGCCAGACGGCGCAACCTCGGTGCTCTAAGAACGATCGCAATTAATTTTGCTACACAGTCGACAGTGTTACCCGGCTATCTCGTTGACGTCGTGAGAAAGAAAAGAAATTAAATGCTATTGAATTGATTTGTCAATGAAAATTAGTGATATCAAGACGAATTAAAATATATTATAAATTGACCGAAGTTACAACCGCTTTCAATTTCCTTTCTTCTAAAACAAACTATAACAAGGAGCATAAACCAGGTTCGTTTAACTACTCATGTGCTCTACAAATCTTAACTAACGCATTTAATGTACCACTTCACGAAAAGCAAGGCTTATTTCCATTGTATTACCTCGTTAGGATACTCTGCGCAACTTGCCAGTTATATACAAGGCGATCGTCTTAACTGCTTAATCCCATGTATTATACTATATTTACCAGCCAGAACATCGTAACTTTCAGAACCATTACTGTATAAAGATATTGGTGTCGTGTTTGAAAGGGGACGCAAGTAAAATATAATACATACACAAGATATGTCTGTATATTCTATACACTACCATTCATAAGTATCGGAATACATTGGACAATTTGTAACATTATCTCAACAATTATTTGAATTAATACTCGTAATTCGAAACGATATATTTTACTATTTTACTATATATTTTACTATATTTATTTACTTACTATATTTTAATATTGTATTTTATTATATATTATATACTAATATAATAACTTATTTCTGTCTACTTTTTTCATTTATAATAATTTATTTATTACATAGACCACAACAAATATTTACTATTTAAATACCATTGCTTGCATTAAGATTGGAAACTTAATTTTTTAATTTCTCTTAATATAATTTTTTTTAATATAAATTTAGAATCACCTCTTTAATCCAACTTATAATTGGAGTATGGGTACATATACACTTTTATATTTTTACGAGTATAATAAAAAACATAAAACACGATAGGTAGAGAATTGTTTTACTTTCATAACGAATATTTTTTGTTTTAGATTAGTTTATTGAATTATGCACGAATATAGTAATAGAAATAGAACGAAATGGATCATACCTAATTCAATAAAATAAAATAAAGCAGAAATTGTTGTTCATCTATTATCACCTTGTGAAACGAAAGAAACTTTTCGGACAACCTAATATATTGTTCCATATTGTAAATATAAAGAATCTGTAAGCAAAGAGCTCGTCAATTTTAAGAACAGTATTACAAAGTTTAACGATTACAAACGACAATTACAGAGAATAAAATTGTCGTTGTTCGATGTATCCATAATTCTGCAATTAAAATACACGTTGCAAACATAAACAACTGGCCAAATACTTCTAAACGGCGGTGTATATCTGTTATGTACAACAGAATGGTACAGATGATGAAAATTGCTAAGTATGCGCCGAATGAATATGAATGCTCGTCTACGTCAAAATACAAAGACTATATATCCAGCGAGCGAACACGATATCGCTATTTGAAATACAGGGAACATCCAAAAGTGCTCGTGGAATGACTGTTTCGTCGACTTCTTAATTAACAACTTCCGAAAAGCGATGAGAAGTCCCGCGGCTGAACGAAGGAGCGTCAAAACGTTCCCCCCGAATCTCCGTCTGTGGATAAAGCTAATTAAATTCTAGCACCGACCTTTGCTTGTACGAACTACCAAAGCGAACGTGACGAAAGCACGAGGAGGCGTTCACGTTTAAACGCAATTTGCATTTCATTAATTCGCCACGATCCCAGAGATTTTACCCGTCCGTCTTGACAGGATTCGCCCGTCCCTCGCAGGGACGTTCCACGTTTCTGCTTCCTGCTTCTTCCTTCTACCGCTCCCTCGATTCTCGACGTCTTTATCAAACATTCCCGGTCAACTAGGATTAGCTGGTTCTAATGTAATACTCATTGCACAGAACAAGTCTGCCGTGCAGAAATGGATTGCGTTTTTAAAAACTTAGTCAGCACCTTGTTCGCTAAGAAGTAGATCTTACTCGTAATTTCAGAGGTCTGAACTATGAGTTGGAAATGAATGATATTGTTTCATTTACGACACTAGAGAATGTTCTTATGAACATCAAATTTCACAAATGTAATAAATGTAAATTGAGTTGTATGAGGAACGACGTATTACCGACGTAAAAGTGAAATTTTTTATAAATTTAAAGAAACACTCTATTAATTAAAATGTTTTAACTATTGCAAAATTAGTTGGATTGGTATTGGAAGCTATTTGAAGACGAATCACCAATGACGAATGTTAATATTCTTCAAAGAATCACCGCAACTAATATGTTTAAAATTAACCAAAATTAAGAACTTCATTTATCGTTTAGAATAATAATTATCTGAAAAGATCATTTAAATACAAATTACCTAAAAAATAGTTGCCTCAAACTATCAATTTTTACACTATACTACACACGATAAGCATACTACAGAAAAATTCAAATTACATCGCCCAAAATACCTTGTTAAACATACATACTCTTCAACCCGATTAAATTCATTTGAACAGAAACTGCGGTATTTTGCATAATGCAAAGTGTTATTCCACGTATGCACGGTAGTTATTACGTTTGTTGCCTACATGGATAGGAAGAGAGGGCATTAAAAACATAAAGCAAAGGGTAATACTTGGGCAATGAGTAAGAGAAGATCGGAGCGTGGTCCGCATATTACAGCTCCAAAATCCACGTGGTTGCATCCTTATCTCCTTTGTGCTCTCACCATCCAGTCGCGAAATTTACTTCCACGAGCCGACTGACCTCGTGCCATTAGTATTTTTCATGGAGTCGGCTAACTATGTTCCCCGGGAAGCGGGCTGCTATTATGCTCAATCCCTTATCGTTACTGGCCGTGCCATATATCGTTGGAAACCGCTTCCTTTCTCCATCGCTTTTACTGACCAGGTTAGAATCGGACGTTACCTACGTACCGAAAATATGGAGGAACTGTACTTGTACATAGCCGATCCCGCCAGGTCTTTTGCCATCGTCTATTCTCGTGGTTGACCAAAGAGCCGCGGGCTAGTCTGTTCCTCGATAAACTTTTCTACGGTGGAACATAGTAGATAGAGGTTTACGGCTCGTTCCCGAGGCATGATCGATGATAAGTCGAGACGAAATTCGCGTTACCGAACACCCCGTCTCCGCCTTTTATTTTACATGTTTTATCGATGAATAGAGCATACATGTCAAGGACATAATGATATATCCGAGGGGACAAAAAATTGTCTCTCACCGCGAGTCGCAGTGTATACGTAAGCAAGGCATCATCTCTTGATCAAATACCGGAGAGGAATAAGGATTACACCGGGTACGAGCAGGTTTTTTTTATCTCTCTTCTCTACGTCGATATTATAGGCTCGATGTACCTTTATCAAACCTTTCGGTCACGAGATCCATCATAATAGTCAACAATCTACGCTGACATCCATCTTGCCCCCTTTCAAAATCGGCGACACTATTATTAATGCGTTCAAATATCAAAAGTTCACTACGCTCTCACGTTTTCCAGGCATAACGGGGCAAAGGTGATAATTGAATTGCGTTCGAAAGCAAAGTTTCAACGTCATAAACAGAGAAATGGATTTGCCAGGTCGAATCCTAATTATCATTCGATGATAATGAATAAAGAGTCAAAATTAGCCCCGATAACGAATAAACAAAATGACAAGGAATATGGAGTAGAAAAAAAGAAGGTAAAATCGTATCTTTAATCAATTTTTCCAGTTTAAATATTTCCAAACAATGAGAACCACAATCTTTTCCAGGAATACGTCTGAAAATGATTCGACCTATCGAAAGTTTAATTAACAAGACATAATATTATGCTATTTCTCAGCGAAAATAGAGACATAAGGCAACAGTTGGTAATTATGGACACGTCATGGTTTTCTATTAGTGAAGAGATATACGGAAGGCATTTCTTTGAAACGTCAAGACCCCAAGCTCGTTTCAAACAAACGGGGCACGTAGATAAGTTCCAAGGAAGATCGCACCTCGCCCAAACACCTGCTACGACGATTTGTCATCCATAACAGAGCTTTCGGATCCTGTGTGTTCCGGCTATGCGTCGGAACAGCTTTCAGCGAGCGCTTCAAAGTACAATTTGTCATCCATGCCGGACACCGGACTCTTCCGCGCATTCCAACGGCTTTTTCTAACAACGTTACACGACCTCGAAAAATCGATCCGCCAAATTTTTAATAACGTCTCTGGTCTAGCGTTAAAACTTCTTATACCGTGGCATATTCATTAAACCTTGGACCTGAAGTTGTTGTCGAGGTACACGACATCCTTCATGTTTCACCGGATAACTAATCTTCATTTCCAGGTCTTAAATCATTGTAACGTTTGATTGATAATTTATTTTGGACAGTTACTTTATGATGCATTCTATAACGCTTGATCATAATGTTTGAAAATTGATATATGGTGAAGAGTATACAGGGTGACGATTAAATATTTCTGAAGTGTATATAAGGTGAGTTATTGTAATATTTCTGTAAAAGCCATCTTTGAGAATCATACTAGAATATTTTGAAGATTTTATGTATATTTAAATATAGACAACTATATAATACGTATACATAGAAATGGCAAAGCTTACTACATTATTGTTTAAACTTTAGAATCTATGTAGAGATTATTTTAGCCGAAACACTGAACATTGAAGCATTGGAACTAATGAAATTAGTGAAAAATTAGAAGCGTTCCCTAAATTTAACCGACTGTTTAATTCGTATAAACGACTTACAATTAGATTTGAACCTTCCCTTAAATCAAGCACCTTGCCCGCATGCAAAATCTACTATTTCGTTGCGAATAAACTGTATATCCGTACACGCTATTCGACAAAAGGATTCATTTAATTTCAAAATACAGGTTAAATGTTAATGTCTATTACCAAACTATACGTACCAAATTATATGAACTGTTTAACCAATATTATTCATATAACGTGACGTAACAGTTTTCTGTGTGTTTCAATATAATCCCGTTTCCGATATCGTGACCTAAAACGAATCATATTCAAATATTTTTTTTGAAACGAGATTGTTTTCCAAGCACAAAGCTGAGCGAAAAATTCTAAAAACCAGCGATTAAACATGTAATTGAACTCTGACATCACGCTATACACCGTTAGGCATGTGCCATTCAATTTTTCTATTTCTAACGCATATGCCTGGCGAATAGTTGTTAAAGTCCAATCAAGCCTACTCCTACAAAGTGAAATTTGCCAAATACATTGACGTTGTGCGGCGAACCCGCTGATGTCCGATATATTTTTTTTCTTTGTCCCCCTCTAAATGTTCATTTCACCCAGTTCGAAACATAGTTTAATGGGGAGACGAGAATAATGTTAGTGCGTGAAAAAATTTCATTTTTCGTACAAACGTCTGGAACATCTCGGAACGTGGAATCCTGACAGGGATAATGAATGCAAGCAGATGTCACGGGCAAACGTGGCCCGCGTTAAGAGCGCCGACCGCAGAAAAGAAAAGAGCACGTGCAGGGATATACGAGACCCTTTAGAGGAATATAAATGGAGTTTCGCTAGTTTGGAACATTGTCACAAGAATGACTTAGTGAGAAGCTTGATTCGAAAGAAAATTACAAAGGCTAAAGCAAAATATTTGTACATCAACTTTTTTTATATTCAGCGAAGAATATGGTCCGTTGTAGATGATGATAATTGAATTAATTGAGACGTGTTAAAATTATTAATTAATATTACCCTTTATTTCTCTCACATATAACTTATATATCAGATAATGTGTAAATAACGAAAAATAGGATTTTTGTTTGTTCTTATGATAAAGTTATATTTGTAATTTTGTTTACATGTTTTCCAAAAAACTGTAACTGTAATATACAACCATCTAGATAAAATGTGTTTTGCTAACCTGTTCCATGGTACTGTAAAATCACGTAGAAAATGAAAATACAAATACAATTTCGCCTATGATAAAACATAGCAACGCAGAATACATGCAGACGTGTACGTGTACGTATTCGTGATTGCCAAAAGAGGCTGAAGCAAATGATGAAGTTGGAAACCCTGCGAGTTTTCCCCAGCCAGCATTTCCTCTGCCAGTGATTCGCTTGCCTTTTGCTGTTTCGCATCGCGAGGCAATGCTGTCAAATCTTCCGTTCGGATGAGAAACGAAGCGGAAGAGCTGGTTTCTTTCTCCCCTTGCTTCCTAACGCCGCCCTTTTCTCTCGCTCTCTCTCTCTCTCTCTCTCTCTCTCTCTCTCTGTTTCCCTTTCTATTCTCCTCATCTCTGCCTCGCTTCTCTTCCGTCAAAAGTTAGCGCGCGATGCAAAGTTTCGCGATTTTATTGATCGCAAAGTTTCGCCGGCTCGCTCGTTCCGTAGAATTTTCAAAAAAATTGCACTCTCCGTTCCGGCACGGTTTATACGGACGTGAAATTCGTTGCGTACGTTTCGTACGCGAGCTGGCGACGAACAAGAGGCCGATCTAACTTCGAAAATACATCTCTAATTTCCAATAGCAGCTCTTCGTTTATAATTTTACTTACGATCGCGTCAATATTTTAGGTTCACGGCTTAAAACTCACAGAATGTTTTATTGTTTGTTGATTTTGCTGCCAGGTATCTTTATTTTCCACATAAATCGCTCTAATCTCCACGATTTCAAACGTCTCGTTCCTTTCTTCCTTCCTCCTTTCTTTAATTAAATTGTTTTATCTCGCGAATACGAATATTCCCACATGCTTCGAAATAAAAATATATGAATAATTACTTTCTTTTTTTTTAATTTTGAAGCAAGTGTATCTATTATAGGTAATAAATTCTGAGACTTGAGAGTACCACATAACTATGCCGTGAATTCGATAATAACAATTGCCTTATTCCTTTGAAAGCTTGAATAATGTTCCAAAAAATTCCCCAAAAAGTGGGTCAAAGAAAGGCAGGCTTAATTTTCCACGAAGCAATGAGCATCCTTGCTTTTTCCAGTCGCAAGACCAAACGATTGCAGCAAATGCTCTTTCCGTCTGTAGCGTCATAAATAATAAACACGAATAACAATCTCGCGAGGGATGGCGCGCTTTTTCATTCCATATACACAGAAATGAACCACCTGTACGACCGGATTCTTTTATTTGCAATAATTAAATTTGTAATTGAAATATAATATCGTTCTCAGAAGTTTCCCAATGAAGCAAGCTAACCAAAAGCTCCGGTTTAGGGGTAGGGAACATTCATTCGGATTACAAGAGTGGTTTTAATATGGGCTTCAATTCATTCGTTCACGTTAATTTATTTTTCCATATTCAAAGATTCTTGTATAATGAAATGGTGTTTGATTAACGTGTTCGTTCGTCGGGATTTAAAATGTAATTAAGTAATGACAATTACACAACGGTTCCTGCCATTTATAGATTTTTCACTCCAATTTTGTTAGCACGCCTATATTATTAATTCGTACATTTAATTTTCCCGTATGTGCACGCATATTGTAAAATAATAGACTGAAGAGAACAAGATGAAAGAAATGACTCGTTCTTCTTTATATTTCAAACGCATATATCGAAAATATGAGATCCTAAAGAATTATATTATCGATATGTAAATGTTCCAAATTTAAAAACTGCAATAATTTGGTTGGAATATAATGCATAATTAAAATGATTAGATAGTGAGTATTTACAGTTTTAACTAGAATTTCTATAATGCTATGATTAGAGTGGAATCATCAAATGTGAAAATAATAATATGTGTAAAATATTCCATATTCAATAATATATCTAAAACGCCCTTTATAAATTTTGTAGATTTTTACATTTCAAAGAAACTGCGCTCTCAGAAAGCAACCATAATTTTCAAAACTAATATTTACAATGCGATATAACTATTTTATATAAATATTTTATATAAGTAATAATTTCCTCATATAGATATTTTTTATTTAACGTCGAGCCTATCACGCTAGAGCACCAACATCAAACAGCTTTTAAAGAAATGGGGCAACTTTACAAAAATATTCCATCAACTCGAAATTTATGCTTCCATACTCTTCAAATAGTATAAACTATTAGAATTTCTACTTTGGAAGAGCTAAAAAATTGTACATGTAGGTATCCCTCGATGCGATGCGAAGAGAGTTGAATAGAAAACGTGGAACGCTTCGTTAAATCGAGATTATTTATTTCGAGCTGTGCAGACAACTCGAAAAGCTTGAAAATGATGAGCTAGAACGTTGCTCATAGGAACATCCATAAATAAGACTACTCGCTTCGTAAGGCAGAGGATTCGTCGTCGACATTTTGCATCCCTTTATGCCGACTATGTAATGTGATTTCTGCATTACAACATGACGTAGGCTGCTCAACGTTGAATACTGAATACTGTAAAGATTGTATCGGCATAAAGTATCTACATAACTTTCCACATAATCGGTCGTGATCTTATCGCGTACAAACGTTTCTACAAGTAAAAATGTTTTATATTACGAAGGTAGATGCTACGTTATTAAAATTTTATGTCGTCATACGAATGAACGACAGACTTGAATAAAACACGTACAATAAAACTTCATATACTATTTTCGAGGTAGATTAAATATTAAATAACTAGCCTGCTGAAATTGCTTGCACAAGGTTCATTTAGCAAAGTCATTTACTCAAATTGTGGCTAACGCTTGGAAAAATAAGAGAAAAAAAGAATCTATTAAAGATTTAGAATCATTCTCCCATGTCGTTTAAAGTTTTTGAAAACGGCATAATAAATCGTGTGATAATGTTGTTTTCACGAAAGAGCTTCTTCCTGAAGATCGCATTCCCTAGAATAAAAATTTTTATATTTTTCATCTTTTCTATTATTCCTGTACTGATGTCGCAGAAATATAAATTTAATTTCAGAACGACGAGAGCGTAGAAAAGGCAACACGATTCTTTGTCATACAAGAATTATTTCGCTCTGTATTTACTTGAAATCGCATTATAAACATAAGAGAAATACAGGAAACAGCAGGCATTAAGGATTATTCTTATCAATTAAACAAATTATTTAAACCATCGATTGCATACTAACTAATATATCTGAGAGATATTATAAGTAAATTCAATAATGATAAATATAAGTACATCTTATATTTAAATATTAATAGATTTAAGGGATTTCCGTACAATTAAATATTAATCATACAAACATCAAGTAAAAGTATCTTATTTTAATTTCGATAAATCAATTGCTCTATGGATTGGATCATGTTAAGCAATATTAAAGTAAAAAATATGCATGAAGGAAGGGTGAACGCATGGCATTAAAGATCAACAGGTTATAAATAAAACCACTCTACCGGAAAAACTGGAAGGATTTGTTATCCTTAACGTTTTCATCGTGTTTTGTACTTGGCAACCGCATCTATAACGGTGCATTTTGTTACCGTTTATTTGCATTTATGAATCCTGCTGGTTGGTAGCAATAATGGTCCGGTCATTTATCTGCATATATGGCAATCTTATTCTATGGCGAATCTTATTCTCGATCATGTTCAGTCTCATGGTAGAAACGACTGTTTCCGCATGCGTTAAGGAATCTGAATTCCAAGTTTCATGCAAGTAACATCAGCTCGTAAAGAAGATGAATACAGGTGTATATCGTATAGAGAAGCGGTCGGCTTATTACGAAGGTGTATTCGAATGTATGATTTATGAAATCAAATCTTAGTCGAGGAAATTTCCACGTATACAATATATACATAGCGTCTATGTGGCTATCGTATGATATCTGTTCGACGAGCTAATTCAATTATTGATTAATTATACACGCTTCATCTTAACGATTTGTATTTCGAAAAACAACCAACGTTAAACGTTTCTTCGATACATGTAAAATAAAAGAAACGAAAGACATATGATTTAATACTCTCGAAAATTACGTTTGCAAAAATTCTATAGAGTTTCTTGTTTAAAATGATAGATGAAACGAAACGCTGGCGAATTATCAATTTTTGCGTTGCTTTGCCGTAAAGTGTAATTAAATGTTTACGGTTCGGATGCCACTTCCTGCTTGTACGACTGTGAAATCTCATCGTGGGAAACAAAATCTCAAAAGAAATTAACGATTTCAAAAGAAACCAAACACAAACAATTTGAATAGCTAAATAAACGGATAGGTATTCGAGTCATATCCAACATGTAAATCGGCTTTTCCTTCTATTTTTCTTTGTTCCTTCCTTTCTTTCTTGGTTTACGAGTCAGTGTGACAGATCAATTTGTAGGGTAGCCGTAGTATCAGATTAAAACAGAACAAATTTAAGAATGTAAACGAAACAATAATGGGATTCAAAATAATATCGTTTTGAAACAATCGCTATTATACGTACAGCTAAATATATTATCCTCGATATCTTCAATTTCGTTTTATTATCAATCTTGAAACGTATGACTTGTTCAATACGTTTTATCTTTGTTTCGGCTTCGTACCTTTTACGATTTTCATATTTACTAACTCGATGGATATGTGCACATACATACAGAAACAAATTATTTTGCAATAACGTTAAAAGTACCTCTTTATTTATTCTCGCTAAAATGTACAATCCGTTACAAAATTCTATATTAATTTGAAATCTCAGATCGAGGACGATAATTATAACAATTTTTTTTGAAACCAAGGAAAATGTAAAAGATATAGAACACAATGTGACAAAAATCTACCTGACCAATAAGAAATACATTTTTTAAGTTAATTTCGTCATATTTTAAAAATGTGGATACCGCAGCCTTTACATTAATAATTCTTTTTGGTGTAACAATATAATGACTAAAGATGCAAAATTACACAAAGCTGCAAAAATATAACAATACACAAACTACGAAAAAAGAAAATACTCAGAGGCTCTCTTAAAAAATACTCTTTAACGGATTATGATTAATAGTTTCTCTTTTCCATAATCTCGGATAAAAACGAGTAAACGAAACGCGATTGTTAATTTACAGGACGTGACGTGTATCTGGAAATTTGTGAAACATCGTCATCACATAAAACATTGTACGCAGCGTATATACACGGTATATAATGTAAAATGTAAAACGCATCGGTTGATGATAGCTTATCCAATCAGCGCACTGTCAGTTACAATCCGCCGGCTCTATTACCTATCGATTTATCTTAATGGAACGCGATCGTTATTTATCACTATTTTTCAGTCGCAATCGCCGCGACGAGCTCGATTTCGCTCTACCTCGACCCCGGTGCTCAGACGGGAATAAAAAACATTTTGTAGAAAGCAGAAAAAGAAAGAAAAAAGCCGAAAAATACGGGAACGTAGGATGGATGGAAAAAAGAAATGAAAATTTCTACGTTTTGCTGGTCGGGGAATGGATTGTAAACGATCCTAGTGTACACGCAGATTGCACCGCTATTAGCTGAAATAGGTTTCGCCCGCGTGGTCTACCTTCGAATCGATGGATCAATTTCAGCTGCAATTCGAATTTCTTTTCCAAGTCGAAAATTTGGTATTCGATAAGCGTTACGCGTAATTACTTTAACGCGCCACACTGAATTCCAACGATATATAAATCCGACGATCAGGTTCTTTCGGAATCTCATCGAGATAATTCTATTTCACTGTACTCGATAACTTATTCCGCTCGCCTAACTATTCTACGATCAATACGTCGAATACAATATCGTTCTATCATGAGCTGTTGATCAAGCGGATTGATTTCGTTTAGAAATTGAATTGTATACAGGTACGTATTCTTTTGATGTAACGCAAGCAATAAATCGTATTGCTAATTTTTTAATCGAGGAAATTGATAAGAAATGGCAGAGGTAGTAGATTAAAATTTAAGTTATGGTAAACGAGGAATAATCTCTATACACTGCTTTCTACAGAGACCTCCACTTAGCCTTCCAGTTAACCTTAAACCTTCAGTTATCTAAGGTCAACTTATAATAATGGTATAATGTATAGAATCACGCCTAGGAAATGTAAATGTAAGATATAATAGTAACATTGCCGAGTTCTCTAGGATTTCGCTTTAATCTACGAGACCTTTTTTCTAATTTCAATATATAGTGAAATCTCAAGCATTCTATCGGCATGAAGAATGCAATACACATGTTCCAAGTTAAATCTTGCTTTCCACAGAAATCTTCCTCTCTTCCATGTTAGTTTTATATCTCAAACATTGCAAATCTGTTAATGGAATTTATAACCTAAGGAGAATTTACAATATGGGATATAAAAGGAATCATGAAATTTTTACCCATTACAGAAACGCTTATTTGCTTGCATCTAAACATCAAATCACGTTCAGCCATCCAGGAAAAGTACTGGTTATATTGTAACGTAATTAATTCATGAGCTGCAACTTGTTTTACTACAAACAATGTATCAGTTGCTCCATTTTCCCCAATAATTTCTATTAAAAATTAGGTAATACAATAAAAAGCATTAATAAATAAAATTCATTACTAATAATCTATGTATAAAAATTGTTTACCCTTGTGCATTTTACATGTAAATTATTATACTTTCACAATGCATATAGTACTCTAAATCATTACTTCAATAACAGTAATATCAGAAATTTGATATAGAAGACTGGTTCCATTTAAATATTTTAATTGATTCTGACATCACAAGGTAATCGACGTATTAATGAGACTAATAAATTACCAGACACCCGGTACAATCCGAACCAATCTTAATCCTTCCTCCCTAACATCTCACCAATATTCCCCAAGATCTAATTTTCTCATCTAACAGAATCCTACAACGATCGCAGGGACGCAGTTTATCGATGATAATCGATTAATATTCATCAACAGATTAACAGGGAGGTTCGCGGTGTGGAAGGTGCGAGCATCTGGTTCATCGTTGCACCGAGTACCTATAACGGTAGTTATTACTCTACCAGGAGGGACGCATTAATTTGCCGAGCGTCCCTTATCAGTGACGTTTCATTTGTCACCAGGTTGTACCATAAATGTCACCGAGGGCGACTGCCAGAGGCTTTGCATTCCGTACGCAAACTTGTGTCTTGCACAAAACCGTTGGTTAGATGGTGACGGTAAGTCTACGCATAGAAGTTTACGTATAAGAAGAGAGAGAGATAGGGAAGAAGCACTCTTGTCTACGTGGTAGACGCCTTAAAGTTGGTACAATGCTTAAACGCAACTGAAGAGTCTCTTTTTCATAACCCTACTTTATGCTGTACGCTGCCCTCTCTTCTATCAACCCTGGTACAACCCCTCGCCTCATCTGGAGAAATTTCAAAGTGTTTGGACACGCGAATGTTGGACTCGCCGACATAATTGTCAGACGTCTGCCAAATTTCGCAGAGAATTTTCTCATTGTCGGAAAAGGGAATACGCGAATGATGTGTCGGCCTTTCTTTAAATGATCATGTGTGCGGCGAGAAAATTATTTTCGTACATACTTGCGCTTTATCGAAGACTTTATGTGTGAGTCGTAGATAGATTAATATTTGAATTCAATGTTGGGCAAATTGAATACGAAGGAATTTATATGAGTGGAATGTGAAGAATCAAAGATTTGCTCCTCTATAAATTAATAGTTGAATTCAATATTCCTCAAATTGTTTCTAAAGGGATTCATATGAATGGAATGTGAGAAATTTAATTAAATTAAAAATTAGAGACATGCTCCTCTCTGTTCAATTTCCTTTCCTTTTTGTTTTATGACAAATTTTATTCATCTATTTTTAAATTACGGATATCTATGTTCTTATGAGGAATTTAAGGATATGAAAATGTACATAATGTATAAAATATGTAAAATATTCAAAGTATACCTACAATATTTCTTATAACAAATTTTTTCAGTTTTGTTTCTTCAGTTGCGTTCATAAAAATATTTTATATTTGCACGATAATTCTATAGTTTAACATATGTTTATATTCAAAAAATTATAAAATGGAAACGCGTACAAAATCTATTTCTGCAACATGTTGAAGCGTAAGAATTTGAACATACCAGCACGAATATTTATTTCTTACTTTGTATTCGAATTAAAATTTCTCCGGGATCATAACCTGCAATACGGAATGCTATAATTGCAACTAATTAAAAACTGAAAGTTTCTAAAGCATGCGTGTCTTTTCTCTCTGGCCTCGTATCAACACAGCAAGAAGCTTAAAATCCAAGATATTCAATTAAAACGTATTGCCCTTTTATTAAACTGAAATTTCTCCTTTCTCCTCGCATACTAACATCGTTCTATACTAAATTCCTTCTAAAATTAGTATCGCGTACGATATAAACGATATTTCTTAAAATATCTTCGAGTCAAAAGCACTCCGGGTGCAGTTTCTACGAAAAAGCAAACGATGCCATCCGAACAACACTATCAGAAATTCCAGAAACGAACAGCCGTAAACACAAGTTTGCATACTTCGAAACAGTGGAATTTACTATGCCGTTTCACGTAACTATTTCAGCAATGCAAACATACGTACTGTCTATCCCTCTTCTCGTTGCTTATCCAAGTGGTTGAAGTAATCTGAACTACGTGTTGCACGCTGCTCCACGCTCATCTCTCTTCCCGGCAAATACCATTAACCGCTACCTTCGCGTAGCAGGATCAAGATTTTCTATTTCCGAAACGAAACGTGCAATAATGTGCACCGTTACTTCATAATCCCTGCGGTCTCGTGCTCGTACAGATAAAAACTATGAGTAAATGCCGCTTATAGATTTTGCAGTTACGTCGAGGCCGGATAATTAACTGATACTCCGATTCGTGGAACCGGAGCCTAGCAGAGTCAGACCCCGGAAACCACTGCCGTCCGTGGCCGGAATCCAAACGCAATTAGTTACACGCGCGCTGGGTTAGCTGCAAGACCTGAGTTCCTATTCCTGTACATCCTCTCGTTACACACACCTACGTAATCCCACGTGGTAACACACGTTCCGCGAGCCGATCGTTGAAAGTCTATCTCGGCAGCCTGGAAGCGGATCTTTTCGTATTTCCTCCTTTACGGTGTCTCGACCTTCCAGGCTCTTTCTTCAACCCTCTTAATTTCCTGGGCCAGTTAGGTAACGCAGCAGCGGCATATGATATCGTAAACATCGCGTGAAACACCGTTCGCCGATCGTTAATAGCATAATGACGTTTTCCCTTTAATTTGTTTGCATTGCGTCCCTCGTGCCAGCTCGAACGGTTCACGTCGGCAAGTAATAACGTTACTACAATGGGGGTACTATGTAATTATCATTGACAACGTTTAAACGGATGTATACACCGTGGAATCGATTTCCCTCACGTACACGTCGAATTAACCATTTCAAAGGATCGCCACGAATACGTGTGGTAGAACAGTCGGCTGACACGCGAGAGGCTTTATTCTTCCCATTTTCACTCGATTTTCGAGGATCTTGGCACGAACCTGTGCTAAAATAGAACCGAATACAGTATTAACCAGTTAACTGTGTTTGACGAATATACGCATCAAATAAAAACTTTATTTCGTTGCGTTTGACGCGTATACTCGTCATCGCGTGTATTTATTTACGCACTCCACTATTTAACCCCATGAGAGATTGCTAAAACTAAATTCCACAGTTACCTGGTTAATTGAAAGAACTCTGGGGTGGTTGATAAATCGTTGATAAATTTCTTTTACTTACTAATTTACTCAAATAAGTTTGATTAAAAAATAAGTTTGATTATTATTAAAAAAATTTTTTAATGTTTTTATTCGTTGAAACAAGAGTGAAATTGGAATATAAAATTTCGAGAGCTATAAAACGGTTTAAATAGGAAACTTTATGTGTATTACATCGAAAGGGTTGACTTTTAGAACTTACGTCGATTAAATACTTTTTACTGCTACCAACGCAGAATCTTTTAATTAAACGCTGTTAAAGGAAATTTAGTAAAAGAACAAACTTTCTGCACTTCATTTGTCAATATATATTTTTATTAGTTTATTACCATGGTTCGCATCTAAGTATTAGTTAGATTCTTTTTTTTTTTAATGGTCTACCTGCTGTATCTTTTTCTTGATATTACCGTTGTAATTCAGGAGAATCTTTATTTAAGCCCAAGTCACTTTTATTTAAGACCCTTTCCATCGAACAGTATAAATGTTTCACGATCGCGTGCCAGCAACGGTTCATTTGGTAACATTCTTCGTCGACTAATCGTCGATCGATAATTTGATTTACGACGTTAACGTTATATGTCCCTATGGACTGTGAACGCGGAAATTGTAAAACCATATAGGCACACTATAGCAATCGACTTCCGAGGCTATTCAACCGAATCTTACGAGTGAAATTACTTTTCGTTTTAACGTACTACCCACCAAGTCGCGTTCATTCCATTCGTGGCATTCGTGAAGTTCTGTCGCTGTAAGCGATGTCGAGACCTCACCCTAGTGGGCGAGGCTACACCCCCGAATGCTTCATGGAGACCGGCAGCCTCGGCTAAGTGAATGCATAAATTTCTCAGCGTTTGTTTTAGGGCTCCACGCACCACCACGGAACGCAATAACCAGGCGTGTTTCTTTGAGCTTTATGGCTCTGACTCGGCGTCTACCATAAATGGGCTAATAAACAGACCGGGCCAATACCGACATAGGCTTTTACTTTTCTCTCCCGCTGAAATTCAAGGTGCCACTAACTGAATGAATGCTTAAAGGAACAAGGCTTGTTTGTTCCTTCGGTATGAAACGATCTTCCGCTGTGTAAATTCTATTTACAATAAATTTTATAAATAAAATTTATATACGGACATTTTAGAGAAATAGATGTAGATAAAAATCTTTTATTTTTTTTCTTTTTACTTTCAGAGTGAAATGTAAAAGTAAATTTCAAGAATTGTGATAAAGTTTCAAAAATCTATGTATATCTTACGAATAAACCTCCATTGAAATTTCATATGTATAATAAATAAAAAAAAAAATAAACAAAATATAAAATAGTTTATTTTGGAAAATGTTTCTGAATATATATACTATAATTAATTGAGAAACAATATAGAAAGAATATTGAAGTGATTCCGGTTTGGAAAATTTGTTTTTAAATTTGCTGTATTTTTAATAGAACTATAAACTGTTCAATTTCATTTTTTTAGAACCACCTACAATTTCAGCTATTTTAAATATAATATCTTTCATCTTCCTATTTCATTTTGTAGAAGTTTTTACGTGTGAAGTGTATATAAAAACTGTTGTAGACGCAACATATTTGTCACGTAAAAATGAATCAAAGTCAATCCGAATAGTTTCGTACGAAGTTTTACTTTATATTGACAATTCTGAGGTTTGAAATATTTATTCATAGTTTCAACACAGATCCAACGCAGTACGGGTCCGCAAATATTGATTTTATTTCTGCTGTTTCTCTACCGAACTTTGTAAATCGGAGAAAACCGTGGAGCAATCAAAAAATAGCTTCCGTAATTTTAATTCTACGAATTTTCGAAATAAATTTGTTTGGTCACACTAAATAATCTCATATGAAAATTACGGTAATTTACAATGTTTGTAATTCAATCTCATTATCCGCGTTATTAAATAAACAAACTGGTTCATGACCAATTTATAAAAATGCTTTGTAAACGGCATAAAAGAAATATATATTTTTATCGTATCATTAACCTAATAATTAAAATCTACATCTATATAGAAATCTATTTTATAATATATCGAAGACAGTAATTTAAATTGACTAAAATTTATAAATATAGAAAATCGTTACGCGAAGCAAATAACTACATAGAAACATAATTCTTTATTCATACAATTATTATGTTTCATCTATTTACACCTATATCAATCGAAATCCACATTTTACATTTCACGCTAGTATAATCTTTTCATTAAAAAAAAAAAGAAGAAAAGGAAAGGTTCATATTTCTCGTTCCTTTCAGTTTGAGTGTATATTTATCTCTCCGTACGAAAAACACAAATAGAAATTGCTTAAAAGGATAACCCAAGAAACTATATCGTGCAGCATTGAATAATTGAAGGAAACACTCCACATAAAGGACATTTTGTTAAACACCGTATACATAAATTCACACTTCTCCCAATAATAATGCGTAAAAGTTTCAGCCTAGAAGTCGAGAAGAAAAGTTCCAATACTATGGAGCGTCGGGTAACCGCCGCTTCTCGTGCCAGCCAACTTCTCGCAGAACCATTTTTCGATCTCTGCCAAGTTTGATATTATTCGCGCCTACGTCGTACATAAATTCAAACACTCTGCATGCATATATATCGGCCAATGCATATATGTATATACTACGTTCCCAACGCCGAGTGGGTGTTATTAATTCGCCTCGTACATCACACGGTTTCTCGGATTGGTTTGGCCACCGAGTTACCGGTAACTTAGCAGGAGTTAAATGCCACGGCATAACTGATTACGAACTTCCAAGTACGAATGCGATAAAAATTGGCCTGATGTTAGGTAGCAGAAATGGCATGACGGTACTTTGTAAACAAGATAAGAATATGGATTACGTTTTGATTGCGGTGGGATGTATGAACTATCCCGCTGAGCGTAATGCTAACGGGCAGACTACGATTCTTCATGGAAAGATAAATGGATAATGAAGAATAAAACTGGCTTGAATATTTTTTGCTACGAGAAGAATCCATTTTAGAGATCTGAAATATACTTCGTTGGTAAAGTTCCATTTCGAAATAAGAGACGTACTCCCTTTCCTAGAAGTACATATACGTATAAATCATTGACTGGTGTAGCTCCTAAAAGTTTTACATAAGTACACCGTATATTGAGTGACAAAATAAATGTACAAGGTATTTACTTAACCCTTGCGAGACTGGCAGAACAACCCGTTTTAAAGTAACTTTTGAGAAAATTTCTGAATTGCTATAATTCTTCTGACATCACTAACCTATTGGAATAGTGGCGTCAAAACTAACGAAAAGGACTAAATGTTTGAAAAGGAAGCTAAAAGGGAAGTACGTAACCACACAAGGTTTTGTAATGTGTCTTAAGAATTTCTGCGTACCTTTCCTTGATCAAATGGAAAAGATTCTCCAATAAAGAAAGACAGAATGTATTAGAGTAAATTACATAGAGGATACACGCGTAAAGTAATCGTTAAATAATAATCGTAAACTTAGTTTTTGACTAGCTATTGCAGGCATTAAGAGTGAGAATTTTATATTCCATTGAAATTATAATTTTATATCGAACAGTATAGTTCAGAATTACATTGGGATTCCATTTATTCGAACCAACATCGTCAGAATGCTCAATTTTACCAATTTACCGAACTCGCTGTTAAGCTCCTATTTATGCGAACTAACTGCTCGCGGCATACTGCTTCTCCCAACTCATGACATCCTGATGATCAAACTTATTACCTCACCGTCTACACCGTATTGAAACATGCGAGTATAAATCCAGTTATATGAACATCAGCTGCTATTATACAAACGAAGAAACGATAGTAGAGCTAGAGATAGGAGAGTTAGTGGATTACTATTATCCGCACGATCCAGTTATCCGAATCATCTTCTCGAATCCCGAACAGTCTGGATTAATGGAGTTCCACTGTATTTAATATATTTATTTATATTTTTATCTCTGTGTAAAACTTGCCCATCTTCCAATAAAAAATCCTACGATACGTTTAAACTTCAACTTTCGTCCTCATAAACGTATTCAGAGCCATGACACTTCACCTTCGCGGTTTTATTTACGTGGAGAGCAAAACCGTGCGGAGGAATTTCTATTCGTTACATCCCAGCACATTCTATTAAGCCAATAGACCCGTGCGCGAACGAGGGTAGCATTTAAAAGCGAGGCGACATCGACTATCGATAGGGAAACTATCCCGACGAAAACGTGACTTAGCGCGGCCCTTGGTTTTCCGTATGCATCTGGCAACGCGGGGAATTCATTTACGCAGACCTCTAAGTGTTACGATGAAGATTGAGAGTGTCTAGCTGAAAATCGTTCGCGGTCGCTCAGGTATTTTCATCGGAAGACGACTCGTGCCACGGCAGATCTCAAGAGGATTCAACGATCCATCCTCTAAAGACAATTTGCATTTCACTGCTCGATGATGGGATACGACGATCCCCGACGATCGCTAAATTACTTACTGCCCCACGTTCTACCGCGATTACTGCTTTATCCGACACGAAACAACTGAATTATCGAATTAAGATTAATCACTCCTCTCGAGCACGAATAATAACCTTAGAATTGCGGACAAATGGGATCGACTTGCAGAAATTACGTGAAAATACAAGATTATTCGGGTAGTTTGTGAAGACATTGTATTTTCACGGAATTATCACCTTGCTCAGCGATATTTCATTGAAATTCTTTTCGATAAATATTTGTGATCTACAGGTAACTCGTTTCTTTAAAAAATTAGTCATCTTTTTTAATAAAACTTCGAAAGGTATTTTAAACATAACTAGAATATTCCTTTCTTTCACCATTAATAATACTTTAGATAGAATATTTTTAAGTCGTTCATACGTATACACGAAGGGAGTAATAACAGTTAGTAAATACAAAGAAGTTTCCAACTTAACTATACGTTTTGTCGCATTTGCCCGCAATAATCCCTAGATTTCGTCCACAGTCATGTACGAGTTTAAAGTAAACTCTCAGAGTTTAACTTTCAGATTAATATGAACTATACCTACTTCAAGTACTTCAGCCAAGTACATTTTTGGGCCAGAAATTGTTTCTACTTAGAGTAGAAATTAAATTTTCTTCAAACAAAAACTAACTTCTTCGAAATATAAATTAAATTGCCGTTTCGTATTAACTGTTAAAACAAGCCAATTCAACGAGATTTCATATTCTTACAAACGTGATTAAAGAAATGAAATCCAAAATAGAAACCTATTTTATCCATTAAATATTATTGGGCGCTTTGCTTCGCATAATCTGTACAATTTTGCATATTATTTGAATTCTACACATTTGCATATTTTTAAATTTTCCAAATAAATACATCCAGTTCGTGGTCTGCTAATTTCCTTTCAAATAAATTTCATTACTCACCATGATAGGAAAAGCTCAAAGACTTTAGGCATGAAGTATCACGATTACAAAGGATACATGGAAGTTTAAGTGATATTCAGAGCGCTTTCTGAATTCTTAGAAAAGCAGTTTCGAGTGATCCCGTCTTGAGGAAAATCCTACAAAGTTTTCTTCTAGTCGAAGGTTGCATCATAAATCAGCTATTGAGTTCACACACTTAGGACGTATATGGATCGATCGAAATTTATCTACATCGAATAGATCTCAAGCGATATTCTCTCTCTTTCTCTCTCTCTTTTGCATTAGATTCGTACGATTCCAGTAATTCTAGTGATTCGTGCAATTCGAGTACGCGATATGCAAGCACGTTATGCAGTTTCCACGACGCCGAACGAGCAAACGCTGCAAGCCTGGCCTCTTGGAACAATGCACACAAAATATAAAATTCAAATAGAAAGCGCGTTCACGGCACATGGAAACCTCGTGAAATCGCAATTACTGTCACTGCGAACCGAAATGTCTATCCATCAGCGTTCGTACATTCCTACAATAAATATAATAATGCTTTCAATTTTATGCATTTAGACGGAGGATCATATGAAATAGATTAATTTTAATATTAAACAAGTTAAAATGGACTCGATTAATCTACTTTAACGATGCTCTCAATTCTATGTAACAATGATGGATAAAGATTGATTAAATTATATTGGATTTGATGTTGAATAACGTGAATCGAAGTAGATTAAGTTGGTTGAGGACATCTGTCATCTTTGTTCTTCGAAAGGAAAAAGTCAATTGTTTTAAGTAAAATGTCTATTCATTGGACTTCAGTATACTATTCCTTCTATCTGGCAATTTTTTTTTTGATTGGGTCATAACATAAATTCGCCTTGTTCCTATATTTTTTACATAATGTCGATCTTGTGGTGCGTTTTTCCTTTTCGATAGCAGAAGGACATAACGTGATGAAAAATTCCTGTATTTTTAACATGTTTAAAATTTCATAGAAGACCACTGAAATAATACATATATAACACCTGTAGGTGTGAAATTGGTAGAGGATCAATAAAACGATATAAAACCAGCAGACGAAGAAAATCAAATATTTAAAAGAACAAAATATTCTAGTCTTCATATCATCATTTATCGATTTAAATACTATGTAGCACATTCTGTTTCACTTTCTGAAAACGTTATTTTTGTCGATATAATAAAAATACACCACGAATTTTCCTTTTCTCTATGAAATATATAAAATATAAGAAGAATGTCTGAATACCGAAATTCAGTTAAAACATTAATATGCAGCTGTTTTATGCAAGGCTTAAATTTATGCTTACTTAAAATTATATAGATACAAGAAGACGTTTAACTAACTCCAGTCGATTTACCTGGAAAACTCTATCAGGAATATCAAAAGTTTCTGATTTGAACAAATTGTACAGTCCGAGCGCGTTGTTGACGCCCGAGGCAATCGTGAAACTTCGATCGATGCAGCGACCATCGACGTTCCTCGAGTTTGAAATTTTCAACTTACGGTACAAGAGGAAACGCTGAGAAAAGATAACCACAAAGAAGAAGAGCAAAGAAAATTCGACGTGAGAAATGGGAACGGTGGTAGAGACTGTTAGAGAGAAAGAGAAAGAAGAGAGGAAGTTGATTACAGAACAGATCGTGTCACGCGAAAAAAGAAAGCAACCCTTCTTTCAGAGATGATAAGAGAAACAGGATACGACGAGTGGCAGCTCAATTTACCTCTTGTTGTACGGTTTGATCGAACGATAGCATCACGGGCTACATACTTGTTATCGATCGTGCCGATCCATGAACTTTCGTTTTCGTTCGCCTGGTCATCACTCATAAGTGACTCACTGCCAGTGACTTTAGGTTAAGGTCTGCGCATACCGTTCTATACCTTCAGAGAGCATTAAAAATATTTCTGACTGAGATGATTCGTCGGCTAAGGAAGGAAGGGGGCAAACAAGAATGCTGAGCAAATGTTACATCACTGCTGGATGAAGGGTGGAAGGCGTATTACGTAGAAAAATTCATGATCAAGAAATCGAAGGGATCAAATTGAAGAGTCAAAGCTGTGGCTGTTGATTAGTATTAGATTGATAGGAAAGTTCGTATCGTTTTTAACAATTGACACATAAATTCTACGGAATATTTTGACTAGAGTTTTTTAGTAGTACGTGATGGAGTAATATATTTTTTTTAGATTTAATAAAATTTATTATATTCAACGACTTTCTTTTGATGTTTATTCAAAATATATACAGTCACTCGTAAAAAGTATTTTATATATTCTATAAAACAAATTATTATTTTCTCACTATTTTTATTAAATTAAAATGCTACGAAATTCCATTACAGGGTTAGAGTATTGCTTATATAGGTGTCTATATTAGATGTATTATATCATATAATGCTATATATACTTCATTTACATAAAAATAGTCTCCTCGTAAGATATACGAAATTTTTTGTAATTAATTGTACATATATAATATTCCTTTTGTAAAATTTGATTATTTTACTTGTAGACAATTAAATAACATCGATTCTTTAAAATAACGTGTTCTTTTACATATATATGTTTTATTTATTTGCTGAAATAAAGTAATTATGTGGCGAAAATATGGCCACTTGCTATTAGCAAATATTCTCTATTATTGAAATTATTCAACTGCTAAAGCACACGCATTATACACAATCATATTGCATGTATGTACGTGAATATATGACCAAAGAATATATCTGTGTTATGTAATACGATTATCGTTTGTTATCGGATTTGCTTCTAATACGGGATTTGAATAAACTATTTATTAATGAAAATACGGAATATATCAGAATATATATCAAATATCGTATTAGCACTGTCTGGTGCTGTTTTAAGAGAGAATTATATTCGTGTTAATCGTTTCAGATAATGATTAGTCAATTACCATTCCAATGAGTTCAAACTATTCGAACTATATAAGAGATATTTACGCAGAGTACAACGGGAAAAAATAATAAACTTTATTTACTTGATGATTAAATTTTATTTCATAATCCGATAATTAATCGTTTGTACTGTGAATTCTATTGATCATTTGTCCATGTCTCTATGAATAATTAATACTGTGCAAGATACCTCACTTTTTAACAGACAATATGTTCAACAGTGTAGTGTATTCTCACCACACTACTTTTGTCTTCAGCAATCATAATACTTACGTAGTATAATCATATGGCAAAAAAGTCAAGCAATAAAATGTCAATTTACGGAAACGACCAAAACCCATCGCTATGGGTCAGAGTTCGAAAAAAGACCCATAAATTTAATAGGATTTTCTTCTTTCTCTACTCCCCGTTCACAAAATAATGTAAAGTAAAAATAAGCTTATATTGGTGTGCGTAACATAGAATCCTTTAAGCCATAGAGCTTTGATTAGACAGCATTGATGCGTACTAAATTACCTGCTATTACGAACCAAATTAAACACCTGCTCACATTAATATCCTCAAATTAACCGTACTACTTAAAAAAACACTGCTTATTATTTCCCATATATCGACACGCATACGATTACTGTTTAATAAAATATTAATTAATATATAATAATAATTGTGTCGAAATTACGTTTCTTCTATAGAGATTACTCATTCCGGTTACAACAGCCAGACGTATTTCCCATTTCACATACGCTCAAACATTCGTGATAGAGTTCAGAACGGTAAGACACACCCAAAGACGCATAAATTAACGTCGAGTGGCTGCAAAATTAACGAGCGTTAAATTACAGGCGATACGTGCGCATTATTTATTACCCACAGAGGAAACTTTCGATGCTAAATTAATGTCATTATAGCCTACCGTAACTCCTTTCCTTTAGCTACGTATCTACGGCTACTCAGGCCAGCCATTATATTAATGACATTCTGTAACAGCGCAAAACAAAGATCTCATTCATGATGATGCATGCCAGAGTGCATCGACTTGGCATTCCATCCGATCGAGCATTGTACACTATGAAAACTGATCTCGCTAGGAAAATTAAAGATTATTCCTTCGAGGATTATCTATGAATCTGCGCGGCTGCATCTCTATCTACTAGCAGCAAGACACGGTTCCGACCAGAAATACTTTTCTCCTGTCTGGTACAGACAGAAGTTAATAAACAGAACTGTTCAGCGCGGATGCAAGAAGAAAACGTTTGCTTCTTTTTCCCAAGACCTTTCATCCTCACGGCAGAGTGTACAGTGATTCACGAAAATGGATACTCGAACACTTACCTACAGATTATTTCTATGAATATATTATATATGTTAGACGAAACTTTTTGAAATTTCATTAACGCTACGATGAAACACGACTGGCGTGATTGTACAATTCGTACAATTTGAAATCGATGTGAAAACATATATAAAAATTGCAAGATATTTATTGCAAGTATATGCTTCGCAAAAATGACCAAAGTAGTCACATAGTTATTTATTGATTGTGTTCGTAAGCTACGATACTTGATCAAGTTATAATTAACATTAACTTCTGTATAAATTTTCAGACTCGTTTCAAACTCTACCAATACAATCATGACAGTCATGTCTCGTTAAAATACTAATGCAATTCAGCAAAATGTTTTTTATATATTCATAAAAAATTTGTTTTAGTGTCCAAATGCTTTCGTGAGCCACTGTATATGTTGTCTAAATAAAAAATCTTAGAAGTTAGCATCGCGACCTACAGTCCTCGCCTTCTGTTCATTCTCTCTGATAGAGCTAAGCCATGCCGCGTTTCCTTTCTTAACTTTCGCGAGTTGACATCCAACCACATGACGATTTTATATCACCGAGTTGAGGCTGCGAACACATGACAGAAGTGTTTACGCCGCTGTGAGTTTCTACTCCCACAGAAAGCAGGCACAACCACTAAGATGCACGCCGTCAAAGGAACACGCCTATTTGGAAATCTAACTGACGCTTTGGCCGTGGCGTAGACACGTGCATACGTTCGCATACACGCTCTGTCAGCGGTGGATAGATGGATGCATGCATAATTGATGTGTCTATGTAGTGAACTTGTGTACATACATATGTGTGTACACACGTCTGTCACGTTTGCCCGCTAAATTGCGAGGCTTCCAGCCGAACTTGCCCAGCTTTTCATTCCGCCTAACCGTTTAAACGATTCTTCCAGGCTGAAAACCGCTAATTTATGCTGAATCTCCAAGGAGCGATTTCACCGTTTGTCCGAAGATACGGTAGCTTTCGCGCCGATAAACGGTTCATTCCTGGGAATTCCTATTCATTTTTAGATCATTCGTTCTGTTTTCTTTATACTCGTTAATAGCGATAAATATCTTTGCGAGGCAATTACTGTTAGATGAAGTTTTCGAAGAAACCAATGGTATGAATAGGTTTCCGATATGGTAAATAGATTTAGAAATTCCTACGAATGCATCCGTCGAGGAATACATGATTAATTATCCATGTGATCTTATGATACATAATGTGTTGGTTTGTTTTTAATTTTATTTTATCTGCTTATCATCAGACTAAAATCTTCGCGTCTTTATAGAGCATTTAAAGTAAAAATCTGCAAAATTCATTATATATAAAATATTCAAGGTATAATATTCGTTCTAATATCTAGTTAATTCTAATTCTAGGTGAAAGAAATATTTGCTTGGATTCCATCTCTTGAATTGTATTTATGAAGATATAAGTTTGAATTTTAACACAGTACTACTGTACTTTGTTATCACAACATAATATCAATATCAAATCATTATTACTTTCCAAGTCCTAGATTAAAGAAAAGAGATTATAGAAAATTCTAATTAACTCTTCCATAAGCAGACAACATTTCAATTTGGAAATTGAGAAATAAATTTGGTCAGGTATCACCCTTGGAAGAAAACAAATAAAGCACACCGGCAAAATGATTAATATTACAGAGGAACAGAGCCAAACTGCAGACAAGAAATATATTCCTATCTATTCATTTATCTTAATGTCAAAACAAGATACTCTGTCTCTTTTGATCACAGAGAACAAATACTGGTGGTGAATTCAACAAATACATAAACGAAGAACAATTTGTAAAATACCGTCATTTTATACGTGTTTTGCTAAATACGTAAGTCCAGGCAACAGCTTTTTATCTTCCGGATGACATGCAATTTACGTAAAGAAGGAGAAAATTTAAGTGGCATCTGCAAATGACAAGATGATATCTTAATTAAATTCTAATTATCTTATTCAAATAACGCAAATCAGATCTCAAAATACGTTTGACTATCTATAATCTTGATAATTACTGTATAAATTAATTAATATATATTTTGAAATGTTTTTATTCAAATGATTATTATTAATTATTCAATAATATATTCATTGAATATAAAAATTTAAATTACTTTGATATTTTTCAGATTAAATTTCACTATACCGTAAGAAGTTCATTTAATGAGACTACAGATATAAAATTAATTTAATAGAAAAATGTAATATTTATTTTCATATCTTTAAAAAGAGAAGGTGTAAAGAAATGTCCTAAGAAAAGTCTAAATAAATAATTCAAATAATCTTATGATTATTTTTACTAAAGGATTAATTGCTTGTAAACGTGTTGAAACTTTTACTTTCGTTTCAGCAACGCATCAAATTCATCTGCGTGTCTATAATTAACAATTAGTAGAAAATTGTTAACACAAATGATTATTCAGTATAAAACTCATTTCAATGTTGTAATAAATATACCAAGTAGTCAATTAGAATAGATGTATCCAAATATTATTACTTATCTTCATTCAACCCTAGAACCATTGAAAAATATCTAGATCCAAGTCTTACAGCTATAATTTATTCCTTAATGTGTCTCTAACTTCTAACAAAAGTATTTTTGCGCTGTGACGAAGAGTTTTGAGGTCAGAAACAGGAACAAAGAGCAGAGTTTTCCCTCGGTATTTATTAAAGCATTCTTTATTGTCTCTCTACAAATAGAACCCCATACATGTACATCATATAGAGCTTTAAGAGCTGAAGATAACCAAGGAAACGTGTACGACTACGGCTTGCGAATCACGTGCAGTAAAACTGATATGGGGACCACTTCATTGCACTTTAAGACTTACTCCCCTAAGAATGCTTCTAATAAACTACAATGTTTCTCTTCTGACACAAATACAAACGACTGTACAGTGACGCACGTAGCTTAAAGACTAAAGAAACGATATCGTGGTTACTACAGCTTGAGAAAATATTTTACATTTCTTCTAACAATCGACTATTTCTATATTTACCACTAATATTACTCTTGTACTTCTTTTAAGAATTTGTTATTTGCTATTGTGGATGTAAAGAAAATTGAATAAAAATTGTTTTTTGCTTGTCTACATAAGGATTAAAGATTAGAATGAAACATATATAACACAATATGGTAAATAAAAATAATTAATGAAATATTATTGAAAGCGTCAATTTTAAAATAAAAAAAAATTGGATGATTTTGATCCTTGAGGCATTATTTTATTTATAAAACCCAGCGTAAATTATAAAAATTAATATAATTTAGCTACTTTTCTTAATGAGAAATATATTTGTTTGTTGATTGTTTTACAATTGAAGTCGAATGAAGTTTCTTAAACTCCTCAGTAAATTATAGTAATGCAATAAAATATCAGACTCCTTCCAGATACAAGTTATACATGGTTAAAGCTTAGAGCAATTTTTGAAGAAAGCAACTTTCACTATACAGTCGCAATGAAAAATAAGTGCATCAAAAAAATGATCGTTTTATTTAATATGACAATAAGTACAACGTAAAGATCCAGAATTAAAACAAATATCCGCTGTACCCGATTATTACGTACAATCAACATTATGAAACTTTTCTTTTATCTGTATTGTTGGGAGGTGTAGTAATAATTTGTGTCATAAATTTCAGACCAGAAATGACGGGATGCCACATAGACTGCAATAACTTATGTCACACGGCAACTTAATCCTACATGATTAACGAGTACAATATGTGAAGTCTTTGCTGATGACGTTAGATAGCGCAATTACTATTGATGCAGCTTCTCGTGAGTTGTGTCAACGTCAACCGATCATTATCCATCTTATCAAGACAGCTGCCTGTTTTAAGATTTCGTATGCGATATATTAGGATCTTTAGAATGAAGAGTATAAAGGAGAGAAAAATTTATTAAAAGAAAGAGGAGACCAATTTCACTTTTATTTATGTTTTTCTTAATACGATTCTAATTCATCAAAAACTGTCCATGACAAAAATTCAGTCTATAGTAATGTTAGATGTATATATAATAATAACAAAGTTTTAAAAGAAGCAACTTTCACAATGAAAAGCGTAATACAAAAACACCAACTAAGAGAACGTTATGAAATATATTATTAGAAAAAGTGATAAGAAAAAATATGTGGATTTCTAACTGCATACAATAGTGAAAAATTAAAAACTGTAAAATGTGAACGGTTCTTGTTTGAGTCACGGGTTTATTATCCTTTAATGTATTATCTATATATCGTAACATGAAATTATAAGAGAAAAAGAGGTATAACAAAATTAGGAAAATAGGATTGAAATTTATAATATGCTGAATAGACAACACGTAGGTTTATTCAATAAAAGGAATATATGGAAAGAGCAGTTTTAGACGAATGGAGTCTAGAAATGACATTTTTTTGATGCTGACATGCGATAAATTAAAAAATATAAAAAAGATGAAAAATATTGAACTGTGTGACATAAATGAGTTATTATAACGAATAAGTGTCTTCTTAAAACCTGTATTTCTCGAATAAATGTTACGTGGTCATTATTATTAAATCACGGAATAATCAATCACGTGATAGAATTAATTAAAATTAATACTTCAAATATTTACTTTTTGCGATATTGGAAAATTGTTACATCGCAATATACAAAGCTTATTTAAATCAAACAACTTTTAATTTAATTCATATTTTCGTTACATATTAATTTACGTATATGACATTCGCATTGCAAAATAAGTTTTAAAAATCCTGAATTTCGAAGTGAAATACTAGTATTCACCTTGAATCTTTAATATTCATTCATTTAAATATTCTTTACACATGGAAGTACATACAGTTTCGAGTTTGAAACGGTAATCTATCAGCATAAGTAAATTTTTTTTCGATTTATGGTGTTCTCCGCGAATGGTCGATGAAGAAGATTTAACTCAAGAAAATTGTTGGAAATATTGCCGGCGGAGACGCACAAATTGCCCGTCACGACTGTAAGCAGTCGTACGTAGTTATGTGCCGTGAAATGGATCGAACTTTATTACGAATGGCACAAATCGTGTTGGTTGCGAGAACTTTTGAAATCGGTTTCCAAGAGAAACCGCTTCAGCAATGCGTGTTCAACGCCCAAGTACCTGATTATTAAGCCGAGTGGATAATCACGATCAACAAACTACCATTAATTACACTGCCAATAATTGTCTCGGAATAACTATACGCGATTGAGATAAGGCTATTCGCGGAAAGATATTTTCATCGTTGATTGTATTAGTGATATAAGCTTTATAATATGCAGAATATGAAATAATACAAAAAATCGTTTACCAACAGAAATTAGCATAATATCTCGATAAAGAGGAACGTAGATTTGCAACGCTGGTAAAAATATTTATTTCCTGTTATTATTATTCTATTTTTCGTAAATTTCATTATTCAAAATTAATGTTCAATTCTTCAGAAACAGATGATTTATTTCCATAGATTCATTTATCACGAGAAGTTAGAATAAATACCTAATGGTAAACATCAAGAGAAATATTAAAATATGTTTCTAACCTATCATCATCTTTTTTACTTTTCAATTTATAGAGTTAGTCAATGTGACTTCTGAATTTATATTTGTATCTTAATTTAATATTTCTTGCTCTATCTCTTCCTTGCCTCAGATCGATCTAAACATAACTTTAATTTCACACACTAGATGATAAATTATTTTTTATCTACGTATTTCAGTGCGGAATATTATAAACAAATAATCTTTTATCACCAAATATCTCATTGAATCTACTACCATCCACAGTTATGATAGTCATCGCAAAAAGAGAAATCCTACTTCTCCAATGTGTAATATACTTCATTCATTCGATTATCATGCGTTTTAAAGAAAATATATGCATACTTTTTACTCTAAAACTTATTTCCGTATGCAACAAACAGGTAAAAATTCTTTTCAAACGCATTATTCGTTAAAATTGAGGTTCAAAAAGCCTGTTACTCTTTACAGAGGATTTTCTCTGAACAACACCGAATATTAAATTCATAAACAAGATACGAAAGAGAAGGAAATCCTCTAAAATTTGTATCCTTAACGGGATTTAATACGCCTCAAGGACTTATCTCTGTCGCAATTCAAGGATATTCGATGGGAGTACACACGTGATACAGTTATAACACGAGGGGAGATTTAATTAGCTGGATTTTCATGGTCACGGAAGACAAAAGAAAAACGAACGTTTTGAAGATGTATAATAGAATGACAAGCGATGCAATTGTGAGAGAATTCACTTTCACACGATAATTTAGTTACAAGTTATCATCTGTACCGCGACCGCGATGCGCGTAACACACGTTCACACCGAGCAAACGTGATTTCAACGCATAATATTCAACAGAGTTCAAGCCCATTCATCACGACGAATTGTGTTAAGCTACGCGGATTCAGCAGCGCGAAAATACATAAAGTCCTCATAATGCTTGGACCCGCCTCGTGATTTATCATTTGCATTTCTTGAAGAAAACACCACCCACTTCCAGTTCTATACTTTCGAAAGGAGGGGTCGAAGTTCGCGACAGTCATCAAAATCTCTCGGTGGAACCAGTTCTCTCTAATTTGAGCTCTGATAAGGCTGGTATTACAGTCGATTCAAGAATCGCCGGTAGTTGCGGAGGACGAAAACGCGGTCGTTCTTGAAGATCAACGCGAAATCTCCACTTAATTATACTTGAGCGAATCAACTAATTATCTTTTTCTCCCTTCTCACCTCCTTCCCTGACGTCGCAACATCGGTGCTGCCCAACCCTCTGGCCTCTCATCCCTCCCCCTTGATTCGTCTTCTTCCTTTCTTTATTCTCCTTGCTCGAACTTAACCGAGCGAATTGAGTGCGTCCGTCTAGTGCAGTTTCTCGGTCGATATTCCTGTCCGCTTTCATCGTAACTATAGCAACGGGGATTCACGAGGAGACCTTCCGAACTGGTCTATTCCGAATAAAGATTCGTCTTTAATTATAATCTTTGACCTAGCGAGGATCCTTTTACCCCCATCCCGGCTATCACGGACGCACAGACACGTCTACTTTGGACATTATAATGATTCCTTTGTGTCTTGTAATCAGACGTTCTCCTTTTTACCCAGAGTATGTTCGTTCTTTCATAAGAGGCAGTCCTAATTTGAAACGTCAATTTTTAACGAGTCGTAACGTCTTTATAGCCGGCGACCGGTATCCTTAATAGGTTGCAGATTCAACAACCATCTCGGTCATTATAGTCGTTTATGCATACAGAATGGATTGTTTTGTATCGCAGATAGTTTATTTTCTACGGTAGAAGAAAATGTTTGAAAGGAAAGAATAGGAGTCTCGCTGAACGAGTTACGTGAATAATAGTGTCTTTTTTTTTTTTTTTTTTTTTTTTTTTAGATACATAGTTTTATTTGGAAAAGAAACGATAGGGATTATATTCTTATAAAACTCATACAGGAAACTTATATTGTGTTAGATATTTCTTTTATGAAACTGCAAGTTGGTTATATCTAATCAAATATATAAACAGATCTTAATATAATGTTAATGAATATGTATGAACATTGATTCTGATGGATCGATTTATTGTAAAAAATGTTTTAGTAAATTAAGAACTAGGTACACACTCTTGTGCAAAAAGAAGTTAATTAAAAGCTCGCAGATTTATAGATGAAGGTACAAGGGTTTACCAGAAGAACAAGAAAGCATAAAAGATATATAGAATTCGAAAATAACAAAAATCACAACGATGGAATAACTTAGAAAAAAGTAGATATTTATATTTACTTTAAGACCTTTTTATTACAAAATATTCTGTAGAACAACGCTATTCATATTTAACTTTAAACCATTTACCCTAATAACGACAGCCCGGAATTCTAAAACTCACTTGATATGATAACGACACGTCTTCTCTTTTAACTTTAAGATGAACAATTCAAACAGTAGAGAAAAGAATAAACTGAAACATCAGAGAAGCACAGTTGTGAAGAAACAACCATACAAGCCAGAAGTGTTTGCAATGCTTTGAAAAATTAATCTCTGCTCCGTAATACAAAGCGTTACATTCGTCACCTGTTAATCGTTGGTAAACTGAGCCAAATCCTCTGAACCGGCGTTATAATCGTCGCGTGTTATGTAAATCATTAGTAACTTATTCCAGAATTTACCGAGGACAAGAGAAGGTGGTTAAGAACATACCGTGTGTTTAGACAGATCCGTGTTGCAATTTGAATGCAAATATCAATGAAGTACACTGCAGTTGTAACTTCCATATGCATAAACTTATTCCGATGAAGAGACATTTCGTGATTCGAGCTGTTATTGTCATCTTCGCAGTCATAGTTTTAAAAGAGAGAATAAAACAAGAAATAAATGAAAAATAACAACCGATAACGAAATAAATATTTTTAATATGGTTCTGATTCATTGACAAATGTAACATCTATTGAGATGATAAACTTCGACCAAACGCATTTGCTCATGTGTGTTAATAATTTGTTACTAGAAAAGAGATATTTTGGTGTCATTTTGAAGATTATGGTGTTACCTTAAAAAAGTAATATATTCTACGAAAGAGAAGGAGAACGAAAGAAAGAAAGAATGTTTATAATAAATACCAAGGAGATAGTTTTGGACTGATGAAAGTTGACCAACGTTACTTAACATTAAGTGAATTTAATAGAGAATAGAAGCATATCAATCTCTTAAACACTATATAGATTCAATATAAAAATCAATATATTAATTATCCAAAATTCAGTACATTATTTTTTATCTGGCAATTAAATGTAATTCCATTCTTATACCCTTCTCATACGTATGAAAAATTATTTTACGTGAAAACGTTTGATCCTGTTTTGTACAGTACCTAACGAACCTCCAGTTTCCATTGAAACACTATTCAGAACCATGCGCATTCATCACTCATTCCACACATGCAGCACACGGGAGCACAATGTGGTTGATCCTAATATATCAACATTTGTTTATACCACCAGAGAGATTGCTAGACTCGTCTAATTGAACCGTCACTGGTTCGCAGATAAGACCTCCGCAGACTCTATTTGAGGATACAATGGAGCTAGAACACTGCGTGCGAAATTATCTGACATTGTGCCATTATAGTCGGTAGTCGTCCCTCGATCTCACGACCCAACAAGGAACATCGTGGTGCTGAAGAGTAGGAGAGGACGCAAGGGGACAATCAGTGGAATAGGACAGGCACTGGCGAGACGCACAAGTTGAAATGATGGTAGGAGATTAGCTGTGTAAAAGCGTCGGAAGAGAAAGGAAGATAGAGATGCAAGGAAAACGAAGGTTTTACATTTATCTGTGGCAAAGATCCATCAACTAATTCCATTAACTTAAGACTTGGGATTAACGAATAACGCGCACGAGGGTCTCGCAAAGACAGTAATTAAATATCCCACTGAGAGGGCGATTTCGTCACGTAGATAGATTCGAACAAGTTTCGAAAACTTCCTGTAACGCGATGTGAGGCATTAATTTACGAACGCAACTGTGAATTAGCGTCTAGGTTAAGATACATGTTGGAAGTTTATATGCGCGTAACAAATGAACCTCTCAGAAGCCAAACTGGATCAACTCCATTTCTTTATCGATCTCTTAATTTTATTAATATTCGATTCTTACGAAACAAAAGAGTATGAATCTTTGCTCCTTTGAATAGAAGACCTATGCCTTTTTCTTTCGATAAATACAATTTAAATATTGAAACTTTGTCCTTGTTGGTGAAAACCGTTCAGTTATTGAATTAAAATAACCGAAAAACGAAAAGGAAGATATACGAGAATATTTCAGTAATCGGGAATATTTTAGTTTTTAAATACGAAAATAGTTTTGCTTACAAAAGTGTAGAGGACAAAAGACTGAAAGCACAAAATTTTGTTCACAGCAGGTGAACTATTTATTCCTCCAAATAAAACACCGTATTTGAAAATAATTTCTTGGTTGAATATTTCATTGGAATAACACATAATTTGAATAGTTATTCAAAAAATATTCCATTCAAGCAGGAGCTTGATCCGTAGCGACACAAATCCGAATCCGTATTAAATTTATATTCAACAAACGACAACCTATAAAATATTCACAGGTACGAAATGATATTTCCAATCGATCACATATTCCCGCTAAAATTCCATCCGGTGAAATTAAAAGTCATCAATAATTATCGGGTATTACCATTCACTGCGCCACAATTATCGCAGTAATCAGACTGTTCGAGATACAATACCCAAGACCTGCAATAAGCCAAGCTCCAGATTTAATTAGCTCAGAATTCAGGAGTTTGGTCGGGTTGGAATCTCCCCGTTAAAAGTTCTCGACACTTTTAATTTAAATCCGGTTCATATTTGGGGCAAAGGGTGCAGAGAAATGTTCGCGAGCAAGGAAGAGAATAAGTCGGATGGCACTGCGAATAACATCATACAAACCGTGTCCCATTAATTAAATTCCTTCCAAGGAGTTTTGCAACCCTGTCGGGATGGATACCGCGAATGAACGTGGCTGGTTCGTTAGATTCGAATGGCTGCGATATCGAAAATAGTTTCGTGCTCAATTTACGTTTAAAGCATGCCATGGAATGTCGGCTTTGTGTCAGCTGTGGAACATCGACCATAGAAATTGAAGAAAGATATAGAATGAGCGAAAAGCACAAGAGAAAAGAAAGGATAGCAGTGAAGATAGACGAATTGGAATTACCAGACCCATATTGGTTTATGCGTGGTATGCATAATTTTCTCTATAGAAAAAAATCAGATAGATCTCTTTCGATCCATACATCAAATAATGCATAGAATGTAAACCTTAATCCTTGATCATTTAAAATTAGTTGGAATACATTTTTACCTTTATTTCTTCTTTGCTGATATATTTCGGAAATTTTGAAAAATTAAACAAGCCATTTTGGAGGAAATATCAGAATGTAATAATTCTGCAATAATGAAATAAATGAATTTTCAGAGAAAACAATTTCGAAGCCTGAATATCATGAGAAATATCAACAACGGCCAATGGACATCTGAAATAAATTTGTTTACAAATTTAGCTAGCATTGTGATTCAGTAAATGAAAACCATGAAACTTGATTATAATTTTATAGATCTATTTGTATGAAAGAGTGACTTTCTTAATTATTTTATTATTTGTCTATGAAATGAAGTAAGCTTATATTTTAATATTTATATGGATAATTATTTCCTGAAACAATAATTTCCAATTCCATTATGTTAATTGTGTCAGAAATACGGATATCCTTGCCTCAAACACGTAGGCTCATACAGTTACTATTCAGGTCCTCGTTATTAAAACGAGAACAATTCTGAGGACAAATGATTTTACATAACACAATACGGCTCAAATATATGTGAGATACGTTACAATATTTAAAATCCAAATCATTTTAGTTGAAAGTGTTTGAAAGTGATTCGTTTAATTTCGATATAAATTGAAGTTACTTCTCTACATAAAAGCTAATAAATTAATTCAAATAACTTCAGATTATTATTTCCTACTTTCATTTCAAGCAATCTTGCACTTTTCGTATGTCCGTCTTTATAAAAGTAATTTCAAAACTTGTTAATTTCACCATATACGTAGATCTACCATAGTAGAAACGAATCGAAGCTACACAGAGAAAACACGTAGTTCCCGTAGAAAAGAAACCCGGCGCATTCCGCGCCGTTCTTTTATAACGAAAAAAGCAATTCCTCCGGCGGATTACAGGTAACGTCGTTAAGTAAAAAATTTTCGCACGTTGTGTTATTTCGCGATTAATCTCACGCCAATCAAGAAGACGCCCGCAATCACTAGGAAGAGAACAAAGGGTCACGTTGCATGGGAAACAATGGCGTTGTAACGAGAAATGTCAAAGAACGTTCACCTCACTCTCTTGTCGTTCCTTTTCTGCGCGCGCGGTCGCGTAGTTTCGCAGAAAAACAGCACACGCCTTCCACATTGTCACGCGATGCGTAATAGCACACGCACGGTGTCGGTTCGAGAATAATGGATACAATAAATGCACAGTGTGCCTGCTCGAAAAGAGACGAGGCCCGTTGACTGAAGTCAAAAGTGTAAAAGCTTGCGCTTTCCAGCCGATTTCACCCTTTCGCTTTTAGCTGCAAATACAGAAGACCTACATACACGGTTCGGAGCACGTTTTAACTTGCAACTCGAGCCACGCGTACGTGGTCAGAGCACACGAGTACCAAGCATTCGAAGAATGGTGACTTGAATTGAAGTTAAATCCGATTTAGATCGGAGGTAGTCATTGTGCTATATCTATAATCTCTTCTAAAGCTCTGAACACCGTAATTGGAGCGTGTCTAAGAAACTCCTCTTCCCCTTTCGTTCTCATCTCCTCTTTTTTCTTCCGTTTCGTCCCTCCTGCTTCCCCTCCTTTCTTCCTGTCAACCGTTCATTCAATTCTTTTCTGTATGCTTACGCTCCGACAGAAATGGATGGAATTAAATAGCGAGAAAGGTTTGGTCGCTGAATGATCCTCTAATAAAGTACCAGCCAGATCTAATTAAATTATTAAACGATTCCGATGAGATAAAGAAAATGGTTTCCAGTTATGTACGCTTCAAT
The DNA here is from genome assembly GCF_905332965.1 of Bombus pascuorum. NCBI lineage: Eukaryota > Metazoa > Arthropoda > Insecta > Hymenoptera > Apidae > Bombus > Bombus pascuorum. Next base: position 10,234,442 of record NC_083491.1, on the reverse strand, counting down.
CGAATTATATTTTACTTTGTAATTGGTAATTATCGATCAACGTCGGCAACACCGACAAAATTATCTCTTTTGATTTTTCAATTATACCCGATGTCGTTGTTGTTCTGTTCGTGCGTAAAAACCCTCCGGTGCATAAATATTTAAACAAGCCGTAGTTTAATTCCTTTATATGAGGCTAGTATTTAAGGATAAAATAATTTTCTGTTGTTGACCGAAAACATGTTAATTAAGGGAAATGTCATTATAAAAAGGAGAAAATATTTGAAATACAGATCATGATAAATAAATGCATGAAACAACGATAAGTGTATTTTGCATTTGCTAATAAAAGATCAATCCAATATTCTGGACTGATTGAACTCGTGATATGCGCTAATAACATTATACTGAATTTATTGACGAACGACTGTGTACAATCAATTGCACGTTATTCGACTGTAGAATAATTAAGAACTAAATTTAAAATATAAAAATTGTAATATTTATTTTCAAATATTTGTAAAAAAAAATACAGCAGTAACACGTTCGTTGTTGGACTTCTATCGATAAACTGTTATACATCAGACAAGAGTAACGAAAGTCAGACGAACTAAGAATTCGAAATAAAGATTTCAAACAATGTCAACCTCCATGACAAGCACGACTCGAAAAGACGACAAAACTCTCGCAAATCTTATTTTAAGAACACCTAAACTCTTTTTAGACTTTACCTAACGTGATATAAACGATGAAAGAACCAGTTGAAGTCTAACTTAACACTTCGTTATCTTAACGATGAAAACGAGTTGTCGTCTTTAAATCTCGTTATGATTAATATCGACTGACATCTGAAATTCTAATGTGCATAGCAGCTCGATCGCAAAACATGCAACTGGCAATCATGGAGGCAAATTGCAAGCGTTCACAGTTCTCCATTAACGCTATTCAAGACATGTCTGAAGCAGGGCATTAATTTCTAATTAACGGCTAACTGATATAGGACATGACCTCTCTCTCTCTCCCTCTTTCTCTCTCTCTCTTTCTCTCTGTATGTATATGTCCATCAGTGATACCGGTTCCGTTTCTGTGTTAGTGTTGAATTCCGTATGCACTGCCCGTTATTTAGGCATATGCTTTTATGAATCTTCCGGCGAAGTTCATGTTTCTCTGCATCACGCTGCGTTAAAACATGAAAGAAAGGAAGACACCGGCGCTGCTTTTGAAAGTGGCGTAAATACTAATTACTTTCGTAGTCGTGGTTATGCGACTGAGGTCGAGGACATCAATCGAGGTACGTACCGAGGACACAGAGAAGAAACGAATGAAAAAAGTGAAACTACGGTAGAAAGAACTGGTTTCTGCCTTTTCACGCTATAATATATATATACCTATAAAAGATGTTACAAAAAAGTGGGCGATATTTGTAAGATATGATTCTAGATAATAAAGAAAGTTTGTGTATAAAGATGTCAGTCGAAAAATGTTAGCAGGTGTCGTGGTAATACTTATGAACGTGTATATATCTCACCGCAAGTTCCACCAAGATTCTTATAGAAACCTAACATCCGTTTCGTAAACCAAGGATTCACTCCGTCTCTTTCTCTACTCCCATTCGAGACATAGTTAGCTGGCCAAATATCTACAGGTTGTTCATTGTCCCGCGTGTGTTGTTCACTACAAACGTGCTGATTTCGTTAGGCGTGTCCCTGGCCAACGGCCAGAACATTTACACCATTCCACGACAGAGAATCTGCAAAAGTTTCCGATTCTGTCGTTTCCAAGTGTTGCGCGGAAACACAAACGGTTCCTAAATTGGAATTGGAAATAGACAACGCGGTATACTGATTTACACAAAATGGAGTTTAATAAGTAGCATGAGAACAGAATGTGAAATATTTCTATTGTGAGCAGAATGGAAGTAATATTTATGAACGAGTGAACAGGAGTATTTTATAAATGAATAATAATTGCAATATATTTGTTATAAAATAAAAATTGTCATCCAACCAGAAATTTGTAGCTTTACGAAGAAATCTTATATGGATGAAAAATTCCTATGCGACTAAAGGAAAGTAGAGAAGTCCTTCCATGATAAAAGAAAATATTTCGAATATTTTCCTATACATATAACTTTGGGAGATTCAAATGCAACAGAAAATTGTTTATGGACTTTCGTATATCAAACTCAAAATATTCTCTATTAGTAGGAAATTGCGAAGCGTTAATTTGTGAGCATACAAAGGAAAAAAAAAATAACGAGAAATACGCAAATTATTAAAATTCCAAATAATTTATAAAAGCTATAAAAGAGCCAAACATTTGCCATTTCCATTTCATTTAAAATAAAAATATCTGAAATTTACCATAATTTAACAACATATTTCAAGAAAATTCGACAAAGATTTATTATAATTAGAACGAAAATGAACGTAAAATTTAAATCCTTTCCTCGTTGAAAACGTTGTACGATGTCCCAAAAAAATTTTGCTAGTGTACACGTAGAATATATATGTATTTGAAAACATACTCGCGTTGAATTCAGATCTCGTGTTTCGTCCTGCGTGAACTAAATATGCTGTCACTGGCTAAATATAAAAAATATAAAGAGGAAAGTAAAAGGGAAAAATGGTGTGGCATGTAAGGCCAAAGAAAACTGACGTGAGCAAGGGTGCTAATTTTCGTTCCTGCTTAACTGCATAACTCGACACGTACACGTACAATGAATACTATTCATAATATATGTGGTTTATATGCGCTCAATAATGAGACAGGAAATAGGAAGAACCTGACTTTCACAAACTATAACGAATACCGATTGTCAGTGCATTCACCTCAAGTACGATGGTAAAATGATAATTTTATATTATAAAACAAAATTCTTGTACCAAATGAAACACGCAGCAAAACTAAACATCAAACATTTCTTAATGATGACATATTTGAATCAATTTTTTATTTCTATTTTTTTTTTTTTATTTGACCATCAATTGGTTCCTGCAATTTAGCATCAATTGCATCATCTTCTAATATATTGTAATATCGAAAAAGATTATGTAACAATTTCCTAACATGGAAGTATAACAAGCAATTCAGTATTTCATTGCAAACGCAGTCATTGTTCATTTATCATGTGCGACGAAAATAACAAAAAACAAAAACTTAAACATACAAATTAATACATAAAAGTTTGCTGTACAAATTATCATCGTCCTTTCTGAATTTCTTAACTATTTGCCAAAAATATCTAATACTATATTATTCCGAAATAATTCAGAATATATATTTCACAATAAAAATATCGAAGAATAATAAATTGTTTTAAACGAACTGAAACTGAAAATCCAATGTACATATATCGAAAAACGAACACCTTAAAGCGAGCAACTGGTGCCGAACATTTTTCCAGCCTTTCATAAATGGAATTGCTAGATAAACGAGGCAGAAGGTAAACGTTAATTCCGCTAGAAATTTGCAATCATCTAGAAATAAATCAATAAAAGATGGGAGGCAACGTCTGGCCACATGGATTCTCCGCATGTACCGTTGGGATTTAATAGGTATTACGTGCAATCCGGCCTTAATTCGATAAAACTGATAGCCACCCGCTCCTTGTAGCCCCATCGATGAGCAACGGAAAATAAAAATGCCAGGAGGAAACAACGAGAAATGGTTCGTTCTCTTCAACACGCGGCGCAAGGACACCGCAAAGCCAGTGTTTAGATTAATTTCCTGTACTTCTTTTTTTTCTCCCTCCGTGATATTCCCGCAGCGTACCTGACATTCCTACCTATATCCACCTATTCCTATTAGGGATGTAAATGCGGTAATTTTGCAAGGTAATTACTGAGCTCGGCTTGAAAGTAATGCCTTTGAACGAAGGGGACTACCATCGTGGTACCCAGTGCCCACCGTGTTACCCTGAAATTACTGGATGACGCCTGAGAGCACCTTCGTGTTTCCTGAATTAACGCTTCAGCTTTAGTCGAACCGGTTTACCCATCTTTTTTCTTCTTTTTCTTTTCGACTTGAATATGAACATTTGTCTAATTTCCATCTACCTCTCTAAAATCATTTTTACCTTTTCATCCTGAAGATTAAGAGAAATGAAGTTATTCCATTACTTCACCTGTCATCTGTATTATTCAGAACTCATTACTCTTGTTAAGCTGTTAAAATTTAGTTAAACATACAATGTAAATGCTAAATAATTAGCATAATCTTTCAGCTAAAAATTTATTATTGCATGCAACATTTCTGTTATTCTTTGAAACATGAGAAGGTATTATATTATAGAAATGCACATTATAGTTTCATAAATGTCACAGAATGTCAGTAATAATATTTTTATAGAAACAAGTGATCCAATTTTATCTAATTTTGTTAAATATCACGTCATATTCTCTTATTCCTGGTACAATAAGTCGTCTTTAGATTTATAGCTTCAAAGATGCAGTGTAAGATCATTACATATAGAAAAGAAAGAAATAATAATTCTTCTATTGAAAAATATTCTCCAAGTAATTACAAGGGTATTACGCAAAAAGTAGCGAATAGCAAAATCATTGCAGCACATAATACAATCAAACAGACAAAATAAATGCTTCCGAGATTCAATGATTGTAATTTTGCATCGATGGAAGTGAACAGTACTTTCAGCAGCTCTCACAACGTGAAGATCTCTATTTTACTCTTTTCTTTGATATCTAATGACCTTGCGTTATGATTCATTAAAATTTTCTAAATGACAGCCACTGCACCGATATTGGAAAAAAGAGGCACAACGTGTTATTTAAGAAAATTGAAGTAACTTTTCTGATACATTTCCGGAGAAAAAAGTTTATTATCAGCGTATTATAACATCTTAACGCTATGCAACTTCCAAAACGAATACTTCCTTGGTATCTCTAAAGATAGAAGGGAAAATATTTCAAGTGCACGACGTTATAGCTTCACTTTGTACAAGGATATATTTTATATCGGCGATCAGAGGCTAGCAACGATCAAACAAAAAACTCATGTGTTCCAGCCAAAAGGAAATCGAAACATAAAGCAGCAATCAACGAGCCAAGCCTCGTTAGAACTTAGTCATCAGTTAATTGCGGAAGTGTATAGGCAAGTAGTAAAGTATGCCTGTCTTTCGGTTCGTATTAGATACGTGCCTTAAATACCATATTTAAGTAGGATAAAACTCAATAGTGAAGTACATCTCGAATAATTAAAACCAATTGTATAGGAGCATGTTCGATGGCATTACTTATTAACTTGATTAGTCTTAATCATTTGTCTGCATCTATATTTTATACTTGCTTCCTGTATACGCTTCTTCCTAACAGCATAAATGAAGAACTTAAAATTCGTATGTCGTTATTTTACAGAATTATAAGAAAAATCACCCACATTTAGTGAGAACTATAAATTAAAACCTCTCGTCAAAGACTATTTGGAAGAAGATAAAATCCAGAATTATATTATAAAACAGAGGATTTATATTTAATATAGCAGAATTTTATACGCATATAGAATTTTATTCAATTTGCTTTATATATATAATACATTTTATAGTGAGGTATAAAATGTATTACTCTGTACAGTAAAGTAGAATTATATTATAAAGTTTGATGGAATCCATATTTAATATAGTAAAATTTCTCATAGGTGTTAAATTTCTTTTATCGAAGAAAACAGATTACTCTATAAATTGGTATATTCCATTGCATCACTAGTAATAATCAAAACGAGAAAAAGCTCTTTCGTTTATTAAAAATAATTCACACATTAACACACGAATAAGCAATCTATCTAAACGTACCACTCAATTTTTCACAATGCATGATTTAGGTACAAATGCTTTTATAGTTAGTAGCGATTTGACAATTAAAGGATATTCGTGTTATTGTTACGTGGCTGTTATTTACAATCGTGAACAAAGAACGGGACATGAAAAGGAACGCGAGAGCTTGCACCTCTATTGGAGAAAAGTGTAGAAGGTATGGCGATTTCACAATGGTGAACGACCAGGAAATCACTGAGGGCTTCGCCAGAGAATCGATACCGTGTCGGGACGTGAGAAATCCAAACGACTGGCGCCCTACTGCCGCGAAATTGAGTCCATTATCGCTCTGACCAGGTACCCTCCAATACCATCGATATTCGTTTAACGCATCGTTTCCCTGCCAGGAGGGTGACAAACAAGGGTCCTAGCGAGAAATATAAAATTTAGGAAGCGAGGTCAGCGACCAAAAAAAGGAAGAGACCATCCAAACCGCCATGAAGATCGGAATAGAGAGGGAAAGAAAGAAATGGATGATAACCCATGGCTTTCAATTCTACAGCTACTGTGAGAAACTCTTTTTCTTTCTTTCTCCATTTCCATCTCTCTTTCCCTTGTTAGAAAAAGCACTGTGAGCAAATAGAAAGAAAAAAACTGAGAGAAAAGTAAAGGTACTTCTATGATTAAGGGAAAAACTTTATTCATGAATTCCATCGCATCTATTATACCCGCTCGAATAAAATCTATCCGCGAATGATCCTGCGTCTTACAGCAGCGATTCGTTCCTAGAGAAAATACTGAAATTCCGTAATTGCGCCTGCTTTTTCCAACTACTTTTTCACCGACTGACTCTGAATAATCGATGTGAAAGTAAATGTTATGTGTACGCATTTCCTGAACGCGTCGCATCGCCGAGACGAGAAACGGAATAAAAGGAACTATAATTTACAGAACGAGAGGCGTACTTACATATGCCTTGATACGAGTCAACTTCACCGAGAATAGCAGTAAGAAACATTGGTTCGCTACGTAAGGAAATTGATCAAGGGTTCCTGTTCCGAGAATAACGTCTGAGAAACATTGTAGACCGTTGGAGACGAAGTAGAGGAGAATAAACATCAAGCGGTCAGTTCTCGCACCTTTCATCGTGAATAGCCGAGAGTGGCTTGGCTACGCCTCGAATCCCTCACAGTTCGCGTGTTTTCTCGTAAGTTTACGCGCCATTGGCCGCCAATCTTTAGAATGAAACTGCCGCTGCTGAGTGGATTCTCAACGCGACTTGCTTCAAGAACAAGACGCCAGGAAAAAATGCGTCGGGTGAACAGTGAAAAAAGGGGGCTTGAAGGGAAGAGAAACGAGAGGAAGACCTCCGGGCGGATGAAATACCCGTATATAACAGTCACGATCCGAGGGCGACGAATAATCACATTTAACATGTCCAACGATACGCGAACAATACACCGACCGTCCTTCATACAGATATATTACACATTGTATTCCATCGGCAACGCCACAGCTATAAACGGCGATATTACCGCATAGCAAGCAGCCTGAAACCTTACAATGCATTTTAGAAACGCACTATGAAGTATGTCATGGAATTGTAAAGTCACGCTATCGTCCAATCTACCTTTCGTAGATACTCTCGCGCTTGTTACACGCTTACATACTGTCGACGACTAAGTCCTCCGTATGATTGTTCAACACAGACAAATTCGATTCTTTGCTTAAAGCGTTATCCTAGTAAAGAAACGATAGGTTGTGTAAAAGTTCTACGTTCTTGTGAAAATAATTTGCTAGATAGATAAGTACTTGTCCATGTTTGTTGTACGTACTATAATGTTTCTGAATTTGTGCTAATTCCTTTCAGACTACTTTTACATATCTTTATAGATACATAGTTATTTATAACTTTGTATTGAAACAAATCATAACTTCGATTTATTTATTTTGAGATATAGTACCTCGTATGATAATTGGAAATACTAGGAAGCTTTTGAAGAAAGAATATTTTAGCTTAGAATAAGAATAATATATGCGTTTCTTACGTCATTTTACAATTTATATCGACTCAATCATTCCGATAAGAATATCGTACAAGTAAATATTTTGCCTACAATAACACGTTAACCGGTACCATTTCTGGTATCATACTCCTCCAAGTATGGAAAATAAGAGGACATCAAAGTGTGATAAAAACCTTGAACAATAACACAGCAGTCTCCACGCTAAATCTTTTTCTCCATCTGAAACCAGCTTATAAACATCATGATAGTCATCAGGAGTTATTCTACGACATCACTGTAGACACGCAATCTTCACGATTTCATCAAAATAACAACATATAATAGCAAAAATACAATTGCATATATGGTATCCGAGTCTAAAAGCAATTGATGCTTTTCATAAAAACTACGTATCTACGTGCTCAACATACGTTACGCATGTCTTTCATCTCAACGCAAGGAGCTCCACCGAACATGTAAAAAACAAAAATCATTCAACTGATGACTTCTTTCCTTTTAACGAGATCTGGCGAAGCAAGCACAAATAGGAAGATAGTACACGCGAGGAAGATAATCACAAAACTTTCAGTTCCTTACCAATATGAAGAGTCGGTAGGGAACGAAACTAGGACAAACTTTAGATGAGAGAATATCGACATCATCGACGAAAGGAGACAGTATTATTCTTTTGTGAAAGATTATGGAAGCATCCAAGAAGTGTAGCCTATTTCAAGGAGACAAGGGTGGCGTTCAAGATCCTTCGAATGATTTCACAGAACGATTCTGTTGGAATAGTTTTTGCGAATCGTCATTAGCTTTACGATCTCTCGACAGCAGATTTACATGAAACGCGGCATAATAGGTCGTCCAGAAAGGTGACGATAAATTTCATATTCTAGTGCTGGCAGATTCACAGACCATCTCGCCTTGGAATAGCTCTGTAATTTAATGCGCGTTTTGCTAAGCATCTGTTTATACACTTCCTAGGACACACTACGGAGCCAATCATATTTTCATAAGGAGAACATAGGAACGTCTCATTATCGTGCTTTCTTGGCCATTTACTCCTTTTTCATGGAAATCTTTCTTTATTCCTCAATGTAGCGTGATATATATACAACGATAAATAAAAATAAGGTCTGCTGTTTTAACATGTCTGCATTGTCATAATAATTCGGTAATAATTTATGTGCTTTTACGTGATTTTGTGTGATCATTCGTCTTTCGCGATATGTTAATTTGTAATTAAAATCTGTCGTACTATGAAACGATATTGACAATCGATTAATGCGATAAACATTTTGCAATGATAATATTATTGATAGGTATAAGCATTTTATATTCCGCGAACGAGACACCACGCATTATTATTACAGATATAAATATACAGCGGAGAATATCAAATTCAATTTACTTTAGATTGTAATATAAACATTTGAAATATAATAATTCAAAGTAGAAGAAATAGATTTTTAATTTTAATATTGCAGAAAAAAAATTGAAAATTACGAACGAACGTTTCTCTATTTATATTTTCACCATTCTACTTCTGAAATTATTCATTACCCGACTTCGAATAAATTATATTTAAATGATATTCAAACACATATATAAACATGATCTATGTAGCATACGCTATTTGGATACAAAAATTGCCACATGGAAAAGAACGAAGTACATCAACGATTGCTCGATGAGTAAAATATAAGCTACATATTTTTACAAGATCAGCTGCATGCAAACTTTTCCACTTACCTTTAGCCGGAAGTCACTGACGGTCCACACCCGGCTGGCGTAGTCGTTCGACGCTGCAAGCATCAGCGTTCCCGTAGAATCGAAATCGACGCACATCACTCCAGCGTTGCTGCCAATAAGTACTCCTTTACTCTCTGAAATACCTGAAACGTAAAATTTATCATAAATCTACATTTGAAACGAATACAGCTTCACAATACAGCTAATTTGAATTATTTGTAATTTATTGCTTCTACATCGATTGTTTCTGGTACCATTCGTTCTCCTATCTGCTATTAATCTCTTCTCAAATCATATCTTTTGCTTCCTAACCGATCGAATCAATCAAACTACGAAATTCAATGGAAACAGTGATGGTCATTGAGTGGGATAAAAGAAACGAAGAAAATCGAAATGAATTAAAAATGAAAGATAAAGCGGTATAGAAATGTGGAGAGAAGCAGAAGTCGAAGATTACGAGAGAAGCCGTCGAAGTGACGGGCTAAGCGGATATAACCCGAACAATAAGGACGGATGTTTCATCCAATTTGCAACATGGCGCGGAGATTACATTTAAGCACGTTATAGCACGTGTGATCGTTCGACCATAGCAGGGAAAACGTTTCTAGCGGCGGACAGGACTTTAATAAACGCCTGGTTGTAGCTCGGCCATCCACTAACGCATCGCAAGTAACCTGTTGATTCGTTAACATACTTCATTCAGACAGTGAAGAGAAAAGAACCTTTGGAGAACATGTCGCGATACGCTTCGCCTTGCGCGTCATCTCCTGTTCCTATTCGCGTGGCACCTGTCTATTTTTGCTTACTCTTCTAATAGTTAGACCTTCTTATTATAATAACCGTCAATAAACTTGATGATAAAGCACGATAGAACTCGTCACAGAGTAAAACTGGTATGTAATAGCTGCATATAAATGTCATTCTAAAATGTTTTTGAAATTTTCTAATAAAATTAATTATTATAATAGCGTGTGGCGAACACTGATTACATCCTACAGTTGGCTCTTTGTTGTGTGAAAGGGAAATCTCCAAAGCACGTATTCATGAACAAAAGATGGTAACAAAGTTTTAATTGGCCTATTATAGCAAGTTTTAATGAAATTTTAAAGTGGCTTTCGTATCGCTTGATTGGCCTGCGTAGCCTCGTTAAAGTAAGGAAATTTGATAGATATTAAGGTGATGCTAAATTACTGTGACAGAATCGTACAACAGCAGGCATTATGATTGATTATTTAAATTTTCAAAGTTTCCGATTTCACATTGGCTTCGAGAGCGGTTAATGCAATGAGGCATCCCTACTGTTTGACATTACCGCGTTTAATTCTGGACTCTTGTGACGTTCAACGAATCCGAGCGATAAACCCAGTGAGACTTGTGACTGAAACGAGAGTGGTGTAATAATTTACGCGATCTATTGCAGCTCGTTACAAATTTGAATAATAGCGGGACCACTAAATAGATTATACACATGGGGATCTCGATGCTTGGACGCAATATTTGCGTAGCAGGAGCCGTTCAAAGAATCGTTTACCTTGATTAATCGCTCGTTTATCTGTGACGCGCGTACCGTGACGAACATTTAAATAATAGACGACCGTTCTAATAGTACGATTTTGTTTCACTTAATCACCTTTTGAGATATTCCAAAGCTTCACCTTCCTGTCAGCTCCACCGGTGGCAAGCATCCTCTCGGCGGGAGACCATTTTACGGCATAAACTTCTCCGTCGTGTGCAGTCTGTAAGGGTTATTAAACACTTGACGTATAAATTTTGAAAACTTTTAGGTGCATGCATGAGGCAGTAATTAATAATAACAAGCGTATCGGATTGTAATTATGTTGTCAACTTGGATTACAACAAAGTGTTTAAAGTACAAATTTGTTTCGAGAAGATCATTATCGTTTAATATTTCATAAAACCCTGTGTAAAACCTTATTTACATTACCCAAACCGTTTACTAAATCGCGAGGACTTTAAAATTTATAAGACTGCTACGCTTTATAAGAAACTTCTATCTAAAGCAGTTATTAGTACATAAAATACACTCTTTTTTTCTTTTGAAAATGCTGAAGAAACGGCGGAAATACTTAAAAATATTGAACATGTGAAAACTAACAAAACTAATATTATTTAACTATAAATTTCATTACCATTGTTTTCATTAATAGAAATTTTTCTATCATTAATAGCAATGCCCAATGAATGTAATATTCGATAAACAGGTCATAGAATATGAAAAAATTTAAAATATAATCCTACTAATAGCAAAATGCATTACATTTATAAATATCAAAATAAATGTATAACAGATTTCATGCATAAATTGCGCATTCTATCAATTTCATTGTGTATAAATATAATAATATATTCCACGTAAAATGATTTAGTATTGTAAATATGTAACTAAATACAACACATTACACTTCGATGCTATTTATATAATAGACAGCCCATACTCGTTAAAACTAAATGCAAAATGGTTCAAAAATTCATACAATTTTTATTAGAATAGATTGTATTGATAAACTATCATTTGCGAATTACACTGTGTGTTCTCATTTAAAATCGTAGTATAAATGGTATTAAAGTAAAGCATATAGATACATTACAAAACAGTTTTAATATCCACATCATTTTTCCCCTTTTAAATAATATAATAATTCAAATTGTAGTTTTTACTGTACTATATACTAAAACTTTGATATATTTTTAAATGGAGAACAAACATACTTAACTAACTTAAATAACATGACATTGTAATATATTTAACCTGTCTATACTATAAATAATACATATTTCTTACATATACCCGAATAGAATATAACAAAAAATAGACTTTACGTTATTGTAAACACCGCTAAAATACATAATCGTATAATAACACGTACATTAATATTCTAGTAACATAACATGCATAAATGAGAAATACAAGATCTATAAACAGTAATAATATATGTATTCAATAACTAAGTATATTCCCATTAAGTAGCTTATTGTTCTAGACACAAGGAACTAACTTATACCAATCGATATTATCCTGATACCTAATTTTAGTAAATATAGTGATCGATATTCTTTCTATGAAATCACATTGTTATATAGAGAAAACTTATTAACACTGTCAGAATAACTATTTGTAAAAGATCCATATAAATACGTATATCTGCTCTACCTATTTTTGAAAGAAACTAGGCCTTTTAACAGCTAATCTGCTTATAAAAAGTAATAAAAATAGTGTATTTATTTTTCGTTGATTTGTAGATACATAATATGTGGATAAATTATATCTATATAAGACATGTAAATTCATCAAACGAAAACGAATGTTGCATATGCACGTCAATATGACAATATTTTCTAATTCAAAAGTGGTATGCAATTAATGCCAATTTAGTTTCTTTTTTAAGAAAAGAAAAAAACAATTTCTTTTGAATAAAAAATTTCTAAATCTTGATTTGCAAAGAATAAATGATATAAGTTTGTAGTATGAATAATTCTTCTCTCTATAAAAATATATATATTTACATATACATATATATATATATATATATAAATATATGTCATATCTTTTTAAAAAATACTTTAAGCATTCGATTTATAAATGTACCACGTATTCAAATCATTGCTGATGCATTACGTGGTTCTAATTCTTTTTCAATAATCTAATAATGTTTAATTGGACATTTAAAATCATTGTATGATTATTAATAATATTAATGCAGGAGTAACATGAAAACAGAATGCTCGTGTAATTGTTCGTGACATAAATTTTGCAGATATCAAGCATCGAGTTTGCATCCAACAACTTTCTTATTTTGTCATACAAAACATGCATTTTCGTGTTACAACGAATTAATAAACATTTGTACTAGAATTTCCACAGTAATAGCGTAATATAAAGTATTTCATAAATTAAAGTTTTGTCAACGTACAAACGTGACGGATACTTTTGTTGGGACCGCAGTAGGAAGACCAGAGATTCCTTCTTTTAAACTGGATCTATCGGGACTAACAGGTCGTGTGTCACGAGCCGCATCTTCCAACTCTTTCTGCATCTTTGCTTGTCTTTTTCTGAAAAAATATATACGCATGCCCAAGATTTAATAATGATTCAATAACTATTAAAAATAAAATATTCTTGCATATAAATACCCAAAGATATCGGAAAGTTGCCCTTTCTCTTTGATCACTGTATTGTTATGTTTCATGCAAGGTAAACCAATTAGTAAAACCAACGTTTCGCTGTTGTTATTTCTTCATATTAACAATAAATCTCCCAATTAATTGTTATTTTAAACCTTTATCTCATTATTTTTATTATTTACATTTGTTATATTTATTTGTATTTAATAATCATTAGGTTTACGTATTTATTTAGTAAAACGTATGTTTCAGCATAATTGCTCTTTTTTCATTCTCTTCATTTATTTTAAATTCACTCTCTCACTTTACTTTTTTATATTAATTCGTATTATAATAATACATATATAATAACCATCAACATAAAAGCAAAAACAAACGAAAAGTATGAACATATGCGAACGTATGATATGATCAGCTTCCTTTAACAAACGACCCAAAGCTGTATTGAGCTATAAGCATAATTTTTGTCACGTCACTTGCACAAACTTACCCAAATTTTGATATGGTTTGCATCAAAAAGGCTGTCGGACTGGAAAAACTCTCACTGAAAATAAAATGTCAAGCATTGTGAAGTGCTAATGTAATTGCTACAATGATGGTATCTTGACGTATCCCTTCATTCTCTCGCTCTGTGAAAGGTTTAATATTTTGCATACTATCTTAAATGATTTGTAAATATTTGTAACTGACTCAAATGTTAGTTTTAATAAAATCTCATAATTTTTAATTAAACATATTAAAATGTACTGTATCAAGAAAATATAATCAATTATTCAAACATAATCTACATTAAATTCAAGAAATTGACATATAGTGTACAATAATGTATCAAAAAACAATTCAAAATATCCAAAGTCAAAAGAGATATGTATTTTTACACTTACTGGTCATAAAATCATAAAATTTGAAAATTCAGTTAACTGCAATAATCTTATCAAAAATAAAATTTAAATGTAGCAAAAGATTACCCTGTACATATATTTTTCTTGTTCTATTAATTGAAAATACTGCTGTCACAATGGGAATTTTTTTTTTCCAAATTTAAAAAAACTTCTCACTTTAAAAATAGATGTATGATGCAAATGCATTATTCTAAAGTGACAAAAAACAATGTTATAGAAAACATTCCATGTACCTACAATAGATAGTGAAAATGGAATATGTGAGCTTTATTAAACCGTTAATAACAAAATACTTTCAAATTAGTACAGTACCATCATGCTAACAAAATTAATAATTCCAAATTTCGTGCATATGGCATTCGTAAATTTAAAACTATTGATAGAAAACATAATTGCTAAAAGGTATATGCAAAACTTTCTATGATACTGTGGCAATATGTAAAATTTGACTTGACTTATTAGTATAAAATATCTTCCTACATTATTAATTAAATTTTAGTATTATTGATATAAATTATGTATGTAATGAAAATATCGATATGTTGATATAAACAAATGTAAGAAATGATGAAAGAAACTATAATTGTATTATGAAATTCTTCGACAGAATTTTTGTTTCTTTATCATAATATAAAAAATCTGTTTCATTTATATATTTTATATAGTTATATATTATATAGATGAAGCATATTCATAAACTGATTTTAAATCAGGAAATATCACGAAGTACAAATGTAACTTCATATATGTACTACACGCTGATAACTGGGCGTATGTACGGGTTTATAAGATTTAAAAGTTCAAAAATTATACATATGCATATATAAATGTGTTTTATAAATATTAAATGTTTACCTTTTGTATATTCATTTAGATAATTTTTGAAAAGACATGTTTATTATATTTAATAGATATTACCTTTTCAAAATGTGAGAGTTTTTGCCGACAGACGGTACATAACATCGTATGCGATCGATAGTAAAAGTAAGTGCACATTTACTATGATTTTTATTCATTGCTACTACAAGATATGTACAAAATGAAGCTTATGGCATATTAGAATAGTTACAAAAAAATTTAAGAATTCTACGATTTATTCCAAATATCTGAAGGATCCTGTCTTATTGTATTCCGAATAAAATATTCCCTATTTAGCTTATCTTAAACACAAAAATATATATGTAGATAATATGCCAAACACATTACATGTATTTTAGTATCTCCAGAATGCGATTAACATATCATGCAATTACAGATAAATTATTACGATAACGAAAATATTTTATTACTAAGAAATAAAATGTCAGTAATTCTCAAATGCAAACAAAATCTATCTATAAAAAATATAATTAGCCTAATATTCTTTCTTATTTAATGAAACAAGCATACTATTAAAATCCTCTATATTAGTATGAATCATATGAATTTTGGATGATGAGGATGGATTATGTAAATATATATATATGTTTCTTATTCAATAAAATTTGAAATTTATGAATATTAATATTTAATTAAAGGGCTTCCAATTAAGAAAAGATCAGAAATCCTACATATTATATTCAAATACACAAACTGCAGCAATTAGTTAAGCATTTGAGGATAAATTATGAAAGAAAATATACAATACGCAAGTAGAAGAGATCTAATCTATGCAAAATACAGCAATAAAAGATTAAGGATACAATAAAGATATATTGAAAGTGATACTACCTTTGCATGAACATATGGTTTCAGAAAAAGTATGATACATACAATGAGTTACTATTTACAAAAATATACTAATTGTAATTATGTTACATTTACATGTCAAAAGCCATCACATTTTCTATTTAACAATACAAAATGTGTGTAAGGAAATAATAATAATCTTACACAAAAATTTAAATTACTTGCTTTACATAAACAAAAAATTAATAGAAGGAGAAAGGACAATTAACAAGAACAAAACGCTAGCAAAAAAGAAATAAATATGGTACTCACTTCAGAAAATTGTCGTTTTCTTCATTCACTTTCTCCGCATCTCGTGTTTTGTACTTAATCAAACGTTCTATTAATTGGCGATTTTCTTCCTAAAAATATTAAAAATGCATTTACAAATATAAATATATATTATGATCAAGCATACATCATACAAATTATATTAGTGAAAAATATTTTACATTGCATATTATATTATAAATACCTGCGCTTTTCTAAGTTTTTCTTCTAAAGATGCAAAAGCAAGTTGCAAGGCTTGATGCTCATCCTTTAACATTTGATTAATACTTTCTAGCTCTCTTTCTCTGCTAAGACATTTTGATACTTCTAAACGTAAATTGGCATTGAGCTCCATACTTTCTACCATACTGTAAATTTTACAAATATTATGAAATTAATTATTAAAACGCATAATACATATATGATTGGAAGAATATGCAATTCTATTAATGAAAAAAGACATATATACCTCGCTTCCTTGATTTGAAGCTCCTTCAACATTTCCTGCAATTTGTTATTAAGATCTACTATCTGTTGCGTATGTTCTCCTTTTCTTTTATGTAATGTTGCTAATTCTTCTGCTTGTTTTAAAAGACGAGCTTCAAGATCAGCATTTACACTTAAACCGGGAGTTCCACTAGCTGCTTCTCGGCGAAGAGTTTCATTTGCTACGGTTAGTTGTATATTTTCTCCACGTAATGTGTTTGCACTTTCAAACAATCTGTTATCTATAAAATAAAAATAGTATTGTACATCTATTAATTCAAATAATGATATATGTACATTTCAATGGGTATTAAAAAGATTGTAGTGCGTCAAGTCAAAATATAATAATAATAACAAGTTGATAATATATCACTTAAATTATTGGAACTAATTATATTAAGAACTACATGAAAAGAAATCTTACGTAAACTAATAAGATCTGCAAAACAATATGTTTGTTTCTTGTTCCTTTCTTGTAATTGTAAAATTAGATCTTTCCTCCAATTATTATCTTCCTTAGAATGTGATGATACACCTGATTCACTCGCGGCCATTTTCAGTACATGAAATATCTCTTTACTATTGTTGTGATGTAAATTATTTGTCTTTTCTTATCAAAGTCGTATAAAAAACATTTGACAGCAGAACAGTTGGTAGATATTTTGGCAACCTTCGACATACACTGCTTTATCACGAAAAATTTATCTTAGACCAATAATGTTTCATTTGAACATTAATCACCATTAACATCGAAAAACGTGTTACTAATCACATGACATTCAAATTTACCACGAATATTTTTAATTATGAAAATAGCTATTCTAACCTAAGTATACCAAACACTACACTGCTACCCTGAAATTGCCGGTTATTCGAAATGTCGATATGGGCGCTTTGCGAGATTTCGATACTTCAGTATTTGAATTTCAAACACAATTTCAGTGAAGTCGGTAACAAATGATAAAATATTTTGCTACAACTTCTATTCAGTAATCAATTACGTCATATATGAGTAGCATAGATAAATTAAAATAAACGCCTATTATTTATTCACAATTAAAATGGGATATATTCGAATATGAACAAAATAAACTAATGTGCGGCAGATGATGAAACAGTTCGCTGCATCGCGTTTTGTTCAGCTGATATCACATGCCATTTATCTAGGTTTGATATGTGTCTTCTTCAAAATATTCGATAATTTTATTTTCGAAAATCATTAAAAACAAATTGTTCAATGTATTTTAAAACAAAATATTCATTACTATATGCTTAATCTGCATTTTAGATTCATCATTTTTAAACCAATATTTATATCATATTAATTATTATTGACTAACATATCTTTTAGTAGGTTAGCAATCAAAATTGAAATGTAGAAACAAATATTTTTTGGTTTGTCTTCCACGTTCGAAAAATTTTGTTACTATGAAATACAGGGAAAGAAACAAACGATGTCACGAAAAGAAGTCAAATAAAGATACAGTTAACAAATTGGAATTAACCAACAGGTATAAATATTTGTTTTAAATTATGTGTAATTTTATATTAATTGATCGTTAAGCGCCAAGAATTGTTCAAAAATTAAAGAAATTTTGGATAACTCAATTATAGAAATAGTAATCAAATAATTAAAAAGCGTAAAAAAAATCATGTCAGTAACCGGCGTCAATCTGGTCCAATGCAATATGTATTTTATGCCATACTTAATACCGATTTGCATATGAATCGAGGAACAGCAGCGGCAAATGTAAGCGTGATATAAATATAAATTATCTAATAATTGCCACAAAATAAATTTTAAAATATACATACTTGATTTAAATAATATAAATTATATTCATTAATTTTAGATAGCAATTGGTTTAATGCTCCTTTATAATATAATGGACACTGACCAGGTGAAATGTCAATATATTGATAGCTGGACAAAGAATGGGTATTATATGCTATACTAATTTGTTTATATTGATAATTGTCTGTATCAATCTATGATATTGATTTTATATTTAATTTTTAACTTCTCTTGCAAATAAGAAGGAAGATAAACGTGATACATAATTCACCTAATCTATTATGTACAAACAGACAAAGAATAGTAATCTTGAAGGGATATGACCACAGACATTTGAAATACCTCCAACAGGAAGTAAAATTTATAGCACTCGGAACGTACGCAGTTCGACAAAAGTGGGGACGGAATAAAGCAATCATAGTATTAACTGTTTTTGGACAAAAAGAAGATTTGGAAGATGTTTTCGAAGGATTAACATATTTACGATAGTAAAAATTAATAAAAAATAAATCCATTAATTTTGTATACCAATAAATAAAGTTCTTCCTTTAACACGTCTTATGTATAAATGTATGATATTCTATTTTTATCACAGACAAAGTGGTATGTGATATCAGTTAAACAAAACGTACTTGCAGCTCTATAATCTATATTAATTTATAATCGACAATCTATAATCACATACAAGGTACAGATTCCACGTTTCTGACCCGCTTACCATTTTCGTCTCACATGAAACGCTATCGATTCAATATAATAGCGATTTGAAATAAAACTAAAGTCTTGTATGAAATTACAAATAAAGTATATGACAGAATGTCCTATGATCACAAATGAACTATGGAATTTTATACTACTACAATATCTCGTAAAGCATTACTTCATTACGCATTAGTGCAATTATTATTTTAATTATTTATGTTGCTTTACACCTGCTATACAACGTTACATCTGCTATATAGATATATGTACGTATATGCATATGTACATATATGTATATATATACTTAACTATAGTGAGGTTCAGGAAGAAAAAGAATGAATTCGATTATTATTACTACTAATCGGAATAAAAGTATAAAAATAATATAATGTTCATGACATTGATAATTTGGAAACTGAAATTATTTATGTGGTTAGAACGTTAAAAAGTTAACAGCATATTAGGTTATGTTGAAAATCACTGTTTCAACCGACGTTTATTTAAATTATGTATAGACACATACTGTAGATGCATGGAATTTTTTACTTTCTCTACAATAATAATGTGCAATTTCATAGTTCTACGCAAATCTTTATAAATTGTGAAACACAAAAAATTATTTCATGTTACATCTAAAATAAGCTATTATTCGTGCTATCTCTTTACAAATTATATTCTCCTAATACGAAATCCCAAAATTGTCTGAAAATTCTATTAACATGTAAGAATTTGTAGTAATATCAATGATTTTGTACCAGGAGAATATAATTTAAAAAGAAGTGGCAGAATGAAATACCTACTTAAGTGACATTCCTTATCCTATTAATCTGTTTTGCCGATTTATAGGTTTGCAGAAATTTTGTACTAATGTTTTAAAGCTTTACACTTACTTATGCATACTTACCTCAGAGAATAGGGTGTAGGTGTTGGATACAGATTGGGTATCGATTAGGCACGGATTGGACACGGATTGGACACGAATTAGGCACGAATTAGGCACGAAGTAGACATGAATTAGGCACAAATTAAGCTCGATTTGGGTACGGATTGAGCACCGGGTTTTAAAAAGATTCTGTGAAAAGTATGAAAATTATAATTTAAAATTCAATTGTGAATGATTAATTAGATTGTGAATCACTAATAGTTTCTTTGATCTATCACTGACAGGACACAGATGGATCCTGGTAGACTCGAACGCCACTTATTTACATTGAAACAAGTGCATGTTTGAAAAATACATTGTCTACATATGTATGTAACAAGCACATATTTCTATCGAATTTTTTCTTATATTTATCATAGAGAATGTTATTCTATGTATTAGAAGCAGAGGACTTAATGGTTTCATTAATAGTTAAAAAAAAAAGAAAAGACGATTTCATTTACTTAGCTATTTAATATGGCGAAGGCAACTGAAGCTTTGGATCTGGTCCTTTTGACATTTGCTCGGAGACTGGTTGAAACCGATCAACGGTTCAATGTCGAGGAATGTTTAGATTATCGGCACATGGTCCGTCGCGATCACTGACGACTGACACGGGTCCTTAAGTTTCCACGTTTATCGCGTACAGTATAAATAAAATGTGTATCTAACTAAAATGTCTTTAGAGATCTAAAAGAACATACCATTATATTCTTGGAGATTTAATTGCGGATATCTAATATTTTTACATACAATTCACTTACCAATTAGCATCAAATTGAAAATCACTGTAAGAAACAATTCAGACAAGTGTCAGTTCCCCTCCATCACACCCGCTTTATACCAGCATTAGCTCCGCCCGCAACACGCCCGGTTAATTTAAAAATTGCTTCGTAATAATTCAGGTAAGTGAACTAGATTTAATTCAAACATTTTCGTGAACTTGGATACTCTATATTTTGAGTGAACTGAGGTGCCAGACATTCAAATGAAGTTTAAGTTTATCGAAGCCAGCCGATATTCTTTATTCTTTATTGAATTGCGAGTAATTAACGCGTACCTCATAATAATTGAGTTGAACATAATTTCTATATTCGCCATATCAAATCCCAAAGAGTATAAGAAACACTCTGATCTTGTTCTAGTCGGTATTTCAGAATCTGAGCACGAAGTTCCAATTTGATATCACGTCTACCATCTGCCCTTAGTCAATGATATAACCGAAGTTCATATAATAACAGCTTAATGATTCTGCTGATTATATACATTTTCTCGTTCATATAATAATAATTTACATTCAAATAAATTAATTGTGCTCAAATAAACGGAATACGTTCAAACGAACTAATCGTATTCCACATGATATTATAAATTGTAGATGGTGTAATAAAACCTCCAAATGGTCGGTATTACAGAATGTGTGGCGTGGTCACAGATGAGACGTATGTACCGTAGATATGACGCAAAGTGCATCTTATTGCTTTCTACAATTGAGTTATATTATAGACGTGTAATTAAACTTTACCCAATGCCCATATAATATCAGCACAGATGTGTATTTAGGCGATGATCCTATATTTTCAAAATTGAGTTCCTTCGATGGATTGCAGTTTTTTATCATTGGAGTAATTTTGGATGTCGGTATCTCATGCGCCTGGTTGAACATCAACGAATATTGCAGGTATGCTCGATCATAGCGTTGCATACGATTGGCGAATATTGCAGTCGAGGGGGAAGAAACAAAAAACAGAACTGTTAAAGCGCCAAAGGTTGCACGCGAAGCGGCGCCACGCCCGCCCCACCATATGGGACTTTTATTCAGAGGGGTCAGAGGGGAGGCAGTTGGTCGGCGCAGTCGCTCGCCGCGTTTTATGCAACCAGTCTTGCTTCGGAGCGAGTGAGTCTACTCCATCCTTTGACAGACGAGGAAAGTGTGTGTAGTGACATCGGTGTCTGTCTGGTCGCTTCTCGCTGATCGCTCTTGTTAATTGCACGACCGACTGTTCCGTCGAGACAACCGATTCGGCTAGATCCGGTTTTCTTCGTAGTTGAGTCAGGACACGATCGTGTAAACGTCCGTATTACGTATATTTTCGTCAGTTGTGTATACTGTCCTTGCCGGCAACAGTAAGGCAAGGTTTAAAGGCGGTGTCGGTTGTGTATTCGGCACCCTTGGCCATCGTGCAAAATTTCACCTACCGTCTACTAATATAGCTGAGAGGTATACGGGTTGCGGACTCGCGTGTACCGATCGGAGTGCCAGTGCGACGACAATCGGGCGTGCTAACACGGGTGTATTATCCACGGCTGTGTACATATATTATATGTGTGTATGTGCGTAACGTGCGCGTAGAGGAAAACGAATTGGCCACTGTCGGTGGAAAGAAAGGGATAGAACGCGAGAAGAGGGTGGGAGAACGAAGGCGGCCGTGAATCCACTATACGCGGCTACGTTCACGCCGCCGCGTATTTCACACGGCACGACACGAAACAACAGCACACCGTCGGCCCAGGCCTACCGAGGAGAGAGACGAAGCGCATCTGAATACCGAACGAATTATTACGAATTCGTATAGCATTGACGCGCCTTTTGGCGCGTATAACCTCCTCATTCGGTCGACTTCTTCGACCTCCCCGTTGCTACTATGGCGGACGACGAAGTTCTCTTCGACGAAGTTTACGAGCTCTGCGAGATTATCGGCAAGTGAGTAACGAATTCGTGAGAAAGAATGAGACAGCTGCGCTAGTACTATGTAGTATGAGTCACGACTAGGGAGAGGGAGCAAGTGTCAAAATGCGAAACAATTCAAAGGAAAGGGTGAAAGAGATATAAGATACTGTACTTTGACAGGCGAACGATACATGAATGCACGTTAATTCTTTGATATGCGTACCGTGTGTATAGCATAGGTTATGCGTGTTCGTATTGAATCTGGGGACAGTTGCGCGCGCGTAAGCATGTACCGCGTGTAGAAACGATGACGTATATTTGTTGACTCAAAAGGGGCGAATGGGTAAGTAACAATGCAAATGCAAGGAAAAGGTGCGTGTTGAATAAGAAGTCTGGTCTACGTACCTATTCATGCAAGTTTTATTTCAAGTCTTCACAGGTTGTCTCTAGCAACGTGACCCACCCTTTCGATGAAAACCCATGAACCATACTTTTACCTTTAAACTTGAATATCGTATGCGCAAGAAATAAAATGTTGTCCTTATATTTTATTGATGTTCTCACTGGCAGTTAATCGTTCATATAAATATTTCAACATATAATGCGCTTACATGATACGCCCAATGTTCTGTTTATAGGTGGGTAGTATTTAGCAGTTACGAAGAAAAGCGAATTTTAAACTACATCTAATGGTAGAAAACAAGTATTTTATAGTACGTACTTTTAAAAGTTTCATTCTATGAATGGAAAGTAACGTAATAGCATCTTATCATCGTATCAGTTGTATAAGTGCGCACTCTGAAATGCTACTGATAAAAATACCAGTGTAACGATACAACTAATACACGAATATCATACATTAATATTTATATATGTTTTTTCTAGTGAAAAAACTTAAAAGCCGCCATTTTATAACTGATATAATATTTTTCTAAGTGATAAATATAGGATAAAAAATTTAGCAGTTAGTTCTCATTTCTTTAAATTTTATAACTTTTTAAAAACATAAAATTCCGAGATTTGTATAAAACAAAATCTTCAAAAGAATAACTTTTGCAATACCTGTTTATTTTTTTATTCTTTTACGATATAAACCTTTTATTTTAAATTATAGAATTTATAGCATTCGTTACAAAGTGAAAGTAAAAAATTCATAGATTATGATATTATTCATAGATTAATTGTAAATTAACTTTTTAAAAATGAAACAGTGAAAAACAAAATATTATAGATAGTTATTTCTTTGTATGTAAACAGAGATTCAGCGTCGTTAAGTGTGAAAAAGTGATTTTGATATATTTCCTATATTTTTTATGCTAGAAAATAAAGTAGGCTTTTAGTATATTAAAAGTTTATTAAAACATCTATGTTAAGAATAAAGTTTTAAGAAAAAAAGTAAAACGATGAAACAATGAAAAATAGTAAGTTATGTCGGAGGAAAGAAATAGAAACAAATGTGATTCCGATATTTGCAATTCACATTCATTTGTCCGTACATAACAATTTATAATTCACGTACATAGCATCTGTCCCTGCTTTAATAAAATTTTCATTTTGTAATCAACGCTTTGTACTACACAATATCATTCACAATTTTTTATTTCAATGCTTGAAATTACGCAGTTTTGTCTCAATAGAATATAACAAAAGAAAAAGGGCATAAAACGAGCTCAGTAATAAAAATACTCAGTAAATAAAATACGTACCTACATAGAACTGTGCATTGCCCTGAAACTTTATATTATTTTTCAAATGTGATATAGCGAATCATATATAGGCTACGTGCAATACTGTCACATGTTTATAGATAACACGTTAGTTTCAACTTCACTCTCGTCCGATGGAACATTTCAAGAGCTTCAGATCGTGTAAAATCCTGTGACGAACATGCTATTTCGAAATCCTCGTTACATGACCATAAACCCTCTAACAAGTAAATTCACATTAACTTCCATTAATTCCCTTTGCTTTCTTTTTCTTTCCCATAGCACATGAATTTTAATGTTGATTAAAAATTCGATTTATCCGAGTGAACACTTTGACGAAAAAAAATTGGAATTTCAAGAGCTTCAACTGGCGTAAAATTCCGTGATGAACGCGTTATTTTGAAGTTCTTGTTGCACGACCACTAGTCTCCTAACGCTAACTATTATAAATTTGAATGAATTTCCATCTATCGCTTATTATAATTTCATTTCTCATTTCTTCCGACTGTATGCGAATTTTATGTTGATTAAAAGTTCAATTTATTTGAGTGAATGCATTGACGAGAAGAAATTGGAAATGTGTATCTGAGAGGCAGGGGGAGGGGAAAAAAAAAGCGTGGAAACGTTGCAGCACATACGTTTCCCTGGGCTCGATCGAGCGACCCCGGAAGAGAAGAGTTCCAATAAATACACGAAATTGCAGTAGCAAGCCTTAACGCTGGCACATACCAGGTAAAATGCAACTTGGCCAACACTTCTTTTACGATGCTCGCCCTACTTTTCATCCCCCTCGTAACTCAGTCGTCGAGGGTCGTGCATACAACGGCTCTGTCTACATGTTTTCTGAGAAGTTAGAGTAAATTCTTGATGATGGAATTTGCCCTTGAACTTAATTGCAGCCGGTTGTCCAGCGTGTTGGACTTGGGAAGTAGCGGAAACAATCGTTATCATACGTTTCTCTTGATGCGTTTGATATGGCACGTATACTTTTTCTTCAATGGATTTGTTGGTTGAGCAAATATCAAGCTTAAACGATCAAGTTCAATGTAATGAGATACTGGACAAGGAAAAGATCGAGGTCGAAGTGGTCGGTACGCGATAGGAATTGTATATGAGAGAACATGCACTCTTGGGAACATTGTTTGTATAATTTGGTAATTTCTATATTTGTAGTATAATGGAGAAACCGCGCAATATTGTAGCGTTATTTTTCCAGTTTTATGCGATTTTTAAAAACAGTACCAAATTGTATATCGTCGAAAATATTATTTAGTATTTGCAATATTTTTTAATATTTTAACATACTGAAAGTTTAATTTTCTTTGTAAAAATCATGAAATATAGTGAAGTTATACGTGGAATACATGGAATATGATTGTTAAATACCATATTTTATCATTATTAATTCCACGAATGCTCCGTTTTATTTAATAAGCTTCTTGTGATATCAGACGATACCTTATATGCGATATTACGTTACATAATTTTGCAGAATTATTTTTTACAATGTCTTCGCACAGAGATATTTCTCTTACGTAAATCTTTCTTTACAGCGATACGATAGGTTGTATTAAAATATTTTCTACGTTACAAGTACATATGTACTTAACGTTTGTGCATTGTGCATTCATCACAGAGCGCACCTTCGAGCGCTCTATAAATACAAAGCCGTTTTAATGGGTTTTCCCTTCTAAAGGATTATTTGTATCAAGCAGTTTCCTCCCCAAAGTGCAAATTTCTCGCTAAAGTTTCTCATCATTTGGGTTATCCGAATAGGTACTCTACATAAGTTCTATAATTATATTTAAAAGCAAAGTAGAACATCAAAGATTATAGAATTTTGATTCAAAACAATTCATTTTGTCCATTATATTATCACATATCAAATTATTAATTTTTCTATTGAAAAGAGATTTTTAAAGTTATACTAAAAAATTCGAAAAAATTATTCATTTCGATTTTTAACTTCTATTCATATCTTTTGCTAGTATCAGCTTAAAGCACATCATATTTACAAAAATGTGTTAGATGCTATTTTATGAAAATCTAAGATGAGATATAACTAATTAATTTTTGTCTACAAAAAATTATTTATTAATTGTAACTTTTCAAGAAATCTATCTGGTCTTTTTATTTGTTTTTTTTATGTACATTATACGAGTAATTTATTTAGTACCATAGCAATAGATGCACTATTCGTTTCTTACATGTATGTTGCTCTTTGGCATATTGCCAATTGTTGCCGATGATGTGAAGTTGGATTCTGCTTAATAGAAACGAAGTGTCGTCGATTCTAATGAATCGTTGTGTCTAAAATGGAACGATACAAAGTCGACATTAGCTAAATGTTTGCGAAATGTTTTTGTCGCAATATATTTTGCGTTTTACATTTCCTAAATGTATCTTAAATAACAAAATTTATATATACCTATTTATTTATTACGTTATTAAATATATATCGTTAACATTACGTTATTATTACTTCTTTGAAATACAATGTGATTATAGAAAGAAGTAGAGTAAAAACCATAGTTTAATAAACAAGATACGAAAAACACAAAATTCTTTTAAAACTCTGGTGTTAATATCCAATAAAGTGTCAGAAATGCATCTGAGATCAACTTACTAGGAAGTTTTTACTTGATATTGGTCAAGTATTTCCCTTTTAAGCACTCATACCCTTCCTGTTGATATATCGTGGAGTCCAATATAGTTCCATTAAAATATCGACCACATCCGACTTCGATAGCCTGGGAATTGATGCTTGAAGATTATAACAGACCAGAACGAGATTTCCCAAGTGATGTCGCATTAATATCATTGCTGTCAATCGGTTCTTGAATGCATGTTTTAAAATAAATAGTCGTCTGAGATAATCGACGGTACAAAATAGTGGCCGAATTTCATGAATCTCTTAAGTACCATGCATCCTACAGAGATTTTCTAAAGAGTTTAAGGATAAATAATCGACTTGCCCTTTGCCATTACCATCTTTGAACAGGATATTGATTGTATGCTGGTTTACCATTATCCGCTGTGGTCATTAGCCCATGAATGACTGTATAAACTTCGATGTCCTAAGAATAGTTTAGAACGAAACTTCTATGTTCACCTCTCTATCTACCTCCATTGACGGTATTCCATTGAGGAACAGCATTTAGATACGAGCAGCTAGCGTTATATTGGACATTACATAGGTACGTTTGACATGGTCAAAAAAGAAAGAAACTGTGTTCTAAAGTAGTACAACTTTTTATGATATCTGAGAATTGAAAAAATTGCAGTAATAGTTGCAATTCCTTGAAGTTTAAAATTGCTACATAGCTCAGATTTAGTTTAGGCAGAATTGTGTTGCATTGTCTTTTTTTTTCTTTTTTTTTTTTTTTTTTTTCTTATTTAGTAGAAACGTATGATTTAATGACACAGCTTCGATGGTTGTAGTTATATTATATCTGACCCAGTTTTTTTGTGAGAGGATACCTATATTAATGAAAAGTTGCAAATATTTCGTGTATTCGGAGCAACTGTCCATGAGTGAAACGCTGAAAGTGGTTTTCTTTGTCTTCGTACGTTATAAATAGAGGATATAACGGGTATTTGTGAAAAGCAATCGTATTTATCGCGGATCTCATACACGGTATCAATTCCCCGAGGATTTTTATTCTAAAATATTGATAGGTTCGGATGACTGGTCGGTGTGAACAGTTTTAAATCACCGTAATTCTTATACCTATACTGTGTTTATATCTTTACTAGAGGTACGTGATGAATACGTTTTTAACAAATATATAAAGTTGTTGATTTATTATTTCCTCAAACAAGCCTGCAATAAAAATGTTTGATGGGTGTTATTAACGATCAAGATTGAAATGCAAATGACTGTTATCCATCCTTGGAATCATTAAATTTGTCAGAACGTGTCAAATATGTAAATAAGTTCAGTACAAATAATTCCAGCAAATGTTTGTTATTATTAATATATGTAAATGAATTCTGCGATATGTTCTATTCAAATTGATAGGTCATATTTTCTTATAAAAACAGATTTATAATTTTTTAAATAAGCTATAAATTAAGAAATATAGGTTGCTGTGAAAAATGTCCAAAAATAGAAATAAATATTACATTATTATTTTTTTAGGCAATTAATATGTCTAACAATGTGTTTTAGGTTCAATAACCTGTAAATAATTTGGTCTTTGTACTCATCGATATTATTCCCTGTTTGCTTGAATCGCTTTTTTAATTCGTTCGCCTGTTTGTAATGTATTGATGTTCTGTTCACTTTACGATCGAATTAATTTTTTATTCGTAGTAGAATTCAAATCCAGTAACTACAAAGATAAGTTTGTGCGTGTTTTAAATCGTTGATAAATAATAGTTTTACACAGCTTGTATTTTGTATATAGGACTAATTTATTTGTCAAATATAAAGCTTCACAAATTTACATAATTTGCATACTTTAATAAATTATACGCGTTTCTCATAAAAATTAGTTTTGCATTAAGAAGAAATTAATTATCCTAGTCTTTCGTAACATCTAAAATATCTACTTTGTAAACTCAGATTCTAAATGTATTTTGATATAGTTTGATAATTGTTTGATTTACAATTCACATAATCTTTCGATTTTATTAATACTATCCATCATTACTTAGATTCATAGATCAATAGAATTGCCTACACATTTCAATTCAGCAATAGTACCTATCCTGAATTAATTGTCGCTAATATCTAATGGTAATGATTTCACACTGCTGCTACAGAGTCCTTATAATAGTTATTAATATAGTGGAGGAACTACACATTAATCCTACACTAATTATTTCGTTGAATGTTCGAGACATACGATGGTAACTAGAAATGATAAAGATATTGACGGTTTCAAGGTGTTAACAGCAATAGGAGCTTACTGTACAATGCTTTATTTAATGTACGTCGGTTATTTAATGTATATCAAGGGCAAAATGTATTTTTGTCCTGAACGTGAAGGATGACAGACTTTAGAGCTAGGTCGATGCGAGCGTGTAGTCGAGGATACTGAAGTGAGAAAGTTTGATCCTCTCCAGTTCAGAAGTGCCATTGAATTGCTGAAATCTTCTTGGCAGATCACGGGAAAGATCACTATGGATGCAAACTGACATTCCATTGTACCAAATAAATTTTGAATTTTACACTTTCTATGTCAGCCGTCAAAATTCTCCAGGTTTTCAAACCAATAAAGTAATTATGTATATTAGTTAGTTATGAGAATTGAAGATTGTGATTTTCATTTTTTTTTTTTTTTAAATAGAATAATACGGTGAATCATTCCCTTTAATGAGTAAGAACAATTAGTACAAAGAATTTTAAGGGTCTATTTTGCTTTCGGAACTTCTAATATCGTCACACTGGTTTATAACACACTTGGAAAAAAAATGATGCAAATAAGTATAATGAATTTATGTATCAAAGAATACAGGGTGCGCCGTTAGAATTCGGACAGAATTCAATTTGTAGTTCCCACCATATTAGAATTCAGATGTTTGTGCTGATTGACTCTGAAGTTAGTTAAATATGTCAATAAGTCTTCTATAACCTCAAAATGACAGAACTCGTTAAGCAAAACCCGGAATACGATAGAAGAGCGGCGATTATAGAAAGTCTTCGCGCCGGGAGAACGCCGGTCGAAATTATAAAATTCTTTAGCTACCCAAGATCGACGGTATACGACATTGCTAAGAGATACGCAGCCTCAGAGTGGTTCGAGAAGGGTTCTCCTTCTCCGGCGAGAAAAGTTCAGGTTAGGGAAAAATCAACAAGGACGCCAGAAATTATTCAAAGGGCCCAAGACATGATTTTGGAAGATCCGGGAACTTCTCTCCGAAAATTAGCCTCCGTCTTGGGGGTGAGTGAAACGATTGTCCGTCGAATAGCTCAAGAGGATCTTAGATATGCCTCCTACGTTCTCAAAGTCCGTCAGATGCTCTCCGAGGCCGCCAAGCTTAAAAGATTTGCCCGTTGTCATTTGATTCTGTGTTCGTTAAAACACGAAGCTGCTCCTAACAGTCCCGACCTAAACCCATTGGACTATTACGTGTGGGGCGTTATCGAGAGACAAACTAATAAATGCAGGCACCCCAACGTCAACTCCCTACGAGCTGCTATCGAGTCAGAATTCGCGACAATTAAACGCGACCAGTTGAAGTCAGCGTGCTCGCGCTTTAGAGCAAGAATAGAGCAGGTCATAGAGGCAGAGGGTGGTTACATAGAATAAAAGTTCTCAGCAAGGACCCTTTAAATGAGATATAACAACATTTTCATGTGTTTTTGTGTATTGACTTAAATAAACAACTTTCTGCACAAAACTTCTTTTGTCCGGATTCTAACGGCGCACCCTGTATATTCTTAGAGTTATGTTGACTGTATTTACTATGAGTATCTATGATATATTTGGATATATGAACGCAATTGCGTTTCAAATAGGAGCAATTGATATTTCAGTATTAAAAGTCAAAAAACTTCCGCATAATCGTATGGTAATACAAACGTAGATTTCCCATTGGCATTCTAAATTCGAGAGAATAATACAATTCTCCCTTTTAGCGTGTAATATAACAAATTGGCAAAGGATTTATTAAGAAAGGGAACAGCATCTAAACTATTTATCGCGTTTTGCATATGCCTTGGATCTGACTTGGCTAATTTTTACGATATGCATATGATACCAATTTAGATGCAGAATATATTATAGCGCCGGTTTAGTAGAAGAATCATTAAAAAGTCGTGAATTGGAATATATCTGTAAAAATTAACTTTTACAGCTTACTACTTTGTGGATAGTGATGACAGAAGTATCATTATTTTACCCAATAAAGTTATACTATTTAACGAGAGAAATGGCACAATTTATAAAGTTGTTTCGACGATCTTGTTAATAGAACAATATTTTATTAGATATTCCGAAAATCTAAGACTATTATTTACAATGCAAAAGAGAACACATTTTTCTATTAACCCTTAAACTGTAAAATGGATATTCCATGTTATTTCGGGCTATTTCGACCGGGTTGAGTTTCTCACAAGGGAGTTGAGTTTCTCTTTTTTCTCCTCGCTTAAAAAGCGTTATTTGACGAAAATTTTACGACAAATTTAATTTCAAATATTTGAAGATGTTATATAGATCTTTTGGATTGTCTTAACATATGTTGCCTACTGAAAAATGCATTGAACATGAAAGACCCACGTTTATAGTTTGATGGTACCGTGAAAAACGTTTACAGTTTAAAGGTTAACGAATGATCGTATTATTAATCGCTCCTTGTTTCAAATCGATACTGAGAAGTTTCTTGTATAGTTCTATATCACTCTTCTACGTGCTTAAGATCTTAGGATCTATAGTTATTCGATGGAAGAATTGTGCAAATGTTTTTCTATGACGCTAGTGACTTTAATTTAATGTTTTAATGTTATGAACATACAGAGATTCTTTTTATTATATTTTTCTTAGCTAACGTTATGTACTCTTCAACAAGGTCTCGAGCTTTGTACAACGTCTATATATCTGAAATTGCTATTTCGCTTCTTAAAACATGTAAGCTTTAATGCCTGACCGACTTTATGACTTCACTATATCTTTTCTACCGACAGGTAAGCGTTTCTCAGCTGTCTCCAACATTTATACAAAACTAGATACGCTCACATCCTCGAAGCTTCTTTATAGCTTCTCTATTTCATAATACATAGTTTCACTAATAATTATATTCGTAAATTGCAACTCATTATCTCTACTACTTCTCGATTCTGACCAGCTAACCCGTAATTTATATGAATTCAATAACGCGGAAACGAGTGAGGTATGGAGCTAGAGTATCATTGTCGATACAGCGTGGCTTCGACGATGTACTTCATCGAGCATCCTTTCCGTCTTCTCAAATGCGCCTCACCTAATTCTGTTGCAATTCTGTCTGTGGTTTTGCACAATTTCTTGTTTAATTGTGCGTCCATTGTTATGTAATATCTATTCTGTTATCAATTTTGTTATAACAAACAGGAACTCTAAATTGTGATTCAGGATTGTCTTATCAATCTTGCTGTAGTAAATAATTGGTTCTTTATCAGTTTAATAGTATGGACATTCCTTTGTCTTTAGAATTTACAAATTTTGAGACATAACTCGGATAAAGAGATCAACCGATAGAAAAGCTATCAAAATTATCTCAAGCAATAATTTTTTTTATTTTATAGGCAATAACGTATATTTTATTTTATATATTAGGTATATCGATAACTCAATCATCGTAAAAAGAAGATACAGTTTTGGTGAGGTCTTAGTAAGTGATTTAAATTTATAGTCTACTGATTTTGTAAGGAGCTCGCAGATACTACTTTTAATCAATAAGTCTCACCCATCCCTCACTTTTCCAATTTAATTTGTCTCTTGGTGTGCAATTGACATAACGGTAGAAAATTAACATAACGAAAGAATAAATTATTTTATGTAAAACAAAGGATCAAGATTCATATGTAAATTCAAACATAAATTAATACAAGGAACAGATTAGGATTAATTTTCCATTAATATGTATATTTTAATATGTTGAAAAATTTAACGAAATATCCGGAATAATCCGAATATTTATAAGTAATAGTATAAAACAGGTTATAGATTGCTATAGTTACTAAAAAAAATTAATGATTTTCGTATACATTAAGCAAGTATAAATAAAAATTAAATTATAAATAAAAATAAGCGCATATGGTATTGTGCGCTGGATAGTATTGTGTATGTGTATGAAAATGAAATGGACAGCAACGAGGCGATAACTGTTGTCAAAAATTTGTGTGATGCTTCCAGGTAGAATAGTATAACTACCCATACACACCGACAGTAGTTTGTAAAATTTCGATCGGGCGGTTGGAGCCCTGCATGGCAATCATGCATTGGATGTTCTACGCATGGTTCCGACAACTAGTGATGAATGTTAAAAAAATGCTTTAAATTGAGCATCTGTCAATATAGGATGTGAGATATGTATGGCAATTCTGAATATGTAATATCGAACTTTTGGTTTTATTTTAAAATACGATATATATACGTAGCGCATATCTATACGTATATATAATACTATATATGAGAACTATTTTAACCGAGTAACGTAGTATATTTTCGTTTATTTTATTAATAGAATTTGTTTTATAAATAGAATATATCTGTCTTATACTTGTTAGATAATTACAATCATTCTGAACATTCACACTATCTATTAGGCACGACTACAGTTACTGGACAAAATTCATAATATTTCAACAATCATCTTGTCAATATAATCTTCTCGTTCCTAAATTTTTTAAGATACAAATTATTCTATTTAATGTAAAATTGTGGTATTATATTGTTATATTTATTGTCCAATTTAATGTAAAAGCATAAAATTACAAACCCATAACTTTATCTTATCAATTTAACGATGTTTGTGTAATTTTTTGGTTAATAATTTATTAGTTTAAGTTAGTAATTAACTAGTTAGTAAATTATTGTACAAGAAGATCCATTGAATCGAATCAATTACTCAAGGTATTGGAAATAGTTATTTCAAAATAAGCTGTCAATAATAATCCACTATTTGGGACGTAAGTCCTTCAAGAACAGTCATACGAAATAGTTCAGTGTATGGGATAACAACGCTAGTAGTCCACCGTTCAGAACGAAGCACATAGTGAATTGTCATCCACTTGCTCTTTATGTCCAACCAGTTGTCCAATATTAATTTAGCGAGCGACCTTTGTGAGAGAATTGTAAACCAGAAAGGTTGTCTCGGGATTTACAATACTGAGAAAGAGATAATCCATGCGGGTTAATCGTAACGATATATATACGTTATACACACACACATGTGGTATATAAACGTTATATCGGCATATTCTGCAAATAAAAAGGTCAAATAATGGAGATGAAATATTTCACTGTATTATTATATTTTTATTATTAGATTATTGGACATGAAATTCTTTTTTAAACATAGTTGACCACATCTAATAAAAACAATTGGAATGCACTTTGTCAATAATTAACCAATTTCGTTATTCTGCTGTTACACGAAAATTCTATTTATTTCTGATACAATTAATAATATTTTTATTATAAATCCTTTTACCACTTAGTATATTTACGTGATTTATAGAAATTGTATGACAAATTCAAAACCAATAATATCGTACATACGTATAATATAAAATACATTAATGTAATATTATATTCTTTTACATTTATCGTTTCTTTTATAGCTAATTTGTACAATACGTTCAGATGAAAAATTGTATTTAACTACAATTTTTTCTTGTGAGCTAACAACCATCCAGTTATGGAAGATTAATTCAGTACTCAGGTATGATTAATTGGCAATTTCTGCCAAGAAAGCTGTTATCACGTGTTAAGGATGGTATATAACAGTTCTGAAATGATTTAGATATTGCAATATACCCCGGATATGATTCTACAGCGTAACCGTAGATTTCTTTCATTTCATAAATTTTTTATTAATTAAATTAGGTGTCGAAGATATTCCGTTTATTATTAGCAGATCCGGAAAGATTTTCTTGTTTTAATCTACTCATACCTAATCGCGATAAAATGAGAAATATAATTACTTAATTTTTAGTAGTATTCATTAATGAAAGCTAAAAGTCACTACCGTTAGAATGTTTTAAAAGAATTATTCTTCATTACTCATAAGAAATACAACATTAGAGCAATTTTCCATGAAAGCTACTTTTTAAGGATTTACTTTTTTACGTATTTCTATCTTTCCTTTTGAGAGGTAACTATACTTCTATTCTACAAAATTATATTGTACCATAAGTCATGGAAATAAGAAAAATAGACTTGAGAAGCGATTAAAGCTTGAACATGTGCATATATTATCGTTATAATTACCGTAAATTGCTTAAAGCCGTAGATATTCCAGAACGCAAATATAGATAATAATATCGAATAATATATATCAGAGCGTTACGATTCGAATTAAAAATGTACCCGGATATACGTTTATTCTTCGAATTCTTATATTACTATTTGTTGTAATTGATGCTTTTGATGAGAGAGGCTACATTTTACTTTTTAAATTTATGTTTCAATTTATTTTCCAAAAGCATTTTTTGTCGTTTAATTGACAATAAACGAGGAAGATGTTTTTCAATATTGGAATGATATTGAAATTTAATGTAAATAATTGCAGACATTTTTGTGCAATACTAGCGAAGCAGTAATCGATTGTTGGCCCTATTCTCATATTTTCAAATATTTGTAGCGTTTTTACTAAAGTGATATTATAACATTTTAACGATGCAATTTTTTCAATGATTTTATATTTGAATGTAGTACTGGGTCATTTTTAACGCGAAACTTTCTATATTAATAACTTCTCTCATTTAATATTTCCCATGTTTTAAACGTTTGTACCGTTCTTATTAGATTGTTAGTAGCTGAACATTTCTAAGAATTTACTGTTGAATTTTAAACTAGTTTATTTTCAGTATTGAGTTTTTCCCATGTTCATAATATTTCTCATTGATGTCTCCTGTTATACGCTTTAAATATTCCACTATCTTTATTAAATAAATATAATATTTTAATAACTGAATATTTTATGCGACTCGCTGTTGCAATTTTAATTAGGTAACTAGGTTATTTTTAATAACAGATTTTTTACTCGTGTTTATCATATTGGTATTCGATATTAAATTTCAGTATCCAGTATGAAATTCTTAGACTAGTTTTTTTTTTTAATAAATAACTTAACTGCTAAAATACGGCGTGAGAAGTATTTCTGACAGGCATAGTTTCGCCATTAATTGAAAACAGAGAGATTAAATTGAGTTTGCTGTTAAAAGGTAGCAAATTTGGAAAAGAGTAATCGTTACAGCAAACGTACAAAGTAAACAACTTTGAACTTGAACAAGAGTAAAGTATCGAAAGTAGATAGCAGATGTTTACGTATACAAAGTATTAAAAACATGCAAAGTCATGTATGTCAAACATCTGTGTTATACGAGCAGAGTTTATGCAGAACATATGCAAAATGTATGTAAAGTTAAAAGGGGTGCAAGCAATTTAAAGACTTTAAAATTCTTTACAAGCATTTCAGGAGCTTCAAGATGGCTATTTCAGTTGTTAAAATTAAATTCGCATGGGCATTTAAAATATTAAAGTAGAATAAGTACAAACAAAACATGTAGACGATACGTTCATTCTCAGATAATGAATACCGAGTTACGTGATACAGAAGTAATGAAGTTGAAATGCAAATGGTTATTTAACGAAAACAGTTACTTTACATAATATGTTATCATTAACGTTATCATTTGTTAATTAGATGATATAACATATTTATGTAAGTATTTGTACAGTATCTACTTAAGTACATTAATATACATAATTACATTGTACAAAATGTTCGATAAAATTCTGCAATCTTTTCTTTTTGTGAAAGATCAAATTAAGAACGTTTATATGGCCTATTAAAATAATTCTTTGTATGATTAAAGATTTTATTTAAGGAACACTAAATAGGAATGGCACGTTAAAAGCAAAGATGTGTTTCAGCCATGCTTGAATTACTTGGAATGAACGTGTAACTTGTAGCAGTAAACGTGTGAAGTTCAATTACGATAGCTTGAGCTTTAATTTACAAGTCACGATAGGGTTAAGTATGATAATTTCTGCCGTCGATACGAATACTTCAATTGCAATCTGTTTACAAAGTATATAATTTGTTTAACGAGGCAACGAAACATTATTTCTTAAATAAACGTTACATGACATTGTAAAGTGATGTTCACGAGTCCAGTTGAAATTACATCAAAATATAATTTTTGTTGAAATTCTATATAATGTTAAATTATTGAACATTATTTCTGCTCCATTAATTTCTGAACTTCGTTATTAAATCGTTATTTTAATAGTCACCTCATTAGGTTAATACCCTTAACAATTTATAAGTTAATGTACTTGAACACAGTATACGTGTATTACATTATGTATTATATTCCATAAAACTATTCTAGTAAAGTATATGTTGACATTCTTCTCATCGTAACGAAGATCGACAAAATCACAGCCTCAATAAAGTACCTGCCATAAATGGGATATGAGCGAGGTATAAAGTTTACTGTATAAAGTAATGATATGGATGGAGCTTTTGGGATTTCATTGTTCGCGAAACCGAACTCTGACTGATGCCATATTCATCCGCTGTTTCAGACTGGGGTATTGTATGCTTTTACTATGCCTATACTTATACCTACACTCACCCCTTGTGATCCCATACCGAATTTAGTCTTCGTGTTCTACTTCGTTCGACATTTTTCAGTTTGCATATATAGAACAAATTTTATCGTGCTATAAAGTTGATTCAATAGAAAAACATTAGTATAATTCTATATATAGAAAAAGTTCCGTTTAATTTACCGAAAAAAATTATGTCAGGATTAAACTGATTAAAAGTTAATAAATCATCACTAAAAGATCGTTTCTTCGATTTAGATGATACGTGGAGTACAATCAATATTTTATTACGCCTTCTTTTACACATAATGCATTATAGAATATATAAGAGAGCCTCACCGACGATTCTGTCTTGATTAATTGACGTTTCCGTCTAGGAAGTTCTACTAGTCTTCTGCTCCTTTTCAAACGAATCCAAGTTTTCTACTCTATGCTCACAGTAACACAATTTAAATTATGCACTTTGGTCGAACGTACGACTACAATTACTTTGTGCATGTCCTCATTCTATTTTCTTACTTATTTTTTCTCAAGCGTGCAACGAATTTGTAAATCATAAGTACTACATTGTTTCGCATAGATTTCCATAGATATTGGTATTCTTTAGCTTCAGCTCTTTTTCTTAGTTATTTTCTTTTTCATGACTATACAGGTATATTTCGCAATATATTATGTCGAACAATAAATTAATTGTCGAAGATCAAACAAAATCTATATGTTAATGTATTATTTTGTTTGGCAAATCTGAATTTTAATTTATGAATTTAAACAAATTTCTCATATGTATTCTTTATGTCTGTCACTAATTATTATTATCGAATGTTTGGAAGTCATATAAATATTTAAGGTGTCAAGTATTATGGATTTATAAATATAACACATAATACTTTGCAAATTAATATATCATTTAATTCTCACGAACAGTATTATTTTTTTAAATGTTTCATATCCTCCTCAGATTTAGACACTTTATTTATCTATATACAGTAATAAGGCAAGTTGTGAGATACAAGTTCATCGCAACGCACATTACTCAAAGAACTAATTCCACCCGGTATCTATCTCGTAATTACTTCGTTAATGAGGCTTGTCCCTGTTGTAACAAATGAATAATTTTAGCTATTCAAACATCACGACTGTTATTTTGTATAAAACAAGAACTCTCTTTAATTAATGTATCTGCTTACTTTACCTCATCAACGTGTACTTCTCTAAATACCCACAAATTAGTGACGCTTTACTGCTTTATTTTATACATATAAGTAGAATGATCTTTGGCATTAAATCAAGTCGACCGTACTCTAATGATGCAACTAAACAAATCTTCTTTTAATTTTCAAACTGTTGTACTTTAACCTTTAAATGAATCCTTCGCAGAAACACGACTACTATACGGAATATTCATGTTAAAACTTCCCTTACACAATCATTACAGTAGTCTATTTGATATTTACTAAATAAACTCCCAGTATTAATTTGTCATATGACGGGGAGCAGCGAGAGCTTCTATCTAGATTCTGAATTGCACAAGGAAATTGGACGTGTATTTATACGTCTACGTATGGTATACATTTTGTGTAGTTCTCTCTCTCTCTCTAGATAAATTGCTCCTAAACATTTGATTATGCATTGAAATGTATGAAATTAAAAGATATACAATCAAACTGTTTGTGCAATTTTAATGTTTTATTAAATTTTATTAAGTCCGGAGATAGATTACATAAAAATAGAAGAATGTATAAGTTTTCTTTTTATTTTTCCGTAGTATATTATTTTAGGACGTAATTTGAATAATTTCCTAATTAAAAAATCGGATGAATCTTCATTTCTGATTAGAAGGTTAGCCGAAATTTTTTAAGATAACAAAGCATCTGTGTTTTTAGTTTATTAACTTAGTAATTGTTTTTTAACATAATATGACGTTGTTTTACCTTTCATTATATGTAAAATCAGTTTCCGTCTTTATAAATATGATCTTTGAAGATGTGTTAATTATAAACATAGGCCACTACTTAAGAAATGTCTCCTCTTATAATCTCTCTTTTTATAGCTCGTTTTCTTACGATGTATTACTTCCACTTATCTTGGTTATACATCTTCAGAGAATGCTATACATCCCTTTCATTAAAAACGATTTCTTCAATAATAATTCAGTAATAATATATATGTAATATTATTACTATGATTTTATATCTTGGTATAAATTAATACATTTTTCAAACGAAGCACTTATTATTCAGTTTTCGAATTAAGAAATATTCTTCAGTGGATCTTTTAATTGAAGTTTTAAACCACACATTAAAAATTTGCGAACACATAATTACATTTAATCGAGAAGCGGTGATAATAAAAGAAGTATTTATCATATGTTGAATATGAAAAAATACAGAAAGCCGTTCGTTTGTAGGGTACAATGCTTTGACTCTCAATAGCAATTGACGTATTATATACCCGGAGTTAAATAAACTTTTGATTAAACCTTTTAATGGGTCACTGTAAAGCAATCGTCGGCTTTTTCTTCGTTTTTATTAGCTTTGTCCATGCATTTCTGGGAGTCGCTGAATTAACCGTTGTATGCAACACAGTGAGCGAAAATTTAAAAATCGGAATAGGTCACTTCACAAACTCGCGCATCAACTTTTGATTGGCGTTTTAATTACTACCACTTAAACTTCAATTCACGTGACAAGTCGCATAGGGAAAAGCCTAGTTTTTTCTTCCACGGTCGAGTCAATGGCTTTAGTTGGCAGATCCACTATATTCTAGAAAATTGCTTTCCGCAAACCCGTTAATCCATCGATCTTAATATTTAAAGGGAAAGGTAAACTTTTAACCAAATATTTTATACAAAATCATTTAAAAATTTTCATTTCGAATTGATTCTTATGAGTAGCCTTGCGTATACTTCTATTTGATTTACAAATATTGAAATTGTTTGAAATTTTAGAGTCTACAATATCTCTGTTTCTTCTCTTCTTTAATTATATCCTGTCGTTTTATTAAGAACTTAACATTGGCTGGATACTGTAATTAAATGAAGACAAAAAGGTATACGCCAATCTTCTAATGCAAAAATTGTTAATTAACTGTATGGATATTAATCTATCTGGCCTCTGGTTTATTCGAGAATAAAGAAATATTATACATTTATATAATTCCTTGCATTTTTTAGCTTTTTTCTTGTGAAAAATTTTATACATCTACTGCTGCAATATGCAGAATTCGTAGTACAAAGCAAACGAACTACATTTACCTACTTAATGCTGTCTGAATACAAAATATTTTTTAAGTTTAAATACAAAGTATAATAGGAACGTTTCAGACACAAATCATATAAAATGGTGTATATAAGGCTGACTGTAAAGCCTCGGTGACGTGCAATAATAGCCTGATACATTAAAGTTGAAGATGTACGAAATTCTTGTCGATAGTTCCAACAAGCAAAAATAAAGCTTCCAATTTGTGTTTGAGCAAAGAGAAGAAGAAAAAGTTGCTATATACGCTCGTTCCCATCGTTCTCTGCTCCTACATTCCTACATGGTATCTTCGGTTAAGACGCTTTCCTTTGATTCCTCTCATTGACCTAATTGACTGTGATCCCAGAGGTCTCACTTTACAATCGGTCGATTGTCGGTTGAAGATACCTTAAAAGCCTCTATTTCTCACTTTTTTACATTAAATCTTCCTAGAAACTTGATTTTTGTTCACTACAATTCTACACATCTGCAGGATAAGTCTGCTAAAACTAAAATTTGAGATGTTTTGTCAAAATTCTTATTTATGCGGGAGGATGATTTGGACAACAATTAAATGCCTAGTATAATTTCATGTGATTTTTTACTGATTGACGTGTAGAGATCATATTTAACATTAAACAATGAGGAAATGTTAGTATGTAGTATAATTATGTAGAGTGATATTTTTTTTAAATTAAACGTAATTTTTGCCAGAAAATGGTACAATCTAATGAGTCAGATCATAGAAAGTTTTACCTTTCAGGTAATATTTTCTTAATATTTTATTAGAAGATATATTTCTTTTATGCTCTTCTATGTATGTAACGAAGATCGGAAAATGACTTTCTGTCTCGTTCCAATAAAATTGGGAAGTAAACATGTAGAGATTAAAATTTTAGCAAATTCTCAAAATCGTACACGAATGCAGATGAATATAAGTATTAAAGAGGTGCGTTCAAACCGAAAAATACGGTCGAGTGCACATCTAAATATTTGATGAATTTCCAGATTCCAATTTATTAAAAATGGAACTTTTGATGAATGAAATTCTATTCTATTCTTTTTTTGACGTGGGTACTTTTTGCGAGGATTTTCTTTTATTTAATTGCAGAATAAATTAAAAAGTTATTTCATAAATATTAATTCTACTTGGACTATTTATGAGGAAAATGTACGCACTTTATTAATTCATGTAGTTTACTGTAGCAAATTTTTTGTTAAATATTTCTTTTCAGAACATCATAAATAGTTTTCTAACAGGCAATTTGCCACGTAAGTTATCTCGTTAAATATGTGAAATTTTGTACTATAGCATAGCTTTCGAACTATATCCGTATGTTTAAGATAAAAATACTGCATGTAATGTGACACTTATATCTTTAATGTACCAGATTTTACTTTGTCGTAACGGTAAATCTTTATTTATACTCTTTCTGTTTATGCTATTTAATGTTTCATACTTATCTACTTAATAATTTTTTTTGGTAACACACTTTTCTATACTGTAAAAAGGTTACGATGCTCGAAAGTTAATTTAAAGCGTCACAATGTTTGCCATTAATCGATAGCTGTTAAGTAACAACGAGGTGTCGATAATTTCTTGTAAAAAGTAGGACACGAACAAGCACACCTTCTTATTGGGTTACTGCGGTCGAAGATTGTCGAATTACTGCGCTTTTACCGATGAAAGTTGAAGCATGTCATTTTGCATAATCCATTTAATAACAGCAGGTGTGAAAAGAATGGAAAAGTGCCAACTGTACGAGATTTCCATTCTTAAATATGGAAATGTTTTCATTGCATATCGAGATATTTATAACCACGATGCTTAATCACTCACAGGAAATTTAAGTGTACCAAAACATACAGAAATCCTTAGCAAACAGCTAGTAAATTTTACTTGATTTTACATATTTTTCCAAAGTAAAGGAGTTTTTCGTATGATATTGTTTGCAAAGTAAAGCATTACTTTTATAATATTCTAATTATATTTATTTATAATATTCCGAGATATTTTCTCATTCGTAGAATAGAAGGGAAAGTAACAGAAGAATTTCATTGTACAATTGTACACTGTTGTATCGAAGATACAATGGAATGTAAAGCTTGATCCTGTCGATGGTATCGTGAGATATATCGAAGTTGAAGTCGGGTTCTGCTCAGTTATCGTCTCCTTGGTTCTTGACACGAATCTTCGAGTACCTAGGTATGAGCTTTTTCACGGTGGAGCATTTATGTGAGAATACTTGTTGCTCAATGGAACAGTTTATAATCCATTTAAATGAGACGGACTTTGATCTTTTGTAAACACGCGTATCTGGATTTTGTTTTTACTCGATTTGCTCTGCACGACTACCCACGATCTAGATTGTAGCTACATGTGAAATAAATGCCACATAAGATTTCATAAATCTTGATTCAGGATTATATTATATTACTGTGAAAAGATTTGTAATGCAGAGATAATTAGGTACATGTTGTTATTATTACTTATTAACTTATCTGCATGTTCCATTATGGGTCAGTGAAAGTAATTAAATTTGATTTGCATTGGCTTGGTATTATAAATGCAAATAATTGCCAGCATACAATTATTGGAAAGCAGAAACAAATTGATTAGTTATTACGAGAATATTAATAGTTGCTGTAGCTGTAAAATTTACATCTATGTATATTTTAATATATACTTTTTTATTTTATTATAGTACAACGTTCTTTCTCTTTCTAAATATTTTTCTATCCCATACTTCTGAAAGATATTTTAACATTAGCTACGATGTGTAATAGCAAAAATTCACACTCGAACACCAAATACATGAAACACGAAATTGGAATAAGAAAAAATATTCTTTGCAATATATTTATTCTTTCTAGAATTCTTCTTGTAAAATTCAAAAAATGATCATTTCACGATATCGTGTTTTATGTGAGATACACTGTGTTATTTACATATACATATATGTATGTATACCTGTGATTCACACGTCGAATTTAGTCAAAATCGGTGACCTAGATATCCGGCAATCCTCTTATAAATGCATGCATACATATTTTGG
The DNA here is from genome assembly GCF_905332965.1 of Bombus pascuorum. NCBI lineage: Eukaryota > Metazoa > Arthropoda > Insecta > Hymenoptera > Apidae > Bombus > Bombus pascuorum. Next base: position 10,190,071 of record NC_083491.1, on the reverse strand, counting down.
ATGAACCGATTACATAACTTGGTTACTTAGCGAACTTAAAGGGTCAGCGTGCTCGAGACAGATTGCATCGCAGTAATGCGTGGCCAGTTCGATCGCCGGATAGACATCGTTCGATGCATTATGGTTTTCGCGAATTCGATGAATGCGCGCGTGGTTAACATACGGCAAATTAGCCTGATCGATATCGGCACGAATACACCTTATTCGCTGACGTTCGAATGCTAATTCAGTCATCGCGTTTATAACACCACGATGGACATTAAGCCTTCAACACAATGAATTGGATTAATCGAAAGGTTGGACGTGAAGATTTTCAATACGGAAATGAGTTTCGAAAAATTATTCACCGTATATAACTTCTATATGTGTATTATATTGTCTTTACTTTTATGCTTTGACATCGAAACAAAACAAATGTTCTTGTGTTCCATATTTAACAAATATTATTCAGTTTATCGAAATATATTTTCACGATTTGAATAAAATCTACGAATTATAGCTGATTTAACATGTACTTAGAAATACTACTAATGTTCTATCTTACTATTTTTTAATATTTGTAACGAGTGACATAAATGATGAATGAATAGTTTTAAGGTTTTTGGATCAATCAATATAATTTGTATCAAATTTGAGAAATTACTCGAACTAGCATATACTTCATATACGAAATAATAATATGTGTCAACAAATTTCTCAACATACAGCATTGTTAAATTTCGATATTTTTCTATATATCATATTTACTAATGTCTAAAATAAATTAAGTATATAGTCTCAAAAATAACCACAAACGTAACGTAACTTAGGACGAGTAAAACGTGAATGACAATTGGTGGTCGTGTTCTTGTTTCAGGGGACCATTCAGCGTGGTTAGGAAATGCATCCACCGGCAGACAGGGCAGACGTTCGCGGTAAAAATCGTGGACGTGGCAAAGTTCACATCCAGCCCCGGTCTAAGCACGAACGGTAAGTTCTCGGAGAATCAGAACGCGTGCATACACCTTGGTGTTTCGCTATTAATTTCCGCTGCCTATCCTGCTCGAAACAAACGTATTCTCTGTGCTCGATTTCATGTTTACGCGCTGATTCGAAGTCACGAATTCGCCCGATCCATTGTGTCATTCGGTTGAAATTGCATTCGGTCTCCTAAACTTAGTCTCCTGGATTTCAATGTGGAACACGTGCGGAAAATTTTCGAAATTAAGTATAAATCCTGCAGTAGGTATTTGTATGCTTCGTTCTCGAATTATCCGAGCGCAAGATTTTATTTTGCTCCCATTGAGAACTTATTGTTAGCGAAAAATATGATGCAGCAATTGTTTGAATATTTTTGTTGTCTGTCGATTATTTTTAATTGCTTAATGAATTCCAATGGATAATAAAGCTTATCGCCTTCCACGATATCTTTAATTATTTTAACTATTAATATTGTTCAGGTATTTGTGTGAAACACGTTATACTTTAAAAAGATTCCGATTATATGATTCACATATATGCGTATAATACTTATATCGCAAATCGTATATATTTTTAGACATACGTAGACATGTGTATATGTATAGATGCCTTTGGCCACGTGGAGTTGGTTCTCCTGATAGCAAGCAAAAATAACTTCTGTCTGGACTGACATATTGTAATGTGGATAAAGATTAGCTGCGTGATTATTTAATAGTATTTAAAGTTTAAGCTTTTGACATTAATATTATTAACCGTGGAAGTTATATATAAGATATGCTGGAAAGGTGATTTCTTTTTTTATAGCTAATTGAAAATATACCTTATCATAGTTTCAGAGAGAAACGAGACTCTTTATTTGGTTCGCTGTTTTCACGTTCCCTTCTTCTGAAAGAAAGGAATGTATTATTTGTTTATGAGAAATACGACTATCAGAATACTTCATAGAAGTGTATATTTGTTGCGTGTCTAATAATAAAAATTATCTTTTTTACATACGTACGTCTAAGAGGTATATAATTCTAATAATAGGTAAAAAGGAGATGCATCGCTTTAAAGGTTAATAATATTATGAAAATGCGTCATAGTTAGAACGTAATTTCAAGAGAATGCTCGAACGTCACAATAGTGATAAAAATCAATTTTATCAGATCCGGTTCCTATGGCAAGTAATGTTCAACGTGTTTCCAATATTTGTCGTAATGTTTCGTTGTGACCGTTTCATATCGACTTTTTTCAATCCTGCAATACTCGCGGCTGCGATAGCATGTCGAATAATAATTTTTAACTGTGAAAGAATTTCTATTGGCAATCTCTCTGATTTACTCGTGTTATAAAATTAGTAATTGTATAAAGTTTATGAATTCAATGGTGAATGTAAAATAGACTTTTTATGAGGAAAATTAAGATAGTATCCATGTAAATTTAGTCATGTATATTAAAATAGTCACTAAATCACTTTTGTAAATATTCTACTAATTTGAAGCTTCTGTAATTTCAAAAGATACAAGCGAGTAAAAAGAACGAATGATTATGATACTATACGAATATCCTTTAAATTACGAATTATTAAACCGGACCAATTTTCCTCGAAGTTATTACTTACAGAGTTATCAAAGCGATTCCGGTTACGTGCTCCGTATACAAATGGTTTAATGTTGTAACGGTGCGCATAGTTTAGAATACAGAATTGTGATCAAAATCTGAAGCAGTCGTTCAATTATTTATTCAATTCCCAAGTACTTTACGATACTAACGGAGAAGTTTAGAAATACTTGCAAGCGTTTTATATTTTTTAGTTGGACGTATAGTCGGACGAACGCTTAATCACGTTAACTACGAATTGATTTCGATAGGTTTACATGGTTCTTATGATTTTTATAATGGAATTGTGTTTCCATCTTGTGCTTAATTTTTTAATATTAAGAGAAATCTTCTTTCGACGTAACAGAATGAGAATAAATTTCTTACACTTCATGATCAATTTTTCTTTTATCTTTTATTATATTTTCGTATATATTATTGGAATATGTAAAAAATGAGAAATGTCATAAGTGTATGATTGTTGCAGATTTGAAACGAGAAGCCACGATATGCCACATGTTAAAACATCCCCATATCGTAGAGTTATTGGAAACATACAGCTCGGAGGGTATGCTCTATATGGTATTCGAATAGTAAGTACAACCATATTTAATTTCTTTCTTTCTTCGAAGGATTTTGAAGAACCTGTGTAAAACTCAACGAAGTGTATTTTCAACCGACATCCCGGTTGTTTCGACTTTCGTTTCTTGCGCGTGATTTTAATAATTCATCAACGGGAACAGGAATACGGTTTCGTCATGATTTGATCTTTAGATTCTACTGGAATTCTCGTGATTTCATAAAACGTTCGTTTAGACCGCTGTGGAAGCATTTGAAACGCTTTAAACATGGGAAGAAGAGTGGAATGGAATGAGAGCCGAGCGATGTCTTGGTTACGCATTTATCTGAATTTGTTCATAATTCTTTAAAAGACTTCCTTTTGAATATGCTCGTCGGCAACAGCGTTTTTTCACGCACCTCTCTTCCGACTTTTGTTTTTCATTTTTTCAACTTTTCGAGTTAAATGATTTTCTAAGTGGAAGACTACGCTTTTTCAGAGCAATTAGAAGTGTGATGATATGAAAAGATCCATGATATATCATAACTAAATTTATACTACATTGCATTGGACTTTTTGAAATGTTCATAGTAACAAGTAGAAAAAATTTAAAAGTGACGTATCTTTAGAAAAGTAGCATTTTGTTAAATGTGCATTTTGTAAAGATGTACCTTCACTTTCTAACTTCTCTAATATAACTTTTTGTTAGTTATTAGACAGTTTTATGATGCCTTTTTTCAAAATTTGTCCTTTTTAATTATGAATTTCGTAGTGAATTTTTGAGATAGCTTTTATAAGCTTCAAAAGTACTCTGCTTTTCTATCGCGAGGAAAACGTTTTATAAACATGAAACTAAATGCTGGCAGGATGAGAGAAATTTTTGATGAACGTTGTGCATTTCGAATTTACAAATTACTATTTTCTATATTTTTTAGCCAGCGAAATCAATGTTCATTTATTGATAATTCTTTTTTTATAGCGAAAGTTTGTCTTCCATTAACGTGAAATTATTGAAGTCAGAATTTTTATCCACTTGGTGTTTAATAGTACGCATGTACCTGTGCCAATTTCTGCAGTACCACAATTAGTTTTTCTCGATACTCTAAGCCGCAACTTTGTTGAACCAGTTACTAACCTTGTGTTGTATGTTTCCCTTTCATACAACATAATTATTGCCACTTATCCTGTAGTATTTATAATAGTGTAATTTGAAAGCAATTAATTGCTAAAAACAAATATTAAAGATTTGATGTTTGCAATTTGCAATAATCTCTTGAGTATATAATTTTCAATTTGTGGTAAATCGTGAAACCGTTTACATTATAATTTTTACAAATTTGAGAGCATAGTAACCTTCGAATAAAATTTATTTGGTTCATCTAAAATTGCAATGAAGATTACTTGGATTCCTTGAAGACAGGGGCTTTTTATTTAATATACTTTTAAACCGTAACTTCCTCGTCACTCTGTAACACACATATTGTAAAATACAGCTGTATTAAAATAAAAAGTAAGTAAAATGGGATGGAAAATTCATACATGTTTGACGACATACCACTTTATTTAGCTACACATTTCTCGGTACAACATTCGACTCTCGAGAGATCAATTATTTTAAAGTATGTGTGTGTACAGAGAAATAAAATGAAAGAAATATCAATGTCATTGTAATATTAAAAAGCTAAATATTTTTGATGTTGAATATTTATTTCTGGAACATGTAATTGAAAGTAAAATAAATGAATTTTAGATATGTACATGTCACGCCCCGCGACCCGCGCGATTCGTGGCGCGAAAGTAAAATTTATAAATTCTTTTAAACCGAGGTAATTTAAAACGTTTATCCGAAACTGTGTTTACAGTATTTGGAGTGAAAAGCAGTTAAAGCCGCTAAAAGCTATATCTTGCGAAAGCTCATTTAACTATGTTTTTATATTATGTCTTTATAACGATATTAAGACAATTTAAATTGTGAACAAAGTTGAACAAACGTTGGGGATCTCCCCAAACATTTTCAAAAGAAAGACCCCAACGTTTTTTCATCTCCGACGGATATAAATGTAGTGACTCAGGAATATTTACCCTTCGGTTATCCAATAAATTAGTTATCGTTTTGTCTATCGAAGAATTAGTTATCATTTTGTCAACCGAAGAATTTCATATCCGTCAGTCAATTACCAATGTCGAAATCGAATAAGATTTCAATAAATCATTTTATATTGTTCATCTACTTTTGAACAACTTTAATCCTCTCTCCTGCCGGTATTCCCGCACATAGCAGGTTAGTTGAAAGTGGAGCTTATTGCCAGTTGCATTAAACGTCAGTTGACGCTACCTTCTCGTCAGCGACTAAATAGAACGTAACATACAATATGTATGTATATTGTCGAAAAACAATATATATTTTGTAATACCTGAACGCATATCGTTTGATGTTTGTCAGAGAACAAAAAAAAAAAATATATATTTTATAGAAAGGATTTCAAGATAAAAAATGGACCCATTACAATAATCCTCAGCGAAAAAAAAGGTCGAGAATATGTAGATTCTAAAAAGCCAACCATATCCACGTTCTATTAACATACGTATACATACATACATGAAAACAAGGCTTTAAAACCGAGAAGTGGAACCGTTGCTATGGAATGTTATAGCAACGAATTAAATCGTTTGCAGTTAGTTTTAGGCGAGAAAAAGCTATTTGATAGCTAAACGCTACCATTGCATAGCAATGCTCGGTTCTACACGTTCCTTCACTAATGTAAACGATAATAGGACTTAAGATAAAAAGTTTTAATGTATTCAATCTATTTTGCGGTTTAGCTGATTATCCTATATTTAGATTCATGAAGTAGAATGCTATTACTTGCAAATGCAATTATGAAATGTTGCTAGTAATGAAAAATGGATGGTTTAATTAACTTAAAATTTCAAACCTTTTATGACGTAGTAGAAGAAATATTAAATATTAATTAAATATTAAATTATTAAATATCGAATATTAAATAGTAGGAAATATAAATATATGTTCGCAATTAGTAACACTATACTCTTAACAATATGCGATTTAATGCGATGTATAAAAAAAATTGTTGAAGATAAAAATAATAGACAATGCAGAATATTTTCACTTCTAAATATACGCTGGTTTACTTCATTTAATTGATTTTAAATTATATATCAACAGTACTGTCTAAGTACATAATCGCATCTTCGCTTTTTCATCCTGTATCTCGAGAAAATACTGAATTATAAATAAATAACTATTATTTAATCAAAACAAATCAAAGCAACGAAGTCTAGAATAGAGAATCCATATAACATTTGTTTGATTAATTCTCGAATTCAAACACGAAACGTTTATGAACGTGACCGGATATGCTCGAAGTTATTGCTACGCAAACTAAAATCTGTAGAAGATATTTACATAGGTTTGTATGATTGCAATCACCAGTGATTGTGGCAAGGATCCGTACGATGAAGTTTTCGTATTTAATAGTGAAAAGCAGTATACAATCCTCGTTCACAGCATATGCGAGGAAAATTCTGTGGCAAATGAGTATATACCGACGTTTAAAAAACGTAGTTAATTTTCAAATTGACAGGCAATATTTTGTGAGCACCATTTATGTGTGAAAAATTATCTGAACGAATTTTTCAGTCATTGGGCCATTTGTAAACCATACACTATAATAATTATTTATTTAATTTGCAATAATACTCTTTCGAATAGCAAGATCAATGTTGTATGTCCAGAAAAAATGCAATAGAATAATAAAATAGAAAAAAAAGATTATTCTATGTTATAATTAGAACTATTAACATATGATACGTGATATCTTGCAATGTGTTGTTTACAAAACCTACGCGAGCTATTTGCATTGTTGAGAAACTTCAACTTAAGTGTTTAAGGAAATAATGTATTTGTAATACATACTTTATCTTGTAACGAAGAATCGAGAAGCTATTGCAAAATAATCTATTCATGGAGATTGAAACTGTATTAATAAAAGAAAACGGGAATAAATAGATAATAAAGTCGTCATCGTAGAATGAAATAAGCTTGTATGTCAGCAGTTGTTCTAATTGGATACTTAGTATTTACGAAGCAGCGTGTGACACATCATATGAGTTAGCCACGCGTTTTAATAGACATACATGTCAAGAAGCATGCAAAGTTCTTAAATGGTAGATTCACGTGACGTGCTGTCGCACTTTACCATTATGTCAAAGTATTATATATTACGAGCAATTCTCTGTAAAATATTACACCACTCATTGAAATTTATGTCATACAAATTTCATTACGTGAAAATATTTTTCTGAGAAAAACTTCTTCAATTACTATTGTTTGAATTTGTCTGTCACGTACTAACCAGTCCCCTCATAGAAAGTTTACGTCATTATGAATCGACCTAATTAGTATTGAATGAATCCGCGATAATTGGGACACATCGTGTTATAGCAAGGAACTTCGTTACGATTGTTAACATAATCAAGTCAGACAACATTGCCGATTACTGATTGTCAATGCGGTTTGTTAATTTAAATTGTGTTTATTTCTTATAATCAATACGCACTACGCATGCATTTTGTTGGCAGCTTGAAAACGTACACTTAGTACAAACGAAAACCAATAATTCTATATATCTGTCTCGTAAATATCGAGATTCGAACAATTTGTACAATTTTTTGCAGAGAACGCAGTTTCAAATAGCAGGATCCGTACTCTTGTTTATTTCGTAATTTCCATTGTACGAGAAAAGTTATTGAATTGTATTTTCGTATGGAAAGAAGAATGTTATGCTCTTTTGTTATCCCGAATAAATAAACAAAATAAAAATTTGTCGATACGTTACATGATGTATCTGTATACAGTACTTCAGAAAAGTATTTGAACATTGGTAGAAACATTTCGAAATATCATTAACGCTATTCATGTGCATAACATTCATATGCATTTTAAAATTAGTTTCCAATTTTACCAATATAATCTTGTCTCACTAGAATAGTAATGAAATTTCAAACAGTGTCGCGTAACATGCACGTTATATCCAAAAACATTTTTATGTTAACTGTTTAAATATTCTACTGTGTATATTTAGTTTAAGATCGTTGTTTTGTTATGCAGTCCTTCGAAATACGTGTCCGTATTGAAGGTGTAGCAAAACATAATTTTTTTTTCCATTGCGCCCATAAATTGTTACACCTTGTAAATTATGCATTAATGTCGTGCTTCTGTTTCAGTATGGATGGCTCTGATTTATGCTTCGAGGTCGTTCGGAGAGCAACTGCTGGATTCGTGTACAGTGAAGCGGTAGCCAGGTAAGAAGATCTTTACATTGTGCAAAGGTTGTATTTCAGCCATAAAAGATATCCCTTTTGTTTCGAATGTAGCATCTGAGCACAGCGCTATCTTTTACAATTTAATAAAAGAAAAAATATTTACCCTAGATCACCTGAATTGCAACAGCTTTTTATTATATATATCAGTGATATTGTATCACAGTGACACGAGTTTACGACATAATTTGCACGGGGATTCACTTGATATTATTAAAAGACATGCTATTTATCTTGAAACAATACTGCAATTATTAATCTCACTATGTTCCTTACGTTTTCCTTTCGTCGTCCAGTCTTCGTGTTCTCATTTATATAACACTATTACTCCATTTCGAGAAACGATGTTAATGTCTGTTTTTCGTGAATAATGCTATTCTTGAAGTTTATTCCTATTGGTATTAAACAATCTTTTCCGTTTAAGTCGATATTAAACTATAAAAAATCCGAGGTTAAATCCTCAGTTAGCTAGTTGTTGGAAAAATATTGTTAGAATCATAAAGAGGATTTATAAATTGCAAAATAGAACTTGTACGATTTGTATTAATCGAACGATTAATGTAAAAATCGTATCTATGTTTTGCAAATACTACTCATTTCAAATATTAGATTTATGGGAGAAGACTTTCCAAAAATTTAAAGTTCTATTTCTGAATAGGAACTTTGTGCAAAAATGCTTCTTCCTAATGTTTCCTGTATTCTACAATAAAAGAATGAACTATCCAAATGAATCGGTAAAAGTTATCGCGATAATGAAAGTTTTCGTTTTAATCACGGATTATCGGATATAGTTAAAATATTGAATTGTTCTCTACCTATCTATGCATCGTTGTTTAAGTGTAGTATGGTCATTAAGATTTCGGAAACAGATGATGTTTACTTATGAAAGTTTTGGTCGCCAGTTTGCTGAATCTATCTACGTCGAGTAGCGGTAGATTAACCAGCAGAATGATGGACAGCGTAGGTACATGTCACGTCCAAAACTGTCTCTGAAATGCGTTTGCTCTCTTCATGGTCGTTTGTAAGCTCACGTCGTACCTCATAGCTATCACTTTTGAACGTCTGTAGCGAATACAGTTAGCGAATAATTTTATTCTCTCGATTAAAAATCCACGTATTTTTACGTGTTTTGACTATGGCAGAGTTCCGTATATTTTAAGGCTACAGGTTATATCCCGTAGCGATATAAACGTTCATAACTAATTTTAATTTTAATGCACTATTAGAAAATTCTCAAAGAAATAATTGAAATTAATATGAACAATTTGACCACATAAGGACATGATAAATAATATACTTAGTTGTACGTACTTTAATGGTGTTCGTTAATATATGTATTGTTAGTAACAATTGTTAACAACAAGGAATCACAAATTGATAAAAATAACCGGATATTACAGTACAGTGTGTACTACTAATTCTTGGAATCTTTCCAATTATTTGGAAGTATGTAGATTCAATGATAATTAATAAACAATTTCAGCGAACTTCTGATATAATCTATGATATTTAGAAGAGGTACAAAATTATTTAGATATTTTAGATTTCCTCTTAAAATATATGTATGTGTATATCTCTTTTTCGGTTTTCCAAACTCAAATATTCTCTTGAGTCTTACTATGTCAGCAACATTGATATTTGATATTTCACGTTGAAAGAAAGAGTTTCAATAGTGCACTAAACATAAACCTCTGGGGACATAACTTATATAAGTTATGGATGTGCAACCTTCTTGACTCACAAGTTCGAAGTTATAGATGATACGTTAGACATGCGAGATGCATTAAACCTAGTTACAAAGTTATTATTCGACACCGTCGAAAATCCACTTTGCTCGGGAACAATAGCGAAAGTCAATCTCCATTTTGACATTAATAAATTATTTGTTACGCTTTCGCTATATCCCGAAAGTAATCAAAATTTGGGATCACTAGTCAAATACAGGTTAGTAACATTAGGAGCTACATTTAATATCTTAGATATTAAAAATTCTTAAGAGTACCTATGTTAAGATGGTTTATGAATTCGGAAAAATTTTGTTGTTACAACTACTTAATAAAGTAATCAGAATAATTTTACACATTTAGTACGATGTATTTTTCAAAATTTGAAGAATTTTTTATAATTTTTACAACTGTTCCATATATGTTTCTTACATTACATATTATCCTGTTTTCTTCTGTTTCTATTTATTTAATTTTTATATCTTTCTCATCTTTATTTTCATTTCTATTTTTATTTTTATAGAAGATATAATAAACAAAACTTTGTAACATAAAAATATGTTTTACATGTTTTCTACAAGATGAACAAACAACTTCACGAATTGTTTGAAACATTCCATTATTTAAAACATATAAATCACAAAAAGAGAGAGAGAGGAAATGTGCGAATCTATTACATTTAGCAAACTTTTATGGGACAGCAATTCGTATTAGCTAGTGGTTTATATCAACGAAAACAATGTTTCACGGGTGAACTTAATTTATTGATATTACGAAAAGGTCGCGTTATTTTCTAACGGGTGGATAAAATAAATTTTCACATATTGCTGAAGTAAATATGTAAAACGTTGGACATGTCGTATCCTTTCTGTTCATCGTTGATATTTAAGGTTTCATATATTGTATAAAATGCAGTTATTAAACGTTTATCGTTTCGTTTCTATTCGATATCAATATAAAATAGTACATGTACATATATATTTTCGAACATTCGATTCGGCTGTTTATATCGTATCGAACACTCGATAGTCGATAAGTCGATTGAAATATTTACCTGTTAATCAACTTGGAAATATCTTACAAGTACATGAAAGGGGATAAACTGTTGTATTAACGAATTGTATCCGGCAACCGTTTCGCCCTTAACAGAAAGTCGATTGAACTGACGTTATCTAGACAGTATAACGAATATGCAATAAATACACGAGAGCCGAGCGCTTTGACCATCGTTTTTTATATCTCGGTCAACCTTCAATAATCCCTGTATCTCATTCCTTTAACATTTTCCTTAATCGCCTGACCTATACGGTTAAGAAGCATAGACATTTTTACGCTATTTAAACCCGAGTTAATTTTACTTTGACCATTTTAATCCACAGTCGTTGTGTTTTCAGAATCGACGTGCCTTCTTTGAATTTTATGCTTAAAACGTCGAAAGCTTTTCTGTTTGTTGAAACCAGAACGAGATATCATAACGAGAAATTCGAGAATCATAACAGGATCTCAAAAATCTATTGAGATCACAGTGATGGTATATAATACTATTTTTATCGTATAATATTATTCTCGATATTAATTTACCAATTCTTTAAATTATACGTCCATAATTCGTTAATAATTGGAAACAGTATTTAATAGATTTGAAAGCATTTGTGAACGAAGATCTTTTTCTTTTTTTCTCAAATAATCGCCGCTGCACCGCAATACGCAGACACATATGTATTTCTATTTTAATATAAAACCAGTTCTATTATTCCCATTGCTCGTGCTTACAATTATCTGCGTACATTAAACTGTATCGCGCATAGCGTTCAACTGTCGTAATATAGTGAAAGCCTAAATAACATTGTGCATGATACTTCATAAGGTACAAAGTGCGGGCGTGCATATCAACGTATAAAAGTATCTGACCTCGTTTCGAAGTTACACCGTTTTTCGTTTTTATCATTTGTTCACCTGTCTTGACAGAAAATGTTACTAGGAACTTTCGACATTCATTGCTTTTATCCAGAGATAGAACTCGTACGCGGAATGACTCGCAAGATATTTCGGGAACATGTATATGATAACAGTTAGTGAGAGAATGCAGGAAACGTTAGACAGTAATTACAAAAATCTAAATGAAATTGTTTAAGATCAGTTCGTTTGAAATTAATTACGTCGATTTGACATCGATAATAATTTTGGTAAATATTCAATATATTGGAAATATTATCAGACGAAAATTACACTCATAGATGATAGTCTTTTTATGTGCATACAGAACTTGGAAAGATAAGCAGAAATAGGTAAATAGCGTACAAAATTTAGTGGGTTTCGGTTTTACACTATCAGATCGAGAAAAATTTGCTATAAGGTACGTTTTTTTTTAGTGATCAATTTTTCTAATAAAATTTTGTTTATGCATCATTAATCTGTATTTTTATCTTTATAATTTTTATCATATTGTAACTCTGTAAAATAACTTTGATTAATGGATCTCACGAGACGGAAATTCGATATTTTTGTCGCAGTAAAAGATATACTGTTCGCAAGAAACGTTACACCATACCATAGTTTGAGATTTATTGTTTAACGATGAAAAATAGAAGTTTCTTATGAAAGCTTATAACTGGATCTAATAGCATTATACAATGTTATTTTGAAATGGTCGTGGACGAAACCTGGAAAATATACGCTATTTAGTTGAAGTGAAATAATAGGAAGGACAGTAGTGAAAATGTTCATCTGTTACTGCGGAATCTTATTATAACAAATTAAATAGTTAGACGTATTCTTGAATATAAAATGATTTAATATTGACTGACGTCCTTCTTTATATTTTTGCATATTAACACTCAATACTCGTTGGTTGAGAAAATAAAGATATCTATATTTTATATAAAATACGACTCAGTTATTTACCAATTAATTTATCAAGCGGTTAATTCATCAATATATATCTAATTTACCATTAGTAACAGTAAATAGACTGGTGTTATATATGGATGTACTAAAATATGTTCTGCATCGAATTAACATATCATTTCTTCTATTTACAAGAATTCGGAGATGTTTTTCGATGGAAGGAACTCGGCAAATTTAACTCCAGGACATAATGTAGTAATAAATCAACTGCCATATATACTTGATCGTCCATATATTTAACAATGTGGGCAGCCAAGAACAGTTGATCATTGACATAGTTTCATCAATGGCAAGAATAATTTGCCATGACATAGTGTTGTAGTTAGAACATGAAGGTGATCCTAATTTGATGATCAAAGACTACACGAATCATTTAGAAATCACAAAATGCTCAATTCCAAAATCGAAAAGTATGAAAATAGTGACAATGTTACAGACATTATTCTTTAAAATCTATCTTAGAATTTATTATTTATCGTATTTTTGCTGTAAGCTCGCTAAATCTTTGATCATTGTTTCTCACATTCTATTATACATATCGCGATAAGACCGAAGATTTTCATTCATCGAGATGAATAGACAACGCGTGCATATATTTTTCAGCCGCCTCATCTCCCGTAGGATAGCAATACCTATAACAGCAGCTTTCGTTTTCCAGCCATTACATGCGACAGATCCTGGAGGCGTTGCGATACTGCCACGAGAACGACATAATTCATCGTGATCTAAAGCCGCAATGCGCTCTCCTGGCAGGCAAGGAAAATTCCGCACCGGTGAAGCTACGCGGCTTCAGCGTCGCCGTGCAACTTCAGTCGTCCCAGGCAAACGGCGTCGGTATGTTTTAACACTTTTCCTTCTTCGTTCTCTCACGTACTATCTGCGTGCATAGCCGTTCTACGGAACGTACTCTTTCCTGCGCATTCTCCAGGGAAACACCGCTACGGCGTTAGCTCTCTTCGCCAACACTTTCGCGTTCATTTTACTTGTCCTTTCGCCGGTTTCAAATATGTGCACACCACTGTGCAACGGTAACAATACAATGATCGCTACCACTGAACCGAACCGACCACTTCTTTTTTCCACAGAAAGTCATAATTTATGATTGTACCCACTCGGGCAAAGTAGGGAATTGATGGCGCTGTCATGTTGTTGTTACTGATACAGTGTATCCAGTGCTGCATAATTTTTCAACGTTATAAACAACGTCTTTGAATGTTAGGAGTTCTCGTAGAGAAGATGTATCGTTGAATCTAAGGAGTTCTGTTCGAGATAAAGACGTATGATGTAATGTCTGTTGGTAACTTTTCAGGAATATCATAGATTAAGTACAACAGCAATTGAAGGGGACGGGTAAATCGATGTTTTGTAGAAATCATTATTTTGAGCTGTATAAAGTGAAACTCCATTTCAATTTACTTCTTGTTATTATCTGTGTACAGTACAATACCTTTGGATTTGTGTTAAATATTCGTAAATATTCATAAAAACATTATTTAAATATCATTATTTTCATAAATGTTAATGAATGTCGAATTAATATATTTATGTTCTCTTCAACCTTCGTAAATATTAAAACATCGGGAAATGGATATATAAAGTAGATACTATATTTTGTGCGATATTGACGTTCCATTTTTGAGATATTGGCCGATTGTAAAACATATCCAAGATGTTTCGATAGATCAAAACAAAAGAAACGAAAGAATGTTTATAATAACATTACATGCAACATTATATAAGTTCAAAAATTCTTTACGAATTATTACTTTTGATCCCATAAAATGTACCGTATTCAAAGAATACTTAAAGGTCAAAGTCCAAGTGTTTTCTATAATTTTCATTATCTTTCCATAAAGGAAGACGTATAATCTTATTGTGGATATCCCGAAGCAATTAAACGTTATTCCCAATGCGATGTACTAACGTGAAGTCGTGGAATAATTAAAACAATGAAAATTTCACTGCTCGGTTGTTCAAGTTATTTCGAAATCGAGCGTTGCTTGCTCAACGATTAATTTTATACGTATGGTGCGGTTTCCTTTGCCATGGGCCACCACAAAGGATCCAGCAGCCGTTACGTATATAAATTCTTTTGTAATATGCTGATACCAGAAAGTTTTCGTTATAGACGTTCCGTGATGTGTGAATGACAATAAATTAGCGACTCCTCTGTGCATAAAGCAAGCAAACTCGCTTATCTAGGGAAGTGTAAAGGTGAAAGGGCACTGTAACGCTTCTTAGGTTTGCTGTTAGTTCTAGAAGAGAGCTAACATCGTTCGGACATTAACATAGCGACTAAAAGTCGCCATTATTTAAGAAAACTAGTATATTAATTTTACAACAGAATCGTTTTAATATCGAAACACATACGTAATACGCTTCTAATATTTTTTGTAAACATTGGAGAGGCAGCATTCCGTATTAATTTGCACATTATTATATTAAGTTTCTTTTTTTTTATATATATTTTTTTAATACTGTTTGGGACGTAGCAAATAACGTGGTAGCTTGTGTCGATTAAATTGCAAATCGAATTCGATCTTGGTAGTATAATATTTGGTAGTTATATATTAACTCTCGCACGTTCTATTAGTGGGTAAATATAGTTTGCGATAATCAGTTTGCTGTTGCGTTATATAATAATATTGCATACTTGAGCACCGATATCAGATTAAATTAAAAACCGAAAAAACGGAAATATTATTCTGTTGGTATGTTTATTTTTGTGGCGTTCTATTTATTTTCACTTAGTGGGTTTGAGAATCACTGGCGAAAATGGAAAACTTATTTTCCAATCGATAATGTAGAGTTGCGTTACTGCCGAAAGCCGTGGGTCGAACAATTTTAGTATACAAAAAGGGTAGAGTAATTAAACACGAATTTTAGTAGGAGTTGGAAACTTATAAAGTTTCTTAATAGAAAACTTTTACTCGTTTCCGAGAAATGACCGAGTTTCAGCGTTTTTCAGTCAGTGAGAGGTATCCCTGGGAAAGCTGTTTTCCAAAGAGAAATAATTTCTCAAGAGAGAAAAAGAAAGAAGAGAAGCAGAAGATTCTACAACTTAAAATATTTAAATATTTGCAAGTAGTAAGTGTAATTGAATATTTTCTTTGCGTTACTCGCGTGTTCTTGTCTTGGAATCGCGTCCAAATTTCGACGCGTTAAGTGATATATATTTATTTACATCTGATATTACAGAAGCTTGCTAATTTTTCATTACACCGTTGAAAGGGACAGTGTTTGAATGTGTGCAGAGTGGAATCCATTATTTACTAGAACAACCTTAACGAATGTCGTTGAGGTACGCGACCTCCTTTTCACTAGACAGCGTTATAGGTACTGCCTTAAAAGATTCAGAGGCAAGGAGATGAGCTTACCCTGAGGGTTAGGACATTATTGCTGCCGGCAGAGTGACATATTTGTAGACAAAGCTGATTAACGTCTTTGCAAATGAAAAGCGCCACTTAATTACTCGAGAAGACGATTCTCTGGTGTTGAATCGACGAGAAAAGGAAGAGACTTTCTTTTCTAGTCATTTGAGTATTACAAAGAATTTGGCCGATTAAAAGATGAGTCGAATATAAAATCATGGATTGAATGCTGCCTCTTCACAATCTCCAACGACATATATATATATATTATAAATATATATATATGTATATTTCTTTTTCTTTCCTACATACACCGAAACGAAGTGTGTTTTTTGAACATTCGTTAAAAATACTTTTAAAAAGACACTTGGTATTTTTGTATCGTCTCTCTGCTGAATGCCCTATTCTTCACTATTGGCTGGCTTGGTCGATGATTGGCAGTCGTATTCGAAATTTCTCGATGTTCAATGTGCAGAATGCAACGGCTTTTATCGGTTCTTTTTCTTCCAAAGAATATCTCCTCGTTACTTTCTCAACGATTATCTTCGTTGGTGTCCGTTTTACTTATGACGATCCTCTCTGTTGCTTCGATATCGCATGATCTGACGGTAAGTAGAGTTTTATACCTGATCAAGGCTTCGATGTATATCACGACGATAAAATTTATATACACCCGATCGGGTTTCTAGTTTATACGATCTGAACCTCTTGTTACTTTTTACGTACGGTAGAACCTCGATTATTCGAAGCAGTTAATATTCATGAACGCTTTCTTGTATGAAAAGCGGATATTATGCGGCAGTATGCAATCACGTTAATTTATCGACTAAACCTGTGGTTAGGCATATTGTTTACAAAGCAACTTATTTCAAAAATTTGTATGGATTTTATCGTTTTTTTTTTCATTCTGTGAATAAATATTTTAAACAGTAAATGTTTCAAGACTAAGTGGATAATGATATTTTTGAAATCATATTTTTCGTATCTCGTTTAATTCATTCTATTACATTCGACCTGAAATTCAGAATACAGTTAAATGAATGTATAGGTTAAAAAGGTAATTTATTGTAGAGATAAGCGGAGAAAATATATGAAGCGAGCAGGATTTCATAATTTTATTTTGTTTCATACGTCAAACATGTAGTCATGTACCACAAACATTAATCAGTTTTTAATTTTATATGAAAGATGTAATTTTATCTTTTTATAATGTCATTTACTATCAACAACTTTTTCCTCCAAAAACATTTTACAAATTAAATTACAAGTAAATAAAAGAGGGTTTAAAAATTAAAAATTAATTGTTTGAGAATTTTCTTTTTATTAATCCAAAGGCCTTAAGCTCGTTCTACCTGCTAGCCCATTACTTGATACATAAAATACAGTTTCTATTAACATGTATTAATATAATATTTAGCAAAAATAGTTAACTGTCTATACTTGTTTGCAATAATTTTATGAAAAAATTTATTTACGGAAATTTTATAAACCAATTTGAACGAAACCAAGGAGAAAGATATCGGATCCATTTTCAACAATTTATAAAATATACTGGGACAAGAATTCTCCGGTAATAACGGTCGTCATAACTTTGAAACTAAACTGTTACTGTATTTCTGTTACATCATGCACATACTTCTCCCATTAAATTTTATTTTATTACTCAAGATAAATTTGTTTACTCATGGCAAGAAAAATTTATTTTCTCGGGATAAAAACCATTGTAAATAATAAACACAGGAAGGACAACGAAACATTATCTCAGTAAGTACTTTTAGTTTTGGAAAAATTGTAAAAATACAATAAATACGATACTAGATTTCCCAACTAAGATTTGATATATCCTTCCGGTTATTAAAATTTCAATAAAAAGTTTTGTCTTTTTCAACTGCAGAAAATACAATTTAAAACGATATTTAGTTTTTGTCACTTCCGCATTTAGAAACGTAAGTTCGTAATTAGTAAGAAAGTAATAAGGCCTAATCAGTCTTCAGTAGACAGTTCTATTTTTAAGGAAGGAAGTAGCGTCTAATGAAGAAAAGTATACCTTGACGAGACTAGGTCTTGGATTATACGGTTACGAACTTACGACTACTACAGCTCGGTTATTATCTTCCTCGGAAGAAGTACAGCATCGTGGATCTATTGACACGGCAGTGTATGAAGCTCGATTCCCGTTATTAAATATTTCATGAACTTACGAGTGTCTATACAAGTGCAGAAATATGGTGTACAAATGATTAATAATAGGCAGCTAAATTTTTGAATATAATGTTTCGTTCTAATTTTTTTTTTCTTTTTTTTTTATTTTGGTTATTTTACAATTTGTCCTTATGGACATTTGGTAAAGTGTTATATCTTGTTGGTGAAGAAAAAAAAAATAAAAATGAAAAATAAATATAGCATGTGGGCGGCTACCCCCAGCGGGGTGCCAGCTTCGTTTTTTCTAAGTTATATCTTTTATGAATTTCGTTCTAATGGACACAAAATACTGTGTGTAGCTCTTTCAGTAATTTTCCGAGTCCTGCGGTGACGCGGTTCACATAATTTCTCTAAATATCGTATATTAGCGTATATTAGTAGCGTATGTTATGTTAATTTAATAATATTGTTAATTAGTAAATTGTTGAGAATATACTTCCCAGATGTTGTAACTACACAAACAAATTTAGTCCTAAATGAGGCCAGTATATTGTTATAAATATATTTCTTTTTTTTTTAAGCAAATGTATTTTCGTTGGATTACTTCATTATTTAGCTATCAAATGAAATAATTTTATGTTTCATTTTATACCTCAAAATCTCGATTCGTATTGTCAAATATTCATTTGTCTTCATTCAAATATTTATTATTCTATTAATTATTACTGATTCAAATCATGAGATGAAAGGAAATAGTGTATTCTTTGAAGTATTTTTGCTTTTGAAAACTTTTTGTTCTCCTCAGAAAAAAGTGTTCTTTTTAGAGGAGTTGGAGCTAGAGCCAGCTTCATCAGAGATTTGATGACGCGCCGATGTCAATTCGCACGCTTGAACACTATTTGAAAAAGACGTGATTTACAGGGCGGAACCCTGAGGCAGGATTAACTCAGGTCTGTGAAGGTGTCAAAGGTTTCAATATTCACACAGATTAAGGACTTTCTACGCATCGTCGAATAAACAGCCTGTAATCCACTGGCAATTGCGCTACTTCGCTTCGACGAATTCAATTTGCTATATGCCAACGAGCATTTATGTAAATAACAAAAATAAATGAAATAGATTTACTAAGCGAGATTAAGTCAGAAGAATACTTTTGAGGAGGAAAGGGAAATTTCTATGAAACGATTATCATTCGCGATAAATTTAATTTCCTTTACGAAAAGTCATCCATTTCTAAATTCTTGAAATCCACAATTTACGTATTATATTCCTGTCATCAGTATTGTATGATGTAAATTTATACAGGAAATACGTTTTGTAATTCCGTTTAAGCTCAGGTATTGAGATTGTTTGGTAATTGAACGCTCGGATAATCGGATACGTGAATAATCGAGGTTCGATCGTAGTATTAATTTCAGCCTCTTCGTTGCTGCCGCAACCAATACACATTAGCGAATTATGAACATGATTTTTTGTATATTCATTACTTAGGAAAATCTCCTCTGTTTCTCTACTATTTTTCCACCCCTTTTATTGCCCTGAATCTATTTTTATGATAATCGTAGGACGAATCGTCGCGCCACATTTGATTGTATCGCCGTTAAGAGCCGTTGATAAAATGCACTTTATTATAGCAATCGATCCACTTCACTCGATGCTCATGCGTAAGTGGTCGGACCTTCATTCATGCTCTGTGATTCGTTTAAAATCAATGAATCATTCCATAAGATCAATGATTCTGCACCCCTCTCCTGTTCCTGTCTGACTAGTAGTGAAATTTATTTTTAATGCAGCCGGCATTATATTATTCTTCGCCGTTGAAAACTGACTGAAACGCAGAAACAGATACCACGATACATTTTTCCTAGAAGATGTGGAGTATTGATCCGGTTGTTTGTGAAAGAACGTTACCGAGAATCTAAACAAGCACACTACATCTCGTAACTTAGACTTGGGCGCATTATACAATTCAAGAATCGAATACCTCTTAAAATGATCGTTAAAAAAGGATTTGCCTAAGAACAACGTGGGTGAAGAAATATTTTCTCTTTAAATAATAGCTATTCTACCTTCAAATAATTTCTTCATTTTCTGAAATCTTCGTTTTTTCCACTTCTGTGTCTTATTCCATATGAAATTGTAAATTCTTATATAACTTATTTTTATATTCTTTCCAACGATTTTTACTCAGTAATTTATCTTTTTCTAGTATCTTATTTCAATTTTACAATAATAGTTTAATCAGACAAGTTCTTTCGATGCTTATCATAAGATAGACGAAATGTGTTGAAATAAAAGTTAGAAAATTCTGATGAGGATTTATATCAACGGTAAATATTTCCAACTTATTTTAATAAACGCACATTTTAGCGGACAGCGCAACTTTGTCGGGACTTTACACAGTAACTATGTATGTAGTAATAATTTAAAAGTGGGGGAAAACGATTTTTCGTGTTATCATTGGGAAAAGTTAAGAGCTCTGAAGCAGATGTTAAATCCGTTGTAAAATGTGTCCGTTATTTAATCTTCTAACTTTCGGAACTAATTTTAGCTATCGAACAATAAGAAGAACGCAAATTTTAAAGAGAAAAGTACATCTAAAAGTGGAGCAGCAAACTTTGTATCTTCGAAAACTGAATCTTCTTGGATTCATGAGTTTCTGGGTGAACTCGGTTTAACGAATATCAGAAAATTCCAACTTATACGTCTCGCATCTTTCGCGCGAATGCAGTTCAGATTTCCCAATATTAAAATTAATAGCTTCTATGTATTCATATTGCTTCGACGAAATCCAATAACGATATGTGATTAAAAGTATTGTTATCGTGTCGATCAAATAATAGAGAAAAGGAGAGAGTTCGGTGTTGTTAGCTGGAACAGCCTTTCTGTTGAATTTTCCGCTTCTCACGTACTGAACATAAATCTTTAGCATCTCCCGCAATTATTTTACAGTTACTTTCTAGTTTCTTTTACAATTGTTTACGCTTGAAAATATAATGAAACGCTGGTAGTATCAAATAAATTATTATTGTTTCAAGAAGCTCGTAATAATAATTATTAAAAGCGTTAAAATGCAGCGGAATTTAAAACTTTGATTATAGAAAGAAATTCAGAGTATGAAATTAAGATTCTATGAACATTTCAATTCGAATGATTAAAATTTCACAAAATCTCGGCTGTAGATTCAAAATTTTCTCCGCTGTGCTATTGAAAATGCTTGGAAACATTTCATGTTACATTAGAACGCGTGGAAATATTGACCGCGGTCTGCTTGAAAACGTTCCAAAAAAAGAGAAAAAGAAAGATTTATTACACACGTTTAATGGCTACGCGAGGAAAGAGCATCGCATAATTACAAAATTTGATAACTTGAAATTTGGTTTGAATGAATACAGAATGTTACACGACCGAGTATCGGCAGTGTCTGAGCCCAAAGGGGCAGCTCTACTTGAAGGCCGACAACGAGGGTAAGCCTGACCTAACCTTTAATCATCACTTCCGCAGGAGCCTTGTATCATCATGCCATATGTATCACACAACTCACACACACGTCCACAACACATTCACATATACACCACACATTATGCTACCATCTTAACCCGATCCGTGTGTCCCTCTCACGTTACTGTACTTCTAGAAGCTGCCACTGCTTGCTTGCTTGCTTTTTCCGCGTTCAGATTTCGACCACGAGTCTCAAACGAGTCGTTTCGATGCGCGCCGAGCTCGAACATTTTCGTGTTGGAAATCCATTCGGTGTTTTATCGAACCTACGCCAGGAAACGAATTCGTGTTGAAAGAAAGCCCCTTGATGAAAATTCCACTTTACCATTCCCTTACTTCGTTCGTTCAGTCATCCCTCTACCTTTCATCATTGTTATATTGTTCGATGTTATTTTCAGTGTAAATGATTATATAGGGTGTTCCGTGATTCTGTATAGACGAATAGATCTTACGCGTGAGTTAGTGTTTCTCTGCACGAAGCTTCGTTCCTTCCTTTCCTTTGTTTAGAAGATTAATCTCGTCATGGTACATTCATCTCTTTTCGTTGATTAATTTGTATTTTATTTTTGAGATATGGATGTATAAAAAGGATATATTGAGAAAGATAAATTGAGAGAACAGCCTTCGACTTATTTTTCTTAAAAACGAAGCTTCGTACCTCGTACTGATTATAAGAGATTACACTCTATATTTTCAACTTATTTGTTACGATGCACTTGAATTTAACGATTCCACTATATTAGTGTTATTAATGTATCGTAGATTCCATTGCTGTACCATATGTACTACATCAATATTTTTATTCATAAATGGAGTAGCTACATATTTCAGTGTTACTTAGCCCATTGTTAGACCAGAGAACGAGAGAGATAGTACAACTGCGTAGCAATAAATTGAAATGCGGATCTCACGATAAATTTTTAGTAGCTACTATGCAAAGACCTAATTAAACTTTACTTTTTTTATCGTCTATAACAAAACACCACAATGTCCAAAGGAAGTCGTTCGAAAGCAAACGAGGGACAACAAACTTATTGCCAATGGTAGTGAATAGAGAAACAGGGAGGAAGAGAGAGAGAGAGGAGAGAGAAAACTCCCTTTATCTTCAACGACCAAACGAGTCAACGAGGTTAACATTCGATTGTTCCGACAGAGGCGCACTTTTGCTAAAGAATCGCTTAGAAAATCGTTTTTCCCGGGCCTCGACCTCAACTTTGGCCCGTACTAAAACTCGATTCTTTGATACAATGACACAAACACAGGTCTGTCTTCCTCTACGAATAACGGCGATGACGATAAGGTTCTTATCGTCGATGATGGCAGATGCTGCACACCCTGACATTACTCCGCCGATAACGATCCTTGTCCTATTTGTCTGTGTTCTTTCGATAGGGCTGACGTCTCCGAGCTGCAATTTCCCTTTCGAGGACCTGACCGACGCTGAGGATTCGCTAGTGAGCGATACGGAGGACAATATCGGTACTCGTATGCCTGCCACATCCGCATAATAACGAGAACCGGGGGTAGACACGACAGGCAAAAAAAAAAAAAAAAAAAAAAGAAAGGAAAAAAATAGAAGAAAGGAATAAAATTTTGAATAGAAAGAACCTTCGATTTCCTCTTTAAAAAATGTCGTCGATGTCGTATGTCCAATCATTTAGTTCGAATTAGAACACGAGAAACTAACATACCGATGGCTCGATGGGTTACAGATAAAAAAGACTGTTCGATTTCTGTCTCGACTCGTCGCGACGTCCTATCGACAAGTACTATCGTTATGCTTTCGAACTAACATGGGAATCAATTAAAATGTTCCTCGGTTGCTTGTTTTCGATGCAATGACATGCATATTCGTTCTACCCCCGTGTCGTTCAATTATGTCAGCTTCAGAACAACACGTAGTGTCTGCGTAGACACTCCACTTGACCTACGTGCGGTAGTTTGTTCCTGTAAAATCGTTGTGCAGGCTCGCGTAGTGACAGATACACGTTGTGTCGTCGAGCTGCCTAATATCTCAAGAACAAGACAGAAAGACCCGTTCTTTCTTTTTTTTCTCGTTCCTATTTTTTTATCTCTTTCCTTTAGTTTGTTCCCCGTTCGTCGACGTGTCCCGTTTTTTGTAGCGTGTACGAATGAATCGACTTCTGCTTCATCGTTATAGGGATCCCATGATTGAAGGGTTCATTACGATTTTTTATTATCTCGTTTACAATCACAAGTAATTTCCTCCCTGAATATTTTTAACATTCAAATGTCTAAATGTCGAACTTGATAATATTCAAATACTAATGTTAAATTCCCTTTCGTCCATTATTATAAACAGAAGATAACGAAGAAGAATAAGAAGACAACTAATTATCTGGTTTAACATAAACACATTCTCTTGTTTGCTACATTTCTATTTGTACAGGTTTGCGTAAGTACATGTACGTATACTTATGATGTACGTACGTGTATATTTTATAATAAGTATCAGAAATATCTAAGAAAATGATGTTTTAATTGTCACCTATCATACGTAATAAACTCTTCAATGTTTTCCTTGTTTGTTGGTCTGATGCGTTCAAAAATTGCCCGATTTGTTGGGCTTGTTTGTGTCGTCATTGTTCGTAGCGGTAGACTAGCCTATCTTTATGTGTCTGTCTATATGTATGCCTTTGTGTTTGTCGTTTCGTATGTTATCTGTGGTGAACTGTCGTACGTTACATCGTGAATATTTTCTAGCAGTTTTTAAGAATTTATCGTGCAAGTGATATTCGAACGTAAGTAAGTATCTAGATCTAAATGCAGATGAACGTTCTACACATAGATGCAATTCATCATCATGCTATGTTTCTAACAACGTATCACTGTCATAATAATTTCATATATTTAAAAATATCATCAACGTTATAAATAATATTTAAGAAACCGTCTCCATAGCAATCATTCATGTCATAAATCATGTCTAACACTGAGAAATCAATTTCAATATTTCTGTTTATAGGAGCTAATCTTTTCTTGAAAGTCACATAGAGAGACAGCTTAAAGTAAACATACGAAATAAAATTCTAATTACTTTAAATATTATTAATTAAGCATAAGAAATCAAAACAACGATCGAGTAAAGAAAGTCAAGTGGTACGTGTCAGTACAGTTTGTAAGATTTTCATCATCGAGAGTTAGATCAAGCGAATAGCTCTGCGTGACAAGTGATTGTCGCGTAACACCCTCCGTTCGTGATAAAAATTTTAACGTATCAATAAACGTAAAAATTTATGAACGCGATAAAATTATGTTGTAGAAAGTGCTACGTTCGTTTCGAACGATGCTATCTTATTTCTAATGTCGATTTCAGATTAAATATAATTTATGTTATTTGTTTAATCTGCAATTTGCGAACGAGGATAAAACTGCTCTATAATTTTTTCTAGCCTTACGGCTGACACGAAAATACCCAAAAGCAATAGTAAAAATTCACTTTCAGCTACTGCACAGCTTCACGGACACGTAATTTTGCATTCGTATTTATTCACATACACTCGCTAAAATTTAATGCACTAACACACAATCATATGCACGTGATTTATGTCGCGTGCTGAGCTATTTGTTATTTTTTGCTATTTGTATCGCTGATATATATTTATAGAAAACACGATATTTATTTTATTTATTTATTCTTTCGAACGATAAAAATAAAGAAGATACGTCGAATATTAATTATACTTGAAATAATGCTATCAGATGCCCATCTTTAGTTTCACTTGTTTATTTGTTTAAAAAGGAAACGTTGAAACTAAAGAATATGAACAAAATGCTACCCGTCAAATAATGCAATTGAATATCAATAGAATTTCGATCGATAACATTTCATTCCATGATTACTCGCAGAATTCATAAAGAGAAACATATTCGATATTACGCATGCACGTTTCATATTGCATAATTCTTATTCCCTTTAATATCGACAATTACACGCATAAACGTAATATCCTTTTTATATTACTTTGATGCTCAATTTAAAACTTCAAGCCCTATATTATCATCTCCATTTCGTTATACAGTTTCTTTTTTTCTCTACTTGTTAATGTATGACTCGTATGATAGTTTAATGTATTTTCCCTTCATACATTTTTTCATGTTTTCGTATTTCGCGCTATATATATATATTGTATATTTCACACTTTCTGTGTATTCTAATTTTGACCTACTTTGAGGCATTTTCGTATAATTCCGGTAGATGTAATTCGAAGAGATGGACGAAATCTCCTTTAGCTAATATATATGCTAATTAGCTTTTTCTCTTGCCTTTCTTTTACGTAAACAACATTTACCTTATACTAAAAGATTTTCGCAAATAGCATATGCTGATTTGCAAATTTGCTTCTGAAACTTTCATCATATAAAAAGCATTGTACATATTGTTCTTTGTATCATTTACAAAGAAAGTAAATATTTCATTACACGCACACTGAATTGTCAATGTGAATGATCTTCGAATTAAACATTCTGCTTATATGAATGTATGTTTTTCTATATATGTGTGGCATTTATATCACATGTAGGTATATCATATTTTTTAAGAGGTGATTTATTAGAAACAGAAACCTAATTACCTGTTTTTGTCTCGGCAGATACTGAAATTGACAAAATTATCATATCACTATCGTGATTAAGAGCACATTAGATAATTATAAATGGAGCACAAGAATTTATTTAGTTGGTTAAATAAAATGAAACGTTCGCTAATTTTAATGTCAAAATTAACTATGTCAATAATAGTATAAAACCTATAATAATCTTCTAAATTAAATTCTTCTTTGCCTTATCTTATAATGTCTAATATCACCTAAATTAATACAAAGATATTTAAAGTATGTTATAATGAAACAATTAATTAGTAAATTACAGCGTAGCTTCATAAACCTATTTAACGTCCTAAAAATATATAAGAAACCGGAATTTTATTCTTTTGAAATGCCCGAAATACAGATTTGAATTTCTAATAAGAAATAGGATAGTTAGGTATTCTGTTTCAAGCTGAATGTATTTAAAATGTTATGATAATGATACAAACAGTTGTAATAAAGATGTTTCCTACGTTTGTCTTGATGTTTGCTTTGTCTTGACAAGTGCATTGTCTGTCGTTCTTGTAAACATGAATGTTGACTTCTTAATGGTCTACATATTTGCAGCACGATATCTCGTTTCTGCAACTTCCATCAATCCTAGATTATTATTGATGTTTATACGTTTGACTAGCACGCTGCCATTTGCAAAATATGCATACCGTGCTTGTAAGTATTGTGTGTTAAACGCGGCAATGCGTTTCTCTCGTCTCACCGAATGTTTCATTTGTTTCGCATTTAATATACTACACATTCGTTTGTCGGCATTACCTACACATACTCAGCTGCGGTCCAGTCGATCTAACATTCACGGGATAACGAGCGGTTCTTTTTTCTTTCTTTTTGTTCATCGAGTCTCGATCGTTAACGCTTTCTTAGCGCCGTGATAAAATTCTCCGGAAGCTCTTAACCCTCAAACGTCGAACCGCAGACGGCAATGACTCGGTCATTTCCAAACCATATAATATGTATAGAATTTTAATTTTGCACGAAATTTCACTGCCGCGTACGGAGGAAAATTATACATCCTAAAATTTCGGCAATTTTAAAATTATAGAGATTACATATTTTACTGAAAGATCTTTGAAACCCTAAAATTATGCTGATTATATCATATAATAAAACTTATGTACTCTCTTCTTTGAGAAATATTACAATCTATTACACTAGAAATGCATCCCTTTGTTTCATTCAATGCTTGAATTCCAAAAGGCCGAATCATAGCCCAAAGAGGGTTAAATTAATTATTCAGAATACAGATTACCCGCTTTTTATTCGTCATCGCAGCTTCCCTTTTTCTCCGTTTCTTTTCTCTTTTTTTTTCTTTTTCAATATCAAACGATCGGGCGCGTACCTCTTTTCTCAAGATGTTATTAGTTTCCGATAAAAATCGTCGATCGACGTTGATAATATACGCGGCATTGAACGTGTTCTTAACAGAAGCTGCAGTTAATCGACGTGAAAAAAGTATTCGTGGAACGCGATACGAGAAGCGGGTCGTTGTTTACGAATCGTTGATGACCGAGAGGCGAGAAGTTTGCGGGAAATGTTGAAACTTCTCATTTGGAACTTACCGATGAAGTTTCGGTCGGTTCTAAAAGTTTCTTCGAACGTGTAACGATCGACTGTGGACTCTCGAAGCAATCACTGCCGTCTCGCTTCCACCATGCCGAAAATGTCGGTTATTTTACATGTTTCTGATGGTGTCCTTGGTCGTGCAGGTCGTGTTGGATGTCCACACTTCATGGCGCCGGAAGTGGTCCAGCGCAGACAGTACGGAAAGCCTGGTGACGTCTGGTCAGCCGGAGTACTACTTCATGTCCTATTAACTGGTACACTTCCATTCGTCGGCTCTCGAGATAGACTGCGAGAAGCAATTTGCAGAGGACGAGTACAGGTAGAAATTGACCAGACATTACATTTTCTCTGTTTTTACAAAGCGCGCAAGAAAGATAATCATGTTTTGATGTGCATTTAGCTCTGACGAACACGCTTCCATGTCTGTCATAAGTATAATAAATGCATAAGGTATTTGTAAAACTTGCAGATGGGATCGCCATTATGGGACAATATCAGCGAGTCAGCCAAGGATCTCATACAAAGAATGCTCACAACGGATGTAAATCACAGGATTACCATACAGGAAGTGCTGAACCACAAATGGCTCAGAGTAAGTCGCCTTTCATTCAATCTGTTTTAACGTCATTTCCATATTTAACGTCGTGTTCAAAATGTTGTCTTTTATGTTTCAAAGGAAATCAGAGTTTTCGAGCGTTTAAAAGTCTAATCGATACATATGGAGTAAACTCTAGGGAGCTTAAAGCTTGCATCGCGAAAATCTGAAAGAAGTTTCGAAAGATAATCGTGTCATCTTCGCGAGATAGATATTTAGAATTCGGGTATTAAAGTACTTAGATATAGTTAGTACTAAATTAATGAAGGTCGAAGTGGTAAAATCGTGAAATTTTTAAGAGGAGAGATATCTTGGAATTTTGAAGCAGTACGTTTAGTAGAGATGGGTTCGAATACTTATAAAGTGTAATTTTATACTAGTTCAAATCTGATTGAGAAAAACTTACGTGTATTCCTAAAAATGGTAGAAAACTACATTTTTAGATCAATATAGCTTCGGGACTCTTTATCTTCACTTTGGGAAATGTAAGTGGAACTTTAATATAATCGAACCTAGGCCAGGTGGATCGGAATCGAGAACCTTCTATTCTCTGTGTAAATCTTTCAAACGATAGCTTTTTGTTTGCAATACGAAATTCGATTGAAATCGGAGTATACGCTGTGTGTAATATTTATACCTAGTAACATAGTTTCTTGCCTTGTAAAGTTTGAATATAATTTTCGCGATTCTATATTTGATGCAAATATCGAAGTAACATCTACAAGGGCCCATTCTGAAGTTCGATACTAACTTAGTCAATATGGAAAATGAAAAATTCTCTTTTAAAGTAAGTTTAATAGAAATCGACTCTTAGGAAGTGAGATGTTTGCATCAAAATCGATTTGAATTCGTAAGTGCGTATTGAAACTGATTCTATCCTTAGTGTTGAGCCATTTATGTTAACAACTTCTATTTAATAGATGCTGCGAGCGCATCTGGTTCTTTTTATATCGTATCAGGTTTTCGATAAACGGCCTCATTTTCTGTTATTATATCCGGTGAATGTACGTGCGCATGTCCATGGCATATGGTGTAATAAAGTAAGAATATACTTATATGATACGACAGTTAGCCAGTGACCTAAGGTAGCGAAGCTTGGAGTCACCCCATATATCGATGCAATACACGTGCAACTGGGCTATCGATCGCTATAGCAGGGGCAAAGTTCCACCGGTTAATGAAAATAACTGTAGCGGTGTATATTTTTCCCTGTACTACTTACAGTTTTTTGAACGTGACTGCACATTCGCTGAAGTCCTAAGAACTTCATAGAAACGCGCGTTAATGATCGTCCTTTTTTCGTTAAGAAGAAATTGCCCGACACAGGAGTTTTTTCAAAGCGAACATTTTTCTACTCGACCGTGTAGATTATTTTCTACAGTGTATACAAATACATGTGCATATATTTGTTTACTTCTACTGATTTATTTTATTTTAATTAATGAATATTTATTTTTGTTAAATATATACTCGTTAAATAAAAAGAATATTGATATTTCTCTGATTGATAAATATGGGAAATTTGATTCGTTCATGGTTGATGAAATTAATGAGAAGTAATTAATACGAGGCGTTCGTTCGATGCTCTAATTTCACTAAGAACTTTCTCAAGTGATTTATCATACATATCACGGCGCAGCATTAATATTAAGTTCATTATTCATTATGACAATATTGAAGTTGCATAATCTCTAAACAAACTATATTTGTAGGATCGTGATAAGGGCGTGGCTCGAATACATTTAGGCGAAACTATAGAAGAGCTTAAGAAATTCAACGCTAGACGAAAATTGAAGGAATCTGTAAAAGTGGCGATCTCGTCGTCGAAATGGCACATCCCATATTCGGAAATTAACGGCGACAGTTTTTTCGACATAGGCGATGATGAAGTTATAACCACAGGTATAAATATTTTTAATATCTACTTTTAATTATATATTGGTTAGTTAATTATAAATAAGTAGGAAAGAAACAAATAATTTAATCATTAATCTTTATATAAAACTGAACGAATTAAGGAAGTAAGTGTCATTAAATAAATTCTTTAAAAGTTTCCAATTTTAATTACAATTAAAACATCATAAGTTTTTGATGTTTTTACTTGGTTATTGTTATTATCTTTTGCTTGTTTCAACGTTGCTTAGAGTTGCAAATAATACGTGATATTATCTAATATTAAATCAGTTGTTTAAGTTAAGTTAGTTCCAATTCTAATTAAGTGAGGGCTTATTTTTCTACTTTAATGTCGTTTAAATTGTAAAGATCTATAAATTCGTTTCATCAATATATTCTTTTTATTATACTTCTGAAATTTTGCGTTAATTAGAATTATAGGGAATAGTAAATATTATCGAGAATGTAACAATTGTGTATTACTTATTACGTACTATTATGTGTATCTTCTAAAGACAAAATTAATTTGTAGGTGCTGTAGCTGAAATTTTAGACTCTCTGGATGATATTGAAGTACTTCAAGAGAGTGGAAGACTGACACGTGCTGAGATACTTAATGCAGTCGACGATTATCGTCTTCGAGCCATTTTAGAGGTAAGAATATGTATATTAAAGATACCGTAAAAATTATATATATATATCAACTTTTCTGACTGTATGCATACATATATTTCATATTTCGTAAGATGGTATATGAAATGCAGTTCCCACATTATCTTAAAATATTCTATACACTTAATAGTACTATCGTTTGTTTCCTCTGTTAAAAAGTATGTTGTACAATAGAAAAGAAATTTAATGATAATTTTTATTTCTTACGCATAAATAACTCTTTATTCACTTACTGAGTGTCGATAATATAACGACTAGAATGATAAAGAATATCATTTGAAATCAATTATTACGAATTTATACGACTATATATTCATGTGTTCTTTTCCAATATAATTTTTATTGATATAAATTTTCATTACTGGGTATATCTCAGAATACAAACATAAACATAAACAGAAACATATACACATACACTAATACGTACTTCTAGAGTTCCTACTTTACCAATACGCAGAACGGTAGTTTCCGTCATTCGTGGCGCCACCGTTAGTTTCTGTCGGTTTCTATTTACGCCAGTTACGCGTTCTCATTCGACGTGGGAAAGAGCGCAAGCGCTCGAAGTCCGTTTATTAAGATGGCTGACGTGCTGGTCTGATAAACAAAATGCAATACAGGATTGAAATGGCGCCGTATTTCGTTTTCCATCGTATAGATGTTTACGTGCATCTCTTTTGTGTTATATAAACGATCGCGTGGGATCGAATAGCCCACGTGTTAAAACTGGAAACGAAAGTAAACAAGGATGCGGCTTTGTCAATTAATATATGTCGGCGAGGTCGAATTGGTCGGTGACCTGCTCGAATCTGCCTACCTCTTGGTGAGTAAATCGATTTTGAACAAAAACGTGGGTAATCGTTTCTCTGTTGGTTTTCTCTTTTTCTTTCGTCGGTAATGTAAACAATATCGTCGTTCCATCCACACACGAACCAATCGCTGTAACGTGATGAGACATCTAAAGGTTTCGTGATGAACTAGCGTATTTTGCCGCGAATACGATTAGTACATGGCTGACAGACGTGACAAGCGGATGTGTAGAAAATTAGTACATTTTATTGTAAGTTTATTTAAACTTTTGGACGAAATTGATCTTATATTTGTTCAAGTATTATTGTTTCTATTTCCTTTATGTCGATGTTCTCGATCTGTTAATGATTGTTGACGATTTCAAGTCATATTTATGGGAATTGTATTTCACGATATACAAGACGAAATAACTTGAAACGTATTTATGAGATATATAACATTCTGTAATATTATACATACATAAGCGGTACTATTGATAATTAGATAATAAGCGTGTAATTGTTATTTGTGGTTGAAGTATTGTTATATCTTTAGTTTGAAAAGTTAAATAGAATGATTAATATGGTTATTGTTCCTTAGCTTTACGATAGAATCTCGACTCGAGTTCCAACGCCATGTCGAGCGCCGCAGACAGATGCAGTTCAGCGTGCGCGAGAAGTCGAGGAACTACTTCGAGAAATAGAGCATTCAGCGATACGAAACATCGATAGGGCGGATCTTCGGGAGCTCCATGAACTTCTCGTCCAGCCGCACATGAGGGTAAGTCTTCCAGAAATTTATTTAAATTTTGATCGATTCGTCGATAATGATTTTGGCGCGAACTACGATTCAAACAAAGCGTACTGTATGTATGTATAATCTCTTGGCACTATGCTAATCAAACGATAAATTGATTCTTGAAATTTTATGTAATTAAATATACATAATAATATATAAATATATATTATATATTTTTTATTATATATTATATATATATATATATTATATAATATGGAAAAGTAAAGAATATGGAACGAATATAATTTTTGGAGGAGGTATAAATTGTATTTGAGTATAAAATATATAGGGATATAAATTATATTCGTATTTATGAGGAGGACAAATTAAGATAAATGACACACCCCCTCACACAGAGAAATATTTCATTTTTAGATAACTTAGATTGTATCAGAAATAAAATGCAGTTAAATCAATTTAAGATTGTAAACGTTATGCATCAGAAAAAAGACTGGACTCTTTATAAAATATATTTCTCAATTAATTGTAGTGAATATGAGGTTTACGGTGTGTTTATTGGGTACAATTTATATGTAGTCAATATATATATAAATTTATTTGTATATCAATCTAAGTAACGATGGGAAGAAACTATTAAATTAGATTTTTCTATTGAAATCTAAATTGTTATTGAAAGAATATTTATTGAAAGAGTCTAAAAAGAAGAGCTGTTTATATTCTGTTTTCGTTTTTCACTTTTTCTGTTAGAATTGCATACAATTATTATGTGTTCACTATTTATTGATACAGAGTTTCAATTCCAATCGTATATCTCAGTATTAATTATACGAAATAGGATTTCTGATAAAATTAAAAATAAATTCTGATAAATTTAATTCTAGATAAATTTATCTTATTTCAACGCGGACATATGGTTGACACGACTTTGTTCCAGGTGGAAGCATTTTCGAGATTTTAAGGTCCTCTCTGCTTCTTATGCGACGACACGTCCAACGACCTATAATCTATCGTTTACTTAAATTCACTTAGGGTCGTTTGGTATCGCTTAATGTTACATTTTATGCGTACAATTATTAAATGCCTCCATGTGGAACCAATTCGTTCGTACACAATATTCTCCTCTCGAGACTTGTTAAATCCCATATAAAATGGCTCTTGTATTATTACAATGAATTAGCTACATATATATTTAAAAAGTAAGGTATATAAGACATCATAAGACACCATAAAACGCCCTAAAACGCCCTGCGTCTGTCTACTCTATCTACTATCACAAAGACTGTGTAATCTCGAAAAAAGCAAAAACGTATTGGAACTGGGTCGACAAATTGCTAATCGTTACAATACCGTTTCCTTTCTCTCTTGTTTCCCGTTTTTGGTAGAGGCATCAATGCGAAGGGGTCTTGCGGCGTACTCGCAATTACATCGTTCTTCTTTCTCGCCGTGGCAGTCGTCGCTGGTGGTAGTATATTTATCGCGGTGTTTGACATTGCATGCGATACACCGTAAATAGGGCACAGAAATGTAGGTCGATCGTTAAAATTCTCATTTAAAAATCCCGTAGCTGTAGTGAGAGAAACACGTAAAGAGGGGAAAAAGATAGTACGAAAGAGCAGGACAAATATGGAAGAAGAAGAGAAAAAGACAAATAGAGCTGGACTAAAAGAACGATAGGACTGATGTTAC
Source organism: Bombus pascuorum (assembly GCF_905332965.1). NCBI lineage: Eukaryota > Metazoa > Arthropoda > Insecta > Hymenoptera > Apidae > Bombus > Bombus pascuorum. The sequence goes on along the minus strand of NC_083491.1, from coordinate 10,155,407 downwards.
TGTGAAAAGAACGAGTTCTGACGGTAGACTGGATCTACGTACCATCGTGAGCGACGACTTAATAATTATTCTTACTTTTCTGGAAAATTAGGTTGTCCGATTCTGGTTCGATTAGCGTTATGGAAATTTATTACTAGCCCGAAGCGTTTGGGGGCTCTTCGTTTAGAAAGCTTTTGCGTGCCATTTTGAGCTCGAGGAAAATTCATTACCCATTTCTGATGATATCGAATAGTATAATTATGTGTTCGTTGGTCAATAATTACAACATTCGTAGATAATAAAATGCTTTTATTTCGTTCGACTGTCACTTTTTACTGAAAATGTATATGTCAGGTTTCATAGAATTTCTACGTTCCTATATTCATATAATAAAGGAAGCTTTTTTTTAAAGAAGTGATTAGTATTTATTATTAAGATAGTTAATTCTGTGATAATAAATATGTACTTCTGACAATTCATAAAAAGGAAGATGAAATGTTCTCTTATAGGTTCCACTATAAATTGTATAATAATTAAGTTAATTTGTAAAATGATCCACAAACTTGCTATATTTTATATTAAATATCGAGCAGACTAGCACACCTTGAGAAAATCAAATATTTTTGTAACAAGGAGGTCTTGCTATTCTATTTATACTTAACGAAATTTAAATTACTATGAGTTGAAAATTAAGTACAATTAGATTAATTTTGATAATTTTACATTTCGTTTTGATGATATATAGAAGTCATATTGGACATAAAATTCCATGTGTTATGCCATAAATTAGTGAGGGGAGGTCGATTATTTCATTAAATGAAAATGGCATTGTCTGTACAAATATAGCGTTCTTTTCTGAAAGATATATATCTAGTTTAAATATATACATTGTCTTAGCTATCATACATCATCTTTTCCATTATTGCTAATGCTACTATTCTTACAATTAACACTTTAAATGCAATTATTTACATTATAAATAACCCATATTTATAAATACAGAGTACTTTTGTATATCCATTTGAAACAAATATTAATTATAAATGAATGTCAAATGCTGGAATTTTGTTAGTAAATACCTTCAGTTATAGAATCTATACATATGTATTTCGTTTTCAAAAGACCATGTTATTTTAAATGAAATTGATAGTTTAAAAAAGGTTTAGTATGTCCCGAATGATTTTAAGAAGTTGTCGTATGTAAAAAGTGCATGTCAGAAGATGCGAGTAATAGATCCTTTCCACGGCTGTATTAACGCTTCCTTGTAGAGTTTGAAAATATCCAGAGTGCAATTGCAGTTGCAGAAATGATCAAATATAACTACTGTTCGAGCGTTCAAGAGTTACGATACGAGTTTCAATACGATTTCGTCCGTACGAGTCAGTTAAAAAAGCAAAGCCGGCTTGATATACCTGTAGCAGTAAAAAAAAAAAAAAAACAAATCAGCCCCGACGAAAGTTCGCCACTTGTTTGCGTATCAACTTTCAATCTATTGTGCTTTACGTACCTATTGTTTCAAATTTGTTTTTTACATGAATTCACTTTTATTCACTTTCGTGTTATCTCACATCTTACATTTTAATTTTACATTATTTTAAATAATCAAATAATAATTTTCTTCTGTGAAATATCAATATCTATAATACAAATTAATAGAGATACTAGCACAAATTTTGATTGTATACTACTTTTTTCGGTATACTAGGAACAAAAATTTTATGCAGTTCTCATATCACATCTTTTATATTGTATCATATATGTATTTATACATTTGAGTATTTTATTGACAACAAATATATAAACAAATAATGATCATAATACGAAGTAGAAAATACTATAATTACAAAATAGGAATAGTATATCTTAGTATATATAATGGTTATTTTATTAATAAGGAAATTAGGCTAATATCAAGTGAGTCATGCAAAGGTATTCTGTGTTATGCTCTTATAATCAATAGTTCTTTTATTCTCTTTCCATATGAAAAATATTCAATTTCAAATATTGAAAAACAGAGAAAGGGGAAGATATCATGTTCAAAGCTTCATGAATAATATCGAATTTCAAGATATTTCATTCAAGAAATCGAATAGGTAAATATTTGCGCGTGAAATATCTCGTCCATGAATGTTAAAGGTATAACAATATATTTTTCACATTAATGTTTTTTCTAGTTTTCCTTTACATGTAAATACCAAATGATAAGGAAAATTGTGAAATATCTTGAAAATATACGTACGACATCGAATGTCGAGAAATCTTGTTGGAATAGGTATTTGTACCTTGGATATCTCCTTTGCGAATACCAAGTCTAATGTTGCATCATCGAGTAGGTTCGTCGGTGCGACTTGCCTACAACTCGTTCTGGAAGCAATACTTCAAAGAAAATGTTTGTCAACTGCTTCCTAACTGTTGCATCAGACGTGTTCTGAATGTCTGATAGTGTTTACAATCGATCAATCGCACTCAAGACTATTCAGAGGAAGAGAGAGAATGGTGGAAGCGAAGGAATTTGGTAAAAAGCTGACTTCTCTTTTGATACTCGTTCGATAGAGAACGAAGTGGTTGACGAATTTAAAGCGAACATTTTGACAAATATATGCGCATAAATATTGGATCGACTTCGAGATCGTGCAGGTCGACAGGTCGACAGAACAGTACTTGCAAATAGAACAGGCAGTTAGTTATTCAGATCTTTTTTCTCGAATATCGTCCTGTCATAGTGCCATCGAAGTGACCACGATCAAAGTCGAATAACGTGCAGTTTATTATCGTAACGAATGTATGTATAATTTATTGACTAGTTAAATTGATTGATAGACGTGCAGATTAAATAATTGGAATGTTAAAAATAGCTTTTATCTTCTATAAAAGAATTTAATTTTCTTCTTGAAAAAAGCTTTCTCTAAAGAAACTGTTCATAAGTTAAATATAATTTTATAATTTATAAAATTTGTTTGAAATATATTTTTATTAGTAAGCTAGGAAAATTGATTACAAATAATTGCGTTATTATTTTTGAGGAAAATTTTTTTCTTTCCCATTATTAAAATATTTTGAAATGTAATCCTGTTGTTTAATATTTTCATTCGTCTTTTTTATTTTACCATCTTGGTATCTATTTTATGTTCTTATATATATATCGCGAATATATTCGCTGTTTGACGCGAATGTCGTGTTATTTCAAAGCAATTTGTTGCTTGTGTATTTAGTAGGACAACTGCAACTGGCTATTTCGGGCTTGTGTATACGTACTGCCTATTCAGGTGGTTTATATATAGGTGGAAACTATTCAAGAGGGTTGAGGATTGATCAATTAGCTCGTGTTATACTTTCTCTGGTACATTTTGATCCCTACTATTTTTTAGCATTCAATGGATTAGTTGGCTAACACGCATCGGGGTCAACTAGAAACTTGAGGCGAGGTAGAAAAGATCAACCATGTTCAATTTCGTACTATGAAACAAATTCACTCTACTACAGATAATCAAATATTTTTTAAGGGACAGAACGAATTTTTTAATTCAATTACCGTGACACTTCCCACGCTATTTATATAGAACGATGAATTGAATGAGGATCGGTTAGAGAGTTATATATTATTTTCGAAACTGTATATATAGAGATACTTATAAAAAAAGCTACTAAAAGTAACAAAAGGAATCAAGATTAAAAATGCACCATAAAAAATATCTATACTTCATAAAATATGAAGTTCACAATAAATGAAGGACACAAAATTGTTCATTTTTTGTTTCGCATATTACATTACTATTCAGATCTTTTTATTCTACTTTTACTAAAATTCTAAGTACAACGTGTATTTTTCGAAACACATACTATTATGTACATTTTTTATATTTTGCTAACAGTAATATTTGATCTTATCTATCGTAACGAATTTGATAACCTCTGGAATATAAAAAAGCTAATAACAAAACGATATACTATTCTGTTTTCAACATTTATTATACATTTTTTATTTTTTTTACAAATTACATTTTTTATTACATTATACAAAACATAACATATTTTAGATTATAGGAAAAATGTGACTAATTACAAATAACAAATTAAATTTCTTTCATTCTAACATTCATATTATTATACTGTATTTTGCATTTCTCATTCATTGGTTCCGTGCATCTTATGACATAAATGCACGCGATTCTTCTAGTAAACTGTCTATACTATTTTATCTATTCTTTTAACGCGACAAACCTATTACATTCCTAATACGCCCCTAATACCTTCTAAGAGCATTAAAACAATTTCAGTCAGCTCATCTCGTATAGCGCGGTTCGCATTTCAGCATTCAAACAACAGTCGCCGTAGCTAAAATTTTTCCAACAATCACTTGAAATATATTACTCTTTCAGCAAACCAATAATTTTATTTAATTACACAGTCTCGTTACAGTTAAAATCAAGAAGCTTGTTACATTCCTAATACATTCTTAGCAGCACTAGAACAATGTTAGTCAGCTTATCCTTTTATTACATTCCTAATACAATCCTAGCAGCATTGGAATAATGCCGGTCAGTTTATTCTCTTTCTCACATGCCTATCAGTGGCCTGTATTATTTCCAAAAAGAGCAAATACCTCGACTCGAACGTGCCGACATAGCCAACCTCGTCAAGCATCGATACGCGCGCGAAACAGAAGAAACGATTCTTAAAGTTGGGTCACGATTGATTCTCGTTCTACCTTTCAGTAGCACCGGGACGATGGTCGAGACTGCTCTAGACCAATCGGCAGTTGCTGGCGTTGGCGGTACTGCGAAAACGTCGGTTCCTCGACGCGGGGGTTGCTGGTCGCGTCGCGCGTTAGACCAGGGAAGCCGAGGGTGAGACGGCTGGCAAGAGCTGAAGGGTATGAGGGTGGGGGATGCTCGTTGGAGAAAGGGGAGTTGATGCCGGCCGAGGGTGGTGGGCGTCAGGCTACGAAAGCTAGTATGTCGCAGAACGTAGATCGCGAGCGACGCGTTCCGCTTCCCCTAATTCACGGTTTCGTCGACAACTGTACGTCCCCTGGGGTCGATCGTATTGCTGGAACACGTGGAGATGATTACTGTTCGGTGACAGTTCGCGTACGATCGGTCCACAGTTCTCCTTACCATTGGTGAGACGTGCTACGAAACCATCCACCGGCGAAGAGCGCTAATTTCTGGCAACGTTTTCTCGCGTTGCCTGTAAACACCCGGCAGTCCACACGGTTCGAGACGACCTCTCGCGAGCGTCACGTATTTCTACCTCTTGCGTTCTTCGATATTGTGTTTTATCATTGTGATCAACACGGCGTGCTTCGCTGATGGAAGTGTGTTGTTACACCGGAGTTTCCTGATTTGGTAAATCCACCAGTAGATCACCCAAAACGGCAGATATCCTACCGACCGCTGACCAAGCGTTTCCTTCTCATCCCCTATTCACGTTTCACCCGTTCATTCACGAGTAACCCACTTCGAGCTCGAACGTTTGATTATATGGAGAACGCAATTGGTTCGAGCTCGGTAGTAATGGAACTCGCGTTTAATCGCTCAAATGTTTTTATTTTGATCTAGTTGTTACTAACGTTTCCTTGAGCTAAATACTTCGCCAAGAAATAAGCATGAAACTTGAGAAAGGAGACAGGGTAAATAAAGCATTTGTTTACGTACTTTCGATCGCGCGTCTAAAGTTAGAGACTATTTCGTTGTTGAACAACTTGGATCGCAGCTGTACGTCTCATGTTTTCTCGTATTTCCCTAGCGATTTGTTACTTTTACGTGGGTGTATCTAATTTCCAGAAGTATCTACAAATACTAACTTCGGTTTTCAAGGGAGGAGCGCTGAGCTCTGGCTCGTTGAATGAAATAGAGCGAAGCTTTCGACGTATCGGTTATTTCGATCGTTCGAATTTAGGAAAAAGATGGGTCGCGTTTCCTGCCAGTGTGAAAGAATCTCGTATAGTATGTCGCAGGGCGTTGATCTCTCGGGCGGTTACCGCGTGCAAAAAGCCGTCGAATGTCTTTGGTCGTGAATAAGCACACGTTTCTTATGTAAGCTTAACCCGATGGATACAAAGAAGCACGAAAGAGTAATGCGGAGGAGTAATATTCTCGAGTATCGTTTACACAGTACTTTACAGTGACGCAAATATTGGCTGGTCTGGATGAAAACAGAAACGGCTGATTAGGCAGGGGATACATTAATACACGAGCTGATATTTTAGGATCATCGGTAGTTTTCTAAAGACCTTGACTTCCTTAAATCTCTTGATAATTTTCCTATTAAATGTCACCGGCAACTCCTTCGTTTTTTATTCTTTAACAATGCTTCTTTACTATCGCCAAGTTCCTCTCAACTCTTCTTCTTTTTTCTCTAATTCAGGAGATTTGTATCTGTTTAAAATGCGAAATATTTAAATATACGACAAATTGGTTTATTTATATGTAAAGTGGAATTATATACAAGGATGTATTTATACGTTAACGAATTTGTATTTCCTATGGTAATTTATTCCTTTAGTTGACATTAAAATATTTTATTCGTCGAAACGGTTGAATTATTAGCTAATTCGAATAAAATTAATTCATTTTGTTATACGAAATAAACCTATCGATATTTCGTTAAATGCGGTACGCTGTGGACGATAATGATTTTAATTCTCGATCGATCGAAAGCCAATAATTTTGCGGTTTCCCTTGGATAATTTAGCAACGTTCTCCGATCGGTGCGGTAGATTCCGCCGGTTACTACCATATTTCACACTGGATCCTATTCCTGTCATAATCGGTTCATCTTACCACCAAGAAGTGGCTCTTTTCTATCATCTGATCTTTGCTCCTAGGGTATACGGGGTGAACCTCGTATCTCAGACAGGTTGTCTGACTCAGCTGTTAAGAACTTGTGGCATCGATGAAAGCCGGTTTCGGAAGCTGAAAAGCCAGATATATCGGACACTTGCCGCAATCGTCTTGTATTTTAAAATGCCATACCAGTGTCTTATTGGATTTTTATCGGCTTTTCTATCGCTGCAATCGATAATCCTTCAGGGATTTCTTGAAAACTTACAAAGAATATTTCAGGGATTCCTGTGTTTCCCCTTGAATCGCTTCGATGTAAACGCCTACGCTTTACTCTTACCAATACTACGATCTTTCATCGAACGTGTCTCGATGAAATACATACATATTCTATATATTGAAGAGCCTCTGAGCAATTTGTTACATTGGCTACTGTGTATGTGCGAGCGCGCGTGTATGGGTGTCCTTATATTGGATTAAAAAAATATATTTTCAGCTTTAGTATGGTACTTCGTTTCACTGTAGGCGTCATTTTATTTCACTTTGCGGTTCTTTACATCCTATTTTTTTCTCAGGCAAACATGAAATTGTTCTTTAAATGTAGCGTTTTCTATTGGTCATAATCTAATTAGAAAGTTTCTGCCGAAAGAGTTGTTCTCATTTCCATGCTCGTTAAAACTTTTCCGTGGTACAGCTACGAATACCATCTAACAGTTTCTACCGCTATGTATTCGTGATCCACATTGAATTATATTGAGTGATAAAATTGATAGCAGATCAGATGGTAAACAAATGAATAGCTCGTATTAAGCATTTTTCCAGTTTTGAAGTGTGTACGTTTGATATTTTGAAATAGAAGTGGTTCGTCACATGGCAATCAAATTCGCTGAATGAACTACTCGTAATGGCAGAACATTGTTTAATAGCGTCTGCAGATTTAACGTGTATGTTTCGTTCAATGTGAATTTTAAATTATGCGCTTGATAAGATTTTGAGATTGATATTCGTTAGTTTTACTTATATTTTCCGATTATAAGTTACTTTGCTTAAGTTTTCTGGCTGAGTTTATGGAGTTTAAGAAAAATTTATGTACAATGTGTATGTACATTCGAATCTAAATTTGAAGTTAATTAAGTAGCCAAGTGACCGGTAGAAACAAAAGTACATTTTGTTTAAAAATTAATCAGAATTATAGTAAATTTTATTACAGACAGAGTTACTTATTTGATGAAGTTTGTAATTCGAAAGTTCATCATTCTCTATCCTTTTTTCATTGAATACGCCTGTCCCGCGAAAATTTGTCTCGCCCGAGGTTACACTTGATTCCGTCTTGAAAATTCCGTGAATACTTTGGTAATAAGGTTTTACATAGTTCCGTCCTAGAAATTCCCTACATAGTCTAGGTAGTTTTAAAAGCGCAAGTGTAGTTTATACATACCTGTTCCGATACACATATTCCATTGTGTAGTACTACCACAGCGGTGCTGTAAAACAAAGTGGCTGTGTAAAGAGATATGTTCGAGAAGCAGTAAAATTGATGTAGCTGTTGTAGCTTCCGTGAAAAAATAGGTGTTTTAAAATCACAAACAAGGAGTTTATAACATCATCATTTTTTTCATGCAATTTCATAATTTTCTTTAGTCTACTTTGCCTTTTTCATAAATGTTTCGATAATGTGAAAAGTCGTTTTTATTTTCAAGTATCAAGTTTGGCGATCGAATGTATTTTTAAAATCATAATTCACAAATTGATTTTATTTTAAAATTTGACTGTTTACTGTATGGAAGAAGCGTTTATACTAAATGTACTAATATTTTATTTATATACAGTCTCTATAAATCAAATTACAACGTTTGAAAGTTAAATACAAATAAAATGAAATATCGAATGTTCCATCTTTATCGATGATACATGATTATAATTGAATCGAAATTCTCTTTCAACAATAATGTGTTCAAATCAGGAAAATAAAAGTACAATTAAAATAATTAAAAAATTATTTTTCAGAATTGCTTGAAGTTCTAATGCTTCTATATTGTATTTGAAATTAACTGTTATCATAAAGTCTCATTAAAATTATATTTTCTGCATTATAAATATAGTAAAAATTGTCGTACTTATTTTTATTTTTATTGTCATAATTATTCAGGATCTATATATTTATACATTCAGGAATGAGAGAAAAATATCTTTTCAAGGAATTTTATATTTACGCTAGATTGAACAAAAATTTGAAATCTATTGTAAAAGTCGACAGCAAATTAATTGCACATTAATATTATTGTTCTTTATGTATTATCAATATTTTGCAAACGTATCGACGCATCATTCAACAGAATATACGTGGCTATTATAAATAACGACAAACACAGTTAATAACAATACATATCATTGTAAAAGGAAATTAACATGTCTTCACATAGCAATACATTAAATTTCGCGTTGATTTCCAACCGCTCCAAGGTATTTTCGTGCAAGTTATCGCGTCATCAATCGATTCTTTTATTAATTTGGCACAGCGTCCCCGTAAGTTCGATGTTCAATAAAGTCTAAATTATTGGAGCATCCTGGATTACAATTTTGGTAAAACGCGTGTATGTAAAAGCTTGGGTCAGTTCCACGTGTGCGTGGCTGAGCTTCCGCGGTTAGCTCAATAAGTTCCACAATAGTGCAACATATATCTGGCAAGCCTCTGATTTTTTACTTGTTGCGAAATTAATGAGTGGTCGATAGCGATTTGGCACTGTACAGTATAGCTTTCTCGTGGATCTCTCGGCCCGTAATTCAATGGAAATGAGTTTTTCGTAATTCGTTAGCAGTACGATTTTCCAGGATGGTCGTTTCTACAAAATTCCTTCAGCCGAATAATTATCCGAACAAAAGATCGCGTACCTTTAAAATTCAATACGTGTATCTCATTTTCTTCTTTTTAATTTGATTCTGATTCCTTCGTTATGTTTCTTTTAATGAAGCTAGAATTATGTGAATACGAAATCATTTTTATTATACATTTCTCTGTTCAAACTTAATTTTCTGTGACATTACACAATTTAAAAGTTACATATTCGTGTGTTTACATTTTTTAAATCATACATTCCTTAGCTATTTTTGTGTTATGTTAAAAATGTCAATAACAAATTTTTATTATATTAATTTTTATTGAAGTGTTTATTTATAAAATTAAAATGATAAAATATAATCAATTGCAATCCATCTTCGATTAGATAAATAAAATTCTGGTTATAAAATATCATAAAAGGAAAAAAGCTACAAACGTATAAACGTATTTAAACTAAAGGTATAATATCGTGTTTAACGTCTTCATATCCGTGGACGAAACATATTGTATCACAGTATCACGTGTCTTTTCATTAAAACATCGTTCAAATATTCCTGTAAAATACATTTTACTAACAATCGTAAATGAACTTAGGTTTTTTTCTTCATAAAATATATATAAATCTTACACGAGAAACATTAATCGTTGTACAATACGTAGTACATACCGAAAGATAAACGCGTTCATTCATAGGGTCGCGTGAACGCGCATAAATACGAGAAAGTTAAAAAGAACCTCAACAAAAAGTGTCTGATGGTACCTACCCTTCTATGACGATAACAACACATATTACTGTAACACAACGAAAGAAAATTACTATCCCATACCACAACATCCAGTCTGCAACTTCTTGTGTCAAAGAGGAGCAATGAACGCCATCGATGAACAAGCATAACCAACCACCTCGTTGCTCCGAAAAAAGCCCACGGCAGTTTACACAACCCCATAGCGTACGATTACAATCTCTTTCTTCGAATGTTCGCGCGATAAGCACACGTTGATTTCCTTCAGAAGAAACGGAGCAAAAAGCAGGGGAAAAAAGAAAAAGAAAAGGAAAAAGGTAGAAGAAGGAAAGAAAAGGGATGCAAAGCAACGAAGTCTGCACAGTCGTAGGAGACCTGCGCGTTAGCGCATTGATTGAATTTTGTACGGGCAGGCTGACGGGGGAGAGGGAAACCATGGAACGACAGAGGGATGGGCTGGCGGAGGGTTGCTAGATTTTTGAGAGTGGGGAAGGATCGAGCGGGGATTCGAAGCGACGGGTCGTCGGGTCGGCGGGTCGACGAAATTGTCGGGGGTGGGAGGACGCGGCGAAGCTAACGGCGCGACCCGTCTTACCGAATCTCTTCACTACCTCTTCGCTTTAAATCTCGTCGTCGTGTCGCCAAAGTTGCGGTGAAACCTTCTTCCCATCTCCCTTCTACACGGTGTCCAAGTAATAACACGATAATCTTACAAGGGGTAATTGTGTGTGAAGGAATAAGTCGATAATATAGAATAAAATTTTTTGTACGACGCTCCGTTTTCGAGAAAATAAAGTTCGAGTATGTTTAGATAAGAACTGGTCAGTTACACGCGCACTTGATAAATTTTTCAATTCAATTTTCTCGAAAACGAGGCGTTCTACGAACAAATTTTATTGTCGATTTATTTTCACACGTGGGATAACCTTCTGTCGATTATTCACTTCTGTTCGGTCATCGACTTCAATTCGGAATCAAGTAAAGTTGAAGCATATGGTTCGGTATTTGTCAAATATATTTTATAAATGTTCTAACTCGATTTTCTCGAAAACGAAGCGTTTCGTATGAAAAAATCTTGTTCTTTATTTCCGATCTATCTTTTCACGTAGAATCGTCAGCTAACCGATTATTGTACTATGATCGCTGTGACACCCTGTATATCCTCCTTCCCTATTCCTCTCGTGTTTTCTTTTCCTCTCGTCTGATTCGGCCCCACTTGTCATTTCGTTCTACCTCTGCGTCTCTGGTCCACGCGCTCGCCTATCTTGACACTGTCAACAGTTAAAACTCGAATGTTCGTCGAGATTGCCGAGATCGGCTGAAACTTTCAGATACGATCCATGAACTTTAACATTACGGACGATTTGTGGCGCGTTCGACGGAAACAATTCGAAGAAATGGATCGGTGCGCGAGAGAGTGAAAGATTATTACCCTGGTCTTATCGATGATGAACGTTATTTGGACGACTCTTTTTCCGAGAATGTCGTATATCGTTACGTTTTATGTTGCAATCGTTGGAACGTGAAAGAGAAATATAGGTTATGCAGGGTTAAATGTGGTACTTGAAGAGGGAAATATTTTTGCTGCAAATACGGAAGAATGATTATAAAGATAACTGTAACCCTTATATAGCAATTTATGTAATCGTTTTATATCTACGTTAAATTTTATCTTTTTTAAATTAAATGTACAATTCTTTTAAATTTATAATTCTAAATATTTCATAAAAAATGGTTATTTTTTGCAGAAGATTATTGTAAAATACATAGACAGTATTTCACCCATGTTTAAAACCCTCGATTAAATGTACGTTTGTATCCTTTTCTAAAATTGACGAATGGACAGATCGATACCAGTAATCACACATATTCATTCTTATTATCGCGTTTGAATCTCTCTTTCACACACATGTCCAATTATTTTCTACGAATGAGAGAGATGCACAGATTTATATATATTATATTTTCAGTTCATTTTGAATTCACAAGTATGGAATTTAGTACGATTTTTAATCGTACGACCAAATAATATTTAAATAATTGATATTCCGAGTGGAATTTGATATTTAATTACCTTTCCCCCGTAATAATTATGACTGATTACGAGGATTTGCTGAATCCATGGAGATGACTTACTTTTGTTCTCTTTTTCTGATGGAAGTTTACGATGATAACCGTGGAAAGAAATTCTTATTTCGACCGAAATAACAGAAAAAGCAACGAAGAAATCTTAACTGCTAAATAGTATGGCAGACTTAAAGAAAAGTGATGGCCTCCAGGTATTCACCATCTGCCTTGAAATTAGTATCAACATAATAAAAAAAGAGTAGAACAATTTCACCGACAGATAGGGATTTATCATCGTGAAAAACAGTAGACAGCATACAAGAATGTTATGTAAGAATGTATTTTTCGTGGCGACTAAGTCTTCCTCATTGAAACTTGGGAATTGTCTTGGCAGAACGAAAGGCTATTTTTTCAAGTTAAACGATCTCGTAGGAAAAACAGCTTCAGACATTAAGCTATTACAATTTCATATTATTTGTATGTATAAGTAAATTTATGATACGATTAAAAAATCGGAGAATAGACTCTTTAAAGTAAAATAAATAAAAATGGCAAAGTTTCTTCAGTCTTGTCCTCAATTGTAGGAGTAATATTTTTCTCCGAATGCTTTTTATATGACGCTCTTGATTTTTTCTAAATTTCCATTTTTATGTTATCTCGAGTTTGAAGTAGCCTGTAAAAAGAAGATACATCAGTTTAACCAGCGAAACACTATGGCTTTGGTAGAAACCAGTAAAAGTACCGGAAGAAAACAAGGTAGCTGATTGTTCGGAGTCAAACGCGCATATATCAATGGCTTCGCAATTTCTCGGCCACAGTAGCCTGTAAAAATCAATTAGCAGAGTCGGGTCTTGCACTAAACAAGAAGAATGAGACTGGTTAGCCAGAAAATTACAAGCCTGAATACGTAATGGGGCCCGTATTTCTCTCCACCTAAACTGCTATTCGACTGAATTTCCAAGGGTTCCTTGATATATATGTACCAATGTTTTCCTGTTTTCATTACAGAGAAGACACGCGTTCGCAATCTCACCCGTGTGCTGACACTTTGTCAATTAAATCCCCCACAAATCGGATATTTTTCCGATAAATCGTAGAGCTAGTGGGGAATTTAAGATTCCTTCGTATCACGTGATCAGTCCCCTGAGGGAATTCGGTGATATTACTAGTTCTTGTGTTTCCTACGGACGAGCATTCAGGCTATGCTGGTTTTGTCATCGAGTCTCTTTGTTTGCGTTCGAGCATGAAAACGCGCTCATTCCACGCTCATCTCTCTCCCTTAACTTGCACAGCATGATACTGTTTTTGATTTAGTACTGGTGCAACGTGTGTACGTGCATATTCTTCCTTCATCGTCATTCCTCGCGCCCATTGACAATACCGAATGAGGATTTTTTCTTTCATGGGTTTCTGTATTGTGTTTGCACAGGGACTTTGTCTTTGGCATTCACACCCCTCGTTACGTCTAATATTCTCCGAATAATATTCGAATTAGAAAGCGCGATATGAAAGATCACAATTGTTTTAGTTGATTTCAATGAAATCTATAGAATTGAATTAATAATCGAGACAAATGTGTACGAGTGGATTTTTATCCGTATATTGATTATTCACAGAATTATATTCAAATCAGAAAGGAAAGGGTCATTTTTTGGTGATTAATTAAGTATCTGTAGAGAAAAGTTGCGATACTGAAATTGGCTTAAATCAAATCATTCATAGTGTATCAATAATGAGGAGATACATACATGTTTATATGAATGAATTTAACATGCTTAAAACTAAATATTTTTTCTACATATAGAACATATATTTGATGTTACATTTGAGAGGATGTGACTTCGTTTAATTTAAATTTTTTAATGGCGTCATTACTAGTATCGTTTTATAGCTTTTTTCTCTTATTGAATAGAAATGCAGGATTCGAGTAATTCCGATGGATTCGATGCCAAGCAAATGTAGGACGATTTTCTAGTACACATAGAAACTTCTTTTTTTTAAGAGGGATGTATTTCAACGCTGCAATACGATCCTCAAACATATTTTTCCATCTACCCTCGGATAATACGATCAGTTAGCGACCTCGCTTGGATCGAGCTCGGATTAAAATTATCTTTGAATGAGCGCCAAGATATTCTTCTAGCGTTGAACATTTTATCATGTCAGATATCGAACATCTACCCAATGGATCCGATGGTTCGTACGATTTTACGACTTTACGGTTTCTTTTCATTTATATCAGACGCCTGCAGTAAATCGGTGCTGATACATACTCTACGAGATTGAGATATTTGTTCCAACGTTAAGATGTTTAATATCGCACTGTTACAATGAGAATCATTTTACGAAATTAAGCAGAGGATCGTAGTGTTATAAAATTTATTGGAAAATAATACCTACATTTCGTAACTGTTTAATAATGAAAAATATTTTTTAAAGCTTTTTTTTGATTATATAATTGTAGAACTACATAGTTAGATATTCAATTAATAGTGTTTATGTACATTTAAATTTATGTGCCTATTTAAATTTGTGCACTTGTTTCGCAGATTGCCAAAAATTAATAACTATATAACAAGCTTACGAATGTTTCAGATACTAGAACCCACATGTGTTTGTCAGTTACATCATTTACTACTTCATAATATTTGTACAGAATATTACGAATATTTTGCTTTTACAGATTTCTACGTAAGAGAATGTTTGCGAATATCGATTACTTTCTTCATTAGTATTTACGTTAATTAATGCATCTTACGATGAAACAGCTGGATTTTATATACACGTGGCAAAGATATTTCTCGCGTTATCGGTAATTTCGGCTTCGCATGTTTATTCGCAGTTTATAATCATATGAAGGGAGTCATCAAGTTACTCATTAAAATGAAAGAAGGAAGAAATAAGTAAAGTAAAAAATCAAAGTAAATTTTAATTCTCGTCTTGTTTTATCGAGTCATAGGTAAATTTCAGTTAGATTACATAAGTATTCTTTTACACGACGAGCGCTATCTATGGTTTTTATCGTTTGCAAAACACAATATATAAACGAACACAAAATACCCTAAAATATTCGAATAAAAACTTATCTAACATAGCATATTACTAAAATGTATCTACAAGTGTTCGAATATTTATGTGAGCTCGTATATACCTATGTATATATTATTTGTGTCTTTCTATAACACGGACGGTAAAGGAGAAAAGTCGTGATGCTGGAAGGAGACGTTACTCCTCAAAGACGCAGTCTAAGCGTCGTCTAGACGCAAGTGCATTAGCCGGTACCATTATTTGTACAATTATTTCGTGTTTCCTTGGTTATCTCGGTGCAGTCAGGCGTTCGCTCGCGTACAAAGACGAAGATGGAAGGGAAAGGATAACGTTTTTGAAATATTGCCAATCCTCTCAGGAGGCTGCAGATCGAAGTTACACACCCCTCCACTGACTCCTTCGGGGCGGAAAGCCTGTCGTAGAAATAAGAGTTTAAGGAAATGGAAATGCAGAGGGACGTACATGCGAGTGCATAGAAAAGGAGGAAGAGAGGGCGAGGTTGAGAAAATGTGCGCCGTAGGGAAAGTTTCGGCGTCGGTTTAAGAAGGAAAGAAGAGCAGGGACAGAAAGACTGGGAAAGTATGACTTTTAGACGAAAGGCTTCACGCACGTGTTACTCGTTTTATAACGTGCTGCCTCATCTCCTCCTATCTCCTATTTCGGACGGAGAGCTTACGTAAACAGAAAATATTTGGAAAAATCAGAATACGTTTCGGAACATGTATTACACACATTTATAACAGCGGTGCCAGACCGGGAGGCGCCCTTTGATTTACGCTCACCGCGTCCCGTCTCTTTTCTCTCGGGTTCTCCCTGTAGTCCGATTTAATTGTGTATATAGGTCTTTAGCTAATACATTGATCTTTAGGTTAAAACATATCAATATGATAATTGAAAAATGTAAGAAGCGATTAGTCGATGTAGAACGTAAAATTTATTTCTTGAAGTCTGAATTGAAATTTCGTATACGCGCGAGGCCACCTGTTTCGAATAAATTTCAAGTCAAAAGAGCTTCATATTTGCATAAACAACACTGATTGCGTTTCTACTAGTTGGATTCCAAGGGAACGATGTAGGTCGTATTTTCAAAGCAGTTGCCCTCTGCACTTGCATTCTTTCATCACAAAGGTAAACTACGTCGAACAAAAGCAACCTTAATACGTTTAATCGGCACGAAGTTTCCTCCGCTTCTTCTTGACGTTCTATTTCTCCAGCAGAAACTCGAAGGAAGCTAGCACAGCTGCTAGAAATCAGATTTCCTCTCTTCTCACCGACGGTTCTGGTTGATCGACACAGATTTAATAGTTTGGCTGAGTTTTGATTGATTTATTTTCCAGAAAATAAGAGAGACCCTTCAAGAATAGCGAATCTTTGAAGTTTTCAAATTTCTGAACGAAAGATGACGCATTTTACGGACCGTAAAAGAAAGCATCGTCTGTTCTATCATCCTGTATTGTATTCACGACCACGAACCGCTTCGTTTGCCATACTTAACCTCCTTTTTACTTACAAAGAACTTCAATCACTCGCGAAGTCGATAGTCTTACATGTCGCTATTCGGAAAAAATTGGTGGGCCCTAATAATCCTTTGCTCTGGAAAAATTCACTACGTGATATGCGTTATAAAATATATTTTGATGTATATTTTGATTCTATATGTATAGAGAAAATTATATAACCTTATGTATATAAATGAGTAATATAGTAAAATTGAGAAAATTGTAGCTCAGAAGTATAAAATTGTATATAGATATCGAATTTTATCAAATTTACTTTATATGATAAATTATTGTAAGGTATACGCCTAGATATATTTCTAAGGTATATTTCTAAGTATATTTCTAAGGTATAAGGTATACAAGGTAATACATGAATTATGGTATTTGAAAGTAAAGGAAAAGAAATTCTCGCTGAAGATTTAAAGATAGAAGGCTTGTATTATTTTTATAATTCGCAAAGTCTTTAAATCATTTTAATTCATTTAATCTTCATAATATTTCGAATATAATTTCAATAAACGTAGGACGAATTATATCGTATTTGGTTTATACATTGTTTCATTATATTATATTTTATTATATTCATTATATCATATTATATTTTATCAGAATTAATGTGAGATCAAAAACATGATGGAATTTTTGAAGAAATTTGCAAAGGTAGTTGAAAGCTTTGAGCTTGCATTAGGAAGTTAACTTTGGTATTTAAAATCCTTTCGTATGTCTGACCAATATTATACTATTCTACTTCATTTAGCCATTTTCGCGTTAAATCAACGTATCGTTTTGCTAATTATGTAATAACATTATATATGAAAAATTAATTTTAGTAATTGTCGATATGACTAGCTTGTCATTTCCATTTTATTAAAATTGTTCACTTTGAATGCCTCATTTTATGTAACATTCAATTATAATGTATAAGACAAACAACTTATTCTTTACATGTTTCTTCTTATGCAAATAATATCACTCTTATCCTAAGGTGTAATATGACAGGAAAAATTAATTACTTCTGAATAGTATCTTATTCGTATCGATATCGTTGTCCATACTTTCCTTTAATAAAAGGAACTGCTTCTTTGCGTAAGCTTCAAATTGCAATGCAGAAGGTTCTCAAACACTTTTCGTTCTTTGTCTCGGCTTCTTTTGTGTATTCTTTGTGTCTTTGATAAGGTGTTGTTTTCTAGATTTTTCTATCTTCTGTATAAGGTACCTTTATGTGGGATTATTCCGTTTAATCATTTGATTCAATTTTCTTTGACATCACTGAGATATACGTATTTACGACAGTGCTACGAAAGTTCTGTTTACAGGCACGAATATCCTCGGCGCGTTTCTTTGTCGATGAACAGTCGCTGATGCTGTCAGAAAAATTAATTTTTCTATGACAACTGATTCTCGATATAGAGATGTAGCGAAAATAAGCGAATTATGAATATAAAATATTCGTTTTAACGATTCTAGAGCGGTACGAATACATATCATAGTCTTTTTGTATAATTGAAGTAATCGTATTAGGAAAATTTTGCAATTCGTAAGTTGAGCTAAGTGTAAAAAGCTTGAGATTTAATAATTTGTTATAATTTTAACAATTTCACATTGTCACATTAAGCATGATAAAACGTCGCACAAAGTTCACGCAGTTTCTTGAAAGCTACACTTAGTTGCGTGTCAAGTATGAATCACGTTTACAACTTTCCACAGAATCATCTTCTTTGTACTGTCCTTATTCATACTCATATGAGCTTCAAATCTTTCTTTTCCTCGAGGTGACACGATCTCCTCCTTCCGCAAATCCTCTGTGGACGTGAACACGTGAGGAATATTACAAGTTGCTGCGTGCCACCTGGTGCTCACTTTATTAACGCCAGGTTGAAACACGACGTTCAAAACGAGGCAGACCACAGTGACACAAAACCAACAAATTTTCATCTCTTTCAATCTCCCAGCTTCTTTCTAAATAATTAAGGGATTCAATTCACGTTTCAAATAATAAGGTTTACGAAATCCCTTCTTATAGCGAGACACGAAATCTGTACCCAGGTGATACATTAAACTTGAACATCATCTAGATGTCTGTCAATCTATTTTCTGAACGATTCAATTAAGCATTTGCTCGGCATATCGAAAAACACTAATCCATCATAATATAAATGAAAACTTAAACAAATCGTCTTTGACGAAACAAAAGTATTCTTCCTCGTGCGTGTGGTTTAGCCCAAGGTGAATCGAATCTTCTTTTCCAATTCCAAACCCTTCGCCCAAACCTCTTCATCGATTCGGATGTAACCCCATAGGGTTTCTCTGAATGAAAACCAATCTCCTCTCCACCGTATTCTCAACTAATCAGTGCACGAGCGATGTAAGTGAATACTTGGATGAGAAACCTGGACATTTAGTGAATCGCGTTCGCGTGTGACGATCGTCGAAAACGAAAAGAAAAAAAGAAAAAAATGATGTAGCCACGAATGTAAAGAAAAGGTGGCGCATAGGTGTGGTTACTGGAAGAGGAAAGCCAGGATTCTTGATGCAATGTGAAGTTCGTCATGAACCACCCTGCGACCAGGGATCCGCTTGGCTCCAGGTCGCCGGGATGCTGCTACCACTCGTGGAACCCGCAGGTGTATCCACCGTGCAGGGTGTGTCAGAGGCCGGTATTAACGCTGCAGCAGTGCACTGTACGTCATCCTGCGTCCTATGTACGCCCTTCTTATCCAGAACCAGGACAGCAAGAGGAACGTCCGCGACGTCAGCGATCTGCTGAGACACCGTCGCCACGGAGGCACGTCGATATCATCGACAGGCGGCCACCCTCTAACCCGTATTATCACACACATCCACCGCCAAGCTCGTCCTCTGGACATCATCTGAGTAAGTCGGTTAGCGCGGCTAGGCTCGGGTCGCCGGGTGGTTCGCTCGGTCAACGTTCTCCGGGTACTCGAGCACAGAAACCACCGGCACTCGAAACGCCACACAGATGGATCGGAGAGGAGACCAAGAAGTCATTACCATCTCACGTTTATAAATACTACCTCGCTCATACCAAGGAATATCGTCGTCAGAATATCAAGGTAATTCTTTGGGAGCTTTATGTACTGCGAAGAATCGAAAAGAATTCGTCTGAGACGGGGAAGGAACAAACAATGCATTCCCCTGTCTTGTTCACCTTCCATCACGTAATGCTATCTTATTTGTATGTAATCTTATTTGTAGGTGTGAAATTTCTAGCTAATAGAGATGCTTATTTTTATTATTGCAAATATCGGATTTATCTATGATTCCAAGTGTCTTCTTCTCTAAGCACCACGAAAACAAGAAATCATCTTTTTGAAATATTGAAAATATAACGAAAGAAAGAGCGCAAAATATGAATTGTTTCGAGTGAAACATTTGTTACTAATCATTAATTCTCGGATGAAATACTTCCAAAAAAATAACGTCAGGATTAAAATAACATCGAGCAACTTTATATAAATTCAGTCCTTATAAAATGTAGTATTATAAATATTTCTAGCACTTTTTCGTAACACCATATTTTTTAGAATTGCTGTAAAAAATGCAGAGTAATTAATTACCGTAAATCTTGATTACGGGTGTTAAAATTATATTAATAGCGGAGCATATTTGCTGAGAAAGGTGTTTAGTCCGAATTAATATGTCTTAGCTGGGACAGAATTATTGTATAACATTTACATTTTACAGGCATACATTACTCATAATTAAGAGTGTATAATGCTGTGTTATCGTACGGTTATTATACATGGTCGTGTTTAATAAACATATTTCACGATGGCTTATGTGTAGAAAGGTGGAAAGATCGTGGCATGAAGCACGTAAGCAGATATACGTATACCATTAATAAAAATAAAAGTGTGCAAAGCTTCCGTTAGCTTATAAAGACGTATGGCAACAGAATACAACATATTTGGATATTCTGTGCGAGACACCGGAACGTGTCTTGCTGTACAACAAGGATTGCTGCCATAAATGTGTGCGTCAGTAACGTTTTGATAAAAAATGCACTGTAGCCAGAGATTTGTGAAATAGCAGAGCGTTCCACATAAGTGTAAGCGTGATACAATGTTACTTCCATAATATTGCCAACGTCCAAATAATTTTGCATTGTACTTCACACGAAATTTATGCAAGTGCTTTATGAAATTTTAGGCATCGTTCTTGATACATGACAATAATTATATTATTATTATATAACGGAAGGATATAAATACAATTATGATAATATATAAATGAAAGAAATATAATTTTTAGAAAGTTAATTATGCAACAAATTTCGTTTAAATTGTATGGAAAAATTACTTTGTTTTCTAGCATTCTTTTTTCATAATTTTCAATTATTTTCGATTATATTTTAATACTTAAAAAATTAATTATTATTAATTAGGGTAATATTAATAAAACGATTAACATGTTATGTATATAAAAAGAACTATCAATTATAGAAAGTAAAATGTTTGCAGCGTAAATTGTAGATTCTGACGAATCTGTTAATATAGTTATATACAGGTTTTGAACGCAATTAGCTCTTTCAAGAATTCCAAACTTCTCGCGTTAACTCAGTGAACTGCCTAACTTTAGTAAATTTCTAGGCGGAAATCATCATTTCGCTTAAACTTCCGAATTTTATTAGCTTTTACGAAAACTGAGAAAAGTAGGGACATTTGTCTCTTAATGTTTTGGTTAAAAAAACTAGTAAACTTTTTTCATATATTTACGCTGGACTTGAGTAAATTTTTTATATATTTTTTAAGTAGACAAAAATTTAAATCACATTTCAAGAAAGAGAAATTGTACGCGTAATTATTTTACATTAAATTTTAAACTATTTTTCGTTACTTTTTGGTAGACCTCCAACTATGTAACTGCACAAAAATTACACTTAATAACTCCGTGCATAATTGAAAATAACTATAATATGTGCGACGACAATTAATGTTATTTCTTAGGCTGCCATAAGTTACTAGTGTATTTATGAAATTGTGCATTTTTATAGCTCACGAGAAATATGAATTCTGTTTTGATTATTCGCAAAAAATAAATAAAATACTAACAAAGCATTGCAAAAAGCACCGGTTTGTACTGAAATATCGACGAACGCATATACCATATAGTTTTAATTCAATTTTTCTGAATTACAGGGAAATTAAAAAGTCGAATAAGTTAATTAATTGGCATCGATCGAACATCGAGTATTGTGCGTAATTTGATTCAGATATATTAATCGGTTTGATGGTTTCGAGTATAAAAACGTAATTTACATTACATCTCCAGGAATGCACATTGCAACTGCAGCTGCGATTGATTGTCGATAGTTGACGGCAGATGGCAGCATTCGTTTCCTCTTTCTTTTCATTTATGTTTATATATAAATAGATTTCTTTTGTCAATTCATTATATACCAATTTTCTTTGATCTTTTATAAATTTCAAGTATTTATATACGAATTAATTAAAACATTAAATTATAATGATTAATTTGATTTAGAAATTCAAAATTAAATTTGCTGAAGGATCAGGAAACTTTCCTTACGTTTATTAGTACGACGACAAGTATTGCGATAAATATTAAAGCAATTATTGAATTTTTATAGTTTATAATTATTGTAATTTCCAAGGGACAGAGGTGTTATTCAGAAATAAAATTAATTAGTATCGGGATATTTTTTAAATAAGTTGAATAAAGAAAATTTCCCTGATCAATCTGCGGAGATAAACGTCAAATCATTTTGGATGACCTGAGGAAACCCACATGTCGTAGGTTAATGAACTCGTGTCAAGTTGTCTCAAGACAAGAGGAATATATATACATAAACGTGGGGTGAACAGCATACGTAGTCAAAAGAAAATATGCGGTTCCATTAAAAAAAAAAAAAAACTTCCTTTGAAGTCTGAAAAGCGCCTTCGTGCAAAAAAAAAACTATCCTCTTCATATAAATTTTCTTTTGAAATTGGAATAAATTTTATTTAACGCATTTTTCGTTTTTGTTTATTATAATTGTACATCCGCGTATCGTCGATTAAAACGAAACGTTCTGTATATCAATAAAGATCATCCCTTAAAACTTCATATATTTTGATCATTCTCGTTCAACCTAATATATGTAATTACACATACATGTATGCGTGACATTATAACAAAACTGGTTCTTTTAAAACACGGTTTTTCATTTGTATTCGCGAAGATTAAACTACGTATACGGTATAAATTTACCCAATAATTGCAGTTACGATAAAACATCTCTTCGATCTGGATAATAAATGCAGTTTCTTTCTAAAATGCCTCTTCGATAAAAATAAAGCGATTGAATCAACGTTCGCTCGACGCTAACGAAAAACTTCTCATCGAGATGATATTATCATACGCTCTTTTTGCAGTAAATATTATGAAAATGAAATCCCAATAATTTCCCAGGCGAAGCGCTTCTTCTTTTACGTTCAAGTGACAGCCAGAAAACTGGGTCAATTAACCTGATTCGCGCTAGCATACGAGTACGATGAAAATAAGATGAAAATAATCTTCTTCCATGTATCGTATTATTATTCGTGTTTCGCAGAAAGCATGATTTCATTCATAGGGAATACCTGGTAACGAGGGGATTGTTAAAAAGCGAATAGAATGTGATTTCCTGGAATCGATTAGACGTTAGTTGCATTTATTGATGCCATTTTATCGAACGGTTGACATTCACGTTGCTCACATGCGCTCGCACAGGAACTCGCGAAAATGTGCGACTAATTACACGCGTGCCACGATAACGGCATTCGTTGTTATGAATGCGTGTAAGTAATTACCGTGCAGGTAAAAATTAATTAAGGGTCATACTGAAAAGCTATAGTACCACTATATACCAGCATCGTATGCAAACTGTATTGTAAATATAAAATGTCCGAACCTCCGGCTGTGTTACGAATGCCGATTTCAATCAATATTGACGCACAACCCTCTACGTGAACGTAAATAAGCCATAATGTTCTTCCTGCACACAAAACACTATTCCCAATTATTGATTCGCGGATATTTGACGATATGGGGGTAACGAGTGATATAATTAGAGGAAATTTCATGTCAAGAAATATAATAGTTAGTTTCTTTCTTTCAACTATCTAGAGAGCAAAAGATTATTTGATGTATAAGATAGTCGTATTTTTGTCGCGTGATCCTTTGAAGATATGAAGAGATTTGGCGATATGAATATCACCACATGCTCTTTCAACGTCGCTTTCTATGAATTTTTCAATTTCAATAATGAATATTGAATACTTCGATATTGAATTATATAATTAATATTCAGCGTTTCAAGAAACGATTGATTTCTATCAGACAAATAATCGTAAATTTCAGAGTAAATTTAGAAAAATGATCGAAATTGTCATTTCTCCAAAATAATTCAAGCATAATTTTTAAACCGGATACATTTTCATTTATCGTGGAGTTGTATATCCTAATAGGTTACATTGACATCATAAAAATTGTAGTAATTTTGAGGTTTTTAAAAGAGTTACTTTGGTACATAGAAACCAATTAACTTCGAAAAAGATAACTTCTGTGCGAGTACGACGTAAAAAAAATTTTTTTTTTTGATAGAGATCTTTCCGAGGATATAGGATTTGAAGATTCACCAGATACGTAGGTACCGACATTTCTGTTGCATGATCCATTTTTTCCATTTATCGATAAAATCGGAAAAATAACGCGTTGCTTGTTATCGATTATGCCACTTTATCACACCACGGGATAAATGGATTCTTTAATCCGATATTTTCTTTTGCAAACGAAGGTGCGTATGGAAGAATATTGGCCTCCTGTATTTTCGAATTTTTTCACTCGAAGCTGGGACGTAACTGGTCCTCTTGGTTGCAGCATTTGCAACGTATGACGCGTGACACAGCATAATGTTAACCAACCAGAATTTTTCTCTTTGAACCTGTAATTATGAAAGATGAATATGCAGATACGCTCTTAAAAAATCGTGCATTTATCATGACTGTATGCACATGGCTAGTAAATTTTATTCAATATATTTCTTTTGGAATTCGTAAAATTTTAAAGAAACGTACTAGCAACTTTTGCGTGATCCTACAAAGATGATTTGTACTAAAGAAGATTATAAAGCTTAAGAAGATTACGCATTTTGGAAAGCACAGCATGAAAGTGTGTACGTACATTTTTTTAATGATTAATAACATTTCTTAATCTGGCACGAGACATCAAGATAAAAGCATCCACATTAGTCAAAACTATAGAGAAAGATGTAACATGAATTTGTGCAGATTATGCTTTTTATCTTTGTAATATTATGTTTGTGAATGAATATTTATTTGTTGATATATCAATATTAAAGGAATAATTTTCAATACAATGTAGATTCAGAAATATTTATATGAGGAAATTGATGAGTTAAAGTCATTATGTATTCGGAATTTTAAACAGAACAATCATGAACTTTAATTAATACAAACATCGGTATTAATTAATTTCTTCGCTGATATTACTTGCCATATGTAATATGTATTATCCAACATATACCCAACATTACAAATATAAGAAATATAAACTTTTCCAATGAATTTATTCAGCTCTTTTAAACAAGTGATACTAATATAACCTGTTATTTGAAAATTTGATAACTAAAGAACGGTAAATATACCTCAACGTCCGTTTCTTCGTTTCTCTTTTTCCTAACTACGTTTCACCAAAATATATAGGAAAATAAATCCATTCTACTCGGCAATAAACGGCAAACGATATTAATCATTCTCCAAATTTACAACGTGAATTTTCCACGGTTATTACAATCTTGGTTACAACAGTATTGTGGATTTCATGCTTAACTAGAATATTATGATTTACTATACGATCAGTCATTTGTGATTCATTTAACGTGATCTACGACACGATATATTTTAATTCGTTTAATACATTAAGAAATTTTAATGACCCAATGTTCCAGAACCTTAAATTTAGTGGTTCGTTTAGCATGCTTTAACAAGAATATTATCTGGACCCACCGGCGAATATAAGCAGGAAGGTATCTGGGTCATTTTGTGGTAAAGAAAACTATTTAACTATGATTAATTTTGTCCGTTATCCCTTATATATATATAATAATTTTTACACCTTTTCTCTTTATATTAAATAGCATTCATGTTATAATTTAGCTCCCAAGCGTTTGTCATTCACTGAAAATAAATTGTAGGGTTTATGCGAAGAAAGAGCCTTGTTCATATTCGTGTTCAACCTTTGTCATTTTCCAATAGAATAATTCAGCTCCCTCAATTTTTGTTGAATACATCTCAAGTCTTATTATATCAAATATTCATCATATTAATTTTCACGCATTTATCTGTATTTACATTTACATTTCTAATTAAATTATGAAATTATTTTTAAGGTTGTTACGGAACCAGTTAATTTTCATTTGTCATTATGTTATTTTCATTTTAATATGTCAAAATATAAATCACTTTTTATAATACGTAATCTACTTTGTTAGATATTAAGAACAATGATCGACCTTCAATTTTACGATATGTAAAAAAGGATGCGATTAATAATACCAAAACTTGACTACCTTTATCGTATACTTCATACATTTCAAAATTTCCATCCAACGCTGCCACATTATTACTATATTGTGTTAATATACATTCGCAAATCATTATATTAATAAAAATACAATACATAGCGATGATCGAAGGAATAATGTAGTATCACGAATAAACAATAAGATCTTTTAAAACCGTCCTCGTTTTAAAACTCTCAAATCCAGTGAAAGCTATCAGAAGCTCACAAAGGGATTCAATGCCTCGAACGAAGCTAATTTTGTGGAGTAGAAAACTGAATAACGATACGACACAACCGTTCCGTTCGTTCGAAAGGACTTACGGACTATTTGATATTCAAGGGCAGTACTGTACCGCGTTTAGATATTCGTTACATGAAACTACCTTAGATACGGCGTTATATCGTTTCGACGACTGGCACATGAGCCATTCACAACATATTGCGTACACGCGAACTGCACCGACCTCAGTTTCGCTACCAATTCGAGGGACACCTAAATGTTCCTATTATGAGCACATTTATTCCCATTATAGCTCTATTTAAAAGCTAATAACTTATACGTTAATTCATGTGATCCGAATTTACGATACAGCCTTAATTTCTCTTCTGTTTGAATATCACAGGAAAAATACACCATACGTACGTTTCTGTCGATTTTGTAAATTTTGCTACCACATTTAATGTCATTGGAAATGTACTGAAGTTTAGAATTTCTCCGTAAGAAAATGGAAAATGTTACTTGTCCTGTTCTTCTCTCACAGTTTTCATTTGTGAGATAAACAAGTTTTCTAGATTCTTAATTTTATCGTTTATAGGAGGAAAAAATTCTAAATTTAAAATGATACTTGAGTAGTAAATACGTTTGATACGTTCATCAACGTTAAACTCTGTTCTTCGAAACAGAACGTTAGTTTTATGATTCTCACCTAGTTAGGTGCTTTGTAGCTGTCGTAGTTTAAAGTTTAAAGTGTTCTACAATGAAGATATTTATTTCCTGTCGATTTAGGCTTCAAGTGGAGAACTTTTAGTGTTTTACAACTTCATATCTATGCAACCAGCTACTTTAGTGATGTTGCCAATGCACGATAAATCATAACATGTTAAAGTTTACAAATAATATGTTTAGCTTCTCATTTATCATCCTACAGTTTTAGAATATTTAGAGAAGTTTCCAGTTATACGTATGGTAAGAGTATA
Organism: Bombus pascuorum; assembly: GCF_905332965.1. Taxonomy (NCBI): domain Eukaryota; kingdom Metazoa; phylum Arthropoda; class Insecta; order Hymenoptera; family Apidae; genus Bombus; species Bombus pascuorum. Next base: position 10,127,665 of record NC_083491.1, on the reverse strand, counting down.
AATTTTACAAAGAAAAATTCAATTGAACTTTATGCATTTCCTCGAAAGTTTATTAAAGTTTCAATAACGTAATTTATACCAGAAATTCTGAGTTTTTTTTCTCAAATGTGTATCGTGAAAATCAAAACTCGATCTAATGCCTAATAAATAAAATACGCAGAATATGGAAAATCACTTTGTGGTTGCATTATTTGTTCATTTTTCACGCAATATTCATTTTCTTCCATTTATTAGTGGTTGAAAAAACCAGTGCTCTATGTATGATATTTATATTATACAAACACGTGCTTGTTAGACTTTCAAACAATATCATTCGACGAATACTCACATGTATATCTATTTGCATAGAAACGCTATAGTAAAAAACGATCAGTGCAGTTGCAATAAATTCGCTCCAATGATATTTTATATATTTTAACAAATATTGAAATTCTAGCAACATATATAGATGTTGTTATATTTACAAGCAGAATCAGTAGAAAGCAGAAATATCCATACAGGTGCGCTGGAGAATAAAGTGAGAATGAAAAAGAAACGAATTCTTGCAGTCCTATAAGTAAAGGTGACTTAACAAATGCAACGGGTTGAAGAAGTCTTTAAGAAAAGGTAAAATATATTGCGAGACTCGTTCTTTAGAGTTTCTGTGATGAATGACGTTAATGATCATTTATTTTGTTTGCCGTCTATTCATTTTATAATTTTTAAAACGAATCAATTTGTAATAAGAAAAATTTCTCTTAAAATGGAACTGTGTAAAGTACTTTAGATTTATTATATTTATTTTACATATTGCAAGAACGTAATTAAAATAATTCTAAGTAGTTCTTTCTTTCTTTATGTTTCAGGTAAGTGACTTCAATTGTTATCCAGTAATACTGTTTATCCAATATTAACATTCCTCAAGGAGGTAAGTTTTTATAAATTTTGTATTGTAATTAATATTGATATTTACAAGTAATATTTAAAAATAGCTGCGCATATAATACGAAGTCGAAAGAAATTTATTTTTTTTATTTTTTAATCTTTTATATCACATGAAACATTAAATTAATGAGCAAATAACAGTTCTCATTTATAACATTCAGCTTTCCTCCAAAATACTATTGAATTAGGGAAAGCATTTTATTCACAAATTAAATTCTACCTTCATTCTCATATGGTCTCCTAAATTTGACTTTTTTCTATTATGGTAATATAATATCAGAGAAACCAATAAAATCTCTGCAATTTTTCTGTACTTCATATGTAGGTAGATTACTTTAATTTAAAAAAATATTTTTATTAGCCTTGAGAGAAACTAATATTAGGTACTTTATTTACATTTTTCAGACTATAAACTCTTGCAAAATATGTAGGGTAAAACTCAATAACATTAAATAATATCTTGTCATTTTTGCACTTAAGTGTAATTCGTTGCCATAATAAATACTCATTGAAATCTGAAGTTAAATTATGGTGACTAAAATACAGACGACAATAAATTTCACAGGTTTCTCCTTGGTCTTATAATGATATTATATTCTTAAAGTATAAAATATATTATAATTATACAGCTCGGACTTTCTTCCAGAAACAAATGTATTGATACACGATTTTTCAAATATAAATTGATTCTCTCTAAATTTTTATTCACGGAGATATGTCGGGACGTTCACTTATGGCATTCACGCACACAATGTGGGAATTCTCTATAGCTTGGTTTTTTTTCATAGAGACAATTTCAGAATAAATCGACAATTTAAAAGAGAATCGTTTTCAGCTATAGAAATTATTCACTTCAACATCTCTGACAATATGACAAAAATAGATAGCCAATAAAATTTGTCTGTATTAAATAAGAAACATAACGCTATAATTAAAAGGATTGGTTTTCTCATCACAAAATAATCGATAAGATAATATAAGCGTAATTAACGTAAACGAAAGAACAAGAATTGAATCACAAATTCCTTAAATTCTCCAAATTTCTCCAAATTTTCTTTCTGCCATTTACGTAAATTAACATATTATTCTCATTTATTTCTACAGAGAATACGACATTTGTCAGGTCCATATTATCATTCGAATTCTTGAATAATAGATACATAAAATCACAGAATTAAACATTACAATATCTGGAAAACAAATATTACATATAAGAAGTATTATTAATATAGGAAAATGACAAGATTTATAAAATGAATGCTATGCACAAAAAATATTACTAATAGATATAGAAAAATAAGGATATTTAGAAATTAATGTGATAAAGAATATGCTTCATAAACTGTGAATTTTTGAGCTTCTATGGGAGATTTAAAAATGTAAAAATGCACAGAACGCATATAATACAAAAAAATATATGAAACATGCGAAATGGAATACTCAGTATATTTAGTAGGTAAAATAATTTTCTCTACAGGTTCCAGTTCTCTAATTATATTCATAATTTATGTAAATATTCGTAGTTTAATTATTAATTATTGGGATTCATTTTAGACATTTTAATGTATCTGTAACAACTAAAAAAAAAAAAAAAAAAAAATAAAAATAACAGTATTGAGAAATCACTATAACTGATGCTGATAATATGCAATGCAGTAATAAACATTCTGCGATTATGTACAATTATAGATACCTTCTGGATGCAATATTACATATACATTCGTGTTAGCGAGTTATCGTAATCGTAATCACACGATTAACGCGTATACCAGTCGCATTGATTTTTGGCAACCAACTGCATATGCATGAGCTGTAAATCTTTTAATACGCGTACCGTTAAAATTTCGTGACTTTCATCAGCATGACAAATGAGCTATCAATTTCATGAGCATAACACGTACAGCGATTATTCGGCACTCCAAGTATTCATTATCGTCGATTCTAGTTTTTACAGCTGTCGACTAACGGAGGAACAATTTTCAACGCTACGATTCTGTATACTGCGTGAAATGGTTCCACAATACGTTGGATGTACTAAATTGAAATTGCAATTTGCGCTAAAGGTCCTTTATCGGGTACTATGGATTGACAACGAAACAGTTTCCAAAATTGAAATAGTTTCGTCTAACAATTTTAACATGTTCTCCAGTTTTCTGTCTGTAAAATAATTATTGGTAAATGAGATCTGAATTTAGAATTGACGCATCTGTAACTAATCACGAAATTTCTTAATTGCAAAAATTTAAATTCAAGAGATATAAATGATACTTATTATATTTACATACAAATTTCTTTTCTGTTAGGAATTATTTGTATATTTATTTTTAAAATATAAATAAATATAATTACGTTGCTCTTGTTTGTTGTATAACAAAAGTATGACGCGACAATAATGCGTTTTTAGTTTTATGTAATTTTATAATTTTATATATATCTCGCTGATGATCTCAGTCAGTAGTTAATACAAACTAATCATTTTGTTAAAATACAATTTATTATCAGGTAAATTCATCAGTTTAAATACACGTGGATAGAACAATAGTTTGTAGGATAAAATGTAGTTTTATTAAAAAACGCTCTTTTTGAAATATCCACGTCCAAGTTTTTTCAGTCATGTAGAGACATGGTTTTCGAACTAGTTTTCTCCATGAATATAAATTCGACTTTGACACCAGGTTTTCACGAAAATGAAATCAAGGATCTATACGATAGCGAAAATGTATTGATTCTATCGTATAGAGTGGTTTTTCACTTTTTAATAAAAAATTTTCGTTTTGAGATTGAAATTCACTCATTCAAACTTTTCATCTCAAAAACGGCATTTATTATATTTTAACCTAATACCATAATTTCGCCCTTTATAATTTAGTCGTGTTCATATGTTTTACTCAGTATGATATCAGAATAATGTCGTGTAATCTATTATATGAAACCTGCCTTTATTTAAAAGTAATATTGAAAAATGAGCTATTAACTTTTAAAAGTCTACAATTGACAATGGAAAGATTTAAGACATTGCTACATACTAATTTTAAATAATCTTTATATGCATGGTAGGAGTGTGTTAAACAAAAGAATTTTTTAATTAGGAAACTTGCGATGCGATATTCAAATATTGTCGATCAATTTCATTTAGTTTGTTTGTTGACAATTAAAGAAACTACAACTTCGCAAACGTGGTAATTAGAGCATTTCGCGAAAGTTTCATTCGCGTTATTTTTCTTATGTTACTTGGGATAGTGAAAATTATCTTACTTCTAAAGGAAACCATCCGTTTCTTCGATAACAAAAATCTTCTTTCACAGTGGAACTTCCGTCTTCGGATTGCCCGTAAAGTTAACTTGTCTCTTACGCTTTTTCTCTTACGTGCTTGGTAAATCCCTTTTCAAGCAACATAGTGTTTTATTCCATTTACAAGCGACCAACACCAGTCGCGTTACGATGGCTACATTGGCGTATCCAGTTTGCAAGAACGGATAGACCAGTGCAGGAAGAAGAAATCGTAGAATTGCGTACCTTTTGCAAGATATTGCCTAACCCTCCCGATACGGATTGTTTCTTATGCCACACTTCACATCGAAGGGTAAGCCATGCTCGTGACCTGAATACGTTTTAGCCTCTTTGGAAAGACTGTGAACAAATAATGCAATAGTAACTTTCAAAGATAGGATTCTGATCATTCGACCATTTTCACCATTCACCAGTTCTGTCGATTTTATAACCTGAAATATATATACACATATAATATATGTATACATATGTGTACATATTAATTAAAGGATAGACATTTTCCAAATTGTAAAAAAACATTCAATTCTTCAACTTGAAAAAGAAAAGGGCTTGAGAGCTAAATGCAAAATAAAATTAAAAGGAGCTACAAAACACGTTTTCGTTATAAAAAAAACCATTAGATGTTATTGGATGCATGTAAGTATTCATAAACTATAACAATGAATTCCTATGTGTTGAATACATTGTGTTGCAACTAAACTTCAAATGCATCCATTAAAGGAAATATAGAAAATATGGAGACAAAAATCATGTTTGCTTCGATGAGAGCTCCTGAAGTTTGATCACAATATCTGTCAACAATCTGTATATGTATGTGTTCTTACAAAACTACACAGTGAAACTTTAGTCATAAATATCTTGAAAAATATCGGGCATCTGATGGTACAATGTGGTATTTCTGTAAACAATGATGAAATCTACCACGATGAAAAGTTTCAAGTAGATCAGTTATCCAAAATTCTTACATTTTCCTCGTTAAACCGAAAGACAGGATCATCCTTAACACGTAGAACTGTTCCTAAGATAAGAGACGTTGAACTATATATTTTTACAAATTGCTTTAACTACTTCTCTAATTTCAACTGCTATTCATCATTCTCTTTCAATAAAATTAACTCGACATTAGCTGTCCACTCGACATGTCAGAGTCAACGTTTACGAAGAAACAGACCGAATTAAAATTTAATTACTTGAAGCAATTTCCTCGCCCTTGAGGAAACATGGCTTCCAATCGCGTCTTTGTCTCTCCTCGTTGGAAAAATGTTTACGAGCAAATAACGGCAGTAGGACTCATCTTTCATTATCATTTTTCTTCAAGTAAACTAAAGTGTGCGGGATCGATGTTGCGTCAAGTCGTTTATCTTCGGTAGCGTAGCTATGGCATCGCTCTCTTTGTTAGTTTCCAGAGAAACACATTTTCTGTACATGCACACTTCTGTTCTCCTTTCCGGACACAATCGTTCTCCTCTTAACCGAACAGCTTCCTCTGCTACCCGCCATTGACACCGCACTCTATAAATTTATTTGTAGTCGCCATTTACGTACACCACTTTGTCAATGTGCGTTATACGACCTATTTGCAACGAGGAATAATGGGCTTGTCGGTCTCAACAAGAACTATTACTTTTCCGGCTGTTTGTATTGTTTTAACTGGTTCAATTTTGTTGCGCTATTTGAGTTTTTGTTTCATTTCACTCTCATTTCAATTAATGAAAAGATGTCTAACACTAGGACTATCGATCTTTAATATGCACTTGTACTTATACATTGCACACAGTTAATTATAATTCAAGCAATACGATGAGAATAAATAATTACAAATAAATGTGCATACGTAATCGTGTTTGTGTTTCGATAGAAATAATTATTGATATTATAAAAAATGCACTTGTACGTTTTTAGTAATTATGAAAGCAAAAAATCCGATAGCCACTCATTTTGACCGGTTTCATAGTTTTAGTGTCAATTTACTGAGAAAACCTTTGAACTCTTGCGTAATTTCTTCGTAGTATCCATTTCATTTTCAAACTTGAGAAACTGTTTAACGATAAAAACAACACGATTATATTGAAAATGACCCATAGAGAACAGCAGGTTTAAAGGAATTTGCATATTTAGAGGCAGTACGATATGCAAAACGATATGAGATGTATGGAAATTTCAGTAATAAAAGTTTTCAAGCGTTCGATAGTTAAATCAAAGGGGAAATAGAATGACAGATAGGTATGTTAACATTGACTGAAGGTTTTATTAAAACGGCCTTTTAAAATGCATTGTAATTTGTTCGAGTTAATTAAGAATTAATCCCTTCCTTAGAATTCTTTCATGGTGCTTTTACTGGTTTTAGATACATTTAAGATAGAGGGTAACTTTGTGCTCGTTTCCTCTGTAAAGGAAACTATGAGATGGGAGCAAAGGTAGAGTAAAAAAGCATAAGATAGAGTAACAGTCTGGCTAAACGATGTGGTAGTATTCACTCCTTTATGGCCTTAAGCAATCAATTGATTTTAAGCGAACTTTAGTGTTTCTATAATGGATTTTCTTAGCTGACTTAAATTTTAAAGAAATATTTCAAGCTGTAAATACAATCAAGTTTCAGTATCTTTCCGCTGATAATTCTGTTCTACTTGAAATACTATGTTTGTTTTTAAAGTTCGAAATTTGGAAAACTGGAGTAGGGTGGAGTATAATACCGAGGTTCCTATAGTAACGTGAAAAAATCAGAAAAACTGACAAAACGTAATTTAGTTTAAATCTAGAATTCTTTAGAATTGTTTAATTGCTCATCAGTTGATTTTTAAAATATAATTTTTTAATTATATAAAAGATATTTTCTACAATTTTCTTTATTGATAAGGTAAAATTTATTTTGCGTAGAGAAAAAAGGATTCATAAAAGAAATAAGTCGACAATGACCAATTGTTTATATTTAAAATAAGCTTATCAAAGATTTGTCGCAACTTGTTTATGAAAAGGTTCAAAGGTTTTCCCCTGCTCTGGTTACTTTTTCGCAAAATTTTCATTTGAGCTTCTTAATTATATTGTTTTGTTTCGTGGAAAAAATTACAGGACTTGAGATTATAATCTGCTATTGTTTCAAATACAAGCAAACGTTCATGTTCTTTTAGAAAGTCAGAAGTTATATTATAAATTTCTGTACTTTTTAGTAAAAGTAGTAAAATTTTTTAAAGCTTCATCCTTTTGTTCTAAATTTTTTCCAATTTCATTTGAAATTCGTACAATAAAAGATGGTTAAAAATTAAAACTGTTCTGTCAATTTTTTGTTAGAAAGTTGCACAAGTGAAATACACATGATTTAAAAAATTATTCTTCATAAGGATGATCTAATTGTTGCTTAAGAAGTTTATAAATAATGAAAGAAAGAAGAAAAAGTTCAATAAAGACATTTATTTTTAACATTTACGTAGACGAAGGAGAAACCAAAATAGAAATACCTTCTTCGTTATATTAAAAACGGTGATGTAGGAGTTATATGTCAAGAATGTATGTCAGAAAGTACAAAACTATTTTTCACACCTTTGGTATACAAATAAATGATCGTATAATAAATTTATAAGAAATAGAAATTTCAGAATTGTAACAAAATTATGTTTTGTAATGAGAATAATAAATTTTATGTTTATTAATGTGTAACCACAGCATACTTTATATTTACTAATAGTTGCTAACCAGGTCACACCCTACGTAAGACACAAGATGGTATGATAAAGTCTGAAGTAGTTTAAAGTTCCAAAAAGATGAATATGTCGGTACAGACATAATCAGATTGGTTAATGGCTTGGTAGTTTTACATCTTATTACAAAGCGGATCTAAATTAGTTAGATATCACCGAAAATTCAAGTAATTAGTTAGGTAATTACTAGCTAAGTACACACACCTGCTTAGCACCAGGTTTCTATGTCTAAACTTAAGTAATTAAGAACAGGTCCGAAGTATTACTATGGTAAAACTTTTAAGTAACATACAGTGACCGCCTTACGCTATTTTAAATTTAGTACTTAATACATTGATCGTCTAATTTCACCATATTGTAGCAGTAATTATACATACTATCGATTTCAAATAAAAGATTATTCACTGTAGTAAAATGATTAGATTAAAACATATAAACGAAGTACTCAAATAGGAATATGCACTTGAAGGATTTAAATAAGTCGTTTCTTCTTGTTTTAGGTACTAAAATCATTACAAATATCTAAGAATAATAGTTAACAATTAAAATGTACAGTTTTTAGGTAAAAGATTCTATTTCAATATTTAATACTAATTTTACTGTTAAAATCAATATAGTTCCTCAATTTTGCAATTTATAGCGATTATAAAAGAGAGCACTTGATCTTGGATGATTTCCACGAATCTAGGAACAAACATTCTTCGTTTCGTTGGTACTTTTCTGTAGATTTAAAGTCGAGCGTCTGACTTTCTAGGAATTTAATATTCTCGTGAACGATCTCAGCACGAGAGCGGGAAAAGCACTCTCATCTGACGAGTTACAGTGTTAACGAGAATTGAAAAGAATCGTTTACGAGGTTCAGCTATTCTGTTCTTCCAAAAATCTGGATTTATGTTTCCTACGTGTACTATGTGCGAAACTTCCCTCGTTAGTACGTGCCAAGAACATTGGATATCACGGATTTATCGTTTCCAAGAATTCCCTTTGCCTAATCAGTTCCATATAAAAACCAAAAAGACATTATTTCCTTTTTATTCATTAATAATAAAGATAGTTACAACACATGCGATATATGATCTTCTATATATTATTCTTATCACATCCTTATTACATTCATTAATAGAAAATTTTGCGTTAATAATACTAAGTATATCAGTAACTACAATTCGAATCTGAAAGAATTTACGCATGTTAATAAAACGTGACCTTTTGTACCTTCTGCCATTTCCATATTCACGGTCAAAGAGTAAAGTATCGATAGAAATTGTTTAAGGTTGTTCTCTCATGACCTTAACGACGGTGAAAGTGTATTTACCGTCTGTGACATAAATGATGGATCTTTATAATGCTTTTGAGCGTCGAAACAAGCGTTGATACGTCGTACAGGATACAGCGTCTGCGTAAATATTATATTTTCTTCCGCAAGTATACGTAGGCATAGGCAACGTTGGACAAAGTTACTAAAGTTCAACGTTACAGAGAAGAAGCCAACGAAAACGCAGAAATAGATTTTATTATTATACTGCTTAACAGTAAAAGACATGTCTTCGAGGCTTTTGCAAAAAAGTGACAAGTAAAAGTTAGCTAGATATCAAATACGTTTGAAATTAATAAGCTTATGTCACCTATGAAATACGATACATGTGAAAATAACTTGTAACTAGAAACATGAGTAATATCATCCCGAAGAAAACACATACACGAGATACAAAAGTCTCCATTAACCTACAAACATGAGAGCCGACTCGGATCATTTAATTTAATCAAACAATTTCTTCACAAATTAATTGAAGAAATAATCTTGCGTATGTAACTTTACAATAAATATAATTACCCAAGTCAAATAATAATTCCGAGAATAAAACTTTTTGCAGTTACTTATATACGAAGCAATATGAACTACAATTGGTACATTGAAACTCGTTGTTAAGCCTTCCGTAGATATCGATTTATGCGCAGATCTACCCTCACGGTAGAACTATTCGCACATCTATGCATAGATAGATAGATAGATGTTACTTTCTCTTCGAGAAAAAAAAAAAAGAAAAAAGTAGAAAGAGAAAGAGAGGGAAATAGTGAATCCTCATTCGCAAGGATTGAAAAACAACTAGCAGCGAGCACTTTAGAATAGAAGCACGCATCTTTTGGTGAAATGTTCTCGCGGCTCAAGGCATCAACAATGGTGACATTTTCAAAGATCCTTCAACAACAATAGGCCGGTATTTCGTCTTGAAACGTATACAGTGTTCCTTTATGCCTGTGGTACAATGCTTTTCGATCGTTCTCGAAGGGTACTCACATCTCGAAGACCGATCATCCCTTCAGGTGTGTGGGACTCAGTAAGGATACGAATGCCAATTTTTGTAGAACGCGCGAATATATACTAGGGAAAACTGGTCCAAGGTGAATCCGTTGAGAATTGTTTCGTGCGTACCGGCCAGACCAGGCACACAGATGTACACAATTCTGCTGGAGTTGTTTGGTTACGTGCGTGCAACTAGGAAACTGTGTCCTGGAAATGTTGAGATTAATGTAGGTCAACACTCACTCCTAAACTTTAAACATGGTTCCTCTCGTGTGTGTTCGTTCGACGAACAAGCGTGTATAATGTATGAAAAATAACTGGTGGAAGCAATATAGGTAGAGAATCACGTGTCCGATTAGGAAAATTAGCCTACTCCCAGGTTTCTCGTATGGTTACAGGCTTCATTTTAACGGTTAAACTGCGTTGACGTTGATTGACGTGTGCTATATAATTCAACGCTTCGGTTATAATGAATGAATCGCTCCTTCTCCCTTCGCGTTTTCGCGTCGCGCAGTCTCCACTTTGACGCATCTACTCTAAGCTTTGGAGATACGTGTATATAGTGGATTATGCGGTTCGTAACTTAAACGGAATCGAACGCGTTTTATCTGTCTCGTTGACGATGAAACTGAAAGGCGATTAGAGGTAGATCGATAACAGTTGCTACCATCAAGTGTCGAGAAATCTTACCATCCAAACGATCCGTCAATAAACGTCAGGCTATGGTGAAATGTGGATACGTCACCGGTGCGAAAAAGATCGAGTGGAAATAAGATTATTTTTGCACTAACTCGACAGAGTTTATGATTTATGACATTTGTTTAACGGATTCTCTTCCTTTTTTTTTCTCTGAATTTATCCGTCGGGAAATATATGTGTATATGTTGAGGATTCTGTGTTAGGTTGAAAGTCTTATCATTCTTATTCTTTGTAAGGAAAGAAGTCAACTGCCTTGACTGAAGTTTCTATTAAATATTCTTCGCTATAATGTTCATCCACCTATCTACCGATGCATTTATTCCATAGTCGTATGTTTTACTTTTGTTGTCAGATTTAAAATATTCAACATTTTTATTGATGTAAATTTTTATAAATATCTAAACTAATTAACAATCTATCTAACAAAGACTATGTCTAAGCTGTATCTTATAATAGAACAAATTATTGAGCAAATTTTGAGCAGTAGGTAATTTCTTCAACAATATTGCCCTTCCGAATATTTCTTCTTCTCGTGTTCTCTTCTTTGTATCCTAATAAATGATTTTCTGAGTCTCTCATTCTAATTCTGATTCAGAGCCATTAATAAATGTACCTATCATCACAGTGCTCCAAAAATTACTTTTCTGTAAAATTAAACTTTTCAATTATTTTAATCCATTGTCCAGAATATAAAGAAGCAAATTGAATGAATTTTTATGCTGATTCTTAACAATTGCTGAATATGCAGAATGTAAGAAATTGAAAAATAATGCCTATGTTGGCAGAATATGATTATCATTCATCATTTTTAGAATAAGTTTTTATGCAACGTGTATCATTTTCTCTAGAACAATCATAAAAATGTACATTGAATTGAATGTACTTAGTAGTTAATAGCATAGTACTCGGTCTAAGATTTATATAGTTTCATAGCATAGAAATTGTTTCAATCATTCCAGAGAAAATGGGTCACGAATTTCAGAAATCTTTCCCACAAGATTACAAGTCCCTTGTTGACTCTTTTGAACAAATATGTCTTTAAACATATTATTTTAAGATATCAAATTAAAAAACTATGAATATTAAATGTACAATTATTTCTACATATATCTAAATCAATATAAGAAATCAATAATTCGTGAAATGAGAATATATTTATTCTCTTATATCCAAAGTATCTCGCTGTGGCTAAATTTCAATCTCAAGGTGCAATACAATTTTGGATGATTATGAAAGCAGATTTGATAGACCAAGGTTCATCACGGAGGATCAATCATTTAAGAACATGAGTAACTTTGCAAAGCAAATTCTATTACGTGGAGAGCATGGGAGATTTATCAGTGCATACGTTGCGTCGCATTGTTCGATAACTTTTGCAAAATTGATTATGATCCATAAACTCCATCGCCTGCGCGGGCTGACACTTTCCAAGAGAATACGAAGTATGGAAACAATCTGTATCTATTAGCCTACTGGGTATAAGCGCAGCCTATTTGTCCTTTATCGAGGAAAGGGAAACAATAGCAACGGCGCTTGTTCTTCCTGAAACAGCAATGCACGGATGCATAATCGAATTCAAACACTTGAACGTAATCAGCCCGCTTTAGAGATATCAGGTCGATCCTGAATGTAGCCGAGAATCGAGGTTACTATGTACAATGATGATGCGATATCACGAGAGCCACCTAGCGTGGAACGATCGATTGTGTTTTTCATTCACGCGGTTTTAACGTGCACGACACATACATATCGGCACCCCAGTTTCGACCCCTCTAGCAAGGCTATTTCCGGAGTGGACAGGAAGCCCCTGGCTCAATCGAACCATCAATCGCCTTTTCCTCTGGCACGAACTTGCGACACTCTGAAACTGAAGTTAACGTACCTCGAAATGAACCGTCGAAATACGTTCGACGACAGACCGTGGAGAAAAATGTTTCTGAATCGAACAGAAACAGAATTGTTTCACGGCAGGAACAGAAAACGATCGTACGGTATAGTAGTACGTGAAGAAAGTAGCATATAAGATGGAGATAAATAGGAAACGTACAAGGGAAGAGGAATCGAAGGAGAAAAGTGTGTGACTCGACGATAGGGTCAGAGATTGTCCGTAGAATGGAAAGAAGGAAAAGGACAAGAGTAAAGTAGGAAAGTGGGGGTTGGAGAGACATACGATGGGAGAAGGACACAGGGGAGTGTTGCCGGAGACGGTGGGCGAACATTGCGGTCCAGAGGGATGAAGGAGAGGCTTTACTGGCAGTGAGGGCTAGCGATACTAGCGTATGAGAGAACGGGGATGGACGGCATGCCAGTATGGCGGGGAAGAGTGGATAGTTAGGTGGTGGGTGGATAGTCGGGGTAGTGGGTCGGTTGGTTGGTTTGCGTGGAGAAACTGCGCGGCAGTCGAGGCCGCGAGGTTCAGTGCTAGGGAGCGCGGCATCGCGATGCGTCGGCTTCAACCTGCTGCCGCACTCGCTCACGGCTTTTCTCCTCGTTCAAACGTTCTCTTTCTACCTACCGTTACTCTCGAGTGACACAACGTGCGTTTCTTACTCCTTTTATCTTCATCTTCTTCGTTCCGTCTTGTTTTTTATTTTCTCGTCGTGTTCAATTTCCAAGCTCAGTTTGTTTCTCGGATTCGTCCACGTCCACGTTCACGCAGTTACGCGTTCATTTTCCAGTAATTTTATACGAGTCTAGATATCGTTGATCAACCGCGTGTCTTCCGCGAGTGCGGTTTCGCGTGTGTTATCCAGTGCGTGTAACCACGTCGCATCGAAACAGTGACGTGCTTGTCGGTCGACATGAACGCGAGAATAATCGAACCGGTCAGAACCATGTGGCGACAGGAATGGTAACGTGGTAGACGAGCGGCTTCGGTTTCCTCTACGAAATGGAAATGGATCCGTATGCGGTCGGTTGGCCGCCTCAAGGTCATGGTGTCGGCAGTGCTACCGGAGGTGTCGCTGCCAGTGCCAATAGTGGTAATGTGAGCGACGGTGCGAACACCATACCGCGATGCTGGAGCAGACCGTGCAGATCGACCGATCCGTCGCCGATGCGACCAATCGAGCACAGCATGCGTTCGACCGAGGCGATGAGATCGATGGAATCGATGAGATCGATCGATTCGGTGATACGTCAACCATCGGCTGATCCCATGCGGGCTTCTGTAGAGCATCATCAGTCGAGTAGATCTTTGGAGACTATGGGTAGACCGATCGAACAACAGATTCGCACGGAACAGCCAAGATCCGCCGTTGACCATCCCGCCACGTCTTCCTCTATGTCTTCCACGCCGATGAGAAGCGGCATCGAACATCACGCGTTGCGCGCCATTGAACATCCCTGTAGACTGAAAGATCATGCGAGTTACATACACGACCATCACTTTGCCCGAATGCATGATCACGGCTGTAGATCTGTCGAACACGTATCACGGATGCTAGAGCATCGACTTCACGAGCAGCATCCCGGTAGACCGCCGATCGAACAGACACCTTGTCGGTCAATCGAACATCCTCCTGTGCGACCCCCGCCCGTCAACTATTCCTGTCGGCCTCTCGATCACGCTCCTGGAAGACCTATGCCGATGGACTGTGTCATCTATGGTCCGCATTCTCATCCACCGCCAAGGTTACCAAGCGAAAGCCCGTTTCGCGTCAACTGCCCCGTGCATAGTCCCTTCCGATATAGATTCCCGAACGGTGCTGTCGATTATCACTCGCAACATCAGGTAAGATAGCAGTTTCCTTCATGTGGTATATAAATCGGTGGATAAATCGGCTAATCGTTGAAGTTACGAAGTTTGTAGTTTCTTCTTTCAATAACTTGAAAATTCTATATTTTTGCTTATTATTGTGATTGGCGATGAATTGAGAATATACATTATTAGCATGACAAAAAAATGTGTTTAATTACGAAGAATATAACTTATATTTGAGTAATTGAACGGTATTAACATTTTCGTAATAATTAACGTTTAGTCAATATTATATGGAATGAAATCGCGACATGAAACTCACACATATAAAAATTGTATATATCTTTGAAAATCGAACTGGTGAGATGGAGAATATATGTATATATGTATGAAAAATCAAGGAAGGGATATATTTCCAGTTGATAGTGACTTTCAGCACATCACATTTTTTGCAATATGTAAAACTTACTTCATTATACATTCTGTCCGCTGGTTCGAAAATTTAGTTTCGATATGGCGATGTCATTGAAACAGAAAATTCATTCCGGAAGTTATACGTGATACTACACACATATAAAATAAAATGTCGACAGTCTCAAGAAATATTGCGTGTTTGAGAAAATCTTTTTACCTTTTTTCCGACAAGTATTCACGATACTTGTAAAAATGTTTATTATCAAATATATAAATATATAAAGCTTCAAACGAAAATATAACATTTCAATTTTACATCTTCATTTCCTCCTATGCTAATACAACTCTTTCATAGTAATCACAGACGGGTAAAGATTTGCAGCAAAATTATTATCGCGTTTTCAATTCCTCAAAAGAAACGAATTACCTGTACAATTTTCGTGGCGAAATAATTTTTTCAGTTGTTCCATGAAAAAAATTTCGCCAACGACGAAAATCATTTTTACCTCGGAAATGATTGTCCAAGCAATGAAAGACTCTTGCCACTCGCGTCAACGATATCACATTCTGCTTTCAAAATGAAATAATGCCGCGACGCAGCATAAACGCGCCGTGTCTTTATGAATTCCAATGTTTAGCACCAGATTCATATTACCCCGACGTAATTAGTTTCTTTTATATGTTGCGTTTTCTTTGAGGCTCTCGTAAATAAGATTACCAAGCCGGTCGCAATGATACGTCTGTGGCCACGAGAGAACTGTATAGCTGCGTCTATGTCGATAGGTTCTGTGCACTTCTCACTTTGCGAATGTCGTAGAGTAGTGCTTTAAAAGATTTGTTCAAAATGGTTTTCATGTTGTAGAAGAAAATGTAATTGAAGTTTGTGAAATATGTTTCTCGATGCTTTGGACGCTTTCGGTGATATTGCAGTGTTACAATTTAACAAAATAATACTTGCATTAGTTTCTATTCGTGGTCGTAGAAATTTTAGTTTGTGTAAATTATCAATAGATGAAAAATCTTCTCAGTTTTTAGTTTCTAGAAATTATCGATATAAGTTTATTCGGATTAAAAATTAATGAATGTGGAGGATTTTGGAAAATTAAAATTAAAATGTAGTATTTTATATTTTATACATTTTGTTAGTATCGTCATTTTTTTTAAATTACTTTTGATTTTTATAAATTCGATGAAATGGTATATTTATATGCGTGTCGATTATAATAAAATATTTGTTGAATTTGATATTAGAACGAAGGTTTCATAATGTCCGAAGAAATAATGTAGACAGCAAGGGCTCTCTGATTACAGATATAAGAAAGATTACTATCAGATGAACTATAAAGCCACAAACGTGGACCGTATGAAGTAATATTTGTCCTGCTGTGGTGAAGATATTGGTTTTTATATTTTCGTAGCTAACTATTTCAATTATAATTTCTTTCTACGAAAACATTCTAAAAGAATTTCTGAAATAATTTTGGCAAATTTGTATATGTTTTATAAATATTTGACCAAACTAAACAAGTGTACATATTTTATCATAGAGAGAAATTGTTGTTCTATTATTGTGATGCATAAGAGAACAAGTAATTCGGTTGAATATAAATCATTTTTTGTGAATGAAAATAGGTTTTTTAATTTATGAGTGCCTGATGATTGTATTACAAAAGATATATAAGAATAAAAGATACTGGATAGAATATTAATATCATCTGTGTACGCGTATATCTAATTTGTTTTACAATCAGGTCATAATCTACAGAAGCTTAATTATGCACTTTTTTAGCGTTAAGATGAAAACTAGTTTGCTTGGAAACTCGTTTAAGATTGTGTTAGAAAAGTACGAAGAACACGATGAGTTTCGTTTTCCTTGGTAATTAGTGCTAATTGCCACGACAATTTTAGACTGCATAACGATCTTTTTGTATAATATTGTCTTTTATTTCCATTTATTTAATTGAGGAAAAGCTTTTTTTTAATATCTATAACAATATCAAAGATTATATTAATTTAATATATTTTTTAATCTAACAAAAAATCAAACAAAAGATAATAAACACTGCGTTGTTTGCTCTTATTCTTCCGTTTGAATAGAGTTACGAACGAGAGTTTCGTGATTTTACATTTTATTTTCCACTCGTTTTTTAATATTTATATTTCATATATACCATCGAGTCATTAATAATTGTTGTTACGTAGCATTTATGCATTTATTTAAAGACTACACAATAATCTTGAGTTAACTAATAACAATATTGTTCTGAAAATGTTTAATTGTTTCTTACAATTTAATTTATCCACTGATTAGAAGAAATAAGTTTATCGATGTTTTGCCACATATAATATCGATCGAACTCGTAAAACTTTTATAGCCATGTTCATTAAAAAATAAAGCCAAGATTAGGTAGACTCTTGTAGACTAACAAGTCTACGAAATATTAAAAAAGTTTTCCTTATTTAAACCGACATGGAATTACTCCCATCGTCTTTGCCTCGGTAGAGTTTCGAAAATTGGAGATTAATTTCTTTTTTGCTCGTTATAGCGTGCGTGTTTGTTCCAAACAACGTTGAAGTAACAAAAAAATTTGGTGTGGGTAAAGGCAATAATTTCTCGTAAAGAAATTAGATTTTAACGAGCAAAATGATTTATATATTCGTATTTTCTATATTTTAAAAGTAAGATAAAAGTAGACTTTTAATTTTAAATATTATATATATGTATTACATTATTTACAACATTCTTTGATAAAAACCAATTCTAAAATATTATTTGCGCACTAACTATAAATATATTTATATATTTAATATAGATAGAATTAAATTAAATATTTGACAGACGTTGATTGTAACAGTTCGGTAGGTTTATATTTTAAGAAAAATCTAATCGACGAAGATCGTAAGAATTCAAGGGATTTTCCCGAAGCCACGTATTTCATATCACCGGCGTATCGTACACAGATCGAATTTTCATCAAAAATAAAGCTATTCTTTCTTGGAAGAACACAATACGTTTCTATTGAAACCGGAATCGGCAAAAATAAAATCGCTCGCGCCTCGTCTCTCGGACTCAGTTTTACGAAAGAAATCAACTCGTTGCGAATCGCAGCACGATTCTTACCATACTCTCTATCGGAAGTTCTATCTATCAGGAGTTTTAGTTGGAGTAACATCTGAATTTGCTTCTCTCCGTATCCTCCGTATTTTTCCAGACAATTCTGAAAGGAACGCTCTTCGATGGTTCGGCCGTTACGCGTTTACAATCCCCTCGTCTACGTTTACGTGCCCGAAATACAAAAGGACACCGGATAAAAAGGGGGTAGCCTACTGATTTCACAAGTTTCACCGATTTTCAGGCAGGATAGATACCGTACCGTATGCGCTGTTCTGGAAGCTGCTTGTCGTACAGATCCACTCTAACATGCAAATTCGAGTCGTTTGTGCAACTGGAAACGTGACTCGCCATCGATCGATATCACATCGAGCGGCGATTTAAGCCGCTGATCTCCCCAAAATATCTTTCCCTACAGTGAAACGCGATAACGTTTCGCGTTTCAATTCCACTGATATGAGGCTGTGCTTACTTCGTGAATCACGGTTCGTCATTTCGTTCGTGCGTATCCACCAAGGTATTCGAGTTCAACATCAACGAAGAATATACCTTATTGATATTATATAACAAGTGAAGCGAAATAATCAGTCGCCTGCTTCAACTCGATACTCTGTGCGTATACGATAATGACTTGCAGCGTGTGCTTCGCTAAGATAGGTCGTTTTATTGTGTAAGTATTAGGGTTTGGTGAATACGCTGCTAGCTAAAGTTTCACATTATCCGATGTAACTCCTTGACATTGGTCTTCGTGTCTTATATGGATCGAACATTTATGTATAATAATACGAGTTATTTATTTAATTCATTCTCTGACTTATCAATCGAAATATTGAAACATCATAGATATTAATCGAAGAAATATTTGCATCAACTTCTAAATTTAAGAATCTTAAAAGAAAACGTCAAATAATAAAATAATTCATAATATCGATGTAATGTATACCAAAGCAGAACTTTCGTGTAATAGTGTTCTTCGATTTTTGTATCGAAGAAAGTAATCATACTTTTTCGACATTATGGTTTACATTCTATTCGTTCGATGGGTAAGATTTCTTCATGCTTGAGAAATTATTTGTTGCTCGAAATAGAATTTGGAACGTTTTCTTAGAAATTGAATGTTTCTCATCTTTGTGAAACAAGAAGTTTAATTTAACTTATGTGTTGAATGAGATCTCGAACGATGAAGCGAATGGCATAATACCATACAATATACCAATGGTTTGACAGTTCGATTACATTTTCCTGATGCATTGGTAACCAATTCATGGTGCTAGTAAGATTGTTTCAGTGGAAAATGATCGGTCAGCGTAATGTAATTGCCTGTAATATGAACGTATTACTCTGTTTTAGCCTGTTGTGATTCCCTGCTGATCCTTTCATTAACGTGTGCGTATAAAGGATTCACGAGATACTAATAATACTAGTAATTACCAATTACGAATACGATCCATGATAGTATAGGGAACGTATTGTATTATGGTTGAATAGTATCTTTGTATCTTTTTCCGTCTTTGGATTATATCGAAAATATTGTTATGTTTGTTATTATTTTGTTTGTTTAACAAAAATAATAATTTAATTTGATAGTAATATTAATATAAGAAATAACCGTCATATAAAATCTTTATCTGATCGACGTGTATATTCGCTTTTGCAAATAGAACGAAAATTTCGACGTAGATACGCAATGAAATATTATTACCGCAAGTTTGAACGTAATCTCACCATTCTGTGTTTTTATTTCACCGAAATCAAGATTGCTTGATGAAATAAAAACAGTGAGACATAGGTACTGTAAAGAGCAGGAAGGTTTTTATCGAGATTATCGTAAACTTTCTGCATGGTATTTGCAAATGACATGATTAAAATCTAACAGATAAGAGTCTGCAGATATTCGCTCTCAAAGCGAGCTTCGAGAAATCCAAGATTACGAATAACCAAGAATATCCGTGTAACGAAGAGCTTTCGAGATCTTTCGCAGAATTTGTTATTCGTCAATTTACTCGTAAATCTGCGAGATAAATGTGTGCTCCCAGAAATGATTTATTTTAGGAAAACGAGAGCACTAAAGGCAAATGTTTAATGCTAAACTTACTTGTAAATTGTTGTGTTAAACATTCATAGCGCTGCC
Organism: Bombus pascuorum; assembly: GCF_905332965.1. NCBI lineage: Eukaryota > Metazoa > Arthropoda > Insecta > Hymenoptera > Apidae > Bombus > Bombus pascuorum. The sequence goes on along the minus strand of NC_083491.1, from coordinate 10,107,394 downwards.
AATATTGATATTTTCGATTTAGTTGCTTTCATAAATTAGATTTAATATATCACATGGTGTAGGGTTGCATGGTAATTATATTTTTCAATCAAGCCCCTATGTATGGATTTTAGAATTAGTCGTTTTCTAAGTGTAGGGATTTGCATAATATATTAAGTATACAATATGTTTGTTTATTATAATTAAAAAAAGTTTTATTAACTTCATATAGAAGATGTTATATGATGGATTCTTTATCTTTTTATTCTTATCTTGTTTATTTTATTTATTACTATTCTTTATTATTTTATCCTTTTTATTCTTTCTCACTACATAAACTTGAAAGTGAAGAAATAACGTCTATGATCAATGAAATATCGTGTGGATTATTTCAATATATCATACATCATGTTGGTAAGCTTTATGCAGTCATGCTGAGAAACGAGGCCTATGGTAGCATGATTTCAGTTTGTATAGGTTTAGTGTATATATTTCAAGATTGGAAGGTTGGTGTTGGATTTCCTCAAACATTATTATTATACGGGATGAGTTATGGAAAGCTATACGTATAGGATTTCGAGTACAAAGATAGGCAGAAGCCAAGAAAAAGAAATAGATGTTCTTGAAAGCGGCACATCAATAGACATTGACATTTTGTATATCATACTGATTGGATTTATAAATTAGTGCGTCCTCATGTTTGAAATGTCCTTTGTAAATAGGGTCTTTTTTAAATAAATGTTAAAATATTTTTTATCCAGTTATTAGGTTCTTCGTACTGCAATAAGTTAATATTTTTCTTCTGATTGCTCGTTCAACGTGTAAATATTATAACGATAGACAATGATTATATTCTTTACAATTTTTAATAAGATAAATCAGAGGCTACCATAAATTTACTAATTAAAGACTATCATACTTGTTGAAGTAATTACATTACGAAAAACTCTACACCTTTTCTTTTGTATATCCGTGACCTGAAGACTGCAGTTACGAAGAGAATAGAATTTAATGAAACAAAAAATTCGGAATAAGAAGAGGTCCATATTATTGTGCCTTTGAATATAAATTTTGTTTTGGGTTACAAGGTTTAAAAACAAAAGAGCTACAAATATATGAACGTGCTCCCTATTAACTTCCTATTGTATTGTAATACTGTAAGAGCGAGGATCTGGATCAGTGTACGCTATACTTATACTTATTTCAATATATTTTTCTATTACAAATTCATCCTCGTTCCTCTATCAGTCAATAAGCAAAGCTTATAAATTTTTGAAAAATGTTAATGAGTTACAACGATTGCTTCTTGATTGAAATGTAAATACAAAATGAGATATAAATACTAAAGAAATACGCTATTATGTAAAATTTCCTGTAGTGAATATTTGAGGTCATCGAGGTAAAATGTGATATTATTACAAGTTCATAGTATACAGAATACAAATTGGGGTTTAATAAATGCAAATGTGCATCGCAGGGATGATAAGGTGAAAAAATTCAGGAACTAAACGGGTGGAAACTTGGAAACTTTCGGCACACGTGTGGAATATCGGTATCCAGTGAGTCAAAGAAACCATAACCACACATTATCGCGTAACAGTAATAGTGGAGGAACTTTAATTTCCAACGTAATTTCGATTTAAGCCATTTCATTTCATTTGAAATACTCGCTAAGTGCGTTTCTATTGCAGTCCTCATATAAATTTCAATTTCCTAATACATCTTTATCTATATCTAACATTCATTTAATACATTCAATTTAATCAAATATAGTATGATTTGTATAATATATCGAAAGGCATAAAATAGGCATTCAATAACCTATTCTTGATGCTGTATGAACATTTTTTCATGTTATTCTGAATTCTAAAATATCTATGAATGTGGTTTTAACAAGTCTAAAAATTTTTTAATTTTCTATTATCCCGCTCTTATTATGCATAGTGTTTGAAGCGAAATTCATTCAGAGTAACTGTATTAACATAAAATTGCACCGAATATATTAAACTGCCTTAAGATATGAGCATATAAATGAATAATAATTTTGTCTTCGAAATTAGGTATTGATATACGATAATTTCTTTTCTGTTTTAACGAATTAACACTCGGAGATATGGAATTTTAAACGAACTTCGATGTAACCACGAAGTAAACATTTTTATAGATTTAGAGATATTTTTATATTTTGTATATTTAGATATATTTTGGATTTTTTGCTTTATTTTTGTCATTAATTTTTGTGTTACACTACTGTACGAAATATTGTTGGAAAATCACTATACAAGAATATAAGACAACATAGATGAAAATATTTTTAAAACGTGGCTTATTTTGATTGTAACTTTAATATCCTATCTATTTATTTTTAACTACATACATAAAGTGAATTTTTCTACTTAGAAACACATAAGGCGGCCACTCCTTCTAATTTACTGTGCACTTTTTATTTTGAAATTCATAATCCTGTTAAGAATGCAACAAGGTGCTCCTTGAAATAAAAGTTACAATGGGATAATGTTGAATCATTGAGATAGAAGAATAGATAGTGTTAGTTTATACTCAAGGTACATCTAACACACGCCAGATGTAGTCTAATCTTACTCGTTTGCACTCCTTTGATTCTTCTTTTTTTTTTTTTTTTTTTTTTAACGTAAAGGTTTAATCGATGACCGACTTTTATGCACCTGAACAGCTTTCGGATATACTTTGTAGGCACTGTAAGAAGCACGGTTCGTTGCATGTTCTCCTTTTCGTTCGATTCTGAGTACGTATGAAATTCAGTTTAATATACATTAGATAGCTTTATCAGACATCTAAAGCAATAAATCCACCTTCATGACTACCAAGGGATGAACTTTTTTCGATCTTAGCCCATGACTTCAATTTTCTTCTACGTATTGATGCGTTTATTTGATTATTCTCTCAGAATTCTGTCGTTTGATCATATAGTGAGTTATGAGTAGAACATAATTTGATCATCAACTTCGTAAATGCTTGACAGGATATTTGTCAATTATATATTAGTTACTGATAATAAGAATACGTGTTTCTCTAGTTTAAATAATTTTATATAAATTTTAAAGCCCTCTTGTGTATTATAAAAGAAATTCTTTAAAATATTTCATATTTAAAAATAAAATTAAGTATATTATTTTACGCCGAAGTTGTTTGACGTCAACGAGAAATGTATTTTTTACGATCACGTTTATTTTTATGTGAATACGTTAAAAACATTGTTTTGCTTCCAATCGTGAATTCGTAATGAAACTTTCCAATATAAATAAATTCGTGGAGAAATTTCTAAACATAGATAATCTACTACAAAGTTTCAATAGTATAAAATTACGTTTATTTATAACGTACACACTTCTCTGCCTACCTAAATGTCACAGATATTATTAACATCATAAAATATTTGTTACCAAACAGATATGCGTTGAGCATACTGTGCCAGATATGAAAATGAATAAATAAAGGCAAAAGAATTTTAATCTAAAACCGTAAATGCTTTTTTACATTAAGCAAATATAACACTTGAAACAAATATACACATGTATATCTGTCGGAAAACGTCATTCGCTCGTTGAGTTTCAAGCTTCGTTGAATACTTCGTGTGTGAACAGAAAAGTTCCGTTTGAAAAGCTGAAGTTTACATTATGCTTGCAGAATGTGAAATTCCACTTCATCGTTAAACGTAATTGATAAGAAAAGAAAATGTTTATTGTTCTTGCTTGCTCTGTTCATTTCTTTCCGCTAAGCCGATTCCTAGGAGAAAGGAGCGTCTGTTTCCTGGAATTCGTGCGAGCGAGCAGTGAAAAACGGTGAAAAACCAGGGAACGTGTTCGCGAAGAAAAATTAAGCGAAACAGGCGGGAAAAAATCTCCTTCCTTTGATAACGTCGTTCATTCGTGTTACCACCCTCTTTTACTTTAGCTTAACTGCACGCGTAATAAGTAACTGCAGCGAGGCTCCCTATAATACACGTACATCACATAAAAGGCTAGATGGTGAAACTTGCCTATAGCAATGGGAAAGAAAAAAGGACACCGGAATCATGGAATACGTTCGTAGGAATGGAGAAGCAGTGTTAAGCTTTCTGAATTGATGACTTTTTATACCCGAGCTATTCTTTTTTTCTCGAGCAACAGAAGAGTCACGGATCGTGAATGAATTGTTGAGGGGATCCTCTTTCTGTTCTCTGAACCTGCTTAACATCATGATTTATTGAGCTGTGTAACTTACAACCGTATTCATTATCCGCCTTTACCGGCAAGAAAGAATTATATCGTCATTTTTTGTCGAGTTTTACCGACTGTTTAAAGATTGTTCCACTTCAAGCTAGAATAAATTGCACATCTGCAGGGAGAGTTTATCAGATAGATCATCTAGTTAGTAGATGTCAGAGCTTTTCCCAGCAGAGCTTCGATCACGTCCTTAACAAAATTTATGACCGAACGACCACCGCAGCAAGTCCACAGCTTGGATAAATCCGCCTTGCGGCCTTCCGACTCGGAGGTATACGTCTTATGTTAGTCACTTTTTAAAGGAGATAATATGAGTTAGAAACATAAAAAATAAAGCCACATATACTGTACAAAAGACTGACATCCGTACATTTTGTCGAATCAAATACTTTCTAAATGTAGAAATATCTTGAATATAATATTTTTCTGCCTTTCTAAATTGAATATAGCAGTATTTGCAAAGATAAGGTAACAATTAAAGTAGTGTAAATTATCACAACATTCACACATACAGATTTATTGTTATACATTTATATTATCCTATTTTCGCTGTTTAATCGTATTGCCCCCACTGCATCAATCATGAAAACCGAATTTAATCAGCTTTAACAATCAATAGTTTGTGGACATCAGTATGCAAATCAGTAAATATGCAATCATATATTCCAATATTACAACAATATGTAGCTATTTGTATAGTACGTTGATATATCCTCGTTATATTCGTATTGGGTAGAAGAAATATAACCAGCTTGTAAAGCCAGGCACACACTAAACTTTAACTGTTCGAGCATTTCGACGAGGAGATTATAAGAATCTTGAGAAAATATAAAATGTCGTTACTTCAGTGCAGATTCTATAAAATTACGCAGTAAAATGGTATATATTTCTATCTCTGCCAATTCCACGTCAAAGAATAGGTGTGATCATGAGATGGAAGAAAATTAGATAATTACAAAATTTATTTAATTCTATGACATTATCAAATAGAAATAAAAAACTTACAAACCTAAAGATAATATACATTATACATGTTACAATTAAAAATTAACAAATTTATGTTACAAAAAATTGATGTATCTCTATGAATGGAATTTTTAAAAATATTCCCCATATGAATTTCAATTTTTAGTTGCATTACTATCAGTGTCGACGGAATGTTTTTACAAACTTACTTTCTTCTTTTTATGTGTGGAATTCGCAATTGAAATTATGTCCACAGATTATGAAACCTCGTACAATAAAATCCAATTACGTACACGAGACCAAAGATGTTTCTGTTTGTTCTTTCCGTTGATTTCTGAAAATTTAATCGATCTAGCTGAATCTAAACGCGGTTGTTTGCTCGGAAGAATGAAACGCGCTATTACCTCGTTAAGTGCTCGCTTTACAATTGACAAACCTTTAACAAGAATGCAGACCATCATCTCCAGTTCTATCTCATACAGGATGTTTTCTCTCGAAGAATTTGTCACTCAAAATGTTCACAGACAAAGCTACTACTTTGGTGAAGTTAAATACGATATTAGACGAAGAATTTCGCGGGCTTGTACAAATAACAACGTTATAATCGGGCAGCATGGATAATGGTCTATGAAACGATGTTATTACGCTAGAAGGAGGGATTACGGGTCGCTATATAACCCAGAAATTACTTGTGCCGCATTGACCTCGATAGCAACGCGACTGATCTTCAATATGTCCCCTTGAAACGATGATTTCGGCTTACTGACTGTTTAATCTCTTGTCCCTCGAGGTAAAATTTACCCAATAGGCCAGACGACCGCTTCTACGATTCCTCCAGTGACTTCTTCTCTTACTGATTAATTCCCTAACCTATTTTTGAAAATGCAATCTCGGGCAGTGAATCGAGGACAATGCGGACGTTTGCCTCCTTCGCCTTGTTCTTCCGATCAGCTAACGTACTTAAACTTTTCAACTTTTCTCTTCCCCCTTTTCTGTTTCTTTTCTTCGCCTTTTTTTCCTTTTTTTTTTTTTTTTTTGTTCCTGACTAAAGCGCGTGTTTAACGACCATCAAGCTTGAATTACTTTACGCAGAGGCCAGTATCTTGCCTTTCTCGACTCTCGTGTTTTATTTCGTTCGCCTTATCCGAGTATTTCAGGATGAGTTAATTATCTTACAAGGTACGAGCGCAGCGGTGAGTCGGCGATTTTTAATCAAATATTTTCTGCTGAAGTCCGGAGAATGAATGTAATTCTGAAATGAATGTGATTCTACCGGATGCAGGATACAGTACTAGTATTGCAGTATTACATTTCATTAATTGCTATGGTTAAGGCTTGTCCTTTTCTTTGTTAACAAAAATTTGGTAAAATGTATTAACGTAAAACCTTTTATCTGACTTTACGATTACTGTATTATTATGTCATCCTGTATTTAATTCCGCAGAATAATATCTGTTATTCTTTACGCAGTTGTCCCAATTATATGTATATAAATAATATTTAAAAATTAACAGTATATAGCTTTTTCTACATTACAACAACATATAACTATTCTTATACATATTTCGAATATTTATTTAACTTTTCGATTCATGCTATACACTGCAGTTTGGTAAAGGGCTAATTCTTTCATGATTCCATTCAATTCACCGGCTATAATTGGCTTCTCACATTCTTGCAACAGCGATTTCTATACTTTTGCAATATTTGCTCCTTCTGTTTTTCCTACAAAGCTTCCTTTATTCATGGAATTTTTAACTCCGTTTCTATAATACGCGGAATCGAGGCAATGATTCGCCCGAATACACTGGCCGGGTTCGAGTGGCGAAGTTTAGTGGCTCATTCTCTATCACTTCTCATTTTCTCGTTAGCGCGCTGCCGGGAACACCAATTTCAGAAACAGTCTACGAGGTCAGCAATTAAGCACTTCCCGTCGTTTATCGTTTTCCCTCGAGGGATAATTATTGTTCACACGAACTAACTATTTCGATATATACAGGCTACGAGAATTCATCGTACCGTACAATAATTATACTTATTCCACCGTCGATAAGTTGCAACTAGATAAATACGGGTTTTTCTCTCGCGGCAAAACTGTGAACGATATAGTTTTCGTTAGTCGGGATTGAGTTTATATTTTTTTCCTTTTGCAAACTTCAAACTTTTTATTTCTCCGCAATTTTATTGGATTGTTGGCATAGAAAATTGCTACCAGTGGCAATTTTCGCGGCGATTTGTTGCTGTTCCTTTTTTTCTTTTTTTTTTTAAGCTCACGATTGGAATATAATAACAATTTAAGCGTAGAGGGAAAAATGCGGAATGTTCATTTCTAGCGATTTCACATGATATATAGCGCATTTTGTTGGTGATAAGGGAGACTACAGAACTGTCGAATCGTGAGAGGTTGCTGAATGAACATGTTAGAGAGAATTTATATACTGGCTTAAAACCAGTAAATAAACCAATAAACCAATATTCATCGTCTACTTACACGAAATAAATTTTGTTCTCGCTCCTTGTACTTCCACTATTTCCGACTGGTGAAAGACTTCTCACTTCTAATCTTGGATGTAATAGATCGTTTCTCCCTTTAATTGCATTGAAATATTTTATTTGACTAAGTAGTAGCTGAATTAGGAAATGAACAAAATTCAAGTTACTGTATTTCTTTTTCCCTTTCTCTCCCTCTTTCTCTCTACCTCTGTGATCATCAACTGCTGACGTTGGATTTCATAAATGACAAAAGTAATTCATTCTTCAGTTTGTAGAAAGAAATTAGAGAGGTTAGAACAGTTATGTTTCATTGTGATATATGAGCCGCTTAAAAGCCACATTGATTAACTCCATAAAATAAATTTCGTCCTGTATTTATGTAATAAAATTGACAAATTGACAAAAATGTAGAGTTGGTCACTTTAGCTTCTCAGATGTTCATATATTGTTATTACGTTTTATTGTAGTATATATACATATTTATATAGGTGTTGTGATAATGTAGATTTACATAATGCTGAAGCAACAAGATACGTAAATGATCCCATAATAGTAATAGCTATCTCCGGAAGTACTGTCAGAAACTGGTTTGACAATTTTCGTTTCGATATGCAAAATCTCGGAAATGGAGAACGTGATCGACCAAATCGTTTATTGGATTCTAAAGTTTCGCGACAGTTGGTACAATCTGATGTTCGCCAAACGACTCGAGAGATGTTACGCAAACTTAGTGTTTGTCACGCAACAGTTATAAGCGGATTGCGGAAAATTGGTAAAGTCAAGAAACTTGATGGTTGGTACTGCAAAAACAAACAAGTTGAATAATCCTTTAATAGCGTCTTCTTATATTCAGTATCAGTAAATTAGCATTCCCTTGATGTGTTAATTGTATATAGCTGTAATTTTTCAGAAAAGTATAGGTCAATGGTCACCCTTGTCTTTTTTAGATGGAACACCATATATGTAGGAATTTTATTATGACACAGAAAAATATGGAACGTTACGAGATAGATTTAATGCACGAATAAATCTATAAGTATAATATTTTTAACTATACAACGCATTACAATTCAATGCAAACCGACAACATGTATGTACATGAATATCTGGGATATTTTATTAGCAAAAAGTAAAAATATAGTAATAAAAAGATACTAAGAAGAAAAGTACATATATTATTAAGTAAAATAATTATAGGAGATCAACTTCTATAAGATTATCATTTTAAAATTATCAAAATTGTCAAGTAATCTCAGAGACTACGTGTCTACGATAATAACAGGAATCTGAATGTAAAGTTAAACATTAATATTTATGCAACTTGGGAAGTTTACAACCCGAACAAAATTTCACTCGTGAATCTTTATTGAAACATAAAAATTTTCCTGGGGAACCTTTTAAATATTTAGGGGTTTGAAAATATGCAATTTATACGAAATACCTCCAGTTATTCAATGTTGTGCGAATAACTATGATATTCAAAGCGTGCCCATGTACACGCCCGGTACATGTTTTCGATATAGTGGCATGCGAAATCCTTTATGTGCGTGTAATGACACCAAGGATGATCATCTACATAACTTGTAGCCGGCTCGTGGAATTGTTTCATCTACGAGGTATAGCAACCGTGACGTTCAATCGATACCTGTACAATTAACGATGATTGTCATCGTGGCTATTATACATTTTGAAAGGGACGCGAAAGGACTCGTTTTAGTTAATGCATCTCGTCTAGTCTGCACGTGAATTGAATGGTCGAGAAGCGGAAACTTACATTTCCATAATCAATACGCGCGCTCTTAAGTGTTTCGAAGATTTCCGTTACGATTAGACAATAGCGCACAAAAATCCATCGCCTTAACAAGAAAGATGATGTCCAAGAAGTTGAGATACTTCGATGGTTCTTTGATAGGGCGATAATGTAATGGACGAAAAATTACCAGGAAAATTTCGATATTGAGAAATTGTATACAGGGTTTTTTTCAGGTTTCAGGTTTTTTTCGGTTAAATGATATGAAAACAGTTCAAATATTCTGTAACAATAAGAAGAAAATAACGACATACTAGCACAGAAAATTCATTGCAGAATTTATCATTAGAACAAATTGTATTAGAAATGTTCACTGTAATTTAGTTCGCGTTGGGATTACGAATAATTAGATTGCGGATGTTTATGTTAATTTAGAATTTGATGAACGTTGTTTATGTTATGAGACAAATGCAACCTAAAGTGAGATTTGTTCCATTCTATAAATATTAGAATGAGTACTTTGGGTATTTCGTATACCCTTGAATATTATGTGCATTCTGTACATTTTGGTATTCTTAATTTCTCATATATGCATAAATAATCTAAAATTCAAATGAAATTGTAAAAATGTACATATAAATCTACTGTTCCCGAAGAGTGATATTTCAATTACCGATGTAGACCGTTAACGATGGCAAAGAACATCATATTTTTCACTGATCTGAAACAATCGTACAATTATTTAAAAAAACAAATTATTTAAAATTATATTCCTATATATATATGAAAGTATAAAACCGTATATAGTTTCACGCATTACTAATAAAAGCTATAGAATGTTTTAATTACAAAAAATAACGAATAATGAAACGAATTATCAAAATAACCGATCAAATTAATTCTATAGATATAAATAATAATTTATTTTATTTTAATAACTTTTCGACGTAAAAATTCTCGGAAATAGTGAGATTTAACTGACTTTTTTTTAAAGTCGTGGATGAATTCGTATGTATGTATGTATGTAATGTATTGTTACGTGCCTTCTGACTCGTGAAACAGCATAGCCGTAAACTCCTAGTCCTAAAAGACACCCGTGACGATCGTTACTGTCAATTCTCGAAATTGAACGACGTACCTGAAACTGCGTTCGTGTTTCCGTCGTGATTGAGATACAACCTAGTACTTGTGTGTGTTTCACAGAAACTAATCGATAAGTTCCCTCTAGAATTTTCATTCCTGAACTGTCGACATCTCAGGATACAAATATTCAGAGTTCCGTTCGCAATTTGTTGTATTCACATTTATTGAGTTCTTGATCAATAATTTTTTCCATAATGAATTTTACTGTAATTAATATTATAACACGTAAAATTTTTTATACAAATAGATTTGAGATTTAAAATAAAGAAGATCGCACGACTTTCTGATAATCAAAGAAATACAAAAAACATCTGAAATGTTAAAGAAGTACACATTAATAGTTCACATGCTAAATTAGTTGCAATGGTAATTTTGAAAATGGTTTAACGTTTATCGAAGATCAGAATTATTACTTATGAACTCATCAAATAGCCAATTACGGGTGCTAGTCTATTATGAATCCATAATACATCAAATGCCACTTAGAATGTGCAAGACGCTTGAAGTGCTACTAATTGATAGAAACGGGAGTACTGCTTTGATGATGGCTGAAACTCTAGCTACGTGCCTCTTTGTTTCATCATAAAGCAAATTATATAATCCATAAAATAACTGACAGATTGAAATTACAAATAATTTAAATATTAAAAAAATAATTAGTCATCTTTTTTAAAGAGGAAGATGCAAATTTCATGCAGAATATAACTTAAAAAGTTATAAATGCTAGACATCAGCACATGAGCGTTATAAATACTAATTTATCCTATAATTTAAAATGTGTTTACTTCTTGTAGTATTACACATTACAATATTAGAAATTTAAGAAATAAAGTAATCCTTCTCAATGTAAAATTGTCAAAAACAGCAAGTGTAAAGCCATGGTATCGTAACTTTACTTCCTAAGAAGACTTAACACCCACGATGTACACCAACATGTAATACTATGTTCTACAAGATGTAACATCATCTGTAACATCACCTACAATTTCTGATAAGATCCAACATAGTTAATACTCCTTACTGTCTAATTGTAAGTCGGAGTTAACTATACTTATAGCAATAAACGTACATAGAAGCAAAGTGTTATATAATATTTTTGACACAAAAACGAAGTAGACCGTGCAGCTCTAATTACTCAAGCTTCTTACAATTTGAAATTGAAAGTTTACTCTCTCTACAAAGTTTCATGACATTTCAAACTACACGATCTTTAAATAGGAGTATCTAGTATTTGCATCTTACTGAAAGGATGGAAGGATTCATTTCTTTTTTTTTCACAAGAACGACGTTCTTCGTTTACCTAGGATGGTTGAGTAAATAGCACGAAATTGGACGTTTCTTTCGTTTTGAAACACCTTGAAATATAACGGTCGGAATAAAACTTCCAATAATCGTTATAGTTTCTTCGTCTGTTAACGAGATAGGATGTTTAAGGAAAAAATTCCTTGTTTCGTCGTTTCTTTTATTTCGGCTCGCTTGACAAAATAAATTACCGAAGCGACGTTTCGAAGCAATAAAAAATATACAGTCTTCGTCGTAATGGTCGACAAAAACTACGTTGGTATAAATTTGATGTCTTGGTTGAGAAACGTGACTTCTTTATATTCTTTAGATACCACGTCATCCATATTTTTATAAAATCAATCCTGGGTAAAGGTTGACAAATGTAACAATGTTTGTTTCAAAATTTTTTTCAACGATGAAAAAGATTGAAATTATACTGGAACGTGTAATACGCTGTTAAAGTTGTTCAAACATTCGGTACCACCTAGAAATATATTATACACAAGTAAACTGTAACAATTTCGTTGCGTCACGTTCTCACCATAAATTAATGTCGCGAGAGAATCACTGAATCAGAACTGAGTTTTTTTCATGACTTATATTTACAAGCAATTTTGTACAAAACTGTAATTTGCTCGAAACAAGTTATATGTTTAACATAAATTGAAGAATTCGTAACAAGTAGATTTGAATCTTTATTCAACAAAATATTTACTACATTATTTAATTGCATTACTATATTAGAACATTTTGGACGGAAAATTCTATCGGAATATATTGTCACCTAAATCATTAACTTCGACCATCCTTGTTTTTATCGTAATTCCCTGAATTGTTTAAAACATACTTCAAATTCTTTCCCGAAACCACGTTTCACCTACCAACCACAACATTGTTCATAAAATTAAAGTAACTAGATATAGCCGATATAGGCCGCCTTTCCTAGTTGGAATATGCAGCGTGGACCTAATCGTTTTGAGCAAATCGATCTTCAGAATTGTAAGTGGTACAAACCAAGTAATTTGGCACGAGGAAAACAGTCGCGTCCTAGCAGGTTCAGGATTGCGAAGGCGACCGGCCATTATTTAAAATACGGGGAGGTTGTTGGGTTACTAACTCCGGTCAGCCTCAATGGAATACATTAGCGTTATGCAAAGTGGAAGAGAATTTCGCAGAAACCGCTTCACAGTAGCTCGTCGTGTATCAAGCTTCGTGTAATCTCTGCGCGTGTCCCTCTTTCTCGTTCTCTTTGCCAGTTTCTCAGCCTCCTCTTCTGTACTGGTTCTGGTCTAGCTAGCTGGTGGCACGAGCACCAGCAAGTAGTATGTGTATGCGCGTAGTCATCCAACGCTGCAAGAAGTTGCATGCTGCGACCAGACCACCAAGCGTTTCCGTCCTTTTCACCGTTGCGGTTCACGGCTATTCTACAATCTCGGGCACGATAAGTGGGTGGCTCGTTGCTTTTTGATCAATATTTAAAAGCTACGCGTCACCTGAAATTGCGTCGCTAAGTTTCTTGACCTCTAACGATCGTTCCACTAACTGAAACCCCAGTCAACCGAGATTGTCTGGGATAGCTTTCGTGGACGGCTTGAACTTTCGACCACATGTTATGCAGTTTTGGAACACCTGTGTTCTCTGCTCTACTAATTGCAATTAAACATACACTGTCGCTTGAAAGTTTCGGAATCCATTCGATTTGTACTGCGGTGTTCGTGGTCTATGAAATAAAATAAAATAGGGAATTATTTCGTTCTATGGTCGATTATTAGAGCGATATTGTGATTGATATTGAATAAATAATTTCAAAGTTTCCGGTGCTGTTTGGAAATGGTCTTCAAGTGATCTCACGAGAGTAGATTTAAAGTGTTTTTCGTATACGTTTCAAAGAACTGTTCATTCATGGTTTGAAAGGTATCGAATTTTATAGTAAACAGATCTTTAAATATTGAATATACAGATGCTAGGTTTTGATTATTATAGTTTATAATCTAATGAATTTTAAATACCTACTTGTATAATGAAAATTCTTTTAAACAATATAATGTAAAGAGAAATTATTAAGATTCTTGATTATAAATTCACTAAACTATTCGTATCGCGTCTACAAATTTTAATTGATAATTACGACTTTAGAAGTCGCGAGACTGTAAAAGTAGGGCGTTGAGCATATGTAGCCGACAGTTGGACTATGTGAATTGCTTTTAAATCAGTAAACTTTTACAGTGTATTGTAGGAAAGCAGGCAATGTTTCATTTTTGTTTTGCTGTGCCTTTTCAACTTTTTCATTCTGCTTTTCTCTCCTCCTCTTTCTTAATTGCAAGTGACATGTAATATTAGAAATTTATTTTTAGATTTCTGTGTTAAGTTCTTATATATCTCTCTAGAAGTTAAAGCACCATTGATTTAAGTATAACAAAATTTAAAAAATATAAACTTTGGAAGTGAAAATTATTAATTTTTTCATATGACGAATTATTTTAAAATAGGTACAAAATCAGATGGTACACTGGATTTAAAACGAAATCGATAATAGAGCATTATATTGTGTAAAATGCAAGTTTATCGAATTCTGGATATGTATATGTATTCAGGTTACGACCCTGCACCGCGTAAAACTATCGGAAACGAGATATATAGGGACAAGATACAAACTTTACAATGTTCCTCGATACAGTTATGTATTTCCGCGTGAACCTGATTCTCATAGTTTCCTATGTGGATGAATTAAAAGGGGAAGCGCAATTCACGGTGCTCTAACAATTCTTCGTTACCAGTAGCTAATTTGCTATGAAAATTAACAGGCAGGTAATAGACTTGTCGATTATTGGACTAAACAAAATTCTGGAATGTTCGCATCGATTTTGTTGCTATGACGAACTAATTGTCAGCTACTACGTTTTCCGTTTAATAATCGGTTAATGTTCACTTCGATTTTGTTTTGAAAAACATATTTTTCTTGTTACATTGTATATAATATTACTTGTTTTATATCAAACAATGAATATCTCAAAAATTAGGCTATTTTCAAAATACTATATATTCCGATGAATTAATTCCAAAACCGAGTAAAATTTAATTTCCAGCGACAATTTTCAAATCCACAATTAACCTGATTATCAAATAATATACCATAACTTGATCTGTTATTTCCAAATAATAAATCTCATTAACATCGTCTAAAATTGAAGTTCATATTTCACAATAAAGTCCACATTATTTTAGATTCGAATCAGCTGAGGCTAGTATATTTCACATTAAAGTCCACATTATTTTAGATTCGAATCAGCTGAGGCTAGTGTATTTCACGAATAAATCATGCGAGCTAATATTTTCATTCTCATGATACTGTTAACGTTAACCGCCAAAAATTCATAGGCCATATACCGATTATTTTCACTCAATTACCGAAAGATTCATCTCGGCCTGTTGTTTATGACATCCATCTTTCACGATTCATTCGGCTGAATGAACTAGGTTGTTTATTACTTCGTGACCGTTAAACGCTCTTGCGCATCGGGACGCGATCTTTTAACCTCCAGCCATCGCTAAATCGCTAATCGATACGAAAGACAGCGCACGAGAGATGCGAGCCGTATGAACGCTTCGTCGAACGCCTCTCGATATCGAATATGGATTATGCATGCGGGCACTACAATGTTCCTGCACGAATCTAAGTCGCGTTGAACCACGATAAGCGCCTGGATATTTTCCAGCTATGAATAGCGTAATGCCTCGTTATCGTTTCAGTGTGTACAGCAAACTACTCGTTAATACGAAATTGTCGAAAAATTTTAATTCCTACAAGGCAGGTGCACCGATCATTTCTGTTACCTATGTGAATAATGTTCAATGGTTCAATATTTCTAATTACAAAAATATAAATGGGATAACAGAAGATAACAGAAATAATTCTATGATTATTTTTCATTTCGTATAAGGTTAAAAATTATTCTTTTCCAGATTATTTGAGCTTTATGTTTCATTATAATGTACAAGTATGATTACGTATAGACAGTGTTTTGTGAAGGCTTTGGAATATTTATACCAGTAGTCTTGTAGTGGATAATTAAGTGTACCCTTAGGAGGTACTTCAACTTATTTTTCTGTGGAAATAAATGACGATGTATTCTCTTCGTGGTGCTCGTTATTTATTGTTCTAGTTGGTTCACAAATTTAAAAAGATGCTATAATAATACAGTCTACATTAAGTATTGTAAAATTTAATAATGTTTACAGTAATATTAATGTGTCACTCTTTCATTCTTTGAATATCATATGTCCAATTTTCAAAATAACATACAAATAAATTTAATTGCCGCAGTTTGTCGTTTAGCTCAGCAATTTAATTTTTTCGGATGGATAGAAGAACATACTCGTAGTTCTTTGAAAATTTAGTTATTCGACAGGCTGTTATTTAGCTGCAGAAATAGGGGAATTTTGGATTACTTAAAATGCTAGATAAAGCCAGGTCAGAAGAAAGTTAGATGAAATACAAGGTCATCCTGATGATCTTTTTGTCCCATATTGATTTGTAAAAGAATTTTGTAGCACGGTGACACGTATACAGCAGCATAATTCTGAATTATCATTGATTTCGAAGATTCTTTTTAGCAATCTTGTGGTTTGATCGTGAAAGAACTTAGAGTTATTTCTCCTCATTTGCAACGACCACATTTTTTAAACTTCTTGATTAATGTTGATTTCATATTACTAACATGGCATAGTCTTTTCAATGTTTGTGACGGAAGCTACTTGAAGATGATAACGAATGCATAAAAAGGAACAATAAAAAGAAAGAAAGGTTAATGGAAAGAAAGGGAAAAGAAGATTTAACGTAAAACACTTCTAGAGCAAGTTCAATTCAGAGTGAAGTGAAAACGAAATAGACGCTATTTATTTTTATCGCGAGGACCGTACATTCCATTTCTCGAGAGTGTATAGGACGGGCAAAACTCTTCAAGCTACTTTCGTTTGCATTTCGTATTTATTCAAAGTCGAGCATTCATATAATATTACGTTTAACTCAATTCACGGACAAGTGACACTTTTCATGAAAAGGCTAAGTATCAAATTTGTTTGCACAAAAACCCAGCATGAAAATCGCTTTTAAACCTCTTCATTGTGCGATTGTTCGAAGCTTTTTAGTAAAATTAGGTGCATTCTTTTGAAGATATAACTTGGAAAAATATGTACTTCAGGTGTAAAAACAAACTTCTTTTGAATATCCAAATATTTCGAATTACCATGACACTATTTCATTGTAATATGTGTATTCTATTTTTGTCAAATTATCGATATCAATATCTAGCTATCAGAATAATATAATTGAATTGATCTTTGTTTATAATTAATGAAAACGACAATTTAATTAATGTTAATATTGTGTGTAACGTGAGTGTCTCATAAATAATATAATAATGTATGGAAATAGCAACTGCACGTGCTGTCTCGTTATTTTATAGATTTACACAGAATTAACTTATTGGAGAGAAGATCGTGTAACATAATTTAATATCTTTTACATTTTTTAATAAATAATATCAATATCATAGTAAATGAATTTTATTGTGTCCGAACTTCATCGAAACTGAAATTTCTATAATAATACTGATATTATATTAATAATAATATAATAATAATTATAAAATAAAATATATTAATAATTATAATAAAATATAGTACTATATCACAAATATATTACATTAATATAATATAATAATATTAATATTAATATAAATCCAATTTATAACGTAAAATGTTAAGCACTTTTCAAACTGCAGAATGACGTTATCTTTGTATCAATAATTTAACATCCGTAGAACGTAAGCTCTAAAATACTAGACCGGCAACGTCGCGTGAAATTCGTCTAAATCCTGTTTGCCTGGAGAGACGAAGTAATTAGCAAATCCTTATGTCGTTGCTTTAATTAGCACACAATTATTTACTTTTCAAAGTAGCGACGCCGCATACTTAAGCTTATTCGGTTGAATGCTCGTTTTCCTAAGCCTTTTCGTGGTGCATCAATTCTGTAACGTTTATTGACAGGAAATCGTTGCCAGCAGTCTACTTAACCGCGAAGTGTTCTTCCTGTCTGTCTACTTACGAATTAAGCAAGTTCCATAACTGTCTTATTATTTCACATTACGTTACTTCAGATTAATATTGAAAGTCAAGAACAGTTATAGTAGCATGAGGCCCGTACGATAATGAGATGCATTGCTTATAGACGTTTATGCTTTGATATTGTAAGTATCGAATATACGTACATATTATATGCGACGTTGAAGTTTATTGCGAAATGAAAATTGAATTTGCCTTACTATCTCGGAAGCTGCATGAGTTTAATCATACGTATGAACAAAATATGTTATTAATCTAATATAATAATTGTATATTATGCAATTTTGTTTATGTGAGATAAGAAGTGCTTAGTTAATCAAAAGAAGATGATCGAATCTCTATATTTATATTATTTATCATATGTGTTATAATTAGAGAAAAAATAAGGAACAAGGAAATGCATTATTAATAAATAAATTTCTTTTCTTCATAATCATTTTCATTCAAAATTACTGCACACATCACACACTTATGTTATAAATAACCTAAATTTGCTCATAGACGGAATTGAAATTTATTATATTTATTTATGTGAGATTTGAGCAGGCACACTGACAAAGGTTTAATCTATCGGCAATGCACGGCTTTCTAAACCTAATCGATATAACTTAACTATAGAGAAATGGCTTTATCTGGCACGGCCTAAAGCGATTCATCTGCGTTTAGGGACGACATATTACCTATAGGCGGATCTAACACCATTTCTCAAGCCGTCCACCGATAATCTAGTCCCCTCGGGATGGTTTACCATGCCGTTTGCTCGAAAATATAAAAGAATACTTCGACCTTATCCAAAGATCACTTCTAGATTATCTTGTCAGTTTCACCTTTCATCGATGTTAATGGGACATCCAGATGATATATCACAAATATAAGAAATCTTAGACAAATTCTCTCAATCGGATTAATTATGTATCTTTTATCTAACTGAAACTTATGAAACCAGACACTCGTTTCTTTCTTTTTAAAATTAAAAATTTGCAAATAATCGTACTTATTAATGAAAATAATGACTGTCGCCGTTTGATGAATCAAAATAGACCAATAGGTCTTTCTCGCATTAAAGTAGAGATAAAAAGATGTTGATAAAAGGTTCACTCGTAGACGAAGGGGAGTATTCTATTACCAACTCCGACATTTCCAATTCCTTCCGTTCACAGTCAGGAAAGACAAGGTTAGTTGATTAGGTGGGGTCGAGACTATTTAATCAAGGAGTCCAGCTTTCGAAGCGAGCTTCTTGCAATGAACGAGCAAGTTTATCCTGACCGGAGATTTTCTCGTGATCCAGGTATTTTATTAAGTCTTCAGAAATCCGGTAGCGGTACTACTATATTTTATACAATTCACATATAGCCCTCGTATTTTCATTATTGTATAACAAAGGAATTTTCTCCAGCTTTTCATGTACGGTATATTGCACAATGTTTCTTTATTCAGCTTAATGATTTCAATCAATTTAAATTTAAATCAATATCTTTATTGCAAATACAGATTTATTCAGTTCAATGAGTTCAGTGAATTTTAAATAATAAATACACTATAAGAAGAGGAGTTTTGTTCAATTTTTTTTTTTGCCAGTGAATCATTTATTTCAAATGGTAGAAAAATAAAGTGCAGAAATGAAAAGTGTCTGAAGTTAGACTGTGAAAGAAGAGTGTGTGACTACTCAAAATTTTGAATGAATGTATATTTTCGAATGTAGAATAAGCTTCCATCGATAGTCCAGTCATATACAAGAGGAAATCGGCTAAATTCACTACTCGATTCTTTCATACATAATACAACAAACATGACACAAATTACTCATAAAACCATTATTGTGGCGATCGAACTAGGATATCTGTTAAATTTGCCATTTCAGGTACATTGATTGCATTGGAAATATTAAACATGTCGCAGATTAGATTCATGTTACGTTAATCGTATAATTTAATTGAAATGTAAGTTAGGTATACCCTGGTGCCTAGGGTGTTAAGATGGTTTAGTTAGACCTTGACTTAGTTAGATCGACCAGTTCTGAATTAGTTAGTTATGTTTGGGTTGGGATGCAGTTAGGATTGAATAGATCCCTCGACTCGGAAGCAAGGGAGCGAGTACTCATCGTTGGTCCACTTCCTGGCAACAGCCATAAATGTGCTTCACAGAGAGAGGATGTTCTATGTCCAAAATCAATTGTATATCTAAAACTGGTGCTCCAATTCTGAACAATCTCGTGGTTAATGTCTCTCATAATTACATTCGTCATGAAACACGATTGTTATAATTGGACAAATTTGAAAATGATCTGAAAATATATGCATATAAATACTGCAAGATAGTTATTGCAAATGTATACGTGTTTAGTAAAAAATTAGTACACAGCACTAATAGCCATCTTGAGCATATAATAAGTGTTAGATATGGTTCCACTGTAATCATAATAGTCAAATCTCATCCGAACGAAATTTCAAAATGTTTTGTATAACGTATAATGTATTCATAATAGGTGTCTACAAGTTTGAATGCTTTTATGCGCCTGTGTATACCTCTTGCGGATTAATTTGTTTAACCAACAAAATATATATACTTGGCCTGGATCTCTGTGCCTCTCTGATCCCAATTAGATAGCGAGTCATTCCAATGCACCATAACACCTAACCTAAATCGAGTATACAGCCCACGCCAGTCCAGAAGCAACGTGTTTTGCGGGTACACTTCTGTTATTTATGCAACCAGCCTAGCTCATTATGCGACTTGCTGGCAAGTGTATTCATGAACGGAGCGCGTTAAGGTACGTGAGCTGGTCGCATGTTGCACGTACGAGGTCTCGTTCAAGAAAATCGCATGCGTCGGAACGTATCATGGTTGTCAGTCATATTAATAGGACCGTTAATGAACTCGGCACCCTGATGAAAATATGCTAAATAACATAAGCCTTTTCGAAGTTTGAAACTGTCAGCGTGTGATACAGAGAATATCATCTGATTTGAGGTATAACACACATCCTTATTTTTTGAGTTTTCTATTTATATCTGTTTCAACATTAAATTCAAATTACTTATTTGATAGATATATTCTTCTTTTCAGTATCATTTAATGACTAATTTGTTTTGACAGAATTAATCTCCTATTATTACAGTATAAGACATGTAATCAGGATAATATGGGGAATAAAATTTAATTAATCTGATTTTATGTATGTCACCACTGAGCTTCGTTTGATTTTGCGAGTATCATGTAACACTGTTCGAAGGACGAACTTTCTAATTAAAAGAGTCGTGAATGATGGTTGTACGCGTTATCACTATAGTGGCCTACCTATTGTCAAATTTCAAGCTAACTAAGCTACAGTGACACAGTAGCTCGTTACCAGACATGAAACTTTTAAATTGAAATGGAATCAATGTTCGTAACTACGATTACCAATGTGCATGAGATCCTCTTCAAAATAGCGTTGTATTTACATGTTTGCAAAGTTTCAACTTTTGTGAAACTGTTTCATACATCTAAGGCGTCAGACGATTGTTCGAACGAATTTAGTGATTCTAGAAAGTGGAAATGTAATTTTGCTTCTAACAATTATAAACATCACTTTTAAACAAAGTTAATTTGTTACAAAATCTGTAACTTGTAATGCGAGTTTCATAAAACTGTATTAATTCTTTAAGCTCTACAAAGTGCCTGGAAGCTCGTAAAATTCATTAAGTTTAATATTCAATAATCCTACGAAGTTTGATAATACTAATGTTCCTATAATTTTAAAAAGTCCATGAATTCTTAAAATTCATGGGTGCTTGAATAATCTTAGAGGTCAGAGAGCTTTAACACAAACTCTACATCGTTATCTTTAGAACTTAATCCTATTTTAAAGAAAACGCTTTAGTTAAAATAAACTTGCAGTAAACGACTTGCGAGGATAACAAAATAATTATCACGGATAATCTAGATTAAGTTTTCTGTATTTTTATCTTACGATTAAACAGTGGATTAGAACTACTGGTTGCTTTAATTAAATATCGTGGCAACGCAGTTTCATTACACATACAGAACACGCGTACTTTAGTTTTATTTCCTGAAATTTCGGGTCTCACGCTTGAAATAGTTCCGCGCGTGATACGAAATCAGAGAAATCCCAGAATTGTAATTCAGAAGTCCTCTGTTTGCCTTTTGTTTCACATGTATATATGTGTGTATGTACGTTGCATCATCTATAATTCCATGTCTCTAGATATTACGCAAGTTCTAGCAGGATAGACGAATTCGAAATGAATTCAAGTCCCTGGTGTAGCGAGCTCAGATGTTTCAATGAAAATGTAATCTGTAGCGGAAGTACACTTATCAAGTGGAATGCTTTCCATGTGGGGAATCCGCGTCATTTCGAGAACTTCTAACACGATCCACGGAATTGGTCGTCCTATAGATTCGCTTTTATTGTATGCTACGGAATAGGTACTCTTCTTACAAAATTCACATGCTCATCTGTACGCTTATAGTTGCAGGGATTTGGCCAACATCCAAGTATGTTTCATCAATAAATACATCTAATTATGCCTATCTAGCGAATATGACAACATATGATTTCGCATGTTATCGATCATTTCTCTCATTTTTATATGGAGCTTTCTTCGCTGTTCAGTTAGGATGAAATATAAAATTATTATGGATTATCATATTTTACGTTAAACGAAGTAAAATTACAATAAAATATATAAAATTACTTTTATAAAACGTAATTTACAGTGGTGCAGATATTGCATGAGCTTAACACAGCTCCTGGCTGTGAACCAATATGTGTATGTCTTCATAATCTCAGAGACTTAGGGAGAAAGAAAGAGAGAATATGATCGATATCGAAATGTGGTTTGGAGCGAAACGGCAATTTCTGTGAGCCATTGCTCTCCTCGTTGCCATCTATGCCTCAACTGGCTGGTAGTAACCAGTTCAATATGCACCAGCGAACATCGATCGACTCGATCGCTCAGCACATGGTTCCCGTTAGTTTGATGAACTTACGAAATACTTGGTGTCGTGACAGAATGGGAACCAACCCGTAGAAACTTAACAATGGTTCCATAAATGCTTCGCATTTAGCAAGCGTCAAACTAACCTGAACTGAGGCGAAGTTCGTTGCAGAAACTGTCATCCGAGGTAATTTCTTACTCCAAATTATGGGACAGTGATTTTGGGCGACGACGCTTCCCGCGAATTGCGCTCTCAATCGGAAAATTGTTATGACGGTCATGTTTCACAGAAATGAAGAGTCCTTAGGTTTTTCTGGAATTTTTTTAAAGCTACATTGTCCGTG
This sequence comes from Bombus pascuorum, assembly GCF_905332965.1. NCBI lineage: Eukaryota > Metazoa > Arthropoda > Insecta > Hymenoptera > Apidae > Bombus > Bombus pascuorum. The sequence goes on along the minus strand of NC_083491.1, from coordinate 10,084,128 downwards.
AATATTTGTGGAATTTGTGAAATTGAATTGATAAACGTTAGGTATATGTGTGTTTCATACGAAAGTATGGAAAGGTTGAAAATTTGTTTACAGGGTAAGCGTTAATTATATGATTAATATATTTCCTTCCGGATAGAAAATTCTCGTTATGCTGTTACTAGATAATCTTTGTTAAAACGTCAATATCAATATCATAATTATGAATAATAAGATGAGAAGAAGTATATAAAAAATATTAAAGAATTATTTATTACAAAGTAGAATTAGTTTATTTACCATAAATAAATTAGTATAGTCTTGTTATTAATATTAGTCAGTCATCATATTATGTGAACTAAGTGTATATATACGTGCATCAATTCCAGAGTATCTGTTTAATTGTTAATGTACCTCGAGATATTTGTGTTTATACTGCCGAGAATGCTATTTATCGTATGCTTGCCTTCATCATCACCTATGTTATTCTACTGCAAAGAACAAACAGTGTGTAATTCCCCTATTATTTTACACTACATGTAGCTTAAAAACTAAACATAAAATATTATAACAATATTTTCGTTAAATCTAACATACAAAACTAACAGCAGTCACTAATAAAGTTTGCTAAAAAATTTTATTCTATGTATACATATATGCATAATTTAAATAGCCAATCAATTATCAATTATATTAATAATTAATTTACACTACTCTGACAAACGTCATATTTTTTAATCTACGCCAAGTGAATGGTATCAATTGATCAGCATTATTCTTACATAACATAGAACTCTATATCTTACATACAAATTTCCCACATATATATTTATAAATATATAATAGAATTATTTTCTATACATGTAACTCCTGGGCAATATATTATTCTATAAGATGGAACTAATTGAAGTCCCATAATACTCAGACAATGCGATTTTCCAAATCTGATATTTACCTCAGTATTTATGTGGTTCATCAAATTCCTTAATGTTACCCAACCCTGAAATTCAGTATCTTGGATCTTTAGTAATCGACAAAGCCAGGGTATCATTTTAGTGGTCCTTGTCACATGAGCATGTAGGATATAGAGATGGTAATTAGTAAGTTCATTAGCAAGTTTCAGAGAAACGTATAGTTAGATGTAAAAACAGAAGTACTACGGAGAATGACAAAGTTTAATTGGAAGTTTAATTGGAATATTTGCTTCGTAACTTCTGTGCTGTATATAAAGTGTATATTTCTGAAGAATATGAAACGTAAGAAAATTGTTAAGAGAGTTGTAAAATCTTAGGGAAATTAAATGTTGAGCTGTTATAACAATTATTAAGAATTATTGAGACTTATTCAGAATTATTGAAAATTATTCAGGGGTCGTTGTGCCGTGTACAATTTTGGTTTGGTGTACACATTGTGTAAGTATAAAACGAGACTAGTATCTGGCCATCGTAATTTATTTGTACCTTACTAATAATATTCAATGTTGAAAGAGGATAATGGTGAAATATTAAATTTTAATGTTGCGATGGGTGAACGGTTATTTAGAACCTCAGAGGTGTATGTAATATATTATAATGTATTATAGTATCTTTGGTATAATTTATCTTTCATTAGGAATTTTTTCTTTCATTCAACGACTACTATTTATTTTTTATACCGCAGTGAGCCTTGAATCTTTTCATCGAACAAAACAGTTCGTAATATTTCAAGAAGGTGTTCAACATAGAATTGAGACGACAATCTATACGTACCAATAAGAATTTTTTAGTATTTTGTTTAAATTTGACACATTTTTTAACAGCACAAAAATACGACTGAATCGAGAATGACCAAAAGAACATAACACAAATATATGAAATGTATGATGTACATTCTAGCGCTTTACTTCTGTTTGTAAAAATATAAATTTACATGTAAAAATATAAATCGAAATTTAGTAATTTTCCAATATCTTTTCTCTTAATAATTTTATAATTCAAATGTTCGATCTATCAAGGAATCATTCTCCATTCAACAGTATTACAAATAATATAAAAAATAATACTTGTCACACTTCCGTACATAGTATTACGCAACTCAATAATACGTAACAAAGCATTACACTCCAAATGAAGAGATTTCATTAGCATATCGTTGGATAATCGTCGAACATGGCACATATAGTAACACGATCGAACACATATGCATACATAGACTAAATTGTATCGTGGGAATCTTTATGTGGCCAGTTTTGGAATTAAGGCCTAGTATCGGTCAAGTGATCGTCGTCACATCGATCCTTTCGATCAGGTTTGCGGCCACGGTAACATTGTTTGCAGATGGTCGGACTATCGACTAGACCGCCAAACCCATTGCGGCTATACAGGAAGGTTCACCTGCTATGTACGCACGTCACGACCACGAAATGATTTAATTCATTATACCACCGAGTACTGTAGCGATCGCTGATTGGGATATCAAATATTGATGTAGTACGAGCTCATCCGCGCATGAGTCGCGTCGTTTTTTATTCGAATGTTCCGCGATCGAATTTTTCTTTTGATCGAAATGAAACGACGGTGATTGAGAGGCTTCGTGAAAAAGAGACACGATTTCATTGACTTTTGGTTTTTGTACCTTCAATTCCTACAATAGTGTCCATTCCATTACCTTTAGACAACGTCACATTTATAATGTAACGTATGAGATGTCTGACTATGAACGATTCATAATATTTTATTGAATATATTATGCAAGATATAAATGATTATATGCGTAAAAATTAGAAGAATTAAGATCATATATGCTTTTGGAACTATGGTATATATTAGGATTTAACACATGACATATCTGACTATTAACGACTGATACTAGTTCACTGAATGCCAAACAAAATATAGATGTTTGTACATATTGAAGTTAAAAAATTAAAATCATATATTGACGAAAGCTCTTAGTTTTAAAATGATGTACAAGAAAGGAGGGAAATCTTTTAGATTTAAAATGATACACGAGATGATCTGCGAAGATATAAAGATTTATGGAAAAATGAAGTTTCATGCATTGCTTCGTTATATTACAGTGATACAAATTTGTAAAAAAGATCAATGCTTTTTCTATCGCGCATATAAGATTCATTAAAATCTCTTCTACTATAAATTAAAAGAATTGTATCGTGTACCTGTCTTTCACAGCTAACCTTAATGATTTAAATTTATCATTGGTCCAAGGATTTAAAGTTTATCATTAGTGCAATGTTATCGTTTCAAGTTTCTTTTCTTCCAGTGAGTGTCAGTTGCGCGTAATTAATCTCCATTGAAAGACTTTATGCAATTTTCAGTTCTTTAATTTCCTTTGCCCGAGATAAATAGAATTTGCACGGAAAAAGTCTCAGTAAAAAATTTCTCGTGCTCCGTGCATCGACTAAATTGAAGAATCAGGGCTACATACTCGACACCGTCGTGCATCCGTCGAACATTTCGTGCGTGAAGTGCAATGGAGTCGTTGACGATGCGTTTCGATTGTGTCGGAGTTAATCACTCGCGATTAAAATAAATTACAAGAGATAATGGCTACCAGATACGCGAGATGCGAATGGGATTTACATGTAAATTTTCTCTGTTTTCCGCAACTATTTCTGAAATCATTCCATGACACACACATGTTTCGTTTTTCTCTTTAGCCCCTGCCCATCATTTTCCACTGCCGAACAAATTTCAAATATTTACATTGTTTGTTTTATTATCTATGTTCCTTTTTACTGCTTTTTCGAATCGTTAATCGATAAAAGAGATTTCACGTTCAGCATTAACTTGTTTGAAAAAGATTGCTGGAGCGAAATGCTGTGCAATGCTAATAAGTAGCTGTATGTACTAAAATTGCAGCTATCAAAATAATCGAAATGACCAATTTGTGAGTATTTGTTTGTATACTTATATTAGTAGAATGCGAATGTTTATGCATTTGTGAGAAATTGAAATGTATATAACTATATACAGTGCATATAATGGGAAAAAGAAGTCGTGTAAATTTATTTATGAATACGAGAAAATAACAATATCTTATTATTTAAAAGCCAAATTGAAAGTCCATTGATCTAGTTATTGCAAAACTGCGTCTTTACTGTTCAACAATTTAGGGATTGAATACATCAAAAATGTGTCTGTGCAAACTGTAAACTCATAAACCACGAACGCTGTGAACACTGCATAAATACATGAAATGGTCGTTTTACATTGTTTCATGGTTGTTTTATAATACACATAATGTTGTAAGTGAATTCAGTGTATTTATTACGATGCTATCCCAGTCGTTCTTGCGATAACAATATGCTCGTTTCTCCCTCCTGTGTCGTCTTCTGCTGTAAAACCAAGATAGAGAAAGGGGAAAGTTTTATTAGATCTGCTGATCTCTTTTTGATGCGTCTTTTTTCTCTAACGACGACGAACGGAGATAAAATCGTATAAAAGAGGCTCCATCTGCATGCAGAGTAACTGCGTTGGTACTATTCATGGCAAATGAGAATTGTGATTCCTAAAAATGTGTGACCTTGGAAAGTTGTAAATTTGGCATAAATATTCCACCAAGCTATCGTTCTTGAAGTTGACAACAGTGATATGATGTTAAGAGTTTGTTCTAATTCGTTACAGTAGTTGACAATTTTGGTATATGTAGCACTTTTCCTCTCTCAATTACTTTTCCGGCTTTTAAATTCATATCAATGCGTATTTTTTTATATAATTCAATGTTAATTACATATATTATTACTGAAACACGCATAAACAGTTGATTTGTCTGTGTCAAGTCTAATAATATTATTACATTACGATAAAAGAATATTAAGGAAGAAGAAGAAAAAAGAATGCAGAACTACTGTAAGTAGTAGTGCATCGTATACGGTCAGACGCAAATTCTCCTAAATGAAAATACTATATTGGAATAAAGGTATGTTGACGGAGAAGAAAGAGAATAAATCAGATAGTGTAAATAGTAGTAGATCCTGTATGATCAGACGTACATTCCCCTAAATGAAAATATCAAGGAATACAAGTATGTTGAGGGAGCAGAAGGGAGAATAAATCACGTAGTGCGAGCAGCAGTTGATTGTATATGGACAAATGTACGTTTTCTTAAAGCTATATACATAACAATAAGATTATAATCGTTAATTACACTTCAATATCTATCAATATTATCCATCAATATTATTAATTGTTGAAGTGGTTACCACTTCTAAGAAAACTCTACATCTGGTCTTTAGTTTTCTCAAGTACTGTAGCCATTGACAGCGTATAGACAAAAGACTGGGACGAAGGCAGACCATAAACTGTAGACAGGCGACGATGGCTTCAGGGCTTTCAGTCATAGGGTAACACTGTTAGCGTGCGGATCTGTATTTATACTTCTGTATTAAAATATATTTTCTACCTAACAATTTATTCACGCGTTCCTTTGTTCACACACATCTAATAACCTCAACATTAATATTACTATTTCATACGTTTATATAATATTATTGTATGAATATTTCCTCTGTGTATACTTCTATCTATTTTTCTACTGCTATTGATATTTTCATTAAAAATATAAATATCTCTCTTTTTTTTCACACATACAAGCACAAAGTGTTATTTATATGTCTCTACAAACATTCATATTTTGTTTTACAAGAGTTAAACGATAAACGGAATTGTGCGAAATTTCTCGAACTTAATGGCTGTATGAATAATGAATAATCTTATTAGAATAATTTTTTTATTCAATTACCGTAACAACTATATAATAAGCGATATGAAAACCAGGAACAGTAATATATTAATAAGTAATAAATTAAAACGGGAAAAACAATATATAACAATGTTTATTTGTCTCTTGTTTTTATTATTGTACTCAAATTTATAATTTAGGTCGATATGTATATCTCTATTTCAAAATTTCCCATATGAAACTGTGTTATTGTGAATTCTAGAACGTGGGCTTTGATACATTTGCGATAAATTGTAAATTTGTGGCTCGCGTGTCCTCAATAACTGCGTGTCCCCAATAATATGGCCAACTCTGTCTCATCGAACGGATTAAAATGTTGTATCTATATATTCAACACAATTTTACTGCATAAAATTACATTTTCTTATTTATTCGTGTACAGTTCGTGGTACAAGTCAAGTACGAGAAATTTTGTCGTACGAACTTTCGGCTTCTATAAAAATATAATCGAAATTGGATCGATCATACGTGTACCTAACTGACTCTTCGTATAATTGCTTTTGTTACTATACATATTTTTGCATTCCAAATGGAATGAGGCCTTTGTCATTGACTCGATACATATTACTTCAATGAAGACTGTTTGATTATCCAAGTAAAACACGTTTATTAAGTAGAGATAACCGTGTAATAATCGAAAATTCTAATGAAATGGAACAATATACGATAAAAAATTAAAGGTCATCCTCTTTAACCATGTTAAAGTTTTACTCAAAATTCAGCCCAGCAGGGTTTACTGCATTGGCATGTATATAGTACGATAAGGTATAGGATTACTGTCGAAATCAAAGAATCGAAATTGTAAAATAGTGTTTTCTGTATTCGGGCTTCGACTGTGGAAACGAACATGGCAGATAATACATACAGGTCATACATCTATTGAAAGTATAAAACAGGTTTTTCGAGTCAGACTCGGCTTCCGAGATATTGAAACTGTAAAATATATACTTGCATCTATCTAATGAACTACTAAAACTTTTAAAATGTATGTAGATTTTAATCACCGTGTGTTCCATTTTCGTTGGGGCAATTAAATTCCAAGTAGAATTGTTTCTCATTTGTATTTTTTTCTGTACATGTAATAAGAGAAAGAATTCTATATGAGAGAAATTTCACACGGAGGAATTGTATTTTTCGATTCTATTTCTTTAATTTCATATTTTCCAACTTAATAGTAAGGGACAGGAAAATAAATTACAGATATGAGAGATCTGAGAGTATATAACTCATTATTATCTAATGAGAATATTGAAATATTTATAATATTACAAGAATAGCTAGCAGAATTTTTAACAGCTTCCTAATATATATCGAACTTCATTGTCAATTATCATTGAAGACTTTTAAATATGCTTAAAATATATAGTTAAGAATGTTCGAGAGAAAAGAAAGCTTGTGAATGTGTTTGTAAATTTATTTGTACATCAATCTCCTTCTCTCTATCATCTTGCATTAGTATAACCAATAACAAGAAACAATTTTCATATTATCAGCGTTATCGTATGGACTCCATTGACGTATGGAAGAGTTAAAATCGAAGTTTTAGCACGACAAAATGTCTACAACGATTCACCAATCCAATAACTTCACACTCTATAGTAACAAGCATTCATAGACATCCTATACCAACCTGTGGTCTTCTTATTCCATTCGATCGGATCTCATTGAGGCTTGTTCATTAAGTTTTTCGTAATAAAAGCCATAAGTGACGCTCATCTGAAGGTCGTACTTGATCTCGCGGTGCATGTCAGAGAACGAATTTAGAGCGGAGTTTGTAAGAGTCATGACCGCGAGAAGAGTGGTTGCATCACGTTCTTTTTATGCCTGTATCCCCGGTTGCCATTCCGCTTTCTGCAATTAAAACTTGTCGCGTACATGTATACTGGTTTCCGAGGAGCAGCCGTTCCAGCAAGGGTTGCAGCTGGATCACCGAGTGTTCCACGGCTGCGACCGTAATTAATACGTAGCGAGAGCACGAGTGGCTGTTTATCTGTCTTCCGAAACGGCGTTACGTTTTAAGGGAGAAACCGTGATAGTTCTCATGATAAACAGCGAAAAGAGGATACGAGCCTCTTCCTTCCCGTTCCCTCGTACATCTTCTGAATGATACTTTACAAGATCGAGGCTGATTCTGGGGAGGCTCAAAACTCCTTCTTCGTGGGTCGGTGTTAAATTGTTGCTGAAGATTTAGTAATACGCGCGCTACTTATTAAGCTAAATTCATGGAATGGAACGTTTAGCAATAGTGAGATTATGTAGTTCATATTAAGAATTGTCATATCGAGGAATATAATAGTTTACGAATTGCTAGTCAAAATTTATAAATGAGATATTCGTGTATAATACTTTTTAACGTATACTACACAGGTCATTCGTTGAGCAATATATAATTAATAATATATTTGGAAGAGAAAAAGAATGGGAGAAACATAAACCACGCAGTGTAAGTAGTATTAAACCATATATAGCTGGACATCTCTTAAATGCATATAAGCAATATTTTATCTGTATTTGTATTGAAAATAATTAATTCCAATTGTAGAATGGTTCTTTACCTGATGCATATCGTAAGACATGATAATATAGTAACATAGTTATTTATTGGTATATTTAAGATCGAGAAAAATGTCAGAAAAGAAGGAAGGAATAAATTAGATGTTCTGAATAGTAGTAGCTCGCACGTGGTCAGACGTACGTTTTCCTACATGGGTATCAGCAACGTTACATATATATGGTTTCATAAACCACATTCAGAAAAAGAAATGTGTCCAAATCAGTTATTTCCAATGCACATACTTATGTATTCCTGCATACATATTAGAATATTCAGATTTTAGATGCAGATATCTTTGCAGGAATTCTTTTTATACTTTGGAATTATTCTAACCAATGGAAAATAATGTCAAGGGATTAAGCCGATCAGATAAAAGTACAAAATTCTTAAAATTTACATGCATATGATAATAGCTCCGCTGCTCTCTTGATTTTTATACAAAAATTCGTCATTAATGAAACTGATATTTTTTCATTGGATATCCGTATGTTATTAAAAAGTCTATTTCGATTGTTAATATTCGAACAATTGTTTTACTTTTATTTGAACAGATAATATAACGAAATTCTTTCTATGGTGTAGAAATAAATTAATTTTTTAAGTAAATGTTTTAAGAACGTCCTTTCTGGCTTTTTAACTTCATATGTTGATTTTTTCAGACACTTAAAAATGGTTTACACATTGTAAATAGACGTGGAACATTTGTTGCTCGTAGAATATGCTATGAAGATAAACGAGTTTGTATGTGGTACACAGATAAATATTTAAGGACAGGTTGGTTTTATGATATCAGTTCACCCCAATAATATGTTGGAATTTTATTTCACCCAACTTTCCAATTAATTTTTTATGAACCATTTACAACAGAAGGGTTCTCCACTCAGTTTAATATACCGTTATAGGATAATAATAAAAGTTGCTTACCCTGGGTGAAGTATTTCAGATACAGTTACGTTATATAATTCTTGAAATATAGATATTTAAACATGAAACGCAGTACTTCGTGAGATTTAATTTTGCAATTCCCAATATTAATATAATTTTAGCAATAAGTTACAAAAATCTTATAAAACTGATTCATATATAGGTAAATGACTAACAGTTTCCGTACGCAAGAAGTTTTGAAATTTTTCCATAATATTCTTTTAAATTGAGTCTTCCAGTTTTATAAAAAATAGAACTATTCCTATTGATAATAGAAATAATGGAAAAATATAATCTACTGAACATTGATAATGAAAAAAGTATTTAAAATCTCAATTATCTATCAACAATGTAAAGTTACGTACGTAACACTTCGAGATGTACCTAAATCGACCATTCCATCTAACAAGACACGTTTTAATAATTCAAGACTACCACGTGCATCGTTTCAATAACTTGAAAATCAAAAATGTCTTGGAAAAGACTCACCGTTTATCTTCAACATCGGATGACGGAAGCTGAGAAGAGAAGGCTGAGCGTGACTGGTAATTCGGCAAGAAGAAACGCGGATAAATAAATTTGGTGGGTGGTAAAAAGGAGGACGAAGGTTTCGAGGGTATGGAAACAGTGTTATCTCCCCCCAAACAAAATAACATGCGACCCAGCCGAACAGCAGAACGTCGTAAAAAACCAAATGTTCGCATTCTATCTTCTCTGCGGTACTTCCTACATCTCATCAGCTTCACTTCGTTTCCTTCTTGTCCTTCCGTCTTTTCTTTTTTTACAGATTTTTCCCTACCATCGTTTCGGTGTTGCTTTTCAGATGTTTATTTTTTTTTGTCACTTTTTTCTCTATTGTTACATTCGTGTGACTGTCTCGGGTTTCCTGTTCGTACCTCCACGTAGAGATTGCTCCTCCATGCGGATGCAGTGATCACAAGAATACTGCATCAACCACTATAGGTTGTTCCACAATGTTTATCTAGTCTCCATTACGAAAATGGAGTGAATTTGAATGCGACCACTAAAGTGGCCGTGAAATCTAGTGCTTGTGATACCTAACACGCTAACGAGTGTCAGTTTAGAGTCAGTTGTACGCAGTACTTGATATCTGAACGTTTCGCGGTTCATCCAATTTGCAGTAAAATATATCGATTTTGGTTAGTTTTTCTTTCGCCACACAAAAAGGTGATTTTGATTGATCGTAGGAATTGAAGTTAATGTTTTGATGGTCGAAAGAAGTAACTTTAAACATTTTGATGGATAGTGAGATTTAGGATCTTCTTCAGAGCTATATGACGTCAACTTAAAGCTATCTCTGTGTCCTCCGGAAGTAACTGGAGCAACATTATTATAAAACATCTTATAAAAAGCATTAGTAGCCAATGGTTTCATTTTTGATATTTAATTCATTCTCTTCTTTATTTTCTATTTATTTTAACAATTAATTAATCTTCTATTCGTTAATTTAATATTGCAGAGACACAAAATAAGCTTCTCAGATTGTTTCAAAGGAGGTGGTCCTCATATTATTTCTTTACTAGCCAACTTTCTGGTCGTGAATCGTACACCGTATACTATTATACTGTTATATACTATTATACCACTGCTTTTTTATTTCCCCACCAAATATGATACATGTGGAAGAACTATAAAACAAATCAAACAATTAGAATAATTGATATAAAAGACGATGAGAATTAAAAATAAAATAGAAAGGAAACTGATGAATTTGTCACGCTGCAGCTAAATAACTTAACCGATTCGATTCTAATTGAATTATCTCGTTAAGCTTGGTATATTTAATCTACACAGTTCAGTTTAATGAACGTAATTCGCGTCAAATTTACTTAACTCAGCATATCCCTCGCAGAATTTCCCTAACTTATTTTATTCGATCGAATCTGACTTCCAGCTTATTTCATTCGTTTACGGTACCTTCGTAACGCGTCTAATCCAGTCCTAATCATTATATTTAACCTAAACTGTAGCCAATCTAGCAACAAGATTAGCACACACATCCAGAACACATCTAGCCCACATAACTCAGTTGAACCTATCTAACTGACGTATCCTGTGCCAAATCAACTTAACCCGCTAACCTATATCGAGGAACGGCTCAGACGTCGGTTACTTAATTTAATTTAACCCATCTAATTGGGTTCATAGGATAACTAACCTAGATTCAACCACAATTGCCGTAAATCGCCCAACTTTCGGCGACGGTGCAATAAATCCTAAATCGCGCATAAAACATCCAATGTTGAATTTCTGGCGATTTTGCCACTGCTATTTTCACAGGAGAACGGGGCGACATTACACAACGGCTCACTAAATTACTCGAATACTTGCCATAGAAACTTTTTTATGAAATTTTATTAGCGCCGCTGCCATGATTGTATTGGCCAAATTGGAAATCAATCTGATGGCGTATATGAACAGGATATTTGCTGTAAACATATATTTAGTACGATATTAGTAAAATTTTAATAATATAATCGTTCCTCATTATAGTGCTGACAGAATTATAAAATGTTTCGTGCAGTATATTAATAAAAAGCTTCTTCGGTAAGTATTCGAATACTTTCGCGATCCATTATAGTCTGATAACGTGAGGAACTTCTGGATTTACGCTATAACTTGGTCACCAGCATGTCCTTTGATAAATTGAATTAAAGTCGACCAGCCAAGCTCTCGAACTTGCCGATAGACCCGATGATGAACGCGGTGAAGCACGATTTGCTCCTTAATTTTCAGCAGTCGCTCCTGGAGAATGTTTGGGACGAAAAACTAGCTTGGAAGATGCAGAGGGAATGGTAAAAATGTAGGAAGATTTATAGGAACGCCGGAATTTAGGTTCCCTTTTGGTATTGTAGGATATTGATTTATTTCATAGCTGATAGGATTCCTGTCGAGTGATGAAAGAACCAGTTGTTTCTGAATATTTCCTGGTTTGACGTTTTTACAATAGAATTGTTTATGACGGTATAATTGAAATCGTTAGGGAACTGGAAATAATGGAATTTACGAATGAAGTGAATTGAAAATTAATTATGATGCGTCCAATTGCTTTTAAGATATTGACAGGATAAAAATCCTATTATTTTCTCTCCTATAATAGGTACTTTACCTTTCTTTTTCTTTTTAGAACATGATATGAATTTACGAAAAATCGTTATGAAGTTAATCATCAAACGTATTCCTTCTCGCTTCAGAAACTGATAATTCAATTACTCATAAATTGTAATAGCTGAAAATATGAATTTCATGTATAAACTTCTTCCATCTGTAGTGAGTAATTATCATTCAAATATGTACAATCTTTCTAATTCCACAAGATTCTTATTATAAGTACAAATTGCATTAAAAACACATATCAATCTGGCAATATCAGAATTGTAGAGATAATGTGGTGGTATTATTCTCAAGCAAGGTTAAATTCTTCTCCAATCCATCCCATCAAAACATCCCAACAAATTCGAACCAACCGTCAAACATCCCGAACAATGGAAGATAATACGAGTGAATGGTCTCTAAATCCGTAGACACCCTGATATTCGATAAGAGCTATTCTGTCAAAATTCCCAGTAAATAGCTTTATCATCTTTCCACTCCTCGAACTGTGTTCTGAGCTCTCAGATTAAATCGACACGAGTCAAAAGCATTGTCTCTTTCCTAATTGACACACGGTCGAAGGGATCGTGACAAATACCAGGGATGAAGTTTGGAAGAAAAGGTGAAAAGTAGCCATCTTTGCGTCGGTTGTACCGGACAAGCATGACTCTTTTACGTCCCCCGAGTGTCTGTAGCAGTCGAGCATCATTTATGATTATCTTTTGTGCTGTTAGTGTCCCCTGTTACATGTGACCTTTTCCATTTTCTCCCTTCCTCGGTTTCTTTGATAAAAGCGGTCACGATAATCCTTTTCCGCAACGAACCAACGTCAGAATTATTGATACACGAACCAGAGTCTCATTTGTTCTATAGCTTTTTGTGCATCAGACTGCTGCGCGAACCTTGTTTATACACGACGATAGGTGGCGTTTGAACTCACGAGGAGCCTCGAAATCATCGATGTCAGCGTGTAATTTTACGTTTCCGACCGACAAGTAATGTTCGGCTTATACGGAAGATGAACGATATCCGCGTTCAGCGTCGTTGCTTCTAGTTGAGATTACCGCTGATCCACGATGTGTACATTGCTTTACGGTTGTGCAAACGTTCCAGCAAGTCACGTTTTGAGTTAGCTATCTGTTATTCTTGTGGGTCGCGTTGATGTATACTTCGAATTGAAATTGAATTTTCTACTGCTCTCTGTTGACCGGAGAATTGATTTTTGCGAGCTCCTTCGAAATTGACTTAACTCTGCTGCGGATCTTCGATTTTCAGAACTCAATCTCATTCTTGTTTTGACAAGCAAATAGATTTAACATTTTAGGAAAAGCTTTGATATAAAATTGTGATGAGAAGACACACATGTTAACAAAGGTTCTTCCGTATTTTACTTAAATGTAAGAAATTTATTTACTACAGAAGAACGATTGGTTGGGAAAATGATCGATTTATATCCATTTTGGCCGTGATATTTAGGTCTTTGACATACCATTGATCAGGCTGAGTATACCCGTAATTGATCTATTGTACACACAACAATGTACTCATCAATTATGAAAATATAAGATCATGTTGTCATGATAGCATCGTTTATTGTATACATCGAGTACAATATTATATAGGGTGCCCCAATTTTTTTCCTATTATACATATACATTATACTCTAATAACCACGATAATAAAAAAATGTCATGTAAACATATGTCACTGGAAACATTGTTAAAAAGTTAGAACTATCTTTAGCAGCTAGAAGTTATCATATTGACAAAAATGGTGAACATTTTCAAATTTTCTGATTACTATTATACATAACATATACTGACAAAGTTCGGTCGGGAAAAACTGGAACATCCTGTATGCTTTGTCGAAATTTTCAATCGACATTTACACGCTGTACAAACACTAATAATAGTAACTTATTTCATTTATTTTGTATTTTCGTCCATTTGCTCGTTTCACGCAATATGATTTCAATGGATTGGAAAGACTGTTGTATATTATCTTAAAATTTATAACTGAAAAGCAATTTGATTTTATAAGCGCACGCTCCATTTTCGTTTTCAAATTATTATTTTTTTATTTATATTCAAATTTATATGTATTGAGTTATTCAATTATTATCGTTAGCGTACTGTACATATGTGGTGTACGTCAAAAACTATGCCCATGTGATTTTTGCAGGCGTACATTTACATTAAATTAAGCAGCTATATTATGCTGTGACAATCAGTAGAATTGTCAGTTGGAATGAATTTTTGAACACCTGAACTTTCCGGCGGATAATTTGTCTTGTGCATTTTTTAATGCGCCCGTTAAATGTGTGTTGAAACTTAATTTTACGGCGCAACCTGATTACATTAGCAAAGTATTAACAAACACGCTACGGCTGTTGTTATCTGCATATTATAAATCTGAAATAAGATGCACAGACGCAAAATGAATTTCGAAATGCATATGTAAACTTAATATCGTATAACCTCAATTTATTATTATTGTTATTGATTGTTTGGTCAATATAAAATATTTTTATCAAACATCGTCACTATTTTGCATTTTTCTAGTTTTTTAAGTTATAGTAAATATTTCTTATTTCTAGTCAGTGATTTTAGAATTTTCAACAAGTATGACAAGATTTGTTCTCGTCTTGTGACTATTGTGGTAATTATTGTTAGGAACTTCATAACGTTCTGATCATCTTCTAAATAAGTAGAATATCTGTCGATAGAATTAGATTTCATGAAAAATGAATAATTTGTCAGTTTATTAGATAATAATTTATCATATTTATTTTTAGAAGGATAATACTTTTCTATCGCATATTTCTTCTTTAAAGCAGGTATTTTAAGAAACAATACATAGCATTTGTGTGCTCCGTAATATAATTCCTTCTGACCACACCATCTGTCTTATCGATTTTTCGTAAACCCACGAGATTCATTATTTTCTCTCGTTTAAATCCTAGCGAGCGTAATTACATGAAACGTTCCTTATTTAATTATTCCCTCAGACCATATACTATTTAAACACATATACTTATATTTGAATAATAGAATATAAAAATTCTCTTCGAACTACATACTTTTATTTGAGATGTTAAATAAATAAAAGTGTATTTATGCCAATTCAACTATCATATTCAATAATAAATATTTTCTGGTTTATATTGAAGGAAATTTGTATTAAGAACAGCTTCTACTGCAATACTGTACAGAAATATTTTCTCACGCTTGATTAATTTTATTTCTATACCTTTTTTTGTATTTTTAAACCAATTTTTTTAACGTTATGAAGAATATTAAGCTGTAAAGAAATATTACATTCCACAGTTGTATCAAATTATATTTGCTGAATTGCAAATGAATGTATTCATAAATGTTGAAGATCATTATTGTTGGATAATGACGAAGTTATGTACAATGCTGTGCCAAACAACAAATGCGATGAATAAATCAAAATGAACGAAATTGCTCGAATATTCCCATAATAAAGCCTTTCAATTTTTAAGGATATATTATAACTCTGTCAAAAATATTCTGCAATTTCTGAAGAATTAAAAACAATTATTTAAAAAATAGAAAAACAGGTTCTCCTTAACTCTTTAACGATGGAAGAACGTCAATTGTTGTCCTAACGTAATTAATCTAGAATCATTAATATCTTTAATGTCGGTCGGTATCTTAAGTGAAACAATCACATTGCAATATATATATACATGTACAACATAAATCCTAAAGCTTTAGGATTCACTTATTCGTTAAAAATTCACTTATTACTAATTCAATAATCTCCTTAAAAATGTATGAAAGTTACTTAATAATTCTTATCTATGAATCATTCGGTATTTAAAAAGATGTGTCCTACAAATAAAGTGTTAAAATCACTTTGTTCTATCATCGTTATTGTACCAGTATCGCGAAGTGGTTAGTACAAGCACAATAGTACAAAAAAAAAAAAAAAAAAAAAAAAAAAGAAGAAAAGCAATACCGTTGAGCCGACAAGGTTTAAAAAATGAATGTTTAAAAGAGTGGAAGAGGATGGAGCACGCGGGGGAACACCCGGTATGTAGCCGGTCTGTGAATTCACCCCCCGATAGTCCGCAATGCGGAATTTCTGGTTCGAACGTGCACGCGCGAAAGAAGCAAAGGAACTTCCGCGAAAATTCACGTGGCTGTCCCTTGAAATCGCATTAAATCTTTCCTGTGGCCACGTTCGGCCGACTTCCTCTAAGTAGATCGAATTAGCACCAGGCTAACTGCAATCTTCCTGCACATGCTTTAACGTACGAACATTTCGTCACGCGGCTAACTAATTTCTGTCTTTTTTATGTTTCAGGTAAGTCTGGAATTCGAGTGTTCACTTATGTTACGAGTTATCTTTGGAATCAGGTAAATATGTCATCGAAATAATTTTTAAATTGATCTACTCCTATTTTTATGAATTTCTTTATTTCATTAGCTGGATATATGATCACTATAGAATTTTTTTTTTACAAATAAATGACTTACTTCAATAAGTTTATTCGATGCAGGAATATATATAATTAAACGTAAATTAAATCACATGTAACATAATTACTTATCTCTTCTTCTACTTAAGTGTACAGTTGATTAGTATGGGTTCTGGGCCCTTATATATATGATTTTACTAAACATTCGTAAGAAGTGAATTTTTTATAGTGTTCTGCTTTTGATTAGGATTGTTTTTAGTTATAGGAATCTGTTGATGTTTTATATACAATCCTATCTTTCTTTTGCTAATGTTACATATTACTTTTTACGCGTTGTTACTCTATAAAGAACTTGTTAAAAACGAAAAGCATGAGCCTAGTAGCTCTATCCTCTATCCCTTAATTTATTCTCTGAATCAAATTGCACTATACGAATCACGTCCTCAAATTAATTTAAGTAATTATGAAGATATGTGTTTAACAATTTTCATCTTTACAATCCGTAAATTATTTTATATATATGATTATTACACTCTAAGTTCAATTTCTATTCAAAGCTATATATCAATATGTACATACATATATACATTTTGAGTGAAGTAAAATTCTATCTAGTTTAATCACAGTCTTTCCATATGGGCAACTAGTTTATATTTTATGAACTACGAAAGAGGTAGGAAATGAATACTAGTCACGAACTAAACATAAATCACTCATTGTCTGAAACGGTTAATTTATTATAAACTGCTACTGATAGCAGCTACTTTACAAATTTATGATGATCACAGATCCCCTACGATTAACGAGATCGCTCATTAGCTCGGATCATCATTCATAATGCACCTTTCTTTACATATTACATCAATTTCTGGGAATTTTATTTTCAAGCAATATGAGTATTATCACATGTTTAATAATTATACATTCGCTAGATATAAATTATCTCACTTATTATTTATTAATCTTATTTATTATAAATTATTTATTTTATCATATTACAATTTACATTATTATTCATATTATTTAATTTCATGTATTAATTTTAAATTTTTTGCTGTTTCATTAATATCAAATTATTCAGCACGTTCTCTATGATTTAAGATGCTTTACACGAATACAACGAAAAATAATACTATAATAATCTATTAGATTATTGAAAACAATTTATCATATATGTGCCTTAATCAGATTAACTGATGCAATTAATCACATACAACATGTCCAATATATTAGTACTTAAAAGATCAAAATACACGAACTAGAAGATAGTATATAACCGGCCACCTAACCAACTAGTAAATCTACCTAACCGTCTCACCATATTTG
Source organism: Bombus pascuorum (assembly GCF_905332965.1). Taxonomy (NCBI): domain Eukaryota; kingdom Metazoa; phylum Arthropoda; class Insecta; order Hymenoptera; family Apidae; genus Bombus; species Bombus pascuorum. Next base: position 10,066,045 of record NC_083491.1, on the reverse strand, counting down.
ACTTATACTTTAACTAAACTGGTAAATCTATCTAACCGCACGACCTGCTATATTTAAGTTACAATTTAGCTTGAACCGTATGTACTGTAAAGCTAAAGTCGTCCTTCACGCTTCGGGCTATTCTACTGTATGTTCACCAACACTTAAATATATATTTTCAGATATTTCTTTCTCTTTATGGAATACAACTTATACAGAATTAATAATAAAAGGACTAAGAATAATTTTTGATAGATATACGAATTTACTACTGCTTTTACTTCCTTTGCATGAAATATTCATATGAAAATGTACTGATTCATAGGAAAGTTTACATTTTCTCAATTAAACAAAATATGATCTATATCAATATATCTGTATATTAATTTTAGATAAATTCCAGTGAAAATGCATCGATTCATAGGAAGAATGATATTCTCTTAATTAATAAAAAATAATTTACATTAATATAGATACTTAATGTTTCTATATTTAATATTTACATTACTCATGTGTTATGTTTAACCATCTTCTTAGATTAGAGTGAAAATAAACATTATAAGTGATATTGCTTTTAGCAACAGATAATTTATCACTAATTTCTGCATTTTAATACTATTTCTGCTAATTTTTATGAAAGATAAAAAACAATATTCCAACATTTATGAGTGATTGCGTAATCAATGAGCTAAGATTATACAAGATATACGTGGTGTAATGTGCTATCTAATGGTACAGATCATTCCACGTTCTACAGACGAAACAGATCTACTCAACATACCACAACCGTTCTACTAAATTAACTTGTTAACGTACCTCATAGTTCACTGTATACTTAGGAACCACCTCACCTTAAGGGGTTTCAAATTAACTTGATTATATATTGGAGATAAAAGCAGTATGCAATATTGAATGAACTCTCAGTATATTCAATTTATTTAAATATTTAACGAATTCATATAGATGCATATTATGGTAAATCGTATCCTTATTTTTTAGAGAGATTTTTATTCGATATATGAACGTATAAAATAAATACAACATACCTATGAATATCTAAATATTTAAATATCACAGTAATCACTCTCACAAATATTACTTTTCTAAATGTATCTTGGTATTTGTTATTATTTATGGCCTTTTTTGTGATAAATCAACTTACGCAAATACAATAAGTCAACTGTTTCTTGAGAATTGAACATTGATTGCCTACGTAATGGAATTAAGAGATAGCCAAAAATTGTTTAGTTTAACTTTTGTGAAATTCGCATAGTAATAACTTAATAATGATTATTATTATAATTATTAATAGTAATTTTTATTATTAATAATAATTCGTTCAATCAGTCATGTGATCAGAAATGAAATCGCGCTAATTGTGAATTTGCCTGCAGGAAAGATCAAACATATTTGATATACATCTTGCCTTACTTCATTGATTTTGACTAATCAAAAGAAATTATTATTCTCGTAAGTAAAACAAGTATTTGTAATACTGAAATTGAAGATGGCATATTCATTAGGACATGGAATTCGTTAAAGTTAATAGAATTGTTGATAAGCTTGGATGTAGTGGAAAGGTAACTGTTGTATTGGCATTTAATAAATGTTTTCGCGTGGAATAACCTGCTATAGGCGTTTTGATTGTGTCACGAGAGTCAGGAGTTGTTTATAGAGTGTCACTATGGAAAATTTAGTAGGACAAAGGCATCAGGGTAATCGTTGTCATTCCGCTTTCCATTTGCACAAAGCCTCTACCGCGCGGCCAATTGCCTCGTTGATAGATACTCTGCAACCTGCATCGAGGCTTTAACGACCTACTCGCTTGCCTCTTTTGATGCTTCATCAAGGATTCATTAAAACCCTTTCTACTTTAATCTCTCTCGTTGTCACTTGTGAATTTACTCGAAAACAATCTATGACAATGTCCATCTTATTTCAATTACACTGTAGATGCTAAAGCTTAAATTAAAACATAGAAAAATTCTGTATTTCTCTGTATTTTTGTAAGCTACAACTTTTATATTTTGTAAGTTTTATTTATAATGCGACTACAATCAAAGTAAGTAAAGTCTGATAAATTCGCTTTCTTGAAATTTGTATCAATTGGCTGCATTTAAGACACAGAATTTAATTAGTTTTTAAATTTATGATTCCATTTCTTTTAATTTTATTAAATAATTACAATATTAAGCTTCGAATACTAATTAGAAATGACAAAAATAAAAGTTCGTCCCTTTCTGCTGATAATTAACAAGACGTCGTAAATTTACAAGAATGCCTGACTGAATCTGAAAGGTACGGAATTAGAAGCTACTTTTATGGGAAAGATCATTCCTACATTATATATCTGCAGAATTCACGCAACGTGTTTATGCATGGCATGTACACTATTCAGCATACGCGAAAGGTCTTCATTGGCATTCTCAGGTTTCTTCTTGAATCTGCTTTTTCGTCCAACAACTCTCTTCAGAAATATCGTAACAGGAAGTTTGACTTCCAAAATAACTTTACATGAATCTTTACAGTGTGCTGTTTAAATTTTGGCGACCTAATTTCTCAGCCTTTTGCATTTTCGAACATCTCGATTCAAGTGCTGAGAACTTTCAAAATTACAAATTCAAAAGTTTCTGTTTACGAACTCGAACTCTTCGCAATTCGGTTTGCTTGTGAAAGGAAGAACTATATCTCATTAGAGACTTGTACTAATATACCGGAATTTAAAAATTCATAATTCTTGCAAAGTAGTCATTTGGTGATTAGTATAAAGAAACACTAATGAATGAATAAAATTAAATTTTTCAAGTCTATAAACATAAACCAGATGATTTATCCATTATGTAGCTGTAAAATTCTAAAATTCTGTTGACATAAAATTGGAAAATCGTAAGAAGCATTTCTATAACTCACAACTTGCCAATTAATTAATATTATTAATTAATAATTTATTATAAAAAAGAACTATCCTACTTTCAGTAATAGCATCTAATATCCAACCTAATTTCATTGACAGGTTCAGAACTAGACGTAATTGTCGAAATTTATATAGTTGGTTGAGTATTCTAAGTACGCTTGATTATACATCCGATAGATCCCTCTTCGTTCCAGTTTAAGGGTTTAAGTTGCTATTAATCGAAAATTTCATCGCAATTAACGGTATTGCATAGGCTTCATAGACGGAGATATGCCAGCTTGATAAGTTCATTAGCGAGGTATTCTATGGAGAGGGCACGGTATCTCAAGTGATCTTTTCATCCAACACTTCGTTCCAATGAATGACACCGTTATCTAGGGCTGTTAATGATTGGATATTTCAAGTAGAGCTATGTCTTCTGCAAGCTTGTAAAGAATTTTGAAATTACTCTGTTCTAAACCATCCGTAATAAACATTAATTTTATCGTCGTTTCTAGGAAGTAAATCTTTGATTAGAATTTAATTAATTGAATTATTTGTAATAATATGTTGTGCTTGTTTCTAATAAATCGCGCTGTTAGTTATAAAATATTTAGAACTGAGCAAAAATTACTATGTTAACAAATTTTGAAAACACTTTCAGCAGCGTAGGTGTAAAGAGTTTCACTAAAAGTGTTACTGATAAATATCTGTAAAAATATAAAAGTTGGAGACTCGCAAACTTTTCACACGTTGCATATTTAGTACGAAACACGTTGACAATGTCAACAAACATTTCATTTTTATTCTCTAACAAGTCTATACACTTTTTGGTTATAAACAACAATTTAGTTATTTTTAGAGAATGCATCACTTTAAAAAAATGATTCGTATATAGAGTACAATATCGTAAGGATTGGAAACGAAATTTAGCTTTTTCGTGAATCTCTTTTCTCGATCCATTCCTCGGTATTCTTTATTTTGCTAATGTATCATTTTCAATAATATTTCTTAAAACGTATCTTGTGGGCTTCCTGTTGGTTCACTTTCTAATGAAAGATGTACAGTTTCGAATATCAGAAACCAGCGCCGAATCATCCAAAAATTTACATGGCCTTCCCCAAGTGCTAAGTTAACGTTTGCAGTAACGTTTGCGTTTTTAATTTTACTTTAAATGTACATCTTGATTCCATTTTTTTAGTAGTGTCTATAGAAATATTAATTTTTATATAAATATTCGCAGTTTATATATCATAGATATATCATACAAATATATATATATATATGATATATACATGTGTACGATGATATATAAAATATAAATATAAAAGAGCAATACTGAATTGTAAAACATACATCACCGTCTAAGCTTGTCCTGTAAAACATTTCTCCATCTGGAATCATTTCGAAGATATGTGTCCATCGAATCGCGTGACACAGGCCGTATGTCAAGCACGTTCAGGATACGCGATAGGGAACAAATAGATTTATCCGTTGTAACGATGAATCGGATCACAGGATTTCGTGAGCGAGACGTGCAAATTACGGAGCGACTGTCGGCGTTTCTAGCGTAAAGTTCAATTTTCTGTGGACGCTCAATAGCCTGGTTTCGCATTTACTCTATTTTCAGGGCTGGCTGGCGAAAGCCTCGAGTTTTTCCTTATCGTGAGCAATCACAATATCTCCTCAGGCGATGCGAGGCGTCTCGTGCTTTGAGTACGTTCCACGGAATACTTCTCTTATTTCTATTTGCACACTTTGCGAGGATGCAGGAACAAGAATCCGTAACGCGACGCGAACCTTCCACACGAGCATAAAGAACCTCGCTGGCGTGCAACGTAAACCGATCGTAAAAACTTAATGCTTCCTGGCCATGTAACGTGGCTGACGCGCACTTTTCCGTATCGAGAAACCGTTTTTACTTTCACACGACGCGACGTATCTCCATTTTTCGCCGCCTCTTTATTTCTATGAGATTAAAGTTCCGACTAAAATTTGTTGACGTTTGTTTTAATACCATTAGCTGATCGTGTTATACCCAGATGATGTTAACGCCGTATTTTTTTTCGAGATTGGTTGCTTTTAAAGGCTGATTTAATGCCCTTTAATGACACCATAGTTCAGATGAATTGAGTTGTTAGATTGTCAATGTGAAATGGAATTCTTATTCTTTCTCCCTGTATTTGTAAGACTCGTTTCAAGCTGAGTTGTTTTTTAATAATGAAATTGAAGAGTTTGTAACGATAAGGAAGCAGTTACAATGTTTAGATCGTTATTGGAAAAGAAAGAAAATTGTAATAAGGTAGGTTTCATATTCAATAGTAGAAAAATTTGTTACTAGGAATGTTAACTAGGAATATTGTTAATAGGAATAATAACTGTGAATTTGTAGCATGTTTGAGGAAAGTACTTGATTTTTAGTTCAGTTATGTTGATGTGTCCAAATTATCAGAAAATAGAGGTACCTCCTTATTGCAACAGCCTTATCACTGTAATATGTATAGTGATATGAATTTAATAATATAGGAATTTGGTTGTGCCTGTTAATTAATGTATATCAGACGAACATTATTTGACTTACATACTAAACCAAAGTATTTAAGTTATTCATATGCAAAATATCAATTTTAACTTTTATGTTTATTAATCATTTTTATTAACCATTTACTTAATGTTTATTAATCATTTACTCTGTAAGCATTGCAAGCTCACAAAGCATTAAGCCTTTAAGTTTTAACAGTCTGTATACCTTACACTAAAACATTCTCTGCCTTTCTCTATTTCACAATTCCTTTTACTCAACCTAGACAAACGACTAACACATCCCTAAGGAACGTTCGATCACGTTCAGCCAAAACTCTGAGTAACCTTATACTCTTTTACACTCCAGTTTCCAGTGGTACACACAACCAGTCTTCTCTAGCATTCCCAATACGCGAAACTCAGTCTCTTGTTATAAACATTTACACAAAACTGTTTCTCCCAATAGTATCGGTTAAAAATTGTCATGAAGGTTGATTAAATTGATGTGATAAAATGTGTCTGTTTCGTATTGAGAGATGAAACTAATGGAATTTGTGTCAGGCGATAGGTTAACTAGTTTTTACGTATTTCCATTTCTGTATCATTCGTTTTGTTACAGTATTGTGTAGTTAATCACTCTGTGCGTTTTTTCGAATGGTTCTTTGATTATTTTTGTACGCTGTTTTGTAGTATGATTGACAAGCAACGAACACTTCGCTTATATTGTCGAGGGAGTTATCCTTCGAATAGAATAACTTGTCTGCCAATAAATATTCCAGGTAACTGTTACTTACAACATTCATAGATAAATATCTTAAATATTATTTATGTCGTAGGAAATTTCATAACGTTTGGATAGTTTTAATATTTGGATTGAGAAAAAATGAGGTGCTAAATAAGTTTTGGAAGTAGGAGAAAGAATGATGAGAGAAGACAAGCTTTCGAAAGAAGGATTTATGAAACAGTACTTATGATTAATGAAGTTATATCTAACTCTCGTTAATTCAATATATTGTAATTATGTAAAAAATCGAAAGAACTATGAGATATTTGTATCTTCCATGAAGATTTTCTAACATTCGTTCATCTGTAATAAAGTGGTGTGACAAAGACAACTATCTGACAAAATAGATACAGAAAATAAAACGATATATATCAATCATTAATTTTATCATTATTTTATTTCTATGCATCAAAATAGTTTGATCGTATGAAAGTTCTAAGATCAGAAGCAAATCGCACAGATCAAAATTTCCTGTTAACATCATTAAAATTGTACAGCAAACCGCATTATACATCTTAGCGCGTAACTTACTGTTCATAATTGTTAAAACTTTAAAGAAAGTTATTTACCAGCTGAAGTCGGTTCTTCTCACGATCCATTAAAGTTCGTAATTAGTTCTGTTCGTAAAGAGTTTCTTTCCAGAATACTCGCGAGACTTCTGGCGAAAGTCTTTTAGGAAGACTTCGATATCCGGTTCGCGTATTGTTTTATTTACGGAAGCCAGGTGCGTTGCATTCTCTAGTGCCTCATTAGATCGACTTGTTTTCCCATGATTTATCACGTTGCGTTAATTGGAAGGAATGTTCTCCGGGTATTCCTCTGTTTCGCACGCGACATGGAAACCCTTTCGTGACCTACGAATAACAATCGTAATTCCAATGTGTTGTCTTCAATGTAAAAGTCGTCGATATGGAAGAACATTCTTGGAAAACTAGGACGCGTCGTAACGCAACAATCTGCTTTTCCTGATAAAGCGCTCGTGAAATCGTCTGCTTAAATTTCGAGTATAGGAAAGCCGCGATTATAGCTGATCCAAATGCACATTGCTTAATCGAATAACACAATCGAGTGTATGATTAATGGGAATAGGATACTTTACAGAGAAAAGGAATGCAATAAATATGTATGTATTGAGACTTTAGTTTATTTTATTGCATTTTAATTTTATTCTAATTAATTCGATTTATTTTACATCTATTTTATTTAATTCTTAATCTGCAAGCTCTAAATATGTAGATATTATTATTCTTTTTATTCTATTTCGTTGAATTTTATTTCATTAGTATTATTTATTTTACATTCACTCAATTTGTAATTTTTATTGTATTTCGTTATTATTATTTTGCGAATTTAATCGATTTATTTATTAGCTTGTTGATATTTGTTAAAGAAATAATATAACAAAGTTTATGTTTTTATGATTATATGTTAAACTTATTGGAATAAAGGCTTATTGGTCTAGATATCTGATTTAGGCCATGTAAAATGTGGGCTAAGGATATCGTTCGAGCAAATGATAAATCGTTCGAATTTTTGTCATAATGAAAATCATTTGGCATAGAAGGATAATTTTGATTAAATCGTTCGCAATATTTTTGCTAGGATTTAGGTTTATCTGGCAGTCTATTTTTATGTCTGTTGTACTATGTATTTGTAGGCGATTTTATATTACATTTTCCACCGAATTGTTTTTAAGGTACCACGAATCTATGGAATATTTAACTCTTCATTCACTATGTTCGATATTTTTATTTTATGTATAAAAAACTGCATTTTGCTTATATTTATCAAAACTTTGTGATTATATTCAAACCATATAAAAGAACAACTAACTTGCTTCAACTAATCGAAGAACAAATTTTTTTAATAACAGTACAGTATAAATATAAGTGGCTGAAGATCTGGGGAGTTCACAACAAAATAGAATTCATGCCAGTGACCCTAAATTTATAAATAACGAAATGTGTGTGTAACCGAGTAGCGAGGTCAGCAAAGGAATAATTTATGTGTCTTCTGGGACACATTTTCAACATAGCACCAGAGGATACCGTACGTTCGATTATCACAGAATTTTCGAACAGAATAATATTTCGTTGGAATCTTTAAACTGCAGAAAAATGTAAATTCGCATTTTCGTAATCCCTGTTGTCAAAAATCAGCTTGAAATTGAGTAACTTCGATTTTACTTCGGAATAATCAGATCCAATTGCGGATCTTTCGAGCATTTCTACATTTACACGCGCTGTGACGTTCCTCCAACATTTACCATTTACACATTTAGCCATATGTCGCGTTCAAGCGTTTCTTATCAGTATACAAATAAATTTTATAACCTTTAAACTATATTCTCAATGTTATAGCACGCTTCATTGTTTGATTATTCTTGATTAATACTTCCTTTTTCCATGGACATCTAACAATTTTATGAAATTCGAAAAAATTGATTTAAGAAATTTTTCTTTCGAATCGTTTATAGTTTGACGAAATAATATGTACGATACGATGAAACTTCCATCATTAGAACACCGATTAACGGAAGATTAATTATCAGAGCATCGATTAGTCGAAAATATGGAGCTGGTTCTTCCAACATTGGATAGTAAGTATAGAAATTAGAACAGATAACATTTCTATTCAAAAGTTTTTGTTTGTATTTGATATTAACGTTCATAAAATAGTTCAAAGATGTGAGTTAGTTATTTCAATATCGAAATAATGTGTGTTATAATTAATTTGAATAATCCAGGTTCTATTACACCTTATCTAATTTTTTCAATGATGTTACATATCTTTTATGCATTATTTCACTTCTTGATCTTTAATAAAAAGTGAATGAAGAGCCGAGAAAACGAACAATGTCTTTCATTGAGGCATTCCTTTAATTTCCAAATTCTTTAGCTTTAAATAGTTCGAAGACGATTCTACATTCTTCTTAAAGCTTGTTGACTTTATAATACAGATCTAGATCTCCAACGAGAAAAACTTTAGAAGCGAAAGGATTGTTAATTTGCAAAATTACCCACAATCATAGCAACCGGTACCGCAACCATGTATTTCATAGCTTCGCTGAAACACCTAAGTGTTCTTAAGATCAGGACCTTCGTTATATTGCTCTTTTTGGACCCTCTATTCCTTTGCCTGTCATTTTTCTTCTCAATGAATTGTGACCCTGTCTGGGTAATAAATGGTCCACTTACTCCAAGGATATTTCCCTTCTATGGTCTTATGTCGCGGAATTTTCATCGGCAATCACAATCCAGGCATTGCCGCTTGCACAACGCTAAATTCATCCCTAATACAAACCGCGAGATTTAATATTCCAAACATTTTACGTTCAATAATAATGTAATTGTTACGCTTAACAAGCCCGTTGCTAGCTCGAAATTTATTAAATTTCATAAGATAGATGCCATCTACATGCTTCATTAACTGTTTTCTAAAAATATTAGTTATGATATTTATATTATTTAGACTACTGCCTATACTAGATGTAAGGAGATATAAGGCTTAGAATAGTTGCTGGTAAATTGAATTGTGTAGTTATTTTATCTGCATCAATTGCATCTTATGATGTAAGATACTAAATAAAGTAAAATTTGTTACAATTTTCCAATAAACCACTAACGATTAACATTGAATTAATACAACATTTCATTTGCAATATCTTTCGATCAATTTACACTCTCAAATTTTATTTTTTAATTTTACAACTATGAAGGGAACCCTATGGATTTGATTCTACTTTGATTGTACGACTGAAGGTTTCTCGTAGACTACATTGTAAGTGCAAAAATTAGAAAATTTTGTCTTTTTATCATATAATATTCTACATACCAATGAGAACACTGTGAATTCTGACTATGTTAGTGGAAAAAGTAGAAACTTTTCTTGTGCATTTCGATTATCGTACACTTCAGATCGTATAATAATTAAAACAAATCAAATTTTGAAAATAATTTTAAGTCGGAGAAGCTTTTCTCTCCCCTAAAAAATTTGATCTTTGGCACTTGCAGTGATGCCTACAAGAAGTCTTCAATTATCCTACGAAATTTTTAAAGAACTGAATTCTGAATGATTTAATATTTATTGTCTGTATTGTAAATATACGAAAGTAAGTGTTTATAGTTCTGTTTTATGATATTAAAACATGACAAATTACGCTAGTTTCATAAAATACTTATTATTTGTCACAGCCAGTCAAAGCGTTTTATGATCACTTTCCTAAAAGCGTGGACGTTAGGTTGCCACGTGTCGTAAGAATAACCGAAGGGAGACTTTCCGCAATAAAGATACTGTTTTCTGATCGAACACACGAACACGATATCAGAAAATTTATTGCTAATAACTTCCCTTACGAGACTTGAGAACCTTCGCGCTCAAAATGCCATATACACGCCAATCAAAAAACCCAATATCCAACATTTAGTATACCACCAACAAAAAGCAAACCATGTTAATAAAAGTCCGAATTCTGTTAGGATCAGCATATTTCAACGAGATTTGGACAACAATTCGCCCATACACTTCACGTAACATCGATCATGCGCATTCATCGCTTCGTCGAGTTCTAAAATATAACGCAAAGATCACGTACAACCATCAATTATGATGCATTCGTTTTCAATTAGATTTGCACAATTAACTTTACACAACTTTTCATTCACAAAATTTTACACACACGACCCCGAAAAATTAAAAAATGACTGAGTACGTAGCCTATAACGTTATCAAATCTTCAAATAAGTTATCTAAAATTATAAAAAATAGTTATTATACATATATTTTTCTAATTCTCAAAAATAATTGCATCTTAGAAAACTCCCTGTAGCTCCAAAAGAACCAAGAGTTATCAAATTTAGCCTCGTACCAATACTGTGCCCCAATTCCCTTGAAATCACGTCCCTCGCAAAAATACTAAGATACCTGGGGCACTTAAATGTCGAGGTTTCATAATGGACAGCGATTGTGGCGCCCTATCGATATTCGATACGACATAGGGTCAGAAAAGTGGAAGGAAAGAGTGGAGAGGAGGAGTCACCAAAAACGAGACTTTAGTTGACGAAATGGAACTATACACCGATAACTATACCATGCTCCCTCATACTCATTGTCACCTTTGCCACCCGTAATCGTTTGTAATGGCGACGTGGTAGGCCAATAGTCACGTTTAACCTCCTGTCGTTTCACATCCCTATCGATCGTTTGGATTTATACGAAAGCAATTAATCGAGAGCACGAGGAACGAGCTATGTATCGATAGTATGGTTGGTAGCGCGGAGGAGGGAAGAAATTCGATGCTGGAGCTCGCGGGGCTTGCCGACCAAACATTCCAGAGACGTTCAAACATACTGCAACGCCTGCTAGAGCCAATTGGTCTGAGTTGCTTGGACGGCAGCCAACTACGCTATCCTGTCTGCAGACGCATATCTCGGAGTCTCGACCAACGAAAGACAGAGATAGCTCAGGGACGGATAGATAAAGGGAAATCGGAAGTGGGGAAAGACTCGACTAGGAAAGTACGAGAGCAGAAGGATCTCACTTTTCGGTACATCATCGGAAATGGGAGTAACCAGAGGCCACCAACTTTACTCGTTACTTTGCTCCGGCAAAAAGAGGATATATGCATCTCGCCTTAATGAATTGCCGTGAACATCTTGCTGAGAGTTCTTCGCAACTACGTTCGAAACTAGTTCCTCCTCCTTTATTGCTCTATTTTCATCGCTCCTCTTTTCGAGTGCTATAATGAGAAACTATACTAGCGCGGGCTTTGTATTATTAGGTCACTTCTTACGCGATACGAACTGCCAAGGATAGTTTCTTTCCCTTTCTTTCGCTTTCTTTTCCTTACCTAATTCATTGGAATTGAATTATTTCCTTCTCATTCTTGTATAAAATTGAATCCTCGTATCGATGCATCGGTAACGCAAGTCTCTCTATCGGAGAATTCCCGCAATATCCTTTATCGATATTAACAGTCACCTGGTTAACAGATATTGGTAGGATATCCTTAACATTCGTGTCCATTATACGACCGTAACGTTTCAGTTACGTGAACCTTGCACAATACACGTGTTCCTTTCCTTTCTTTTTCTACTAGTCCGCATAGCGTACACCTTCGTGAACGATCATTGAACGCTCTCTGTATCATCAGCAGTTCCGACCCTCTTTTTTCGCACAATGGCGTTTCTTTCATATGTGAAATAGCTCCAGGAGATATTTCGTTTCGAGAATATCTAGTCAGCTCTGAGAAGAAAAAAAAAGTGAACGAGAAGGGAACGCATTTGCCAGGACTTGGTGGCACGTTTCCATGAGAAGATCCGAAAATGACAGTCGCACATGCCGCCTCCATTATATCCTTTTAGAATTCGACCTATCCTTTGCTTTGTCTCACGGGAACAGCGATGGCTTCAAAGCTAGTAACGCCAGGTTTTTTCCTCCGATTCTCGCGACTTTTCTCTGTTACTGACTCTCTGGATTTTTATTTCTACTTTTGTCACTATGCCACGAGAGACGTCGTTATTGATGTATAGTCAAAGAAACGAAGCGGAGAAAGAGATGTTTTTCTTCGACGATTTATCACGCACGCAGGAAGTCGCGTAGTAGGTATATCATAGTTGAAACGTTAACTGCTTCGAAAGCACGATACACTTCTCTGATCGTAACGACTTTTGGCAAGTGTACACCGAGTAAATTGCGTCATTTTACTTAATTGGAATTTTTATTCCCCTTTGACGGTGTTCCGGTTCAATTTGTCTTTAATTGTCACATATTTCATTTTATTCGCTTATCGAAAGTATTACTTGAATTATTTCCGCTTGTGGAGTGCCACGTACAAATTACATACAAATCACTCGACATTTTGATGTTAGTTATGAAGAATGACAATTGGATTTTTCAGTGGTTTATGTTTGTACGTAAATGTAACGCAATAGTGATATAGTGTCATTAATTGTGATTAACATTGTGTTAGTTCATTTTTCATTTGGATTGATTGACCATTAATTGAGAAAAATTTTTAATAAAATGCATAACTATTTGCGTTAGATTGATACCTTCCGTTTGTTCTTGTATGGTGAAATAATATTAGTTATACTATACGCTATAGTTATACTTTACTCTACATAGGCTATGTACATGTATAACACAAACTAAATCTTTATACAATAGAAATAAAATATTGCTATTATTTCACATATAAAATTGTTAAATTCAACGTCATTTAGATTAAAATTTATTCTTATACGGTTTGCGGAGAAATTGATGAATTTGAACTATTTGAATTAATATTAATTAAGTGAAATTCGATAAAAAATAATTATGAATTCCTACGGTATTGAAATTACGCAATTGAATTTAGAGTTATTGAATTTCATAGTTTAGAAGTGGTTGGATAGGCAAAATTATTTCGAAATCGTATTGATTAATTTGATCATTGTTACATCATTTGCAAGACATCATATTCGTGTGTCTACATGTATAATTTCGTTTTGGTCGAGCGGTATGAATTACGTTACGCCGAGGTAGGTGCACCCTGCGAATGCATAGTTAGAGTATAGCCATTGTATCAATAATACATCGAGCAGAAATTATATATTCAACGATACTTTATAGTAAATCGTGTAAGTGACATGTTTTGAAAATTAATGTCACGATGCGTCAAATAGATAAATCGTATTTCGTGCCATATTAAACGCTTTTAAACACCCAGAGTACTCTATCAAATTTGATCGGTGTATAATGTTATTCGATGTACAACTATTTATGTGTGTCTGTGTTGGTATTATTGGTAAGATTAACGCAATTTGTGTTTTAATTGTTAGTTGCTTATGAATTCTAGTTGAAGGTAAAATTATGTATTCAATTTATTAAAGATTTCTTTTCAACTGTGATATATAAAATATGAATTAATTTCTTTACACACATAAATATTAATCGCTACAAAGTCACACGAATGAACTATTTTATTCATTTTCTGTATTTAAAAACTTGTATTTTTATTTATGTTTCTTCGGTGTATGTATAGACATCCCACAATATTCTGGTTATAAAAATAGATTATCTTCGGTGCAATCTCAGTCGAAAATATGGAATAATATTTTTCCGCGTAAAAGTGCTTTATTTCCAAGAAAAACAGCTTTAAAAATCCTGTTTTGAAAATTTCGAAAAGATATACAATATTCGTAAAGAGTGCAAAGAGATTGCTGATGCCTCTTTAAAATAATTAAACCAACAGTTTTGTGAATATTTTATGATATTTAAATGTAAATTGTCTACGAATTAAAATATCAGTTATTCATGTAGATTGATTTTATTTCGAATAAATAGATTTTTATTTTAAATTTTGATACCAATTAGTCCAATTAGGTACCAATTAGATATTTAGTAATATACCTTAATTGGAGAAATTCATTTGATAGCATATCATTCTTCTATATGGTCCTTAGCATTGTACTCTTAGACGACGGATATTGCAATGCTTGTCTTGTTCTTGATATACGAAACTTTGGTAACAACATGGAATTTCCTTTAGTTCGTGATGTCTCAGTCTACAATGTTGGTCCCTCCGGTTCTCTAGACTCTAGACTGACACAATTAACTCCTAATTCATGAACTATTAAATTTATGTCATATCTTCATATAACTTAAGACTTCTGAATCATTTCAACAATAGATGTAAGTGTTTTCCTATTATACGTAACAAATTAAATATTTTAATCTACATTCAGACCAGTCTAATTTAATAATAATCACATTTCGGATTATTGATAACAATGATATTTCTCAAATGATATAATGCCCTTGTTATTAGATTAGAGTACCAAAATGATACAAATAACGGGGATAATCAATATATTAAAACACCAAAATACAGATTGTATCTTATAATATATTTAATAACACGGAGAAAATAAGTAATATAGATACATCGGCATTGATCATTTAATAATTAAATTAATAATATTCTGCACAAAATAGTGATGAAAATTTTATTAGGAGTAGGAGGAAGTGAAAGAAGAATCTTTCCTTCATTCAAAATTTCACAAATCTCTTTTTCATTTATACCACGCGTTTATGTACATCTATGCACGTGTTAAAAAAGATCGATTATTACGCACGACGTACTTACGTGGGTAGGAAAGTCAAAGAAGCAGTATACCGTGTGACCTCATGCATTTTACAAGAAGATTATCAATCAAGGTTCGCTTGAACTGATAGAAAGCAATTTTCAGGGTGATGCTGGAAGCTGACATCAGCATCATCACCAACTTCTTCGTCAATATATCGTTAGATACTTAGCAAGAAGATACGATACCGTGTGGAGGTTTAAGTCATGTTCTCTTTCCGCGTAAAGGTTGCCAAGGGAGTAAACATCGTGAAGAAGGCTTAATGGCTATAACGATACTCTCGAGAACCTCGATTTAGTGCGGCCTTTCCCTACTTAATTAACAGATAATTAAGTCTGCCCTTCTCTGATGACCTTTCACTTTCCTTCTCACCACTTAATCGATTATACGTACGATCGATATTGTTGCACAGCATTACTCATCTTTTTCTATACTCTTTATGAATTACGTATGTTAATGTATTAGTTTCCATTAAATGGCTTGTTTAAATTTCAAATTTTAAGTTTTGTAATTATCATTAGTTTCAACCATCTCTGAAGAACTACTATCATTAATTTCTTGTGAGGAAGAAATATAAAATGCTGATTTCCCTACATACCCTTTAATTTGCATCACAATGTGTGTTCAAAAGTTAATAATAATATTTTTTGTTATGTTGATGGAGGAAAATCTTTTCTTTAAATTATATGTCCCCTCATATCGAATAATTTCTGAAATGCAAAGAGCGTTTTTGCATTTTTCGTTTTGGAAACAACTTCTGTTTGATTCTATTCGATTCTTCAAGGATTGCATGAATTATTATATTATATTGCACGTCGTAAGAAGAAACCTCTTTCTGTATAAATATTTTACTTTCAAACTTATTAAAATTGTCTTAATACACAAAATTCTTTCCGTATTAAAATGTGTATGGAAGTTTTTATGAAATAGATGAAAAAATCAGATAGTGAAAATATTATTAAAAAAATATTATTTATATTAAATATTTATATTTACGTGAAATATTAAAGTGTAAAATATCGGAATGTAAGTAGTAAGCTTTCTGCATTTTTATTATGTTCGAAAGACACCTAAATCCTTAATTACGAAAGTTTATTGCCATTCGCCATTTACTATTCCTTATTTCAAGTTTCGCTACGCATGGATCATATTTCCTGTTTCCGCAAAAGAAAATTAAGTCTTGGAGAATAGAATTCCACCTGACAGCAGCGTTATTGGAAAGTGTATACTTCGTGAAACTTTGTAAATTTAACGTATTAACGTTTCCTCGTTGAAGTCCTATTTCATAAACTCTTTCTCTGAATTGATGACGAGTAGGAACGGAACTGGTCATCCTTCATTCTGCCTTTCTTTTACTGCATTATTTAATCCATTGAATATTAAGAAAATATACCTAGTCATTAATCATATAATCATATAATTGATAGAAACATATTATCAAAAATAAGGAAAGTTCTTAGTACATGTGAATCTAAAACTAATTCTACTAATTGTTATCTACTAATTATTAAATACTGATATATTAATATCTACTAATTAAAAAATATACTGCGTTTATGAATCGACCAAATTGTATAACTGTATAAATATTAATAGCCAAATAATAGAATCAATAAAAAGCAATTTATATCTTCAGAACATTGTTTAAATCTTTCCTGAAGAAGTCAATAGATACTAGTAAAATTCAAGATATCATTGATAATCCATGGATGTGCTGAGCTAGTAGATATACGAATATTCTCCAAGAAAAATTCTTTCTTCCATCAAAATTTGAAAGTTATGTTAGAAATTATACAATTGTAGTAAATTATTAATTACACATTTCACTACCTTATTTAAGAATCTACAATTTTTCACAATTATACATGCAATAACTAACTATAATACGAGTTGAATGCAAATTTTCACGATGCTTATCTTATAAATTTTATCGTCTTATTATATCACAACACGGCCAATGACATGCGTCTCCAATAACCTACTTCCTCACTACGTTTAAACATGTAATATCATTACGTAGAATATTTCATATAAGATAATTTCCCTAGTTAATTTCACGCTGAATATTCGACTCTCCAACTACCAAAGGTAAATTCGCAGGTCAATATAACGCCGATCGAGCGGTCAATGGCAAATGATTGTGCTCGCAATTCAATACGTTCAATCTAAAATTCAATCAACATTCCTTTAACCACCTTTTGAAAAAAGAAAATGAAAAAATGACGGGAGATTAGAAACAAAGGAATCCATCGAGTCTTTGTCACGGAGCCACGACGCTCCAATAACGATTGTTTATCGAGGCTATAATCGATGTATTCAGCCGATTCAGCCTGGCCAGTCTAGACCTTCGCGTTTCATAATAACCTACATTAAGCTGATTTACGCGATCGGAAGCCGAAAAAGGAAGCCGGTTTCACTGATTTTAATCGGATTAATGGCCGACCCAAATCCATTTCCAGTGATCCATTCCGGTTGAAAGTATCGCCGCACACGGAATCGTTCCCCGCTTCCATACCAATATTGTATCTACGCATCAGTTGCTCTTTCCAAACGGAAATGAACGATCAGGCGTGCATGATTCCACGTATTATAACATCCCCTTGACTTCTGTCAAAAACAACGTATCTGCTTTTGTGCATCGTTATTCGTCGATAATTTTTGGCCGACCATGTTGCCCGAGTTTTCATCCCACTCGCCCTCTTTTTCAGCACTCGCGTATCGTCTTCCTTTTTAAGAGTCGATGTCCTATCGTTGCGTTGGTTTTATAGAAGAACGACGTAGCTATGAAAAGCTAAATTTTTCAAAAATCGGTTAGAAAAAAGTAGAAGATTGTTACTAAAAGGTACATAATTGGTACATTTTCCAATGAAACTTTTTATCAATTTTTATATTTCATTTTCATAGTATCGGATTTTTGCAATTACGTAAAAGTACTGTTAAATGATACAAAATTCAATATACTGGGATCTAATTAATTAGTACATAAATGCTGTAATAAATACAATGGCAAGTCCAGTACCTTTTATAGTCATTTTATTTTTGATACTTCGGGTTTCAAGTACGAGTTACTAGTACGTTGCGTTTTGTTCTGACGAAACTTTTGTTCGCTGAACATTTCAGTTCGTTTCTTCAGAGCAAATCTGGAAATGAGGGTTTCGGGTCCCAGTAACGCTATTTGTATTCTTGCCGTGTACATAGTTCGCCAATCAGATGCAGGAAATGTGGGAACAAAGGGAACGACGTACCAACAACACGATTGAAACTCGGAAAATCACTATTCATTGTGAAAGTGCAACATCTGAAAAAGTGGAAAATTACTAATAATTTCAGCAAAAGCGCTGTAATTTATTTCCATTTCCAAAATTGATAAGTATTCTTGCATCGATAGCTAAATATGACGCATCTAGTTCCAGTAAAAAAAAATCTTTCCCTCTGGAAAATACCGAGTTTTCAATATTCAGAGAAAAACGAGTCAGCTTGCTGCTTCCATATTTCATTCTGTTGCGCAATCAAATAAATTGATGCATTTGCGAATATTACAGTTATGCGATTCGTTTGATTCGTGCCGATGCGCAAATACATTTCAATCCATTGAGATCCGTGTGCGAAGAACATTAAAAATTAGCGATACATTTTAGGTCGTTATGTCACCTGTGATGCGAATTTTTATTGAAAACGGTTAGTTAACTCAGACCTGACCTCCTCTATTGAATTCCTACTCTAAATGTGATTCAGTCTCCCGAAGAAGATACGTTTTAACTTTTCATATCGTATGGATACTAGGATTTCTATTTAATTGTGTTAATAAGATTCGTGTAAACTCTCTTCATCGGTACATAATATCCAACACTGAATAACTTGTCGAAGAATAATACTTTGTTTACGGATTATACGTTGTTATATTTATTTTTCTTTGAATGATTACGTTAAATTGAATCCAGTAAAAATACTGTTTATCAAGATCCAGAGAAACTTCAATATTTAGTAGAAGTTATCATTTTACAAAGTGATTAACTTCAAGCTTATACTAAATAGTTCTCTGTCGATCTTATGAAATAAATAGCATAACGTAATGCTCTGGGAATGGGAGGATTCTCATGTAAGACGAGAGTGTTTGGAACACGAAAATGGACGTGAGAAGAACGTGCTGTTGGTCTAGGATGATGGATATACGAAAGAAGAATGTTCGGACCAAAGTACTTGATATCATCGTGAGACTAAAGTGTGCGTGGTCGCTCAAGATTTTTGGAGGATATGACGGAAATGCTTCCTTGGGGCGTATTTGAACTGACGAGAGTGAAAAAGGCAGAGAAATAGACACAATGTACTGCCAGAAGAACATAGCAAATTCAGTTAAGTTGATGTCGCAAGTTAAAACGTTAATAGAAAATAATTTCGAAAATTTTTAGATGGTTAAATAAAATTCGTTATTAATTCTGGTTTAAACATGTATATAATACATGATGTTCCACCGTTGTTTTGAGTGAAATAGAAAAAGGTGATTTGTCACTTGATTCATTGCTTTACTACAGCATCTCTAACGTAAAATTAAATTATTTATTGCTTGAAAAATAATCCTCGAACACCTTTGTACTCGAATTTATTTAACTGGCTTAATGTCTAGAATCACATCTCTCTAAATATCGCTCATTTTTTTTTGAACACTCTGTATACTTATCACATAACAAAAGCACGGTAAATTACACTTTATTCCGTAATTCTGTTGTAGCGCGTTCGTGTCAAAGGTCGCCTTTTGATTTTCTTCTGATATATTCAAAATGAATTTATTTCGTTTTTATCGCGTATTTTACGTGCACGTGCTTCACCATGTTGTCGCAAGAGACATCAAAGAGCACGGGAAGCATTCTATTCCATACAGGAAACAAATTCCTTTGTTTGGTGTTTCTCTATTTTTAAATCTCTCCGAATGCATTTCTGTATCAAACACGTGGAAGAATGTTTCTTAGGAAAATTCGAGGAAAAATGCTGTGCATTAAGGTTATAAAATTGTTGTTACGTAATATGAATTACTGGCACAAGGTAGACTATCATGCATATTTCTCGCTTTACTCTGCGATATCGCGTATGATTTTATATATGATATTTTAATACGTTTCTCACTGAACGTAAATATTTGATAAATACGATAAAATGGGATGTATGATCTAAGTAGTTAAATAATGAAGTGAACCAGTGTTTATACGATAAAATATTTCACGAAATTGAATTGTTTTTTCATTCATGTTTATACCTCAGATTAAAACACGTTTAATTATTTAATAACTATGTACATATAAATGCACAGTAAAAGTACTTGAAAACTTTATTATTAGACAGTTGTGTTATATTCTCATACAAATAAATAAATAATTGTTTTATTGGAATGATTACAAAAAAAATTACTTTCAAATTTTTTAATCTTTCATTTGTATATAATCATTACGTATTTAATTAACTTTCATTAAAAAGCAGCGTTTATTCAGATAATATAGTAATAATAAAATAATTCAATAAGATAATGATATGAAAGTAACATAGTAGATGAATTTTTTTAAGTTTCATGAGGATAAAACACAACCTTTTAATTTTAGTAGATATATATAGGGACTTTAACAAGTATCCATGAATTATTTGCAAATAGCATATTTGCACATTAAAATCACACACGTCACTTCTGATTCTGTTATATACAAATTAACATAGGCGTTAAATGGTACAGTGTTTTATTAATACAATTCTGTTGTTCTTCCGCAATAAGAAATATTACTAGTGGACACGCATATTGAAGCTTTCAACGGAGATGATCGATTACACGTTCATCATTCTTCTCGAGAATAATGTCAATCCTGGCTATCTAAACTAATATGCCACGTTGTTTGGAAGTAAAATGGATCGCTCCCAATTTAAATTGTTCATGCTTTTATTTCTGTCACACAAACTACGCAAAATTGTTGAGTTTCACTTCTGTACGTTACAAAATGAAAAAAATTTAAAGCTATAAAAAAATGTATGGTGAAAATGACGATGTGTTACATATTTTTTTATTTTTAAACTGCATAACAATATTCTGAACTTTAAAAGTTAAGTTCTACCAGTACATGTTTATTTTTGATATATAATATTTTCAATGAAGGATATTTCAGTACGATATTTTGAAAAATTCTTTTTAATGCGAAATATTTACAGCCAAGTTCCCTTATTTGAAATTTTCGTCGCATGAAAGCTCAAACGTAAATGTAAAGTAATACGAAACTAGTCTGTTCTAAAAACGAATGAAAACCAGTGGGTGGATAAATTAACTTTATTTCTCATCGTTACGTTGCATCGAACGGCTGCATTAATTGCTTCCACATCAATCAACGCACTCGTCTAACAAACAGTACGGTTTTCCCGAAAATCAATTTTAGAAATGATGCTTTGATTCACGTGAACGAGTATTGGCGAGTAATCATGTATAAGGTATTGTTTTGATTGGTAACACGAATATTTCTTCGTAACGACAAGCAATAAATATCCAATCACATCACATTATTTTTCGTTGTTATTGTCAACTTTTATGTCTTTTTTCAGCTTTATGTCCAATAAAAAAATTCTATCGAATTGCTGCTGATAAAGCTGTTAACAACACAATCTCATTCAACCTCAATCCCCAAAATTTAATTTCATAAAAACTTAATACAAACGGACCTGTAGTATGAAATTATCATCGACACAATTAAAACAAATCATTATATATAATTAATTAAATTCATTTATAAATAATAATTTCATAGATCAGTTGTACTTCCTACTTTCTTAAAATGTGGAGGAAATTGTTGCATTACAAAATCTCGAATTATTTTTTATGAATAGCGTCTCAGACATCTCAACGATTGAAATTTATAATAAACCCAAAAAATCGTTGTAAAAGGCTTTAACATTTATGAAAAAGGAATTTCGTTCTTCTTGCGTAGGAAGTGTATTGAATAATATAGTTCTAATAAAATTTCATGAAATTAAAACACCTTCAATCTGTAGACAAAATCGTAAAACAAAAGAATATCAAATATTTGAACTTTTCGGTATGATTGTTAACTGGAATACAAGTTTATGTACAATTTCCATGTACAATATGTTTTGTTGCACAGTTGCACCGTAAAATAGTAGCTTAGTTGCACCTGAATTTCTTCAATATTATTATTGCCAGGGATAAGCAATATATATTTTCAATAAATATGTAAATTTAATTCGCTCGCGTCTTCTCAACGATCTAAATTTATAATAAACGCAAAAAATCTCGTATAGATCAGCAATTCCCACTGTCAATTTTAGAAAATAGTTATTTACGAACTGAGTAGCTGCACTCTTTTATAAACGTTCTCTTTAGTCGTTTCAAAGACAGCAATCGAGAAACCGTACCCCCAGTCACATTCTCTGTATCACTTCACCCAAGTAATTTCGCGAGCTGCTGAATAAGCGGACCTTGATACAATTTCGATCATGGCCGGTGTTTTCATGAATTTCTAAAACAATCTCCAACTATCTTCCACAACCTACTTATTTGAAATATACCATTTTTTCCACCGATATCTGCAAATCTTGTTATTTCTTCTCCACTTATTTGTAGCTCTTTAAAAAATATTCTACACATCTTCGATTGCACAATCTGGACATGCACAATCTCGTTCATAAGTATTAGTGTATTTGGAAAAAGTTCTTAGAACTTTATCTCGTATAAATGTAAAATTCTGGTCAATTGATCATTTTCCAATTAATTTGGAACGATTATTACATTTCGTATGAAGCCCAAGGTTGTGTCTCTACTTACTTATTTATCAATTATAGATAAATATATATATCGTACGAATGCAAAATTCCGGTCGTTTTATCGTTTTTCCGCCAACGTGCGGACATTACATCAATTATGATATCTCGCATGAAGTTCCAGGATATGTCCTGATATTTATAAACGCGCATGTAATCGCTATAGTAGCTATGTAAAGCGAGTGGCAGTACGAAAACCAGGATAACGATCGAGCAATTGCTCGAGGGATCATTGAACATAGAAACGCGTCAATAGGGCGGAAACGGATTCCTAACGTTGCGGAAACATCGACGTCAATGCGCGGGAGAGGGCGGAAGACAGTGGCATTGGCAGGAATCGTGCCGTGAGAAATATTCAACCCAGCGCGTAGCGAGAGCTAGAGCATGCTCTGACCGGTGAAGGGATGGTGAGGGACGTTTTCGATAAAAGGTAATTCAATTCAGTGGTTCGGCTTAACCTGAGCCTAACCCGCCGTGAATTCTGCGCTACCGTTGCTGGGGCAATCACAGAGAGCTGCGGCGACTGACGAAAAGTCAACGGTCACAATTCAGCGCGGACCTGCGTCATCCCTTCTTTTTTTTCTCTTTTTCTCTTCTTTTACGTCCTGATTCCCGGTTTATCGCCAGCATGTGACGAGCGGACACGAAACGAGACGGCGCGGTGGCGGGTGACGCATTTATCGATTCGTCTATCGCTTTAATTTCACGTCCCTTCTCACTGACAAGAAACCGAACGGGCGTACATCCGATTGAGACTGACTGGACCGAATGCATTAAATTTATATAGGGCGTCTCTATAATCGCAGTATAAATGGTTAGGGGATTTCTATGTCGATAAATAAGTCGGAAGTAAATGGAATAAAGTTTTTGCCTATGAAGATCTGAAGTTTTCGAGAGAAATGATTTTTAAGTTTACATTTATCGATCCAGATTTGGTAATTCGGTAGCTAGTTAGCAAGTTGTTTTTTTTTGAGGTAAATTATTATTCATAAATCACGAGACTTTTAATATACTTAGAATAGGTATAAATAGACATTGTAATTTTAAAGTGAAGTTGACATTTAATAGATAATCACGTGTACTATAAAAAAAATTAAATTTTACTACTAGGATTATATCTTGTGATAAAAGCACTATTTAACTGAGATTGGCATTATGACAATCTTCCTGTACTATCGCTGATATTATCTTTTTCGTTATAATACGATTACAGAGATACCCTGCGTATATTGAGAAAAGCAGTTCTAAAATGAATGCACGTCGAACTTAACTGGGAACGAAGTGTGCGTTTGACGTGTTCGTTAACGCTGTACCGAGACGTTTTACTGCAACCACGGAACTGGAGAATCTTCTGTTCGTCAACTTTGTTGGATTTTATTTCAGAAGCTGGTCTATTATGCCTGGCAACCAACTATAGCTTTGTTTTGTAGTTGGCAGTGAATTTTGTCGAGAAACTCTGAAAATGTGTCCTAGGAAAAAGCGAATCTTCAAGTTTCTCGCAGAGCATGAAACAGGAAGTGTTCCTATTTTTCCTCCAGCAATTCCATAAATGAGAACTGCACTCTGCTTTTTCTTATTTCTTGGCGAATTTTGGAAAGTTCTTCTCGCGAATCCGTGTGTGGTCACGTCTGTTTTTACCAGTCGAAGTTCTTCTTTCCCATTGTCGATGTCATACTTGCCAGAGTACTTAACGACGCCTTAAAACTAACAGCTTCCTTTGAAAATTGAGTATAAGCCATGACAATGATGATAAATGTTGGTGAAATTACCGAATGAGGTACAGCCGAATTTATTTATTTATTTTTTTAATGCAGAAGATAAAATAGTTATAATAATAATATTTTATGTTAACATTCAGTTTCACAAATACATGTAGGTAAAAATGAGCTATATGTTAATTCGTTTAAATTATTATACGTTATTATTTTTCGTGTTCCAAAAAGAGGTATACAATTTTAACCGTAGCTAACGATAAACGTAGAAGATGAAATAGACTTCTAATTTTGTTCAGTGTTGTATGACACAATATTTCATACATAGATACATATATTCATGTAGTTCCCAGTTTCATGAAAAATATCATGAAACTTTATATAGGGCGTTAACGTTGCCTACACACTCTCGTACATACATGGTATACCTTTACGACGACATATATGTAGTGGCGTTGAGCGTCAATGAAACGCCCTTACATTGTCCAGCAATGAGGATACTAAAAGAATGCAACTGTGTACACGTGAATGAGAGTGTCAAGAGCTAAAATTACCTTACACGTAACGAGCGTGTAGGCAAAATAATGTAAAGTAAAAGGCCTCGTAGCAAGCCTTCTTCTCTTGACCTTCTTAACGACATTTTTCTGTGATAAATATGAACGAAATATCAAGTAGTTTTTACATTATATAATATATATGTACATATACTATATATATAATATAATAATTATATAATATATATATTATATATATTATATGAATATATATAATATATATAATAATATCATATATATTATATATTATATAATGTGTGTGTGTGTGTGTGTGTTGTATTATTCTAAATGTCTTTTTCTTTCTACTTTCTCTCCCAGTTGAATTTTATACGAGACACTCTATACGTATGATTTTTATACAACGGTAATTTATGTATTTGTCGAACAAAACGTTTACATTTGACAAATAGAACAATGGGCGAACGTCAAGAACAAGCAAGAACCGAAAAAGCTGCTCGTCAACAGAGCAAGTTTTATCGATTTAGTCAGGAAGGAAGAGCACGTTCTCTCCCTCAGTGAGTTGTTCTGTTATCAATAGAATTTTCATTGAGCCCCGTGTAACCGTACAGAGAGTCCTTCATCCTCTTCTCGCGCAATTCTCTTATCGGAAACGTTTCAGTCAGGTGTCCCGATCGATAAAAAACGAAGTTAGCTGGCTCTTAAGAGTGCTTCAGCTCCCGAAATCGATTCGTTTCTCCTTGAAATGTGTTGCCAAGCACCAGAACTCTGATAAGCGCGCGACTTCCGTTTTATTAATTTAACAAATGATTTTCGTTTTTCGAATTCACGTAAGTTTTCTGTCGGTAAAATATTTAGTTCGTTATAATAACAAATAAAAGTTTCTGTTTCATATATTATCAGAAATACATTTCTAAATAAATAAATATATATTTATATATATTTACTTTAATGCACGCTTTTCATGGTTAAATCCACGCACAGTTAAAAAGCAGCATAAAATAATAAATATTTAATGTCATGTAATAACAAAGATTATATCACAATTATTCATTAAGCTTTAATTATTTTCAATCATTTTGTTCGTTTGTGATTCAGAATACTATAATCATTCTATATCACAGCACAGTTGGTACTCATCTTCTCGAATCAATCTTCATCTGGGATTAAATAAGTTTTACGGTGAAAATCTACAGTTCTTTACAGATTTTCTTGAAAGTTTGACATCTGTACATCGCGCGAAGAGAAAAATAGGAATGATTAATTACTCATGAATTCGGAACGTGACTTCTGAAAGATCATTTATTAACGTGTATCATCCTTTGCCATGAGGAATATTATTATATCGTCCCATTTCCCATCCAGATGATAGTTTTAGTTCCAATTTCTCTTCTATTAAATTTTCATGGCATTCATCCGTAGGCTAACAATATCTAATGTGTCGACGCGCATGCTAGAATAATTTCACAGATTCACGATGTCACAAACAGATACAAACCGGCTGCATTTTTTCCTTATTTAGATTTCCGGCCCCGTTCACAACAGCATTTCCCAGCTTTACTGACGCAACCAAACATGGATTTCTCGGTCTTTATGCTGCTCCTTACAGCCAGAGAAAACTTCCTCTCCCTCTTTGTCTCATCCATTTTTCTTCCGAAAGAAGTTATGAATTTACGAAACAGATTTCACGTTGTGCAGCTCCTTTTTCCTTGCATCATATTTCGTTGGAATTTCGTAACACTTGTTTGTATTGTAGTATCTTTCTTAAGATTATTTTTCTTTTCTTTCTTAGCTATATATAATAATGTGCAAAAAAATGGTTGCTAATTAAAATTTATCTGTGTTAAGAAGAAAATTGTAGCGATAATAAGTATTTTTAAAGTGCTTTCCCTTCGTCATGAATTCAAAGTAATATTAGGTTTTTTTAATAGAAAAGTATGTATTATAATTTTTGACATATTCTACGGAGTTAATTACAAGTTACTTATTAACAATTATATGATCCGTTGAAAATATGTTATAGTTCGATCGAATCATGCGAATTTTTACAATGTGAAATGTTAATAATAGTAACTTCAAAAATATACATTGCGTAATATAACGAAAATCCGCAGTATTAATGTATGGCGTATCGAAGTTATTGCTGTTCGTTCGAATTAACTGGCAACAGCTTCTACAATTTCTACTTGGAAACTAACAGTTTTAAGTGGAATTTCAAATCACTGTTGCTAACACTACGGAACATGTAAGACAATTAACTATTTCAGTGCCAATCCTACTCATGCAACTTAACTTCAACCAACAACCTGGAAACTAATACCTTGTACACAGTAGAGTAGTTTTCGTAGTAGAGTAAGTTATTCATTTTTGTAAAATTAATTAGCTTTGCTTTTTTGCATATCACAAAGGATATAATTAATAAAATGCAATTATTTACTATAATAAGAATAGGATATTTTTGAGTCGTGTTAATTTTATAGACGATTCTCATAATTATGACGATTTTAGATACTTAGATACTTTCTGGCGACTTTATGCAGGTAGACCATTCGAAACAGTTGATAACTTTCTTGACATCTGTACATAATTTCATGAAAGTGTTTACGACATAATACATATTTTAAATATAGGGCTCTGCACTATATATTCATTCTGAAATTGTAAACGCGAAGTCACGTTTTTTAACGACTTCTTATCAGCACGTAAATAATAACTTTTAGTTCTGGATGTTAAATGAGTATTAAGTTTTTATGGTAAAATATAAACTTCAATGCAGAAGTAACCAAAGTAAAAATACGAATAGTTAAGGTTCGAAGTTTCAAAGTGTCCTCGATAATAAAAGCCATAAACTCGTAATTTTTTATTATTTACAGTATGACAGTCTAGCGTAAGATATTGAAATCTTTTTTTTAAATATCATCTTTGACGTTCTTACGTAAAAGAGAAGGTTCTTCCGCAAAAAAGATTTTCAGTGATCTTAATCTTAAATGTCAAACAGATTATATCAACAAGGAAAATATATACACAATTTTTTTTATCTTGAATATAACAAAGAAGTAATAATCGTGTTATAAATCTATTTTCTATTATTATTTAATTATACTACTTAATTTTTAACGAAGTTGGATAGATAGAAGATATCCGTAATATGTTATCGATCAGTATTTATTAATATCTGTGTGTCAGAGAAAAATATGTTTCCACCATTTATTTAGATGTATTTCTAATTAAACATTAAACAGGAAAACATGTACTTATCATAGTTAAGTCTGATTATACATATATCCTGTAATCGTAAATCAGAAATCTGCTAAACTTTGTGTTTTCCTATAATACAATTTATATTTGCCATAGATTTGAACGATTCGATGTTTCAGAGCATAAATAAACATCTACTCCATATAATTTATTTATTAAAACATAATATGATATATTATAGAATTTGATTTTATTTATTATTTTAAAATATTCATATTATTCGACATTTTATATTACAACCGTTTATCCTATCTAAAATGTTACTTAACAAAAAATAATACGTACTATTACTTGAAGAAATCATATATTCTATAAAATACATAAAACGTAATCGTGGAAGAGTGCATTGAAGTCATTCAGCGAGTAATTTTGAATGGAAAACTTCATTCGGCTGAATCTGAGGTGACATAAGAAATAGGTCACGTTTTATGCGACGTATTTGCGTTTAATATACTCGGCAACGAATTTTTGCACATAGTCCTTGTAAGTCGATTGCCCGAGGCCTCCGCTTTGCCGCGATGATCAAGCGGTTTCAATCCCAACTCACCCCGGATGTCATTATGCTTTATTTACTACCTGGTAACAATATATGGAGGTGGAAACTGGGTAGCGACTGCTAGGTATATATACTTATCTCCATCCTCTCGTGATGCGGCTTTGTTTCAATTAGACGAGCCTTGTATCGCTTCTCGTAGTTTGTTACATAGTGCTCTGCTTATCCTGATTAAATATATTAATTAGAATTTCAGATAATGACGATTGAATTTCACCTATTGAATTTATGATAAATCAATGAAGAAACATGATTGGAAATTTCTACTCCTATTAAGATTTTATAAATTTCTTTTAATACTTCTTTCCATAAATCATGGAATAGTTAATGTATTATGTAAGTGGAGAAATTAATTTCTTTATTTGGAGCTCTCTTTAAGTAGGTTCATTATTTATCGATTTTACTTTTAAGGTTCTTAATTAATAATTTTAATCGAATAACAAATTGAGTTCTCAATTGAAAAGCGAATATGACGCTGTCAGTGTGCATATTGATGCCTTCTGAGGAAAAAGCATTATGTCATTGATGTAAAAGTTGTGATTGGTATTTTAAAATTTCAGAATAGTACGAAAATATTAAAAGTTAAAATAGATTTCAGTAACAATAACAGTACAATGCAGCATTGCACTGACAAGCAGTAAATCATACTTGGATACTTTTTACGCCGAAATTTCTGTTAATACTTTAAGTATTAAAGCTTAACTTATACGAATAATCACTTCAATGTTTAAGACATATAATCGTTTAGGTATGGATCATTCTCAATGTATCTCTGATTCTTCATGGTGCACTTAGGTTTTGTCAGAAGCCAAGTAGCTGTAGTTCTTTAGAGGAAATAAGCACGGAGGAATTGCTCGGAGATTGTAAATTGCCTTCGAAGTCTTTCGTTAGCTCAGCATACGAGCTTATCGTAAACTCTTTGAATTCCATGAGAAATTGCAGGAAATTCGTAGCCTGCTTTCGATCTAATCTAACTCACATCAATTCAAAGATATGTATCGAAAATCTATAAATTCGATTTGCAAGGCTACACATTCATTTTTCTTCAAATGCCAAATAATAAAATACATATAGCCATATAAATGGGATTAGTTTTCAACTAATTAATTTTAAATGTACATAGATCAGATTAAAAAACTTTTTCTTTGGTATAATATGAATACGAGCAGACTAAATTGCTGTGTAAAATTTCAATCCTCGCTTTCTGAGAAGAGAATGATCTTGACCTAGTGGTCACAGAGAGATCGATGCTTCAGGGTCGAACCCCACTCTTCCTGTAGTATTTAGGCTCTACAAAGAAGATTTAAGTTGCAATAGGCTTCTCTTTTTCAGAAAATTTTAGAGAGAGGTTATAGGTTTCTTTTAATAGAACTTTCATTTTCCTCATGCTCTGCAAATGTTCTTTTTCGTTTCTCGCTTATTTAGATGTATCTGTAACATAATTATTATTTTAGAGTATTGAGAATTTCACTTGCATTGTTTGTAACGTCATTACAATTCGCTAGAACTTTTTCGAATTTATTAGATTGTTATACTTCTATATCTCGTGTACATGTAATGCATATTTTTAATAGAACTATAATTGCAAAAAATCGCGTATTTTATTGAATTGTGAATTTATTCGTAATATACGAATTTAACATAATTTTTAATATAACATAACATACGAATTTAATTTAATTTAGTTCAATATAATTATATAGTTAATACATTCAAAGTAAAAATATCTCTTTGTCGTATGCTATAGTTGTGTAAAATTCATCGTATATTTGTTTATTATCTGTATGATAATTTTTGAATGTACGTAAGTATGGCGATTGAATTTTAAACATTCCTTTTCACGTAACGTTAGGCTTCAGAATAAATGTCAATCGTAATTCCTGATCGAAGTAATAACGTCGAAGTGGAACTCTTCGTCAGTAATTTCGCTCTCGAAACTTGTCTCATAACAACCGTGCTTTATATGCTATCATAGTGAAGCTAGTTACACAGATCTGCATTCTCGGTTTCTAACGCCCTGGCCCTACTAAGATTAGTTCTTTGGAAAGTTCGGTTATTGGTTCAGTTGTTGGTTTGGTTGCTGGTTCAGTTGTCTATTTAGGGCAAGTTAAAGAGGTATTTCTATTCTTATTTTCGAATTTTGTTATTGACGCTTTAAATACCTATTTTTATCATTCATTTTATTTTAATTTCATAGAATTGAAGTTACTATGTAGTACAGTATGTTTGCATTCTGAAATCTACCACAGATTGATGAATTTTTGGAAGCATCTTGAAATTGAAATTTTATAAAATATATAAACTTATTTGACTTTTACTCCTTAGGAATTATAAATAAAAATATTATTTTAATTTATTATACATGTACATCTATATCCAAAAATTTTAACTTGCAAATACAAAGTTCCTCACAATTTCAAAATCACGTAAATTTACTATACTTTCAGAAACGAAACATCTCTGCTCGCAGTTAACAGCGATTATAGTACCATCTACCAAAAAGCAATAGTTCCTCCAAGTTCCGTTTGGTCTTGTAATTATTCGACACCTCTGAACTCAAGTCGTCCTACTCGTTCATGCACAAATAACTAACAATTTGCTTAACAAAAGTAATTACCATAGAAGCTTACTAGTGTCGGTGTACTCGATACAATCTCCCTTTGTCTATATTTCGTTTCTTTTTTGCTTCTCATTTTATTCCAGTTCCTTCACGTTTCCACTATATATATTCTTGCCCTAAAATCGAAGAATCTCGAACATCTTGAAGAAACAGGGAACGAGTTTTCCAGGCAGTAAAGCGATAACTTTTCATTTTCTCCGACGCTTAACGAATTCGTGTCTGAATGCCTTTCAATCTAAATGCGAGTATTTTTCCAATGACCGCAGTTCGTCTAACTCGATCCAATGGATAATAACCACCTGAAATGCACGATCTGGCGATAACTATAAAACCTTTTTCGAAAATTGACGATGCTTTGATTTTATTGTCCATTAATAGGAATTGATGAAGATCTTTATGCAAATTCAAATTTTTGTGAATACTAATAAAGAAATGAAATGTAGGTATTGATTTGTCTTACTTGTAAATATTCTAAATTCCAATGAAAAGGGATTACAAATAATTTATTCCAAAGGATTCGGAATCCTAAGATTTTGTTTCACAATTTTATTTTGCTATTTTTGACACAATTCATGGCACCTAATTTTATTCCTTTGTTTGGATGGTTCTTACCTAGTTTCTTGGGAAACTAGATCACAATTTAATTAGTTCCTTCAAATTAGATCTCAAGTAGAGAGAGAAAGTGGCATTATTTTGAAGAATTTATGGAAAATTTTCAAATAACATATTCCAATAATAATAACAGATAGCTTTTCTCTAACGTAATCAAATATTCGATAATCATTTATATGAATTACAAATAGCCTATTCTAAAGAACAACGAGAAAGGAACGAAAGGAGTATAATTTCCTTGATATCAGGTTTTAGCTCAACCAAAACGACGAAATCCGAGAGTGAATTTATGGCCTGTCGTGTATGCAGCTATTTCAAAGTTTTATACGCTGCGGTAGAGGGGGTTAACGTATTACAGTGAAGCGATGTGCTAAAATCTTATTACGTTCACGCAAATTCGGGCAGATTCGGCAAAGTGGTATCTAGTCTGGAAAACCACGAGCTCCGTAGATCGTGAAATAGAGGAAAAGTTGGGAGGAAATTCGATGTTAGGTAAGGATTGAGGGTAGAGGTCAAAGAGGGAATAGCGGCAGACAGAGAACACGGGGGTGAAGCTAAACGAACGAAGGGGAAGGGAAGAAAACCCGCATCCAACTTTTCGGGAACAACTAACGCTCCCTGTGCATTTTTTGGCACGAAGCCGAACTTACCCTCGCCGCAAGTGGTAGACATCAGAGTCGCGTTCACGGTGCTTTTAACGGATTAATCTTATGAGCAAATTTTATACCTTCGCCGTCCCCCATCCGGAAGAAAGTTTTCAGCGTTCTTCAATTATCTCGCTCAGTCTGCGCCCCCGGCCTACTTTCCACCGGTGGAATTCGTGTCATTAATTATCAATCTGTCAGCACCCTCCCCAATCGTATGTTAAGTGAATCGCAAATGCAGTCCACGATCTTGAAAAAAATGCTGCTTGAGATGCAATCTCAAGGAGTGTAAATAGCTGTGGCAAGGACGGCGTTTAGAGAACACCGTTGCGTATAAATTACATAATAATGCACAGTTTGCGCTTTATCCGCTCCCACTTGGCCAATTATGGACACTTTTTAAATAAATTAATGAGATAGAAGAACATTAGGGTAATTAAGGTGTATATCTGCACGGAGCAGTTTTATTTATTAGAAAAGTTACTGTAGTTGGAAATTTAGGTTTGTAGGTGGATTATAATGCGGTTGTTGTTCTTAATTTGTGTATTTACAGTATTGTGTGTTATTTATTGCGTGGATTGTTTTTCTTCAAGTTTGAGGAAGATAAATAAGTATGAAGTGGGTAATACTATTTCAGAAATTATGTAATCTCTAAGATATTAATTTATAACTAATTATATGATTAGCTAATACACGTTAGCTCGTTGTAGAATTACATAAAAATCTAGCTACTTGATTAAATGAACGTTATTGGCTAGACAAGAACTGATCTTCTTCTATTTAAGAGCAAGATTGATTTCTACATGAAATCTTCTTAGTATCCATCTTTATATATTTTAATATATAGAAATACTATTGAACAGATATTTTATATTAATTACAAAAGCCATTGTGTGATAACGAACTCGAAAGGTAATTAGTAGAAAATATGGTTAGGAATAAATATTTGTATTTAATAATCAATTTCATCCTGCCAATTTTTATTTGAAATTTTATTCCAAGTAGGGAGAATTCCGTATTAAGAAAATTTAACTTTCAGATTTAAGAACTTTTTCTAGTCATTGAGCAAAACAGTGGGGAGAGCTCGGATTAAACTTTCCGAAGTTAGTTAAATCGCGAGATTTCCTTAACGGATTAATTTCGGAGAACGAAATACGCATGATTCCTGAATGAAAATTGGGCAAAGCTAGCAACGTCTTTGTTCAAAGTTCAGCATATAAATTTCCCGTGAAATAACATTCGAAAGTCAGTATTTTCATTGCCATGTTCAATAAAATCGTGCTGAATTGAAATATAATCTGAAAATTGAAAAATTTACATACGTACATGTCTGAATTAAAATCTTTTGCAAGTTCTTCTTAAATATCGAAACTTTGCAAAATTTTCTCATTATTAGTTTCATAAACACTTTATTGAAAGCTCACGTCGTTGTCGGGTGTATTATACAAATTTTTGTAAAGCCAGCGATGGTAGCGAATCGTTAAGAATATTTTCATATTTTGGAGATCCTGGTGAGACATACATACATTTGGAAGGTTTATATAAAAAGTAAGCTTCCAATTACATTTTATATTTTCAGCATGTACCTTACCTTAAGTATATGGAAATGTTGGAATTTTAGTTAAAAACTGGAATATTCCAAAAATTTATTTTGATTATTTAATGTTACTTGGAAGGATAAATATTACATAACTGATATATAATTTCTTTTGTGTAAATTTCTTATAAACACAATATCTGTAACATCATTATCGACAAATTATAAATTGAATTCATCCAATTTCAATTGAATTATCCATTTGATGAATATTGTAGGCGCATGCAATGAATAAGAAATACGTCATCTATTGAAATAAGGGAGAACGTATTGATGAAATAAGCTGCATTTAATGGTGACATTTATATAATCGCATTAGATTTTGATTAATTCTCGGTTTATAACTCGTACAAATATTCGGAGGACGAGTAAACGTATTGTAAAGCTTCCCTTTCACATGATCTATCATTAAACCGCGATGGATGGATTAAACTCTGATGGATTGCAAAGTAGATATTCGTAACGAAGGGAATAAAAGATGTTCTGCAGGCTATACATTGAATATTTTTTAAATAGTATATTGGTAAAAGAAATATATATCTGATCTTAGTAGTATTATGATAAATAATTTTCGTTTTGATATCATAATATGAGAATTTATATTATTAATTATTTAATTAAATTCTATGAATTACTAGAAGAAAATTGTAATATTTGAAGTAATGTTAATACTAGTTAATATATTATTATATGATATTATATAATTGTATAGTATTTTTCAATATATAAAATACATATGTCTAGCGTATGTTGAAGTAATGGAATATTAATATATCATTCTTTATCTG
The DNA here is from genome assembly GCF_905332965.1 of Bombus pascuorum. NCBI lineage: Eukaryota > Metazoa > Arthropoda > Insecta > Hymenoptera > Apidae > Bombus > Bombus pascuorum. The sequence continues at coordinate 10,030,642 of NC_083491.1, read as the reverse complement.
TTTATCTTATTATAAAAATATGTCATATGATATATCGCATTGTTTGAAACTGTCTTGCTACATTAATTGTTGCTCAAAGTCTCTTTACAATAATTTAGAATCATGTTCAGCGCGGCATACCTACGTCAAAGTTACTTCTAAGATTCCTCTTGGCATTTCGTAACTTAGGATCATCCTTCATAAGATGTCAACTTCAGACAGTTACCTGCCAAACCATACGACAGCTAATTTAGCGATAAGACAAATATTTTCTAAGAAATAATTGATTACAATTTAACGCGCTATCGTTGCTCGTTAATTTCGTATCAAGCGGCCATAAGAAAATATCTTATAAATGAAACTATTAATATTAATTTTTACCTCAGATCTATTATTTTGTATCCATATGAGTTATATAATTTTAACTATATTTGAATCAGAAATTACTTGAGAAATCATTTCACAAAACATTTTTTCAAATTCGAACTATTTGTTCAATAGGTAAATAACGAAATAATACAAAACAAATAATTCCCTTACCCAAATAAACTATTGTATTATTATTTTTAAGAAACATTGAATTAAATAGGGCACATCATTAATCATTTTATAAATAGAAATATTTTTATTTATACGATTTATTAAATAATTACTTTGTAATATTTTATTCTATCTTATATTTAAACAATACCCAAGCTTATTTTGCTGTATAGTAATTGTCCGAAAATGAAACAAAGATATTCCTGTTACTAGCGTCTATCGATTGGACAAGTTTTAACAACATTTCTCGGACAACTATCAAAGCTTGCGATCCTAATATGGATGCGCTAACATTTTCCGTAACTATTTGATTACAGTAGCCTGGTGTACATGTAGCTACGTAACGAGAGAAAAAGGTTTAGAACAAGGACGTGCAGAGGCTAGAAGGAGGAAATTGGTTAACGAGAATGCGTTCGTAAACGTTGCAGAGAACTCGCCGCAAAATGACAGAAATCACATTGGTCGCCATAGAACTTTGCCTTTGTTAGCTGGCCCGCAACACTAGCGCCAGCTGACCTATTTCATTGCAGTGCAATATCAAAGACTCTATGAATTGAGTCGGTATCCCGCTTCAATCTTGCGACCTCGGAAGGACCAATTAAATATTTCATCTTGGCTGCGTCACTTTGCCGGCACAAACGCTTGACAGAACAATTAATAGCACATTAACAGAGTTTCCTTAACCTTTTTGTTACTAGCAGGACACGCTTATGCTCGCATGTATATAATGGACTTGATGAAAAAGAATCGTATTCTATATCAAATAGAAATTCAGGTTTTAACATCGTATGTGTATTAAAGCAATGTTACCGTAATAACATGAAATTTACTTAAATACAACTTAAATTATGGGACCACGGAATTTATATCTATCCTCATATTACAGCAAATTTTATTTTTTCTTTATTTCTATAGAAAACTGATCGACGAGTTTTATAACGTTGCTTAAAGCAATGCGAGTTTTTAGTGAAATTTATTAAGTAGAAACAAACACAGAAGATGAAATATAAGTTTATATATGAAAAAGGTCGAGTTTTTAAATTCATTGGTTACAGGTATGATTAAATACGACTAACATGACTGTGCAGTGCGAGTTATCTCTATTTAACGTTGCAGATATTGATAGTAATATACACATGCTCCTGAATGACGTTGCAGTATTCTAATATTCACATTTTCCAAGTATTACTTTGCTATTATAGCACGTGCATATGATACGTGGCAAACGATTTATTATTTGAATTGCAATTATTTCTGATACAGAAGCTGGTATCTCTGTACCTTCTAAATCTACAAATTTTTGTGGATTTATGTCCTAAATACATAGAATTTTTATTTTCTGTTCAAACTATTCTTTATATACTGAGCAATACTGCTATCTTAAACTATGCACGTTTGCAAGGATACTATTCACTGTATCTGTGAAATTTCATTCGAGACATTTTCGACTACCTTAAACTCGAGAAGTTTGAACAGCATCAATATTTGTGTTACACGTTTGTAGGGTTACTTTGGGTTTCCGGTTGACAATGATTTACCTCGGATTAAACTTTTAAATTAGATTGAGAATTCGAGTGAACTGCTGCTAGATGCTTGGATAGCTTGATATCTTTAAGCAATTAAAAGTTCTGATACTCATTATGATAACAATAAATTTGCAAACGATTATTTCACAAAATAACAAGTTTCTTCTTATAGATGGAATATTATATAATGACAGAAATATTCATTGAAGGCGAAATAAATTAAAAATAGATAAATTTGTATTAAAATTAAGTACCTCGAAGTTTCTTATTCTCACTCTTAATCTTACTTTTGAAGAATTCCTTTAATCCAGTTAGATTAATCCTGAATTTATTAGCATATTACTTTAGGTATTGTTAAAGAAAAGTTCTTTACAAGTTAAATGATATAGTTCAAAACAAAAAAACTTCAGATAGATATCTTGTTTAATGTGATAAAAATAGGAGGCTTTGAATTTTGGATTATAACCAATGAAATATCATTGCCATTGATTAAAGATATTTTCAGTGACTTTAATAACTCCAATGACTTTACATGTCGTGAAATAAAAATTATATACACTGATTGCTTTTTACTTTTGTAAAGAATATATATTTTAACTTACTGAAATAATATTGAAGTATGATATAATACTTTCCAGTATATTTATATTTAATTAGATAAACAATTTTCTAAAAAAGGAAGGATCTATTTAAGAGTAAACAAATCATATCACTTAAAATTGCAATTTAATTGCTTCCAAAAATATCTTTAGTTTATTGACATCAAACAAGTTTTTATAATTGTTGAACAAACGTCGAATATTTAACTTTCGTTAAGTTGTACTTGGCTGTATTGGAAACAGAAAATATTTCACTTGCATTTACAACAGAGATATTTGAAAAAATATTTTGCTCTACAAAAGTTGTATAATATATCACGAATTATTATTTATGATGCATGATGTTGCAGAGGTATTTCACCAATAGTTGTTTTCTCATAAATTTCACGATATAAATTGTGGGATGCTTTCATGGATTTTTCGAAACAATTTCGCTGTAGAATCTAAAAATAAGGGAAGCACCAAAATTTTTATTCATGAAATGTTTACGGAAGTGCATTAGGTATTCCTGTTTACGTTTTTAAGCAATTCGTATTTACTTGGTTTTACGTTTGAAAAAAATGCGAAGCAAGATATTTAAAAAAATATTACTGTTTTGTCCTAAATCTTAATTTATATAAAATATGTAGCAACATATATAGGAAAGAGGTGGTGACACATCTATTTTGACATTTTATTAGGTCTTTATAACATATATAAATATTATCTCACAATACATATCTAATATTTTATTAGATCTTCCATCATTTTTTAAATATATTCATTTCAATAAAAATACATATAAATGCGAAAGATAATACTTTACTTACTTCGTTGAAAGTTAATCATTTAACAAAAATTATTAATTTTTCAGGCTGCCTTGTAAGTCTATAGAGCTAATACAATCTCAAAATTGAAAATGATTTACTTGTAGGACGCAAGCTATAGTTATTTTTCAATTGATATTTTAATATATTTCCAATGTTTTTGAGAGGATAGGAACATCCAAATATAATATTTTATATAGAAGCAGCAAGATGAAACCATTGATTGGTTAAACATTCTTATGTTATTGTTATAACATTTTATATACAAGTTAGAATATTTAAGCGTCAGTATATCAGAAAACAATTAAATTTTCATATTTTAAGGATAAAATGATAGCAATAAGAGATTAGTGTGACTGAATATTTTCTATCTTGAATATTTTTTAATATTTTTTATTTTACTGTCTTTGTTGTCATGCCATGTTGTGTGTTTTTTTTTTTTTTTTTTTTTTTTTTAGAAAAATGCTGCACAGCTGAATTGAGCAGCTAAGCGTCATAAAACATAAGCCAGTCTAAATCCGAAATTTCTAAAAGCAAAAAAAACAAATCATCATAATAAATCAGTCAACCATTCTCAACTTATTCCAACTACGATGCTCACCTTTCCTAGGTTTTTTCATCTCTCTTATTTTATAAACCTTTCATGTTCTACATTCCTTTTTTACATAATTTGAACACTATTCATCTAACTTGTTTTTTATTTTTTTTTTTCCTATACCAACTGACTATAAATTAAAATGTGTTTACAGTCCACGTATTTTTACATCAATTTTATCATAATGATTCATATTTCTCAGAATTAAAAAATTTCACAATGAAACAAATACCTAATTATATCGATGAAACTCTGAAATAGGATTAGAATCAATAAATATTAATTATATCGATAGTAAAGAAATATTATTTATAAAAAGCATCCTTCGTCTCAAAGCAGTGAGTGTGCTCTATTTTTCTTCAAATACAAACATACTTGTACGGATATTAATTACTTGTCGCCATTATTAGTCATGTTCTTATAGTTGTTTTTTGTATATATTACGAATATCGATGTTTCTTAATGGTACGATCGTAATTTTCAAAGTTGCCGTTATCGAGTGAAATTTATAAAGTGCTATTTATCCCCTGCGAATTGTTCCTTTCAACGGGCCCGATAACGACTTCGCTTAACTTTTATTTCCCAGCAATAGCGATGATGTGAAACGATAAAAACAGAACGTACTCATCGCGTGAATACACTGCTGGGAGTGTTCTTTCGGTTTTTATATGGCAATTTCTACGAGAAGAACCAAATACGAAATAAACAATCGTTATGTACAGGCCGATAACAATACATCGGTGCATTACACAATGCATTTATTCCTCTAAAGAAATTTTATGACCTACCATTTCGTTAGGTTTCATAATGAGGCATGAAATTACACAAAGTGAGTGGAAATATTACATTATCTAAACAAATGTATAATGAAATTCAATTAGAATATTTTTCCTGTATCGTTAAATTCAGTACAAGAAAGTTTTGGAATTATGAATTTTCAATTACGAAAATTATCTAATAAAAAATTTACATATTTAATAAAAAGAGTTATTTGTTAATACAAAGGAATATTTTGGTCATTAAGCAGGTTTACTTCACGCTATATGTTAAAAAAACTTCACAAATTAACACATAACAACCTAAAATTTCAAATTGGTTCGCAGTTGTATTATACCGAAGCTTCTGCTAATTTTATTATTAATTTGAAATTAATTTTACAAGCATGACTAATAATTTTCTTTGCTTCAGTTGATTTTTAATAAATAAATTTTCTAAAATGACAATATTCTAAATTGATTTCCTCGTGCTCCTCATTTCTATGGGACACGTTCCAAGTATGTGATCTTAATTCTTACTCCATAAAGCGACATACTTCATGTTCAAACAAATTAAAACATTTTGTGGCTTTCTCGCAAAAAATAAAACAGGCAATGGATCTTTAGTCTGCTCGCTAAAAAAATAGTCGAATGATGGGTAACCTTAAGAATCACAATTTAGAAGATTTGAAGATACTATATGAATTTTTTCAAATTTCTTCAAAGACTTCTATCCACTGAAAAAGTACCGCACATAGATGAACGTAGCAGGAACGAATGTTTACCATAAAAGGTGCATATTTTAGTGTTAGTGTTAAGTATTAAATAGTTATATAGAAATTTAGATATTACTAATCGTAAGCACATATCCTCGTGGATTTCCAAATTCATATTTACACGCACATTACAAACGTTTGTGGCGAAAACAATTAGCAAATATTACACCAACATGATTCATTGACAGAACTCATGACGAATAGCATCAATGTGTTAGACCGGTCTCTCTGGTTACATAGAACCAGATTTCGCTTATAAATTCATTGTAATATCCTATATATCGTCACCACGGGCCTACTAACTTTCAACCAAACTATGGTTAATGACACGATAGACATTCCTTGCTATATCTGACTGTTTCGCACACTTGTGCCAAGCCAAATATGCTCGTTTATCGTTTCTGCACAATTACATCATAGCGACCCTAAAATCCGTATAATGAAAATTCAGTGATTAATTACATTCATGCGGTGATCGGCTAATCTGTTCCCGTTGACTTACATTTGCATTGGTACAACGCAGATTCATAGTGGAGAAATTATCGTACGTAAACTAGAGTGTTCAATAGAAATTACGAAGACAGATATACGATAGAATATACGAAGGAATGTAATTTACTAGCTGGGTTATTTCGGAATTAGAAAATTCTCTGAAGACAGCATGAAGAAATTATAAATATTATTATATATGCAGCATGTATAGTTACAACAATGTCAAACGTTATAAGAATTATCGACAGAAGTTCATAATAAGAAACCAGAAATATTTTATCAATATAAATTCAACAGTGGCGAAGTAAATATATTTTTTAAACAGAGAATCCCTGACTTTAAGTAGTATTACAAAAGATAAGAGCGACAGTAGAAATAGACGTACATACAGGTAGAGAAGCTAAAAGGAAAAGAAAATTGGAGAAAAATCCCGACGTACTTCTGCAAATTTGTATATAATACACGCACATTCAAGGCAATATGAGGAGATAGAGAAAATTCCTGAAAGTAGTCAGACAAGTGAACAAGCAAATAAAAATTCCTAAAAAGACGTAGAAAGAAAAAGCCTGAAAGATGAAATAGTAAAGGCTTTTCACAGAAGCACGCTAAATTATGATTAAGAAGTTTAACCTCTCTCGTTTCAAAGACATGTACTTTCTAGAATCGTAAAGATCCACGAAGCATGATAACGTGGGCTCGTTCAAAAGAACGAATAACTAAGTCACTGCGCGTAATTTTGCTCGAATGCCTTCATATGTGTCTTCAGAAGAGAAAACTATAAAAGGCAGGGATGTAGGTGAAACGTCTTAGAACTGTTTCAAGTTGAACGTTACAGTGATATGTGATCCAAAGCGAGAATGTTAATTGAACTATTGTAATTCGGCTATAGAATCCAGGTGTAGCATTTGTTCAAACGAAAACGTGATTATTTCTGTATTGTACGATAAACTGTATAATTACGAGTAAATGTTTTCGAAACTTTGTTCCTCGACATCGTGTAAATTTATTCATTTTTTCGTTACTAGATGAAATAACCTTTTGTCAGAATATTTGAAAATTACGTTTTTCATATGAATCATTCAAACTGACTACTTTTTAGGAATGTTTGGTAAATGGTATTAAACTTTGGCATTTTTCAGATATTTTGCATTTGGTATTGCTCATATTCTGTTTCATTTACATGAATAAAAATTAACCGGAAATTTCAGCATTAAATATTTCAGAATCGTTAAATGAATTTGGCTCTTTTAATAAAAATATGTATGTCTCCTTTATGTTTCATTTAAAGAAGATGACGCACTAAGATTTAAGATCATTTTTTACCAAAACTAAATATCGATATCACTTAATTTATTAATAATCTGTCAAAGTGTACTATGTTGCGTATACGTAACATCAAATTTTATTCAAAATTTTTCTTCCCTTTTTATAATCATAAAACATCTTCGTTTGATTTCATCGTTAAATAGCGAGCAAGAATTTATGCATCTTAATTGTAATTAGTTTTCGTGAGTTCTTTAATATGTATGTGTTAATGAGTATTAAGAAATGAATAAGAAATATCATGAATTGCTGACACGGTACTTACCCTCACAATTTTATTTAAATATATACGTAGGTACAGGATTTTAGGAAAATGAAGAGCTTTAAATTATGTGCACCGACGCGTGCACCTAGAAGACATCCTCGACCTTCGTGCTCTTCTAATTTCTCTAATTACAGCGTACAGTTACGTATTAGCATCTCTTGTTTCGGATGATGCACATCCCTTTCGGTACAAGGTGACTCGACAAAAACTGTTTTGTAGAAAAAAATTTTTCTGTAAAAGAATTTTTAGAAAAGCTCAACATTTGTCAAGTTGATAGTTAGACTGTGAATGTTTATGAATTTATGGGAAATTTAAATACACCATGCACGTCATACGGAGAAATTTACAAGAGTATTTCAAGAATAATGTATCATTTTATTAAGTTTCATTTCATTAGTTGTGTTCATAAAAATATGGATCTGTGTAAACATGTGTAGCGCAGTAAATTACACGAGACACAGCTACTATCTGGAAATGTCTATCTCGAATTTAAATAAGAAGAAGACATGTCACATTTTAAGTTTGAAGATATATTTTTGTGTTTTTTATTACCTTTGTATTTCATAACTCCAAAATTAACTTTAAGACTTTTGATAAAATATTTCTTGTTCCCCTTGCTAGATATATAACCTTAAAACTTCAGATGCTTCTTCTTTTATCACTCTGTATATTTTAGAATTCTCACCTCGCGGGTTAAGCTAAGTGGGCTGTCAGGCAGAATTTTCTTTGCGCCATGTTGCTAGCAAAAATGACAATATTTTTGCTCATCTTCCCTCTGCTAAATAATTTAGATAAATTAGTATGTAACAGTTTATTATTTGATCAAATTTTGTAATAAATAATTCTCCCTAATTCTACAAAAATTGCATAATTGTCAAAAATATTACAAAATTTCTGAACAACCCACTAGTATAAAATTCAAACTTATCTTTTAAATGCTATTATCCATAAGATCCAGACAGAGATAGATAAGATATTCATGTTCCAGGGTGTCTTCCAGAGATAAAACTTTCAAAAAATCTATTTCTTGATAGTTGCAATTATACGTATCTTAAATCTAAATTATTCGAGTAATTTCCATCCACTATTAAAGTCTTTCGATTAATTATAAATAACAGTATTTGACTATGTATTAAATTTATGTTTATTAATATTTGTATACTTATATTTATATATTTCTCTATAATTAGAAAATCGAGTTGACCATACATTATCCATAATAACACCAAGCTCAAAGTAACTGGCTGAGCTTGCATAAACTAACCGGCATCTTGTAACGTTTGGCTTAAAAGTTTGCCGCGATCGCTGCTCTTAATTAACGTTACAAATTGAGCATACAATACGGCTCTTTGATGAAAGCATTCCCGTGTTTCCCGTGTGGCCGTGTGTGTTTAAATTCGAGAGGATACTTCGTGCATTCGAGGTCGTGTCAAGGTTTCACTTGCAACGAGCTGGTTCGTGCTATGGTGACGTGCTGAGAAAAGCGAATTAGGTCACAGTGTACCACGGAATTTCGTGACAGTCGGAGCTCGTAATTTCGCAATCTACAAAATTGTTGAATAGTGTGTCCTCCCTCAAGTTGGAAATTATACCGTTATTGTCGAGGTGTGTTCTAGCGACTTTTTCGCTAAACAGGTACGTCACTAGAATTCTTTATCACGTCGTTTGAGTCATTAACGATAACATCATCACCTCTGTGTCATTTTCTCGCAATGTTATTAAGGAGAAGGTAATAAAGCTACCTTTTCTCATTATTTTTCTCCTCTTGTATTTGCATGTTGAACTTCTCGTACAAGTTCGTTTTACGTTGTTACGTTTTATTCGAGACGTTTCAATTAGTTAATGTTATAAGACCAAATTCTCTCACTATAATTTTGTTAAATGTTTATATTTCTAATTAAAATTTCAAATAAAAAAGAAGTTAATGTAATTTTCGTATAGAGATACCCTTTTTATTTAGAGAATACCGACGTATATATTTTTGATATTCGATTAACATATTTATGTATTTTATTTAAATGATTTTATAAATATTCAAAAAGATAATCATCTAGATGTATTCTAAAAAAATGATGGAATGATCCAGAAATCGACATTGTTTCCTCCCCATATTTAACACTCCTTGCGCAGAGAAATAAGTAGAATAGAACTTTAGTTATGTAAACCGGTCTTTATGTTTAAAAGAAATCTACAAATCAATAGAAGATATTTTTAAAAATAATATTTACAATGAAACGTCCCATTATTATATACTCAGGACAAGTGATAAAATATTAAAAAATCGGATGAAAATATCCAGCTGTTATTAGTATATTTTACGTTTAATTGAAATTATTGATTAAAAAACGGCTATTGGATAAATCAAAGTTGTTATTATCTGAAGTTATTATCTTTCCGATTTCCACGATAATTTTAATTTTGAAATCGAATAAACGGACGAACGTGAAAATATGTGTTAACGTCCAATTTATAGGATCCATACGTAGTGTATGAAAAAATTAAATTTTTAATTAACGCGGACTTAACTCATGCAGTTAGTGATAATTACTCTACTTATTTAATTATTATAAAAAAGAATCGTGAGTCGGAAAAGTTTAGGAAATATTCTGAACTAAACGTCCTTCATTTGTGTTCAAGAATATTTCAAATATTACTCTCGCTGCGTTCTTTTCGACCCAGTTATATTTTTCTGAGTAATAAATCTCTCAATATTTCGTAATTCTCAAGAAATGTACTAATCATTATTAATAGCATGATTCTTTGTTCCAATTTTCTACTCTAAATTTTATTGAAATAATAAATGTATTCTCATCTATAAAAATGCGAGCGAAATTTAGATATAAAAAAGGAAGAAATATTACCAGAGTACAAAGCAGAAAGTAGAACGTTTGAGACAATGTTTCGGAAGGTGTTACTAAATTCCAAAGAAAAATTTAGTTGTGACGCTGCTATGGAAAGAAAAAATGTTCTTCCTATTATGATAACG